>NC_135232.1:950011466-951242538 GCF_051348905.1 Ranitomeya variabilis | reverse complement strand
ACGTATTTAAGTGCCACGTATTTAAGTGCCACGATATTTTGGTGCCACGTATATAAGTGCCACGTATTTAAGTGCCACGTATTTAAGTGCCACGTATTTAAGTGCCACGATATTTTGGTGCCACGTATATAAGTGCCACGTATTTAAGTGCCACGTATTTAAGTGCCACGTATTTAAGTGCCACGATATTTTGGTGCCACGTATTTAAGTGCCACGTATTTAAGTGCCACGTATTTAAGTGCCACGTATTTAAGTGCCACGATATTTTGGTGCCACGTATATAAGTGCCACGTATTTAAGTGCAAGGTATTTAAGTGCCACGATATTTTGGTGCCACGTATTTAAGTGCCACGTATTTAAGTGCCACGTATTTAAGTGCCACGATATTTTGGTGCCACGTATATAAGTGCCACGTATTTAAGTGCCACGTATTTAAGTGCCACGATATTTTGGTGCCACGTATATAAGTGCCACGTATTTAAGTGCCACGTATTTAAGTGCCACGTATTTAAGTGCCACGATATTTTGGTGCCACGTATATAAGTGCCACGTATTTAAGTGCCACGTATTTAAGTGCCACGATATTTTGGTGCCACGTATTTAAGTGCCACGTATTTAAGTGCCACGTATTTAAGTGCCACGTATTTAAGTGCCACGTATATAAGTGCCACGTATTTAAGTGCCACGTATTTAAGTGCCATGTATTTAAGTGCCACGATATTTTGGTGCCACGTATATAAGTGCCACGTATTTAAGTGCAAGGTATTTAAGTGCCACGATATTTTGGTGCCACGTATTTAAGTGCCACGTATTTAAGTGCCACGTATTTAAGTGCCACGATATTTTGGTGCCACGTATATAAGTGCCACGTATTTAAGTGCCACGTATTTAAGTGCCACGTATTTAAGTGCCACGATATTTTGGTGCCACGTATATAAGTGCCACGTATTTAAGTGCCACGTATTTAAGTGCCACGATATTTCGGTGCCACGCATTTAAGTGCCACGTATTTCAGTCACGTTTAGGATTAGGGTTGATATTCATAGACTAGAGAGGGGCCATGGATATTGCCCCCCCCCAGCTACAACTACCAGCCCCCGCAGCCGCCCCAGAAATGGCGCATCTCTAAGATGCGCCAAATCTGGCGCTTAGCCTCTCTTCCCACTCCCGTGTAGCGGTGGGATATGGGGTAATAAGGGGTTAATGTCACCGTGACATTGTAAGGTGACGTTAACCCCAGTTAATAATGGAGAGGCGTCTATAAGACGCCTATCCATTATTAACCCCTAAAAAAAATTGGCGTAGGCTCCCGCCCAATTTTCATGTCCAGAAAGGGAAAGCCAGCGACTGCAGGCTGCTAATTTGTAGCCAGGGAAGGGGTTAATCTTCCCAGGCTATGAATATCATCCCACAGCTGTCTGCGTGGCCTTACTGGCTATTAAAATAGGAGGACCCCAGAAAAAAAATGACATAGGGTCCCCCTATATTTTATAGCCAGAAAGGCTACGCAGACAGCTGCGGGATGATATTCATAGCCTAGAGAGGGGCCATGGATATTGGCCCCCCCCCGGCTACAACTACCAGCCCGCAGCCGCCCCAGAAATGGCGCATCTCTAAGATGCGCCAAATCTGGCGCTTAGCCTCTCTCTTCCCACTCCCGTGTAGCGGTGGGATATGGGGTAATGAAGGGGTTAACGTCACCTTGACATTGTAAGGTGACGTTAACCCCAGTTAATAATGGAGAGGCGTCTGTAAGACGCCTATCCATTATTAACCCCAAATTACTGAACACAAAAAAAAAAGAGACAGGAAAAAGTATTTTAATATTCTAAATTTTACCATACTTACAAATCCCTTGATGATCTGTAGTCTTTTCCGACGTAGTCCATTAATATCGAGTGTCCCACGACGATCTGCCATGGAGAACAGCCACACCAGGAGATGTGACTGCTCTCCATGGCTGCCAAAACACACTGACAGGAGCTAAAGCTCCTGCAGTGTGCCTGTGCATGCGCGCGAGTTTACCGGCGTTCAATGAACTCCGGGACTCTCGCTTTACGACACTGCTGAAAAATTTTACAGCAGTTCAATTGCCGTAAAGTGAGCTCCCGGAGTTCATTTAGCTCCAGGAAAAGAACGGGCAGCTCCGATACACTGCAGGAGCGATAAACTCCTGCAGTGTATCACCGGAGGACGTCGTGGGACAACCTATTAATGGATTACGACGGAAAAGTGTTTTTTTTTTTGGGGAGAAGAATGATCGAGGAAGGTGGCCTTCGGGGACGTATGTGGTGAGTATGTACTACATGTTATGTGTGTGTTTGTGTTTTTAACCCATTGTAGTCAGTCGCCTGACGATGGGACAACTCTCCCATCATCACATTTCGATGGGAGCAGTAGTCCCACCCGACGAATGACTACAATGAGTCACTACTGACAGACTGACAGACAGACACACACACAGAGACACTATACATACCATTTCTACCATACGCCTCACATCGATCCCCATCCGACTGTACGACTCCATTTTCACTACACTCCGCCCACTCACTTCCTCCTCTGACGTCACTTCCGTCTGCTGCGGTTTTGACACCCAAATCCGCATAAAATCTGCAGATGGTATATTACATCTGCAGTTTTTATGCGGATTTGACCCACAGAATGGGAGTCAATGGGTGCAGAAACGCTGCAGTTCTGCACAAAAGAAGTGACATGCACTTCTTTGAAATCTGCAGCGTTTCTGCACGGATTTTTCTGCACCATGTGCACAGCTTTTTTTTTTTCACATTGATTTACATTGTTCTGTAAATCACAGTGCAGTTCTGCAGCGTTTCTGCTGCAGAAAAAAACGCTGCAGAACTGCACTAAATCTGCATGGTGTGCACATACCCTAAAACGAGAAGTAAAAAAATTAAAGGAAGATCTAACATTTCGCATAGATCCCAAAATGAGGGATGACGTGGAAAAGTCCAAAGCTGTCAATATCCTTATTTACCAAAACCACACAAATACCTGTCAATTATCCACAAATACGGTATCCAACACCATATCTAATCCTACAGGGATTATGATAGACTGATACCCACCACTTATCCAGATAGAAAACATTTGTAAGGAAAAGTAAGTGAACCCTTTGGAATTACCTTTATTTCTGCATTGATTACTAATACAATTCAGTTTTACTATTACCCAAGTGTCACTTATAGATAAACACAATACAACTAATAACACCCAAAGAGATGTACAAAGTATGTCTTTCTGCAAACTCCGTAAGTGCAGGAGAAAAACAAACATTGTATTTTGAAGTTACCAAGTCTCAGTCCTGAAAGCTGTGAGAGGCTGTGGCAGGACCTGCGGGAGACTGTGCTCACAAGGCACCCCAGACATATCCATGGCCTGAAACACATTTGCAGAGAGGAATGATACAAATTGCCTCTACTTCATTGTGCAACTCTTATTTACAACTTCAAAATACATTTGGCAGAGGCGATCATTACTAAAGGGCATCTACAGGTTAATGACCCATCCCGACATGTGAAATAGTAGCAGGTCACATCTCAGGTTCAGTATAGGAATAAATGTTAGCACAGCCAAACTTGGAGGTGTCACACAGTAGGTTCCCAAACCTTATAGCCAAGTATCAAATACCGGGCACACTCAGGAATTTTTGCTACAAAAATCAAAACTTACCGTAATACATACAGTAGCCACTAGTTACAAACGTTTTGGTAGTGATAGACGTTCATCAGTGTACTAGGGTTACTTTTTAGATCCTAGTGTGATCAGCTAAAGGGTGTAGCCCAGAGCGTAGGTGGTCAGTGATCTGCAATCAGGTATACTGTGACCCAAACTAGGTATGTGCCGAGTATCATGTGTCACGGTATCCACCACAAGACAAGGAGGATACACGAGATGAGATATATGAGGTACGGTACTAACCTATAGGAGTTGATAAGGTTATAATTTATATAAATCTGGGATTATTGGAGATGTGTGTGTGTGTAAATAAATATAAAGAAATTAAAAACTAAACATATTTGGTTTCGCCCCACCCATAAAAGTCTAACGTATCAAAAGATAGAATTATTTACACCATAAGGTAAACACCGTAAAGAGAATAAAACCTAGGCGTCAGAATTCTTGGATGTTTTTTCATTTGCTGCATCTCCCTAAAAAATGCAATAACAAGTGATCAAATCATCATATATATACCCCAGAATGGTATCCCAGAATGATATGAAAAAACAAACAAACCAAGAAACGTCAACTCACAGAGGTCCATCAACGATAAAATAAAAGGGTCACGGGTCTCAAAAAGTGGTGATACAAACCTTTGCTTTATAAAACATGAACAAAAAAAAAGGAAAGCAATGGTGTTTTATAACACTGAACAGGGTCGGACTGGCCCACCGGAGAACTGGAGGATTCTTTGGTGGGCCCAGGCACTGACACCTGCTGGAATACTGACCTGCAGCTGCCTAGGGCCCCCACTGCTCCAGGTGCCCCCAGCCAGTGGCTATGGGGCCCCTGAGTCAAGGGGGCCGCCCTGTGCCAGCCTAATAGTAGCTGGAGACAGGATCCTGTCCCCGCTGCTAAATCAAAATAAATATTCACGCTCCCCCATTCCCCTATGGCGTGGAGAGGCGTGAATACCATTTCTCTTTAATAGCGGGCAGCGTTAGCCGCAGCTAACACTGCCCGCATGTAAAGCCCCACCACCGCACCACACGCACACACACAAAGCACCGCACGACACACTCAAAGCACCGCACCACATACACACACACTCAGACACACAGCGCAGCACATCTCGGCGTCCTGCTTCCTGTCTGAGACAGCCCAGCTGGGTGACGTCATCATCCAGTGCACTGTCTCAGACAGAAAGCTGCCGGCAAGGAAGAAGCTCCCGGGATGAGCTGCTGCTGCGGGGAGGTGAGCTGTGCGTCTGCGTGCCTGCGTGAGTATATGTGGTGCGGTGATTTGTGTCTGAGTGTGAGAGAGTGATGCGGTGCTTTGTGTGTGCGTGTGAGAGGGGTGATGGGGAAGGACAATGATATTGGTGGGGGAGGCAATGATGCAGCTGATGGGCAATGATGGAGGTGATGGGCAATGATGGTGGGGGAGGCAATGATGGAGGTGATGGGCAATGATGGTGAGGGGGCCACCCCTCTATGATTCTACCCCAACCCCTGCTACATAATTAAGACGTATACTACCTTATATTATACCCTCATATTAGCATGTTTTACCACACAATTGGTGATCTTGTATTTATTTCTATTTAGCTACATAGTGGGCCTAAGGTGCTCCAATCCGCCACTGACACTGAAAGTACTTTTTTTTGCACTGTACAGTATAATGTATAGTAAAAATTAACAGAAACATGTAAAACTATAACTCATCCCCCATAAAAAAAAAAAAAAACCCTCACAGCTATGTCACTGGAAAAATAAAAAGTTATGGTTCTTGTAAGATGAAGAGGGGGAAAGGGACCAAATGCTCAAAAACAGACGGGAAGAAAAACAAACAAAAGAAATTGCCTACTCATGAAGAGAAGCATTTACACTGAAAGATTATCGTGTGTTGTCAGTTTAGTTTGAGTTTTCCTATGGCTAACAATCACGTCACACTTTTCTAGAGGTAAATGCAGAAATCTAGGAAATCCCAAAGGGTGCACTTACTTTTTCTGGCAAGTGTACCTATATAGAGTTAGCTCGTGCTCTTGCACCATACTGTCACATAGTAACTGTTGCACAATGAATGTGACGCTGCAGCAGTGACAAGATGAAATAGACAACCGCATGGGCACCGGGCCACAAAATGGAAATAGAACATGAAGGTTTGTGCTGTGTGAGCCATGGCTGCCATACACAGATCAGACCTACACCCCGAGCGAGAAACGATCCTTTATAGGTAGAGGATATACAACACGTTCTATCAGGGCAGAGCCACTTCACTCATACGCACAGGCTGGGCGGCCATTGCTTATACAGCACCAGCACATTCGGCAGCACTGTAAGCAGGCTAGTTACTGGCACCATGGGCAGGTAAGCAGGCTAGTCACTGGCATCATGTGCAGGTAAACAGGCTACTCACTGGCATCATGGGCAGGTAGAGGTAAGCAGGCTAGTCACTGGCATCACGGGCAGGTGCAGGTAAGCAGCCCAGTCACTGGCATCATGGGCAGGTGCAGGCAAGCAGCCCAGTCACTGGCATCATGGGCAGGTGCAGGTAAGTAATGTAAGTCCGCAAGGACAGGGTCCTCTCCTCTCTGTACCGGTCGGTCATTGTAAATTTGTTTACTGTAAACGATATCTATAACCCTGTATGTAACCCTTTTCTCATGTACAGCACCATGGAATTAATGGTGCTATATAAATAATAATAATAATACTAGTCACTGGCATCATGGGCAGGTACAGGGAAGCAGGCAGACTCCTGGGAACCAAAGCTTCCATTAAAGCTGGCGGTCCACCTTCAGTGACTGAGAGCTATACCGCTGGCCCCGTACACGTGGACACTCAGTTAAGCTGAGCATGAATGTGTTTTCAATAGAGAATGAGCCGCTGGTGACACCTCCAGAGAACAAAGTAAATTCAACACCCGGATCTCTCCCGGAGAGGTGACGGCTGACCCCCAGAGATACTTGGCCCATTCTTGTTGAAATCAGCAAAACATTTCTCTAATGTGCACGAGGGCATTAAAGGGGGTGTCCAATCCACTATAAAAAACACACTGGACCGCGCCGCTCCTCCGCGGCTCTCCTAACATACACAATGTCACATGACCGCTGCCGCCTGATGGAAGAGTGAAGGCTGCAGCGGTCACATCATAGTGTTTGTATAAGGGGACGTGCGCAGGGCACAGGGCTGAGAGTGGAGGAGGGGAGTACAGATTTGTGTATGGAGCACCTTAGGGACGGTCACATAGGGCTGTCCAGTAGTGGACTATCCCTTTAAGGCGGTAGCTTAGGAGCCTATGAGGGAATGAGTAGCAGGAAGGCCCCGAGCTGCTGGGCTGAGAGCAGTGACCCCCACACTGGGCTCTGAGGTGCTGTGACCCCTCCTGCACAATGCCAGGCAGCACAGCACTACATGGCGGCTCTCCGGCCATCCCCTCACCCCTTCCGGCTGCCATTGCACTCACCTGTCAGTGGCGCGGCACAGCAGGGCCTGCAGCCTCAGCATCAGTCGGCGCCGACGGACACAGCGGAGTCCAAGCCGCGCAGCTCCAGTATCGGTCACAGGTAACCGCCACTAGTCACTGCTCCTACACACAGCGCCGCCATATTGTGCGGTAAGGCTCATACCGGGGAAGGACCTTCTGACGTCACATGGTCAGGTGACATCCTCAAGTCATGTGACTGTGAAGCAGGCGGCGTAGCTGCAGAGCAGAGCCCGGCCCGCACTCGTTCCCAGGACGCCGGTGTGCAGGGTGTGATGCGGCGTCAGCCGGGAGAGGGAAGGCAGAACTAGCTGCTAATGGGATAGCGATGCACGAGGGAAACTGAGGGGGAACACGTGATGTACTGGGGAGTAGGAAAACAGTCCAGGTGTGACGCCGACAAATCACAGAACTAACAAACCGGAACTGCGCAGTGGTTTCTTATTTACAACATTCATTTTACAATAAAATTGACGCCAATATAATTCTCCAGGTCAGTATGATTCAGGAGCTACCAAACATCAGGCAAAGTTTATGTTTTATGTGGTGAAAAAAAAGAAATTTATAATAATAATAAGAAGAATATCACAGCAGGTGCCTCGCCCCCATCATGCACAGCAGGTGCCCCGCTCCCATCATGCACAGCAGGTGCCCCGCTCCCATCATGCACAGCAGGTGCCCCGCTCCCATCATGCACAGCAGGTGCCCCGCTCCCATCATGCACAGCAGGCTGTCTCGCTCCCATCATTCACAGCAGGTGCCCCGCTCCCATCATGCACAGCAGGTGCCCCGCTCCCATCATGCACAGCAGGTGCCTCGCCCCCATCATGCACAGCAGGTGCCTCGCCCCCATCATGCACAGCAGGTGCCCCGCTCCCATCATGCACAGCAGGTGCCCCGCCCCCATCATGCACAGCAGGTGCCCCGCTCCCATCATGCACAGCAGGTGCCCCGCCCCCATCATGCACAGCAGGTGCCCCGCTCCCATCATGCACAGCAGGCTGTCTCGCTCCCATCATTCACAGCAGGTGCCCCGCTCCCATCATGCACAGCAGGTGCCCCGCCCCCATCATGCACAGCAGGTGCCCCGCTCCCATCATGCACAGCAGGTGCCCCGCTCCCATCATTCACAGCAGGATGCCATCACTAATAAATTCCTTGAGGGTTGTAATTTCCAAAATGGGGTCACATTGGGAGGGTTTTTGCTGCTTTAGTACCTCAGGAGCTCTTCATATGTGACATGGCATCTGCAATCTGTTCTGACCAGAATTGCCTGCCGAAAGTTAAATAGCGCTCCTTCACTTCCGAGCCTTGCTGTGTGGTGTCCCTGGGGTCCAGTCGCCACAGAGCTACTGCACCTCATCCAGATGTGTGGTATCCCACTCTCAGGTAAGGAGGGAGCACTATCCAGGACTCTAAGGCCGGGGTCACACTAGCATGTTTTACGGACGTATGAGAGGCGCAGAAAATACGCATTGCACGCGGTACAATGATTCTCTATGGCCCAGCTCCTATCTGCCGTATTTTACTCATCCGTATTTTATGGTCTTGTACGGCCATAGAAAATCGCAGCATGCTGCGTTTGTCAGCGTATTGCGCAAAAAATCTGCCAATGAAAGTCTATGGGGGCGAGAAAAATACGGATTACACACAGACCAACAGTGTAACTTGCGAGAAATACGCATCGGTGTTCTATAGAAAAGCCGGCAATTCAGCGCCGGTGTACAGTAATATCACACTGACAGGTTAGAATAGAATTGCTAAAATAAATGTCTACACATAGTATAGGAAGAGATATATACACTATGTTCCAAATTATTATGCAAATGACATTTTTCTCAGATTTTCCTAAATGGTCGGTGCAAATGACAGTCTAATAAAAGTCATCACCCGATAGATTATACATCGAATTTTATTGAAGAAACCTCCCAATGATAACAGTATAATCTCTAAAATGAATAAAAACTCAAAATACACTGTTCCAAATTATTAGGTACAGTAGAATTTCTAAACATTTGATTTGTTTTAAAGAACTGAAAATGCTCATTTGTGGAATTTGCAGCATTAGGAGGTCACATTCACTGAACAAAAAAGCTATTTAACTCCAAAACATCCTAACAGGCCAAGTTACATGTTAACATAGGAACCCTTCTTTGATATCATCCTCACAATTCTTGCATCCATTAAACTTGTAAGTTTTTGGAGAGTTTCTGCTTGTATTTCTTTGAATGAAGTCAGAATAGCCTCCCAGAGCTGCTGTTTTGATGTGAACTGCCTCCCACCCTCATAGATCTTTTGCTTGATGATACTCCAAAGGTTCTCTATAGGGTTGAGGTCAGGGGAAGATGGTGGCCACACAATGAGTTTATCTCCTTTTATGCCCATAGCAGCCAATGACTCAGATGTATTCTTTGCAGCATGAGATAGTGCATTGTCATGCGTGATGATGCTTCTGCTCCTGAAGGCACATTTCTGCTTTTTATACCATGGAAGAAAGTTGTCAGTCAGAAACTCTATACACTTTGCCGAGGTCATTTTCACACCTTCAGGAACCTTAAAGGGCCCTACCAGCTGTTCTGGACCAAAACATGACTCATCAACCTCCTTGCTGACGTCGCAGCCTTGTTGGGACATGGTGGCCATCCACTACTCCATCCATCTGGACCATCCAGGGTTGCTCGACACTCATCAGTAAACAAGACTGCTTGAAAAATAGTCTTCATGTATGTCTGGGCCCACTGCAACCATTTCTGCTTGTGATCACTGTTTAGGGGTGGCCGAATAGTAGGTTTATGCACCAAAGCAAGCCTTTGAAGGATCCTACACCTTGAGGTTTGAGGGACTCCAGAGGCACCAGCAACTTCAAATAACTTTTTGCTGCTTTGTAATGGTATTTTGGCAGCTGCTCTCTTAATTCAATGAATTTGTCTGGCAGAAACCTTCCTCAATATGCCTTTATCTGCATGAACTCTGTTTCATTCATAAATCTCTTCATAGTATGATGATCACTCCTAAGTTTTCGTGAAATATCTAATGTTAGCAGATAGATCCTTTTTATTTCCCATATTGCTTGAAACCTGTGGCCTGCTTAATAATGTGGAACATCATTTTTAAGTAGTTTTCCTTTAATTAGAATCACCTGGAAAACTAATTATCACATGTATTTAAGATTGATTTCAGTGATCCATTGAGCCCTGAGACACAATACCATCCATGAGTTTATTTGAAAAACAAAACAATTAAATCTTTATGACACTTAAATCCAATTTGCATAACAATTTGGAACACAGTGTGTGTGTGTGTGTGTGTATATATATATATGTATATTTCATACAGCGCTAGATAGCAGAAAAGCTGGCAATTGAATTACCGGCATGAGTGTGTATTTGGTAATGTGAGTGTGACTGTGAACGTGGTGACCTGCGTGGGTGAGTTTGCACATGGTGACGTGTGTGTGTGTATGAGTGTGTACATAGTGACATGAGTGTGTTTGTGGTGCTATGGGCGTGAGTGTGCACTTGGTGACCTGCGTGGGTGAGTGTGCACATGTTGACTTGTGTGTGTATGAGTGTGTACATAGTGACATGAGTGTGTATGTGGTGCTATGGGTGCGAGTGTGCACATGGTGACCTGCGGGGGTGAGTGTGCACGTAGTGACTTGTGTGTGTGTGTATGAGTGTGTACATAGTGACATGAGTGTGTATGTGGTGCTATAGGTGCGAGTGTGCACATGGTGACCTGCGGGGGTGAGTGTGCACGTAGTGACTTGTGTGTGTATTAGTGTGTACATAGTGACATGAGTGTATGTGGTGATGTGAGTGTGTACGTGGTGACGTGTGTGTATGTGATGATGTGTGTATGTGATGATGTGTGTATAAGTGTGTACATAGTGACATGAGTGTGTAAGTGGTGATATGAGTGTGCACATGCTGACCTGCGTGGGTGAGTGGGCACATGCTGACCTGCGTGGCTGAGTGTGCACATGGTGACCTGCGTGGGTGAGTATGCACATGGTGACCTGCGTGGGTGAGTATGCACATGGTGACCTGCGTGGGTGAGTGTGCACATGCTGACCTGTGGGTGAGTGTGCACGTGGTGACTTGTGTGTGTACATAGTGACATGAGTGTGCTTGTGGTGATGTGGGTGTGAGTGTGTACGTGGTGACATGTGTGTATGTGGTGATGTGAGTGTGCACGTGGTGACGTGTGTACATAGTGACATGATTGTGTAAGTGGTGATGTGGGTGTGAGTGTGCACATGCTGACCTGCGTGGGTGAGTGGGCACATGGTGACCTGCGTGGGTGAGTGGGCACATGGTGACCTGCGTGGGTGAGTATGCACATGCTGACCTGCGTGGGTGAGTGTGCACATGCTGACCTGTGTGGGTGAGTGTGCACGTGGTGACTTGTGTGTGTACCTAGTGACATGAGTGTGCATGTGGTGATGTGGGTGTGAGTGTGTACGTGGTGACGTGAGCGTGCACGTGGTGACGTGTGTACATAGTGACATGATTGTGTATGTGGTGATGTGGGTGTGTGTACCTGGTGACCTGCATGGGTGAGTGTGCACGTGGTGACGTGTGTGTATGAGTGTGTACATAGTGATATGAGTCTGTATGTGGTGATGTGAGTGTGTACATGTGACTTGTGTGTGTATGAGTGTGTATGTGGTGACGTGTATGTGGTGATGTGTGTACAATGGGACTTGCGTGGGTGAGTGTGTACATGGTGATGTGTGTATGAGTGTGTACATAGTGACATGAGTGTGTATGTGGTGATGTGAGTGTGCACATTGTTAGGGCTGGCGGAACACACCGAGTATATTTAGATATTATTATTGGTGCGTTCGCAGCCCGGGGTCCACCGTGCAGGAGACCAACCTGCTGCTAGCAAATGGTGGCACAATATGGCGGTAGAAGCAAACTCTGTTACTTCAGAGTCGAACAGAAGGGAAAACGCTGTGCCCTGTTAGCGTCACAGGATAACACAGCTGCCTAACAGAGCAAAAGCAATCAGTGGTCAGGGAATAGCAAGCACACAAACACCTCCTCTCTGGTGGAGCCGGAATTCTAATGGCTTTATGCCAGTTCTGAATTTACTATATAAACTCCTCACTGGAGGTGCCGGTATTCCAGTGGCTTATTTCAGCCGGACCCTGACCACAAGCAGACAAGACCACTGAGTAGCTAAAGCTCATAACATAAGCTGATACTAGCGCATGGCCGTGTGGCCATGCGGACCTTTTATAGCTGCAGCAACTTCAGGACCTTCCTAGAGAACCAATAGGAGCTGCTACAGTACCTGAGCATGTGATCCCCGACCTCCAATGAGAGGTTTTACCCCGGGCATGCTCAGAAGGGGAAAAGCAGGACTTGGTCCCAGAGACGTCTGCTCGCCGCTGACCAGTACTGGCTACAATGGCTGAGACTGGAAAGGCAGCAGTAACCATCCGCACAGTATCAGGCTGAGCCAGACACAGGAACCGACGTCTCCGCTGAGTAGGCTCCACTGCGGCTGGAGAAGAATGGGAGACCGCAGCGGAAATGGTTCGAGATTCCCCCTGTGCAGAGGCGGGAACTCGATCCCTTAAGGTACCGTCACACTAAGCGACGCTGCAGCGATAGCGACAACAATGCCGATCGCTGCAGCGTCGCTGTTTGATCGCTGGAGAGCTGTCACACAGACCGCTCTCCAGTGACCAACGATGCCGAGGTCCCTGGGTAACCAGGGTAAACATCGGGTTGCTAAGCGCAGGGCCGCGCTTAGTAACCCGATGTTTACCCTGGTTACCAGAGTAAAATGTAAAAAAAACAAACAGTACATACTTACATGCGTCCCCCGGCGTCCGCTTCCTGCAATGACTGAGCGCCGGCAGTAGCAGGGCACAGCGGTGACGTCACCGCTGTGCTGTGGTTTCATTTTCACTTTGCGGCGCTCAGTCAGTGTGGGAAGCGGACGCTGGGGGACGCGCAGGTGAGTATGTACTGTTTGGTTTTTTTACATTTTACGCTGGTAACCAGGGTAAACATCGGGTTACTAAGCGCGGCCCTGCGCTTAGTAACACGATGTTTACCCTGGTTACCAGTGTAAAATATCGCTGGTATCGTTGCTTTTGCTGTCAAACACAACGATACACGGCGATCGGACAACCAAATAAAGTTCTGAACTTTATTCAGCGACCAGCGACATCACAGCAGGATCCTGATCGCTGCTGCGTGTCAAACTAAACGATATCGCTAGCCAGGACGCTGCAACGTCACGGATCGCTAGCGATATCGTTTAGTGTGACGGTACCTTAAGGCTATGTGCACATTTTGCGGGGTCCTCTGCGGGTTTTCCCGCAGCGGATTTGATAAATCTGCAGGGCAAAACCGCTGCGGTTATCCCTGCAGATTTATAGCGGTTTCCGCTGCGGGTTTACTCCTATACTATTGATGCTGCATATGCAGCAATATGCAGCATCAATAGTAATGTTAAAAATAATAAAACATGGTTTATACTCACCCTCTGACGTCCCGATCTCCTCGGCGCTGCACGCGGCGGTCCGGTTCCAAAGATGCTACGCGAGAAGGACCTTCGTGACGTCACGGTCGTGTGACCGCGACGTCATCTCAGGCCCTGCTCGCACAGCAACCCTGCGACCGGACGGCCGCGTGCAGCGCTGAGAGGTGAGTATATCGTTATTTTTTATTTTAATTCTTTTTTTTTTTACACAACTATGGTTCCCAGGGCCTGGAGGAGAGTCTCCTCCACCCCGGGTACCATCTGCACATTATCCGTAAGCAGATCAATGCATTCCTATGTGTGCAGAATCGCAGCGATTCTGCACAAAGAAGTGACATGCTGCGGAATGTAAACCGCTGCGTTTCTGCGCGGTTTTTCCCGCAGCATGTGCACAGCGGATTGCGGTTTCCATAGGGTTTACATGTAAATGTAAACGCTATGGAAACTGCTGCGGACCCGCAGCTACAGAAACGCTGCGGATCCGCGGTAAAACCCGCAAAGTGTGAACATGGCCTAACACACATGGTTACTTGTGTGTGCACGTGGTAACCTGTGTGTGTATGAGTGTGTACATAATGACATGAGTGTGTATGTGATGATGTTGGTGTGAATGTGTACGTGGTGACATTGACGTGTGTGTGTGTGTGTGGTGAGGTGTGTATGGGTATGTACATAGTGACACGAGTGTGTATGTGGTGATGTGGTTGAGTGTGTATGTGGTGACCTGTGTGTGAGTGTGTACTTAGTGACATGATTGTGTATGTGGTGATGTGGGTGTGAATGTGTATGTGGTGACGTGTGTACGTGGTGACCTGTGTGTGTATTTGGTGATGTGCGCATAAAGCGCCTTATCTCCTGCACCGCAGTGCGTGTCTCTTCATTGCTCAGGTGTTTCTGATTTCTGTCGTCGTTCTCAACAGCTCAAGATAATTTCTGATGAAGGCCTAATTGTGTGGCCGAAACATTAGTGTTCATTCAGTGGATGCACCTGAAACACCATTAAATTGTTTCCTTTTTTTCTCGCATGAATTGGGAGTGCCAAATTTATTTTTTACATATTTTGGAGTAGTGTCCTATTCGTGCACCCCTTAATACTGGAGTGCCGCGCAGCCCTCTTTGTATGAGTGCATAGTGACGTGTATGTGTGTGAGTATACACGTGGCGATGTTTGTGCCTCTGTGGTGACCTGTGTGTGTGCATCCGTGTAAATGGTAACGTGCGTGTGTCTGTGTACGTGTGGATGTGTAGTTGCAAATCTCTTCCTAACCTGCCCGGCGCCTGCACTTAGCCAAACGCTGCAGGGAGAAAATTAACTTTATTCTCCATGTAGCATTCGCATTTTACACTGTGTTCCAAATTATTATGCAAATTGGATTTAAGTGTCATAAAGATTTAATTGTTTTGTTTTTCAAATAAACTCGTGGATGGTATTGTGTCTCAGGGCTCAATGTATCACTGAAATCAATCTTCAACACATGTGATAATTGGTTTTCCAGGTGATTCTAATTAAAGGAAAACTACTTAAAAATGATGTTCCACATTATTAAGCAGGTCACAGTTTTCAATTAACATGGGAAAGAAAAAGTATCTCTCTGCTGCCGAAAAGCATCAAATAGTGCCTTGGTGAAGGGATGAAAACATTAGAAATTTCCGGAAAACGTAAGCGTGATCATCGTAGTGTTAAGAGATTTGTGGCTGTATCTGAGCACAGATGTGTTTATGCTGATAAAGGCATAATGAGGAAGATTTCTGCCAGGCAAGTTCATCGGATTAAGAGAGCAGCAGCTAAAAAGCCATTACAAAGCAGCAAACAGATATTTGAAGCTGCTGGTTCCTCTGGAGTCCCTCGAACCTTAAGATGTAGGCTCCTTCAAAGGCTTGCTGTGGTGCATAAACCTACTATTCGGCCACCCCTAAACAGTGTTCACAAGCAGAAATGGTTGCAGTGGGCCCAGACATACATAAAGACTATTTTTCAAGCAGTCTTGTTTACTGATGAGTGTCGAGCAACCCTGGATAGTCCAGATGGATGGAGTAGTGGATGGTTGGTGGATGGCCACCATGTCCCAACAAGGCTGCAACGTCAGCAAGGAGGTGGAGGAGTCATGTTTTGTGCCGGAATCATGGAGAAACAGCGGGTAGGGCCCTTCAAGGTTCCTGAAGGTGTGAAAATGACCTCTGCAAAGTATACTGTATAGAATTTCTGACTGACAACTTTCCTCCATGGTATTAAAAGCAGAAATGTGCCTTCAGGAGCAAAAATCATCTTCATGCTGACAATGCCCCATCTCATGCTGCAAAGAATACCTCATTGGCTGCTGTGGGCATAAAAGGAAATAAACTCATGGTGTGGTCACCATCTTCCCCTGACCACAACCCTATAGAGAACCTTTGGAGTATCATCAAGCAAAAGATCTATGAGTGTGGGAGGCAGTTCACATCAAAACAGCAGCTCAGGGAAGGAAGAAATACAAGCAGAAACTCTCCAAAAACTGACAAGTTCAATGGATGCAAGAATTGTGAAGGTGACATCAAAGAAGGGTTCCTATGTTAACATGTAACTTGGCCTGTTGGGATGTTTTGGCGTTAAATAGCTTTTTTGTTCAGTGAATGTGACCTCCTAATGCTGCAAATTCCACAAATGAGCATTTTCAGTTCTTTAAAACATATCAAATGTTTAGAAATTCTACTGTGCCTAATAATTTGGAACAGTGCATTTTAAGTTTTTATTCATTTTGGAGATTATACTGTTATCATTGGGAGGTTTATTCAATAGAGTTCGATGTATACTCTAACGGGTGATGACTTTTATTAGACTGACTGTCATTTGCACCGACCATTTAGGAAAATCCGATAAAAATGTCAGTTGCATAATAATTTGGAACATAGTGTAGTCATGGAGACGGTGCCGACACAGGCTGTTACCCACACATTGACTGATGCTCTGCATTGGGGAGGGCTGTCAGTCAGGGCCAGGGGTGCAGTTACAGCCATCACTCTGTATATTCATAGCGATGACTGAACCCGCGCCGGCACTTCCCCCACCCCGTGACTGAAACCCGAACACTGGAGGGGGGAATAAAGTTCATTTTCTCTTTTGCAGCGTTTGGCTAATGAGGGCACTGAGCATATTAGTAACACTACCACCCTGCAGATTGTTCCTATAGCTGCAGGTTAATAGCATTTTTCTGCAGTCAGGTTCCCTTTAAACAAAACGCCACAGGAAATGAAGTAAAAAAATACTTTTAGAGATTAGAAAGGTAGAGAGTACTGATGAGCGAGTATGCTCGGGTGGTCTCCGAGTATTTTGGGCGTGCTCGTAGGTTATGTTTATGTTGCCGCAGCTGCATGATTTGCGGCTGTTATGCAGCCTGAATACATGTGGGGGTTCCCTAACAGGCAATCCCTGCATGTGTTCAGGCTGTCTAACAGCTGCGGGTACATATACATAATGTACGAGCACGCCCAAGATACTCGGAGAACACCCGAGCATTCTCGGAAATCTCAAGTAACGAGCACACTCGCTAATCACTAGTGGGGAGAAGTGTAGGGTGATGTGTAATAAAGCTCATTACAAATGTCATGTCGAACGCTATTCACACTAGGGCGTCCGACAGAAAGCGGTAATTCCACATTCGTCCACTATACGCTCAGTGGCGCCGGCTAGATTTTATCCAGGTTGTCCGGGGTTAATCTAGCTGGTAATCGGGTTGGAGGCTGGGTCACGCCCATGGCCTTTAAATAATCATTCTGGACTTTGGGCGTCGCCGATTATAGCTTGTGTCTTGTGCCTGGTGATCTCGGTCTGGAGTGGTGGTCTAGGAGAAGAAATATCGTATCTGGTGGTGTATTATCCTTTGTCATATTTCTCCTTCCTATATTTGTATTTGTTTTGCCCTGTGCACATTTGCTTTATGGAAGTGCATCTGAACAGCAAGGTGGCTTGTTGTTGAAGGGAACTAGAGGGAAAAAAAAAAAAAATCTATAAATCTTCAGCTTAGCGAGTGTGAGCGAGCTGAGTGTGACCTGAGCGTAAGTGTGGACAGCGGTAAGTGTGACTTGTGATTCAGTGACTTTGGAATTAGGGAGTTTCCAAGGGAGGAATTGCTGTCTGTTTTTAATACTTTGTATTTATTTTTTATATAACGTTTCTGTGGTGCAATCCCCATTAGGAAATGTGCTCCACAATTGTTAATGCCATCCAGTGCACATCTTGCCTCATGTATGCAGTCCTTGATCAGCCGGTCGAGGGTGCATACTGCTCTGCGAGATGTGAGCACGTTGAGCATTTGGAATCCCAGATTCTAGATGTACATGTGCAGCTGGCAACACTGAGATCCATAGACAATATGGAGAGGGTCTTCTGCTCACAGAGCAGACGCTCAATGGGATAGATGAGGAGGGGGATGGTAGGATGGAGCTGCAGGACAGTAAGGCAGTTAGCTGGGTGACAGATAGAAGGCGGGGTAGAGGGAAGAGTGCCAGGGAGGCTAGTCCTGATCTGGCACACCCCAATAAGTTCGCTAAGTTGGCAGATGAGGGGGGTGCCAGTACAGGGGTAGCACTGCTGCAGCCAGGCATGTCCTCTGAAAGCCGGAGGAGTGACTGCTCCAGTAAGGAGGGAAATAGGAGAGCAAGGCAGGCCAGACAGGTGCTGGTAGTGGGGGACTCAATTATTAGGAGAACAGATAGGGCAATCTGTCACAAAGACAGGGATCGTCAAACGGTGTGCTGCCTACCTGGCGCTCGAGTCCGACACATCGCTGATCGGGTGGACAGATTACTGGGAGGGGCTGGTGAGGACCCAGCGGTCATGGTGCACATTGGCACAAATGACAAAGTTAGAGGTAGGTGGAAGGTCCTTAAAGATGATTTCAGGGAATTAGGCTGCAAGCTGAAAGCAAGGACCTCCAACGTGGTATTTTCCGAAATACTGCCTGTACCACGTGCCACGCCAGAGAGGCAACGGGAGATTAGGGAGGTTAATAAGTGGCTCAAGAATTGGTGTAGGAAGGAGGGGTTTGGGTTCCTGCAGAACTGGGCCGACTTCTCAGTTGGCTACAAGCTCTACGCTAGGGACGGGCTGCACCTCAATGGGGAAGGTGCAGCTGTGCTGGGGGAGAAAATGGCTAGAAGGTTGGAGGAGTGTTTAAACTAGGGATTGGGGGGGAGGGTATTCATTTTATAGGAGGGGAAGATAGTGCAGATAGAGACCTGGGCACAAATAAGGAAGTTGGGGGTGGCGGTGGCATGGGGGGTGGGGTTAGAACAGCTAATAATTTAAGAAAGAATAGAGGTACAGAGAGTAACATCAAGTGCATGTATACTAATGCCAGAAGCCTCGCCAACAAAATAGACGAATTAGAACTAATGTTGTTGGAACATAATTATGACATGGTGGGAATATCTGAAACATGGCTGGATGAGAACCATGACTGGACTGTTAACTTGCAGGGCTATAGCCTTTTCAGAAATGACCGTATAGATAAGCGAGGGGGAGGGGTGTGTCTGTATGTAAAATCCACCTTAAAACCCATCCTGCGTGATAATATAGGTGAATCTAATGAAAATGTAGAGTCCCTGTGGGTGGAGATAAGGGGAGGGGGAAAAAATAATAAATTACTGATAGAGGTTTGTTATAAATCTCCAAAAATAATGGAAGCAATGGAGAATATCCTCGCAAAGCAACTAGATGAAGCTGCGACTCAAGGAGAAGTCATTATTATGGGGGACTTCAACTACCGTGACATAGATTGGGGAACAGAAACCTGCAGTTCCAGTAAAGGTAATCGGTTTTTGACAACTATGAGAGACAATTACCTTTCACAACTGGTTCAGGACCCAACAAGGAGGGGGGCACTGCTAGACCTAATATTAACCAACAGGCCAGACCGCATATCAAATATAAGGGTTGGGGGTCACTTGGGGAATAGTGATCACAAAATAATACGTTTTCATGTAACCTTTAATAAGATGGGTAGTAGGGGGGTGACAAGGACACTAAACTTCAGGAGGGCAAATTTCCAACGGATGAGAGAGGATCTTGGTGCAATTAACTGGGACTATATCCTGAGACATAAAAGTACACAAAGAAAATGGGAGACGTTTATTAGCATCCTGGATAGGACATGTGCACAGTATATACCGTATGGGAATAAACATACTAGAAATAGGAGGAAACCAATATGGCTAAATAGAGCTGTAAGGGGCGCAATAAGTGACAAAAAGAAAGCATTTAGAGAATTAAAGGAAGTAGGTAGTGATGAGGCATTAAATAAATATAGAAAATTAAATTCTGTAAAAAGCAAATCAAGGTAGCAAAGATTGAGACAGAGAGACTCATTGCCAGAGAGAGCAAAAATAACCCCAAAATATTCTTTAACTACATAAATAGTAAGAAACTAAAAAATGATAGTGTTGGCCCCCTTAAAAATAGTCTGGGTGAAATGGTGGATGAGGATGAGGAAAAAGCCAATATGCTAAATGACTTTTTTTCATCAGTATTTACAAAAGAAAATCCCATGGCAGCCAATATGACTAGTGATAAAAATTCCCAATTAAATGTTACCTGCTTAACCCAGCAGGAAGTACGGCGGCGTCTAAAAATCACTAAAATTGACAAATCTCCGGGCCCGGATGGGATACACCCCCGAGTACTGCAGGAACTAAGTACAGTCATTGATAGACCGTTATTTTTAATCTTTAAAGAGTCCATAATAACAGGGTCTGTACCACAGGACTGGCGTATAGCAAATGTGGTGCCAATATTCAAAAAGGGGACAAAAACTGAACTCGGTAATTATAGGCCAGTAAGCTTAACCTCTACTGTGGGTAAAATCCTGGAGGGCATTCTAAGGGATGCTATACTGGAGTATCTGAAGAGGAATAACCTCATGACCCAGTATCAGTACGGGTTTACTAGGGACCGTTCATGTCAGACTAATTTGATCAGCTTCTATGAAGAGGTAAGTTCCGGACTGGACCAAGGGAGCCCAGTGGATGTAGTGTATATGGACTTTTCAAAAGATTTTGATACGGTGCCACACAAAAGGTTGATACATAAAATGAGAATAATGGGGATAGGGGAAAATATGTGCAAGTGGGTTGAGAGCTGGCTCAGGGATAGGAAACAAAGGGTGGTTATTAATGGAGCACACTCGGACTGGGTCGTGGTTAGCAGTGGGGTACCACAGGGGTCAGTATTGGGCCCTCTTCTTTTTAACATATTTATTAATGACCTTGTAGGGGGCATTCAGAGTAGAATTTCAATATTTGCAGATGACACTAAACTCTGCAGGGTAATCAAGACAGAGGAGGACAATTTTGTATTACAGGATGATTTATTTAAACTAGAAGCTTGGGCTGATAAATGGCAAATGAGCTTTAATGGGGATAAATGTAAGGTCATGCACTTGGGTAGAAGTAATAAGATGTATAACTATGTGCTTAATTCTAAAACTCTGGGTAAAACTGTCAATGAAAAGGACCTGGGTGTATGGGTGGATGACAAACTCATATTCAGTGGCCAGTGTCAGGCAGCTGCTACAAAGGCAAATAAAATAATGGGATGTATTAAAAGAGGCATAGATGCTCATGAGGAGAACATAATTTTACCTCTATACAAGTCACTAGTTCGACCACACTTAGAATACTGTGCACAGTTCTGGTCTCCGGTGTATAACCCCTTCCTGACATCGGACGTACTATCCCGTCGAGGTGGGGTGGGCCCCCATGACCACGGACGGGATAGTACGTCCAGCGCGATCGGCGGCGCTCACGGGGGGAGCTGACATCCGGCACTATGGGCCAGGAGCGGTCACGGACCGCTCCCGGCACATTAACCCCCGGCACACCGCGATCAAACATGATCGCGATGTGCCGGCGGTGCAGGGAAGCATCGCGCAGGGAGGGGGCTCCCTGCGGGCTTCCCTGAGCCCCCCGCAGCAACGCGATGTGATCGCGTTGCTGCGAGGGTCTTACCTCCCTCCCTGCCTGCTCCAGACCCGGATCCAAGATGGCCGCGGATCCGGGTCCTGCAGGGAGGGAGGTGGCTTCACAGAAGCCTGCTCAGAGCAGGCACTGTGAAGCAGCCTGCACTTCTCTCAGATCGGTGATCTGTCAGAGTGCTATGCAAACTGGCAGATCTCCAATCTGTATTGTCCCCCCCTGGGGCAAAGTAAAAAAGTAAAAAAAAAAATTTCCAAATGTGTAAAAAAAAAAAAAAAAAAAAATATTCCAAAATAATGGAAAAAAAAAATATTATTCCCATAAATACATTTCTTTATCTAAATAAAAAAAATAAATAAAATAAAAGTACACGTATTTAGTATCGCCGCGTCCGTAACGACCCGACTTATAAAACTGGCCCACTAGTTAACCCCTTCAGTAAACACCGTAAGAAAAAAAAAAAAAACGAGGCAAAAAACAACGCTTTATTATCATACCGCCGAACAAAAAGTGGAATAACACGCGATCAAAAAGACAGATATAAATAACCATGGTACCGCTGAAAGCGTCATCTTGTCCCGCAAATAACGAGCCGCTATACAGCATGATCAGCAAAAAAATAAAAAAGTTATAGTCCTGAGAATAAAGCGATGCAAAAATAATTATTTTTTCCATAAAATAGATTTTATCATATAAAAGCGCCAAAACATAAAAAAATAATATAAATGAGGTATCACTGTAATCGTACTGACCCGAAGAATAAAACTGCTTATCAATTTTACCAAACGCGGAACGGTATAAACGCCTCCCCCAAAAGAAATTCATGAATAGCTGGTTTTTGGTCATTCTGCCTCACAAAAATCAGAATAAAAAGTGATCAAAAACTGTCACATGTCTGAAAATGTTACCAATAAAAACGTCAACTCGTCCCGCAAAAAACAAGACCTCACATGACTCTGTGGACCAAAATATGGAAAATTTATAGCTCTCAAAATGTGGTAACGCAAAAAATATTTTTTGCAATGAAAAGCGTCTTTCAGTGTGTGACAGCGGATTTTTATGATTGGCAGCCAAAAAACTCGCTATAAAAGTAAATCAAACCCCCCCTTCATCACCCCCTTAGTTAGGGAAAAAAAAATGTATTTATTTCCATTTTCCCATTAGGGCTAGGGTTGGAGCTAGGGTTAAGGCTACAGTTAGGGTTGGGGCTAAAGTTAGGGTTAGGGTTGGGGCTAAAGTTATGGTTAGGGTTTAGATTACATTTACGGTTGGGAATAGGGTTGGGATTAGGGTTAGGGGTGTGTCAGGGTTAGAGGTGTGGTTAGGGTTACTGTTGGGATTAGGGTTAGGGGTGTGTTTGGATTAGGGTTTCAGTTATAATTGGGGGGTTTCCACTGTTTCGGCACATCAGGGGCTCTCCAAACGCGACATGGCGTCCGATCTCAATTCCAGCCAATTCTGCGTTGAAAAAGTAAAACAGTGCTCCTTCCCTTCCGAGCTTTCCCGTGTGCCCAAACAGGGGTTTACCCCAACATATGGGGTAGCAGCGTACTCGGGACAAATAGGACAACAACCTTTGGGGTCCAATTTCTCCTGTTACCCCTGGGAAAATACAAAACTAGGGGCTAAAAAATAATTTTTGTGGGAAAAAAAAATTATTTTTTATTTTCACGGCTCTGCGTTATAAACTGTAGTGAAACACTTGGGGGTTCAAAGTTCTTACAACACATCTATATAAGTTCCTTGGGGGGTCTAGTTTCCAAAATGGGGTCACTTGTGCGGGGCTTCTACTGTTTAGGTACATTAGGGGCTCTGCAAACGCAATGTGACGCCTGCAGACCATTCCATCTAAGTCTGCATTCCAAATGGCGCTCCTTCCCTTCCGAGCCCTCCCATGCATCCAAACGGTGGTTCCCCCCACATATGGGGTATCAGCGCACTCAGGAAAAATTGGACAACAACTTTTGGGGTCCAATTTCTCCTGTTACCTTTGGGAAAATACAAAACTGGGGGCTGAAAAATAATTTTTGTGGGAAAAAATTTTAGTTTTATTTTTACGGCTCTGCATTATAAACTTCTGTGAAGCCCTTGGTGGGTCAAAGCGCTCACCACACATCTAGATAAGTTCCTTAGGGGGTCTACTTTCCAACATGGTGTCACTTGTGGGGGGTTTCTACTGTTTAGGTACATTAGGGGCTCTGCAAACGCAATGTGACGCCTGCAAACCATTCCATCTAAGTCTGCATTCCAAATGGCGCTCCTTCACTTCGGAGCCCTTCCATGCGTCCAAACGGTGGTTCCCCCCCACATATGGGGTATCAGCGCACTCAGGACAAATTGGACAACAACTTTTGGGGTCCAATTTCTCCTGTTACCTTTGGGAAAATACAAAACTGGGGGCTGAAAAATAATTTTTGTGGAAAAAAATTTTAGTTTTATTTTTACGGCTCTGCATTATAAACTTCTGTGAAGCCCTTGGTGGGTCAAAGCGCTCACCACACATCTAGATAAGTTCCTTAGGGGGTCTACTTTCCAACATGGTATCACTTGTGGGGGGTTTCTACTGTTTAGGTACATTAGGGGCTCTGCAAACGCAATGTGACGCCTGCAGACCATTCCATCTAAGCCTGCATTCCAAATGGCACTCCTTCCTTTCCGAGCCCTTCCATGCGCCCAAACAGTGGTTCTCCCCACATATGGTGTATCATCGCACTCAGGACAACTTGGACAACAAATTTTGGGGTCCAATTTCTCCTGCTACCCTCGGGAAAACACAAAACTGGGGGCTAAAAAAATAATTTTTGTGGGAAAAAATTTTTGTTTTATTTTTACGGCTCTGCATTATTAACTTCTGTGAAGCCCTTGGTGGGTCAAAGCGCTCAAAACACATCTAGATAAGTTCCTTAGGGGGTCTACTTTACAAAATGGTGTCACTTGTGGGGGGTTTCAATGTTTAGGCACATCTGTGGCTCTCCAAACGCAACATGGCGTCCCATCTCAATTCCTGTCAATTTTGCATTGAAAAGTCAAACGGTGCTACTTCCCTTCCGAGCTCTCCCATGCGCCCAAACAGTGGTTTACCCCCACATATGGGGTATCAGCGTACTCAGGACAAATTGTACAACAACTTTTGGGGTCCAATTTCTTCTCTTACCCTTGGGAAAATAAAAAATTGGGGGTGAAAAGATAATTTTTGTGAAAAAATATGATTTTTTATTTTTACGGTTCTGCATTATAAACTTCTGTGAAGCACTTGGTGGGTCAAAGTGCTCACCACACCTCTAGATAAGTTCCTTAGGGGGTCTACTTTCCAAAATGGTGTCACTTGTGGGGGGTTTCAATGTTTAGGCACATCAGGGGCTCCCCAAACGCAACATGGCGTCCCATCTCAATTCCAGTCAATTTTGCATTGAAAAGTCAAATGGCGCTCCTTCGCTTCCGAGCTCGGTCATGCGCACAAACAGTGGTTTACCCCCACATATGGGGTATCGGCGTACTCAGGACAAATTGTACAACAACTTTTGGGGTCCATTGTCTCCTGTTACCCTTGGTAAAATAAAACAAATTGGAGCTGAAGTAAATTTTTTGTGAAAAAAAGTTAAATGTTCATTTTTATTTAAACATTCCAAAAATTCCTGTGAAGCACCAGAAGGGTTAATAAACTTCTTGAATATGGTTTTGAGCACCTTGAGGGGTGCAGTTTTTAGAATGGTGTCACACTTGGGTATTTTCTATTATATAGACCCCTCAAAATGACTTCAAATGAGATGTGGTCCCTAAAAAATAATGGTGTTGTAAAAATGAGAAATTGCTGGTCAACTTTTAACCCTTATAACTCCCTAACAAAAAAAAAATTTGGTTCCAAAATTGTGCTGATGTAAAGTAGACATGTGGGAAATGTTACTTATTAAGTATTTTGTGTGACATATCTCTGTGATTTAAGGGCATAAAAATTAAAAGTTGGAAAATTGCAAAATTTTCAAAATTTTCGCCAAATTTCCATTTTTTTTGCAAATAAACGCAGGTAATATCAAAGAAATTTTACCACTATCATGAAGTACAATATGTCACAAGAAAACAATGTCAGAATCGCCAAGATCCGTTGAAGCGTTCCAGAGTTATAACCTCATAAAGGGACAGTGGTCAGAATTGTAAAAATTGGCCCGGTCATTAACGTGCAAACCACCCTTGAAGGGGAAAAGAAAGACATAGCTGAACTAGAGCGGGTGCAGAGAAGAGCGACCAAGGTTATTAGAGGACTGGGAGGTCTGCAATACCAAGATAGGTTATTACACTTGGGGCTATTTAGTTTGGAAAAACGAAGGCTAAGGGGTGATCTTATGTTAATGTATAAATATATGAGGGGACAGTACAAAGACCTTTCTGATGATCTTTTTAATCATAGACCGGTGACAGGGACAAGGGAGCATCCTCTACATCTGGAGGAAAAAAGGTTTAAGCATAATAACAGACGCGGGTTCTTTACTGTAAGAGCAGTGAGACTATGGAACTCTCTGCCGTATGATGTTGTAATGAGTGATTCATTACTTAAATTTAAGAGGGGACTGGATGCCTTTCTGGAAAAGTATAATGTTACAGGGTATATACACTAGATTCCTTGATAGGGAGTTGATCCAGGGAACTAGTCTGATTGCCGTATGTGGGGTCGGGAAGGAATTTTTTTCCCCATGGTGGAGCTTACTCTTACCACATGGGTTTTTTTTGCCTTCCCCTGGATCAACATGTTAGGGCATGTTAGGTTAGGCTATGGGTTGAACTAGATGGACTTAAAGTCTTCCTTCAACCTTAATAACTATGATACTATGATACATTATAGTGTTTTCCTGTGTGTCTGCGGCGTGGTGCGTTTTTAGTTTTCCCTGCCTGTGCTTTCTGTAGGGGTTGGTGTGTGGTCTTATCACTGGGTGGTGGGTGGAGGTTTCAGCTTAGGACTGAAACAGGGGTCAGGCCTGGCGGCCCAGACAAGCACACCATCAGTGTAAATTCTGGGAGAGGGACAGACAGGGTTTTCCCTAGTCTGAGGGATATCGCAGGGGCCCGGGTAATCAGCTGTAGTCTACCCAGTACCCGCATGACAACAAAGCTGTTAGGGTGTAAGGATAGAAATTTACAAAGGACATTATAGGTACCGGACCATACCTCTAATGTTCGCAGTGCAGGTGTAAGATTCATTAAGAGGCGCACTTAGCACTTAATGAATTAGGCCCATCTTATCACTGGTGTATGCCTTGCCAAAAGTGTACATTTCTGGCTTAAGTTAGGCCACTAAAGTGTAGTAACATAAATACTTTGACTTGTGGCCTAAGTGAATTGGCGTATTCAGCGCACAAAAAAAACTAAAGTGTCTTAGGCATTTGTCATATCTGTATATCAGTCTTACAGTATGTGATTGTGCACACTGGAGTGTTCCTGCAAGGAGACATGTGATTATAGACATAAATAGGTTAAGGCTGGCATCTCGGTTAGCATTTGTTGTGTGTAACACTTTACGGTGTGGCTGCTAAGAAGTAAAGTTGGGTCAATATATTCGGAATCGATCGCCGAATCTGAATGTGCCATATTCGTGCCATACTGGTACCAACATATTCGGTCATTTCTACTCCCATTGACTCCAGTGACGTTCGGAGATTATTGCAAATACAATATTTGCCGCTGATCATAATCTGAATCGAATTTTGAAAAATTCGCTCAACTCTACTAAAAAGGCAATTTAAGTTTAGTATGTATGAAATGGTTTCTTATCAGTTACATACTTACTCACGCTGAATGGTATGTGAGACCTTAGACTCCTTAACATAAAGCTGGGCCACGACTCCTGGGCCAGTGCTTTGTGTTTGCCCCCCAGGCTAAAATTTGCCAGCCAGCCCCTGCCTGGGAGTTTGCTGGACCACAGGACACAGCACACCCAGCTGGCTGCCCTAAAGAACTGTGAGTAAAAGTCTGGAAACTGCACCTTGCTATGTCCTTTGTGTTATGCCTACCACACCTGCTCAGCATAACCACCACCGCCATCTTTTATCTCTGTACTACATCTGCCCTGGGGTTAGCTCTACCTGTGGAGAGCTGCACCAACTCTGCTGCATCACCATCTGCCCCAGAGGATCTGAACTGCAGCGTCGGCCACCATCTCATGGCTGCACACCGCGGGTGGCATCACTTCACGAACATTTTCCCTTTTCCCCATAAAGTTTATTCCCATTTGTCATTTTCCATTTACCACAAAAACAATGCTTTATTATTGGACGCCCAGGGCCACGGACAGGGTCACTTCTGCCGTGACCTTCCCCTTTAAGAACTGCTGCGTCGGACCCGGTACCGAGTAGTTCCCCATGGCCCCATGGGGCGCTCCAGCTGTGTGCTCAAAGAATAGTTTCCAACCACAGGAAAAAGGGATAAAGCAACATCTTAGTAGAAAGAATGAACATTTTTATTTTCGCATCCCAATTTTATAATGTTTTGTGAAGCACATGTGGAACCAAAATAGTCCCCACATCGCCAGATGAATTTCTGCAGTTTTTTCACATCAGGGCCTCTTCTCATATGCAACATGGCATCCGCATTCTATCCAGCCAAAAATGCGCTCCCAAAGTCACATAGTGCTCCTTCCTTCCGAACCCTGCCTTGTGCCCAAACAGTAGTTTCCAAAATGCATATGGGATATCTGTGTACCACAAATTATAGGGTGTATATTATGTTATCTGTTGTGCTAAAGTTACATTTCCTTGGAAAAATACTTTTGTTTTTTTCATTCCACCTTGCGTTAATTCCTGTTCTGAATAGAACTTTCAATACCTGGAGGGGTGCAGTATTTAAAATAGGGTCTTGTTTTTTTTTCACATTCAAAGTCACTTCTCAACTGAAAATGAACAATAGGTTTTATAAATTTAGTTGAAAAAAATAGTGTTAAACTTTTGACTCTTCTGAAACCAACAAAAAACACATTTAACCCCTTAGTGATCCAACCAATTTGGACCTTAATGACCAGGCCAAATTTTACAATTCTGACCACTGTCACTTTATGTGGTTATAACTCTGGAACGCTTCAAGGTATCCCACTGATTTTGAGATTGTTTTTTCATGACATATTAACATAGTAACATAGTAACATAGTAACATAGTTAGTAAGGCCAAAAAAAGACATTTGTCCATCCAGTTCAGCCTATATTCCTATATTCCATCATAATAAATCCCCAGATCTACATCCTTCTACAGAACCTAATAATTGTATGATACAATATTGTTCTGCTCCAGGAAGACATCCAGGCCTCTCTTGAACCCCTCGACTGAGTTCGCCATCACCACCTCCTCAGGCAAGCAATTCCAGATTCTCACTGCCCTAACAGTAAAGAATCCTCTTCTATGTTGTTGGAAAAACCTTCTCTCCTCCAGACGCAAAGAATGCCCCCTTGTGCCCGTCACCTTCCTTGGTATAAACAGATCCTCAGCGAGATATTTGTATTGTCCCCTTATATACTTATACATGGTTATTAGATCGCCCCTCAGTCGTCTTTTTTCTAGACTAAATAATCCTAATTTCGCTAATCTATCTGGGTATTGTAGTTCTCCCATCCCCTTTATTAACTTTGTTGCCCTCCTTTGTACTCTCTCTAGTTCCATTATATCCTTCCTGAGCACCGGTGCCCAAAACTGGACACAGTACTCCATGTGCGGTCTAACTAGGGATTTGTACAGAGGCAGTATAATGCTCTCATCATGTGTATCCAGACCTCTTTTAATGCACCCCATGATCCTGTTTGCCTTGGCAGCTGCTGCCTGGCACTGGCTGCTCCAGGTAAGTTTATCATTAACTAGGATCCCCAAGTCCTTCTCCCTGTCAGATTTACCCAGTGGTTTCCCGTTCAGTGTGTAGTGGTGATATTGATTCCTTCTTCCCATGTGTATAACCTTACATTTATCATTGTTAAACCTCATCTGCCACCTTTCAGCCCAAGTTTCCAACTTATCCAGATCCATCTGTAGCAGAATACTATCTTCTCTTGTATTAACTGCTTTACATAGTTTTGTATCATCTGCAAATATTGTAATTCATGATAGTGGTAAAATTTATTCGATACAACTTGTGTTTATTTGTGAAAGAAAACGGAAATTTGGGAAAATTTTAAAATTTTTGCAATTTTCAACCTTTTAATTCTTAGGCCGGCGTCACACTAGCGAGTTTTACGGACATAAGAGCGCAGAAAATACGTCCGTAAAACTCACCAAACAAACGGCACAATTATTCTCAATGGGTTTGGTCCTATCAGCTGTATATTACTGATCCGTATTATACGGCTTTCTACGGCCGTACAAAATCGCAGCATGCTGCGTTTGTCAGCGCAAATAATACGCCAATGAAAGTATGGGGGCGAGAAAAATACGGATTCCACACGGACCAGCAGTGTGACTTGCGAGAAATACGCAGCGGTGTTAGTGAAAAGCCGGTAATTCAATTGCCGGCTTTTCATTTCTCCTTCCCCAACCCGACAGGATATGAGACATGGTTTACATACAGTAAACCATCTCATATCCCCTTTTTTTTTTCATATTCCACACTACTAATGTTAGTAGTGTGTATGTGCAAAATTTGGGCGCTGTAGCTGCTAAAATAAAGGGTTAAATGGCGGAAAAAATTGGCGTGGGCTCCCGCGCAATTTTCTCCGCCAGAGTGGTAAAGCCAGTGACTGAGGGCAGATATTAATAGCCTAGAGAGGGTCCATGGTTATTGGCCCCCCCGGCTACAAACATCTGCCCCCAGCCACCCCAGAAAAGGCACATCTGGAAGATGCGCCTATTCTGGCACTTGGCCACTCTCTTCCCACTACCGTGTAGCGGTGGGATATGGGGTAATGAAGGGTTAATGCCACCTTGCTATTGTAAGGTGACATTAAGCCAGATTAATAATGGAGAGGCGTCAATTATGACACCTATCCATTATTAATCCAATTGTCTGAAAGGGTTAAAAAACACACACACGTTATTAAAAAGTATTTTAATGAAATAAACAAACAGGTTGTTTTAGTATTTTATTGCTCTCTCAATCCATCCGGAAGACCCTCGCTTGGCAAAATAATAAACCAACAATATACATACCTTCGGATGAACTGTCAGGTCCCACGAAGTAAATCCATCTGAAGGGGTTAAATCATTTTACAGCCAGGAGCTGCGCTAAAGCACTCGCTCGTGGTTGTAAAAACCCCGGGTGCTGAAAGGAAAGCTGGGTGATCTGTACTTACATTGAGTTGCGGTGAGGTGCCCTCTGGTGGATGTTCTCATGAACTGCAGCCTTGTAAAAGTTCCCACGCTCGAGTTCATATGAGTTCATCCAGCAGAGGGTGCCTCACCGCGACTCAATGTAAGTACAGATCACCCAGCTTTCCTTTCAGCACCCGGGGTTTTTACAACCACGAGCGAGTGCTTTAGCGCAGCTCCTGGCTGTAAAATGATTTAACCCCTTCAGATGGATTTACCTCGTGGGACCTGACAGTTCATCAGAAGGTATGTATATTGTTGGTTTATTATTTTGCCAAGCGAGGGTCTTCCGGATGGATTGAGAGAGCAATGAAATACTAAAACAACCTGTTTGTTTATTTCATTAAAATACTTTTTAATAACGTATGTGTGTGTTTTTTAACCCTTTCAGACAATTGGATTAATAATGGATAGGTGTCATAATTGACGCCTCTCCATTATTAATCTGGCTTAATGTCACCTTACAATAGCAAGGTGGCATTAACCCTTCATTACCCCATATCCCACCGCTACACGGTAGTGGGAAGAGAGTGGCCAAGTGCCAGAATAGGCGCATCTTCCAGATGTGCCTTTTCTGGGGTGGCTGGGGGCAGATGTTTTTAGCCGGGGGGGCCAATAACCATGGACCCTCTCTAGGCTATTAATATCTGCCCTCAGTCACTGGCTTTACCACTCTGGCGGAGAAAATTGCGCGGGAGCCCACGCCAATTTTTTCCGCCATTTAACCCTTTATTTTAGCAGCTACAGCGCCCAAATTTTGCACATACACACTACTAACATTAGTAGTGTGGAATATGCAAAAAAAGGGGATATGAGATGGTTTACTGTATGTAAACCATGTCTCATATCATGTCGGGTTTAGGCAGGAGAAATGAAAAGCCGGCAATTGAATTACCGGCTTTTCACATATATCGCGCTGAATTAAATATAAATACATAATATATATATATATGTGTGTCTCAATGACATATATATACTGTATATATGTTTTAACGGACATTTGAGCACATAAATCCATTAGATGTCGGTTTTGCAAGCCTGCGAGAAAATATCGCAGTACGGATGCCATACGGATTACATACGGAGGATGCCATGCGCAAAATACGCTGACACACCCTGCCTACGGAGGACATACGGATCACTATTTTGGGAACATTTCTCCTTATTACGACCGTATTACGGCCGTAAAAAACGGACCGTATTGTCTTAAGCTGAGTGTGACGCCGGCCTAATGCTCTTAAAGGGAACCTTTCACCCCCAAAATCGATGATGAGCTAAGCCTACCAGCATCAGGGGCTTATCTACAGCATTCTTTAATGCTGTAGATAAGCCTCCGATGTATCCTGAAAGATGAGAAAAAGAGGTTAGATTATACTCACCCAGGGGTGGTCCCGCTGCGGTCCGGTGCGATGGGCGTCAAGGTCCGGTCCGGGGCCTCCCATCTTCTTACGATGACGTCCTCGTCTTGTCTTCGCTGCGGCTTCGGCGCAGGCATACTTGTCTGCCCTGTTAAGGGCAGAGCAAAGTACTGCAGTGTGCAGGCGTCGGGAAAGGTCAGAGAGGCCCGTCACCTGCGCACTGCAGTACTTTGCTCTGCCCTCAACAGGGCAGACAAAGTACGCCTGTGCCGCAGCCACAGCGTGAAGACAAGAAGAGGACGTCATCCTATGAAGATAGGAGGCCCCGGACCGGACGGTGATGCCCATCGGACCCGGACCGCAGGGGGACCGCCCCTGGGTGAGTATAATCTAAACTCTTTTTCTCATCTTTCAGGTTACATCGGGGGCTTATCTACAGCATTCCAGAATGCTGTAGCTAAGCCCCTGATGCTGGTGGGCTTAGCTCATCATCCATTTTGGGGGTGACAGGCTATTAATGTCAGCCTGCAGCTGTCTGTATAGTCTTTGCTGGTTTTTAATTATGGAGGGACCCCACATCATTTTTTTGGGGGGTCCCCCAATTTAATAGCCACTAAAGGCTAAGTATACAGCTGTGGGCTGATATTATTAGCCTGGGAAGCTCCATGGGTACTACCCCCTTCCCAAGCTATAAACATCTGGCCCCAGTCACTGGCTTTCCCTCTGCTGGTTGCGAAAATTGCGCAGGAGCCCACGTCATTTCTTTCCAATAAATAATCATTTATTAATTAAATACATGTCCAGTAATTTGCACACACACTGTGCTAATTGTATTTGTCACTGACATCTATATATCTACCTATTCTATATGTATTTACTGTATGTAATCCATCTCTTCTATCCTGTCGGCTCCTGCATTGATTTTACAGAAGTCGGCAGATGTATTACCAGCTTTTCCTCTATCTATCTTTCTGTGCAATGTAAATACACACATATATATATATATATATATATGTGTGTGTGTGTTACTGACATGTGTATATATATGTATTCTATGTGTATATATCTATTCTATTCTAACCTGTCAGTGTGATTTTACTGTACCCACATATTATTTGCCGACTTTTAATCTATCTATCTATCTATCTATCTATCTATCTATCTATCTATCTATCTATCTATCTATCTATCTATCTATCTATCTATCAGAGTTTTTGGCAAAGCCAGCTCACCGCTTTGAAGAAACATGAACCAACCTGTGGTTATAGTTCGCACGGAAAATGGATTAGGATAAATCCACACAAAAGAAAGAAAAAACATTTTGTTTCTCCAGCGATCAGTCCAATGGTAGAGTAAAATATACCTTTTATTTATCCATTAAAAAGTTCCAGATTTCTTCAATAACAGTATTGCATGTTTCGACACCACGTGTCTTCCTCCAGGTCCACTCTTTGACGAAAGCAAAGTTTGAAGGAGAAAATTATTATTTCAAATAAAAATTGTTTTTTTGAACCTTGTCAATGTCTGGACGAGATTTTCAATTCATTTGGCAACTAATTTGATTAATAAAAGTATGAGTTTTCATGGAAAATACAAAAAGGGTGTAGGAGTTTCAGCTCCTTAACATGTGCCACTTTGTTTTTAAAGGGACCTTTTGGTAATTGGACAGATTAAATAATTTTAAATAAAATGTTCATTTCTAGTACTTGGTTGAAAACCCCTTGTTGGCAATGACTGCCTGAAGTCTTGAACTCATGGACATCACCAGACGCTGTGTTTCCTCCTTTTTGATGCTCTGCCAGGCCTTCACTGCGGTGGTTTTCTGTTGCCGTTTGTTTGTGGGCCTTTCTGTTTGAAGTTTAGTCTTTAACAAGTGAAATCCATGCTCAATTGGGTTGAGATCAGGTGACTGACTTGGCCATTCAAGAATATTCCACTTCTTTGCTTTAATAAACTCCTGGGTTGCTTTGGCTTTATGTTTTGGGTCATTCTCCATCTGTAGTATGAAACGACGACCAATCAGTTTGGCTGCATTTGGCTGGATCTGAGCACACAGTATGGCTCTGAATACCTCAGAATTCATTTGTCTGCTTCTGTCCTGTGTCACATCATCAATAAACACTAGTGACCCAGTGCCACTGGCAGCCATGCATGCCCAAGCCATCACATTGCCTTCGCCGTGTTTTACAGATGATGTGGTATGCTTTGGATCATGAGCTGTACCACGCCTTTGCCATACTTTTCTCTTTCCATCATTCTGGTAGAGGTTGATCTTGGTTTCATCTGTCCAAAGAATGTTCTTCCAGAACTGTGCTGGCTTTTTTAGATGTTTTTTAGCAAAGTCCAGACGAGCCTTTTTATTCTTGATGCTTATGACCGTGCTTGCACCGTGCAGTGAACCCTCTGTATTTACTTTCATGCAGTCTTCTCTTTATGGTAGATTTGGATATTGATACGCCTACCTCCTGGAGAGTGTTGTTCACTTGGTTGGCTGTTGTGAAGGGGTTTCTCTTCACCATGGAGATTATTATGCGATCATCCACCACTGTTATCTTCCGTGGGCGCCCAGGTCTTTTTGCATTGATGAGTTCACTAGTGCTTTCTTTCTTTCTCAGGATGTACAAAACTGTAGATTTTGCCACTCCTAATATTGTAGCAATTTCTCGGATGGGTTTTTTCTGTTTTCGCAGCTTAAGGATGGCTTGTTTTACCTGCATGGAGAGCTGCTTTCACCGCATGTTTACTTCACAGCAAAACCTTCCAAATGCAAGCACCACACCTCAAATCAACTCCAGGCCTTTTATCTGCTTAATTGAGAATGACCTAACGAAGGGATTGCCCACACCTGTCCATGAAATAGCCTTGGATTCAATTGTCCAATTACTTTTGGTCCCTTTAAAAACAGGGTGGCACATGTTAAGGAGCTGAAACTCCTAAACCCTTCATCCAATTTTAGTGTGGAAAGCTCAAATGAAAGCTGAAAGTCTGAACTTCAACTGCATCTGAACTGTTTTGTTTAAAATTCATTGTGGTAATGTCTATAATCAAAATTAGAAACATGTTGTCTCTGTCCAAATATATATGGACTTAACTATATATATATATATATATATATATATATATATATATATATATATATATATATATATTGTACCAAAAAATAAATGGAACACTTAAACAACAGAATATAACTCCAAGTAAATCAAACTTCTGTGAAATCAAACTGTCCACTCAGGAAGCAACACTGCTTGACAATCAATTTAGCATGTTATTGTGCAAATGGAATAGACAACAGATGGATATTATTGGCAATTATCAAGACACACTCAATAAAGGAGTGGTTCTGCAGGTGGGGAACACAGATCACATCTCAGTACCAATGCTTTCTGGCTGATGGTTTGGTCACTTTTGAATGTTGGTTGTGCTTTCACACTCCTGGTAGCGTGAGACGGACTCTACAACCCACACAAGTGGCTCAGGTAGTGCAGCTCATCCAGGATGGCACATCAATGCGAGCTGTGGCAAGGAGGTTTGCTGTGTCTGTCAGCGTAGGGTCCAGAGGGCTGGAGGCGCTACCAGGAGACAGGCCAGTACACCAGGAGACATGGAGGGGGCCGTAGGAGGGCAACAACCCAGAAGCAGGACCGCTACCTCAGCCTTTGTGCAAGGAGGAAGAGGAGGAGCACAGCCATAGCCCTGAAAAATGACCTCCAACAGGCCACAAATGTGCATGTGTCTGCAGAAATGTTTAGAAATTAGACTCCATGAGGATGTTCTGAGTGCCCGACGTCCACAGATGGGGGTTGTGCTCACAGCCCAACACCATGCAGGATGCTTGGCATTTGCCACAGAACACCAGGATTGGCAAAGTCACCACTGGCACCCTGTGCTCTTCACAGGTGAAAGCAGGTTCACACTGAGCACATGTGACAGAGTCTGGAGACAATGTGGAGAGCGATCTGCTGCCTACAACATCCTTCAGCATGACTGGTTTGGCAGTGGGTCAGTAATGGTGTGGGGTGGCATTTCTTTGGAGGGCCAAACAGCCCTCCATGTGCTCGCCAGAGGTAGCCTGACTGCCAAACCGGTGGACCTGGAGGAAGACATATGTGGTGTTGAAACATGTCGTCCATAAGGGATTGAATGTATGCAATACTGTTATTGAAGAAATCTGGAACTTTTTAATGGATGTATAAAAGGTATATTTTACTCTAATGTTGGACTGATCGCTGGAGAAACAAAAAGTTTTTTTCTTTATATATACTGTATATATATATATATGTATATGTGTGTGTGTGTTTTGAAGAATATTTCGTTTGAAAACGATGTGTAAATGACAGAGAATTGCTGTATGTAAAAGCTCATGTTAAAATCGCATTGCGATCAGATAGCAATCACACTGCTTTCTGATGTAAATCGGATTGTACTCTTATAGAAAACGCATGACACTAGCATTGCACTCGTCTGACTCTCCTGCATCAAAATCAGACCGATTTTAAAATCGCTAGTGTGTCTCCAGCCTAAAAGAAACTAAGGCTATGCCTGGAGTAATACAACCCCTGGCTAAAATTATGGAATCACCGACCTTGGAGGATGTTCATTCAGTTGTTTAATTTTGTAGAAAAAAAAGCAGATCACAGACATGGCACAAAACTAAAGTAATTTCAAATGGCAACTTTCTGGCTTTAAGAAACACTAAAAGAAATCAAGTCAGTAATGGTTACTTTTTTTAACCAAGCATAGGGAAAAAATTATGGAATCACTCAATTCTGAGGAAAAAATTATGGAATCATGAAAAACAAACAGACAAGAGTCAATACTTTGTAGGACCACCTTTAGCTGCAATTACTGCTGCAAGTCTTTTGGGGTATGTCTCTACTAGCGTTGCACATCTAGAGGATGAAATTTTGCCCATTCTTCTTTGCAAACTAGCTCTAGCTCAGTGAGATTGGATGGAGAGCATCTGTGAACAGCAATTTTCAAGTCTTTCTACAGATTCTCAATGGGATTTAGGTCTGTGCTGTGACTGGACCATTCAAACACACTAATTTACTTTGATCTAAACCATTCCATTACAGCTCTGGCGGTATGTTTAGGATCGTTGTTCTGCTGGAAGTTGAACCTGTGCCCCAGTCACAGCGTCTAGCTAGTTTTCCCCCAGGATTAACCTGTTCTTAGATTCATCCATCTTCCCATCAACTCTGACCAGCTTCTCTGTCATTGCTGAATAGCATTCCCACAGCATGATGCTGCCACCACCATGTTTCACAGTAAGGATGTTGTTTTCAAGGTGATGTGTATTGTTAGTTTTCCGCCACACATAGCATTTTGCATTTAGCCCAAAAAGTTCTACTTTGGTCTTTTCTGACCAGAACACCTTCCACATTCTAACTGTGTCCCCTACATGGCTTTTTGCAAACTGGCTTGTTTTAAAAAATGGCTTTCTTGCCACTCTTCAATGAAGGTCAGATTTGTGGAGTATACTGCTAATAGTTGTCCTGTGGACAGATTTCCCCACCTGAGATGTGGATCTCTGCAGCTCCTACAGAGTGAACATAGGGCTCTTGGCTGCTTCTCTATTTAGTTGTCTTCTTGCTTGGGATGTCAGTTTAGGTGGACATCCATGTCTTGGGGTAGGTTTGCTTTTTCCATTTTTGGATGATGGATTGAACAGTGTTTGTGATATGTTCAGAGCTTGGGCTTTTTTTTTTATAGCCTAATCCTGCTTTACTCTTCTCCACAACTTTATCTCTGACCTGTCTAGAGTGTTCCTTGGTTTTCATGTTGCTGTTTGATCCCTAATGTTCTCAACCAAAGCTCTGAGGCCTTCACAGAACAGCTGTATTTATACTGAGAATAAATTACACACAAATGGACTCAATTTACTAATTATGTGACTTTTGGAGGTAATTAATCACTCATGATTTTATTTAGCGGTATCAGATTACAGGGTGTTGATAGCAAATGCACATCACAATTTTCAGATTTATATATTTAAAATAATTATAAATCATTTATGATTTCCTTTACACTTCACAAATACTTGCTACATTGTGTTGATATATCACATAAAATCCCAATAAAATAAATTTAAACTTGTGGGAGTAACGTGAAAAAATGTGTAAATAAATGTAAAATGTGTATATAGGGTTTGTGAGGCAGTGACCGATGTCACAGGTAGGGGTCACTCTGTGTTCTCCCCAGGATGTGCATGGATGTGTATGAAGTCCATAGGAGTGCATGGCAGTCATGGGCATAGCGGTGGCTGCAATGCAGACTGGAAATAATAAAAGTGTTAGTCTTGGACATGCTAGTGTCCATGGCAGATGTAGGGAAAACCTGCGCTGGGATATTGTGTTTTGAAACTGACTGCAGGATGTTAGTGGCACAGTCCGTTTCATTCCTGGCCCAGGTTTTCCATGTGGCTGAAGGCCACAGGTTTCTATGTTAAAAGTCCTGTAGAATAGGGTAGGGGTGTGTGTCACGTCAAGCTTGTGTCAGGTAAAGCCTGTGTCAGGGTCAGTGTGAGTCTAGTGTCCGGCAAGAGTGCAAAGCAGAGGCCCTGCAGAGCACTGTCACTGTGAGTGACGTGACACAGGCAAGCGGAGCTGAACAGCCAAGGCATCTGAAAGTTCTGGCACCCGCAGCGTACACAGCGGTGCTGCCATCCACGGTAACTGGTCTCTGAGGTGGACATCCTATGCCCAGAAGTGAACCGGAGGTGGATGTCCTGTGCCCGAAAGAGGACTGGCGTGTTTAACGGCTATAAACAGGTGGATATGGTTCCCGGCTGCGATCTCGAGGATATCAAGGACTGTGTATGGCTGTGTGAGTAAAAAGACATTAAGACAATGGTGCGGTCACCCGTGGTATCTGGTCTTGGATGTGGACAGGTCTTGTGCCTGGAGGTGAACCGGAGGTAGCCTGTCCTGTGCCCGAAGGAGGACTGGCGTGTGTAGTGATGGCAAACTAAATGAGTAAAGCTGTGGTTAAAGAGACAGTAACATGGTAGTGTAGTCGCCAACGGTAACTGGTCAGAGGAAGACTGGTGTGTTTAGGGACTACAATATAAAGTTTATCATGTACTGTGCAAACTGAAGGAGATGGTGTCTTGTGAAAAGCTGTGAGTAAGAGATTTTAATACAGTGCTGCAGTCTCCCACCGTTACTGGACAAAGGTAGTCCAGCGTGTTTAGGGACTGCAATCTTAAGATGTGTAGTATGTAGTACTATGAAATGGACACTAATATTATATGCACTTGTGTGAATTGGACTTTGCTGTAAAGTAACAAATTAAAGAGACTTTTGCTTTGAATTTTGTGGGTCTCTGCCTCATCACTGCGCAAGTGTGCTACCGCTGCACTACATATGGCTGGAGTATGCGGCCAGTGTAAATTGAGGCATACTCCAAAGAGTGCTGCATGTCGCTGAGCAAGCCGGTTGGAAAAATGGAGGAGCTTTTGAAACAGGTGGTCCTCATTCAGTAGCAGCAGGAGCTGCAGTACCGGTGGCAGCAGCAAAAGGCGCTGCAGGTGCAGGGTAAGCAGCAGAGAATGTGTTGAGATACCTGCCATAGGGGTTGTCAAACTAGGGACAGAGTGTAATCCTGATGGGTTCCCCCTAGAGGTATTGGCAGGAGAGACTGAAAATGTTTCGGGCTGTGATGTCACAGGGTCATGTGGATGCCCTGTCTCGCGCCCATATGAGGTGACAAGTGTTCAACCCCACAGGTATTAACGGGAGGGGGATATGTGAGGCAGTGACCAATTTCACAGGTGAGGGTCATTCTGTGTTCTCCCCAGGATGTGCATGGAGGTGTATGAAGTCCATAGGAGTGCAAGGCAGTCACAGGCGCAGCAGTGGCTGTAATGCAGACTGGAAATCATAAAATAAATAAACCGAAAGACGGGGCTTTACGTATATGAGCTCTGCCATATAAGATAAATGAAAAACCAAAGGAAAATGGACACTAGAGCTAGGTAAAAAATGCTATAAATTTTTATTATAAATTATTGAAAACAAATTAAACAACTTTTGCTAAAGATAGACACAATAAAAAGTGAGAGGCGGCATCCTAGTACCACATACAGGAAAGATGTACTGCAGGGATAATACTTAAAATAGCCTCTTAGCGATTAGAGTTAAATATACATGATACTTTATTATCTTATCAAATGTCTCAATACTAATTGTATATTAAACCTCTTATTTAACAGTAAAATATATGTATATAGATAAATATGGCCAAGGCTCAAAATAGCATATTACATCACTTCAGCAAAATTAATCAAATAAAGTGCAAAGTGCTTCAATATAACCACAGTAGCTAGTGCTATAGGTAAGTCCCTTAGTGGGAGAAATAGAGATAATATGTACTGAAGTGGCAATACCAAGCATATAGGAGAAATCCCACTGCTCTATGAAAGATCAGGCTTTTAGAAAATGTGAAGTTAAGTGCAGAAAAATAATATTAAATATGGTATAATGAACCAACCTGCACCTGGATTTGGAAAAAGAGTCCCCTATTTAATATAAATCCAGTTATAATTGCAAATAATTGCATATCTATATAGTAAGTGTTAGTCTTGGACATGCTAGTGTCCAAGGCAGATGTAGGGATAACCTGCTCTGGGATATTGTGTTTTGAAACTGACTGCAGGATGTTAGTGGTGCGGTCTGTTTCACTGCCGACCCAGGTTTTCCATGTGGCTGAAAGCCACAGATTTCTATGTTAAAAGCCCTGTAATATAGGGTAGAGGTGTGTGTCAGGTCAAGCCTGTGTCTGGTCAAGCCTGTGTCAGGGTCAGTGTGAGGTGGATTTCCAGTGCCTGAAGGAGGACTGGCATGTTTAACGGCTGCAAACAGGTGAATATGGTTCCCGACTGCGATCCGGAGGATATCAAGGACTGTATACGGCTGTGTAAGTAAAAAGACATTAACACAGTGGTGCGGTCACTCGCGGTAACTGGTCTTGGATGTGGACAGGTCTTGAGCCCGGAGGTGAACCGGGGGTAGCCTGTCCTGTGCCCGAAAGAGGACTGATGTGTGTAGTGATGGCAAACTAAATGAGTAAAGCTGTGAGTAAAGAGACAGTAACACGGTGGTGTAGTTGCCCACGGTAATTGGTCAGAGAAAGACTGGTGTGTTTAGGGAATTCGATATAAACTTTATCGTGTACTGTGCAAACTGAAGGAAATCATGTCTTGTGAGAAGCTGTGAGTAAGAGACTTTAATACGGCGCTGCAGTCGCCCACAGTCACTGAACAAAGGGAGTCCAGCGTGTTTAGGGACTGCAATCTAAAGCTGTGTATTATGTAGTGCTATGAAATGGACACTAATATGATATGCACTTGTGTGAATTGGACTTTATGCTGTGAAGTAACACATTAAAGAGACCTTTGCTTTGAATTTTGTGGGTCACTGCCTCATCACTGCGCAAGTGTGCCACCGCTGCACTGCAGGTATGAATATTTTTTGAGGCACTACATTAAATTAAATTAATTAAAATTAATATTCTTGAAGAAAATTACAATATTGTGGGGATAACGGAGACATGGCTGGACAAGAGCTATGACTGGGATGTTAATTTACAGAACTGTAGTCTATTCAGGAATGACCGTACAAATAAGCTAGGGGGGAGAACTTTGTTTATATGTAAAATTGTCCATAAAGTCCATCCTGCACAATAATATATGTGAGAACAATGAAAATCTATAGTCTCTGTGTGTGGAGATAAGGGGAGGGAGAAAGAACAATAAAATACTGATAGGGGTGTGTTATAAGTCTCCGAATATAATGGAAGCAGACAAAATATCCTCATAAAGCAAAAAGATGAGGCAAATCAGGGACAAGTCGTTATTATAGGGGACTTCCACTACCTTCCACTACCTTGATATAAATTAAAGAGCAGAAACCTGGAGATACAGCAAAAAACAGGTTTACACCATTCAAAACTGGTTCAGGAACCAACAGAAGTAGAGGCACTTCTAAACCTACTTTGATAGACCAGACAGAATATATCACGGCACAGTAGAAAGATATCCCAGGCCTAGTGGCTCCTTCCCTATCCCTAATGCTAGGGGTTCCCTAGCTACCCTGTTATCTGAATTTCTTCTGATGGTGAAGATGCCAGTGCCTTGCTGAGCTCCTGAAACAGCCATATAGCTGTCCCATTCCCCACCCAGTGAAGTGGGGAGTTGTGTATATGAATACACAAAACCAGACAAGTGAGGGGAAACATACAGGGAAAAATGAAAATACCAATCCTACTACTATGCACTCACAAACAACAGAGTAGAACACCGAGACGTAAAGGGAGGGTAAAACAAATAGGAGCGAATGAGTGTAAGCACAAAGACAAATCACCACCAACAGTCTCCTGAAAAACACTCCTCTCTGTTGTGGTAAACCCATGACTGAATATCAAAGGTTAGGTGTCTTTTATGTAACTCTACAAAAAATGCACATAAAATATTAGCAAATGAGTTAATCATATTTAGTTAATATAACAACACAAATACAGTTGGACATGATTGAAAACCATTAAAAATAGTCAAAGCAGTGGTAAGAGCAAATATTATTAAAGGATTAGAGAATAAAATATAGAAACAAAATTAATTGGCTAAAGTGTAGTTAGATTGTACAGAGAATGAATCATTACAACCAGGAGGTGGCAGTAGAGCACTATGCAATAATATCCCACAGTGCAACCATCTAACTCAATGAACCAAAATAAATTAGCCACCAAACTGAGACATGACACAATGCAATAGCCGGACCACTGTTCTACCTCTGTGACAGGCTTACTCAACTAGATTTCACTTAGTTTTTAGTGACTGTGAAAAATGTGTATTCTTTTAATATGTTTCGTTTTCTTATTTTCATTGGTCAAGAGATGATCTTAATGCTATAAACTGGGGCAATGTCCTCAATAGTAAAAGCACACAAAGCAAATGGGACACTTTTTAAGCATCCTGACAATGCTTAAATATATACCCCATGGGAATAAACCAATAGGGGAAAATCATGATGGCTAAAATGTTGCAAGGGGCGCAATAAATGACAAAAATAAAGTACTGAAGAACTAGAGATTGAGACAGGAAGACGCAATACTAAAGAGAGTAAGAATAATCCCAAAATAAACTTCACCTACTTAAATAGTAGGAGACTCAAAAATGATAGTTTTGGCCCAATCAAAAATAATCTTGTGTCAAATGGTGTTAGAGGATGAGGGAAAGGCCAAAATATTAAACACCTCCTTCCAGCAGAAAAAGGGAAGCTAATGACCAATACAATAAAATATACATATATGTATATATACATATTCATCGACACACATAAATATTAAAAAGAGAAGCAAATGCAGAGTATGATAGGTCACTCAGAAAAATGATAAAGATCTTTCCTAGGTAAAGTGCTAAAAAAAATGCTATGTTAAAATGACCAAAAATAAATAACCCAGGTAGAATGCAGTGCAAAACATAATAATTAGTGGTCTATAAGGGATGATATAAGAGGCAAAAAGTCCTTAAAGTGAATCACACTTGTTTGGTTATTTAACCCCTTTCTGACCTCGGACGGGATAGGATGTCCGAGGTCAGATGCCGCGCTTTGATGCAGGGCTCCGGCGGTGAGCCGCATCAAAGCCGGGACATGTAAGCTGTTTTGAACAGCTGACATGTGCCCGCAATAGCGGCGGATAAAATCGCGTTTCACCCGCCGCTATTAACTAGTTAAATGCCGCTGTAAAACGCTGACAGCGGCACTTAACCGGTGCTTCCGGCCGGGTGGCAGGAAATGAGCGCATTGCTGACCCCCGTCACATGATCGGGGGTCAGCGATGCTTCTGCATAGTAACAATAGAGGTCCTTGAGACCTCTATGGTTACTGATCCCCGGTAGCTGTGAGCGCCACCCTGTGGTCGGCGCTCATAGCACACCTGCATTTCTGCTGCATAGCAGCGATCTGATGATCGCTGCTATGTAGCAGAGGCGATCAAGTTGTGCCAGCTTCTAGCCTCCTATGGAGGCTATTGAAGCATGGCAAAAGTAAAAAAAAGGTTAAAAAAATGTGAAAAAAATAAAAAAATATAAATGTTTAAATCACCCCCCTTTCGCCCCATTCAAAATAAATCAATAAAAAAAATCAAACCTACACATATTTGGTATCGCCGTGTTCAGAATCGCCCGATCTATCAATAAAAAAAGCAATAACCTGATCGCTAAACAGCGTAGCGAGAAAAAAATTCAAAACGCCAGAATTATGTTTTTTTGGTTGCTGCGACATTGCATTAAAATGCAATAACGATTAAAAGAATGTATCTGCACCAAAACGGTATCATTAAAAACGCCAGCTCGGCACACAAAAAATAAGCCCTCAACCGACCCAGATCATGAAAAATGGAGACGCTACGGGTATCGGAAAATGGCGCATGTCATAGTCATGTAAGGTGTCTATGAACTCGTAATGACCCGGAGAATCATAATGGCAGGTCAGTTTTAGGATTTAGTGAACCCAGCAAAAAAGCCAAACAAAAACCAAGTGTGGGACTGCACTTTTTTTGCAATTTCACCACACTTGGAATTTTTTTCCCGCTTTCTAGTACACAACATGCTAAAACCAATGAGGGTGTTCAAAAGTACAACTTGTTTCGCAAAAAATAAGCCCTCACATGGCCATATTGATGAAAAAATAAAAAAGTTATGGCTCTGGGAAGGAGGGGAGCGAAAAATGAACACGGAAAAAAGGAAAATCCCAAGGGCATGAAGGGGTTAAAGTGCAATGTATGAACTTAGTGCAATGCAGGGATTAGTAACTGTACATAATCTAATATATTCACATAATATAACAAATTCATTTAGCAAAAGAAGCATCATAAATAAATTACAATGCAGAGATACAAGCAGCAAAATATATCACATGTACTGACACAACACCATGTAATGAAGCATGGTAACATGAATATTAAAGCATATAGAAACCTGAGTGATGGTAGCAAGGACCCCAATGGTCCTGCCACGATCCATTTTGGATGCGTGGCAGCTCTGGTTCCACTATGATTTAAATGTAGCTTTTTTCCTTTCAGGCCAGCGGGGGGTTAATGTCAGTTTCCCTTGCTGGCAGTGTTGCAATTGCAGAGCTGCTAGGTCAGCTCATGTGGGTGGTGACCACTCCCACCATCCTTTAAATAGTCACCTGATGCATCAGGTGACTGCCAGTGATAGCTCAATCTATGTTGGCCAAGCCTGGCGTTAGGAGGTCTCTGGATGCAGTGGTGAATCTGCTGGTTTTGTGGAGTTTGTTGACCTGGAGCCTTTCTTCTGCTGGGCGGTGCTTTGCAGCAGAGTGCTAGCCAGGGCCCAGAATTTATAGAAGATGGGAATGGCTAACAGTGCACAGAGGAGAGTCTTATGCAGGAAAGCTGCACTGTTAAAAGAAATTTGCACAGTTTAATATGAAGGTGAAGTGCTTCTAATCAGTGCAGGAGTAGGAGAAATTAGAATTTAGACGCTGCAGTCTTCTGACTCCTCTCTGAGACAGCACCCCCCTTCTAAGAGGGACCTCCAGAACCTCAGAACCAGGTTTATCAGAGTGTGCCATGTGAAAAGACCAGATCAGTCTGGCCGCATGGATGTCAGATGCTAGTACTCACATTCTCTCTTCAGGACCGTATCCCTTCTAGTATACCAGATGCTAAAGCCACTGATGAACTAAGCCAGAATCAACTATCTTGGCTATTTGAAATTCCAAATTTCCATCCACAATGATTGGAGATGGCACTAGTTGTGATGGTACAGCTGATTCAGCGTACTTATTGAGTAGAGATCAATGAAACACATTATGGATCCTAAAAGTGGGCGGCAAAGCAAGATGGGATTGTAATAATTATAGGTGATAATTGAGGAGACTCTTTGCATGGAACAAGACAACAGGACACAGTTTTATAAGTGGTAACGTTTATATTATCACGCGGTGATTCAAGCAGGTGCAGAGAGAAACTCAAGTCCATAACACTTGGTGCAAATAATAAACGCAGCTTAGCAGTCAATAGGAAACTTCAGAGGTAGATGCAAACAAACAAAGTCAATGAAGCACAGTTATTCTTGAGAAAACTTGACACGAATAGATCCTTGACTTAGTCCAGACACAGATAGATATGCAGGAGTGGAGTTTTATAGCAGGAAGACAAGTGCACATGAGACCAAAGACGCCATGTTGGAAAAGGGCAGTAATGCACAAAAGGTAAAAAAAAATGTTCAGAGTCCTGACAGGAATGCTATGAGATTGATGACGGTCATAATCTTATAAGGACCGATGAACCTGGGACCCAGTTTCCAAGAGGGAACCTTCAAATTAATGCTCCTTGAGGACAACCACACCTAGTCACCAACACAAACGTCCGGACCCACCAAACATCTCGGATCTGCCATACTCTTTATTTGGACCCCATCTTCATCAAATTCTCAATAACCCTTTGCCAAACAGATGTAATTGATGTTGAAAATCGTTCTTCTTCAGGCATTCCAAAAGAACGATTCCTATTAAATTAACTGAACTGAGGATAAAACCCGTATGCCACCGAAAAAAGGGGAAGTTGCTTTTTGGAAGTGCATCTGAACAGCAAGGTGGATTGCTGTTGAGGGGAGATAGAGAGAAAAAAAAAAAAATCTATAAATCTTCAGCACAGCGAGTGTGAGCGAGCTGAGTGTGACCTGAGCGTAAGTGTGAACGGCGGTAAGTGTGTGACTTGTGATTCAGTGAGGAGGTATTTGGAAGTCCTTTAACAAATACCTGTGTGAATTTGTGCGAGTTGCTGAATTGGGAGTAGCTATATTCATAAGGAGTTAACTTAGGGTGGGGGCTCATAATTAAGGGGATATAAGGGGCAGCTGTTTGAGGCTCAAGTCCTTTTTGGAAGTGCATCTGAACAGCAAGGTGGATTGCTGTTGAGTAGTGTTGAGCATTCCGATACTGCAAGTATCGGGTATCGGCCGATACTTGCTGTATCGGAATTCCGATACCGAGATCCGATATTTTTGTGATATCGGGTATCGGTATCGAAACAACATTAATGTAAAAATGTGTAAAAGAGAGAATTAAAATAAAAAATATTGCTATACTCACCTCTCCGACGCAGCCTGCACCTTACCGAGGGAAGCGGCAGCGTTCTTTGTTTAAAATTCGCGCTTTTCTTTCCTTTACGTGAGTCCCGGCTTGTGATTGGTTGCGTGCCGCCCATGTGACCGGGACGCAACCAATCACAGCAAGCCGTGACGTAATTTCAGGTCCTTCAGGATTTTAAAATTACGTTCCGGCGTTGTGATTGGTTGCGTCGCAGTCACATGGGAGACGCAACCAATCACAGCAAGCCGTGACGTAATTTCAGGTCCTTAAGGATTTTAAAATTACGTCCCGGCTTTGTGATTGGTTGCGTCGCAGTCACATGGGAGACGCAACCAATCACAAGCCGTGACGTCACGGGAGGCTGGACACGCGCGCATTTTAAAATGGGCGCGTGTCCAGCCTCCCGTGACGTCCCGGCTTGTGATTGGTTGCGCCGCGATCAACCAATCACAAGCCGGGAGGCTGGACACGCGCCCATTTTAAAATTTTAAAATGCGCGCGTGTCCAGCCTCCCGGCTTGTGATTGGTTGACCGCGGCGCAACCAATCACAAGCCGGGACATCACGGGAGGCTGGACACGCGCCCATTTTAAAAAGCGCGCATGTCCAGCCTCCCGTGACGTCACGGCTTGTGATTGGTTAATGGCGGCCATGTTGCCGGGACGCGGACCAATCACAGCAAGCCGTGACGTAATTTCGTCACGGCTTGCTGTGATTGGTCCGCGTCCCGGCAACATGGCGCCGTGACCAATCATAAGCCGGGACGTCACTGGAGGCTGGACACGCGCGCTTTTTAAAATGGGCGCGTGTCCAGCCTCCCGTGACGTCCCGGCTTGTGATTGGTTAATGGCGGCCATGTTGCCGGGACGCGGACCAATCACAGCAAGCCGTGACGTAATTTCGTCACGGCTTGCTGTGATTGGTCCGCGTCCCGGCAACATGGCCGCCCTGACCAATCACAAGCCGGGACTTCACGTAACCAAGTAAAAGCGCGAATTTTAAACAAACAACGCTGCCGGTTCCCTCGCTGAGGTCCAGGCTGCGTCGGACAGGTGAGTATAGCAATATTTTTTATTTTAATTCTTTCTTTTACACATTAATATGGTTCCCAGGGCCTGAAGGAGAGTTTCCTCTCCTTCAGACCCTGGGAACCATCAGGGATACCGTCCGATACTTGAGTCCCATTGACTTGTATTGGTATCGGGTATCGGTATCGGATTGGATCCGATACTTTGCCGGTATCGGCCGATACTTTCCGATACCGATACTTTCAAGTATCGGACGGTATCGCTCAACACTACTGTTGAGGGGAGATAGAGAGAAAAAAAAAATAAAACTATAAATCTTCAGCACAGCGAGTGTGAGCGAGCTGAGTGTGACCTGAGTGTAAGTGTGAACGGCGGTAAGTGTGTGACTTGTGATTCAGTGACTTTGGAATCAGGGAGTTTCCAAGGGAGGAATTGCTTCTGTTTTTTTTGTTTGGTTTTTTTTTGGGTTTAATTAATACTTTGTATTTATTTTTAATTAACGTTTCTGTGTGCTGCAATCCCCATTAGGAAATGTGCTCCACAATTGTTAATGCCATCCAGTGTACATCTTGCCACATGTATGCAGTCCTTGACCAGCCGGTCGAGGGTGCATACTGCTGTGCGAGATGTGAGCACATTGTGCATTTGGAAACCCAGATACTGGATCTAAATGTGCAGCTGGCAACACTGAGATCCATAGACAATATGGAGAGGAGTCTTCTGCTCACAGAGCAGACGCTCAATGGGATAAATGAGGAGGGGGATGGTAGGATGGAGCTGCAGGACAGTGTGGCAGTTAGCTGGGTGACAGATAGAAGGCGGGGTAGAGGGAAGAGTGTGAGGGAGGCTAGTCCTGATCTGGCACACCCCAATAAGTTTGCTAAGTTGGCAGGTGAGGGGGGTGCCAGTACAGGGGTAGCACTGCTGCAGCCAGGCATGTCCTCTGAAAGCCGGAGGAGTGACTGCTCCAGTAAGGGGGGAAATAGGAGAGCAGGGCAGGCCAGACAGGTGCTGGTAGTGGGGGACTCAATTATTAGGGGAACAGATAGGGCAATCTGTCACAAAGACAGGGATCGTCGGACGGTGTGCTGCCTACCTGGCGCTCGAGTCCGACACATCGCTGATCGGGTGGACAGATTACTGGGAGGGGCTGGTGAGGACCCAGCGGTCATGGTGCACATTGGCACAAATGACAAAGTTAGAGGTAGGTGGAAGGTCCTTAAAGATGATTTCAGGGAATTAGGCTGCAAGCTGAAAGCAAGGACCTCCAACGTGGTATTTTCCGAAATACTGCCTGTACCACGTGCCACGCCAGAGAGGCAACGGGAGATTAGGGAGGTTAATAAGTGGCTCAAGAATTGGTGTAGGAAGGAGGGGTTTGGGTTCCTGCAGAACTGGGCCGACTTCTCAGTTGGCTACAGGCTCTACGCTAGGGACGGGCTGCACCTCAATGGGGAAGGTGCAGCTGTGCTGGGGGAGAAAATGGTTAGAAGGTTGGAGGAGTGTTTAAACTAGGGAATGGGGGGGAGGGTATTCATTTTATAGGAGGGGAAGATAGTGCAGATAGAGACCTGGGCACAAATAAGGAAGTTGGGGGTGGCGGTGGCATGGGGGGTGGGGTTAGAACAGTTAGTAATTTAAGAAAGAATAAAGGTACAGAGAGTAACATCAAGTGCATGCATACTAATGCCAGAAGCCTCGCCAACAAAATGGATGAATTAGAACTAATGTTGTTGGAGCATAATTATGACATGGTGGGGATATCTGAGACATGGCTGGATGAGAGCCATGACTGGGCTGTTAACTTGCAGGGCTATAGCCTGTTCAGAAATGACCGTACAGATAAGCGAGGGGGAGGGGTGTGTCTATATGTAAAATCTTCCTTAAAACCCATCCTGCGTGATAATATAGGTGAATTTAATGAAAATGTAGAGTCCCTGTGGGTGGAGATAAGGGGAGGGGGAAAAAATAATAAATTACTGATAGGGGTTTGTTATAAATCTCCAAAACTAATGGAAGCAATGGAGAATATCCTCGTAAAGCAAATAGATGAAGCTGCGACTCAAGGAGAAGTCATTATTATGGGGGACTTCAACTACCCTGAAATAGATTGGGGAACAGAAACCTGCAGTTCCAGCAAAGGTAATCGGTTTTTGACAACTATGAGAGACAATTACCTTTCACAACTGGTTCAGGACCCAACAAGGAGGGGGGCACTGCTAGACCTAATATTAACCAACAGGCCAGACCGCATATCAAATATAAGGGTTGGGGGTCACTTGGGGAATAGTGATCACAAAATAATAAGTTTTCATGTAACCTTTAATAAGATGGGTAGTAGGGGGGTGACAAGGACACTAAACTTCAGGAGGGCAAATTTCCAACGGATGAGAGAGGATCTTGGTGCAATTAACTGGGACAATATCCTGAGACACAAAAATACACAAAGAAAATGGGAGACGTTTATTAGCATCCTGGATAGGACCTGTGCACAGTATATACCGTATGGGAATAAACATACTAGAAATAGGAGGAAACCAATATGGCTAAATAGAGCTGTAAGGGGCGCAATAAGGGACAAAAAGAAAGCATTTAGAGAATTAAAGGAAGTAGGTAGTGAGGAGGCATTAAATAAATACAGAAAATTAAATAAATTCTGTAAAAAGCAAATCAAGGCAGCAAAGATTGAGACAGAGAGACTCATTGCCAGAGAGAGTAAAAATAATCCCAAAATATTCTTTAACTATATAAATAGTAAGAAACTAAAAAATGACAGTGTTGGCCCCCTTAAAAATAGTCTGGGTGAAATGGTGGATGAGGATGAGGAAAAAGCCAATATGCTAAATGACTTTTTTTCATCAGTATTTACAAAAGAAAATCCCATGGCAGACAAAATGACTAGTGATAAAAATTCCCCATTAAATGTCACCTGCTTAACCCAGCAGGAAGTACAGCGGCGTCTAAAAATAACTAAAATTGATAAATCTCCGGGCCCGGATGGGATACACCCCCGAGTACTGCAGGAACTAAGTACAGTCATTGATAGACCATTATTTTTAATCTTTAAAGACTCCATAATAACAGGGTCTGTACCACAGGACTGACGTATAGCAAATGTGGTGCCAATATTCAAAAAAGGGGCAAAAACTGAACTCGGAAATTATAGGCCAGTAAGCTTAACCTCTACTGTGGGTAAAATCCTGGAGGGCATTCTAAGGGATGCTATGCTGGAGTATCTGAAGAGGAATAACCTCATGACCCAGTATCAGCACGGGTTTACTAGGGACCGTTCATGTCAGACTAATTTGATCAGCTTCTATGAAGAGGTAAGTTCCGGACTGGACCAAGGGAACCCAGTGGATGTAGTATATATGGACTTTTCCAAAGCTTTTGATACGGTGCCACACAAAAGGTTGTTACATAAAATGAGAGTAATGGGGATAGGGGAAAATATGTGTAAGTGGGTTGAGAGCTGGCTCAGGGATCGGAAACAAAGGGTGGTTATTAATGGAGCACACTCGGACTGGGTCACGGTTAGCAGTGGGGTACCACAGGGGTCAGTATTGGGCCCTCTTCTTTTTAACATATTTATTAATGACCTTGTAGGGGGCATTCAGAGTAGAATTTCAATATTTGCAGATGACACTAAACTCTGCAGGGTAATCAATACAGGGGAGGACAATTTTATATTACAGGATGATTTATGTAAACTAGAAGCTTGGGCTGATAAATGGCAAATGAGCTTTAATGGGGATAAATGTAAGGTCATGCACTTGGGTAGAAGTAATAAGATGTATAACTATGTGCTTAATTCTAAAACTCTGGGCAAAACCGTCAATGAAAAAGACCTGGGTGTATGGGTGGATGACAAACTCATATTCAGTGGCCAGTGTCAGGCAGCTGCTACAAAGGCAAATAAAATACTGGGATGTATTAAAAGAGGCATAGATGCTCATGAGGAGAACATAATTTTACCTCTATACAAGTCACTAGTTCGACCACACTTAGAATACTGTGCATAGTTCTGGTGTCCGGTGTATAAGAAAGACATAGCTGAACTGGAGCGGGTGCAGAGAAGAGCGACCAAGGTTATTAGAGGACTGGGGGGTCTGCAATACCAAGATAGGTTATTACACTTGGGGCTATTTAGTTTGGAAAAATGAAGACTAAGGGGTGATCTTATTTTAATGTATAAATATATGAGGGGACAGTACAAAGACCTTTCTGGTGATCTTTTTAATCATAGACCTGAGACAGGGACAAGGGGGCATCCTCTACGTCTGGAGGAAAGAAGGTTTAAGCATAATAACAGACGCGGATTCTTTACTGTAAGAGCAGTGAGACTATGGAACTCTCTGCCGTATGATGTTGTAATGAGTGATTCATTAATTAAATTTAAGAGGGGACTGGATACCTTTCTGGAAAAGTATAATGTTACAGGGTATATACACTAGATTCCTTGATAAGGCGTTGATCCAGGGAACTAGTCTGATTGCCGTATGTGGAGTCGGGAAGGAATTTTTTTCCCCATGGTGGAGTTACTCTTTGCCACATGGGTTTTTTTTGCCTTCCCCTGGATCAACATGTTAGGGCATGTTAGGTTAGGCTATGGGTTGAACTAGATGGACTTACAGTCTTCCTTCAACCTTAATAACTATGTAACTATGTAACTTACCACAAGCTTCATGACAATGATTATTTACCGGAAATTCAGCTAGAAGTAAGTAGGTAATCCAATTCTCCTGATTCTCAGACACAAAACACCTAAAATAAGTTTCAAGATTCTGGTTAACCCCAATCAGTTTGCCCATTAGACTGCAGGTGAAATGCTGAAGAGAATGACAGGTGGAACCCCAAACAAGTGCAAAATTCCCTCCAAAATTTGGAAATAAACTGCACTTCCTGGTCAGAAACAACATTGTTAGGGATCCCATGTAATTTTACTTTCTCACTGATGAAAATTTGTGCTAAGGTCTTGGAGTTAGGTAAAGTGGGTAGTGCAATAAAATATGACATTTTGCTAAATCTGTCCACTACCACCAAAATTACAGTATTTCCTGCCAACACGGGTAGATCAGTGATAAAATCAACCGATAAATGAGTCCAAGGTCTACTGGGAATCACCAATGGTTGGAGAGACCCAGACAGAAGAGTATGAGGTCACTTGTACCCCTAACCACCAAAAACGCTGAGTAAGAAGATCTGTGGTGGCTTTATTACCGGGATGTGTAGCCAAGAACAAATGATGATGTTTACTAAGGGTACCGTCACACAGTGCAATTTTGATCGCTACAACGGCACGATTCGTGACGTTCCAGCGATGCATTTACGATATCGCTGTGTCTGACACGCTACTGCGATCCGGATCCCCGCTGAGAATCGTACGTCGTAGCAGATCGTTTGAAACTTTCTTTCGTCGTCTAGTGTCCCGCTGTGGCGGCATGATTGCATTGTTTGACACAGGTTGTATACGATGTGCGCACAGTAACCAACGGCTTCTACATCGCAAATACGTCATGAAATTATCGCTCCAGCGCCGTGTATTGCAACGTGTGACCGCAGTATACGACGCTGGAGCGATACTTATACGACGCTGCAACGTCACGAATCGTGCCGTCGTAGCGATGAAAATGGCACTGTGTGACGGTACCCTAAGAACTCTCAAATGGAGATTCACAGGTACAAACAGTTTCCCTAATGGACAGGAAGCAGGGGTGTACCCCTGAGCCTCAACAACCTCTTTCTCAAGATCGGAACATATAGACGCAATAACCACCCCTTTTTGTAATATAGGTACCGGCTCACAATTATCTCCACCCCCAGGAAAACAATGAGATAAGGCATCCACCTTAATGTTCTTGTTCCCTGGCCTACTCGTATATGTAACAAAAAACTTAAGCCTGGTGAAGAACAATGCCCATCTTGCATGTTGAGGCGTTAGACGTTTTGCAGACTCTAGAAATACGAAATTCTATGATCCGTGATTACCATAACCAGCTGAACTGCCCCCTCCAAAAATTGACGCCACTCTTAAAAGGCCCACTTGATCGACAAGAGTTCCCTGTTACCAATGTCATAATTTCTCTTCGCAGATTTTTTTTTAGAAAAGTATGCACATGGATGCCATTTACCAGGAGATGCACCCAGAGACAATACCGCACCCATACCCATTTCAGACTCGTCAACGTCTACAATAAAAGGCTGAGTGACGTCAGGCTGTATGAGAATTGGCGCAGATGCAAAATACTCCTTCAAGGTATCGAATGCCTCCCTGACCGGACTGGACCACTTAGTAAAGTCTATCCCTTTCCTGTTCATATCCATCAGTGGTTTGGCCATTACTGAAAAGTTTTTGATGAAGTTGCGGTAGTAGCTGGCAAAACCGAAAAACCTTTGTAGTGCCTTCAAATCCTCTGGACAATCCCAATCCTATTACCACCCAAACTTTCGCTGGATCCATGTGAAAACCGGTGAACAATAAAACATATCCTAGAAAAGGGATCTCCTCAACCGAGAACATGCAATTCTCTGGTTTGACAATTAATTTATTGTGGCTGAGTATCTGTAAGTCCTGCCTGACATGTATCTGATGTGCCTCAAGTTCAGGTGAATAAATTTATATGTCATCAAAATAGATTACCAGAAATGTACCTACCAGGTGAGTAAAGATGTCATGTACAAAGTGCTGAAAGACGGTGGAAGCATTAGTCAACACAAATGGCATGACAAGTTTCTCATATCTACAGCATTCTGGAATACTGTAGATAAGCCCCCGATGTAACTTGAAAGATGAGAAAAAGAGGTTAGATTATACTCACTTGGACGTGCGGTCTGATCCGATGGGCATCGCGGTCCGGTCCAGAGCATCCCATTTTCTTATGATGACATCCTCTTCTTGTCTTCACGCTGCGGCTCCAGGCACTGGGCCTCTCTGACCTTTCCCAGCGCCTGCGCACTGCAGTACTTTGCTCTGCCCTCAACAGGGCAGACAAAGTACGCCTGCGCCAGAGCCGCAGCGTGAAGACAAGAAGAGGACGTCATCTTAAGAAGATGGGAGGCGCTGGACTGGACCGCGACACCCGTCAGACTGGACCACAGCGGGAATGCCCCTGGGTGAGTCTAATCTAACTTCTTTTTCTCATCTTTCAGGATACATCGGGGGCTTATCTACAGCATACCAGAATGCTGTGGATAAGCCCCTGATGCCAGTGGAGATACTGAGGAGGAACGCTTTGCTTCGTCACTCTTTGGTGCGGCGGGGGTCCTGAGTAATTTTAAGATCATAGGAGACAGGTACAAACGTATGGCTGACAGAAAACACTTGCCAGGTCCAGACCTGAATGACTTTGTGTGGTTGTCTACCAGGAATATCAAGTTGAGGGTTCCTTCCTGAAAGTTAGGTCCTAGATTTATTAGTCCCTATAAAATAACTGCCATCATTAACCCAGCAGCGTTTCGTCTTGAGCTACCTCAGGCCCTTAAGATCCACAATGTCTTTCACACGTCTCTGCTTAAGAAGTATGTGGAACCTCTTGAGTCCCTACCCCCAATAATGGTAATCTAGAGTTTCAGATTTTGAGGATTGTAGATTCTCGCCTCCAACATTGTTCCCTACAATACTTGGTGCACTGGAAGGGTTATGGCCCAGAGGAAAGGATGTGGATTTCAGCATCAGAGGTGAATGCCTCCAGGCTGGTTTGTTAATTCCACACCTCTTATCCTGGGAAACCTGGTGCTGAGTGCCAGGAGGCCACTCGTTGAAGGGCAACAGACAGTCGCTCTGCATATGGCTGCGGAAAGTCTCTGCGTTTGGCATTGCAGACGCCTTCTTAATCCTTCTGACTTTTGGACCCTGTGGCAACTTTCCTCCGGCTTTAATTGACACACCTGGACCTGGGTGTTTATAGACTTTCAGTGTGCTTCAGAGAGCCACCAGAGATATTCACATTTTCCATTGTGAAGGCTTGGAGCTATAGCAGTTGGCTTACGTCCTCTCTGGTGCTCTTGGAGGACGTTTGGTGTTACCTCTCTGTAGTCTGCTCAAGCTAAGTTTCTTCCCCCTTGTTTGTCTCCCTTGTCTTTAATGTACAGTAAGGATTGACCAGTGCTCATCCCCCCTTCCATATTCAGTGCCATGCTCTAGGGATATACAGTGCTTAGGTTTCCTGCTCGGTGATTGGTGTGGAACCATTATAGGGATGGTAAAGTACGCAGAGTGCTATCAGATCTGCCTATGGGTCTCCATTCCCTCTTTCCCTAGCATTTTGGCTTCCTTCCCCTCATCCCCTTGTGTTTCACTTAAGGCCCCGTCTCACTAAGCGATTTACCAACGATCACGACCAGCGATATGACCTGGCCGTGATCGTTGGTAAGTCGCTGTGTGGTCGCTGGGGAGCTGTCACACAGACCGCTCTCCCCAGCGACCAACGATCAGGGGAACGACTTCGGCATCGTTGAAACTGTCTTCAACGATGCCGAAGTCCCCCTGCAGCACCCGGGTAACCAGGGTAAACATCGGGTTACTAAGCGCAGGGCCGCGTTTAGTAACCCGATGTTTACCCTGGTTACCAAAAAAAACAAACAGTACATACTCGCCTTTCGGTGTCCAGGTCCCTTGCCGTCTGCTTCCTGCTCTGACTGACTGAGCCGCCGTACACTGAGAGCAGAGCGCAGCGGTGACGTCACTGCTGTGCTCTCACTTCTCACTGTACGGCCGGGAGTCAGTGAGAGCAGGAAGCAGACGGCAAGGGACACCGAAAGGCGAGTATGTACTGTTTGTTTTTTTTGGTAACCAGGGTAAACATCGGGTTACTAAGCGCGGCCCTGCGCTTAGTAACCCGATGTTTACCCTGGTTACCAGTGAAGACATCGCTGGATCGGTGTCACACACACCGATTCAGCGATGTCAGCGGGGCCTCAACGACCAAAAAAAGGTCCAGGCCATTCTGACACGACCAGCGATCTCGCAGCAGGGGCCTGATCGCTGGTACGTGTCACACATAGCGAGATCGCTATGGAGGTCGCTGTTGCGTCACAAAACTTGTGACTCAGCAGCGATCTCGCTAGCGATCTCGCTATGTGAGACGGGGCCTTTAGTCTTCCCACACTGTGAGTGACACTAGCTCTGAAAATGCACAGATTATATAGGAGATGGGAGTGGCTAACAGTGCCCAGTGGTGAGTCTTAAGGCAGGAAAGCTTCCAGGAGCTCTCAACTGAGCATATTAACCCCTGCACTGCTAAAAGAAATGTACACCATTTAATATGAAGGAGAAGTGCTTCTAATCAGTGCAGGAGTAGGAGAAATCAGACGCAGCGGTCTTCTGGCTCCTCTCTATCGGGGTAAACCCGTGACAGTATGAAGCAAATAGAATCTACCTCAGGGTTTTTTTTTTGCATTCCAGTGGTTCAACATGTTAGGCAATAGGTTGGACTCAATGTGTATACTTTTAACTATAAAACTATAAAAATACCTTAAAAAAGGATGTCAGACAGAAGGCTAAGGCTTCACATGGAGCCCCATGCCAAAATGACATTAGCTAATCAGTTAAAAACAGAAAGAGAAATAGTATTGGCCAGCAAATAGAAATCATGCAATTAATATAGTAGTAAACCTGCAAGAGAACAAGCCAAATGGCAAATCCAATGGAAAATCCAGAAAGAAACAAATGCATGTTGGTTAACAGGAAGATCCAAAAATGCTTTATTATTTCCTCTGACAGAGTTGTATAGCGGCTTGTTTTTTGTGGGACAAGATGACGTTTTCAGAGATACCATTTTTATTTAGATTGGTCTTCTTGATTGCATTTTATTCTACTTTTTGTTCAGCGGTATAATGATAAAGCATAGTTTTTTGCCTCGTTTTTTTTTTTTAACGGTGTTCACTGAAGAGGTTAACTAGTGGTGCAGTTTTATAGGTCACAACGTATTTCACGACATACCAAATATGTGTACTTTGGTGTTTTATGTTCTTTTTTTTACATACCGTAATTAAATGTATTTATTAGATTAATATTTTTTCTTTTTTTTTGTTCATTTTTTTTATTTTTTTAAAATATTTTTGCAACTTTTATTAACTTTTTTAAAATTATGTTAAGATTGTCCCAGGATTGGACAAACAACTTCAAACTGACAGATCACTTATCTAATACTCTGCAATGCTTCTGCACTACAGGGCATTAGAGCAGTGTCTGACATGCAGGGAGGAGGCGTGTTAGCTTGTGTTCTGAGCATCAGCTGACAGGACACCATCCCTGGGTGACCCCAAGGCGATCATAGGGTCTTAAGTTACTATGGAGACCATCGACACAATGCAATTCCACTGGGCGTACAGAGGGAGCTCTCTCCCTATGCGATGCTGCTCGATGTCACTGTCACTATTGAGCCAGCGCGATCACGGTGCCGTGTACATACTACAGTTTGCGGGAATGCAGCTCCCGCAGCTCTGTTTATATATGACACATGTCAGGAAGGGATTAATCAATGTTTTTGGTATTTGGTTTTGGTAAGTTTGGTATTATTATTGGGCCTTTGTGCTTCCTTTTTTTAACCCCTTCAAGACACAGCCCTTTTTCGTTTCTGCGTCTTCGTTTTTCGCTCCCCTCCTTCCCAGAGCCATAACTTTTTTTATTTTTCCGTCAATATGGCCATGTGAGGGTTTATTTTTTGCGGGACGAGTTGTACTTTTGAACAACACCATTGGTTTTACTATGTCTTGTACTAGAAAACGAGAAAAAAATTCCAAGTGTGGTGAAATTGCAAAAAAAAGTGCAATCCCACACTTTTTTTTTGTTTGGCTTTTTTGCTAGGTTCACTAAATGCTAAAACTTACCTGCCATTGTGATTTTCCACATCATTACGAGTTCATAGACACCAAACATGTCTAGGTTATTTTTTATCTAAGTTGTGAAAAAAAAATTCCAACTTTGCTAAAAAAAAAAAAATTGTGCCATTTTCCGATACCCGTAGCGTTTCCATATTTCAGGATCTCGGGTTGGGTGAGGGCTTATTTTTTGCGTACCGAGCTGACGTTTGTAATGATCAGATACGTTCTTTTGATCGCCTGTTATTGCATTTTAATGCAATGTTACGGCATGCAAAAAAAGGTAATTCTGCGTTTTTATTTTTTTTCTCGCCACGCCGCTTAGCGATCAGGTTAATCCTTTTGATCCTTTCGATAGATCAGGCGATTCTGAACGCGGCGATACCAAATACGTGTATGTTTTTTTTTTATTGTTTTATTTTGAATGGGGCAAAAGGGGGGTGATTGAAACTTTTTTTTTTTTTTCCATATTTTTTAAAACATTTTTTTTAAACTTTTGCCATGCTTCAATAGCCTCCTTGGGAGGCTAGAATCTGGCATAGCCTGATCGGCTCTGCTACATTGCAGCGATCATCAGATCGCTCCAAAGTAGCTCAATTACAGGCTTGCTATGAGAGCCGACCACAGGGTGGTGCTCACAGCAAGCCGGCATCAACAACCATAGAGGTCTCAAGGAGACCTCAGGTTGTCATGCTGACGCATCGCTGACCCCCGATCATGTGACAGGGGTCGGTGATGCGCACATTTCCGGCCCGATGGCCGGAAGCGGTAGTTAAATGTCAGCGTTTGACAGCGGCATTAACTAGTTATTAGCGGCAGGTGGATCGCGTTTCCACTCGCCGCTATTGCGCGCACATGTCAGCTGTACAAAACAGCTGACATGTTGCTACTTTGATGTGGGCTCAGCGCCGGAGCCCACATCAAAGGGGGAGACACGACATGCGCTGTACTAGTACGGCGCATGTCATGAAGGGGTTTTTTAGCTTTTAAAGAAGGTATGGTCAAATGAATTGGCACATGATTTATTTAGTCCAAGAGTATTACAAAGGACTAGGGGATAGAGATGGGCGAACCCGATAATTAAAACACCTACTGTTTGGGCACAAACCCAGAACATGGACTTCACCAAAAGTCTGTGTTACTGTTTGGGTTCTGCACCCCGAACAGCAGATGTCTTACACTTTTCCTCCCGGCGCTAGCAGGGATCTCACTGAGGTAACCGGATGGGAGTGCATCCTCAGTGACCTGCTGTTACCTTGATGACGTCACCACAAGTCACTGATGCTGCGCTCACAGCAGCTCATTCTCCAGTGGTTTTCAGCCATGGGACTGTCCAGGTTGAAAACTATTTATCCCAGACATGGATTATGGCTTGGGACAGAATGTCAGACAGATGAGGGATATGATTTTTTTTTATTTTTGTTTTTTACTGGAGACCATGGCTTCAATGAAATGGGCGTTAGGTGAGTATAACAATGTTTCTTATTTTTAAATAAAAAAGTAAATGTGTGTTTTTTTATTTCAAATAAAGGTTTTTATTCTGGGTGTGTATTTAATTACAATATAACTATAGGATTAATAATGGAGAGGTGTCTTATAGATGCATCTCTATTACTAAGCTGTGGGTTTAATGTCACCAGACAATACAAAGGTGACATCAACCCCACAAATATGAACCCCACTTGCCACCACCACATTGCAAGTGGGAAGAGCCAGGCAAAGCACCGGAATTGGCGCATCTGCTAGATGCGCCTTTATTGGGGTGGCAGCGGGCTGCTCTTTTTAGGCTGGGGGGGTCAATAACCATGGCCCTTACCAGCCTGAGAATACTAGCCCCCAGCTGGGTACCCACACCATTTTTTTTTTTTTATTTATAAATTTTTAAATTTATAGTGCAGGCGCTGGCTGATGAATACTCTCATCAGCCGCCGCCTGCTCACTCTGTTATTAGCATCAGCAAGCGTAGGCTGATGAGAGTAATAGTCCCATCAGCCAATGCCTGTGATCAGAGGAAAACCTCCTGTAACAGCTGCGGGCTCACGCTGTCATCTGATAGTAAGGGAGCAGTGGCTTTCTGAGCAGCGATATTAATCTTACCTCCGATCAGAGGCAGTGTTTGCCGCACTGTCATGCACATGTTAGCTGAATGCCGGACTTCCCATTATTGTGAATGGGGTCAGGGTTCCGGTACTATTCTTGTACCGTAACCAAACTTATTTTAACGCCGGACCCAAACATCTAGGGCTTCACCCATCTCTACCAGGGGACGTTCGATACTTGTGGAGGAATGGAGATTTAAACATTTACCATGGATATTAACAGTCGACACACCCACTGTAACAACTCTGCTGGCATCACGGCATGGCCTCGCACCTCTCACACTATCTTACCCACTGCTCCAGGTCATGATGTGGTTTCTGTTTCTTGCCAGCTCCATGTTCTGTGTCTCTGCTCTCTGCATGCTTCATGGTTCTGTGTATAGAGGGGCAGCGCCTGAACTCTCTGGTTCTTATAGGAATCAGGTGCATCTGTCCAATCTGTTCCTGACCAATTGCCAGGAGACCTCCAGTATTTAGTTCAGCTCCACCCAGTAGTCTGGGCCTGTGCAATGTGTTAGCTCAGTTAGTGTCTTGCTTCTGAGTTTGCCTGGTCTTTCTCTGAGTTACTCCCTCTCTGGAGGATTCTCTGTGTTATTTCCTTGGTCTTGTTGTCCGCCCACCAGGAGGCAGAATATCCTGGTCCCAGTGTCTTTGTCCTTGTGTCTTGTTCCATTGCCTTGTCTGTACTTAGTCTTATCTCTGTCTCCTAGTCTTTGGCTTCCTTCCCTGTTGTCTTTCCTTGTGTTCTCAGTCTGCTTTCACTCTGCACTCTTGCAGCTCTGCCTGCTCTGAACCTTTGTGACTTTACCTCTGCTCCTCACTTCTGCGTTTCTGCTCCTTTCTACTCAGCTTATCTTCTGTTGCAGTTATCCCTTGCTGCAGCCTCTCTCCACATTCTTTGTGGCTCTGCTCAGCTTTGCTGCAGAGACCCCTCCCGCAGCACCTCTCCGCTCCTTGCGGTTCTACCTGGCTCCGCTCCTTGCGGTTCTACCTGGCTCCGCTCCTTGCGGTTCTACCTGGCTCCGCTCCTTGCGGTTCTACCTGGCTCCGCTCCTTGCGGTTCTACCTGGCTCCGCTCCTTGCGGTTCTACCTGGCTCCGCTCCTTGCGGTTCTACCTGGCTCCGCTCCTTGCGGTTCTACCTGGCTCCGCTCCTTGCGGTTCTACCTGGCTCCGCTCCTTGCGGTTCTACCTGGCTCCGCTCCTTGCGGTTCTACCTGGCTCCGCTCCTTGCGGTTCTACCTGGCTCCGCTCCTTGCGGTTCTACCTGGCTCCGCTCCTTGCGGTTCTACCTGGCTCCGCTCCTTGCGGTTCTACCTGGCTCCGCTCCTTGCGGTTCTACCTGGCTCCGCTCCTTGCGGTTCTACCTGGCTCCGCTCCTTGCGGTTCTACCTGGCTCCGCTCCTTGCGGTTCTACCTGGCTCCGCTCCTTGCGGTTCTACCTGGCTCCGCTCCTTGCGGTTCTACCTCTCCTGCGGTTTTGCACTTGGCTCCGCCGCCAGCTCTTGGCTTTGCCTCCTGCGGTTTTGCACTTGGCTCCCCCGCCAGCTCTTGGCTTTGCCTCCTGCGGTTTTGCACTTGGCTCCCCCGCCAGCTCTTGGCTTTGCCTCCTGCGGTTTTGCACTTGGCTCCCCCGCCAGCTCTTGGCTTTGCCTCCTGCGGTTTTGCACTTGGCTCCCCCGCCAGCTCTTGGCTTTGCCTCCTGCGGTTTTGCACTTGGCTCCCCCGCCAGCTCTTGGCTTTGCCTCCTGCGGTTTTGCACTTGGCTCCCCCGCCAGCTCTTGGCTTTGCCTCCTGCGGTTTTGCACTTGGCTCCCCCGCCAGCTCTTGGCTTTGCCTCCTGCGGTTTTGCACTTGGCTCCCCCGCCAGCTCTTGGCTTTGCCTCCTGCGGTTTTGCACTTGGCTCCCCCGCCAGCTCTTGGCTTTGCCTCCTGCGGTTTTGCACTTGGCTCCCCCGCCAGCTCTTGGCTTTGCCTCCTGCGGTTTTGCACTTGGCTCCCCCTCCTGCTCTTGGCTCCGCCGCCAGCTCTTGGCTCCGCCGCCAGCTCTTGGCTTTGCCTCCTGCGGTTTTGCACTTGGCTCCCCCTCCTGCTCTTGGCTCCGCCGCCAGCTCTTGGCTTTGCCTCCTGCGGTTTTGCACTTGGCTCCCCCTCCTGCTCTTGGCTCCGCCTCCTGCATTTCTGCACTTGGCTCCCCCTCCTGTGCTTTCGCTCTGCATCCCCTCTTGCGGTCTTTATCTACTTATTCCTAGGTCCTCGTGTCTGAACAGGTTCTTACCCGTTCTACATACCTGCCTGCAGACCGGTCCCTACCGGTTCTTCCAGTGTACCAGTCTTGTCCACCAGTCCTGCCAGAGCGCCAGCCGTGCCCGCCTGCCTACCAGAGAGCCAGCCGTGCCCGCCTGCCTGACAGTGTTCCTGTTGTACCCGTCTGCCTGCCTATGTGCCAGCTGTGCCCGCTTCCTTGTCTATGTTCCGTTCCCCAGTGGGATCAGCAGCCACAACCAGACTCCACCCTGGAGTGGTAGCTTCCTATTGCACAAGTCTGACCTCAGAGGTTTGGTCTGTGGTCCAGTGGGGCCACTCCCCCGCACGCCCGCGCCAACCAGTCTGGGCGCGAGCATGACAGTTTGCACAGGCCATGGCCTCCGCTGTATCCCATGTCCTACCGCTCGCAGAGCATGATGAACTTTTTTCCTGCCCGTATGAGCAACCTGAAAAATTTGTTCCACCAAGGGTGGTTCAGATTGAAGAGACCTCTGACCCAATTATTGTCTCTAATGCTCTCTTCAAGCAACTTCAGGCCTATGAGGAGGAGCACTACCCAGCTGACCCACCTAGGTTCTATGGGAATCCTGAAGAATGCCAGGGGTTCCTGAAGCAGTGCTTACGCTACATCCTGCAGAATGCAGCTTGTTTCCCCTCTGACTGGGTCAAGGTGGGTTACATCATGTCCTACCTGGCCGAAGATGCTCTAATATGGATAACTCCCCTCTGGGAAGCGGGGATCCTATCGTCATGAACCTAGGGGCCTTCCTGGTGGCCTTCCGTAAAGTCTTTGACAAGCCTTGTCCTGCTGCTCCTGTTAAGTCTTCCCCATCTAGATCAGAGAGGCGCTCCAGACGGGCGAAACCCGTGAAGAAACCCCCACGTCAAGCCATGACCGTCTGTGACCCTCCTGTTCCTCTACCCGTTAAAGCAGCTACCTGTGTGAAGCCTAAGAAGGTTGATGAGAATGGGCTGGTAAAGCAGCAGCCTGAAATCAGCCATAAGAAGGGCATATGCAGCGCCCCAGAGTCCTGGTCGTTGCAGTACTGTGGCTCCGCCACTATGGGGAGCTATGGTGCGTCTGATGGCACTGAAGGAGTTCATCGGATCAGGTATCACAGACACCAATACATTTCACAGTCGGGCCTCCGGGGGGAGCTAAGGGTTCTATTCACTAGGCCACTCCCCACCATAGTGGGTAAACTGGGGGTCAGGCAGGAAGTTAGATGAGAAAGCTGACTGGGTTGGAACCAGGCAACACCTTGTGGCAGAGGGTGTTGTGGGGGAAGATACAGTAGGGTCTCTGTCAGGGGTGGGATCCTGACAGAGGCTTGGCTGTTATGATTTTCCCAATGGCAGGGAAATCAAAAATAACAAACGGACTAGCTCTCGGGTGTTGGAAACTAAAGTGACCGTGACCTGAACCTGACACAACACTGGAAGTAGCCGGGGAGTGTTTCCTACGATGCCCTAGACACCACGCGCCAGCCGGAGATCTAACTACCCCTATCAGAGGAATATACAGGCCTGCCTTACCTCCAGAGATGAACCCCAAAAGGAGATAGCAGGCCCCCACAAATATTGACGGTGAGTCAAGAGGAAAAGACATACGTAGGATGAACAGCAGATTTAGCACAGTGAGGTCCGCTTACTAGATAGCAGAAGTACAGGAAAGAGTTACTTCACGGTCAACTTCAAAACACTACTCAAAAACACCATCCTGAAATTACTTTAAAACTCCAGTGACAACTCATGCCACTGGAGTGGCAATTTCAGTCCACGAGAGCTTCCAGCTACAGAGAGTCACATTGCAGATAGCTGGACAAAAAATAGCATTAACTAGGAACAAAATTCAACTTAGCTGAACTGGAACTTGAGGCAGGAAAATGCAACAGAATGCTACTGATACATTGTTGGCCGGCATCAGACCAGCAGCCAAGCAGGCTTAAATAGGAAACTCCCCTAATGGGTGTCAACAGGTGATCAAGGATAGAAGAAGGCAAATAAGTGGCAATACCATAAAACACCACCGGGGGAGCCCACAAACAGAATTCACAACACTTGGCAACTTGAACGAACGTAACGGGACCGCGCCTGCTCTGGGTAGCGGCGGTGCCCAAGGAAGGATTAGAAGCGAGATAGATTGTGCTGAGTGAGAAACGAGATCACGCAAAAGGAGAAATACCAGTAGGAGTCGTGCTGTAAGACCGAAGCAACATCCTACTGAGGCGCACTACCGGTGGCCGGAACGCCGAGGGAGTATCATAACATTCAGCTTCAAGCAATACTCCAAACAGCGGCAGGACAGTCAGTCTAAGGCGGGCTGTCTAACTTTTATCACCTATGCAGTCTTGGGGGGCAACTTGTGGAGAGGGGCGACTCTAGGGTCCCGGAAGAGCTCCGAGCCTACCCGTCAAACGGGTGCCGTCCCAACCAGAACACCAGGGAGGGACGGAGGATTAGCAGAACATCATCTAATCGAGTTGTGAGGGAACTTAAGAAACAGACACAACAGTTGTGGGGACTTTCTGTAAGCACAGCAGGGAAGGACCACAACACATAGCGCTAGAAGGAAGGCACAGATTTCCACCTGCTAAGAGAACTCTGGAGGTGCCATTGGACCGGCCGGACTTGCGCAGCCTGGTAATCCGGATTCCGGGCTGAGGACCCAGAGACCTTCAGTAAAGAGACTGCAACCTGGTGTCCTCGTTATTTACTGCACCGCACCACCACAGCATCACCACCACCTACATCTGTCACATCTTTCACTGTGCGCCCCACGGCAGGGTCACGGACCGGGGCCTAGCCGCCGTGACAACCCCAGAGCAGAGACTCAGAGGCCCGGTACCGGGTACCCCTCGGCCCTGCGGCGGTGGGGGGCGCTACACATACAATGTCGCTGCGGTTGTGAGGAACACCTGGATGGCCTCTGTCTAGGGGATCTTAAGCTCCAAAACCTCGGGCCAGTGGGAGAGGCTGCCCCTGGCGAGAGTACTTCCTCTCCATCTAAGTTAATGACTGTTTCTCTGCCTTCTGGGAGCTTTGGTGTGTCTAAGCCGCCTGTCATACGGAGTCGGTGTATGGTCTCCGTTCTTCAGCTCCAGAACCCAGTGTGGGCGTTGCCTGATTATGGCCGAACCCTGCTAAAGAGCAGTCTAGTCCTGCAAGGACAACTACAGCTCCAAGTTGGAGCCTTATACACGAAGAAGTTTGTCTTCCACATGCTGTCTGTTATGCCCATGGGTCACTCTGAGCCAAGGACTCTACCACCCGCTCTGGTCAAGGGTTCCAGCAAAGTGCTTCGTTTGAACTTACCCAGTCTTGAGAACTGTCTGGTTCCCATGCGTCAAAGACACTCAGCAGTGTCATCTTCTTCAACTGGTCTGCTAGTCGACGAGTCAAGGTGTGCTGACGTCACTGAAGATGGGGAAACGGTGACTATGTCTCCACACATCTCCAGCGACTATACCAGTAAACACTTAGTCGTCGAGTCAAGGTGTGCTGACGTCACCGAAGATGGGGAAACGGTGACTGTCTCCACCCATCTCCAGCGACTATACCAGTAAACACTTAGTAGTCGAGTCAAGGTGTGCTAATGTCACCGAACATGGGGAGGCGGTGACTATCTCTCCACACATCTCCAACGACTATACCTGTAATCCGTTCCGAGGAACATCCCCGCCGCTTGAACGATTTCTTCTGGATAACGGGCACAAGATGGTTCCTATGTTTATACCTTCTGCGTCCTTATGGCCGGCTGGTGAAGACTTCAAAACAGAAGTTTGTTCACCTCAATTGTTCTCTGACCCGGTGGAGCTGTTCTCCACACTCATCTCTAGTGACTTTTCCTGTGTTCAGTACTCTAGAACATCTCTGCTACCTGAAAGTTTGTCTCTGGATATCGGGCAGAAGATGTATCCTGTGAGTATTCCTTCAGCTTCCATGTGGCCAGCTGGTGAAGATAACAAATCGGTATCTTCCAAGTCCCTGCTTCTTGTCTACCCTGAGGAAATGGTCCAGTCCATTGAGAAAGCTAACCCTATTGGTTACAATGAGACTTTGCTATCCGAGATTTCTGATGAAGCTAACCCTGCAGAGCACAAAGAGACTTTGTTTTCTGAGATACCTGGTGACTCTCCTGCCGCCTTCTACCCTGAAGATCTCATGTTGGCCTGGACTATGTATGCTCCCATCCTTCTTCTACAAGTTATTCTAGCGGGCTTGAAGAGGAGGGGCCGTAAAGGGGGGGGTACTGTAACAACTCTGCTGGCATCACGGCATGGCCTCGCACCTCTCACACTATCTTACCCACTGCTCCAGGTCATGATGTGGTTTCTGTTTCTTGCCAGCTCCATGTTCTGTGTCTCTGCTCTCTGCATGCTTCATGGTTCTGTGTATAGAGGGGCAGCGCCTGAACTCTCTGGTTCTTATAGGAATCAGGTGCATCTGTCCAATCTGTTCCTGACCAATTGCCAGGAGACCTCCAGTATTTAGTTCAGCTCCACCCAGTGGTCTGGGCCTGTGCAATGTGTTAGCTCAGTTAGTGTCTTGCTTCTGAGTTTGCCTGGCCTTTCTCTGAGTTACTCCCTCTCTGGAGGATTCTCTGTGTTATTTCCTTGGTCTTGTTGTCCGCCCACCAGGAGGCAGAATATCCTGGTCCCAGTGTCTTTGTCCTTGTGTCTTGTTCCATTGCCTTGTCTGTACTTAGTCTTATCTCTGTCTCCTAGTCTTTGGCTTCCTTCCCTGTTGTCTTTCCTTGTATTCTCAGTCTGCTTTCACTCCGCACTCTTGCAGCTCTGCCTGCTCTGAACCTTTGTGACTTTACCTCTGCTCCTCACTTCTGCGTTTCTGCTCCTTTCTACTCAGCTTATCTTCTGCTGTTGCAGTTATCCCTTGCTGCAGCCTCTCTCCACATTCTTTGTGGCTCTGCTCAGCTTTGCTGCAGAGACCCCTCCCGCAGCACCTCTCCGCTCCTTGCGGTTCTACCTAGCTCCGCTCCTTGCGGTTCTACCTAGCTCCGCTCCTTGCGGTTCTACCTAGCTCCGCTCCTTGCGGTTCTACCTAGCTCCGCTCCTTGCGGTTCTACCTAGCTCCGCTCCTTGCGGTTCTACCTGGCTCCGCTCCTTGCGGTTCTACCTGGCTCCGCTCCTTGCGGTTCTACCTGGCTCCGCTCCTTGCGGTTCTACCTGGCTCCGCTCCTTGCGGTTCTACCTGGCTCCGCTCTTTGCGGTTCTACTTCTCCTGCATTTGGCTCCGCCGCCAGCTCTTGGCTCCGCCTCCTACCTGTCTGCTCTTGGCTCCGCCTCCTGCGGTTTTGCACTTGGCTCCGCCTCCAGCTCTTGGCTCCGCCTCCTGCGGTTTTGCACTTGGCTCCGCCTCCAGCTCTTGGCTCCGCCTCCTGCATTTCTGTTCTTGGCTCTAGCTCCTGTGCTTTCGCTCTGCATCCCCTCTTGCGGTCTTTACTTATTCCTAGGTCCTCGTGTCTGAACAGGTTCTTACCCGTTCTACATACCTGCCTGCAGACCGGTCCCTACCGGTTCTTCCAGTGTACCAGTCTTGTCCACCAGTCCTGCCAGAGCGCCAGCCGTGCCCGCCTGCCTACCAGAGAGCCAGCCGTGCCCGCCTGCCTGACAGTGTTCCTGTTGTACCCGTCTGCCTGCCTATGTGCCAGCTGTGCCCGCTTGCTTGTCTATGTTCCGTTCCCCAGTGGGATCAGCAGCCACAACCAGACTCCACCCTGGAGTGGTACCTGGTAGCTTCCTATTGCACAAGTCTGACCTCACCATCAGAGGCTCCAGCGAACACCTAGGAAGCTACTTAGTTACGCCCCTTCCAGGGAGGTTTGGTCTGTGGTCCAGTGGGGCCACTCCCCCGCACGCCCGCGCCAACCAGTCTGGGCGCGAGCATGACACCCCTGTTAAATTAGCAATATTTTATCATGTAAAAAAATCTTACCAAAAATAATTATTTCAGAACTTTTTACACTCTTAATGTTACCCTACTCAGTACAATTCAATCAATTGAAAAATAAAGTGAAATCTATTCTGATGTAGAAATAAAAATGAAATAAAATAATACAGTTGCATAAATATGTACACCCAAATCTAGAAATTGCAAACCTTGCCTACTCTTTCTTGCAGCAGTGCTCCAATTCTGTCAGATTGCAAGGGCATCTCCTGTGTACAGTCCTCTTCAGGCCAACCCACAGATTTTCCATTGTATTCAGGTCTGTGTTCTGTCTGGATGTTTCAAAATGTTGATCTTCTAGCGAAGCCATTCTTTTGTTTATTTTAAGGTATTCTTAAGGTCGTTGTCATTCTGAAAGAGGAAATTCCTCTTCATCTTCAACTTTTTAGCAGAGTCCTGAATGTTTTGTAGCAAAATTGATTGATATTTGGAACTGTTCATTATTCCCTTCTCTTTAATTAAAACCCAAGGTACAGCTGCCAATAAAAATCCCCAAAATGTAATGCTGCCTGCATCATGCTTCACTGTGGGTATGGTGTTTTTTTATGCCAAAAAATTAAAGCTTTGTCTCATCAGACCATAACAACATATTTTCCTACATGCTTTTAGCAGACCTGATGTAGGTTTTAGCAAAACATATCTGGATGTTTTTATTTGTAAGAAAAGGCTTCCATCTTGCTAACTTACCCAACTGGTCAGACATGTGAAGTATATGAAATACAGTATTGTTGTCACATCCAGTACACAACTAGTACTTTCCACAAATTCCTGAAGCTCTTTTAATCTTGCTCTAGGCCTTTTGGTAGCCTCTCAAACCAATTTCATTCTTGTGTCTTCAACAATTTTGAGGGTAGTCTAGTTGTGAGTCAATGTTGTGACAAATTTAAGTGCCTTTTTATGAATGTCTTCAGTGTTCCATGGTAAAACTAATGCTTTGGAAATTTTTTGTTAAATTTTCCTGACTGATAACTTTGAGTAATGAGATCCCTTTGCTGTGTTGTAAACTGTTTACGGACCATGGCTGTCAGGAAAATCCTACTAGAACAGCTAACCTGTATATGTGGTTAATCAGAATCACTTTAAATGATCGCAGCTGGTTACTTACTACTATTTTACATGAGTATAAATGTGATTGGCTAATTCAGAACATAACGACATCCCCCATAATAATTTCACACTTATGCAACCATATCTTAATACTGAGCCCTGTATTACCCCATTCATACCACTGATAGGCAGCTTTCTGAGGACACTGTACAATACATTAACAGAAAACTGCTAAACAATGATTGGGGTGGGGTTGCACAGAGCAAGTTGACTAGGAGGCACAAGGCAGCTTGTCCTGTATAAATAATCTCCTGCTAATAAAACACCGATTTTATTTAACCCCTTAACGACAGAGGTATTTTTGTTTTTGCATCTTCATTTTTTGATCCCCTTCTTCCCAGAGCCTTAATTTTTTTCATTTTTGGTTAAAATGGCCATGTGAGGGCTTTTTTTTGTGTGGGATGAGTTGTAGTTTTGAACAGCACCATTGGTTTTAACATACCGTGTACTGGAAAATGATTAAAAGTGTGATTAAATTACCAAAAAAGTGCAATCCCACAGTTGTTTGTTTTACCATGTTCACTAAATGTTAAAACTGACCTGCCTTTATGATTTTCCAGGTCATTAAGAGTTCATAGACACCAATCATGTATAGGTTCTTTTTTATTTAAGCGGTGAAAAAAATTTCAGAGCTTGTTTAAAAAAAATAAATAAAAAATGGTGCCATTTTCCAATATCTGTAGCGTCTCCATTTTTCGTGATCTGGGGTCGGGCGAGGGCTTATTTTTTGCGTGCCGAGCTGACGTTTTTAGTGATACCATTTTGGTGCAGATATGATCTTTTGATCGCCCGCTATTGCATTTTAATGCAATGTTTCGGCGACCAAAACAACGTAATTCTGGCATTTTGACTTTTTTCTCGTTACGCCGTTTAACGATCAGGTTAATTCTTTTTTTAAGTTGATAGATTGGGCGATTGTGAATGCGGCAGTACTAAATATGTGTATATTTGTTTTTTTTGTTGCTTTATTTTGAATGGGGCGAAAGGGGGGTGATTTGAACTTTTATATTTTTTTGTACTTTTTGCATGCTTCAATAGTCTCCATGGGATTGACAGCGACATTTAACCAGTTAACAGCAGTGGGTGGATCGCAATTCCACCCATGGCTGTTGCGGGCACATGTCAGCTGTATAAATCAGCTGTCATGGGCCCAGAAAAGTGCGGGCCCCAGCGTTGACAGGGGGAGTCCGACATCTGCGTACTATTATTCTCGATGTTGGAAAGGGGTTCAACAACACAAAATTAGAGACACATCATTGGAATCAGGGTCTCTGCCTCGCTATCATGCTACCCTAAAATTACATAGGAAAAACTTGCTGACAAATTCCCTTTAAACGAGAGAAAAGTTCTAAAATGATTCTTCTTGGTATTATTTTTTTACATGACAAAAACCTGGCATTTTAACAGGGTGTGTAGACTTTTACATCACCTGTAAATAGAAAAGGTGAAAGGTTCCTTATAGGTGGGTCACACTACAAGATATTGTAATGGGAGGTGTACAATGTACAATTGATCGAGAAGGGTTCAACTTGATGGACCTTTGTCTTTTTTGAGCCATTGTAACTAATATAGACTCTATAGACAAATGGGGCAGTCCTGTTACTAATCTATACTAAATGGAAACATCATACATCTGAGCACACAAGGCTTTAATTTTTCTTGAATGTACTTTTTGAATAACTTCACAATTTAGCAAATGAAGTATTTCATTGTCACTAGATGGCGATATTGTTACATGTTACTGTTATATTGCACCCAAATATTACAAATTATTTAACTGAGATACCAAAGATAGCATAAAACCAGTCAATGCAAACAATAAAAAGATTACTAAATTGCAATTGCATCATTTTATTACAAATATTCATCTTTAGAAGAAGTTAGAAATAAAAACTGTTTATCAATATAATATTTATGGTTGGTAATACACTAATGCATGTGAGTACTTTGCAGCAGAAAGTGTTACTAAATATGAACAGATTTTCTTAACATATTTCATAAAATCCTTACACTCTTACATACTTATTGACAGCCTAGAAAGTTGTTCAGGCAGTGAAGATTGCACATAATACAGCTTTTAATGCTCTCCAAAGGCTTGTGCAGTATATGGTATTGCAGGTCACGTGGGCCAACTCGATTTCTACAGTTTAGGCTTTAGGCTAAACACATGAGCTGAGTCTTAAGGTTTTCTGGATATTCTTTATTTAAACCCCCATTCCGAGAGCACGTAATCCCTAGGGTTGGTGTTAGTTAACAACAAATGATGTAAAATAGCACAAAATACTCCAGAATGCATTACCAAGTTGTCAGACTGGATGGCTGGCAGGCTGCATCCACAACCAAAGTCAGGTGACTGCTGTTTGGTTTTGTCATGCCTCTGGATTTGAACCCTTGAGTCACAACAGATCCACTTTTTCTTTGGGTGTTTTAGTTCTCTTACCTGTGTTTCTGTTGGTATTGGGTAACAGGTGTATTTCAATTGCTCTGTCTGACCAATCACCTCGTGGGTGCAGCTTTAAATACCTTCCCCTACTTAGACTTTGTTGGAGTCATAGAATCATAGAATAATAGAGTTGGAAGGGACCTCCTGGGTCATCTGGTCCAACTCCCTGCTCAAAGCAGGATTCACTAAATCATCCCAGACAGATGTCTGTCCAGCCTCTGTTTGAAAACTTCCATGGAAGGAGAGCTCACCACCTCTCGTTCTACTCACCTGTTCCACTCATTGATCACCCTAACTGTCAAAAAGTTTTCTCTAATATCTAATCTGTGTCTCCTCCCATTCAGTTTCATCCCATTGCTTCTAGTCTTTCCTTATGCAAATGAGAATAAAGATGATCCTTCTATAATTTGACAGCCCTTGAGATATTTGTAGACAGCTATTAAGTCTCCTCTTAGTCTCCTTTTTTGCGAGCTAAACATTCCCAAATCCTGCAACCGTTCCTCATAGGACATGGTTTGCAGACCGGTCACCATTCTGGTGGCTTTTCTCTGAACTTGCTCCAGTTTGTTGATGATTTTTTTAAAATGTGGATACAGTATTCCAAATGAGGTCTGACCAAAGAGGAGTAGAGGGCAATAATGACTTTGCATCATCTAGACTGTATGTTTCTGTTAATACATCCCAGAATAGCATTTGCCTTTTTTGCTGCTGCATCACACTGTTGGCTCATGCTCAGTTTATGATCTATTAGTATACCCAAGTCTTTTTCACATGTGCTGTTGCTTAGCCCTACGCCTCTCATTCTGTAAATGCTTTTTTCATTTTTATTGCCCAGATGTAGTGCTTTGCATTTTTCCTAGTTAAAAACCATTCTGTTAGTTGCTGCCCAATGCTCCAGTTTATTTATATCTTTTTGAATCCTGTCTGGATGCCCAGGACAGAACCCTGTGGTACCCCACTTGAGACATTCTTCCAACTGGATGTGCAGCCATTTACGACCATTCTTTGGGTCTGAACACTAAGCCAGTTATGAATACACCTAACAGTCTCCTTGTCCATTCCATACTTAGTCATTTTTTCAATAAGAATGGTGTGAGATACTTTGTCAAATGCTTTGCTGAAGTCAAGATATACAATATCTACATCATTTCCCTGATCCACCCAGTCTGTGATTCTGTCATAGAAGGAAATTAAGTTAGTCTGACATGACTTATTAGTTACAAACCCCTGCTGACTCTGGTTAATCACTTCATTCTTATCCAGGTCATTCACTTAGGTTTAGTTTGTGTTGGTTGCAGTTGTTTTGTGTGTGATTTGTTTATTCCTTAGGTAACTGCTATTCAAGTGATTCTAGGAACTGCTAAGGACATTCAGGGTAAGCCGCCATAGAGTGGGGGTGCCATTGCATTATCTTAGAGTGCCAACCTCTGTGGTCAGGCAGAAACAGACCAGAATCAGAGAAAGACTTTTTCCTAATCTGAACACGGACCTGTCAGGTTCAGGTATTTGTCTTCCTGGTTTGTGCGATAGCTGTGTGAATGTGCTTTGGCAGTCATAACAGGTTAATTTCAAGCACAACCGTAGACAGAGTTGAGCACATTTGTTCGTATTCGGTCGCCGATTCTGAATTTGCCATATTCGTGCAATATTGGTACCATATTCGCACCGAATTTATGTTTGATGATTGGTTCCAAACATATTCAGTAATTTCTACTCCCATTGACTCTAATGATGTTCGACGAATATTGCAAAAACAATATTCACCGCTGATCGTATTTGGAACCGAAACCGGGCAAATTCAGTCAACTCTACTAGACAGGTGGCTGCGATGGCAAGCAAGATGCCTGGCAGCCAGACCCAGAAGCAGTACGTGTGATGTGGCCGACAGAAGACCAGACCATGAGAGCAGATGAGAGGAACAGAAAGCTGTGCAGAGACAGGAGCATGGTGGCAAATTCACTGTTGCATCTTTTCCTCTCTCAACATTAGACCTATATATTTATACTGCTGATGAAAAGTTTAGTATCAATGAGTCATCGCCTTGTTTTTGCATTTGTTTTCAATTGAAATTAGAAATTTATAAATAGACACTTTATATTATACAGTACTAATAGATGGAAATGCCTGACCTGCTGATACTGATAAGTTCAGATTACAGGCTAATGTCTATGCATCCCTCTACACATGATTAGGCTTGTCTGATTTCGGACTAATGATTCTTTTGCTCTCTCTGAAATAAACCACCGCCGAGATATTGAGCTAGCACTGCTGTTTATAGGAAAGTTTGAGGAAAAAGCTGCTGGCTGAACAATTGCTGAGCCATCGTTTGGCTGACAGCTGTCTAAAGTGTTGGGGGTTTCTTTAGTCTTACAAATTCACAATTTTGCAACCTATCTTTGTTCCACAATTTTAGCAACCTATCCTTGAAATCTAGGAACTGTTCACTGGCAATGAAGACACGGCTCATGCATAGTTAGCTTTTTTTCCGTAGTAACATATGGATACAAAACTTGGATGATAAGAAACAAGACAGAAGAAGAATCAATGTCTTTGAAATGTGGTGCTGGTGACGGATGTTATCAATACCATGGATGGCAAGAAGAACAAACAAATCAATTTTGGAACAAATCAAGCCAGACATGTTATTCAAAGCAAGGATCACCAAGCTATGACTTGCCTACTTTGGACACATCTTATGAAGAGAACAATCACTGGAAGAGGACATTATGGTCTGAAAAACAGAAGGCACAAGGCGAAGAGGAAGAATAGCAACCTGATAACCTGATATAATAAAGATAATGGTGTAGAAGACCCTGATCAACCTATCTAGGCTTGCACAAGATCGATCTTCCTACAGATCGTTCATCTATGTCACCATGGTTCGACATCGAGATTAAAGCTGTTAAATAGTAAATAATCCTTTATCAAATGGCTAAGTTTTAAAAAATGTTTTCAAATTATGATAAAAAAAACTGTTTGATAATAAAAAAAATCCTTATGAAATTATGATAGTGCAGCAGAAAATTGAGCAATTTAAGGTAATCATGAAATTGCTTATCTTTATGCTGTGGACCTTGATCATTATTACTATTACTATTGTTACTTTGCATTGCTTCAAACATGGGTTCTCTTATGGCCCTGAAATTACCAGACAGATTGTTTTCTGAAACTTCTCACTCTGTGTTACGTTCCTAGGTAGTGTACGTGGTTCGTGGACCCACTGTGCCACAGACGGGACTTTCCTTGGAGAGGCATGACTAAGCAGCTATCTTGGTGTTCGCTGGAGCATTAGTGGTGAGTTCAGACTTGTGCGGCAGGTAGCTGCCTGGTGCCACTCCAGAGCAATGTCCATCAATAGCTGCTGATTCCAAAGGACAGAGACATTTCTTCAGATTCTCAGATAAAGCAGGACGGCCACTTGGGACAAGTTCAGACAGGATGGCCTCTTGGTACAATTTCTGATGGGACAGCCACTTGGGACAAGTTCAGACAGGATGGCCTCTTGGTACAATTTCTGATGGGACAGCCACTTGGGACAAGTTCACACTGTGCTGACAGGATGGTCACTTGGACAGGTTCTCCCTGTGCAGACAGGGCGGCCACAGGAACAGATTCACACAGTGGAGACTGGACGGCCACAGGGATAAGTTCACAGTGCTGGTTTGGTCACTCAGTCTCAGGGTAGCAGACAGGTACTACTGATGCTGCCACAGGGCGCAGGTACCGCAGATGCGGTTTTGAGACTCGGACACCGCCAAAGTGGTCACAGGAAACAAGTCTAACTATGGCGGACTAACAGGTACTGTTAAATATACTTATTTTGTATATTTATTCAGGACTCCTTACCAGATGTGATTGTCAGGACTCTGAACATTATTTATTACCTTTTGTGTATTACTGCCCTTTTCCAAGATGGCGTCTTTGGTATCATGTGCACTGTGTCTTCCTGCTATAAAACTCCACCCCAGCCTTCAGTCTGTGCTAGAGTATTCTGCCTTGCATCCAGCTCCTGACCCTGGTGACTCCCTGGCTATATACCTGCTCCTGTGAACCTGTGTGGTGATCCTGCTACTCTGCTGAGTTCCTGCTGCATACACCAGTTTCCAGTAATCCTCCTTCATCTGCTGCTTGTGTTTTCATCCATCTGCATTTGTTGGACATGTAAGCTGTTGCTGCTCTGCAAAAACCTGAGACTATTACCCAGGCCTCCCTGGTTGAGCTAGATATTATTTGAACTGCCTTATAAGCATATCTATCTGTGTTTGGACTAAAACAAGGACTTATTCGTGTCAAGTATCCTCAAGAATAATTGTGCTTCATAGACTTTCTGGGTGATGGAGTTTTCCTCTGAAGTTCCCTATAGACTGCTAAGCTGCGTTTAATATTTACTCCAAGTGTTGTAGACTTGAGTTTCTCTCTGCACCTGTTTGAATCACCGTGTGATAATATAGACTTTACCACTTATAAGACTGTGTCCTGCAGTTGTCTTGTTCCATGCAAAGAGTCTCCTGAGTTATCCCCTATAATTATTACAGCGATACTCTAAAGAAAATGTCACAAATTGTTTCTTATAAAAAATGTAGTGGTTTATTGGATTGTCCACCAAAAATCATCATTGCAGCAAAACGTACAGTAAGTGAAATAGTTACAAAGAGATTGCCATTTGTATATATCAAAGTTTGCTCCCCATCTTTCCTGGGATCCACAGTTTTAGGTTGTGTCTGGCTGTGTCAATAGCATGGTTGAATGAAAAAAATAAGTGGTTAACTTGCATATCAGCTGTTCAACTTACAACCTCCGTCTGGTGTCTGTGTAAAGTGTGAGCCCCCTTCCTATGGGTCATGTGGTTATATACACTCACCGGCCACTTTATTAGGTACACCATGCTAGTAACGGGTTGGACCCCCTTTTGCCTTCAGAACTGCCTCAATTCTTCATGGCATAGATTCAACAAGGTGCTGGAAGCATTCCTCAGAGATTTTGGTCCATATTGACATGATGGCATCACACAGTTGCCGCAGATTTGTCGGCTGCACATCCCAAAGATGCTCCATACAAGGCAGGATGGGTCCATGCTTTCATATTGTTTACGCCAAATTCTGACCCTACCATCCGAATGTCGCAGCAGAAATCGAGACTCATCAGACCAAGCAACGTTTTTCCAATCTTCTACTGTCCAATTTCGATGAGCTTGTACAAATTGTAGCCTCAGTTTCCTGTTCTTAGCTGAAAGGAGTGGTACCCGGTGTGGTCTTCTGCTGCTGTAGCCCATCTGTCTCAAAGTTCGACGCACTGTGCGTTCAGAGATGCTCTTAGGCCTACCTTGGTTGTAACGGGTGGCGATTTGAGTCACTGTTGCCTTTCTATCAGCTCGAACCAGTCTGCCCATTCTCCTCTGACCTCTGGCATCAACAAGGCATTTCTGCCCACAGAACTGCCGCTCACTGGATTTTTTTTCTTTTTCGGACCATTCTCTGTAAACCCTAGAGATGGTTGTGCGTGAAAATCCCAGTAGATCAGCAGTTTCTGAAATACTCAGACCAGCCCTTCTGGCACCAACAACCATGCCACGTTCAAAGGCACTCAAATCACCTTTCTTCCCCATACTAATGCTCGGTTTGAACTGCAGGAGATTGTCTTGACCATGTCTACATGCCTAAATGCACTGAGTTGCCGCCATGTGATTGGCTGATTAGAAATTAAGTGTTAACAAGAAGTTGGACAGGTGTACCTAATAAAGTGGCCGGTGAGTGTATGTCCCACATAGCATGTGTTTTCTATATATGGGGTGTTACAGGAATATCACATGTAATGTCAGCTAAACCATCCTTGAGGCAATGTGCTCAGTACAGAATTGAGAGAAAGAAAGAATACAAATAATCTCACATGTAAAGGGCCATGGAATAAATGGCGCTATAATAATAAATAATAATAATTAATATTTAACAGGTACAGATGATATGAGCTATGGGACACTAATAGACTAGGGAAGGGGGACCTGGCAGCATACAGTTGAACACCAAACCACCTAGCAGAACTATTGTGCTTGGTCAGGCCCCTCCCTTTAGGGAATGGTGCCTTTTACACAAAATGTCTCCATGATGCTTGGAGCATTTACCATGTGTGCATGCTTCCCCTTTAAGGACAGTGGAGTGTACACACCCACGCCTTAGGCATGCCGCTGAGACACAGTGCGGCGTGTACAGAGAAGGAGGGAGGCAGGAACAGGAGCATGCTGGGGAATGTGCTGCAGACCAGGGTGGTGTGTAAGTCGGCATCCCTGCATGGTGGCAGAAAGGGACACCATGCAGGAGCACCGGGCATAGTGTTACAGCAACCCTCCCTTTATGCCTCCACTTTTTCTGGCTCCTGATGACTTTTTACAGAGAAGATGGAGCCAGATTCTTCCTCCTGGACTCCCACGACCTCTCATCAGGACCACTTTCTCTCCTAGCCACTGGAAGAAAGGTAACATCTCCTACCTTCTTCTTGGCTAGAATGTCTCTTGCTGGCTGTACATCATCAGAGCAGAACAGAACAGAGAGGTTTTAGAAACTGGAACATTAATTTGCAGTCTCTTGGTATGCAGGGATATCTGTTCCCTTGGAAGAAACGGAGATGAACTGGGACTCCTTCTCCTGGTTAGTGGACAATAGCGACTCAGAGGATACCTCTGCCTTGTTGTTGTCATCCCGTGACTACCTGGAACAGAAGATACCTCTACTGGGTCAATCTTCACATTGGTCACATCTAGGATACGTTCTTCAGGCAGTAGATCTTTAGGAAAGCGGTCACTGAAATCATCGCCTACTGGAGAGGATGGCAACGCTGGCGATCCAGCTAAAAGCAGAGGAACTAGACACTTCTCGTGATAAGCCTTTCCCCACTGAAGTACCTCACCAAACTTGCAGTCTAGCACAGGCTCATGAGCACTCAGCCATGTAAGACCTAAGAGAAAGGGGTGAAAAATGTCGGTAAGCACAAAGAAAGCAATCTTCTCCAAATTAAGCGCTCCAATCTGTAGCTCCACTGGTTCCATGATAATTTGTACAATTTCAGATGACACTGTCAGCGGGCTCTAGAGACATCGGATGGGACATGATACTGATCCACCACGGCTTGCCGTAGAAAATTTCCCGCCGAACCAGAGTAAAGGACGGCTGTTTCGTTGAACGGACTCCTCCACAGGACATGGAAATGTTCAAGTCAGTGGTGAATAACCTCTTCTCTCACCTAAGGAAGCTTCTCCCTCTGGCCCAAGGTGTAGGAGTTTTCACCTTTTAGGACAGTCATAAATAAAATTCTCCATGCTACCGCAGCTGAAGCACACTCCCTTGGCACAACTAATCTCTGGAAGCTGCTTTACCAGTCTAACATGATCAAGCTGCATGGTTGAGCCATATGGAATGTTTCAGGGGGCTGAGGAAAGAGTGTTTTTTGGAAAGAAGAGCTAGATGCGCCAGTCTTCCCTTACAAGTCACCTGTTTGGTTTGGTCTTGAAACCGGAGGTCGATTCGAATTGCTAGGGAGATTAATTTATCCAGAGAGGCTGGGTATCCTGTCCAGCCAACGCATCCTTGATCTTTCCGGATAGTCACACCCAGATGGTGGCTACCAAAGCTTTGTCTTCCATCCTAGTTCGGATGACAATGTGCAGCACTGGACGGCATACTGGCTGTCGAATAATACTTCCTGATGCAGTGTGAGCAAGGAGAATGCAGCGAAGGAAGCACAACCAGGTTCATAGAATACCTATAGGAAGGCCTCCAGGAAGACCTGCAGGTCCATGGTCACAGGATCTCCTTTCTCCCACAAGGGGTTAATCCATGCTAATGCTTCTCCAGCAAGGTGATACATCAGTAATCCCACCTTCACTCGATTAGTCAGAAATTGATGGGACAAAAGTTCATGGTGCAGAGTGCACTGGTTCAGGAATCCACGGCACTACTTAGGGTCTCCACTAAATTGTGCTGGAGCTGATAAACGAAGATTAGGTCCAGGGGTATAGGACATAGGCATAGTAGGCTCACCTGTAGCTGCAATACATTAAGCTGGAGCAGAAGAAGAGGCCATGGTTAGAGCGTCCAAATGGGTATTTACAATTCTTAGATATGACAAAAAATGTTCTTACTGATCACGCTGATGGGACATCTCTTAATACAGAGCTGCAAGGATCCTAAGAAGCAGCCTTCTGGATTACAAACAAAGGAAAGATAACACCAGGGTGCCTCGTGTAGTCACATACAACTCTCACATGGGCATCCTAAGGAGAATTGGTACTGATCTTCAATCCATATTCCACAAAGACGACACACTGAAATAAATATTCCCAGATCTACCACTTCTCTCCTACAAACAGCCCCCTAACTTTACACATCTGGACTTGTACCCACATATTCCCAACACACACAGTCTGCATACCCAGCACAAATCAGGACTTTAAGATCATGGATTTCTTGTCATGTACATCCTCTAATGTGGTATACGTGATACAGTGTATAAGATGCCCTAGAGGAACCTACATTGGGTAAACTAAACATAAATTGCAAACGAGGATGAATCTACACAGACACTCTATAAGAAATTAGCTGGGTATGCCTATGGAAAACATTTCTTTTGATCCCTACTAGTGATAAGCAAGTATGCTTGTGTCACGGAGTTACCGCGACAGAGCAGTACCAGAAGACCACAGCGTCTGATGGCTCCTGCTTCGCCGCTGAGAAGAAGTACTTCTTCGGTGTATTAAAGGTGTTTGTTTTCTTTCAGCAGGACAGGGGTTAATAGGCCATGTGGAAGTCCCTGCATTCAGCTGTGCTCAGTTAAGGTACCGTTACACTAAACGACTTACCAACGATCACGACCAGCGATACGACCTGGCCGTGATCGTTGGTAAGTCGTTGTGTGGTCGCTGGGGAGCTGTCACACAGACAGCTCTCTCCAGCGACCAACGATCAGGGGAACGACTTCGGCATCGTTGAAACTGTCTTCAACGATGCCGAAGTCCCCCTGCAGCACCCGGGTAACCAGGGTAAACATCGGGTTACTAAGTGCAGGGCTGCGCTTAGTAACCCGATATTTACTCTGGTTACCATTGTAAAAGTAAAAAAACCCCAAAACACTACATACTCACACTCTGATGTCTGTCACGTCCCCCGCTGGCGTCCACAGGGTTAAAACTGCTTTTGGCAAGAGTGATGCTAATATGCACGTGCTGCTGCCGAGAGCTTCCCTGCACTGAATGTGTCAACGCCGACAGTAACAGCGGTGACGTCACCACTGTGCTCTGCTTTACGGCCGGCGCTGACACAGTCAGTGCAGGGAAGCTCTCGGCAGCAGCGCGTGCATATTAGCAGCGCTCTTGCCGAAAGCAGTTTTAACCCTGTGGACGCCGGGGGACGTGACAGACATCAGAATGTGAGTATGTACTGGTTTTTTTTTTTTAACTTTTACAATGGTAACCAGGGTAAATATCGTGTTACTAAGTGCGGCCCTGCGCTTAGTAACCCGATATTTACCCTGGTTACAAGTGAACACATCGCTGGATCGGCGTCACACACGCCGATCCAGCGATGACAGTGGGTGATCCGCGACCAAAAAAAGGTCCTGATCATTCCCATCGACCAACGATCTCCCAGCAGGGGCCTGATCGTTGGTCGCTGTCACACATAACGAGATCGTTAGCGGGATCGTTGCTACGTCACCAAAAAGCGTGACGTTGCAGCGATATCGTTAACAATATCGTTATGTGTGACTCAGCCTTTAGCCTCTCCTCTCTCCTATAAAAGCTAGGCCTTCTGGCCAGATCCTTGTCTGAGATAGCACTTGCTAGATAGACCTGGAGTAGTGTGGAGCTGGTGTTTGGAGAGCTGGAGGAGTTTATTGTGTGACAGTTGTTTGGTTGTACGCTTGGAAGTGCCTCATCCTTACCTGCCTTATTTTCTTCCCCGTCCTTCACACCTTGGTGAATACCTCTGTTATTTGTAAGAGCATATTTTGTGTGAGTGGAGTTTTCTTTTACCCTTGACTTGGTTCCCCTGTTTGTTGGGTTGGTGTACTATAGTACACGGTAGCGCTTCTCTTCCCTGGGTGGGGAAGGGGACAGACACAGGGCTGCAGTTAGGAGCAGGGCAAGGGCGGAGGCCCCAGCATCCTCGCCATCTGAGGTATCCCAGGGAACAGGGCGAGTTAGGGCGCCCCCTAGTGCTAGGGCCAGGAAAGGTGCCCCTGGTCCCAGTTTACTCGCCAGTCCAATCATGACATTATCTCAGACCGAAAGCATTTTCTGATCCATGATGGATCCTATCACTGCGCTAACAGGGCAGTTACAGCAGCTCAGTTTGGAGGTGGCGGATTTACGCACGGTGGTTTCACAGCACTCTGTTACATCTGGTGTGGGGATCTCGCCCTCCAGGCAAACAATTGTGGAGCCCAAGGTCGCGCTGCCAGACAGGTTCTCTGGTGGGTGTCGTGTTCCGCGAGGTCTGTAAACTCTATTTCCGTCTGTGTCCAGTATCCTCTGGTACAGAGGAGCAACGGGTGAGGGTTGTTATCTCGCTCCTGCAGGGGGACCCGGAAGAATGGGCATTTTCTCTCCCATCTGACTCACAATCTCTCCAGTCAGTAGAGGGCTTCTTTCAGGCTTTGGGCTTAGTGTATGATGACCCTGATCGTGTCTCCTTGGCTGAGTCATCTCTGCTCCAACTTCAGCAAGGAGACTGTCTGATGGAGGATTACTGCTCCGAGTTCCGGTGGTGGGCCACTGACACTAGGTGGAATGACCCCGCCCTCCGTAGTCAGTTCTGTGAGGGTCTCTCTGTGAGAGTAAGGGATGCTTTAGCTCTCTATGAGACTCCAGACTCCCTTGAGGTGGCCATGTCTCTGGTGATCCGGGTTGATCGCTGTCTTCGCCAGAGACATAGGGAGACACCTCTGGGGGCAGGAGGTCCAAGTTTGAACGTGACCAGTACTGATTCCACTGTGGAGCCCATGCAAGTGGGTGCGGCGTCCCAACCTAGCAAACTTGCATTAACCCGGCGTAAGGGGGAGTGTGTTTCTGTTGTGGCAAGAAGGGTCATTTTGTGAGCATATGTCCTACCAGTCACTTGTTTAAACAATCGCCGGAAATCTAGAGGGCCCAGGTTGCGGGGAGGTTGGCAACTCGGGTGTACTCATAACCTCTGTGGGAAAGACTCGGTTTTTCCTTCCAGTTATTTTATATGTGGGTGAAAATAGGGTTGACATATCCGCCTTCTTAGACAGTAGGGCGGGGTTTAATTTGGTCGACGCTAGGTTCGTCCGGGACCAAGGCCTGATCTCACATACCTTATCCAGACCATTACCCATTATAGCTATTGATTCCGGCCCTCTAAAACAGGGGCACTTCATGTAGGTGGTCCGCGACTTACAGCTTCAGGTTGGGGCCATACACTCTGAGGTGTTAAACTGCTACTTAAGGGCCTGCCCCCACCTGTGGTACTGGGACTTCCTTGGCTCGCTCTGCACAATCCGGTAATTGATTGGCAAACACAGGAAGTGGTAAAGTGGAGTACATACTGTCAAGGACACTTTTTTGGTACCCGGTTGGCAAGGGTGGATATCCAGTCCATGTCCCATTACCTGTCAGACTTCGTGGATGTGTTTTCTGAGCAGGGGAGCCGAGAGCTTCCTCGTCATGTTCCTTATGATTGTGCCATCAATCTGGTTCCTGGTGCCAAGCTGCCCAAGAGCAGACTCTATAACATCTCAGGTCCAGAAAGGCAGGCCATGAAGGGCTATATATCGGAAAGTCGGGCTAAGGGTCATATCCGTCCATCCTCTTCTACCCTTGCTGCAGGGTTATTTTTTGTCAAGAAGAAGGATGGCGGGTTACGGCCTTGCCTGGATTTCCAGGAACTTAATGCGATCACTGTCCGTGATCCATATTGCGCAGGGAGGGGGCTCCATGCGTGCTTCCCTGAGACCCTCGGAGCAACACAATGTGATCGCGTTGCTCCGAGGGTCTCCTACCTCCTTCCTGCAAGCCCGGATCCAAAATGGCCACTGGGAGCCTTCCTGCTCAGAGCAAGCACTTTCAAGCTGATTAAGGTTAAGGTTTCAGTTAGAATTGGGGGCTTCCACTATTTAGGCACATCAAGGGTTCTCCAAACGCGACATGGCGTCTGATCTCAATTCCAGCCAATTCTGCGTTGAAAAAGTAAAACAGTGCTCCTTCCCTTCCGAGCTGTCCCGTGTGCCCAAACAGGGGTTTACCCTAACATATGGGGTATCAGCGTACTCATGACAAATTGGACCACATCTTTTGGGGTCCACTTTCTCTTGTGACCCTTGGGAAAATAAAAATTTGGGGGGCAAAAAAACATTTTTGTGGAAAAAAATGATTTTTATTTTTCACTGCTCTGCGTTATAAACTGCAGTGAAACACTTGGGGGTTCAAAGTTCTCACAACACATCTAGATAAGTTCCTTGGGGGGTCTAGTTTCCAATATGGGGTCACTTGTGGGGGGTTTCCACTGTTTAGGTACATTAGGGGATCTGCAAATGCAATGTGACGCCTGCAGACCATTCCATCTAAGTCTGCATTCCAAACGGCGCTCCTTCCCTTCCGAACTCTGCCATGCACCCAAACGGTGGATCCCCCCTCATATTAGGTATGAGCATACTCAGGACAAATTTGACAAAAACTTTTGAGGTCCAATTTCTCCTGTTACCCTTGCGAAAATACAAAACTGGGGGCTAAAAAATAATTTTTGTGAAAAAAAATAATTTTTATTTTCACGGCTCTGCGTTATAAACTGTGGTGAAACACTTGGGGGTTCAAAGCTCTCACAACACATCTAGATAAGTTCCTTAGGGGTCTACTTTCCAAAATGGTGTTATTTGTGGGGGGTTTCAATGTTTAGGCACATCAGGCCGTGCCATCTCAATTGCAGTCAGTTTTGCATTAAAAAGTCAAACGGCGCTCCTTCTCTTCAGAGCTCTGCCATGTGCCCAAACAGTGGTTTACCCCCACAAAAATGGTATCAGCGTACTCAAGACAAATTGCACAACAAATTTTGGGGTCCAATTTCTTCTCTTACCCTTGGGAAAAGAAAAAATTGGGGGCAAAATGATAATTTCTGTGAAAATTATAATTTTTTATTTTTACGGCTCTACATTATAAACTTCTGTGAAGCACTTGGTGGGTCAAAGTGCGCATCACACATCTACTTTCTAAAATGGTGTCAATTGTGGGGGGTTTTAATGTTTAGTCACATCAGGGGCTCTCCAAACGCAACATGGCATCCCATCTCAATTCCAGTCAATTTTGCATTGAAAAGTCAAACGGCGCTCCTTCCCTTCCGAGCTCTGCCATGCGCCCAAACAGTCGTTTACCCCCACATATGGGGTATCAGCATACTCAGGACAAATTGCACAACAATGTTTGGTGTCCAATTTCTTCTCTTACCATTGGGAAAAGAAAATATTGGGGGCAAAAAGATCATTTTTGTGAAAAAATATGATTTTTTATTTTTATGGCTCTACATTATAAACTTCTGTGAAGCACTTGGTGGGTCAAAGTGCTCACCACACATCTAGATAAGTTCCTTATGGGGTCTGCTTTCCAAAATGGTGTCACTTATGGGGGTTTCAATGTTTAGGCACATCAGGGACTCTCCAAACGCAACATGGCGTCCCATCTCATTTCCAGTCCATTTTGCAATGAAAAGTCAAACAGCGCTCCTTCACTTCCGAGCTCTGCCATGCGCCCAAACAGTGGTTTACCCCCACATATGGGGTATTGGCGTACTCAGGACAAATTGTACAACAACTTTTGGGGTCCATTTACTCCTGTTACCCTTGGTAAAATAAAACAAATTGGAGCTGAAGTAAATTTTTTGTGAAAAAAAGTTAAATTCGTTTTTTTTTTTTAAACATTCCAAAAATTCCTGTGAAACACCTGAAAGGTTAATAAACTTCTTGAATGTGGTTTTGAGCACCTTGAGGGGTGCAGTTTTTAGAATGGTTTCACACTTGGGTATTTTCTATCATATATACCCCTCAAAATGACTTCAAATGTGATGTGGTCCCTAAAAAAAATGGTGTTGTAAAAATGAGAAATTGCTGGTCAATTTTTAACCCTTATAACTTCCTAACAAAATAAAATTTTGGTTCCAAAATTGTGGTGATGCAAAGTAGACATGTGCCAAATGTTACTTATTAAGCATTTTGTGCGACATATCTCTGAGATTTAAGGGCATGAAAATTCAAAGTTGGAAAATTGCGAAATTTTCTAAATTTAAGCCAAATTTCCTTTTTTTTTTTTTTTTTTACAAATAAACGCAGTTAATATCAAAGAAATTTTACCACTATCATGAATTACAATATATCACGAGAATACAATGTCAGAATCATCAGGATCCATTGAAGCGTTCCAGAGTTATAACCTCATAAAAGGACAGTGGTCAGAATTGTAAAAATTGGCCCGGGCATTAACGTGCAAACCACCCTTGGGGGTTAAGGGGTTAATGGCATCTTTAGTCACCTAGTAGGCAGGTTTGTTGTTATCTACCTGTATGACATTCTTGTGTATTCACCTGACCTTGAGTCACACCAGCAACATGTCAGGCAAGTCCTACACATACTTTGTGAAAATAAATTGTATGTCAAGCCTGAAAAGTGTATGTTCTCGGTTGAGGAGATCCCTTTCCTTGGATATGCATTATCTGCCATCGGTTTTTGCATGGATCCGGTGAAAGTCCGGTCGGTATTGGAATGGGATCGTCCTGAGTATTTGAAGGCCTTACAAAGGATTTTGGGTTTAGCGACTTACTACCGTAAATTCATAAAAGACTTTTCGGTAGTAGCTAAACTGCTCACTGATATGACTAAAAAGGGGACGGACTTCTCTAGGTGGTCCAGTCCTGCCAGGGAGGCATTTGACACATTGAAAAGGTGTTTTGCTTCTGCGCTGATTCTTATTCAGCCTGATGTCACTCAGCCTTTCATTGTGGAGGTGAATGCGTCCAAGGTGGGAGTGGGGGCTGTATTGTCGCAGGGTGCTTCTCCTGGTAAATGGCAACCATGCGTATACTTTTCTAAAAAACTTTCACCAGCTGAAAGAGACTATGATATTGGTAATAGGGAACTCTTAGCTATCAAATTAGCATTTGAGGAGTGGCGTCATTATTTGAAGGGAGTGGTTCACCCGATGATGGTGATTACTGACCATAAGAATCTGGTTTACTTGGAGTCGGCAAAACGTCTTACATCTCGTCAGGCAAGGTGGGTATTATTCTTTAACAGGTTTAACTTCTTTGTTACTTTTAGGCCGGGGAACAAAAATGTTAAGGCCGGTGCTTTGTCCCTTTGCTTACCTGGGGGAGGCGATAAGTGCAAACCGGTTCCTATTTTACAAAAAGGGTAGTGATGGCGTCTATATGCTCCAATCTTGAAAGAGAGGTTGCTAACGCTCAGGGGGATGCCCCTGCTACCTGTCCATTTGGTAAATTGTTTGTACCGCTCAATCTCAGTCTTAGAATCCTCAGTGAACATCATGACATCATCGTGCTGGCTGGACATCCGGGGAATAAGGCCACCGCAGATCTACTTACTTGGTGTTTTTGGTGGCCAGGTGCTTAAAAGGATGTTCAGGAGTATGTGGCCTCCAGCAATATCTGTGCGCATTCTAAGACCTCACATACTCGTCCGTCAGGGGTTCTCCTACCATTGGAGATTCCCAGCAGACCTTGGACTCATTTGTTGATCGATTTTGTTACGGATCTACCTGTGTCTGCAGGGAACACTGTAATCCTGTTGGTGGTGGCCAGTCCAGTAAAATGTCTCATTTTATTGCTTTGCCAGTTTTGTCTAATCCCGAAACTCTGAACTAAATCTTTGTCAGGGAAATAATAAAACTGCATGGGATTCCCACAGATATTGTTTCGGATCGGGGGGAGCAGTTTATTTCCAAATTCTGGAAGGCATTTTGTACCCATCTGGGGATCCATTTGTCTTTTTCTTCTGCTTTTCACCCGCAGTCTAATGGGCAGACTGCATGGGTTAATCAGAATTTAGAGACATATTTTAGATGTTTTGTGTCTGAGAATCAGGAGGACTGGGTGACCTACTTACCGTTGGCTGAATTTGCAGTTAATAATCGCTGTCAGGAATCAAACGGTAAGTCCCCGTTTTTTGGGGCATATGGGTTCCAACCGCAGTTTACTTCATTCAATGGTGATCGCCCTTCTAGTTTACCGGAGGAGGAACGGTTCTCTTCTTCTATTTCTACTATATGACAGGGGGTGATTAATAATTTGCAAAAGATGGGTTCCAAATATAAGAGTGTGGCTGCTCGGAAACGTTTGGTGGGTCTGGACCTGTGTGTTGGCGACTTGGTATGGCTGTCCTCAAGGAACATTAAGCTAAAGGTTCCATCTTGGAAATTGGGTCCCAGGTTTATAGGTCCTTATAAGATCTTAGCTGTCGTCAATCTGGTAGCATTCCACCTTGCTCTGCCACCTACTTTTAAAATCCATAATGTTTTTCACCGTTCACTTCTCAAGAAGTACATGGCATCTACAGGAACTTCACCTCTGCCACCTTCTCCTGTCATTGTTCATGGTAACCAGGAGTTCCAGATAGCAAAGGTCTTAGACACTCGTCTTGTTCGTCAGTCACTTCAATACATGGTGCATTGGAAGGGGTACGGTCCTGAGGAGAGGATGTGGGTTCCAGCTTTTGACGTCCATGCGGCCAGATTGGTTCGGGCCTTTCATGCGGCTCACCCAGATAAACCTAGCCCTGAGGTTCCAGAGGTCCCTCACAGAAGGGGGAGTACTATCATGGAGTTACCACGACAGAGCAGTACCAGAAGACCGCAGGGTCTGATGGCTCCTGCTTCGCCGCTGAGAAGAAGTACTTCTCCGCCGTATTAAAGGTGTTTGTTTTCTTTCAGCAGGACAGGGGTTAATAGGCCATGTGGAAATCCCTGATTTCAGTTGTGCTCAGTTAGCCAATCCTCTTTCCTATAAAAGCTAGGCCTTCTAGCCAGATCCTTGTCTGAGATAGCACTTCCTAGATAGACCTGGAGTAGTGAGGAGGTGGTGTTTGGAGAGCTGGAGGAGTTTATTGTGCGACAGTTGTTTGTTTTGTACGCTTGGAAATTCCTCATCCTTACCTGCCTTATTTTCTTCCCTGTCCTTCACACCCTGGTGAATACCTCTGTTATTTCTAAGAGTATATTTGTGTGAGTGGAGTTTTCTTTTACCCTTGTCTTGGTTCCCCTATTTGTTGGGTTGGTGTACTACGGTACATGGTAGCGCCTCTCTTCCCAGGGTGGGAAAGGGGACAGACGAGTTAGGGTGCCCCCTAGTGCTAGGGCCAGGAAAGGTGCCCCTGGTTTCAGTTTACTTGCCAGTCCAATCATGACAGCTCGTTACTCGGGTTTCTCCGAGCATGCTCGGGTGGTCTCCGAGTATTTCGGTGTGCTCGGAGATTTAGTTTATGTCGATGCAGCTGCATGATTTGCGGCTGCTAGACAGCTGGAATACATGTGGAGGTTGCTTAACAAACAGACAATCTCCACATGTATTCAAGCTGTCTAGCAGTTGCAAATCATGCAGCTGCGGCGACAAACTAAATCTCTGAGCACGCCAAAATACTTGGAGACCACCCGAACATGCTCAAAGAAACCCAAGTAACGAGCATACTCGCTCATCACTAATCCCTACACAATAAGAGAAAAAATATGGGAGTTTAAGTTGATAAGAATGGTCAAGTATTTGACAATAGGACTCAATCTAACACCTGGATTTATAACTTACTAGATGGACACAGTTCACAACTCCACTAGACTTGCTGCTGTTAGAAGCAAATGCTCGCTGTGACACAGCAAGTATCTGCAGGGTATGATGCATACTCAGCTCCTGAACTTGCATCATAAATGGGATCCCGGCATAGGACCTAGTGTATGTGTCATGTCTGGGTTGTCTTGATTCCTTCGTACACGTTAACCCATTCACCACCTTGAGTTTTTCAGTTTTTGAGCTCCCGTTTTTTGCTCTGCTTCTTCCCAAAGCCATAACTTTTTATTTTCCTGTTAGTATGGCCATGTGAGGGCATGTTTTTTGCAGGATGAGTTCTACTTTTGAACAACACAATTGGTGCTGCCAAATAGTGTATTGGAAAATGGGAAAAGTTCAAATTGCGGTGTGAAATTGCAAAAAAAGTGCAATTCCACAATTGTTTTTTGTTTTGCTTTTTACCATATTCATTAAATGCAAAAACTGTCCTGCCATTATGATTTTCCAGGTCATTACGAGTTCATAGATATCAAACATGTATAGGTTCTTTTTTATTTAAGTGGTGGAAAAAATCCATAATTTCTAAAAAAAAAGAAAAATAAAAAATAAAAAAAAGTCGTCCTTTTCCGAGACGCGTCTCCATTTCTCCATTTTTCTTTGACCTGGGGCTGGCTGAGGGCTTATGGGAAACTAAAATCAGCGATCATCCAGTTGCTTGTGCTGCACACAGTAGGGCTTCAGCCCTGCTCTACATAGCAGAGATGCTCACTTGCTATGAGCGTGGTGCTCATAGCAATCCGGCTATGACAACTACAGTGGTCTGCTGCAGACCATGGGTTGTCATGCCAACCCATCGGCGACCCACGATCATGTGATGTGGACGCCGATGGGCGGAATTAGTGATGCGCTTCGGGCTCGAGCATGTTAAATGCTTTTGTCAGAGATTGACAGTAGCATTTAACATGTCAACAGCGGCTGGTGAATCGCAATTCCAGCCACGGCTGTTAGGGGCACATGTCAACTGTTCAAATCAGCTGACATGTGCTGGAAAAGATGTGAGCTTAGCGCCGGAACCCTCAGCAAACAGGGGAGGCCACCTTAGACGTAACTCTACATCTAAGATTGGAAAGGGGTTAATATGGTTTCCCTAATCCATGCTTAATTTCTCATGATGCCAGAGCATCATCATAATGCTTTTGCTCCTATCTGATGGTTGCCAGTGAGCTACTGTTTCATAAAGTATTTAGAAAAGTCTTAATACAATCCCATGTGATACAGGTTCAGCCTGTCTCATTTACAATTAGCTTTCTTCTATAAAGTAGAAATAAGAAGCCAGAATTATGAAACAATGTAAAAAGAAAACTGTCTTCACTGTCCATAGCAACCAGTCACAGCACAGCTTTAATTTTTCATGAGTAGAATACAAAATGGAAGCTGCTCTATGATTGGTTACTCTGTGCAGCAAAGACAGTTTTTCTTTTAGACAGTTTTATAAGCCTTCACCTTTATCTTTAGCTGCATGGGAGGAGATATGAAGGCTGGAAGGGTGTATCTGGGCAAAGAGTTGTGTGTTTGAGAGCTGCCTGGGGGAATTTGATAATGTCATACTTCAGATAACAGGAAGTGAGAAACTGACTTCATGTCAAAACATTAACGCATGAACTGGACTGGTTGTGTCACCACTCTATAGAGATGGCAATAATCCTATATTAGGAAATCACTATAACTGACCACGTAGAGCAAAAAAATTAAGATGAGCTTGTTATGAAGCAAATGTACATCATCTGTACAGTTTATGTGCAATATATAGAATTACAACTCTGTCCTGTTTTGACCAAATAACGTGAATGAAGCATTAGTCACTCATGGGAGTTACATATGTATATATACCTTCTAAACAATTCTCCTGATACATTTACTTATCAGACTGCAATAATTAGAAATACTTCTAATATGATATCTAATTAAATTTATTTTTGCACATACCTTAATTGCTGAAAGATGACGATAATTAGGTATGGTAAGTTTCAATATCATCAGATATTATCAGTAACTGGATGGAAATGAGCTATACTGTTACTTTTTAATTTGAAATAAGTACAAAAGTTGCAAAATAAGTAGAAAATGACTTTAATGTGCCTCAGTATTTGCACATCGAGCACTTCTTTAAGGTTAGCCTTAAATTACTTTGCAGTTACGTTATTTTTCTCATTTCAACTAAGGATGAGCAGCAAGAGATACACAATATTATTGTAGCATTAATCAAAGTTAAAATGGTCCAGAGGAATGTTCTGCACAAAAGAGGAGCTGAAGAAAAGCTGAATAGTAAAAGGTGTTAAATAAGCCAGATTTCAGCTGGAAGAGGGAAATTTGCCAACCAATGGATAGCAGTCTGTTTATGTAACAATAATTTAGATGAGTATTTTCAGTGCATTAGACAGATGTTTCAGCTTTGATTGGACAATTATGCCAAATAATGAAATCTCATTTTTTTTTATTTTAACATATTTTAATTGCAGACAATTTTCAATTACAAAGTAACTTTTTTTTGTGCTAAATTTATTATAAGTTTTTTTGTTTAAAAAAACAACTATTTCCCTTTCCCTTTCCCTGGACATATAATGGATCTATGGGCTCAAATATTCGTGAAAACATATATACAGTCTATAGACATATTTGAGACACACACACGCATATATATATATATATATATATATATATATATATATATATATATATATATATATATATATATATATATATATATATATATATATATATACATCATACAGAGCTAGATAGCAGAATAGCCGGTAATTCATTTGTCGGCTTTTGCTAAATCATTACAGAACCCGACAGGATATGAGACATGGTTTGCATACAGTAAACCATTGCATATCTGTTAGATTTATATATGTCCCTCACTAATAATGTTTGTTAGTAGTGTGTGTCAAATTTTGGAGCTGTAGGTGTTAAATTAAAGAATTAAATCACGGAAAAAACTTGCGTGGGCTCCAGTGCAATTTTCTCCGCCAGAGATGGAAAGCCAGCGACTAAGGGCAGATATTAATAGTCTAAAGAGGGACCATGGCTATTGGCCCCCCGTCTAAAAACATCTGCCCCCAGCTACCCCAGAAAAGGCACATCTGTAAGATGCGCCTATTCTGGCACTTATCCTCTCTCTTCCCATTGCCCTGTAGCGGTGGCATATGGGGTAATAATGGGTTAATGTCCCCTTGCTATTGACACCTACTCTGCAATCCATCTCAAAGGGTTAATTAGTTTACAACCGGGAGCGGTGCTAATGCTACCGGCCGGGCTGTAAACCACTGTGTGATGAATGAAAAGCAGCCTGCGCAGCCTCCTCGCCTGACCGGACATGAACTCATTAACGTGGAAAAGTTTCTGAACATTTTCCCACGCTGTCAAGTTCACCGCGTCAGGCGGGGAGTCTGCGCAGCCTCAGTGACTACCAGCTGGTAGCATTAGCACCGCTCCCGGTTGTAAAATAATTAATCTCTTGAGATGGATTGCAGCGTGGGACTTGACTGTACGGCGGACAGGTATGGGATATTGTTGCTTTTTTATTTTGGATTTTTTTTTGCACAAGAACTAGGGCTTCGCTTGGATTGAAAGTGTAATAAAGATGGAAAACCTGTGTGTTTAATTATTTCATTAAAAGACTTTATTCTTAATGTGTGTGTATTTTTTAACCCATTCATACTATTGGATTAATAATGGATAGGTGTCTTAGGCTAAGTTCACATTTGCAAATGTGTCCGCAGCATATCGTCTGCATGCGCAAACGCATGCAAAAACGCATTCAAATGCATATGTACGCAGTGTTTTTTTATCCACATGCTCTTATGCATGATGTAAAAAAACAGCTGTGATTGCATGCGTTTGTATGCGTTTTTGCATGCGTCTGCGTTGTTTATGCACATGCGTACGGTATTTCCCAATGGGCATGGCTTATGGGTTTTCTATATATAGAGACACTTCACAGCAGAAATTCGCTCCTTTAGCTGCTGGATTCTGCTACTGCAAGATGGAGAGCGTGGAGAGCCTCAATATGAATCTGGATTTATCCTTGAAATTGGCTTTTGATTTCACTGTGGCTTGTGAGGAATAAAGGAGAAGAGAAAGATGGAGAAGACGTCGTCGTCGCTTTTGGCAACACCCCATTGTTGAACTCTGACAGAACCGTGGAGCCTATCATTCATTGTACACAGAGCTTCATGAAAACCCGGAGAAGTTTTTGGACTACACCAGGATGTTGCAACACAGTTTCAATAATTTGCAACGTGTCCGAGTATACATCAGCAGGCAGGACACCCAACTACGTACCGCAATTCCTGCTGAGGAACGTCTGTTGGTGACCATAAGGTACATAATTGGGAACAACAAACACCTGTCATTACTATTATTGTTAGAAAAGCCATTTACTGATTTATTTGTTCCTTTGTCTGATCTGCAGATTCCTGGCTACTGGAGAGACCTTATGATCTCAACATTTTCAGTTTTTTATTGGACTGTCCACCCTTTCTGGGATTGTTGGAGACACCTGCTGTGCATTGTGTGACGTTCTGCGTGCCGACTCCCTCCCCCAACTCACAGCTGAACTCTGGATGAAAAATGCTGCAAAATTCAATGAAGTGTGTAATTTTCCTAACTCTGTGGGGGCTGTGGACGGCAAACATATTCGGATTCTGAAACCTGCAGGAAGTGGATCTGAGTACTTCAATTATAAAAAAATACTTTTCCATTGTTCTGATGGCAGTTGCGGATGCTGAATGTCGATTTGTCGCCGTTGACGTTGGCTCATTTGGACAAGGAAATGACTCAGACTTTCAAAAACTCTGACATGGGACAACAATTGTATGGGAATGATTTTAATTCCCCCCCCACAACCTCTTCCTAACACTAAAGGACTGCCATTGCCATATGTTATTGTTGGTGATGAGGCCTTTCAAACGTCCTGCAACCTCCTAATACCGTACTCAAGTCGGAACTTGAGTCACACAAAAAGGATTTTCAACTACCGACTGATAAGGGCACGAAGAACTGTGGAGTGTGCCTTTTGTTTGCTGGCATCTAAATGGTGCATTTTGGGCTAAGCCATAAATCTAACAATAGAGACAATTGATGAGGTTTTGAAAGCATGTGTTGTTCTGTATAACTACATCTTGTCAAAAGAGCAACCCCACTTTGAACTTGAGGAAACTGTTAATACCACGTTTCAGGATTACCAACATAACCCTCTGAGGACTACAGCTGAAGTTGCCCAAATGAGGGATAAATTTGCAGCCTATTTTGTTTCTGACAATGGGCATGTGTCATGGCAAGATGAAATGGTTTAACCTGTAAAAAAAATGTACCTGAAATGTTATGTACTTGTAATATTATGTAACTGTAATGTTATGTACTTGTAATGTTTTCTGACTCTAATATTAACTTGTATATTAACCACCTTAACTGTTACACCTGTTTATACTCCACTCAACAATACACACATGGTTAAATAAAGAGGTAAAGAAAACACAATGAGACCGAAATTGTGAATCAAAACAATTTTTGCTAACAGAAATAAAAAAATTATAATTTTTTTAAAAAAAGGAAAAATGATTAATTACTTTCAAGTCTGTGGGAGGAAGTAACATGGTGGACCAGGGAGGTGTGGGGCTGTGATGGTAAGTTAGGATTGGTTGGGGAAGTTGTTACAGGGGAAGTGTAAGCCAATTGGAGTAATGGGTCAGACACATTGGGGAAGACACATTGGGGGAAGAGGACACATTAGGAGTGGAAAACAAGCTGGAAGGGATTGACACATTGGAAGGGAAAGGACGAAGCGAAGGTGTGGACAGACTAGAAAACACAGACATTTTGGAGGTGAGGGTTGAGGGGGTGCATGTAATATTTTTTCCCGGTTTTTCTCCTCCAGGACTTGGTTTTTGCTGCTTTTTTTCCCTTCCCTTAAGGTCGCCTTCCAGGCAGTCAAGGTATTTATGGACTTCCTGGAATAGTGTGTTCACATGAGTGAACCCACTCTCCATCCTATTCACAACCGCCTTCATCCCAGCATGGAAGGCCAAGCTTAAGTGAATAAACTCGGGCATGACAGACCTCTCTCAAGCCCTCTGCACTGCCGAGCAGTCCCAAATAAAGTAGTGGCAGAGGGCTGGGAAAGGGGAAAACCAGAATGACTGGCTTCCTGTTCCTCAGCCTGTGAAGCCTGCCTGGCTGTTGCATTGCTGGTGGATGATTGAGATGGTCGATGAGGGGCCACTCCAACAGAGGAAGTTCCAGGTTCTACAGTGCTACTCCAGGTTCTATGTGGAAAATAAATAAAAAAAGATTATTACAAAAAGGAAAAAATTAAATAATAGGGAAAGACAACACAAAAGATACTCACGTTCACTGAGCAAGCGCTGTCTTTAGAAAAGAAAGCTCTTTATGATACTTGTATTTTCTTAGTTTTCGCGCTGCACCACTTCGAACCCGAATCTCTTCTCTCATGACCTTATTGAAGCGATCCTTCATTGAACGCCAAGGAACTTTTACTCTCTTCTCTGTGAAGGGGGAAGAAAAAAAAATGTTAAAAGATAGCAAAAATTATAGAAAAACAGAGGCAGCCAAAATAGCTATACTTACCAAAATCCTTTCTGACTTTTGGTGTTGCATGGTCCAAATCATCCATCAGCGAACTGGCCACTTCTTCCCAGAGTCGTCGGATCAAGACTGAGACAGAATGATTCCGATCACGGGGTCCCACAATGCTGCTCGCTCTTGCACAGCTTGAATCAGTAGGTCATTATCTATGTCACGTTGTGGAACCAATTGACAACAAATTCAAAAACAACTCTGATAAAGGATACTTACACCCCGTTTTTCCTCCTCAGCAACTTGAGGCCGACGACCCTGGGAAGAATCATTTCCACTTGACTGCTCCTGCTCTTCTGCAGTGTCAGGTACCTGTAAAGAAAATACATGATTTAACACATGTCTAGTATTGACAGTCAATACATACCAATCAGTAAATCAAAAGTGATTGCATAATCAGTGTCATGGGCACTTTCAGTGGAGGACATGTTGAGCAGGCAGCAGTCAAGTGAAACACTAGATAGAAAAAAAAGACTTGTTAGAAGCAAAACACAATTTAGCAAAAAAAAAAAATGGACACCAATACTTACATTACAGGCAGTAGTCCAAGCACACAGCAGGCAGGCACTACACAACAGGAACTGCAGCACAGCACCAGGACGGACTGAAGAACAGCACCATGACAGCAGCACCAGGACCAAGAGAGCAGCACCAGCACCAAGGCAGCAGCATCTAATCTACAAGGAATGGAAAAAAAAATTCTGTACAGAGTACAAAGACAAAAAGACGTTTTCAAAGATTCTATGCTTACATAGACGGCAGCATCGGGACCAGGACGGCAGCACTGGGACCAAGACGGCGGTACTGGGACCAAGACGGCGGTACTGGGACCAAGATGGCGGAACTGGGACCAAGACGAAGGCAATAGGACCAAGACAGCGGTACTGGGACCAAGACAGCAGCACCTAATCTACAAGGAATGGAAAAAAAAATCTACAGAGTACAGAGTGCAAAGACAGAAAATCATTTTCACATCTTCTATACTTACATATAGATTGCACCACTGGGGCCAAGACGGCGGCGCTGGGACCAAGACGGCAGTACTGGGACCAAGACAGAGGCACTGGGACCAAGACGATGGTACTGGGACCAAGACAGCAGCACCTAATCTACAAGGAATGGAAAAAAAAAATCTGTACGGAGTACAGAGTGCAAAGACAGAAAGACATTTTCACATCTTCTATACTTACATGTAGACGGCACCACTGGGATCAAGACGACGGCACTGGGACCAAGACAGCAGCACCGGGATGGCAGCAACAAACAGTCTAGAAGCAACAGAAAAAAACATAAGTACAGATTACAGAATGCAGTGAGAGACAGATAGATCTTTTCAAAGCTTCTATACTTACATCCAGAGTCTTCTGTCTTCATCCAGTGTCCTGTGACCGCATCCAGAGTATTCTGTGTTCTTCTAATGTCCTGTGGCCGCATCAAGAGTAATGGACTTCCTGTCTCCAGGCCCCCTTTTATACAGCCTGCCATTTTCAGGTGGTTACATCATTTCCAAGGCAAAATTAGTCAAAAGTACACATGCGTATCGAATGCAAGCGTATGCATGTCATTGAGTAACAGTGCGTTCCCATAGACAGTAGTTTTTTTGAAGCAATCATCCGCAATCGTACGCATGCGGACGATTGAGCAATACTTGCCACCTCAAAAAATGCAACATGTTGCTTTCGCCGGACCATGCTGCACACCTCCAAAGGACGCATGCATACGCATCCACAAGCGAGAGCATGCAACAACATGTCACTGCGTACACAATGTTAAAGATATGTATGCGTGAAGCATGCGGATCGATGCGGATCGTACACTGCACACAGAGATGCAAATGTGAACCCGGCCTTATTGACACCTCTTCATTATTAACCGTGCTTAATGTCACCTTACAATAGCAAGGTGACATTAACCCATTATTACCCCATATGCCACCGCTACAGGGCAATGGAAAGAAAGAGGCTAAGTGCCGGAATAGGTGCATCTTACAGATGCGCCTTTTCTGGGTTGGCTGGGGCAGATGTTTTTAGCCAGGGGGGCCAATAACCATGGTCCCTTTCTAGACTATTAACCCCTTTCTGACCTCGGATGGGATAGTACGTCCGAGGTCAGATCCCCTGCTTTGATGCGGGCTCCGGTGGTGAACCCGCATCAAAGTCAGGGCATGTCAGCTATTTTGAATCGCAATTCACCCACCGCTATTAACTAGTTAAATGCCGCTGTCAAACACTGACAGCGACATTTAACTACCGCTTTCAGCCATCGGGCTGGAAATGAGCGCATCGCTGACACATCATGTGATTGGGGGACAGCAATACGTCGCCATATCAACCAGAGTTCTCCTTGCGACCTCTATGTTTGTTGATGCCAGAATGCTATGAGCGCAACCCTGTGAGCGATCGAGCTGAGCTGATCTCCTATGTAGCTGAGCTAATCGAGTTGTGCCAGCTTCTAGCCTCCCATGGAGGCTATTGAAGCATGGCAAAAATAACAAAAAATTGTTTTAAAAAATATGAAAAAAAAAATATAAAAGTTTAAATCACCCCCCCTTTCGCCCCATTCAAAATAAAACAATAAAAAAATCAAACATACACATATTTGGTATCGCCGCGTTCAGAATCGCCCTATCTATCAATGGAAAAAAGGATTAACCTGATCGCTAAATGGCGTAGCGAGAAAAAAAATTGAAGCTCCAGAATTACGTTTTTTTGGTCACCGTGACATTGCATTAAAATGCAATAACGGGCGATCAAAAGAATATATCTGCATCAAAATGGTATCATTAAAAATGTCAGCTCGGCACGCAAAAAATAAGCCCTCACCTGGCCCCAGATCACGAAAAATGGAGATGCTGTGGGTATTGGAAAATGGCGCAATTTATTTTTTTTTTAGCAAAGTTTGGAATTTTTTTTCACCACTTAGATAAAAAAGAACCTAGACGTGTTTGGTATCTATGAACTCGTAATGACGTGGAGAATCATATCAGCTGGTCAGTTTTAGCATTTAGTGAACCTAGCAAAAAAGCCAAACAAAAAAGAAGTATGGGATTGCACTTTTTTTGCAATTTCACCACACTTGGAATTTTTTTCCCGTTTTCTAGTACATGACATGCTAAAGCCAATGATGCCGTTCAAAATTACAGCTTGTCCTGCAAAAAATAAGTCCTCACATGACCATATTGACAGAAAAATAAAAAAGTTATGGCTCTGAGAAGGAGGGGAGCGAAAAGCGAAAACGAAAAAATGAAAATACCCCGGGTCATGAAGGGTTTAATATCTGCCCTCAATTACTGGCTTTCCCTCTCTGGCAGAGAAAATTGCGCAGGAGCCCATGCAAGTTTTTTCCGTGATTTAATTCTTTAATGTAACACCTACAGCTCCAAAATTTGACACACATGCTACTAACATTATTAGTGAGTTACATATATAAATCTAACGAATATGCAATGTTTTACTGTATGTAAACCATGTGTCATATCCTGTCGGCTTCTGCAATGATTGTACAGAAGCCGACAATTGAATTATCAGCCATTCTGCTATCTTTCTCTCTATGAAATATAAATATAGATACTGTATATATATACGTGTATCAATGACATATATATACACCTATACTATGTGTATACATTTATTTTATCCTATTCTAACCTGTCAGTGTGATTTTACATTACATCGCTCTGAATAGCCTGCTTTCCTAAAGGACACCGGTGCATATTTCTCGCAAGTCACACTGTTGGACCATGTGGTGTGCGAGTTTTTCTCACACCCATAGACTTTCATTGACGAGTCTCGGCCGAGATATGCTGACAATCGCAGCATGCTGCGATTTCGCTCACACGTATAATATGGACGAGAAAACAATGGATGATGAGAGCTGCCCCATAGATTAACATTGGTCCGAGTGCTATGCGATTTTTTGTAGCATAACACTCGTCCGTATTATGCTCTAGTGTGACTCCGGCCTAATATTAACCTATTCACAGCATATGTCATATATATACGTCAGGAGCGGGTGCGAGCGCACCTCATACATGGCAGGTGATGGCCATGTAGTACAGCCAGGACCTGCCACTAACAATCACTGGTGGAGCAGAGATTGGTCTGCGATTGTTAAACTGTTAAATGCCGCTGTCAGTATCTGACAGTGGCATTTAACCCCTTAGTGACAGAGCCAATTTGGTACTTAATGACCGAGCCAATTTTTACAATTCTGACCAGTGTCACTTTATGAGGTTATAACTCTGGAACGCTTTATCGGATCCCGCTGATTCTGAGGTTGTTTTTTCGTGACATGTTGTACTTCAAGTTAGTGGTAACATTTCTTCGATATTACTTGCGATTATTTATGAAAAAAATGGAAATATGGCGAAAATTTTTAAAATTTTGCAATTTTCAAACTTTGTATTTTTATGCCCTTAAATCAGAGAGATATGTCACAAAAAATAGTTAATAAATAACATTTCTCACATGTCTACTTTACATCAGGACAATTTTGGAAACAATTTTTTTTTGTTAGGGAGTTATAAGGGTTAAAAGTTGACCAGCAATTTCTCATTTTTACAACACCATGTTTTTTTTAGGGACCACATCACTTTTGAAGTGATTTTGAGGGGTCTATATGATAGAAAATAACCAAGTGTGACACCATTCTAAAAACTGCACCCCTCAAGCTGCTCAAAACCACATTCAAGAAGTTTATTAACCCTTTATGTACTTCACAGGAACTAAAACAATGTGGAAGAAAAAAATGAACATTTAACTTTTTTTTGCAAACATTTTACTTCAGAACCATTTTTTTTAATTTTCACAAGTGTAAAAACAGAAATTTAACCACAAATTTTGTTGTGCAATTTTTCCTGAGTACGCCGATACCCCATATGTGGAGGTAAACCACTGTTTGGGCGCACCGCAGAGCTTGGAAGTGAAGGAGCACCGTTTGACTGTTTCAATGCAGAATTGGCTGGAATTGAGATCGGACGCCATGTCGCGTTTGGAGAGCCCCTAATGTGCCTAAACAGTGGAAACCCCCCACAAGTGACACCATTTTGGAAACTAGACCCCCCCAAGGAACTTATCTAGATGTGTGGTGAGCACTTTGAACCCCAAAGTGCTCCACAGAAGTTTATAACGTAGAGCCGTGAAAATAAAAAATCGCATTTTGTTTTCACAAAAATGATTTTTTCACCCACAAATTCTTATTTTCACAAGGGTAAGAGGAGAAATTAGACCACAAAAGTTGTTGTGCAATTTCTCCTGAGTACGTCGATACCCCATATGTGGAGGTAAACCACTGTTTGGGCGCACCGCAGAGCTTGGAAGTGCAGGAGCATCGTTTGACTTTTTCAATGCAGAATTGGCTGGAATTGAGATCGGACGCCATGTCACGTTTGGAGAGCCGCTGATGTGCCTAAACAGTGGAGACCCCCCACATATGACACCATTTTGGAAACTAGACCCCTTAAGGAACTTATCTAGATGTGTGGTGAGCACTTTAAACCCCCAGGTGCTTCACAGAAGTTTATAACGTAGAGCCGTGAAAATGAAAAAATCGCATTTTTTCTACAAAAATGATCTTTTTGCCTCCAAATTTTTATTTTACCAAGGGTAACAGGAGAAAATGGACCCCAGAAGTTGTTGTACAATTTGTCTTGAGTACGCCGACACCCCATATGTGGGGGTAAACCACTGTTTGGGCGCATGGCTGAGCTCGGATGCAAAGGAGCGCCATTTGACTTTTCAATGCAAAATTGACTGGAATTGAGATCGGACGCCATGTCGCGTTTGGAGAGCCCCTGATGTGCCTAAACAGTAGAAACCCCCCAAAAGTGACCCCATTTTGGAAACTAGACCCCCCAAGGAACTTATCTAGATGTGTAGTGAGAACTTTGAATGCCCAAGTGCATCACAGAAGTTTATAATGCAGAGTCGTGAAAATAAAAAATATATATTTTTTAACAATAAAGATTTTTTAGCCCCCAAGTTTTTATTTTCACAAGGGTAACAAGAGAAATTGGACCCCAAAAGTTGTTGTCCAATTTGTCCTGAGTATGCTGGTACCCCATATGTGGGGGTAAACCACTGTTTGGGCGCACGGCAGAGCTCGGAAGGGAAGGAGCGCCATTTTGGAATGCAGACTTTGATAGAATTGTCTGCGGGCGTTATGTTGCGTTTGCAGACCCCTAATGTACCTAAACAGTAGAAACCCCCAACAAGTGACCCCATTTTGGAAAATAGACCCCCCAAGGAACTTATCTAGATATGTGGTGAGAACTTTGAATGCCCAAGTGCTTCACAGAAGTTTATAATGCAGAGTAGTGAAAATAAAAAATATTTTTTTTCCCACAAAAAAGATTTTTTTAGCCTCCAAATTTTTATTTTCACAACGGTAACAAGAGAAATTGGATGCCAATATTTGTTCTCCAATTTGTCCTGAGTATTCTGGTACCCCATATATGGGGGTAAACCACTGTTTTGGCACACGGCAGAGCTCGGAAGAGAAGGAGCGCCATTTTGGAATTCAGACTTTGATAGAATTGTCTGTGGGTGTTATGTTGCGTTTGCAGTGCCCCTGATGTACCTAAACAGTAGAAACCCCCACAAGTGACCAAATTTTGGAAACTAGACCCCCTAAGGAACTTATCTAGATATGTAGTGAGAACTTTGAAAGCTCAAGTGCTTCACAGAAGTTTATAATGCAGAGTAGTGAAAATAAAAAAATATTTTTTTTCCAACAAAAAAGATTTTTAGCCCCCAAGTTTTTATTTTCACAAGGGTAACAGGAGAAACTGGACCCCAAAAGTTGTTGTCCAATTTATCCCGAGTACGCTGATGCCCCATATGTGGGGGTAAACCACTGTTTGGGCGCACGGCAGAGCTCAGAAGGGAGGGAGTACCATTTGACTTTTTTAGCGCAAAATTGGCTGTCGTGTTTGGAGACCCCCTGATGTACCTAAACAGTGGAAACCCCCAAATTATAACTCCAACCCTAACTCCAACACACCCCTAACCCTAATCTCAACCCGATCCATAATCCTAATCACAACCCTAACGATAATCACAACCCTAACCCCAAAACAGCCCTAATCTCAACCCTAACCATAACCCTAATCAAAACCCTAAATCCAACACACCTCTAACCCTAATCCCAACCCTAACCCTAATCCCAACCCTAATCCCAAACGTAACACTAATCCCAACCCTAATCCAAACCCTAACCCTAATCCCAACTCTAACCCTAACTTTAGCCCCAACCCTAACCCTAACTTTAGCCCCAACCCTAACCATAACTTTAGCCCCCGTCGTCACAAAAAAAGTTCAATGTAACCTTTTTTTTGTACGTCGCGTCCGCCATTTCCGCCCATGCGTGGCCGTAACTCTGCCCCCTCCTCCCCAGGACATAGACTGGGCAGCGGATGCGTTGAAAAACTGCATCCGCTGCCCACATTGTGCACAATTTTCACAACGTGCGTCGGTACCTCGGGCCGACGCATTGCGACCGCCCCGTACTGACGCAAGTGTGAAAGAAGCCTAAGGCTACTTTCACACTAGCGTCGTACTCAGCCCATCGCAGTGTGTCGGGCCGACGTACCGACGCTAGCGTTGTAAGCGCCGCACAACGGGTGCAGCGGATGCTGTTTTTTCAATGCATCCGCTGCCCCATTGTGAGGTGCGGGGAGGCGGGGGCGGAGTTCCGGCCACGCATGCACGGTCGGAAATGGCGGACACGTCGCACAAAATAGTTACATGTAGCTTTTTTTGTGCCGATGGTCCGCCAAAGCACGACGCATCCGTCGCACGACGGATGCGACATGTGGCAATCCGTCGCAATGCGTCGCTAATGCAAGCCAATGGAGAAAAAACGCATCCTGCAAGCACTTTTGCAGGATGCGTTTTTTCTCCAACGACGCATTGCGACGGAAGCCAAAAAACGCTAGTGTGAAAGTAGCCTAACCCTAACCCTAGCCCTAACCCTAACCCTAAATTTAGCCCCAACCCTAACCCTAACTCTAACCCTAACTCTAACCCTAACTCTAACCCTAACCCTAACCCTAACTCTAACTCTAACCCTAACTCTAACCCTAACCCTAACTCTAACCCTAACTCTAACCCTAACCCTAACCCTAACCCTAATTTTAGCCCCAACTCGTCTTCTCCTGCCGGCCGGCAGATGGCAGCAGATGGCGGGCGCACTGCGCATGCGCCCGCCATGATGAAAAAGCCGGCTGGCAGGAGAAGACAGAAGAGGACCCAGGGACACCGGGTGAGTATGTTAGGGTCCCCGAATCCCCCTATTTCTCTGTCCTCTGATGTGCAATCACATCAGAGGACAGAGAATTACAGATCGCTTTTTTTTTTTTTTTTGCGGTCGCCGGTAAACTGTTAATTACCGGCGATCGCAAAACAGGGGTCGGTGCAAACCGACCCCGATCATGTTCTTTGGGGTCTCGGCTACCCCCGGCAGCCGAGACCCCAAAGATCTTCCGGGTGCCGGGCGGCGGGCGCACTACGCGTGCGCCCGCCATTTTTTCCCGGAAAAAAGATGGCTGCGCCCATCGGGAGCCACGAGGAGCACCGGGGGAGGTAGGTAAGTATCAGGGGGCTATTGGGGGCCATCGGGGACCACATTTCTCTGTCCTCCGATGTGCGATCACATCGGAGGACAGAGAAATTAAACGTCAAATCGCGTTTTTTTTTTTTGTTGCGACCGCCGGTAAACGGTTAATTACCGGCGATCGCAACTCGGGGGTCGGTAAAAACCCCCCCGAACCATGTTCTCTGGGGTCTCAGCTACCCTCGGCAACCGAGACCCCAGAGAAAATCCGACTCTGGGGGGCGCTATTCACTTTTTCCACAGCGCCGTTAATTAACGGCGCTGTGGTTTAAGTACCCTTAGCGGCCGCCGTTAAAAGGCGTATCGGCGGTCGTTAAGGGGTTAATACACTTTGAAGTGTGCGCGATGGAGTACCGTGACATGATGGAACCCTTGACATGTTCGAGAGTAGCTGATGAGTTGTCATGACAGCCAGGGGTCACCAGGTGACCCCGTGCTTGTCATTACAGAACTCCTTTGAAACCCTGCCTGTGCAGTGTTTCAAAGGAGACTGTGATTTCTTCTATATGCAGCGATGCTGTGGCATCGCTGCATTATAGCACATGAGATTGGGCGATCGCATCTTCAAGCTGCTTACAAAATCAGTAACAAGTAAAAAAAGTTTAAAAAAATGAAAAAACAAAAAAGTTCAAATCACCCCTTTCCCCCATTGAAAATAAAGATATATAAAAAACACATATTTGGTATTGCCGCTAGTGTTGAGTGATACCTTCCGATATCGGGAAATATCGGATCGGATTGGATCGGACCGATACCGAAAAAATATCGGATATCGCCGATTCCGATACCGGAAACCAATGCAAGTCAATGGGACACAAATATCGGAATGAAAATAAACCCTTTCTTTACTTGTAGGTTCATTCTACATGAAGGAAAACAACTAAGAATAATGTAGAATGTATGGGGGAGGTGGAGGAGACATTAACGGCATAGAAGTTTAGCCCAAACAAATGGAATAGCAGGAATTAAATTTTTTTTTAAGACGTTCGGAGTTACAAAGATATTGACTATGTTAAGCTTTTTTATATTTTGTCAGATATTTATGTTTCACTACTTCCATGCTCTTCACCTTCTTTTTTACTTCTCCCACACTTTCTCCTTCATCATCCTCAGCAGCAGCATCTTTTTCATCAACTTCTTCTTCACCTTCTTCTTCTTCTTCTTCTTCACCTTCCTATTATTCTTTTTTTGTTTTTACATTCTTCATATTCTTCTTATTCAACTATTACACAGGTCAACAAAAAAAAATTTTTTTTCTGGTGTCCAAAATATTTTAATGAATTTGGGGTATTTTTGGGGTGCTGATTCTGAATATGCTATCAGTTTTGCCAGATTGGCTCAAGTTTTTGAGATTTTTGGTATCTTATTTATAGCACTTGTTGGTAAATGCGACGCATCATCTCATTAATTTCTTTGGATTAGTACTTGAACTGAGCAGTTCTCAATATAGTTTTGTGTTAATTAGTGTTCTAAAAGTTTGTTCATAGCTTGAGTTTTGCACTAACTTTATGTTGTTGTCTGTTTTCCAGTGAAAAGCATGAACTCATCAAGAAGAAGTTGTCTTAACGATCCAGACTCATTCTGTTACATTTGTGGTGAATACACACTGCCAAAACATAGAAGAAACATAACAGACTTCGTAAAAAAAGTGTATTTTGCCTATTTTGGGGTTATGCTTGGGGACCAAGACAAGTTTTGGGCACCACACATAGTGTGCAAAGCATGTATCGAAATAATTACGAAAATGGAGCAAAGGACAAAGAAAAAGCTTCAAATTTGGTGTTCCAATGGTGTGGAGAGAGCCAAAAAATCATCATGATGACTGTTATTTATGGTAAACACAGGTACAGGCACATCTTCACAATGAGGGACAGGCCTTCTTGCAGATTCCATGTTACTCCCATTTTCGTTTCTTATGCTTATTGAATCCTTGCACTTGCACTGCACAGAAATAACAGTCATCATGATGATTTTTTGGCTCTCTCCACACCATTGGAACACCAAATTTGAAGCTTTTTCTTTGTCCTTTGCTCCATTTTCATAATAATTCGATACATGCTTTGCACACTATGTGTGGTGCCCAAAACTTGTCTTGGTCCCCAAGCATAACCCCAAAATAGGCAAAATACACTTTTTTTACGAAGTCTGTTATGTTTCTTCTATGTTTTGGCAGTGTGTATTCACCACAAATGTAACAGAATGAGTCTGGATCGTTAAGACAACTTCTTCTTGATGAGTTCATGCTTTTCACTGGAAAACAGACAACAACATAAAGTTAGTGCAAAACTCAAGCTATGAACAAACTTTTAGAACACTAATTAACACAAAACTATATTGAGAACTGCTCAGTTCAAGTACTAATCCAAAGAAATTAATGAGATGATGCGTCGCATTTACCAACAAGTGCTATAAATAAGATACCAAAAATCTCAAAAACTTGAGCCAATCTGGCAAAACTGATGACATATTCAGAATCAGCACCCCAAAAATACCCTAAATTCGATTAAATATCTTTGGCACCAAAAATGCTGTTGACCAGTGTTATTCTTCTTCATATTCTACTTCTTCATCTTCTTCATATTCTTCTTCTTCATCATATTCTTATTTGTGACAGGCATTCCTGTAGTTGTTATCTATAAAAGATTGAAGATTACACCTTCCGTTCTGCCTGTCACAAAAGATTTACAACAGGATTTGTCCGCGTTCAGTTTGGCCTGCAGCAGCAGGTATTTTCCAGGGGCACCACGAGGAGGAACAGACTTTTCCCCATACACTGCTTAGGGTACTGTCACACAGTGCAATTTTGATCGCTACGACGGCACGATCCGTGACGTCGCAGCGTCGTATGATTATCGCTCCAGCGTCGTAGACTGCGGTCACACGGTGCAATCACGGCGCTGGAGCGATGCCGAAGTCCCCGGGTAACCAGGGTAAACATCGGGTTACTAAGTGCAGGGCCGCGCTTAGTAACCCGATGTTTACCCTGGTTACCAGCGTAAACGTAAAAAAAACAAACAGTACATACTTACATTCCTGTGTCTGTCCCCCGGCATTCTGCTTCTCTCCACTGTGTAAGCACCATAGCCGGAAAGCAGAGCGGTGACGTCACCGCTGTGCTCGCTTTCCGGCCGGCAGGCGCTCACAGTGCAGAGAAGCTGAGACGCCGGGGGACAGACACCGGAATGTAAGTATGTACTGTTTTTTTTTTTTACGTTTACGCTGGTAACCAGGGTAAACATCGGGTTACTAAGCGCGGCCCTGCGCTTAGTTACCCGATGTTTACCCTGGTTACAAGCGAACACATCGCTGGATCGCTGTCACACACAACGATCCAGCGATGTCAGCGGGTGATCAAGCGACGAAAGAAAGTTCCAAACGATCTGCTACGACGTACGATTCTCAGCAGGGTCCCTGATCGCTGCTGCGTGTCAGACACTGCGATATCGTAACGATATCGCTAGAACGTCATGAATCGTACCGTCGTAGCGATCAAAATTGCACTGTGTGACAGTACCCTTAGTCTTCTTCTGCTTATAATTTAGATAATATCTTTTGCTGTTTTTTAGTCTTATGCTTAATGTTCTTCTGCTTTTTGTTCTGCAGCTTCTTGTTCTTCTGCTTCTTGGTCTTCTGTCTCTTGTTCTTCTGTATCTTGGTGGTTGTCTTCTTGTTCTTTGTCCTCTTGGTCAACTTCTTCAGGGTCATCTTCTTGGTCTTCTTTGGGGTGGTCTTCAGGGTCGTCGTCTTCGGGGTCGTCATCGTCTTCTTCGGGGTGGTCTTCAGGGTCGTTGTCTTTAGGGTCATCGTCAGGGAGATCCAGAGTGATTTACCAAAAACCATTTCAAAAAGCTTGAACTTGGAAATGTAGCAGAAGGTACAAGAAGGCTGAGGAACTGCTGAGAACCAGCTGACGGTACTGGAACCTGGATGGGTAGCAGAAGGTACAAGAGCCAATGGAACTACCGAGGACCAGCTGATGGTACTGGAACCCGGTTACAGCAGGAGGTACCTGTGCCAGAAAGAACTACCAAGGACCAGCAGATACTGAGAAGGAGGCACCTAATCCAAAGGCACTGCCTGGAATCAGCTGATGTTACTGGAACCCAGGGGGGCATATTCAAGATTGACTTCCAAAGAACCAGCTTTTGTACTGGAACTCAGATAGGCAGCAGAAGGTACACATGAAAAAAAGTTGCAAGGCCGCGAGCCAGCCGAAGTTACCGAAACCCACAGTCCTACAGGGGGTGCTTGACCTATTGGCACTAAGGAACCAGCCTTCATTGCCAGATCCCGCAGCCCACATAGGAAGCACCTAATCTGCAGGCACCTTATAGTTGGCTAACCCGAACGCAACACGACAGGACAACGTATTGGAGGCAAAGTGACATTGACACTACCCTGAAACAGCTGGCTTGCTGGAACCAGGCTGGGCAGGAGGGAGTACCCTTGCCAAAGACACTGCCGGGAAACAGCTGTCGGTGCTGGAGCCCAGGGTAAATACTAGAAACAGAGTAGAGGCAGAGGCCTAATTGGAACAAGTTTAAAATCAGTAGTTACTAGTGTGAATGTGGACAGAGCAGTAGAAATTGCCAGACACACAGCAGGGGATCAGCTGACATTACTGAACCCCAATAACACAGGAGCAAGTGTTGACTGTTCAGACGGCACTTCTGAGCAGCAACTGGCGGTGTTGGAGCCCAGGAATTACTGTTCAGGTGGTAGAAACATGAACACAACAGGAGACCTGGATACTGTTGCCAACCAATTATTTAATCTGGAAGAGGAGTGGCAAATTCCTGCGAGATCCAGGCCTTGATAATTTTCAGAAAAGTAAGCCGGTCAACGTTATTGGAGGATAGTCGCATGCGACGGTCTGTTAGTACACCACCTGCGGCACTAAAGACACGTTTCGATAATACACTAGCAGCAGGGCAAGCCAGCACCTCCAATACATACTTGCTAAGCTCTGGCCATGTATCCAGCTTAGAGACACAAAACTTAAAGGGGGAAGAGCCATCTGGGAGTACACAGAGGCCAAGACATGTAGTCTGTCACCATCTGACGGAAACGTTGCCTCCTGCTGACTGGAGCCATCTGTGATCGTGTAGACATTTGTGGCGGGGCACAAAAATTTGCCACATTTGGGCCATACTGGTCTTGCCTTGTGCTGAGTCACTGCTTCTGCTCCCTCTTTGTGCAGAGCTTCCTCCACTGCCTCAATGCACTGAGCTGCTTTGTAAAGCACTAGCAGCACTGCTCTCGGGTGGAATGGAGAACATGATGGTATGCACCAGTGTGTCTTGGTACTCCCGCATTTTACGCTCCCGGTTCAACGGTGTTATGAGGCTTTGTAAGTTGTCCCGGTAGCAAGGATCTAGGAGGGTAGACACCCAATAATCAGCCATGTTGAGAATGTGGGCGATGTGGCGGTCGTTTCTCAGGCACTGCAGCATGAAATCAACCATGTGCTGCAGACTGCAACTGGCCCAGAAATGCTGCCCCTGCTTGAGGTGTGATCTCTGCCTGCTCTGCATCACCCTACCCTCGCTCTACATACTGACTACTAGAGCATTGTGTACCTCCCTTCTCCCTCTGGACAGATGTCTTCCTCCTCCATTGACTCCTCCTCATCCTCCTCACAAAGTATCCCCTGCCTAGGCCTTTGTGAGGAACCACGTTGCGCAGACTGTCCAGAAGCAAATCCTCATCCTCCACCTCTTCCAAAACCTCCTCCCTTAGTGCTTGCAGTGTTTTTTCAAGCAGGCAGATAAGGGGGATAGTCATGCTGACTAGTGCATCATCTGCATTCGCCATCCGCGTGGAATCATCGAAGGCACACAAAACGTGGCAGATGTCCTTCATAGACGCCCACTCGGTGGTGAAGTGTGAACAGCGCGCAGTGCGACTTGTTTGCGCCTGATGCAGCTGGTACTCCATTACTGCTGCCTGCTGCTCACACAACCTCCAACATATGTAACGTTGAATTCCACCTGGTGGGTAGGTCACATATGATGTCATGTTCCGGAAAGCGGAATCGGCGGTGCAGAGCTGCAATGCGCTATCTTGCCATGCTGGAACGCCGCAAGTGAGCGCATTCTATGCGGACCTTGTGCAGCAGTGCATCAAGATCCGGATAGTCCCTCAAAAAAAAACTGCACGACCAAGTTGAGCACATGTGCCAGACATGGGATGTGAGTGAGGTTGCCTAGGCCCAGAGCTGCCACCAGATTTCAGCCATTGTCACACACTACCATGCCTGGCTGGAGATTTGCTGGCACAAACCACATGTCGCTCTGCTGCTTGATGGCATTCCAGAGCTCCTGCACTGTGTGGCTTCGATTCCCCAAAGAAATTAATTTCAATATGGCCTGTTGACGTTTGGCCACGGCTGTGCTCATATCGGTCCTAACAGGTAAGCGTTCACGCGTCCATGTGGAGGTAGACAGTGACGGCTCCTGCAGCGCTGATTCAGAGGAACTGGAGTATGAGAAGGAGTCAATATGTACAGACTGGATTCCTGCAATCCTTGGAGTTGGCAGAACATGTACAGTGCCACTCTCAAGATCTGTATCCGGCTCCACAACATTTACCCAATGGGCAGTGAGGGAAAGGTATCGTCCCTGTCCATGCTTACTGGTCCATGTATCGGTGGTCAGGTGGACCTTGCTACTGATGGCGTTTAGTAGCGCATGTTTAATTTTTCCCTCCACATGCATTTGCTGGGCAGGGACGGCTTGCCTGCTGAAAAAAAAGCGGCTGGGCACGTTGTATTGTGGGACTGCCAATGCCATGAAGTTACGGAAGGTGTCAGTCTCCACCAGCCTGAATGATTGCATTTCAAGGGACAGTAGTTTTGCAATTCCAGCATTCAGAGCCTGTGCTCGGGGGTGGTTTGCCGAGTATGGGTGCCTTTTCTCCCATGCCTGTGCTACCGATGGCTGTAGACTGGCCTGGGAGTGTAAGGATGACAGGGAACATAGTGCTGTGGGTGAAATGACACTGTGTCTCTGTACAACAGTGCCAGAGGTTCTTCCATGGCAATCCTGTGAGGAAGCCGAACCAGCTGTGCATGAGCTGGATGAAGAGGCTACAACACAAGCTGAAGAGGTGGTAGGTGGCGCTGTAGGTTGGCCTAGGTCTTCAGTGTGTCTTTGTAACTCCACCATGTGCTTGGTCCGCACATGTTTCCACATATTTGTGATATTGAGGTTGCTGACACTTTTCCCTCTTTTCACTTTCTGACTACGCAGCTTGCATTTGACAAAGCAAATGTAATCTGCAACTGTGTCAAAAAAGGACCAGGAAAGAAATATATCTTGGTACCGTGTTAGCCAGTAGATAGAAAAATATTTAGAATTGAGAGTCCTCAGTGGTTGATACCTTTTAATGGCTAACTGAAAAGATGGTAACAAATTGCAAGCTTTCGAGACTACATACGTCTCTTCATCAGGCAAAGACTAAAACAAATTCTGAAGAATCACATATTTATGCACAACATAGTATAGAAGAAAAAAAAAAAAAAGGGAGAGGGGAAAAAAACCATGGATAAGCCAGGTGACATGAAGCAGTATTACCATGGGTGATAAACAGTTACGTCCATAAATATTGGGCCAATTCTTAGATAAGGATTGTTTTATTGTCCTGTGATTAGGGTCTGGTTCTGTTGTGATGACCCCACATGGTCTGATGGGCAAGTTCATTAGTTGATGTAAAAAGACATAAATCCGTGTGACACATTCATTCCTGCATTTAGAGTGTCAAAGGTCGTCATCAGTTTATATTCCCAGACTCTCCTGTCTTTCTGCGATTTGAAGTTACCCTTTAAGACAAGTAACTTCATGTCCATAATGTTATGATTTGGGAGACAGAAATGTATTGCCACAGGTATATCCATTCTTTTTTCTCTTATTGTATGGCGATGAGAGTTCATCCTTGTTCTCAGTTTCTGCCCTGTCTCCCCTACATACAGACCCCCAGTTGGACATTTAGTACAAATGATTAGATACACAACATTAGAAGTGACGCTGCTGAATGTACCTGGTATCTTGTAGTCCTGATGTGAATTGGGGATCTTTATCTTGTCCGTGGTCATTATAAATGGACAGGTTTTACATTTTTTCTGGTTGCAAGGAAAGGTACCTGCAGCTGTTGGAGAGGACAGGGAGCTCTTGACAATGATGCTTCTTAGATTTGGGGGCTGCCTAAAACACAGTAGTGGGGGGTCTGGAAAAATTGCTTGTAGTCGGGCATCTTTTTGCAGTAAAGGTTGTAATTTCCGTGCAGCTCCCCTTAGCGCCTCCAGATTTGGATTGTAGGTAACTACTAGAGGTACCCGGTTATTTTCTTCTTTAGTTTTGTAATGTAGCAGGTGATTCCTTGATATTCTGGTGGCTCTTGTGATCTGATTTTCAATTGTTCTTGGATGGTAGCCCTGATTCAAAAAGGTCTTTCTGAGGTGACCAAGGTGTTCATCTCTATCCATTGGGTTGGAACATATACGATTGTATCTGATGGCTTGGCTGTAGACAATGGAGTTTTTTATGTGTTTTGGATGGAAACTGTCCCATTTAAGGTATGTTGGACGGTCGATTGGCTTCTGATACAGTGATGTCTCTATTTTATTGTTCTGCAGCTTAATGATGGTGTCCAGAAAATTAATTTCAGTGCAGGAGTAGTTGAGTGTCAAGTTGATGGTGGGATGAAATTGATTAAACTGTTCATGGAACGTCTTTAGCTGTGGCTCAGACTCCGTCCAGATGATTAAAATGTCATCAATGTAGCGGTAGTAGGCCAGAAAAAAGGACCAGGCACTTCAAGTCTTGGGAGCTCCCGTTTTGGGTTTTGGAAGATGCATGCTCCTAATGGGTGCCAAAGTGGAGGCTACAGGCAACCGAGTCTGCCCCCTCCCTCTCCCTCCTTTTCTGGCTGTTCAGAGAATCTCTTCCTCAGAACTGCTCCCACCACCTTCCTGTATCTCACGCCATGATGGGTCAAAGACCACATCATCTACACTACCCTCTTCAAACAACTGCTTCTCCTGGGTAGTCTCGACAGCACAGTACACACCAGAAAGTGGCACCTGAGTCTCATCATCAGATGAGAGGTGTGCTGACCATAGGCACTGGCCCACCTGCCTCTTCAGATTCAGAGAGACAAAGCTGTTGCGCATAACTGCATACTACCTCTTCTTCAAATTCTAGAATGCTGCTTGGCTGGCCCCCTCTTTCCAAGCCAAGAGATTCAGAGAACACAAGTAGAGATGGCTCCTGTCCAGGGCTCTCTGACTGGCTGGGCAATTTGGCAGGTGGTGAAGAGACAGATGGGTGCTCTTCAGTGCTCTGGACCTGAGAGGATCTGGAACTAATTGAAGTCAATGCATTAGCTGCCATCCATCCGACAACTGCTTCAATTTGGTCCTCCCGCAGCAGTGGGCTACGGCGAGCTCCTACAAAGCTGCGCCTAAAGGACTGTTCCCTGGTAAAACTGGGGGATGCTGAGTCACTGGTGCCCGCAGCAGGCACAGAATCCCCATGTCCTCTCCCTGCAGAAACTCCACGCCAACGACCACGTGCCTTACTCCCTGCCTTCTTCATCTTGTTAGACTGATAAAGATAGGCAGAAAAGTACTAAGGGCTTAGTGTGCTTATTCCTGGACAGCTTCTAACAGGTATAAGAAACACTAATTTTATAAAGGGTGGACTAGACTTTAATATGAGCTAATGTGGCCTACACAACTGTAAATTGGAGTGTTTGGTGAACTTTATTTCCTTTTTTTTTCACGAAAAGACACTGGATGTGCTCAAAGATGTAAAACTGATAGTATCACAAACTTTTTGTAGCTATTACAATGCAGGAAGGTAACCTACAATGCGATAGATGAGGTTCCAAAAAATAGGCTAATACTAATCTGGCTGGGGCTGCAGGGCACAAGGCTGTAGAAAGGCTCCTCTATCTACTCCTATATAGTGTTTGCAAGCAATCTAGCTGGATACGGATGGAATCACACTAATAGGAGAAATCAGGAAAAATGAGCAGCAGTAATGCAAAAAAGGACAATGTATGAGGCAGTGACGAACGCTGAGCGGACTACAAGCAGAGGTGGCTGTAGAACACACTACAGCGTGAGCTGCACTCACACACACAGACCTCGCAGACAGCCGTGAATAGTGCAGAGAACTGTGCACTAGCGCTGCAAGGCTGCAGAAAGGCTCCTCTATCTACTCCTATATAGTGTTTGCAAGCAATCTTGCTGGATATGGATGGAAACACACTAATAGGAGAAATCAGGAAAAATGAGCAGCACTAATGCAAAAAAAGGACAATGTATGAGGCAGTGACGCACGCTGAGCAGACTACAACCAGAGGTGGCTGCAGAACATACTACAGCGTGAGCTGCACTCACACACAGAGACCTCACAGAGAGCCATGAACAGTGCTGCAAGGCAAAAGAAAGCTTCTCACACAGCAGTTGTTAAAGTAACCTGGGTAAAGCACAATAAAGCAAATTGCTATCTCAAACTGTCCCTCAGAGTCAGAACAGCAGCGTCCTGTCCCTAAATACTATAAGGACTAGAGAAGTGGACCCTCTGGGTCACGGCTTCAGAGCCCCCGAGGACGAGCGGACCAGATGGTGCCACCCCCTGTACAGGGAGCATTAAGGACAGGCCCAAGGAGGGTGAAGCCGCAACTGCAGGAGCCAAAGGGACGACTGAGGATAGGACAAGGGAGAACAGAGGATAAGGAAGTTCGGAGCTACAGAGGAGACCAAAATGGCGGAGGCACAAGACGGGCAGAGGCAGCAAAGATAAAGTACTGACCGGCAAGATGAAAACACACGTTAGACGGGACACGACTGGAACACAGGACTGGTAGGTACGGCAGGAACATAGGACTGACAGGTACGGCCGGAAACACAGGACTGGCAAGAATGGCAGGACTGGAGGGCACGGCAGGAAACACATGACTGGCAGGAATGGCAGGAACACAGGACTGGAAGGCACGGCAGGAACGGCAGGAACACAGGAACGGCAGGAACACAGGACTGGAAGGCACGGCATTAATGGCAGGACTGATGGGAAGGCAGGAACACAGGACTGGAAGGCACAGCAGGAACTGTGACTGACAGGAACGGCAGGAACACAGGATAAGCAAGAGTCACAGCAAAGGATGAAGAGACCAAAGCCAAAGAACCTACAGAGATTCTGGCTATAATCCAGCGAACGCAATAGACGCTAAGGCGTCTAAGCAGGGCAGACGCTGGGGAGAAGTACCTGATGGGCGCCGCCATATTGGAGGCGGAGCCACCGGGTTACGACCTCCCAGAAGGTTTGGCGATGAGAGGAGCGCGTCTGTGCATGCGCGGACCGCAGAAGGGACGAGCGCCCGAGATGTTAGAAGGAGGAGAGCAGGAAGGAGCATCGGGAGCATGCCGGCCGGACAGGTAAGTATGAGATAGCGGCATAACAGTACCCCCTTCTCTTCCCCCCTCTCTTTAAAACTGGAAAGAAATCTTTTCATGATTACAGGAGCGTTGATATTCTCCAGGGGTTCCCAAGATCTTTCTTCGGGACCAAAGCCTTTCCAATCAATTAGGTAAAAAGTTTTACCCTTAATAAATTTCCTAGTGAGAATATCCTTAACCTCAAAAGAAGCATCGGAAGAAACAGGTAGATGAGAATGCGACGGTGCAGAATGAAAATGATTAAAAATTTCGGGTTTGAAGAGTGATGCATTGAAATAGTTAGGAATTCGTAATGAGGTGGGCAACTTCAACTTGTAAGCTACATCATTAATTTGACTAGAAATTTCAAAGGGACCAATGTAACGTGGACCTAACCTTTGAGAGGGAATCTTGAGTCTAATGAAACACGAGGATAACCAGACCTTGTCGCCAGGACGATACGGAGGAACATCTAAATGCTTCTTGCCAGCATACCTTTCCATTCTGCTACTAGCCCTCTCAAGTGCCTCCTTAGCCTCCTGCCAAATCTTGGAGAATTCCACAGACAAGGAATCCGCTGCCGGTACACCTGAGGTGGGGGAAACAGGGATGTTGCCCAAAAACAATAAAAAAAGGAGATTTAGACGAAGATTCACTAGTATGATTATTATAAGCGAATTCTGCCCAAGGGAGAAGGGACACCCAGTCATCATGATGAGCATTAGTAAAATGGCGAAGATAAGATGTGAGAATTTGATTCACCCGCTCCACTTGACCGTTGGACTGGGGATGGTATACAGAAGAAAAATCCAGCAAAACCTTCATAAGTCCACAAAGAGCTCTCCAGAAACGAGAGGTAAACTGAACTCCTCGATCGGACACGATATGCTGAGGAAATCCGTGAATACTTGATGTAAAAAGATCTTAGCTAGATCAGGAGCAGAAGGTAAACCGGTAGAGAGATGAAGTGGCCATTTTGTAAAATCTATCTACCACCACCAAAATTACAGTGCAATTGGAAGATTTCGGTAAATCGGTGATGAAGTCCATTGCAATATGACTCCAGGGAAGTGGATGCAGTGGTCACGAAGGAAGCTGTTGAGGAAATTTATTCCTAGCACATGAGGAACAAGAGGCAATGATATCCAGGACATTTTGGCGAAGCGAAGGCCACCAGCAATGGCGAGAAATCAAGGAGAGAGTCTTCTTACCCCCAACGTGTCCAGCGAACCGGGAGGAATGACCCCAGCGTAAAACTTTCATCTTGTCGCGATTGGACACGAAGGTTTTTCCCGGGGGTGTAGAGATCACCTTCAGGGGAGCCAATGAAACAATCTTAGCAGGATCAAGAATATGCGCTGGTCTCTCCTTCATCCAGAGGTTGAAAGGATCTTGACAGAGTGTCAGCTTTAATGTTCTTATTCCCAGGTTGGAAAAGTAACTCGAAGTCGAAACGTCCGAAAAACAAGGACCATCTGGCTTGTCGAGGGTTTAGCCTTTGGGCAGACTGGACATAGCACAGATTCTTGTGATCTGTAAAAATAGTGAAAGGGTGTACAGCCCCTTCTAGGAGGTACCGCCACTCCTCCAGGGCCAATTTTATGGCCAGTAATTCCTTGTCGCCAACGGAATAGTTTCGCTCCGGAGGAGAGAAAGCCTTAGAGAAAAACCCACAGGAGACTAATCGACTGTCATGTCGGACGCTGTTCACACTAGGGAATCCGTCAGACAGCGGTAATTCCACATACGTCCACTACACGCTCAGTGGCGTCGGCTAGACATTATCCAGCTTGCTCGGGGTTAATCTAGCTGGTAATTTGGTTGGAGGCTGGGTCACGCCCTCGGCCTTTAAATAGTCGTGCTGGACTTTGGGCGTCGCCGATTATAGCTTGTGCTTTGTGCCTAGCGATTCCGGTCTGGAGTGGTGGTCTTGTTGTAGGAATATCGTATCTGGTGGTGTATTATCCTTTGTCATATTCCTCCTTCCTCCTTCCTATATTTGTATTTGTTTTGCCCTGTGCACATTATATAGTGTATTCCTGTGTGTCTGCGGCGTGGTGCGTTTTTCAGTTTTCCCTGTCTGTGCTTTCTGTGGGGATTGGTGTGTGGTCTCTTCACTGGGTGGCGGGTGGTGGTTTCAGCTTAGGGCTGAAAAAGGAGACAGGGTCAGGCCTGGCGGCCCAGACATGCACACCTTTAGTGTAACTTCTGGGAAAGGGTCAGACAGGGTTTCCCTAACCTGAGGGATATCGCAGGGGCCTGGGTAACCAGCCTTAGTCTACCCAATACTCCCGTGACATTATAATCGGCCCAAAAAGAAAAAAAAAAAGGAAAGTTTTTTTATGTCATGGATCCCATGACTTCCATAACCCGCCAGTTGAAGGCGCTGTCCTTACAGGTCACTGAATTGAAAGGGGCGGTTCAGCAACAGGGTCTAGTAGTGTCTAATGTGCAAGTGGAAACTGCAGGTAGAGTTGCAGAGCCAAAAATCCCTTTACCTGAGAGGTTTGCTGGGGAACGCAGTAAATTTGTTGTTTTCCGTGAAGCTTGCAAATTATATTTTCGTATGCGCCCGCTTTCTTCAGGTAATGAGGCTCAGCGTGTGGGCTTGGTTTTGTCATTACTGAACGGAGATCCCCAAGCATGGGCGTTACCTTCTGATTCAGCTGCATTTAACTCAGTAGAGAGGTTTTTTTCTGCTCTTGGACTCATATATGATGATCCTGACAGATTGGCTCTAGCAGAATCTAAAATACGCGCTCTCTGCCAGGGGGAGCGAAAGGCGGAGGATTACTGTTCTGAATTTCGCCGCTGGGCGGTGGACACACAATGGAATGACCCAGTGCTGCGGAGTCAGTTTGTATGTGGGGTTTCGAGAAGGGTTAAACAAGCCCTTCTGATGTATGAGACTCCTGCTTCTCTAGAGTCTTCCATGAGTCTTGTTGTCCGCATTGATCGCCGTTTGCATCAGGGGGCACTAGAGACGCCGCCTATGGGGGAAGTTGTAGGTGCACGTGAGGTTGTAGGTGCACGTGAGGTTGCTGCAGGTGAGCCCATGGAGTCTATGCAAATCGCAGGGGTGTCGTGTCATCAAGCCCCCTCGTTCAGGAAGCAGGGAGCCTGTTTTTGCTGTGGTAAAAAGGGGCATTATGTAAATGCTTGTCCTCTGTTTTCTAAGAAAAGCGCAACGGCGGAAAACTACTAAGCTCAGAGGGTGTGGAGGAGGCCAATCTAAGCTTATGCATATCCTCCATGGTGGTCTCTCAATGTATGCTCCCTGCCAGAGTTATGGTCACTGGCAGAGAGCTGCCAATCACTGTTTTTGTGGATAGTGGTTCGGCCACTAATCTCATTGATGAGGAGTTTGCGCGCACGGCCGGGTTCACGGTCGAAAAATTGCCTCATCCTATCCGGGTGGTCACCATCAATGCTACCCCTCTCCCACAGGGGGAGATTACTGAGTTTGTGGCTGAGGTGAAACTCCACATTGGGGTCCTACATTCTGAGCAGGTTACATGTAGGGTGCTCAGTAATCTTCCTGCACAAATGGTTCTGGGTTTTCCATGGTTATCTATGCACAACCCGGTTATTGACTGGAAAACTCAGGACATAATTCAGTGAAGCGGATTTTGCCAGGAGAATTGCCAGGCCACATGTGTGTCCGCTGTGACTCCAAGCATTCCTGAGTCACTGCTGGATTTTGCGGATGTGTTCTCAGAGAAGGGTTGCTCAGAATTGCCACCACATCGCCCCTATGACTGTACTATTAGGTTTAAACCAGGGGCCAAATTGCCGAAAGCTAGGATGTTCAACATCTCTGGTCCTGAGAGGCAAGCTTTAAAAGACTACATTGCTGAGAGTCTGAGCAAAGGCACATCAGGCCTACGTCCTCGCCGGTGGCAGCGGGGTTCTTCTTCATTAAAAAGAAAGATGGCGGACTACGCCCGTGTCTGGATTTCAGGGAGTTAAACCAGATTACGGTTCGTGATCCATACCCTATGCCACTGATACCTGATTTGTTCAACCAGGTGGCTGGTGCTAAGTGGTTTTCCAAGCTTGACCTCAGGGGGCGTACAACCTCATAAGAGTCCGTCAAGGTGATGAGTGGAAGACGGCTTTTAATACTCCTGAGGGTCATTTTGAAAATTTGGTGATGCCATTTGGGTTGACAAACGCGCCTGCAGTTTTTCAACATTTCATAAATGATGTATTCTCGCATGTTCTGGGGAAATTCATTATTGTGTACCTAGATGACATTCTCATTTATTCATGCGACCGTGATACTCATCTAGAGCATGTGAGGCAGGTGTTACAGCTACTCAGGGAAAATAAGCTCTATGCTAAACTTGAGAAATGTGTATTTTCGGTTCAGGAGTTGCCTTTCTTGGGTTATATTGTGTCTGCTTCAGGGTTTAAAATGGACGCCGCTAAGGTGCAAACGGTGCTGCATTGGGAACAGCCTGATAACCTAAAAGCACTCCAGCGGTTCCTTGGGTTTTCCAACTATTATAGAACGTTTATCAAGGATTTTTCTACCATTGCTAAACCGCTTACTGACATGACGAAAAAAAGGACCAATTTCTCCGCCTGGCCTGAGGCTGCTGTGCGCGCATTTGAATATCTGAAGAACAGTTTTGCTTCGGCCCCCATTCTGGTGCAACCGGACGTATCAAAACCATTTACCGTGGAAGTCGATGCGTCTGAGGTTGGAGTGGGGGCAGTGCTGTCACAAGGCTCATCCTTGGGCGAGTTGCGTCCATGCGCTTACTTTTCCAAGAAGCTGTCGCCCGCCGAACGTAATTATGATATCGGCAACGGAGTTGTTGGCTATGAAGTTGGCTTTTGAGGAATGGCGACACTTTTTGGAGGGGTCGGTCCATCAAGTTACAGTTATCACCGACCATAAAAATCTGCTGTATTTGGAGTCAGCCAAGCATCTGTCCCCCAGGCAGGCTCGCTGGGCATTGTTTTTCACGCGGTTCAACTTTTTTGTTACGTACCAACCTGGGTCTAAGAACACTAAGGCGGATGCTTTGTCCAGGTGTTTTCTGGGGGAGAACCTCGGGAAGATCTGGTACCCATCCTCCAAAAGGGTGTAGTGGTCTTGGCTCTCACGACCGAAGTTGAGGCTGAGATTGCCGAGGCTCAGGAGGAGGTACCACCAGAGCTTCCCATTAATAAATCGTTTGTACCACTCCATCTTCGCCTAAAGGTGTTGGGTGAGCATCATGATGCTGTCCTGGCTGGCCATCCAGGGGTTAGGGGTACCTTGGAGTTGGTGTCGCGTCGGTTTTGGTGGCCCAAAATCCGACAGGACGTGGTCTCGTATGTATCAGAATGTACCATGTGCGCTAGGGCTAAGACGTCCCGCTCTCATCCTGCTGGCACACTACATCCTCTCGGGGTACCCAGTAGGCCATGGATGGAGATTTCCATGGATTTTATCACAGATTTGCCCTCTGCTGGGAACACGGTCATTCTGGTGGTTGTTGATCGGTTCTCAAAGATGTCGCACTTTGTGTCCTTGCCTTCGTTGCCTAACGCTAAGACTCTGGCTCAGGTATTTGTGCAGGAGGTGGTCAGATTTCACGGGGTCCCATCTGACATCGTGTCTGATAGGGGTACTCAGTTTGTGGCAAAATTTTGGGAAGCTTTTTGCTCACGGCTGGGGATCAAGTTGTCGCATTCTTCTGCGTTTCATCCTCAGTAACAAATGGTCAGACCGAGCGTATGAACCAGAATTTGGAGCAGTACTTACGCTGTTTTGTTTCTGACAATCAGGAGGAGTGGTCGACGTTCCTTCCTTTGGCTGAGTTTGCTATAAATAATTACCGTCAGGAATCGTTTGGGGGAGTCCTCGTTCTTTTGTGTTTACGGGCTCCATCCTCAGTTTTGTACTCTGCTGCGTCAGGAGGGTTCTTCTGGTGTCCCGGAGGAGGACCAGTTAGGAGCACAACTGGCATCCGTGTGGAGGAGAGTGAAACAGCGCTTGCTAAACGTAGGTGCAAGGTACAAACGAGTGGCTGACAGTAAACGTGTGACAGGTCCGGACCTGAGTGTGGGTGACTGGGTGTGGTTGTCTACAAAAAACATAAAACTCAAGATTCCATCCTTGAAATTAGGTCCAAGGTTTATGGTCCATTTAGGGTTGCCGCCATCATTAACCCGGTAGCCTACCGTTTGGCGCTCCCTACGGTATATAAAATACACAACGTGTTCCACAGATCTTTATTAAAAAAGGTGGTGGGTTCTGTGGACACGGCGCCTATGCCACCTCCAGTTTTGGTGGATGGCAATTTGAAGTATGAAGTCTCCAAGGTGGTTGACTCTCGAGTAGTGCGCCGCACATTACAGTTCCTAGTACACTGGCATGGTTATGGGCCAGAAGAGAGGTCCTGGGTTCCAGCCTCGGACATACATGCGGACCGGCTGGCCAGTATGTTTCACCGCCGCCATCCGGACAAGCCGGGTCCTATAAGTCATGAGGGCCCTGGGGTCCCTCGTAGAAGGTGGGGTACTGTCATGTCGGACGCTGTTCACACTAGGGAGTCCGACAGACAGCTGTAATTCCACATACGTCCACTGCACGCTCAGTGGCGTCGGCTAGACTTTATCCAGCTTGCTCGGGGTTAATCTAGCTGGTAATTTGGTTGGAGGCTGGGTCACGCCCACGGCCTTTAAATAGTCTTGCTGGACTTTGGGCGTCGCCAATTATAGCTTGTGCTTTGTGCCTAGCGATTACGGTCTGGAAGGTGGTCTTGTTGTAGGAATATCGTATCTGGTGGTGTATTATCCTTTGTCATATTCCTCCTTCCTATATTTGTATTTGTTTTGCCCTGTGCACATTATAGTGTATTCCTGTGTGTCTGCGGCATGGTGCGTTTTTCAGTTTTCCCTGTCTGTGCATTCTGTTTTGATTGGTGTGTGGTCTCTTCACTGGGTGGCGGGTGGTGGTTTCAGCTAAGGGCTGAAACAGGAGACAGGGTCAGGCCTGGCGGCCCAGACATGCACACCTTTAGTGTAACTTCTGGGAAAGGGTCAGACAGGGTTTCCCTAACCTGAGGGATATCGCAGGGGCCCGGGTAACCAGCCTTAGTCTACCCAATACTCCCGTGACATCTACCTGAGTTAGACCTCTGTAGAAGTACTGCTCCAGCTCCAATAGAGGATGCATCCACTTCAAGGATAAATGGTTCATTAGTATCTGCTTGACGGAGCACCGATGCTGAAGGAAACTCTTTCTTCAGAGTTTGGAAGGCAGCTTCGGCCTCTGGAGGCCAAAGATTAAAGTCTACTCCCTTGCGGACCAGAGCAGAAATTGGTTTAGTCAAAGAGGAGAAATGAGGGATAAATTGTCTGTAGTAGTTGGCGAAGGCAAGAAATTGCTGAATAGCCTTTACTCCCGAAGGATGTGGCCAATTCAGAACGGCCGACACTTTTTCAGGATCCATCTTCAGACCGCCCTCAGGGACAATATAACCCAGGAAGGGTACAGAAGACTGTTCAAAGACACACTTCTCAATCTTTGCGAAGAGATGATTCTCTCTTAAACGTAATAGGACCTGGCGAACGTCACGTCGATGAGTGGATAAATCAGGAGAAAAGACAAGGATGTCATCCAAGTAGACCACCACACTGGTATAAAGACAGTCACAAAAGATATCATTGACTAAGTCTTGGAATACAGTGGGAGCATTACAGAGTCCAAATGGCATAACCAGATACTCATAGTGACCATCACGAGTGTTGAATGCGGTCTTCCACTCATCCTCCGCACGGATACAAACTAAGTTGTAGGCTCCTCGAAGGTCAAGTTTGGTAAAAATGTGTGCTCCCCTCAAGCGATCGAAGAGTTCTGAAAAAAGAGGCAATGGGTATTTATTCTTTACAGTAATGTCATTTAAACCTCTGTAGTCAATACATGGACGAAGAGTACCATCCTTCTTCTTCACAAAAAAGAAACCTGCCCCAGCTGGTGATGAAGATTTTCGAATAAAACCTCTGGCGAGGTTCTCCTGGACATAGTCTGACATGGCCTGCGTCTCTGCAGGAAAGAGAGGATAGATTCTTCCTCTAGGAGAAGTGGAACCAGCAACGAGGTCTATAGGACAGTCACAAGGTCGATGTGGCGGGAGAGTCTCCGCCTCCTTCTTATCAAAAACATCAGCGAAAGAAGAATAAACAGAGGGCAACTCAGGAGGAATGGGAGAGGAACAAGGGACACTCACAGCACGCACCGGCAGCAGACAACGAGTCCGACAGGAATCTCCCCAACGAAGAATGTTGCCCCTATGCCAATCTAAGAGGGGTTCTTGAACTCGTAGCCACGGAAGACCGAGAAGAATAGGATATGTTAGCTAAAACAAAAAACGAGATTTTCTCCCTATGAAGAGCCCCTACCTGAAGCTCAACTAACTGAGTAACTTGAGTGATAGTCTCTTGCAGAGGTCTTCCGTCTACGGAAGCGAAAAAAGAGGATTCTCTAATGACCTAATAGGAACGGAAAACTTAATAACCTCCTCCAACCTAATAAAATTTCCCTCTGCACCAGAGTCTACATAGGCCTCAAGAGAAAAACGCTTATCATGAATGTGCAACAAAACGGGTAGAGTGAGGGGTAGAGAGGTTTTACATGCACCTAGGGAGGCCTCTCTTACCTGACCTAGGTGGAGGAGTTTTCCGGACAATCTGGGCAGGCTCGGAGAAGGTGAGATGAGCTTCCACAGTAAAAACAGAGACTCTGGGTGCGTCTCTCCTTCTGACGTTCGGAGAGTTTAATACTGTCTACTTGCATCGGTTCGGGTGCAGGAACTGAAGCAGAGACTCTGGGCCGTGGACTGGGAGGTCCACGAGAAGGCATAGAAGAACGAGGAAATCTTTTCTCCCAAGCTCACTCCTGAAAGCGAAGGTCTATGCAGGTAGCCAAAGCAATTAAATCCTCCAAATTAGTTGGAGTATCTTGACCTGCTAATTCATCTTTGATACGGCCAGATAGCCCCCGCCAGAAAGCCCCTACTCATTATTCCAACCCAAGTCAGAAGATAAGGTCCGAAACTGGATGGCGTATTGCCCAACGCCCAACAGTTAAAGACCCCTGTAGTAAATTAAACAAAGCCTCAGTGGTTGAGGCCAAGCGACCCGGTTCATCAAATACCCGACGAAACGTCTCCAAAAATGGAGTGAGCTGAAGAACCACTGGATCATCCCGCTCCCAAAGAGGATTAACCCATGCTAGAGCATCCCCCTCCAAATGAGAAACAATAAAAGCCACCTTGGCCCGATCCCTAGGATATTGCATAGGAAGGAGCTCAAAATGAAGACGACACTGATTGAGAAATCCCCGACATAGTTTGGGATCACCATTAAAGCGAGGAGGTTTGGCCAAACGGGGAGTGGGATGAGGAGCTAGAGCTGGTGAAGGAGCGGACGCGGCAGACTGGAGAGAAAGAAGACAACTATCAACAGAAGCCATATACACCAGAATATGTGACTGAGCGTCACTCTGCTGTGCCAGTTCTTGTTGCAAACTGGCCAGCTGAGAGGCATTCCCCAGATCAGAGGACTGAAGGGCAGAGAGACGGGAGTCTATAGATTTCATAAAGGACATCATCCGAGACTGGTTCTCCCGCAGGAAAACAAGCTCCTTCTGGGCAGCCACAGCTCCAGTGGGATCCATGGCCTTTGCATACTATAAGGACTAGAAAAGGGGACCCTCTGGGTCATGGCTTCAGAGCCCCTGAAAACGAGCGGACCAGATGGTGCCACCCCCTGTACAGGGAGCGTTAGGGACAGGCCCAAGTAGGGTGAAGCTGCAACTGCCGGAGCCAAAGGGACGACTGAGGATAGGACAAGGGAGAACAGAGGATGGAGGAAGTTCGGAGCTACAGAGGAGACCAAAATGGCGGAGGCACAAGATGGGCAGAGGCAGCAAAGACAAAGTACTGACCGGCAAGATGAAAACACACGTTAGACGGGACACCACTGGAATACAGGACTGGTAGGTACGGCAGGAATACAGGACTGGCAGGTACGGCCGGAAACACAGGACTGGCAAGAATGGCAGGACTGGAGGGCACGGCAGGAAACACAGGACTGGAAGGCACGGCAGGAACGACAGGACTGACAGGAATGGCAGGAACACAGGACTGGAAGGCATGGCAGGAATGGCAGGTCTGACGGGAATGGCAGGAACACAGGACTGGAAGGCACGGCAGGAATGACAGGACTGACAGGAATGGCAGGAACACAGGAACGGCAGGAAAACAGGACTGGAAGGCACGGCAGGAATGGCAGGTCTGACGGGAACGGCAGGAACACAGGACTGGAAGGCACAACAGGAATGGTGACTGACAGGAACGGCAGGAACACAGGATAAGCAAGAGTCACAGCAAAGGATGCAGAAACTGGAGCCAAAGAACCTACAGAGATGCTGGCTATAAGCCAGCGATCGCAATAGACGCAAAGGCGTCTAAGCAGGGCAGACGCTGGGGAGAAGTACCTGATGGGCGCCGCCATATTGGAGGTGGAGCCACCGGGTTACGACCTCCCAGAAGGCTCGGCGACGAGAGGAGCGCGTCTGCGCATGCGCGGACCGCAGAAGGGACAAGCGCTGGAGAAGTTAGAAGAAGGAGAGCAGGAAGGAGCATCGGGAGTGCGCCGGCCGGACAGGTTAGTATGAGATAGCGGCGTAACAAGTAAATTCACAGCAGAGTGAACCCAAAATGGTGGCGGCGGCTTTTATAGTGCATCATGACATCATTTCAGCAGCCAATCACAGCCATGCCATTAGTTAAGATGCCTAACATGCCTAACAGGATATGCCTACACTTCTTAGGATCCTCATTGGCTGAATAAAATCAAACTGGCTCATTGCGTTATGGGAACTTCCGATTCCGGTATTCGATATTCTAAAAGTATCGGAACTCAGTATCGGAACTCCGGTACAGCGAATATCGGTCGATACCCGATATTTCAGTATTGGAATGCTCAACACTAATTGCCGCATCTAGAAAAGTCATATCTATTAAAATATAAGAATAATTAACCCAATTGGTAAACACCATAAATGGAAAATAATCAAGAACACCAAAGTTAACTTTTTTTGGCAGCCATAATTCCACAAAAAATGCTGCAATAGGCAATCAAAAAGTCACATCTGTCCCAAAATGGTACTAATAAAAACATTGTCTCACCCTGCAAAAAATAAGCTATCATACAGCACCATCCGCCGAAAAGTAAAAATGTGTCGGATCTCAGAAAATGGCGACATAACTCCAAATTTTTTTTGTGCAACCTTCAGATTCTTTTTTTACTACTAAAAAAATAAAAAATCTGGATATGTTTGGTATTGCCGCAATCATATTGATGAGGAGAATCATATTCCTGTTATGATCCTGGTGGTAGGATCTAAAACTGACCTGACAAATATACCCTGAGTATATAGGACAAGTTCTGGGGATGTGGAAGCTATACTGACCGCAATCCTGATCCTATCCAAACACACTAAAGGCAGCTGTGGAACGTTACCTGAAAACCTAGACGTCTCGTCACAGCCTGAGAAACTGACTACCCCTAGAGAGAAAGCAAAGACCTCACTTGCCTCAGAGAAATGTACCCCAAAGTTTTAGATAGCCCCCCACAAATAATAACGGTGAGTCAAGGGGAAAACACAAACGTAGAAATGAAACAGATTTAGCAAATGAGGCCCGCTAATACTAGATAGGCAGAAAATAGATAGGTGTCTGTGCGGTCAGTACAAAAACTATCAAAAGTAAACCACGCAGAGAATACAAGAACCCCCACACCGACTCACGATGTGAGGGGTGCACTCTGCACCCCAGAACTAACCAGCAAGCAAAAAATCACATAAAAGCAAGCTGGGCTGAACTCATAATATAATGAGAAATGTTTTCAAGGAAATAATGAGAAACTGAACAAGCAAACTTAGCTTCTCATAGCAGGAGACTGGTTACAAGGAATATTCAGGAGAGCACAGGATCAGGACTGAATACACCGACAGCAGGCGACAAGTAAAGGTCCAGGTGAGTTAAATAGGCACAGCCTAGCAGGAGATGAAACAGCTGAGCCCAGCCAAGACCAGCCATATCGCTAAAGGCCACCAGAGGGAGCCCAAGACCAAACTCACACAGTACCACTCATGACCACAGGAGGGAGCCCGAGAACGGAATTCACAACAGTACCCCCCCTTGAGGAGGGGTCACCGAACCCTCAACAGAGCTCCCAGGCCGATCAGGACGAGCCAAATGAAAGGCACGAACCAAATCGGCCGCATGGACATCGGAGGCGACAACCCAGGAATTATCCTCCTGACCATAACCCTTCCATTTCACTAAGTACTGAAGCCTCCGTCTCGAAATACGAGAATCCAAGATCTTCACCACATATTCCAACTCCCCCTCGACCAAGACCGGAGCAGGAGGATCAACAGAAGGGACCACAGGCACCACATATCTCCGCAATCATGACCTATGGAACACATTATGAATGGCAAACGATGTTGGGAGGTCCAAACGAAAAGACACAGGGTTGAGGATTTCCAAAATCTTATAAGGACCGATGAAACGAGGCTTGAACTTAGGAGAGGAAACCTTCATCGGGACATAACGAGAAGACAACCATACCAAATCCCCCACACGAAGTCGGGGACCCACACAGCGACGGCGGTTAGCAAAGCGCTGAGCCTTCTCTTGGGACAAAGTCAAATTGTCCACCACATGGTTCCATATCTGCTGCAACCTATCCACCACAGAATCCACCCCAGGACAGTCAGAAGACTCAACCTGACCTGAGGAGAAACGAGGATGAAAACCAGAATTGCAAAAGAAAGGTGAAACCAAAGTAGCAGAACTAGCCCGATTATTGAGGGCGAACTCAGCCAATGGCAAAAAGGTCACCCAATCATCCTGGTCAGCAGAAACAAAACATCTCGAATAAGTTTCCAAGGTCTGATTAGTTCGTTCGGTTTGACCATTCGTCTGAGGATGGAAGACTGACGAAAAAGACAATTCAATGCCCATCTTAGCACAAAAGGATCGCCAAAATCTGGACACAAACTGGGATCCTCTGTCGGACACAATGTTCTCCGGAATACCATGTAAACGAACCACATTCTGAAAAAACAATGGCACCAAATCGGAGGAGGAAGGCAACTTAGGCAAGGGTACCAAATGGACCATTTTGGAAAAACGATCACAAACCACCCAGATGACAGACATCTTCTGAGAGACAGGAAGATCCGAAATAAAATCCATGGAAATATGTGTCCAAGGCCTCTTCGGGACAGGCAAAGGCAAAAGCAATCCACTGGCATGAGAACACGAAGGCTTGGCCCGAGCACAAATCCCACAGGACTGCACAAAGGAATGCACATCCCGCGACAAGGAAGGCCACCAAAAGGATCTCGCCACCAAATCGCTGGTACCAAAAATCCCAGGATGACCCGCCAACACCGAAGAATGAACCTCGGAAATAACTCTACTGGTCCATCTGTCTGGGACAAACAGTCTCTCCGGTGGACAACGGTCAGGTCTATTGGCCTGAAACTCCTGCAACACCCGTCGCAGATCAGGAGAGATAGCAGACAAAATCACCCCCTCTTTGAGAACACCAGTCGGTTCAGAAACTTCCGGGGAGTCAGGTACAAAACTCCTAGAAAGGGCATCAGCCTTCCCGTTTTTCGAACCCGGAAGATATGAAACCACGAAATTGAAACGAGAGAAAAACAGCGACCATCGAGCCTGTCTCGGATTCAACCGTTTGGCAGACTCGAGATAAGTCAAATTCTTGTGATCCGTCAAGACCACCACACGATGCTTGGCTCCCTCAAGCCAATGTCGCCACTCCTCAAATGCCCACTTCATTGCCAACAACTCTCGATTACCAACATCATAATTCCGCTCGGCAGGCGAAAACTTTCTTGAAAAGAAAGCACATGGTCTCATCACAGAGCCATCAGAGCTTCTCTGCGACAAAACAGCCCCTGCTCCAATCTCTGAAGCATCAACCTCGACCTGAAAGGGAAGAGAGACATCGGGCTGGCGCAAGACAGGAGCCTAAGAAAACCGACGTTTCAACTCCTGAAAGGCCTCCACGGCTGCAGGAGACCAATTCGTCACATCAGAACCCTTCTTGGTCAAATCCGTCAAAGGCTTCACCACACTAGAAAAATTAGTGATGAAGCGACGGTAAAAATTAGCAAAACCCAAGAACTTCTGAAGAGTCTTCACAGATGTAGGTTGAGTCCAGTCATGAATAGCCTGGACCTTGACTGGATCCATCTCGATAGTAGAAGGAGAAAAAATAAAGCCCAAAAAGGAAACCTTCTGGACTCCGAAGAGACATTTAGAGCCCTTCACAAACAAGGCATTGGCACACAGGACCTGAAATACCATCCTGACCTGCTTCACATGAGACTCCCAATCATCAGAAAAGACCAAAATATCATCCAGGTACACAATCATAAATCTATCCAGGTACTCTCAGAAGATATCGTGCATGAAGGACTGAAACACAGAGGGGGCATTAGAAAGCCCAAAAGGCATCACCAAGTATTCAAAATGGCCTTCGGGCGTATTAAATGCTGTTTTCCATTCATCGCCCTGCTTTATGACTTCAGAAGGAGTAGAAGAAGCAATTGACACCAAAGGAGCATCGCCATGAATCCCCTGGCACCCCCAACTTGACACAGACATTGCTTTCCAATCCAGGACTGGATTATGAGCCTGCAGCCATGGCAGACCCAACACGACAACATCATGCAAATTATGTAGCACCAGAAAGCGAATTACCTCCTGATGTACAGGAGCCATGCACATGGTCAATTGAGTCCAGTACTGAGGGTTATTCTTGGCCAATGGTGTAGCATCAATTCCCTTTAGCGGAATAGGGAACTGTAAAGGCTCCAAGATAAAACCACAGCGCCTGGCAAATGACAAATCCATCAAATTCAGGGCAGCACCTGAATCCACAAAAGCCATAACTGGGTAGGATGACAGAGAGCAAATCAAAGTAACAGACAAAATGAATTTAGGTTGTACAGTACCATTGGTGACAAACTTGGCAACCCTTTTTGTGCGCTTAGAGCATGCTGAGATAACATGAGCAGAATCACCACAGTAAAAGCACAACCCATTCTGACGTCTGTGGTTTTGCCGTTCAACTCTGGTCAGAATCCTGTCACATTGCATAGGCTCAGGTTTCTGCTCAGAAAATACCGCCAGAGGGTGCACAGGTTTGCGCTCCCGCAAACGCCGATCAATCTGAATGGCCAAAGACATTGACTCATTCAGACCCGCCGGCGTGGGGAACCCCACCATAACATCTTTAAGGGCTTCAGAAAGACCCTTTCTGAAAATCGCCGCCAGGGTGCACTCATTCCACTGAGTGAGCACTGACCACTTCCTAAACTTCTGACAATAAACCTCTGCTTCATCCCGACCCTGAGAGAGAGCCAGCAAAACCTTCTCTGCTTGGTCTACCAGATTTGGTTCCTCATAAAGCACTCCAAGCGCCAGAAAAAACGCATCAACATTTAGCAGTGCAGGATCTCCTGGCGCCAAAGAGTATGCCCAATCTTGAGGGTCACCCCGCAACAAAGAAATAACAATTGTGACTTGCTGAACAGAGTCGCCAGATGAGCGAGGTCTCAGAGAAAGAAATAACTTACAATTATTCTTAAAGTTCAAAAACCTAGATCTATCTCCGGAGAACAGCTCAGGAATAGGTATTTTAGGCTCTGACATAGGACTGCGGATTACATAATCCTGAATGCCCTGTACCCTTGCAGTGAGATGATCCACACTAGAAGACAGACTCTGAATGTCCATATTAGTAGCTGCATACAGAACCACCCAGAGATTAAGGGGAGGAGAGAGGCAAAACACAGTGCAGAGGAAAAAAAAAAAAATGACCTTAAGATTTCTCTTCTCCCTCTTTAGCTGCATTAACACTTTCGGGCCTGCTGTACTGTTATGATCCTGGTGGTAGGATCTAAAACTGACCTGACAAATATACCCTGAGTATATAGGACAAGTTCTGGGGATGTGGAAGCTATACTGACCGCAATCCTGATCCTATCCAAACACACTAAAGGCAGCTGTGGAACGTTACCTGAAAACCTAGACGTCTCGTCACAGCCTGAGAAACTGACTACCCCTAGAGAGAAAGCAAAGACCTCACTTGCCTCAGAGAAATGTACCCCAAAGTTTTAGATAGCCCCCCACAAATAATAACGGTGAGTCAAGGGGAAAACACAAACGTAGAGATGAAACAGATTTAGCAAATGAGGCCCGCTAATACTAGATAGGCAGAAAATAGATAGGTGTCTGTGCGGTCAGTACAAAAACTATCAAAAGTAAACCACGCAGAGAATACAAGAACCCGCACACTGACTCACGATGTGAGGGGCGCACTCTGCACCCCAGAACTAACCAGCAAGCAAAAAATCACATAAAAGCAAGCTGGGCTGAACTCATAATATAATGAGAAACGTTTTCAAGGAAATAATGAGAAACTGAACAAGCAAACTTAGCTTCTCATAGCAGGAGACTGGTCACAAGGAATATTCAGGAGAGCACAGGATCAGGACTGAATACACCGACAGCAGGCGACAAGTAAAGGTCCAGGTGAGTTAAATAGGCCCAGCCTAGCAGGAGATGAAACAGCTGAGCCCAGCCAAGACCAGCCATATCGCTAAAGGCCACCAGAGGGAGCCCAAGACCAAACTCACACAGTACCACTCATGACCACAGGAGGGAGCCCGAGAACGGAATTCACAACATATTCCATGGTCATTTTTACCACAAAGTGTACACCGTTAAAACAATTCCCAAAAAACAATGTCAGAATTGTGTTTTTCTAACAATTTCACGGCATTTGGAATTTTTTTCCCATTTTCGAGTACACTACATGGTAAAATGAATGGTGTAACTCAAAATTATAACTTGTCCTGCAAAAAACAATGTCTATATGGACAGAAAAATAAAATCTTTAGGGCTCTAGGAAGAAGGGTAGGAAAAAACGGAAATGAAAAAACTAAAATGGGTCGTGACTTGAAGGGGTTAAAAGTGAGTTCATAGTTAAGGCAAAAAATATGCAGGTGACAGCCATCTTGCACTCACTAGTGCTTCTACGGACCTGCACATGTTGCATTTTTCCCCCTTGCCTTTAGCCTTGCTTTTCATATGACATGGAAAAGAAGAGTTTTCACCATATTTGCAGAGTGCCGCTATAAATTCATTACTTTCGTTATGAATGTTTGGAATACTCACAATACTCACAGCCTGATATGCGCTGAACTCTGGAGCGTGGGAAAATGCCAGATCATTTTTCTCGGATGGCGAGAAAACGGTCGTGTGACCCTAGCCTTAACCACATTGGTCTTCATGCATATATATGAGATCACCTTTGCGGTCTAATTTTTAAAACCTCCCACTATGTGGATAGGTTCACATGAGCGTATAAAAATCAGCTTCAGACCTGCTATGTATAGCTAAAATAATCATTTGCTATGAGCACCGGCCACAGGGCGGCTCTCATATCAATCTAGCAGTGACAACCACAGAAGTCTCCTGCAGACCCTGTGTTGTCATGCCAACCCATCGGCGACCCGTGGTCATGTGACACAGGTGCCGATGAGCTGGTTTGTGACGCGCTTCTGGCACAAGCATGTTAAATGCCGGTGTCAGAGATTGACAGTGGCATTTAACATGCTAACAGGTGTGGGTGGCCTGCGATTTTACCCGCAGTTGTTAGGGGCACATGTCAGTTGATGAAATCAGCTGCCATGTGGTGGAAAACATGTGGGCTCAATGCTGGAGCCTGCATAGAGTGTGGGAACACGACCTATGACATACCTACTGTATATGTCATAGGCCTTGAAGGGGTTAAGGTCATGCTTCTGTATTGCCATTTTTAACTAAATTCCACAGACTATGCTTTAAAATGTAGATATTATACGGTGTATAACTTCAATGCCAGAAGATGGTGACTTTTCAAATAAAAATAAATACAGTATTTTATATTTGATAGCTTCAATAGCTAACTGTATAGTTAATCGCTGCAGAATTTTAAAGCACTAAGGCAGTTTATTTTTGCAGAGGAATACAATGTATGAGTGTATTAATCTGCATACAATTTACATATTTTCAAGAATTGAAGAAGTCAATAGAATCTTACTCGTTCGTGATTTAAAATTGCATTATGTTAAGCCAAACTTGTAATTCTGAAGAGTAACTACAATTTCTCATGACTTAAGTTGTGCATTTAATGTTGTTTTTCCTGAGTCTCTAAAACTGTATTATAATTCTAGTGTTTTTCATGCTGTTCATCATTTTTTCTGAGCCTACATCTGTGTTGCATACTGCTTTAACCCCTGCCCTGGTCGCTAGGTGACACCGGACTAAAACTACTGTTATGGCTGGATACCAGCAGCCCGTGGGTGTTTAGCTTTTAGATTGCTGAGACTAGTAATCTAGTCTTTCCTACATACTTGTGTTTTACTGCAGTGAGCTGGAATGTAATTTGCTCTCTGCTGCGAGCCATGGGTGGGTGTTGTGATCCGCTTTTTGGGCTCCCCTAGTGGTGGCTGGTGGTACTGGAGACTTGTGTGTTCTTTTCTGCCTCAGCTCACCTGCTTCCATCAGTTTTGGGAGTTCCCTATTTAGCCTTGCTCTCCAGTCACTTCCTTGCCGGTCATCATTGTAACCTGAGTCTTTCAGTTGCATGTTCCTGCTACCAGTCTGCTGATCAGCTAAGTGGACTCTTGTCCTTTTTGTTTTGTATTTTTTTTTCCAGTTTACAGTTTGTCATTTCCTGTTACTGGAAGCTCTTGTGGACTGAAATTGCCACTCCTGTGTCATGAGTTGACACAGGAGTCTTAAAGTAATTTCAGGATGGGTTTTTGAAAGGGTTTTTCAGCTGACCGTGAAGTCCTCTTTTGTATCCTTCCTCTATCTAGTAAGTGGACCTCGCTTTGCTAAATCTACCTTCATACTGTGTATGTCTTTTCCTCTGAACTCACCGTTAATATATGTGGGGGCTACTATCATCTTTGGGGAATTTCACTAGAGGTAAGCCAGGTCTGTTCCTTCCTCTTCCAGGCGTAGTTAGTTCTCCGGCTGGCGCATGGCATCTAGGCAGCCGTAGGAATGCTTCCTGGCTACTGTTAGTTGTGTGGTAGATTTAGGTCACGGTCAGCTTGAGTTTCCATCACCCGAGGGCTAGTCTGTTATTTTGTGTTTCTGATGTTCCCATGCCATTGGGGAATCATGACAGTATGACCGGCCACTGTTAAAGTAATTGGCAGAAGAAAGGAGAGTAAAAGAAGTCTGTAGATTTTTTATTTTTTTTTTCCCCTCACATGTTTGCTACTTAGTTGGCTCAGTTGTATTTCTGCTCTATTTACAGCCTTGCCTTTCTCTCCTTCTAATCCTTGAATGGCTCTGATCTCTCCGGTTTAAGGATGGACTCTCAGAGTTTGGCTGCAGGTTTAAATAATCTTGCTACGAAGGTTCAGAATTTACAAGATTATGTTATACATACTCCTATTTCTGAGCCTAAGATTCCTACACCAGAGGTATTTTCCGGAGATAGATCTCGGTTTCTGAATTTCAAAAGTAATTGTAAATTATTCCTTTCTCTCAGACCTCACTCCTCTGGAGATCCTGTTCAGCAGGTTAAGATTGTGATTTCTTTGCTGCGAGGTGACCCTCAAAATTGGGCATTTTCATTGACACCAGGGGATCCTGCGTTGCTCAATGTGGATGCGTTTTTTCTGGCTTTAGGGTTGCTGTATGAGGAACCTAATTTGGAGATTCAAGCTGAAAAAGCTTTAATAGCCCTGTCTCAAGGGCAAGATGAAGCTGAGATATACTGCCAAAAATTTCGTAAATGGTCTGTGCTTACTCAGTGGAATGAGTGTGCCCTAGCGGCAATTTTCAGAGAAGGCCTTTCTGATGCCGTTAAGGATGTCATGGTGGGGTTTCCTACGCCCACAGGTCTGAATGAGTCCATCACAATGGCGATTCAGATTGATCGGCGTTTGCGGGAGTGCAAACCCGTGCACCATTTGGCGGTATCTTCTGAAGGGACGCCAGAGAAAATGCAATGTGACAGAATTCTGTCAAGAAGCGAGCGGCAGAATTATAGGCGCAAAAATGGCTTGTGCTTCTACTGTGGTGATTCCGCGCATGTTATATCAGCATGCTCTAAACGTACTAGGAAGGTTGACAAGTCTGTTTCTATTGGCACTTTACAGTCTAAATTTCTTCTGTCTGTAACTCTGATTTGTTCATTATCAGTTATTACCGTGGATGCCTATGTGGACTCTGGCGCCGCTCTGAGTCTCATGGATTGGTCCTTCGCCAGGCGCTGTGGGTTTGATTTGGAGCCTCTGGAAGTTCCTATACCTCTGAAGGGTATTGATTCTACACCTCTGGCTTGTAATAGACCACAGTTCTGGACGCAAGTGACTATGCGTATGACTCCAGACCATCAGGAGATGATTCGCTTCCTCGTGTTGCATAATTTACATGATGTGTTAGTGCTTGGATTACCATGGTTGCAATCTCATAACCCAGTACTGGACTGGAAAACTATGTCTGTGTTAAGCTGGGGATGTCGGGGGGCTCATGGGGACATACCTTTGGTTTCTATCTCGTCATCTATTCCCTCTGAGGTTCCGGCATTTTTGTCGGATTTTGGGGATATTTTTGAAGAGCCTAAAATTGGTTCTCTCCCTCCCCACAGAGAGTGTGATTGCGCCATAGATCTGATTCCAGGCAGTACATTTCCAAAGGGTCGTTTGTTTAACCTATCTGTACCTGAGCATGCTGCCATGCGAGAGTATGTTAAGGAGTCCCTGGAAAAGGGACATATTCGTCCTTCTTCATCACCTTTAGGAGCTGGGTTTTTCTTTGTCTCTAAAAAGGATGGCTCGCTGAGGCCTTGTATTGATTATCGACTCCTGAATAAAATTACTGTCAAATATCAGTATCCGTTGCCGCTGCTTACTGATTTGTTTGCTCGCATAAGGGGGGCTAAGTGGTTCTCCAAGATTGATCTCCGTGGGGCGTATAATTTGGTGCGAATTAAGCAAGGGGATGAGTGGAAAACCGCATTTAATATGCCTGAGGGCCACTTTGAGTATTTAGTAATGCCTTTCGGCCTTTCTAATGCACCTTCAGTTTTTCAGTCCTTTATGCATGATATTTTCCGTGAATATCTGGATAAATTTATGATTGTGTATTTGGACGATATTTTGATTTTTTCTGAGGACTAGGAGTCTCATGTTCAGCAGGTCAGGAGGGTTTTTCAGGTCTTGCGGGAGAATTCTCTGTGTGTAAAGGGTTCTAAGTGTGTTTTTGGGGTTCAAAAGATTTCCTTTTTGGGGTACATTTTTTCCCCTTCTTCTGTTGAGATGGACCCTGTCAAGGTTCGGGCTATTTGTGACTGGACGCAGCCTACTTCTCTAAAGGGTCTTCAGAAGTTCTTGGGCTTTGCTAATTTTTATCGTCGATTTATAACTGGTTTTTCTGGTGTTGCTAAGCCTCTTACGGATTTGACTAAGAAGGGTGCTGATGTTGCCAATTGGTCCTCTGCCGCTGTGGAGGCCTTTCGGGAACTTAAGCGCCGCTTTTCGTCTGCCCCTGTGTTGCGCCAGCCTGATGTCTCTCTCCCCTTTCAGGTTGAGGTCGATGCTTCCGAGATCGGAGCGGGGGCGGTTTTGTCGCAGAAAAGTTCCGATTGCTCAGTGATGAGACCTTGTGCGTTCTTTTCTCGAAAATTTTCTGCCGCCGAAAGAAATTATGATGTCGGTAATCGGGAGCTTTTGGCCATGAAGTGGGCATTTGAGGAGTGGCGTCATTGGCTTGAGGGTGCTAGACATCAGGTGGTGGTTTTGACTGATCACAAGAATCTGATTTATCTTGAGTCTGCCAGGCGCCTGAATCCTAGACAGGCGCGCTGGTCGTTGTTTTTCTCTCGGTTTAATTTTGTGGTCTCATATCTACCAGGTTCTAAGAATGTGAAGGCAGATGCCCTTTCTAGGAGTTTTGAGCCTGATTCCCCTGGTGATTCGGAACCTACAGGTATCCTTAAGGATGGGGTGATATTATCCGCTATTTCCCCAGATCTGCGACGTGCTTTGCAAGAGTTTCAGGCGGATAGACCTGATCGCTGTCCACCTGGTAGACTGTTTGTTCCTGATGATTGGACCAGTAGAGTCATCTCGGAGGTTCATTCTTCTACGCTGGCGGGTCATCCTGGAATTTTTGGTACCAGGGATTTGGTGGCTAGATCCTTCTGGTGGCCATCTCTGTCTCGAGATGTGCGTGTTTTTGTGCAGTCTTGTGATGTGTGTGCTCGGGCCAAGCCTTGTTGTTCTAGGGCTAGCGGGTTGTTGTTGCCCTTGCCTATTCCGAAGAGGCCTTGGACGCACATCTCGATGGACTTTTGTTTCTGATCTTCCTGTCTCTCAGAGGATGTCTGTTATCTGGGTGGTGTGTGACCGTTTTTCTAAGATGGTTCATTTGGTGCCATTGCCGAAGTTGCCTTCCTCGTCTGAGTTGGTTCCTTTGTTTTTTCAAAATGTGGTTCGCTTGCATGGTATTCCTGAAAATATCGTTTCTGATAGGGGTACCCAGTTCGTTTCTAGATTTTGGCGGGCATTCTGTGCCAGGTTGGGCATTGATTTGTCTTTTTCGTCTGCCTTCCATCCTCAGACTAATGGCCAGACGGAGCGAACTAATCAGACTTCGGAGACGTATTTGAGGTGTTTTGTGTCTGCGGATCAGGATGATTGGGTTGCCTTTTTGCCGTTGGCGGAGTTTGCTCTTAATAATCGGGCTAGTTCGGCCACTTTGGTTTCCCCTTTCTTTTGCAATTCGGGGTTTCATCCCCGTTTTTCTTCTGGTCAGGCGGAGTCTTCGGATTGTCCTGGAGTAGATGCTGTGGTGGATCGGTTGTATCGGATTTGGGAACAAGTGGTGGACAATTTGAATTTGTCCCAGGAGAGGACTCAGCGGTTTGCTAACCGCCAGCGTCGGGTTGGTCCTCGCCTTCGTGTTGGGGACTTGGTGTGGTTGTCTTCCCGTTTTGTCCCAATGAGGGTTTCTTCTCCTAAATTTAAGCCTCGGTTCATCGGTCCCTATAGGATTTTGGAGATTATTAACCCTGTTTCCTTTCGTTTGGACCTCCCGGCATCTTTCGCTATCCATAATGTGTTCCATCGGTCGTTGTTGCGGAGATACGAGGTGCCGGTGGTTCCTTCTGCTGAGCCTCCTGCTCCTGTGCTGGTTGAGGGTGAATTGGAGTACGTTATAGAGAAGATCTTGGACTCCCGTATTTCCAGGCGGAGACTCCAGTATCTGGTTAAATGGAAGGGCTATGGTCAGGAAGATAATTCTTGGGTAACTGCCTCTGATGTTCATGCCTCGGATTTGGTTCGTGCCTTTCATAGGGCTCATCCAGGTCGCCCTGGCGGTTCTTGTGAGGGTTCGGTGCCCCCTCCTTAAGGGGGGGGTACTGTTGTGATCCGCTTTTTGGGCTCCCCTAGTGGTGGCTGGTGGTACTGGAGACTTGTGTGTTCTTTTCTGCCTCAGCTCACCTGCTTCCATCAGTTTTGGGAGTTCCCTATTTAGCCTTGCTCTCCAGTCACTTCCTTGCCGGTCATCATTGTAACCTGAGTCTTTCAGTTGCATGTTCCTGCTACCAGTCTGCTGATCAGCTAAGTGGACTCTTGTCCTTTTTGTTTTGTATTTTTTGTCCAGTTTACAGTTTGTCATTTCCTGTTACTGGAAGCTCTTGTGGACTGAAATTGCCACTCCTGTGTCATGAGTTGACACAGGAGTCTTAAAGTAATTTCAGGATGGGTTTTTGAAAGGGTTTTTCAGCTGACCGTGAAGTCCTCTTTTGTATCCTTCCTCTATCTAGTAAGTGGACCTCGCTTTGCTAAATCTACCTTCATACTGTGTATGTCTTTTCCTCTGAACTCACCGTTAATATATGTGGGGGCTACTATCATCTTTGGGGAATTTCACTAGAGGTAAGCCAGGTCTGTTCCTTCCTCTTCCAGGCGTAGTTAGTTCTCCGGCTGGCGCATGGCATCTAGGCAGCCGTAGGAATGCTTCCTGGCTACTGTTAGTTGTGTGGTAGATTTAGGTCACGGTCAGCTTGAGTTTCCATCACCCGAGGGCTAGTCTGTTATTTTGTGTTTCTGATGTTCCCATGCCATTGGGGAATCATGACAGGTGGGCTCCCTCCTATATAAACCCCAGCAGTCAGTCTCTAGCTGCTGGTTAGTTTGTTTAGTTAGTTGGGCTCTCTTTCTTGGCTCCTATGTACCGATTAGTACTTCCCATGTTCTGACTCTGGTTTGAATTTTGACTACTCGCTTGTCTCCTGATTTTGTCCTTAAAGTGACTTCTTGGCTTTGATCCTGCTTGGCGACCCTTCCTGCCTCTGGTTTGCTCTTCCGGATAGCAGCCCTTCCATGGAAGCAATCCACTGGACTCCATTGTAAGACCAGACTCCTATAACAGGGATTAAAGGGTGAAGGTTTCTTTGAATATGCCAGATGGAGTGGCTTTTGAACCTGTGGCCTCTGGCATATGTATCACCCTGTGCATTTGATACAATTTTACTTCAGTAGCAGCATTGTGGCTCCGTTCTTAGCGCTGTATTGCAGGAGTCCTTGGTTCGCATCAGAATAAAGTTTGTAAAGGTTATTTGGCATTATCTGTTTGTCACAGTTTTTAATTTGAAATTATCCTATTCAATAGTGAATGGGACTGATATATAAATCCCCTGGCAAAAATTATGGAATCACCGGCCTTGGAGGATGTTCATTCAGTTGTTTAATTTTGTAGAAAAAAAGCAGATCACAGTAATGGCACAAAACTAAAGTCATTTCAAATGGCAACTTTCGGGTTTTAAGAAACACTAAAAGAAATCAAGAACAACAAATGTGGTAGTCAGTAATGGTTACTTTTTTTAACCAAGCATAGGGGAAAAATTATGGAATCACTCAATTCTGAGGAAAAATTATGGAATCATGAAAAACAAACAAACAAAAAAACACTCCAAAACATCACTAGTATTTTGTTGCACCACCTCTGGCTTATATAACAGCTTGCAGTCTCTGAGGCATGGACTTAATGAGTGTCAACCAGTACTCTTCATCAATCTGCCTCCAACTTTCTCTGATTGCTGTTGCCAGATCAGCTTTGCAGGTTGGAGCCTTGTCATGGACCATTTTTTTCAACTTCCATCAAATATTTTCTATTGGATTGAGATCCAGACTATTAGATTCAAATTACAAATTATGTGACTTCTTGAGGCAATTGGTCGCTTGGATTTGGTTTAGAGGTATCAGTCTACAAGAGGCTGAAAACAAATGCACGTCACAGTTTCTAGATTTATATTAGTAGTAGCTAGAAAATCATTTATCATTTCCTTTAAACTTCACAAATACTTGCTACTTTGTGTTGGTGTATCACAGATAATCCCGAGAAAATACATTTAAGTTTGTGGCAGTCATGTAAAAAATCCGGAGCACAAGGTCAATTTCCAAAATTTTGACAAGACTGAGTTTCATAGAACATTCTTTTATTCCATAACATGAAATTAAGGTTAATAATATAGCTTTCATTACAAACTCTTCTGTTTTACTCAAATTAGTTTATGCAAAAGTTCAGCTTTTAATATGAACTCCATGATCTTAAAGGGCAACACCTATTCTTCAAGCATGGGATGAACAAGTTGGAGAAATATTGCAACATCTGTCTTTTTTCCATTTTTCAAGAGCGACCTCTTTTAGAGTCTGGATGCTAGAAGGAGAGTGATGCTCAACTTGTTTCTTGTTTTTTTGTTTGTTTTTCATGATTCCATAATTTTTCCTCAGAATTGAGTGATTCCATAATTTTTCCCCATGCTTTGTTTAAAAAAAAGTAACCATTACTGACTACCACATTTTTTGTTCTTGATTTCTTTTAGTGTTTCTTAAAACCAGAAAGTTGCCATTTGAAATGACTTTAGTTTTGTGCCATTACTGTGATCTGCTTTTTTTCTACAAAATTAAACAACTGAATGAACATCTTCCAAGGCCGGTGATTCCATAATTTTTGCCAGGTGTTGTAGTAATATCTTTGGCTCCCTCCTTATTTAGCTCGCTAATAGAGCTTACTGAAGAAGCTGTAACGGGAACCCGGATACCTGGATCACTCCCAATAATCAGGTGTCCGGCACCACAGCTGTATGTGTCGCAGCCTGTGTGACAGTCGCAACACATGTATGGAGAGCCTGTGTGTTGTGAATGACACACAGCGGCTACACATGCAACTGTGGCGCCAGACACCTGATTATCGGAGCCCTCTTGTCATCCAGGTTCCCAGTGCAGATTCTTTGGTAAGCTCCATAGCTTGCCGAATAAGGAGGGGGCCGAAGATATTCGCTCATGTCTATTCATAAGTAAGACATATAAACAGTATAGTGTGCTAAACACCCATGATGCACCCTGCTGGGGTCCATGTACTATTTGTCTGGCTGAAAATTACATACTGTATATTACATTTTAGTGACTTAAATAATGACGCTTTTAATTCACTATACCACTTACATCACACATCTTTGGATGATATTTTTTCTTTTCAGTGGGATTTTAGCAAATCCTGCCAAGTCTTGCCAGTGAGACCTAGTATATATAATACAGCTGCAGGCTGTATACATTCTTGCTTTAACAAATCTAATAGAAACAAACTTCCAACAATGATTTCATGTTTAGTTTTTTATTTCTTTTTGGAAACTGAGCTGGAGCTATCTCCTTTAAAACTGAATTTTATTTAACTTTTTTTACTTGTGTCATTGTCTAGATTCAATGTCCTTTTAATGAGCAAGAAGGCAAATAACACTTGTAACTCCCCTGACTGCATGAGTCTCCCTTCACATTTGCATTCAGTAATGCACAGAACAGCTGTTGTCTTATTCATCCTGATTTCCAGGCTACATTTAGATATTATATGTGTTTTCATCATAGAAAAAGTGAAGAAATATGCTCTATACCTGGTTTACCTGCTTCTGCCTTTAGCAGTGAATACATTATGGCAATTATGAAAGTTACGAAGTTATATTAACCCTACTGAATAAAGATGCCAGAAATGTAAGCCACATAAGACTCTTATTAAAATGTTCATCCAAGCTAGGTGTAGATGCTTACAGAGAAAGAGAAATACCTGTGGGCCGAATGTTCAGTCTGTCATTGAGGTCCTTACTATTGGTATATGATTTAGGTATTGTGTAGGCAATGTGGCTGACACACAAGCATTTTGCCTGGTATAATGGAAATTGTGGATGTCATGTTCATAATGTTGGGTAAAAAAAAAAAAAGCCTTACATAAAGTCTATAGAAGTTCATCATATCTTGAGGAAATCTTCATATTGGTCTGGGCCAGATGGAAAGGACAGTGACTGAAATGAGAAAAGCCTTACGTGTGTGTTTTTGGATTTGATTATTTTTATTCTCCTTCTAACTGTACTAATCCTAATTGTCTGGTATATGGTAATAAATTGTCTGGTATATGGTAATAAACATTGTTCATGTTATTGTGATAATATATGCACTACTTAAAGGTATACTATACAGTATCAATAACTAATGGGAAACATGTACCCACTAGGTTAATAACGGATATGACTGATGGATGTTCCAGAAAGTGTTGTCTAAGGGTTGTGCGCTCTTCACGATTAAGCCCTTAAAAGATGCATTTACTTTTCCACAGGAAATCCAAAAGGTGTTATCCATGGAGTGGTCTCTGTCAGCAACAGCTAAGACAACCTGGAGTTTCCAAATACCGGTACAGAATGGCAGGAAACCTCGTCAGAAGTTTAAAAAGTAGAGACAGAGGAATATTAGTAAGTATGGATCTGACAGAAGTCAGGGCTGGTAGTAGACAATTGTCCAAGGTTAGGAAAAAAAGCTGAATTTTAAAGTGGGAAGCAAACATTTTAACAGATTGGACTCTGCGCCAGAAAAATGCAAGGAAGACCCCCAAAAAACTTGGATCAGATCCTGTGACAGAAGAGCAAGGTGCAGAAGAGCAGATAACAGCAGCCAGGAGGAAAACGTCAAATATCAACCTGTCATGGCACATAATGGGGCAAATTATTTGGGGCTATAATAGGGGGAGTATGGCGGCTCAGTGGTTAGCAATATGGCTTTGCAGATTTGGGGTCCTGAATGCAAATCCCACCAAGGACAACATCTGCAAGTAGTTTGTGTATGTTTCATCCAGATTATGCGGTTTCCTCGCACAGTCCAAAGACAAACTAATAAGGGATTTAGATTGTGAGCTCCAATGGGGACAGTGATGACAATTTATGTGCAGTGCCATGGAATATGATGACACTACATAGGTAAAAGTAAATAAACAAACAACTCAAGGCACGGGATACACAAAACTGCACGTGTACTCAAATGTTCAGTATATATATGTGCACATGTACCCCAAAAGCTGGACGTAATAACGGACAACTCGGAAAATTAAATGCAAAAAGACAGAGAACAAAAAACCGAACTGATGCCAATATAATCAATAAATAAAGTTTATTAAGGAAAAATAATACTACATAAATTGGTAGGGGGGAAAAAGAAACCAAAAAATGGGGCACACAAAGGAGACACAGCAGCATACAAAAAACAGTCCCAAAATATTACAGTACTAACATGATATAAATAAATAAATAGATAAATATATATATATCGTTGAATATCGGACTGATAAATGTTGATATTACTCTGTTTATACCAGCATAGAGTGCCAAGAAAATATATATGTGGCCAAAGTGCAAAAAAGAGTGCGAATATAAAGTGCACAAGTGCAAAAAATCGACTGCTGGAATAACTAATTAATGCAGGTAACTGCTGTTAGGTATAGTGGGCACTGACACAGGTATGGTTAATAGTACTATCAATAGATGGTAAATATTGTAAGTATAATGAAAGGAAAGTGCCCAGAGCAGGATTTACCTGGATTGCTGCTGTCTCCTGGATGTGCCAGTCCCCACAGACCCCGATTCCCCACCTATGCTGCCGAAATACGTTACCAAAGTAGTCGTTTTTGCCTGTCAATCAGGCTGGTCTGGTCAGATGGGCGTGGTGTCTTCCCCCAGATCTTGCTTAGTTTTCCGTTGGTGGCGTAGTGGTGTGCGCATGTCCAAGGTCCCAAATCCACTGCACAGGGGAGTTCGCATCTCTGCTTCAGGAAAATGGCCGCCGCAATCTCCATCTGCGCATGCGCGGCATCCCGCGGCCATTTTCCTGAAGCCGCGGCCAGCAGAGCGCCGCTTCTGTGCACGCGCGGCCAAAGGAAGATGGCCGCCCCCACCGATCACCAATGAAATAGCGCACATCGCGCTCTTTTCACTCCCCTGTGCAGTGGATTCGGGACCTTGGACATGCGCACACCACTACGCCACCAACGGAAAACTAAGCAAGATCTGGGGGAAGACACCACGCCCATATGACCAGACCAACCTGATTGACAGGCGAAAACGACTACTTTGGTAACGTATTTCGGCAGCATAGGTGGGGAATCGGGGTCCACAAAATACACTATTGCAATGCACAGCTCAGGCCCTATTTAACAGTATTTTTATCTCATATGGAAAAAACGGGGTGACATGTTCCCTTTAAAAGAATTTTCAAACAATGCACATCAATAAAGAATGCAATTACCCTTTAAATAAGCCACCAAAGCTTCAGCACTGGAGTGTTGGGATTTAACAAGTGAGTAATATTTTTTTCATAAAAACAAAAGAAAAATGATGTTTTCTGCATGACCTGCCTCAGAAGAAAATGTGTGCAGATTAATGATGAGCGAATGTGTTCGGATATCGTGCTATCCAAGCATGCTCAGGTGTTATCCCAGCATCTTGGGTGTGCTCGAATAATATGTTCGAGTCCCTGTGGCTGCATGTTTTGTGGTGGTAGACAGCGGCAACACATGCAGGGATTGTCTGTTAGGCAATCCCTTCATGTGTTGGGGCTGTCTACTGCCACAGGAACTCGAATATATTATCTGAGCACTCCCAAGATACCCGGATAACACCTCAGCATGCTTGGATAACATGATATCCGAGCACGTTCGCTCATCACTAGTGCAGATCTTTTGTTATTTTGTCAGACTGATATAAATTAAAGTTAAACCTTAACCTCTTTCTGACCTCGGACGGGATAGTACGTCCGAGGTCAGAACCCCCGCTTTGATGTGGGCTCCGGTGGTGAGCCCGCATCAAAGCCGGGACATCTCAGCTGTTTTGAACAGCTGACATGTGCCTGTAATAGCGGCGGGTGAAATCGCGATTCACCCGCCGCAATTAACTAGTTAAATGCCGCTGTCAAACGCTGACAGCGGCATTTAACCGGCGCTTCCGGTCGGGCGGCCGGAAATTAGCGCATCGCCGACCCCGTCACATGATCGGGGGTCAGCGATGCATCAGAATGGTAACCATAGAGGTCCTTGAGACCTCTATGGTTACTGATGCCGGCCTGCTGTGAGCGCCCCCCTGTGGTCGGAGCTCATAGCACACCTGCATTTCTGCTGCATAACAGCGATCTGATGATCGCTGCTATGTAGCAGAGGCGATCAAGTGGTGCCAGATTCTAGCCTTCCATGGAGGCTATTGAAGCATGGCAAAAGTAAAAAAAAAAAAAAGTTTAAATCACCCCCCTTTCGCCCCATTCAAAATAAATAAATAAAAAAAAAATCAAACCTACACATATTTGGTATCGCCGCGTTCAGAATCGCCCGATCTATCAATAAAAAAAAAGCATTAACCTGATCGCTAAACAGCGTAGCAAGAAAAAAATTCGAAACGCCAGAATTACGTTTTTTTGGTCGCCGCAACATTGCATTAAAATGCAATAACGGGCGATCAAAAGAACGTATCTGCACCAAAATGGTATCACTTAAAATGCCAGCTCAGCACGCAAAAAAGTAAGCATTCACCCGACCCCAGATCATAAAAAATGGAGACGCTACGGGTATCGGAAAATGGCACAATTTTTTTTCTTTTTTAGCAAAGTTTGGAATTTTTTTTCACCACTTAAATAAAAGAGAACCTAGACATGTTTGGTGTCTATGAACTCGGAAGGACCTGGAGAATGAATCATAATGGTAGGTCAGTTTTAGCATTTAGTGAACCTAGCAAAAAAGCCAATCAAAAAACAAGTGTGCGATTTTTTTGCAATTTCACCGCACTTGGAATTTTTTTTCCGTTTTCTAGTACACAACATGCTAAAACCAATAATGTTGTTCAAAAGTACAACTTGTTTCGCAAAAAATAAGCCCTCGCATGGCCATATTGAAGGAAAAATAAAAACGTTATGGCTCTGGGAAGAAGGGGAGCAAAAAACGAACACGGAAAAACGGAATATCCCAAGATGATGAAGGGGTTAAAGCTTTCGTAAAAATCCAATTTAAAGCAAATATTAATATTATGATTTGAAAGAAAATACCTGCTTAGTAATATTTTAAAATATGACTTTTTTTGTTATTTAAGGCTTTAACTTTACTGTCTCTTTACTGTCTATATTAGAATATTGAATGCAAGAATTTCATGTGCTTTCCTGAGTCAAGATAAAACTGAGCTAATAATATGTATACTTGGCAATAATGTGCTGAACAACACTTTCAAACCTGGAGGTTAAAGGCAGAAGTCAACAGACAGTGAATCATGAAGCTGGCTCAGGTTCACTGGAAAAGTTCCCAAGTTATGGTAATAAACTCATCATTTACTCAGGGCAAAATGCATAGTTATTTGTTTTCATGTACACCAGTCCAGACTTTCTCTTCAATAATGCCTTTCTAGCTGCAGAACCTAACGTGTATGGTGCCTCAGATCAACAAATACAAGTAGATGGAAGCACTCTGCAGTTCCAGAGTTCATTGTTGCTCCTTCTATCATATAGAGCTGTGAGAGGTAATTTTGCTAAATGGGCCTTGGTTAAATATGTCAGTAGCATTCTGCTGTGACGTGCTATGCAGGCATAACACTGGTCACTAGGGAATTTTCCTGAGATTTTTGGAACTATTTTTTCAAACCAACAATTAATTGTCTTTTATACAATTTTGGTTGAAAGTTTTGAGACTGACACAAATTTGGGTTTTCACAAAGTTTGCTGCTCCATTGTTTTTAGACCTTTTAGTTAGATATTTCTATGGTTAGTGAAGTACAATTATCAGCATTTCATAAATTTTTAGTTTCAACATTTTTATTTCTGAGAACATCATTAAACATAGTAGACACAGATCATAATGTTCAAGGATCCCCTCGCAGGGGGAAATATGATAAAACTAGATGGTGGCCCGATTCTAATGCATCGGGTATTATAGAATATGTATGTAGTTTATTTATGAAGTTTTCAGAATAATGCAATTTATACACAGGATTCGGCCGGCCGGGCGCGACCAATTAGCAAAGCGTGGTTCAAATTCCGCGCCAGTTCGCGGCTGGACTGCGTCTGTCGCTGATTGTTCGTGGCCGGCCGGGCATGACCAATCAGTGAAGCCAGGGCTGGCTCCAGGTTTTTGAGGGCACCGGGAGAAAGAGTCTCAGTGGGCCCCCCTCTTTAACACATACCACGATTCATGATGCACAGATACAGCAGAGAAATATACCACAGCCAAGTAGCATATAACACAGCCCACATAGCATATAGGACAGCCACATAGCATATAGCACAGGCCACGTAGTATATAGCACAGGCCACATAGTATATAGCACAGGCCACGTAGTATATAGCACAGCCCATGTAGCAAATAGCACAGCCACGTAGCATATAACACAGCCACGTAGTACATAACACAGCCACGTAGTAAATAACGCAGCCCAAGTAGTATATAGCACAGCCACGTAGTATATAGCACAGCCCATGTAGTATATAGCACAGCCCACGTAGTACACAGCACATCCCATGTAGTATATTGCACAGCCCACACAGTGTATAACACAGCCCACGTAGTATATAACACAGCACACGCAGTGTATAACACAGCCCACATAGTACAGGTCCTTCTCAAAAAATTAGCATATAGTGTTAAATTTCATTATTTACCATAATGTAATGATTACAATTAAACTTTCATATATTATAGATTCATTATCCACCAACTGAAATTTGTCAGGTCTTTTATTGTTTTAATACTGATGATTTTGGCATACAACTCCTGATAACCCAAAAAACCTGTCTCAATAAATTAGCATATCAAGAAAAGGTTCTCTAAACGACCTATTACCCTAATCTTCTGAATCAACTAATTAACTCTAAACACATGCAAAAGATACCTGAGGCTTTTAAAAACTCCCTGCCTGGTTCATTACTCAAAACCCCCATCATGGGTAAGACTAGCGACCTGACAGATGTCAAGAAGGCCATCATTGACACCCTCAAGCAAGAGGGTAAGACCCAGAAAGAAATTTCTCAACAAATAGGCTGTTCCCAGAGTGCTGTATCAAGGCACCTCAATGGTAAGTCTGTTGGAAGGAAAAAATGTGGCAGAAAACGCTGTACAACGAGAAGAGGTGACCGGACCCTGAGGAAGATTGCTGAGGAAGCAGTGGACTGAGTCTGGTGTGGAAACATCCAGAGCCACCGTGCACAGGCGTGTGCAGGAAATGGGCTACAGGTGCCGCATTCCCCAGGTAAAGCCACTTTTGAACCATAAACAGCGGCAGAAGCGCCTGACCTGGGCTACAGAGAAGCAGCACTGGACTGTTGCTAAGTGGTCCCAAGTACTTTTTTCTGATGAAAGCAAATTTTGCATGTCATTCGGAAATCAAGGTGCCAGAGTCTGGAGGAAGACTGGGGAGAAGGAAGTGCCAAAATGCCTGAAGTCCAGTGTCAAGTACCCACAGTCAGTGATGGTGTGGGGTGCCATGTCAGCTGCTGGTGTTGGTCCACTGTGTTTCATCAAGGGCAGGTTCAATGCAGCTAGCTATCAGGAGATTTTGGAGCACTTCATGCTTCCATCGGCTGAAATGCTTTATGGAGATGAAGATTTCATTTTTCAGCACGACCTGGCACCTGCTCACAGTGCCAAAACCACTGGTAAATGGTTTACTGTCCATGGTATTACTGTGCTCAATTGGCCTGCCAACTCTCCTGACCTGAACCCCATAGAGAATCTGTGGGATATTGAGAAGAGAAAGTTGAGAGACGCAAGACCCAACACTCTGGATGAGCTTAAGGCCGCTATTGAAGCATCCTGGGCCTCCATAACATCTCAGCAGTGTCACAGGCTGATTGCCTCCATGCCACGCCGCATTGAAGCAGTCATTTCTGCCAAAGGATTCCCGACCAAGTATTGAGTGCATAACTGAACATTATTATTTGTTGGTTTTTTGGTTTGTTATTAAAAAACACTTTTATTTGATTGGACGGGTGAAATATGCTAATTTATTGAGACAGGTTTTTTGGGTTATCAGGAGTTGTATGCCAAAATCATCAGTATTAAAACAATAAAAGACCTGACAAATTTCAGTTGGTGGATAATGAATCTATAATATATGAAAGTTTAATTGTAATCATTACATTATGGTAAATAATGAAATTTAACACTATATGCTAATTTTTTGAGAAGGACCTGTATATAGCACAGCTCACGCAGTGTATAACACAGCCCACGTAGTATATAGCACAGCCCACGTAGTATTTAACACAGGCCACGTAGTATATAACACAGCCACGTAGTATATAGCACAACCACGTAGTATATTGCCCAGTCACGTATATTGCACAGCTACGTAGTATATAGCACAGTCCACGTAGTATATAACACAGCCACGTACTATATAGCACAGCCCATGTAGTATATAGCACAGCTCACACAGTATATAACACAGCCACGTAGTATATTGCCCAGCCATGTAATATATTGCACTGCCACGTAGTATATAGCACAGCCCACAAAGTAAATAGCACAGCTCATGCAGTATATAACACAACCACATAGTATATTGCCCAGCCACGTAATATATTGCACAGCCATGTAGTATATAGCGCAGCCCACGTAGTATATAGCACAGCCACGTAGTATATAGCACAGCCCACATAGTATATAACAGTGTATAGCACAGCCCACGCAGTGTATAATACAGCCCACGTAGTATATAACACAGCCCGCACAGTGTATAACACAGCCCACGTAGGATAAACACCCCCGGATCCAGGCGGGGCGTTTAGCGATGCTCCGGTCCCAAGAATGCACTGCGGTCTCGCAAAATGATGACGTATCGTTCTCATGAGACCGCTACGTCATCATCTCTCGAGACCGCAATGCATGGCCCGGAGCGTCGCGAGGAGTGGGAAAGACGCCGGAAGGTGAGAATATAATGATTTTTTATTATTATTATTTTTAACATTATATGTTTTTACTATTGATGCTGCATAGGCAATCAATAGTAAATAGCAGCATTAATGGACTGCGTTACACCGCGGCTTAGCGCGGTGTAATGCAGTCATTAACCCTGTGTGAGTGCTGACTGGAGAGGAGTAGGGAGGGGTACTGTCGGAGAGTAGGAAGGGGCGAATTCGCGGCCGGATTGTGCCCTGCTGGCCCCGACCAATCAGCGTCACGGGATTTCCGTTACAAACAGACAGAAAGACAGACAGAAAGAAAGACAGACGGAAGTGACCCTTAGACAATTATATAGATAGATAAGATTATGAAAGTTACATTATCCTTGAAGATATTATAGTATTTGCATAAATCCAGTGTATAACAATTTTAACTCAATTATATTCGGGTTAATGGAGGGGGGAAGGAAGAGGGGACAAAAAGGGGGGGGTACAGAGAACATTGAGTGTTACTGATGAGAGTTAAGTTGACGTGAGATACCAGATTGAATGAACCAAGAATTAAGGTTATCAAGACGTATAAGTATAATCGTGTTTTATGTAGCTAGAAACAATGTTCTAGAAAGGTCGTCGTCATTCTGAGCTTGGATCCAAGGATCCCATATACTCCGAAAAGTATCAATAGTGTCAGGCTTAGTAGCCTCAATTTATTCCTAAATCATTATTAAGTTAATCCTTCTCTTCACCTGGAGTATCGACAACGTATTTGTGAGGACTGGTGGAACGCACCAAGTTAATATGGAAGTTATAATTGGTGCGTTCGCAGCCTGGGGTCCACCGTGCAGGAGACAACCTGCTGCTAGAAAATGACGGCACTATATGGCGGTATAAGTGAACTCAGTTACTTCACTGAGTCACACAGAAAAGAACAAGCTGTGCCCTGTTAGCGTTACAGGGGAACACAGCTAACTGCTGAGCTGATGGCAGTCAGTGGTCACACACAGAGAAGCACACAAAAACTCCTTACCGGAGGTGCCGGTATTCTAGAGGCTTATTTCAGCCGCGTCCCTGAATACAATCATACAAACTCCTCACCAGAGGTGCCGGTATTCTAGGGGCTTATTTCAGCTGGGTCCCTGAATATAATCATACAGGCGCAACCACAATTAGCAAGCTCATAACATAAAGTGATACTAGCGCATGGCCGTGCGGCCATGCAAACCTTTTATAGCTACAGCAGCTTCAGGACCTTCCTAGAGGACCAATGGAAGCTGCTACAATATCAGAGCAACTTCAGGAACTTCCTAGGGGACCAATGGGAGCTGCAGCAGTACCTGAGCATGTGACCCCTGACCTCCAATGAGAGGTCTTACCCTGGGCATGCTCAGAAGGGAAAAAGCAGGACTTATCCCAGAGACGTCTGCTCGTCGCTGACCAGTACTGGCTACAATGGCTGAGCCTGGGAAAGCAGCAGAAACCATCCGCACAGTATCAGGCTGAGCCAGACGCTGGGACCGACGTCTCCGCTGAGCAGGCTCCACTGTGGCTGGAGAAGAATGGGAGACCACAGAGAAGATGGCTCGAGATTCCCCCTGTGCAGAGGCCGGAACTTGACCCCTAACATTACACCCCCTCCTAGGGCCCCCCTCCTTGAGCCTCGCTATGCTCAAAGGCAGCAATGAGCAACGGAGCTCAAATATTCTCAACAGGCTCCCAGGACCTGTACTTTTGACCATAACCCTTCTAGTCCACCAAATAAAACTTTTTCCCACATACCACCTTGCACCCCAAGATAGCGTTCACCTCATAATCATCCGAAGACGAACCCGATGTCCCGGCAGATGACTCGGAAAACCGGGACATGTGTACGGGTTTTAAGAGGGACACATGAAAGGTGTCGGTGATACTTAGGTGTGGAGGAAGGGCCAGATGGTAGACCACAGGGTTAACCTGCTTGACAACCTTGAAAGGTCCCAAGTAGCGAGAAGCAAACTTAGTGGACTCAACTCGCAGCCTGATGTTATGGGTGGAGAGCCACACTAAGTCGCCAGGAGCAAAGGTCGGAGCTGGGCACCGATGTGCATCGGCAGAGGACCTCATTCTCTCCTTGGAGGCCCGGATGGCATCCTAAGTGTGGTCCCAAATGTCCCGTGCCTCCACAGCCCACTCTGCCACCCTGGAGTCGGCGGAAGACACAGACATAGGCATAGGAACCCGCGGATGCTGACCTTAATTAAGGAGGAATGGAGTCTGACCAATGGAGTCGGCTGTGGCGTTATTAAGTGCATACTCCGCTCATGGTAGCAAGGATGCCCAGTCATCCTGCCTGGCAGAAACAAAATGTCGCAAATATGTGACCAAGGTCTGATTGGTCCTCTCTACCAATCCATTCGTCTCGGGGTGATATGCTGAAGAGAGATTTAACTCAATGCTGAGTAAATGACAAAGCTCTCTCCAGAACCGAGACGCAAACTGGGGACCCCGGTCACTGACAACTTTGTCTGGCATACCGTGTAGGTGGAAAATATGTCTTATGAACAACGCTGCCAAGGCCCGTGCAGAAGGTAACCATGGAAGTGGCACCAGGTGCACCATTTTAGAAAAATGGTCGGTGATTACCCAAATGATGGTGCAACCACGAGACTTGGGTAAGCTCATCACAAAGTCCATCTCGACCATCTCCCAGGGCTTGTCAGCCACCGGCAGGGGATAGAGTAACCCAGAATGTCATTGTCGAGAGGACTTATTTTTGGTGCAGGAGACACACGTCCGAACATAGTCTCTGACGTCACGGGCCATATGCTGCCACCAGTACTTCCTCGCCAACAGCTCAGATGTCCTCTTGGTCCCAAAATGTCCACCCACCCTGGATGAATGAGCCCAAGAGAGAACCTCCGGTCGCAAATTAGTAGGTACAAACGTCTTGCCTGGAGGCACCAATTCTAAAGAAACTGGAGCCATGGTTCTCAGGCTCTCAGAAGGGACTATAAGCCGAGGCTCCTCTTCCTCCTCCACAGACGACACAATGGAGCGACAGACAGCGTCAACACGAATGTTCTTCTCCCCAGAGAGATAAAGGAGGGTAAAATGGAACTGGGAGAAGAATAAGGACCATCTGGCTTGGCAAGAATTTAGCTGTTGAGTTGTTTGTAGGTACACCAAATTTTTGTGGTCAGTGAAGACTTGGAATGGAAAGCGAGCCCCTTCCAGAAGGTGTCGCCACTCAGAGAAAGCCAACTTCATAGCTAGCAACTCCATGTCCCCGATGGAATAAATCCTTTCTGCTGGTGTGAAGGTCTTGGAAAAGAAGAAGCAGGGATGCTTCCGACCTTGAGCATCCTTTTGGAAGAGGACTGCACCAGCACCAACAGATGAGGCATCCACCTCCATTATGAACGGCTTATCTACATTGGGCCGATGATGGATGGGAGCGCTAGCAAAATGAGATTTTATAGAAAGGAAGGCCTTGGAGACTTCCTCCGACCACAACTTGGGATTTGCTCCTTTCTTGGTAAGGGCTACCAAGGAAGCTACCAAAGTCAAGAAATGCGGAATGAACTGACGGTAATAATTAATGAACCCCATAAAACGCTGCACCACTTTGAGAGAATGAGGTTCCTGCCAGTCCATCACAGCCTGTAGTTTGGCAGGATCCATAGCCAATCCCTGAGTGGAGATGATATAACCAAGGAAAGGCAAGGACTCCTGCTCAAACACACATTTCTCCAACTTGGCATAAAGAATTTGCCCATAAGAGGTCGAAGACCTTCCGAACCTCTCTCCGGTGGGAGTAAATATCTGGAGAGTAAATGAGTATATCATCCAGATAGACTATGACCGAGGTGGAGAGTATATCCTGGAAGATGTTATTCACAAAGTCTTGGAAGGCGGCTGGGGCATTACAGAGCCCAAAGGGCATCACCAGACATTCATAATGCCCATCCCTGGTATTAAAAGCCATCTTCTATTCATCCCCCTCACGGATGCGAATCAGGTTATAAGCACCCCGCAGGTCTAATTTGGTAAATACCCTTGCTCCCCGTAGCCTATCGAAGAGCTCAGATATCAGGGGCAACGGGTAGTTATTCTTAACGGTGATGGTGTTAACACCCCTGTAATCTATGCATGGACGTAGTTCTCTGTTCTTCTGCACGAAGAAGAACCCCGCCCTTGCAGGTGACACTGACTTCCTAATGAACCCCCTTGCCAAATTCTCCTGGATGTATTGGGACATAGCCTCCATCTCCGGGAGAGAGAGAGCATAGACCCGTCCCCGTGGAGGTTCAGCTCCAGGCATGAGATCAATAGGACAGTCATATGGGCGGTGAGGTGGAAGGGTCTCTGCAGCCTTCTTGGAGAACATGTCTGCATAGAACCAATAGCACTTGGGTAGGGAAGTGAGATCTGCGGGTATCTCTGTAGTGGAAACCTGAACGGACTCCCTCAGATATCTGCCCTTACAAGATTCGCTCCAACCCAAAATTCTCCCTGAGGACCACTCTATAAGTGGAGAGTGAAAACGTAACCAGGGCATCCCAAGTGGAATCTCATCCATCCCCTCGGGAAGGATAAGCAGGGAGATAATCTCCTGATGGGAAGGAGACATAGGTAATGTGAAAGGGATGGACTGATGTGTAGTTTGTGTGGGCAGTGTTGACCCATTTACCACTCGAACAGTCACTGGCCTGGCGAGCATCACCAGGGGTATGGCGTGGCATTGGGCGAAGGCAGAGGACAAAAAATTCCCCTCCACCCCAGAGTCCACACAAAACTTGACTGTGAGAGTGGAAGAGCCTAAAGTGATTGTCCCTTTAAAGGACAACTTGGAGGAAAATGCCACTGTGTCTAGTGAACCTCCTCCAATGGTTACTAGACGCGATCGTTTTCCCGACCGCTGAGGACATTTATTGGCATAATGTCCTAACTGTTGGCAAATATTACAAACCACAGGTACTCGAGCGGCCCGAGACTTAGGTCCCACTCGAGAAACCTCCATGGCCTCATGGGCGTCAGACACCTGAACAGGAGATTCCAGAGGGCTGGTGAAGGTAGTAGCCAACAGGAAACTCTGCCTACACTGCGTTCGCTCTAACCTCCACTTGTTAAAACAGAGGTCGATGCAGGTAGAGATAGTAATGAGCTCCTCCAGTGTGGCAGGAATCTCCCTGATGGCAAGGCGTCCTTCACATGGTCTGCCAGTCCTTTCCAGAACACCGGAATAAGGACTTTATCCGGCCACTCCAGCTCTGATGACAGAGTCCAGAATTAGACGGCAAACTGGCTGACCATGGACAAACCCTGTGTAATTGCCAACAGTTGGATCGCTGTATCGTGGGTAACGCGAGGTCCTAAAAAGACCTGTTTCAAAGTGTCCAGAAAGCGAGGAGCACTCTGCACCACAAGATCATCACGCTCCCACAGCGGCGCAGCCCATTCCAACGCCCTGCCTGACAAAAGGGATATGATAAATCCCACCTTAGCCCGTTCCATAGGAAAACATGCAGCCAGAAGCTCAAGATGTACAGGTCCTTCTCAAAAAATTAGCATATAGTGTTAAATTTCATTATTTACCATAATGTAATGATTACAATTAAACTTTCATATATTATAGATTCATTATCCACCAACTGAAATTTGTCAGGTCTTTTATTGTTTTAATACTGATGATTTAGGCATACAACTCCTGATAACCCAAAAAACCTGTCTCAATAAATTAGCATATTTCACCCGTCCAATCAAATAAAAGTGTTTTTTAATAACAAACAAAAAACCCATCAAATAATAATGTTCAGTTATGCACTCAATACTTGGTCGGGAATCCTTTGGCAGAAATGACTGCTTCAATGCGGCGTGGCATGGAGGCAATCAGCCTGTGACACTGCTGAGATGTTATGGAGGCCCAGGATGCTTCAATAGCGGCCTTAAGCTCATCCAGAGTGTTGGGTCTTGCGTCTCTCAACTTTCTCTTCACAATATCCCACAGATTCTCTATGGGGTTCAGGTCAGGAGAGTTGGCAGGCCAATTGAGCACAGTAATACCATGGTCAGTAAACCATTTACCAGTGGTTTTGGCACTGTGAGCAGGTGCCAGGTCGTGCTGAAAAATGAAATCTTCATCTCCATAAAGCATTTCAGCCGATGGAAGCATGAAGTGCTCCAAAATCTCCTGATAGCTAGCTGCATTGACCCTGCCCTTGATGAAACACAGTGGACCAACACCAGCAGCTGACATGGCACCCCACACCATCACTGACTGTGGGTACTTGGCACTGGACTTCAGGCATTTTGGCATTTCCTTCTCCCCAGTCTTCCTCCAGACTCTGGCACCTTGATTTCCGAATGACATGCAAAATTTGCTTTCATCAGAAAAAAGTACTTGGGACCACTTAGCAACAGTCCAGTGCTGCTTCTCTGTAGCCCAGGTCAGGCGCTTCTGCCGCTGTTTATGGTTCAAAAGTGGCTTTACCTGGGGAATGCGGCACCTGTTTCCACACCAGACTCAGTCCACTGCTTCCTCAGGTTCCCCAAGGTCTGGAATCGGTCCTTCTCCACAATCTTCCTCAGGGTCCGGTCACCTCTTCTCGTTGTACAGCGTTTTCTGCCACATTTTTTCCTTCCAACAGACTTACCATTGAGGTGCCTTGATACAGCACTCTGGGAACAGCCTATTTGTTGAGAAATTTCTTTCTGGGTCTTACCCTCTTGCTTGAGGGTGTCAATGATGGCCTTCTTGACATCTGTCAGGTCGCTAGTCTTACCCATGATGGGGGTTTTGAGTAATGAACCAGGCAGGGAGTTTTTAAAAGCCTCAGGTATCTTTTGCATGTGTTTAGAGTTAATTAGTTGATTCAGAAGATTAGGGTAATAGGTCGTTTAGAGAACCTTTTCTTGATATGCTAATTTATTGAGACAGGTTTTTTGGGTTATCAGGAGTTGTATGCCAAAATCATCAGGATTAAAACAATAAAAGACCTGACAAATTTCAGTTGGTGGATAATGAATCTATAATATATGAAAGTTTAATTGTAATCATTACATTATGGTAAATAATGAAATTTAACACTATATGCTAATTTTTTGAGAAGGACCTGTATGGTGCACTGGCTCACGAATCCTCGACATAGCTTACTGTCACCAGCAAACTTGTCTGGTAGCGGGAGATGGGATAAAGTCGGAAAAGGGGTGGCAGAGGACAAACTGGCTGCAGCTACACTAGCAGCCTGAACAGAGACTGCGGTAACATCCACAGCCGAGGTTGTGCGCTCAAGAGCCGCCAACCTACCCTCCAGCTGCTGGATGTACCGCTGTAGACGCGGATCGTCTGCCATTTTCTAGCCAGACCCTGGCGCTAGTATCATGTGAGGACTGGCGGAACGCATCGAGTTAATATGGATGTTATAATTGGTGCATTCACAGCCTGGGGTCCACCGTGCAGGAGACAACGTGCTGCTAGAAAATTACGGCACTATATGGAGGTATAAGTGAACTCAGTTACTTCAATGAGTCACACAGAAAAGAACAAGCTGTGCCCTGTTAGCATTACAGGGGAACACAACTAACTGCTGAGCTGATGGCAGTCAGTGGTCACGCACACAGAGAAGCACACAAAAACTCACCGGAGGTGCCGGTATTCTAGGGGCTTATTTCAGCCGGGTCCCTGAATACAATCATACAAACTCCTCATCGGAGGTGCCAGTATTCTAGGGGCTTAATTCAGCCGGGTCCCTGAATACAGTCATACAGGCGCAACCACAATTAGCAAGCTCATAACATGAAGTGATACTAGCGCATGGCCGTGCGGCCATGCAAACTTTTTATAGCTGCAGCAGATTTAGGACCTCCCTAGAGGACCAATAGAAGCTGCTACAATACCAGAGCAACTTCAGGACCTTCCTAGAGGACCAGTGGGAGCTGCAGCAGTACCTGAGCATGTGACCCCTGACCTCCAATGAGAGGTCTTACCCTGGGCATGCTCAGAAGGGAAAAAGCAGGACTTATCCCAGAGACATCTGCTCACCGCTGACCAGTACTGGCTACAATGGCTGAGCCTGGGAAAGCAGCAGAAACCATCCGCACAGTATCAGGCTGAGCCAGACACTGGGACCAACGTCTCAGCTGAGCAAGCTCCACTGCGGCTGGAGAGGAATGGGAGACCGCAGAGGAGATGGCTCGAGATTCCCCCTGTGCAGAGGTGGGAACTTGACCCCTAACAGCATTAGTTTTCCATTGTCCAGCAATGTGGTTTCTGGTTGAGATATAAATAAAATCAATAAGGCAACAAATTTTATTAGCATTAATTGGTCTGACTCCTAAAAGTAACACTTTCCTTGTTTAGAATTGTATTAATTAGTTTTATTACATCTTTCCAGAGGAACTTCACTATTGGACATGTCCACCATATATGAAGTGTTTCTCCCACATCGATGCATCCTCTAAAACATTTATTAGGGATTAAATGATAAATATTATGTAGATAGCTGGGAACATAGTGAATTCTATGGAATAATTTAAGAGATGTCTCGGTTAATGAGATTTGGTTACTTCCCGTTAGGATATTTTCATAACATTTATACTATCTTTGAGGTGTGAGAGAGATTCGAAGGTCTTCCTCCTATTGTTCTATGACCTTCAATTTTGCATCATCTCTTCGTTGATTGAATAAGGAATATAACTGTGATATGAGGCCAATGGGTCATATAAACATTTTAATTCAAAACGTGTAGGTTTTGGATTTGGTGCATTGGTCATCAAAATAAAAAATTAAAGATTTGTTCAAGTAATTTTCAGATGGTGGTACTTGATATTTTGAGATGAATTCTTGTTTTGACATTAAATGAAAATGGGAAGTTAAACGCTGTAGCCTGGTTAACTTGTTTTGTTTTCCCCAGGTGTTGTTCTTGGAAGCTACTCCTGGGGGGAACATAGGGTTGTCAAACAATTCCAATAGTGGGGATGGTTGGGATTGTAGTGTAAATTGAAATCTATTAGCTCTCCAGATACGTAGTGAATGAGATGTATATGGTGAGTGCGTACCTAAATCTTTTGGTAAAGGTCCAGTGGCCCAAATTAGACTTTCCAATGAATATGGTGCTATATGAGAGCTTTCTATCTGTGACCAAACAGGTGAGTGCTGTTCAGCGGTCACTGTTGCCAGCTGAGCTATCTGAGCCACTTAATAATATAAAGAAAAGTTTGTCAATGAGACTCCTCCTTGTCATTTATGTCTAAATAGGGTTTGTTGGGAAATGCGCGATTTTTTATTGTTCCAAATAAAGCGTAAAATTTGTGAATTTATCGTTTTAAATGTCAGAGAAGGTATTGGGATTGGTAAAGAAAAGAACAAATATTGAAATTGGGGTAAGGTTACCATTTTTATTGAATGAATTCTGCCTAAAAAGGAAAGAGATGGGGATGACCATTTTGATAGAGTTTGTATGAATTTTTGTATTAAAATGGTGTAGTTATATTTAAATAACGTAGTTTTAGTAGGTGTAAGGTTAATTCCTAAATAGGTGATGTATTGTTTTGCTTGTCGAAATTGAAAATGGTTTAAAATAGAATTTTGGACTGTGTGTGGGGGGGGGTATTCAGGAACATAATTTCTGACTTATCAACGTAGACTTTAAGTCCTGATATTTCATCAAAATGTTTGTGGGTATTTAGAAGATTTGGCAGGGATATATAAGGATTTGTTAATGTCAGCAGGAGATCATCAGCAAACAAGCTGACCTTGTATTCGTGCTTACCTATGGTTTGGCACATAATATCTGGATGTAACCGTATTTTTTGGGCTAAAGGTTCCATAACCATAGCAAATAGGGCTGGAGACAGTGTGCATCCTTGACTTGTTCCTCTGCTAATAGTTATTGGTTCTGGTGAGTTTGAGGCTATTTTTAAATAAGCCACCGGGTTATTGTAGAGAAGTTTGAGAGAATCAATTAAATGTTGTGATATCTCCAGTTTACACAAAATGTTAAAACATGTATGGCCATCTTACTGAATCGAATGCCTTTTCTATATCTAAGGCTAACACAATTAAAGGGGTTTTACGTTTATTGGCGGTATGGATTATATTGAGGTTCTTGCGAATATTGTCTGGTGCTTGTCTTGTCAGGATAAATCCTACTTGGTCCTTACGGATAAGTCTAGGAAGGCATTTATTTATTGTATCTGCTATAATAGCTAAGAAAATGTTAAGATCTAAATTTAATAATGATATGGGCTTGTAATTTTTTGTGAGTAAAGGGTCCCTTTTTGGTTTCGGGATGACTGATATATGGACTGTATAGAATTCTGGGGGCATTGTCTGACCCTTCAACATATCATTACAGTATGTTTGAATGTGTTTGGATAGGATATTCGAGAATTTTTTATAATATAAAGCAGTTAACCCGTCAGGGCCTGGAGCTTTCCCAATTTTTAAAATGTTTGATAGTGGAAATAATTTCTTCATCTGAAATGGGAGAATGCAGTGTTGCTGCAAAATTGGAGGTCAGGGTAGGTAAAGGTATATTATTTAAAAAGTTTTGGAATGTTTTATAGATTTTGTTTGGGTTAAAAGTAGTTTGTGATTGGTTGTCTTTTATAGAAAAAATGGAGTTCAGACGTTCTTTATGTTTTAATTTGCGAGCTAGCATTCGATCTATTTTGTTAGAGAATTGATAAAATGTGGCTCAGTGCGGGTAGTCAATAGAGTATTTAGTCATAATTTTAAATCATAGATTCATTTAGTTAGATACATGGAGGGGCCAGATTGATTTGCTAATTCTAACTTATATAGTTCATTTTCTAAAGCCGATTGTTCTTGTAGTCTATCCCTTTTTTTTAGAGCAATCTTAATGAGGACACCAGTTATATATTTTTTATGAGCCATCCATATGATACCTGATGAGATCTCAGGAGTAATATTTGAGAGAAAGAAGGTTTTAAGTTCCTGCTCAACTGATATTCTCACCTGGGGGTCCGACAATAATGATTCATTTAGTCTCCACCTGTATAGGCGAGATGTTGCTTGGTCTAATTTAAATACAGATAGAACGCTATCATGATCTGACTATGCCGAGGGAATATGTCTAGAATATAATAAAGCAGGTATATTTTCTGAATTGGTGAGGATCCAGTCAATCCTAGAATATGAATGTTCTAGAAAAATATATATAACCTCTCGATTGACAATGAGTTTCTCTCCATTTGTCAACCAAGTGGTGAGATTGAAAAATAGTTTGGAGTATATTTTTTCCTTCCCTGACATGTCAGATCGTTGATTGTTGGAACTATCTAGTGTCTTATCTATGGTTAAATTGAAGTCGCTCCCCCAAATGATAACATCGTACGAAACAGAATTCAAAGATCTCGCAACTGATTTAATAGTTTTCATTTGCAACGTCGGGGGCAACTTACAAGGTAAATTCGTTTTTCTTGTACAGTTTCCCAGAGTATTAAATATCTGCCCTTTTTATCTACAATTGTGTCCTCTTGTATAAATGGAAAAGAATTATGGAGAAAGATAGCAATACCTCTCGTTTTTTTATCGTGAGTAGCTAAAACAAATCTTGAGTATGACTTATGAAAGTACTTGGGGGATGAAGTATTAGAGAAGTGGGTTTTCTGCAAAAATATTACATCAGGAGAATTTTTTGAGTAATCAATAAAGGTGCGTTTTCTTTTTACAGGGGAATTAAATCCCCTTACGTTATGTGATAATATCTTACACATTTATCGTTTAGCGAGATCTGGCTAAGTCACCTGATACAACATTGCATGTGATGAATTGTTCCACGTCAGCTTCTGGTAAATTTAAATGTTCTATTCTTGTCAACACTCTGGTAGGGTAAGGTGAGGTAAAAGGGGAAAAAAGATAAAGGAACATAGACAACGGTTATAACAAACAACCAATATGTGGGCTAAGGTGTGTCGGTCCATTATCAATAGGAGCAGTAACAGTAATAGCCCAAAATAGAGTGGCATCATTACTCCAGGGGCACAGCACTCTATAATTGAGAAAATTATTAATTAGCCCAATTTAAAACACATTATAAAAAATACCATTATAACTGAATCTTAACACTTCAACTGCCCTACAGGCAGCATTTCATAATTTTTTAAACGTATTATTAACAAATGCCTCAAGCTTATGCAAATACTTAACATTTACAGTGTTCACCCTTATTTCTCAAGACTTCTGCAATTCACCATGGCATACTGGATATCAGCTTCTGAGCCAAATCCTGACTCCTTACAGCCCATTCTGGTCTAATCAGTTTTTGGGAGTTCACCACAATTTCTGTGTTTTTGTTTGTCCAACTGCTTTTTGGGATTGAGTTCTAGGGAACTTCCTGGCTATGAAACCAAATTTGATGTTTTGTTCACCAAGGCACTTTGTTATAACCTTTGCCTTGTGACATGGCACTTCATGTGTTACCGGGTTTACCGTGAAATAGAGGAGCCAGAAGACCGCAGCATCTGATTTCTCCTACTCCTGCACTGATTAGGAACACTCCACCTTCATATTAAACAGTGTCAGTTTCTTTTAGCAGTGCAGGGGTTAATCTACTCAGTTGACAGCTCTTTGAAGCTTTCCTGCATTAAGGTTCTCAGCTTTTCTCGGCTTTTCACTGTTAGCCACTTCCATCTCCTATATAATCTGGACCTTGGCAAGCACTCATTGCCAGTTAGCTTCATATCGCATGGTTAGGAGATGGTGGTTTGTTGTAGTTCTTTTCTCCTTGGACTGTAGCTGCTCTCAACTGTACAAGTATAATCTTCCTTTCTGAATAACTCACTTCTAAAGCTAGGCATAGTATATACAGAATTGACCTATAGGGAGGAATGTAACTTTACTTCTATGTACAGCCATTATGACAGATTGATGGCAAGGCAAGCACAGTCAACTAAGTTAGGTGGATGGAGATGGAGTTACTCTTTGGCTACTACTTGAACCTCTTATTCATATATAGTGTATGGACATTTTTATTTTTTATGCAAGAAAATTGTTTACGTTTTTGCCTTCTTTATTAACTATCCACATAGCTTTGTTATTATCTGTTGTTTTTGGCATAATTTTATTTTATATATATCAGTGTGTAGTGTGTATATTTATTTTGTATTTGTTATTTATTTCTATAAATGAGACCAAACTGTCTAAATTTAACTTGGTACAAGCCACTTATCTCACCAATAGTTCCCTACTAGAAAAGGCGCTGCTATTGTTTCTCAGGTTCAGTAGCTTATCCTGTGACAAATGACCACAGTGCTGTTAGAATCATCACTTGGCCTTTTAGGCCGGTTTCACACGTCAGTGGCTCCGGTACGTGAGGTGACAGTTTCCTCATGTACCGGAGCCACTGACACACGTAGACCCATAAAAATCAATGCATCTGTGCAGATGACATTGATTTTTTGCGGACCGTGTCTCCGTGTGCCAAACACGGAGACATGTCAGTGTTCGTGGGAGCGCACGTATTACACGGACCCATTAAAGTCAATGGGTCCGTGTAAAACACGGACCACAAACGGACGGTCTCCGTTTGCAGTCCGTGTGCCGTGCAGGGGACAGCGCTACAGTAAGCGCTGTCCCCCCCACTGGTGCTGAAGCCGCGATTCATATGTTCCCTGCAGCAGCGTTTGCTGCAGAGAAAATATGAATAATAGTGTTTAAAATAAAGATCTATGTGTCCGCCGCCCCCCCACCCCCTGTGCGCCCCCCCGCTGTTCAGAAAATACTCACCAACTCCCACGTTGGCTGTCACTCCTTCCTCTCTGCCCCGCGCCTTCTACTGTATGCGGTCACGTGGGGCCGCTCATTTACAATCATGAATATTCGGCTCCGCCCCTATGGGAGGTGGAGCCGCCTATTCATGACTGTAAATGATCGGCCCCACGTGACCGCATACAGGAGAAGATGGGGCCAGACCAGGAAGCCGCGACAGCCAACGTGGGAGCGGGTGAGTATTTTCTGAACAGCGGGGGGGCGCACAGGGGGTGGGGGGGCGCACAGGGGGTGGGAGGGCGGGGGACACAGAGATCTTTATTTTAAACACTATTATTCATATTTTCTCTGCAGCAAACGCTGCTGCAGGGAACATATGAATCGTGGCTTCAGCACGATGCAGGGTACCACACGCTCCGTGTGGTACCCACTCGCCATACGGGCGGCACACGTGTGCCGCACGTATGGCCTACGTGAGTTCACAGGCAAACAGACACGGATAACTCCGGTACCGATTTATTCCGGTACCGGAATTATCTGGACGTGTGGGACAGCCCTTAACAGTAAAATTAACATGCCTAATGTTAAAGAAAACTGCTCATTCCTATTATAAGAAAGGAATAGAACTCTTTGTGCTCTTTTGAAAAATTGGGTGGATTTTGATTGATTTGATGGTCTCTAATTAACGCATAGTTGCGAAATGTGGGTAGTTTCACTAGTAGATATTATCAGAAAATTATACCGTAATAATAACACTGAGTGTTTTGAATGAGCTCCAGCTGTGATTATTAATATTCCGGAAATGCTACTTTGTCAAACACCGGTAGAAGTGTCTGTAATGTCCCTTGAGTCCATTTATATGTGTATATCTTAAAATGTAAGTGAAATACAACATTTAAAGCTTTACCTCAGACCTAATAGGATTAAACCAAAAAATATTTAAAATTAGTACTTTGCAGAAATGAGACCAATAAATTCTTAAAATGGGGATACTTACTAAGCTCCGCTTACTGTTACAACTAAGTGAAAAAAAATAGACTAAAAAAAAATAAATATTAACCCCTTCACCCCCGAACCTGTTTCCACTTTACTGACCAGACCAAATTTTACAATTCTGACCAGTGTTACTTTATGAGGTAATAACTGTGGAATACTTCCACGTATCCCAGTGATTCTGAGATTGCTTTTATATGACACATTGTTCTTTATGTTAGTGATAAATGTAGGTTGACATGTTTGGCGTTTGTGGAAATACCAGAATTTTTACAAAAGTTTAGAAAATTTCGAAATTTTCAAACTTAAATATTTATGCTTTTAAACCAAAATAGATAACAAATAACATTTACCACATGTCTACTTTACATAAGCATCATTTTTTTAATGTCATTTTTTTCGTTCGGAACAGAAAGAGCTTGCACTCTACAATTGTCTCCCCTTTCTGACTCCCTATTTTGGAATCAGAAAATTAAGGAAACTCTTAATGGCTAACAGATGTGAGGCATTGCATCAGGGATGTGGAGAAGCAGATTTACGACAAAGATAAGACTTAGAAGAAACATAAAGGTCTCCTGGGTCTTTACATGCTTAATAGAAATTAAGAAGGGAGGTTTGCATGAACTGCTTCGATCTAATAGATAATAAAGTCATATTTTCGGAAACATGATAAAATGGCAAAGGCAAAGCATGGTTTCACATCGCTGGGTAATGAACAGTATCTATTCAACTGAATAACTGCCTGATAGACAAAGCCACACATGTCATCTTTGTTCTCTATATAAAGATAAAATCGTCATAAAAAATATTACTGCAAGGTTTAGCACCTGTGACCCTCAGGAGTAACGATATCATGAATGTAGGGAATCTCATAATTTTCTGAAACTGAAGCCACATCCCATGACCTGCCCTGTTAGGAATCATCAAGGGTAGGTGTGTGGGTGTACATTTGGAGCTAACAAAAAGCAAATGCCAAATTTTGGACCTTTTCGGTTCCTAGATGTGCATCTAACTGCGCTTCTGTCCATTTTCTTTCTGGAGTGCCTTTCTCAATAAATCTGAAGCCATTGCAGCGACATCAGGTTTAGTAAGTCTTTTGTTTATCCTTTTATTTTATGTAATTGTATATGCTGTATTGTTTTGTCTGCTTTGTGAAATCTTTTATATATTTTTTATAAACATTTTTATAATCTTTCTGGATTAACTATAAAATGTAATAGCTTTTTTCCTTTTGTTCTGTAAACCAGGATTCTGAAAGCCATACGCTAACTTCGGGTATCTAATCGGCATAGAAACGATTGGTGGTGACAGCTAATACTAATACTCTTGGGTTTTTGTGGAGTTAGCAGTGATCTTCAACCAATTGTGTAATTGTCCTGACGATATGGGACGGCAGAAGGCTGTTCGTGTCAAAAAGGTAACAGCGTGACCTCCCCAGCTTTGATCTTTGACAGAAAGGTTAAAAGTTTATAAGCAATTTCTCATTTTTCCAACAAAATAACAATTTTTTTGGGACCACATCACATTTGAAATTGCATTGAGGGGCCTATATGACAGAAAATACCCACAGTGAAAGCACTTTAAAAACTGCACCCATCAAAGTGTTAAAAAAAGTGTGCTTCACAGGAATTAATGCAATATGCTGTGTAAGAAAAAAATGAAAAATTTTAATTATTCTGAGCAGGAGCGCATTTACATTTTTTTTTGCATCGGTTTATTTTTATTAGGTTGTGTGCCCAAAATAAGATTTTGGTTTATTTTTGCGGCATGAAAAATGTAGTGCCTTAAGCCACGTTCACATGTTCAGTATTTGGTCAGTATTTTACCTCAGTATTTGTAAAATACTGAGATAAAATCTAATACCACCAGTGGAACAATCAGAGGAAAAGTGTAAGGCTATGTGCATACATCAGGATTTTATGCAGAAATTTCTTGAACAAAACCGGGCTTTTCCCGCAGGAAATCTGCATGCGTTTTTCTCACGTTTTTTTCGTGGTTTTCTCATGGTTTTTTGTGCCGATTTTTCGCGTTTTTTCCGGAGCTACAAAATGCAATAAATAGCGGGAAATCCACAAAAAATCCGCGAAATTAATGAACATGCTGCGTTTTTTTCCACCATAAAACGTGCACAAAAATTTCAAAATGCATTAAAAATGATGGGATGCTTAATGTATGCGTTTTTTAAGCGTCTTTGCTGTGGAAAACCACCGAAAAAACGCACAAAAAATGCGAAAAATCCAGAACGTGTGCACATAGCCTAATAGAAACATGTCACTCACCACTTCTGCATGTTTCACTTACTCCTGATTTTGGCTTACAAATACTGATTTAAAATACTGTCCAAATACTAAACGTGTGAACGTGGCCCAACAGCAAAATGGATGAGACTTATAGAAATCTAATGCCTACTGGGCTTCTCTTTTACTCAGAGTAAACTGACCTGAGGTGTGAGTTTCAAATCTGCAGCACGTCAATTTCTCTTCCATTAGAAGTGGAAAATCCGCAGGTAAAAAAGCCATATGCGTTTTTAGTGCGTTTCTGCAGTGAAAACATTGCAAAAACAAATGTAATCTTCAGATGACTAGCAATAAAGTTTTGTTAAAGCCATATATCAAGAAAAAACAAAGAAGCTTTATTTAAAACATGACATATCAACAAGAGACAAAAACTGCAGTGTCAAAAACAGTAAAAAAAGCACTCAAGAATGATCACATTTATTTAATAGGTTCAGAAATGTTGCAGAAAATCTGCAACATCAAAAGCTCACCAAAAGCTCATTGTGTGAACGTTAGTCGGGTAAAGTAGCATGCCAATGTCAGACACCCACATTTTGATGTGGGCTCTGGTGCTGAGCCCACATCTTTTCTGGCACATGTCAGCTATTTTGAACAGCTGACATGTGACTCTAACAGCCGTGGGTGGAATCGCGATCCACCACATCGGTTAACTAGGTAAATGCCGCTGTGTCACTGCTGGATTGCCTGCTGGTCAGCGCTCATAGCAATTGAGCAATTCTGCTACATACAGGAAAGCTGATCATCGCCTGTATGTAGCATAGCCGATCGGATTATGGCAGCTTCTAGTCTGCCATGGAGACTATTGAAGCATGCCAAAAGTAAGAAAAAATGTTTTTAAAAAAGTATAAAAGTTCAAATCACCCCCCTTTCGCCCCATTCAAAATAAAACTATAAAAAAAATTAAGGGTATGTGCACACGTTGCGGATTCTCTGCGGATCCGCAGCGTTTTTTGAGGTGCAGAAACGCTGCAGATCCGAAATTGATTTACAGTACAATGTAAATCAATGAGAAAAAAAAAATGCTGTGCACACTTTGCGGAAAATCCGCTGCGGAAACGCTGCGGTTTAAAAGAAGTAGCATGTCACTTCTTTCTTGTGAATCTGCAGCGTTTTTGTACCCACTCCATTATAGAAAACCGCAGGGGTAAAAACCACAGCAAATCCGCAAGAAAACCGCAGCAAAACCGCACAAAAAAATGCTGCGGAACCGCACAAAAAACCGCAGGTGCGTTTTCTGCCCGGAGAGACAGAATTCGCACCAGAAATTCCTAACCCTAATCCGCAACGTGTGCACATACCCTAAACATACACATATTTGGTATTGCTGCATTTAAAATCACCCGATCTATCAATATAAAAAAGAATTAACCTGATCACTAAATGGCATAACAAGAAAAAAGTCAAAACGCCAGAATTATGTTTTTTTGGATGCCGCAATATTGCATTAAAATGCAATAACTGATGATCAAAAGAACGTATCTGCACCAAAATTGTATCATTAAACAGCTCGGCACACAAAAAATAAGCACTCACCCAACCTCAGATCTCGAAAATTGGAGACGCTACAAGTTTCGGAAAATGATGCAATTTTTTTTTTTTTTTTTTAACAAACTTTAGAATTTTTTTCACCACTTAAAAAAAAGAACCTAGAAATGTTTGGTGTCTATGAACTCATAATGACCTGGAGAATCATAATGCCAGGTCAGGTTTAGCATTTGGTGAAGCTAGCAAAAAAGCCAAACAAAAAACAACTGTGGGATTTCACTTTTTATGCAATTTCACCGCACTTGGATTTTTTTCCCTATTTTCCAGTACATGATATGTTAAAACGAATGGTGTCACTCAAAAGTACAACTTGTTCCACAAAAAACAAGCCCTCACACGGCCATTTTGACCAAAAATGATAAAAGTTATAGCTCTGGGAAGAAGGAGAGCAAAAAATGAAAATGCAAAACCAAAAATACATCTGGTAGTTAAGGGGTTAAAAGAGGAAACGTCAGCATCTGACGTACTCTGAATTAACCCCTTTCTGACATTGGACGTACTATCCCGTCGAGGTGGGCCCGTATGACCAGCACTCACGGGGGGAGCGTGGCCGATCGCGGCCGGGTGTCAGCTGATTATCACAGCTGACATCCGGCACTATGTGCCTGGAGTGGTCATGGACCGCCCCGGCACACCGCGATCAAACATGATTGCGGTGTGCCGGCGGTACAGGGAAGCATCGCGCAGGGAGGGGGGTCCCTGCGTGCTTCCCTGAGACCCCCGGAGCAACGCGATGTGATCGCGTTGCTGCGAGGGTCTCTTACCTCCTCCTCGCTGCAGGTGCCCGGATCCAAGATGGCCACAGCATCCGGGTCCTGCAGGGAGGGAGGTGGCTTACCGAGTGCCTGATATAAATGAGGTATCACTGTAATCATACTGACCCGAAGAATAAAACTGCTTTATCAATTTTACCAAACGTGGAACGGTATAAACTGAAATGAAAATCATGAATAGCTGGTTTTTGGTCATTCTGCCTCACAAAAATCGGAATAAAAAGCGATCAAAAACAGTCACATGTCCGAAAATGTTACCAATAAAAACGTCAACTCGTCCCGCAAAAAACAAGACCTCACATGACTCTGTGGACCAAAATATGGAAAAATCATAGGTCTCAAAATGTGGAGACGCAAAAACTTTTTTGCTATAAAAAGCGTCTTTTAGTGTGTGACGGCTGCCAATCATAAAAATCCGCTATAAAAAATGCTATGAAAGTAAATCAAACCCCCCTTCATCACCCCCTTAGTTAGGGAAAAATAATAAAATTAAAAAAAATGTATTTATTTCCATTTTCCCATTAGGGTTAGGGCTAGGGCTAGGGTTAGGGCTAGGGTTAGGGTTAGGGTTACGGCTAGGGCTAGGGTTAGGGTTAGGGCTAGGGTTAGGGCTAGGGTTAGAGTTGGCGCTAGGGTTGGAGCTAAAGTTAGGGTTAGGGTTGGGGCTAAAGTTAGGGTTAGGGTTTGGATTACATTTACGGTTGGGATTAGGGTTGGGATTAGATTTAGGGGTGTGTCAGGGTTAGGGGTGTGGTTAGGGTTACCGCTGGGATTAGGGTTAGGGGTATGTTTGGATTAGGGTTTCAGTTAGAATTGGGGAGTTTCCACTGTTTAGGCACATCAGGGGCTCTCCAAATGCGACATGGCGTCCGATCTCAATTCCAGCCAATTCTGCATTGAAAAAGTAAAACATTGCTCCTTCCCTTCCGAGCTTTACCGTGCGCCCAAACAGGGGTTTACCCCAACATATGGAGCATCAGCGTACTCAGGACAAATTGGACAACAACTTTTGGGGTCCAAGTTCTCTTGTTACCCTTGGGAAAATATAAATTTGGGGGGCTAAAAATCATTTTTGTGGGAAAAAAAAGATTGTTTATTTTCACGGCTCTGCGTTGTAAACTGTAGTGAAACACCTGGGGGTTCAAAGTTCTCACAACACATCTAGATAAGTTCCTTGGGAGGTCTAGTTTCCAATATGGGGTCACTTTTGGGGGTTTCTACTGTTTGGGTACATCAGGGGCTCTGCAAATGCAATGTGATGCCTGCAGACCAATCCATCTAAGTCTGCATTCCAAATGGCGCTCCTTCCCTTCCGAGCTCTGCCATGCGCCCAAACAGTGGTTCCCTCCCACATATGGGGTATCAGCATACTCAGGACAAATTGGACAACAACTTTTGGGGTCCAATTTCTCCAGTTACCCTTGGGAAAATACAAAACTGGGGGCTGAAAAATCATTTTTATGGAAAAAAAGAATTTTTATTTTCACGGCTCTGCGTTATAACCTGTAGTGAAACACTTGATGGATCAAAGCTCTCAAAACACATCTAGATAAGTTCCTTAGGGGGTCTACTTTCCAAAATGGTGTCACTTGTGGGGGGTTTAATGTTTAGGCACATCAGGGGTTCTCCAAACGCGACATGGCGTCCCATCTTAATTCCAATAAATTTTGCATTTAAAAGTCAAATGGCGCTCCTTGTTGTGAATTCCGTTCTCGGGCTCCCTACTGTGGTCGTGAATGGTACTTTGGTGAGTTCTGTCCTTGGACACCCTCTGGTGGCTTTAAGTGGAACTGCTGATCTTTGAGGTTGGCTTTCTCAGCTGCCCTCGTTTATTGCTGCTGCTGGCTTCCCTATTTAACTCTGCCCAGGTCGTTAGTTCATGCCAGCTGTCAATGTCTCAGTACTGGTTCAGATCTCTCTTGGATTTCTCAGATGACCTGTCTACTCCAGCAGAAGCTAAGTCCTCGCTAGTCCATTTGCTGTTCATTGGTTTTTGAATATATTTCTCAGTACATGCTATGTTTCTAGTCCAGCTTGCTATTATGATATTTCCTTGCTAGCTGGAAGCTCTGGGGGTGCAGAGTTGCACCTCCACACCGTGAGTCGGTGTGGAGGTCTTTTTGCACACTATGCGTGGTTTTTGTAGTTTTTAATACTGACCGCATAGTTCCCTTTCCTATCCTCTGTCTATCTAGAGAAGATTCGGCCTCCTTTGCTAAAATCTGTTTCATTCCTGTGTTTGTTACTTCCCTCTTAACTCACAGTCAATATTTGTGGGGGGCTTCCTTTACTTTGGAGAATTTCTCTGAGGCAAGGTAGGCTGCTATTTCTATCTTTAGGGGTAGTTAGCTCTTAGGCTGTGAAGAGGCGTCTAGGGAGAGTTAGGTACGCTCCACGGCTATTTCTAGTGTGTGTGATAGGATTAGGGATTGCGGTCAGTAGAGTTACCACTTCCTCAGAGCTTGTCCCAGGTTTTTCCATTTTAACCATCAGGTCATTTCGGGTGCTCCTAACCACCAGGTCTATAACAGCTCCTTCCCTTCCGAGCTCTGCCATGCGCCCAAACAGACGTTTACCCCCACATATGGGGTATCGGCGTACTCAGGACAAATTGCACAGCAACTTTTGTGGTCTAATTTCTTCTCTTACCCTTGGGAAAATAAAAAATTGGGGGCGAAAATATAATTTTTGTGAAAAAATATGATTTTTTATTTTTACGGCTCTGCATTATAAACTTCTGTGAAGCACTTGGTGGGTCAAAGTGCTCACCACACATCTAGATAAGTTCCTTAAGGGGTCTACTTTCCAAAATGGTGTCACTTGTGGTGGGTTTCAATGTTTAGGCACATCAGGGGCTCTCCAAACGCAACTGTCATGATTCTCAATGGCGAGAGAACATAGCCCAGCATATATGAGAACTAGCTCTTGGAAGATGGAAACTATACTGACCATGAACTAAACCTGCCGCACAACTAGAAGTGGCCGGGTAGCATGCCTACGTTTTTTATCCCTAGATGCCCAGCGCCAGCCGGAGAACTACCTAATCCTAGCAGAGGAAAAGACAGTCCTGGCTCACCTCTAGAGAAATTTTCCCAAAAGGCAGACAGAGGCCCCCACATATATTGGCGGTGATTTTAGATGAAATGACAAACGTAGTATGAAAATAGGTTTAGCAAAAATCGAGGTCCGCTTACTAGATAGCAAGAAGACAGAAAGGGCACTTTCATGGTCAGCAGAAAACCCTATCAAAACACCATCCAGAAATTACTTTAAGACTCTAGCATTAACTCATAACACCAGAGTGGCAATTTCCGCTCACAAGAGCTTTCCAGACACAGTAACGAAACAGCAGCTGTGAACAGGAACAAAATGCAAAAACACACAAGGACAAAAGTCCAACTTAGCTGGGAGTTGTCTAGTAGCAGGAACATGCACAGAAAGGCTTCTGATTACATTGTTGACCGGCATGAAGCTGACAGAGGAGCAAGGTTATATAGCGACTCCCACATCCTGATAGGAGCAGGTGAACAGAGGGGATGATGCACACAAGTACAATTCCACAAGTGGCCACCGGGGGAGCCCAGAATCCAATTTCACAACAGTACCCCCCCCTCAAGGAGGGGGCACCGAACCCTCACCAGAACCACCAGGGCGATCAGGATGAGCCCTATGAAAGGCACGGACAAGATCGGAGGCATGAACATCAGAGGCAGTGACCCAAGAATTATCCTCCTGACCGTATCCCTTCCATTTGACCAGATACTGGAGTTTCCGTCTGGAAACACGAGAGTCCAAGATCTTTTCCACAACGTACTCCAACTCACCCTCAACCAACACCGGAGCAGGAGGCTCAACGGAAGGCACAGCCGGTACCTCATACCTGCGCAACAATGACCGATGAAAAACATTATGAATCGAAAAGGATGCAGGGAGGTCCAAACGGAAGGACACAGGGTTAAGAATCTCCAATATCTTGTACGGGCCGATGAACCGAGGCTTAAACTTAGGAGAAGAAACCCTCATAGGGACAAAACGAGAAGACAACCACACCAAGTCCCCAACACAAAGCCGAGGACCAACACGACGACGGCGGTTGGCAAAAAGCTGAGTCTTCTCCTGGGACAACTTCAAATTGTCCACCACCTGCCCCCAAATCTGATGCAACCTCTCCACCACAGCATCCACTCCAGGACAATCCGAAGATTCCACTTGACCGGAGGAAAATCGAGGATGAAACCCCGAATTACAGAAAAACGGGGACACCAAGGTGGCAGAGCTGGCCCGATTATTGAGGGCGAACTCCGCCAAAGGCAAAAAAGCAACCCAATCATCCTGATCCGCAGACACAAAACACCTCAAATATGTCTCCAAGGTCTGATTAGTCCGCTCGGTCTGGCCATTAGTCTGAGGATGGAAAGCAGACGAAAAAGACAAATCTATGCCCATCCTAGCACAGAATGCCCGCCAAAATCTAGACACGAATTGGGTCCCTCTGTCAGAAACGATATTCTCCGGAATACCATGCAAACGAACAACATTTTGAAAAAACAGAGGAACCAGCTCGGAAGAAGAAGGCAACTTAGGCAAGGGAACCAGATGGACCATCTTAGAGAAACGGTCACACACCACCCAGATGACAGACATCTTATGAGAAACAGGCAGATCCGAAATAAAATCCATCGAGATGTGCGTCCAAGGCCTCTTCGGGATAGGCAAGGGTAACAACAATCCACTAGCCCGAGAACAACAAGGCTTGGCCCGAGCACAAACGTCACAAGACTGCACAAAGCCTCGCACATCTCGTGACAGGGAAGGCCACCAGAAGGACCTTGCCACCAAATCCCTGGTACCAAAGATTCCAGGATGACCTGCCAACGCAGAAGAATGAACCTCAGAGATGACTCTACTGGTCCAATCATCAGGAACAAACAGTCTACCAGGTGGGCAACGATCAGGTCTATCCGCCTGAAACTCCTGCAAGGCCCGCCGCAGGTCTGGAGAAACAGCAGACAATATCACTCCATCTTTAAGGATACCTGTGGGCTCAGAATTACCAGGGGAGTCAGGCTCAAAACTCCTAGAAAGGGCATCCGCCTTAACATTCTTAGAACCCGGTAGGTAAGACACCACAAAATTAAACCGAGAGAAAAACAACGACCAGCGCGCCTGTCTAGGATTCAGGCGCCTGGCAGACTCAAGGTAAATTAAATTTTTGTGGTCAGTCAATACCACCACCTGATGTCTGGCCCCCTCAAGCCAGTGACGCCACTCCTCAAAAGCCCACTTCATGGCCAAAAGCTCCCGATTCCCAATATCATAATTCCGCTCGGCGGGCGAAAATTTACGGGAAAAAAAAGCACAAGGTCTCATCACGGAGCAGTCGGAACTTCTCTGCGACAACACCGCCCCAGCTCCGATTTCAGAAGCGTCGACCTCAACCTGAAAAGGAAGAGCAACATCAGGCTGACGCAACACTGGGGCGGAAGAAAAGCGGCGCTTGAGCTCCCGAAAGGCCTCCACAGCATCAGGGGACCAATCAGCAACATCAGCACCCTTCTTAGTCAAATCAGTCAATGGTTTTACAACATCAGAAAAACCAGCAATAAATCGAAGATAAAAGTTAGCAAAGCCCAAAAATTTCTGAAGACTCTTAAGAGAAGAGGGTTGCGTCCAATCACCAATAGCCTGAACCTTGACAGGATCCATCTCGATGGAAGAGGGGGAAAAAATGTATCCCAAGAAGGAAATCTTTTGAACCCCAAAAACACACTTAGAACCCTTCACACACAAGGAATTAGACCGCAAAACCTGAAAAACCCTCCTGACCTGCTGGACATGAGAGTCCCAGTCATCCGAAAAAATCAGAATATCATCCAGATACACAATCATAAATTTGTCCAAATAATCGCGGAAAATGTCATGCATAAAGGACTGGAAGACTGAAGGGGCATTTGAAAGACCAAAAGGCATCACCAAATACTCAAAATGGCCCTCGGGCGTATTAAATGCGGTTTTCCACTCATCCCCCTGCTTGATTCGCACCAAATTATACGCCCCACGGAGATCAATCTTAGAGAACCACTTGGCCCCCTTTATACGAGCAAACAAATCAGTAAGCAGTGGTAACGGATATTGATATTTAACCGTGATTTTATTCAAAAGTCGATAATCAATACACGGCCTCAAAGAGCCGTCTTTCTTAGACACAAAGAAAAAACCGGCTCCTAAGGGAGATGACGAAGGACGAATATGTCCCTTTTCCAAGGACTCCTTTATATATTCTCGCATAGCCGCGTGTTCAGGCACAGACAGATTAAATAAACGACCCTTAGGGTATTTACTACCCGGGATCAAGTCTATGGCACAATCGCACTCCCGGTGCGGAGGTAGTGAACCAACCTTGGGTTCTTCAAAAACGTCACGAAAGTCAGACAAGAATTCAGGAATCTCAGAGGGAATAGATGATGAAATGGAAACCAAAGGTACGTCCCCATGAGTTCCTTTACATCCCCAGCTTAACACAGACATAGCTCTCCAGTCGAGGACTGGGTTATGAGATTGCAGCCATGGCAATCCCAGCACCAAAACATCATGTAGATTATACAGCACCAGAAAGCGAATAACCTCCTGGTGATCCGGATTAACACGCATAGTCACTTGTGTCCAGTATTGTGGTTTATTACTAGCCAATGGGGTGGAGTCAATCCCTTTCAGAGGTATCGGAGCCTCCAATGGCTCCAAATCATACCCACAGCGTTTGGCAAAGGACCAATCCATAAGACTCAAAGCAGCGCCAGAGTCGACATAGGCGTCCGCGGTAATAGATGACAAAGAACAAATCAGGGTCACAGATAGAATAAACTTAGACTGTAAAGTGCTAATTGAAACAGACTTGTCAGGCTTCTTAGTACGCTTAAAGCATGCTGATATAACATGAGTTGAATCACCACAATAGAAGCACAACCCATTTTTTCGTCTAAAATTCTGCCGCTTGCTTCTGGACAGAATTCTATCACATTGCATATTTTCTGGCGTTTTCTCAGTAGACACCGCCAAATGGTGCACAGGTTTGCGCTCCCGCAGACGCCTATCGATCTGAATAGCCATCGTCATGGACTCATTCAGACTCGCAGGCACAGGGAACCCCACCATAACATCCTTAATGGCATCAGAGAGACCTTCTCTGAAAATCGCCGCCAGGGCGCACTCATTCCACTGAGTAAGCACAGACCATTTGCGGAATTTTTGGCAGTATATTTCAGCTTCATCTTGCCCCTGAGACAAGGACATCAAGGCCTTTTCCGCCTGAAGCTCTAAATGAGGTTCCTCATAAAGCAACCCCAAGGCCAGAAAAAACGCATCCACATTGAGCAACGCAGGATCCCCTGGTGCCAATGCAAAAGCCCAGTCTTGAGGGTCGCCCCGGAGCAAGGAAATTACAATCCTGACCTGCTGTGCAGGGTCTCCGGCAGAGCGAGACTTCAGGGACAAAAATAATTTGCAATTATTTTTAAAATTTTGAAAGTGAGATCTATTCCCCGAGAAGAATTCAGGCAAAGGAATTCTAGGCTCAGACATAGGTGCATGAACAACAAAATCTTGCAAATTTTGTACCTTTGTGGCGAGATTATTCAAACCTGTAGCTACACTCTGAAGATCCATTAGAAACAGGTGAACACAGAGCCATTCAAGGATAAGAAGGAGAGAAAGAGAGGAAGGCTGCAGTATAGGCAGACTAGCAAGTGATTCAATTAAGAGCACACTCAGAACTAGAGGAAAAAAAAAAAAAAAAATTGTAGCAGACTTCTTTTTTCTCTCCTTTCTCAGCCAGTAATTTAACCCTTTTTTTTGGCCGGTCAAACTGTCATGATTCTCAATGGCGAGAGAACATAGCCCAGCATATATGAGAACTAGCTCTTGGAAGATGGAAACTATACTGACCATGAACTAAACCTGCCGCACAACTAGAAGTGGCCGGGTAGCATGCCTACGTTTTTTATCCCTAGATGCCCAGCGCCAGCCGGAGAACTACCTAATCCTAGCAGAGGAAAAGACAGTCCTGGCTCACCTCTAGAGAAATTTTCCCAAAAGGCAGACAGAGGCCCCCACATATATTGGCGGTGATTTTAGATGAAATGACAAACGTAGTATGAAAATAGGTTTAGCAAAAATCGAGGTCCGCTTACTAGATAGCAAGAAGACAGAAAGGGCACTTTCATGGTCAGCAGAAAACCCTATCAAAACACCATCCAGAAATTACTTTAAGACTCTAGCATTAACTCATAACACCAGAGTGGCAATTTCCGCTCACAAGAGCTTTCCAGACACAGTAACGAAACAGCAGCTGTGAACAGGAACAAAATGCAAAAACACACAAGGACAAAAGTCCAACTTAGCTGGGAGTTGTCTAGTAGCAGGAACATGCACAGAAAGGCTTCTGATTACATTGTTGACCGGCATGAAACTGACAGAGGAGCAAGGTTATATAGCGACTCCCACATCCTGATAGGAGCAGGTGAACAGAGGGGATGATGCACACAAGTACAATTCCACAAGTGGCCACCGGGGGAGCCCAGAATCCAATTTCACAACACGCAACATGGCGTTCCATCTCAATTCCAGTCAATTTTGCATTGAAAAGTCAAATGGCGCTCCTTCCCTTCCGAGCTCTGCGGTGCGCCCAAACAGTGGTTTACCCCCACATATGGGGTATCGGCGTACTCAGGATAAATTGTCCAACCACTTTTGGGGTCCATTTTCTCCTGTTACCCTTGGTAAAATAAAACAAATTGGAGCTGAAGTAAATTTTGTGTAAAAAAAAAATGTAAATGTTAATTTTTATTTAAACATTCCAAAAATTCCTGTGAAACACCTGAAGGGTTAATAAATTTCTTGAATGTGGTTTTGAGCACCTTGTGGGGTGCAGTTTTTAGAATGGTGTCACACTTGGGTATTTTCTATCATATAGACCCCTCAAAATGACTTCAAATGAGATGTGGTCCCTAAAAAAAAAAATGGTGTTGTAAAAATGAGAAATTGCTGGTCAACTTTTAACCCTTATAACTCCCTAACAAAAAAAAATTTTGGTTCCTAAATTGTGCTGATGTAAAGTAGACATGTGGGAAATGTTACCTATTAAGTATTTTGTGTGACATATCTCTGTGATTTAAGGGCATAAAAATTCAAATTTGGAAAATTGTGAAATTTTCGCCAAATTTCCGTTTTTTTCACAAGTTATATCGAAGATTTTACCACTATCATGAAGTAAAATATGTCACGAGAAAACAGTGTCAGAATCGCCAAGATCCGTTGAAGGGTTCCAGAGTTATAAACTCATAAAGGGACAGTGGTCAGAATTGTAAAAATTGGCCCGGTCAATAACGTGCAAACCACCCTTGGGGGTAAAGGGGTTAATGCAAGAACATTCTATTCCACACAAGGTGAGCACATTTACCTCTTAATTAAAGGGAACCTGTCAGCAGGATTGTGCACAGTAACCTACAGACAGTGTCAGGTCGGCGCCGTTATACTGATTAAAATGATACCTTGGTTGATGAAATCCGTATCGTGGTTGTGTAATCTTTATTTTCAGTTTTGAGTTAATGATTTGCTTGTGCCCCAAGGAGGCCTGTGGGGGGGTCTTCATGTGGTTCTCTGATTAGCTATTCATAATCCAGACTGCTGACAGGTCACTGATCTCTCACTGACCTGCCCCCTAGTTTACATAATGAATATCTGTACATACTGAAGGAAAAAAACCCTTCTGCAGGCCAATGTCAGCCATGGCAACTGCGCTGCACCATAATCACATGTTTAGTGTCCTAGTAATAACTGTAAAATATAATAAGAAATTACAATATTCTTATTTTGTGTTATTACTGATTAGACTTCATTTAGGTATGTATTTTTTCCTGATTTTGATCTCAAATTAATTTGGTAGAGTTTTTTGTAGATTTCAGACAATATGCATATTTATATATAAAATTTGAAAAAAAGTATCTGCTTATTTTCCCAAAACATGCTATTTCTATAAAGTAGCAATCCTAATCTTAGACAATCCCTTTCACTACCTTCTATATATAGACCGTAATGAGAAGACGGAAGCCCGCATAATACATAGCAGCTGCTGTGTTATGTAGCTGGCATCCCCCACTAACAGCAGCAACTGGTGCTTGTTCTGATTGCTGCTGTTTACCTTTCTTTAACCCCTTACTGACATTGGATGGGGCATGTTTTGAATAGTGATGAGCGAATATACTTGTAAGGCCTCTTTAACACGTCCAGATAATTCCGGTATCGGAGAAATCGGTACCGGAGTTAACCGTGTCCGTGTGTCCGTGTGCTCACGTGGCACATCAGTTTGGCACACGTGCGGCATCCGTGTGCCGCCCGTGTGCCGCCTGAGGACCACACGGACCGTGCAGGAGAGACAGCGCTACAGTAAGCGCTGTCCCCCCCGCTGTGGTGCTGAAGGCGGCATTCATCTCTTCTCCCCGCAGGAGAGAAGAGATGAATGATCAAGTTTTTTTTCTTTTTTGTTAAAAAGAAAGTTGCTGGGACCTCCCACCTCCCATCCCCAGTGTGCCGCCCGGCCCCTTGCAGAAGAAATACTCACCCGTCTCCTCTCTCCTCTCAGCGCTGGCCCCTTGTCCTGTGTGAGCGGTCACGTGGGACCGCTCATTACAGTGAGGAATATGCGCATATTCCTCACTATAATGAGCGGTCCCACGTGACCGCTCACACAGGACAGGCTGCCGGCGCTGAGAGGAGAGAGGAGACATCGTGGGAGCTGGGTGAGTATTTCTCTGCAAGGGGCCGGGCGGTGCACTGGGGATGGGAGGCGGGAGGTCCCAGCAACTTTATTTTTAACAAACAAGAAAAAAAACTTGATCATTCATCTCTTCTCTCCTGCGGGGAGAAGAGATGAATGCTGTCTTCAGCACCACAGCGGGGGGACAGCGCTTACTGTAGTGCTGTCTCTCCTGCGGGTGGTACGTGCACACGGAGGAGAGTGCACAATGTTCTCCGTGTGCACGTGTGCAGGACGTACTGTTGTACGTGCTGCCGGAGAAACACGGACATGTCTCCGTGTTTTGCACACGGATACACGGTCCGTGAAAACACGGAGACATGTGCATAGACTCATTCATTTGAGTGTCTCTGGTACGTGAGAAAACTGTCAGTACACGTACTGGAGACACTGACGTGTGAAAGAGGCCTTACTCGAGATTTCCTGAGCATGCTTGGGGGTCCTCCGAGTATTTTTTAGTGCTTGGAGATTTAGTTTTCATCACGGCAGCTGAATGATTTACATCTGTTAGCCAGCATAAGTACATGTGGGGGTTGCCTAGTTGCTATGGAATCCCCACATGTACTTATGCTGGCTAACAGATGTAAATCATTCAGCTGAGGTGAGGAAAACTAAATCTCTGAGCACTAAAAAATACTCGGAGGACCCCCGAGCGTGCTCGGGAAATCTCGAGTAACGAGTATATTCGCTCATCACTAGTTTTGAACAGCTGACATGTGCCCGCAATAGCCGTGGATGGAATCACGATCTGTCTGTGGCTATTAACTAGTTAAATGCCACTGTTAAAATTTGACAGCTACATTTAACAAGCACTTCCTGACATCCAGCCAGAAATGTGCTCACCGGTGACCCACGTAATGTGATCGCGATTCACCGGTGTGTCAGCATGACAACCAGAGGTCTCCTTGAGACATCTATGGTTGTTGATGCCGAATTGCTGTGAGCACCACCCTGTGGTCGGCGCTCATAGCAAGTCTGCAATTCAGCTACATAGAGGCGATCTGAGCATTGCCTCTATGTAGCAGAGCCAATCAAGTTGTGGCAACTTCTAGCCTCCCATGGAGGCTATTGAAGCATGCCAAAAGTAAAAAAAAAAATGTTTTTAAAAATATGAAAAAAAAAAAATATATATAAGTTCTAATCACCCCCCTTTTGCCCCATTCAAAATAAAACAATAAAAATAAAATCAAACATAGACATATTTGATATCGCTACATTCAGAATCTCATGATCTATCAATAAAAAAAAGGATTAACCTAGTAATCACTAAACGGCATAGCGAGAAAAAAAATCAAAACACCAGAATTACTTGTTTTGCATGCCGCAACATTGCATTAAAATGCAATAACGGGCGATCAAAAGATCGTATCTGCACAAAAATGGTATCATTAAAAAGGTCAGCTTGGCACTCAAAAAATTAGCCCTCACCCAACCTGAGAGCACGAAAATTGGAGACGCTATCGGTCTTGGAAAATGGCGCAATTTTTTTTTAGCAGACTTTTGAATTTTTTTTCACCACTTAGATAAAAAAAGAACCTAGACATGTTTGGTGTCTATGAACTCATAATGTAGAAGAAATGACGTGCACTCTGAATTAAATGAAGAAGGTGCTGGTTGAACTTGGAGAGATCCAGACCATTCAGAGATTAAAGAAAACAACCGCACTCAATTTGTATATTTGCATCATGAATGTGAAGAGTCTTTTAATAGGAACACCACAGTGATACAGACAGTAGCTGAGGTAACGTTTCGACCTTATAGGCCTTTGTCAAACCTCACTTCAAGAAGAAAAGAAGCACCGCTGCTGCTCCTCCTGACATAGGACCCACCAGTTCTTACAGGGACTCCATTCCCTATCCGTGCCGTTCCGGATCTGTTCAGTGCTATTCTCCTACAAGTCGAGCCTATGTGTCCCTCTGGACGTTCGCTCACTCTTCTTTTCTTCTTGAAGTGAGGTTTGACAAAGGCCTATAAGGTCGAAACGTTACCTCAGCTACTGTCTGTATCACTGTGGTGTTCCTATTAAAAGACTCTTCACATTCATGATGCAAATATACAAATTGAGTGCGGCTGTTTTCTTTAATCTATGAACTCATAATGACCTGAAGAATTTCAATGGCAGGTCAGTTTTAGCATTTAGTGAACCTAGCAAAAAAGCCAAACAAAAAACCAGTGTGGGATTGCATTTTTTTTGGCAATTTCAGCGCACTTGGAATTTTTTTCCAATTTTCTGTTACACGAAATTGTAAAACCAATGGTATCATTCTAAAGTACAACTCGTCCCGCAAAAAATAAGCCCTCCCATGGCCATATTGACTGAAAATTAAAAAAGTTGTGGCTCTGGAAAGAAGGGGAGCGAAAAACGAAAGTGCAAAATCACTCCATCTTTATTCCTCCCCAGCACTGCTTCATCCTGCTTGACTAACAGCTCCTTTGCCTGAAGTCACACAGCAAATAGGCTATCAGTCAAGCAGAAGGAGGCAGTTCTGGGCGATAGACAGGGCAGCATGGTGGCTCAGTGGATAGCACTGGAGTCCTCAGTTCAAATCCCACAAAGGACAACATATGCAAGGAGTTTGTATGTTCTCCCACATTCAAAAGACATACTGATAGGGAATTTAGATTGTGAGCCCAATCGGAGACAGAGATGATAATGTGTGCAAAACTGTAAAGCGCTGCGGAATATGTTAGCGCTATATAAAGATTATTATTATTATAGGCAATGCTGGAGTGACAGAGGCTTCAGATCTAAAGCCTCATTGGCACATCATATTAAACTTTGATTTCTCAGTAATAGAGGAACAGACAATATAGTTAAAGGTATTGCTGGACTTGTATTTTAGCGAGCTACATGCGCATATAAATAGTTTGATGATGAAATCCTGCTGACAGTTTCCATTTAAATGATAGTGTCAGTCTCAGACAGTGGCATTTAAGGTGCGCGATCATACCCTGGCATAAGTTAGGCACGTATCACCCACTATGGCATTATCATCGGTTGCAAGTTGTTGCTTTGGAGCCTGTTGAATGAGGTTACGCTCATTTGTGAATTTTTTTTCTATATATATTGTAATAAGTTAGTATTACAGTATGTAGAACAAGCAATCAGTTGATTGCAGGTTCAAGTTCCCTTTAATGACTAAACAAATCCATAAAGGTATGAGTTATCAAAATGTCAGGTCCCTAACCAAAGAAAAAGCCTTCAGCTCAATTGATGGGGAAAAAAAATAAAAAAAGTTTTGGGTCTTAAAAAATTGCTGTATTTTTTCACCTACAATTACCGTATGCAAGTTTCATATTGCCATAATCTTGCTGACCTAAAGATTCCCATATAGTTTCATATTGACAGGTCATTTTTACCGCACAATGAACACTGTTAGGGTATGTGTCCACGTTCAGGATTACATCCGGATTAGCTGCGGATTGAACGCTGTGTACAGCCGCAACTTTCAACCCGTAGCGTCCAGATGTTACAGTATAGTGGAGGGGATTTTATGAAATCCCGTCTCCACTATGCATGTGAACACGCATCCGGTGGCCCTGCACATCTTTTTAGAAGACAGCATGTCTGTTTACATAAATCACAGGGTCCTATGTATGGGGTGCGGAGATTCCGGATGTGTGCAATGAACACATCCGGAATCACCGCACATACAGAACGTGGCAGCGGTTTGGGCGGAGCGGGTTTTCCACTCCGTCCAAAGCACCGTGATTACGGACCGTGGACACGCACCCTTAAAGTAAAACCCCCAAAAGTAAGGAAGGCAGAATTACCTATTATTTCACCATTTTACAGCACTTTACATTTTTTCCCCATTTTCTAGTGCATTGTATAGTAAAAAGAATGTTGTCATTCAAAACTACAACTCATTCCTTACAAAAGTAAAAAGCCCTCAAATAGATATGTCACAGGAAATATAAACAGCTATGACTCTGGAAAGAAGGGGAGGGAAAAACAAAAGTGGAAAATAATGAAAGAATAAAAAGGTTACAGATCTCAAAAAGTGGTGTACAAATACTGTTGGTTTTTCAAATGACTACATTTTTTCACCAATTTAATAAAAAAGTCAAACAATTATACAAGTTTGGTATTGCCATAGTTGTACTGACCAGGAGAATCATGTTACCAAGCTATTTCTACTGCAGAATAAACACTGTGAAAAATAAACAGAATAAAACAAAGGAATTGTTTTTTTTTTTACTATTTCACTGCCCTTTGTATTTTTTTCCCCATTTTCCAATTGTAAATATAGTAAAATGAATGTTGTTATTCAAAACTACAATTTTTCTTTCAAACAAAGAAAAAAAAGCCCTCATACAGCTATATTTATAGAAAAATAACAGTTTTGTTTCTGGGGAGAAAGGGAGAAAAGCAACACAATGAAAAAATTAAAAATGAAAAAAAGCAATGAGTTTCAAAAAATGGCGATACAAGCAGAATTTTGTTCTTACAAATTTCTGTATTTTTTCACCAATTAAAAAAAAAAACTATTATAACATTTTGGTTTTGCTATAATTGTACTGACAAAGAGAATCATGTTTCCAGGTCATTTCTACTGCACAATAAATGCTGTTAAAACAAATCTAAAAAAACTGGCATAATTTCTTTTCTTTTTTTTTTCAACTTTTCATCACACACACGGTATTTTTCCCCATTTTCTAGTTCATTGTATGGTAAAATTAATATTGCTATTGTCTAGCAAAAAAAAGAAAAGACCCTTGCATAACAATGTCTATGGAAAAGCAAAAAAACTATGACTCTGGGAAGGAGTGGAGAAAAAACAAAAGTGCATAAATGAAAATTGCCCGCAGTGGAAGTGGGTTAAAGCAACACTACAGCATTTTTTTTTTCTTTTTAATTTCAGTGCTGGACTGGTGTCACTAATGTAAATTTCCTGCCCCTACTATCATACTCACCAGCCGCCATATTCATCTTCATCTGTTATCGTTGCTTCTCCTGTTGTATTCTGCAGGTTGTGATCTGCCTCATCATGGGCGACTTCAACATTCCCATTGACACTTCCCTCTCAGCTGCCACTAAGCTTCTATCTCTCACTTCCTCCTTCGGCCTCGCTCAATGGTCTTCTGCAGCCACTCACAAAGATGGACAGACATTGGACCTCATCTTCACCTGCCTCTGCTCCCTATCTAACCTCTCTAACTCACCTCTCCCTCTTTCAGACCACAACCTACTCACATTCTCTTCCCTCTCCACTCCTTGTCCACAATCCCCACCCCACAAACTCGCACATCCTCACAGAAATCTTAAACACCTCGATCTACACTCACTCTCTGAATCCCTCCTCCCTCTTACAGACATAAGTTCCCTACACAATGCGGATGCCGATGCTGCTCTATATAACACCACAATAGCTGTAGCTCTGAAATCGGTTGCCCCTCTCACACATACCAAAGCTAGCAAAATCAACAGACAGCCCTGGCACACCAGCCTGACCAAAGAACTGAGGCGAGCTTCCAGGGCTGCTGAACGGAGATGGAAAAGATCCCACTCCAATGAGCACTTCATCGCATTCAAACAGTCCCTCACTACTTTCAAGGCCTCACTCGCTGCAGCAAAACAAACCTACTTCTCATCTCTCATATCCTCCCTATCTCACAACCCTAAACAGTTATTCAACGCTTTCAATTCTCTCCTCTGTCCCCCAGCACCTCCTCCCTCTCCATTCATCTCACCTGAAGACTGCCTCATTTTTCAAGCAGAAGATTGATAACATCAGAGATAGTTTTCATCAACAACCCCTAGAGCCCTTTCTCCTAACTGCCCAGCCCTCCTCCTCCAAAACCAAATTCTCCACCATTACAGAAGATCGACTCTCCATTCTAGTCAAGATCGCATCTCACCACTTGTGCACTTGACCCGATCTCATCCCACTTCATCCCAAACCTCACCACAGTCTTCATCCCAACCCTAACCCATCACTTCAACCTATCACTAACAACTGGTGTCTTCCCCTCCAGCTTTAAACATGCCTCAATCACACCTATCCTCAAAAAGCCCTCTCTTGACCAATCCTCTGTATCTAGCTATCGCCCTATATCACTTCTCCCCTATGCCTCAAAACTACTGGAACAACACGTCCATCTTGAACTGTCCTCCCACCTCTCTTCTTGCTCCCTCTTCAACCACTTACAATCTGGCTTCCGGTTACACCACCCCACTGAAACGGCCCTAACTAAGGTCACCAATGACCTATTAACCGCCAAGGCCAAGCAACACTACTCTGCCCTCCTCCTCCTGGACCTGTCCTCTGCCTTTGACACAGGCCTAACAGACCAGACATTCAGCGTCTCCCACTCGTACACCACCTCCTCACCGTGCCCCCTATCTGTCAGAGTCCTGCAAAGTTCAGTTGGCCTGGGACAGCTCATAGAATCTCACGGCTTTCAGTATTATCTCTATGCCGATGACACAAAGATCTACATCTCTTGACCAAATATCACCACCCTACTAACCAGAATCCCACAATGTCTGTCTGCTATTTCATCCTTCTTCTCCACTAGATTTCTAAACTTAACATGGACAAAACAGAATTCATCATCTTTCCCCCATCTCACTTGACTCCCCCCAACAGACCTATCCAGATCAGTCCCACAAGCTTGCTGCCTCGGGGTAATCCTTGACACTGATCTCTCCTTCAAACCACATATCCAAGCCCTTTCCACTTCCTGACGAATTCAACTCAAAAATATTTCCCGGATCAACACATTCCTCAACCAAGTATCTGCAAAAACCCTAGTCCATGCCCTCATTATCTCCTGCCTTGACTGCTGCAACCTCCTGCTCTGTGGCCTCCCCTCTAACACTCTCGCACCTCTCCAATCTATTCTAAACTCTGCTGCCCGACTAATCCTCCTGTCCCCCCCGCTATTCCCCAGCCTCTCCCCTCTGTCAATCCCTGCACTGGCTCCCCATTACCCAAAGACTCCAGTTCAAAACCCTAACCATGGCATACAAAGCCATCCACAACCTGTCTCCATACATCTGTGACTTTGTCTCCTGGTACTTACCTGCATGCAACCTCCGATCCTCACAAGATCTTCTACATTACCCTCTTATCTCCTCTTCCCACAATCGCATACAAGATTTCTCCCGCGCATCCCCCCTACACTGGAACTCTCTACCCCAACACTGGAACTCTCTACCCCAACACATCAGACTCTCACCTACCATAAAAACCTTCAAAAAGAACCTGAAGACTCACTTCCTCCGACAAGCCTACAACCTGCAGTAACCACCGATAGGCCAAACCGCTGCACAACCAGCTCTACCCTCGCCTATTGTATCCTCACCCATCCCTTGTAGATTGTGAGCCCTCGCGGGCAGGGTCCTCTCTCATCATATACCAGTCGTGACTTGTATTGATTAAGATTATTGTACTTGTTTTTTATTATGTACACCCCTTCTCACATGTAAAGTGCTATGGAACAAATGGCGCTATAATAATAAAAAATAATAATCATCTGCCAGATCGCTCCAGTATTTGCTGGGCTGACCGGAAGACATTACACAATGTAAGTCTATGAGAGCCAGAACGAGCCTCTCATAGACTTGTATTAAGAGCTTGTGATCGTTTCCTCTGATTTCCAGTCAGTCAGAATCCGAGTTCACAAGTAGCCATGTGGTAGTGGAGTGGCGCTGGGAATAGCGAAAGATAGTGGCGTCGGGAAGAACAGAAGATAGCGGCGTTGGGAACAGCTGAAGATAGCAGCACTGGGAACAGTTGAAGACAGCGAGGTCGAGAACCATGCCACCAGGAACAGCTGAAGGCCTGTTTCACATGTCAGTGGCTCTGGTACGTGTGGTGACAGTTTTCTCACGTACCGGAGACATTGACTCACTTAGACACATTAAAATCAATGTGTCTCTGCACATGTCAGTGTGTTTTCACGGACCGTGTGTCCGTTTGAAAAACACGGAGACATGTCAGTGTTCGTGGGAGCGCACGGATCACACCACCCCATGGAGCCGCATATTCATCACTGTAATGAGCGGCACCACGTGACCGCTCATACAGGACAAGCTGCGGAGCTGAGAGGAAGCATCGAGGGAGCTGGGTGAGTATTTTAATGACAGCGGGCGGGCGCTCAGGGGGTGGGAGGCGGCAGGTGACAAGGATCTATATTTTAAACACAAAAATAATAAAAAAAACATTGATTTTTCATTCCTTCTCTCCAGCGAACGCTGCTGGGGAGAAGAAATGAATGGCGGCTTCAGCACCACACGCAGGGGGGACAGCGCTTACTGTAGCGCTGTCTCCTGCACGGTCCGTGTGGTACTCAGTCGGCACACAGGCGGCACACGGCTGCCACACGTGTGCCACACTGATGTGCCACGTGAGCTCACGGACACATGGACACTAATAACTCCGGTACTGATTTTTCCAGTACCGGAATTATCTGGACGTGTGAGACTGGCCGAAGACAGCGGCCCCGAGAACAGCTGAAGATAGCGGCACCGGGAACAGCTGAAGACAGTGGTGCCGAGAACAGCTGAAAACAGCGGCCCCGGGATCAGCTGAAATGGCAGCTGCTATGTGTAATACTAGGGGTAGAAAACTTACATTTTTAACACCCTTCCAGTGCTGAAATAAAAAACAACAAAGTTGGAATGGTGCTTTAAGGCATTTTTTCATTTATCTTGCTAAAAAAAAAAGGTTTAAAGCTATCAGTGTCCAAAGTGAATGTGAAATGCAGAAATATGCATAATCTAGAAGCATGAAAATGCAATCAGTCAATTTTTACCACTTATCACGAAAGTTGAAGATCACATGATTATCTTTTATTTATTTAGATGAATGTATGTATATGTGCACAAACCAAATGGTACAAACAATGTAAGACACCTGAAAACTGTGTTCCTGACAAATCACATCAGATAAACATCTCTAATTGAATGAATCTACTTCAAACTGTTATATGTTCACTTCCCTAACTGTACATTCTGCTCAGCAATTGTATGTCCTTCACATATAATTTAATTGTTCTGCGTGCCAATGGCAGATTCAATATCATTTTGGCATATTGCAGTCTTTTTCTCCCTCGGTAATTGCATTCCCAAGCTCGCTGATACTGATGAGGACATCATGTCACGGAATAAAAGCACGAGTGTCAGTTAAATGATGGGATGGAGCCTTAATGTGAGTCATACACGGCCCTGTTCATGAAGAACTCTGGTCCTGGCAAAACGTGTCAATGAAAATAAGGTCATTATAATCGTGGATATAAACACATGATTATAATGTGGCATCCATCCAGCAAAAGAAATTCTGTAATCCCCTTATCTTAGATTCTTAGCATATTTATGCTTCTCTTTACCTACTGTATCCATTGCATCTGTAGAAATAGGTGGAACAAAACTGGGGAAAAACTCACTGGGACGGAAACGATGCACTGGTGAAGAAAAGGTTATTTACTTGATGTGCTGCCGCACTCTCCAAGTCTTTTGTAGTTGTATGGTTCATTGCTTACGGAATCAGTTATTGTACATTTATTTTATGCAGAAAAATGGAGCATTCTTATGGACATTTCCATGTGAGCAGCTATGTGTAGTCACCATTGCACAATCTACTGCTATTTTCCACCCGCTTGAATAATGGATTTGGTAGTATAAGTTAACAATATACTTCACAGGACTATTTCAATATTAGGTTGAGCATCCTTGGAGCTAAAAATCAGTAAGAAGATACAGGCTGGGAATGAAGCCAGGCGACTAGAGAGAATTAACAATGAAGAAAAACATGCACCAGAGATGATGAGTAGGAGACAGTTTATGAGCTGCCGCACGTAGTCACTGGGGCAGAAAAGAAGAGACACAGTAAATAAAATAATAGAAAACACACATAATCCCTCTGCTACATTATGCAACAACTGCAAAGATAGCCAGGCACCGAAACAATTTATAAGGGGAGAGAAATTAATTCTTTTACAGTCCTTGAAAAGGAAATAATTAGGAAAGGGAAATATGTTGCAAACCAATATTTTTTCATTTATCATTTTTTTTATTTTTGCCAAATCAAACAGCACAGCTCCTTATAACGATGATGAAATGATCTTAAGTGACCCAAGATTTGCTCGCACCTCGCATGATGCCTGTACAAATTGCTTGTTTACCCACTTAGCCAAAATCGCTCAATGTGTTTTCTTATTTGTCAGTTTAATTACTAGCGATCAAGTCAGACTTTAAATTGATGGAGTTTAAATGCTAATACCAGAGTGCATTCTGAAAGTATTGAGATGAGAAGGGAACATTGATTAAAAATAGGACATATCCAAGCTGATTTTAGTAAATGAGTTCATGCTGCAGCGCAGAGAAGACAGGCAATAATATTAAAGTGTGTTGGAGAATAATACTTAAAGGGGATCTGTCAACAGGTTTTTGCTATGTAATCTGAGAGCACATAATGTAGGTGCAGGGAGCCCGATTACCGCGATGCGTTTCTTACTGTTCTGAGTTTTGCTGTTTCTATACAATCAGCGTTTTATCAACAGGAGATTATCAGTACAGGACAAGCTGCCTGGTTAGTGCCTTGTAGTCCAACCATGCCCCCAGCACTGATTAGCAGCTTTCAGTCACTATAAAAGGTACACAGAAAGTTATGGTGTGGATGAGTTATAAACAGCTCGACAACTGATCTGTGCTCAATCTGCAGCAGAAGAAACTGTGACTATACATCACTGGATGTATCCCTACTTCATGCTGCTGTCAGATTACATAGCAAAAACCTGCTGACAAATTCACTATAAAGGTTGTCTGGGCTAATAATTAGGAGCTTGGCTGAAGTTCTCAACAGTGGCCTGTAAAGTTTGAATGGAGCTGCTATATTGGCTAAGCTGGCTGTTTCCCTCTGGCTGCTGCTAAAGCTGACAAACAGCTAATTGATGGGGGTGCAGGGTGTTGGAACTCCACTGATCTGGTATTAATGATCTATCTAAAAGATAATCAATATCTGTGATTATTCCTTTTATCTTTCAGTGCCATCTTATGTTAGGTTCCTGGTGACCCTTTTTTACAGCCTTTGTTGTGACTGGTGTTTGTGTTGTCCAAACATTTCATTATTTCTGGGTTAAATTATTGACCTGGATATGAATACGTTTTACATTGTTTGTACCTTTCGGTACTCAGGGGTTCACTCTCTAGTTTGGTTATGTTGGATTGGAGTAATTTATTTTGTTATTTGTTCACTTGTATTTTTGGGCTGTGAAAACACACATTGGTTTTATTCTTCACATGGAAGTATGTTGTTCCTAACTGTTCATCTTGTCACCATTGTGTTCAAATCCTTATTATTTTTCTGGGATTTCATACACACATTTTTCACTTTAACACAACATGAATAAATAATTTTTTTCTGTCATTTTCACTATTTCTCCGATTTGGTACCTCAGTGTTTTTTTTTATCACACTTCCATTTTTTTCCTCCTTCTCCAAGATCCTATCCCAATATATAGTGGGTTTATTAATAGTAATATTAGCAAATATCTCCAATTAGAAATGTAGTATAGTTTTTCTGATTCGCTATGTCTCTTTCCTCATGTGCAGGCATTGTAGAACCTTAGGTGTCCATGGTTACGACCACAAGCAACTATAGTACTATCACTATATCAGTGGTCGTAACCATGGATACCTAAGGTCCTGCAATGTCTGCACATGAGGAAAGAGACATAGCGAATCAGAAAAACTATACTACATTTCTAATTGGAGGTATTTGCTAATATCATTATTAATAAACCCACTATATATTTGGATAGGATCTTGGAAAAGGAGGAAAAAATGGAAGTGTGATAAAAAAACACTTTGAGGTACCAATGAAATAGGAAAAATAGTGAAAATGCGAGAAAACAATTCATATCGTGTTAAAGTGAAAAATGTGTGTTATTGTCATTACACCTACTACGTTTTGGCATAAGATCTTGGAGATGCGAATACCCTTTTAAATATTGTTCGTATAACTTGGTTGCACTTTAGCTTGTTAATTTTGTACGTTTATTCCTTCCCTTAATCATGTACTAATGTTTTGCGGTGACCATCATTATTGCAGTTTTTTGATTGTCTTAATCATGTCTGATTATATTTTTATTCACTTCTTTGTGGTTTAAATCAATATTTGTACCCTGGACCACACATTTAACATTGGTGTTCCATATAATTCCATCAGTGTCATCAAAAAGCTACAAACAGCAATGAGACCGAAAAAGCACAACATACTCATAATACACAAAATAATTATTTTATTAATCCCATATGTATTAAAACACAAAAATACAATAAACCAAGCTATCTCAGATTGTGAGGGACCCAAAGGGTTACTATTCACATAAAGCGTATAATCCAAGCGTAGTAACAATGTTATCCAAACGGGCTATATAAATATTAAGTATCAAACCACTCTATACAAGCTGCCAATCAGCCTAATACAGGTAGTGGATCCAAATGCCCAATATATGTCAGGTTATGGACTATTGCTGCATAAAAACGCCTTCTAATATGTCTATATATATATATATATATTAGGGCTTGCTACATGTCCACATCTTAATATTACTAAGAAGACAATATTGCAAAATTACAACGCTATGCTTACATGGCTTAGTGAAGAGTCCCGGTCCCTCCAACCCCAAATGCAATATGTAGTAATTTCTAGAGGCGTTTTTTTGCCGCAAAAAACGTATTGCTGTCTATGTAAATGCATGCGTTTTTAAGCACATGCGTTTGCGTTAAAAACGCATGCGTTTTTATAGAAAAAAACAAGAATACACACTGATAAGCCACCCCCCACCATCAAGGTGATAAAGGGATCCAAACCCTAACCCTACCCCTAAACCTACCCCTAACCCTAAAGCCGGTAATTCAATTGCCGGCTTTTCATTTCTCCTGCCTAAACCCGACATGATATGAGACATGGTTTACATACAGTAAACCATGTCATATCCCCCTTTTTTTTGCATATTCCACACTACTAATGTTAGTAGTGTGTATGTGCAAAATTTCAGCTCTGTAGCTATTAATTTTTAAGGGTTAAATCGCGGAAAAAATTGGCGTGGGCTCCCGTGCAATTTTCTCCGCCAGAGTGGTAAAGCCAGTGACTGAGGGCAGATATTAATAGCCTGGAGAGGGTCCACGGTTATTGGCCCCCCCCCAGCTAAAAACATCTGCCCCCAGCCACCCCAGAAAAGGCACATCTGTAAGATGCGCCTATTCTGGCACTTGGCCACTCTCTTCCCACTCCCGTGTAGCGGTGGGATATGGGGTAATGAAGGGTTAATGTCACCTTGCTATTGTAAGGTGACATTAAGCCAGATTAATAATGGCGAGGCGTCAATTATGACACCTATCCATTATTAATCCAATTGTATGAAATGGTTAAAAAAACACACACACAATATTGCAAAGTATTTTAATGAAATAAACACACAGGTTGTTGTAATATTTTATTGCTCTCTCAATCCACCTGAAGACCATCGTTCTGTAACAAATTAAAAATAATAAAACCACAATATTCATACCTTCCGTAGATCTGTAACGTCCCACGATGTAAATCCATCTGAAGGGGTTAAAATATTTTACAGGCAGGAGCTCTGCTAATGCAGCTGTGCTCCTGCCTGTAAACCCCGGGGAATGAAGGTAATGTAGGTCAATGACCTATAGTTACCTTCAGTCGCGGTGATGCGCCCTCTGCTGGATGTCCTCATATGACCTCGAGCCTGGGAACTTACAGATGTGCCTTTTCTGGGGTGGCTGGGGGCAGATGTTTTTAGCCAGGGGGGGCCAATAACCGTGGACCCTCTCCAGGCTATTAATATCTGCCCTCAGTCACTGGCTTTACCACTTTGGCGGAGAAAATTGCACGGGAGCCCACACCAATTTTTTCCGCGATTTAACCCTTAAAATTAATAGCTACAGCGCCGAAATTTTGCACGTACACACTACTAACAGTAGTGTGGAATATGCAAAAAAAAGGGGGATATGACATGGTTTACTGTATGTAAACCATGTCTCATATCATGTCGGGTTTAGGCAGGAGAAATGAAAAGCCGGCAATCGGCTTTTCTGCTATATCACGCTGAAGTAAATATAAATAAATATATATATATATATATGTGTCTCAATGATATATATATATATATATATGTGTGTATATATATATATATATATATATATATATATATATATATATATACGAAACCCGACTTTGCCAAAAGTCGGCGACTTTTGAAATTGGCCGATCTGTTTCGCTCAACCCTAATTTTGATGATTGGCAGCTGTCACACACTTCTCAGCATGCGTTTCAAAAACGCAAACGCAGGAAAAAACGCATGTAAACGCGGCAAAACGCTGCGTTTTTTTTAACCGCATGCAAAAACGCATGCGTCTAAAAAACGCAGCGTTTGCACGTGTTTACATGCGTTTTTTCACCACCTGCGTTTGCGTTAAAAACGCTGCGTTTTTAAACGCAAATGTGAAACTAGCCTTACCCCCTTTTATTTTCAGCTGTAATCACCTGTCACTTCTGTAGAAACTTGGTTAATAGTGAGGCCCCGTAGCTGCCAAACGAATAACAGCCGCTATGTCCACTAACCTCATAGTTACGTTATATCATTGGGGGGCATAAAAGATTCTAGGTCACAGGATGAAAATCTTTGATATCAATTTGTCATCATTATAACAAATCGCCTAATTAAGAGTGTATTTCTCAGCCACTTTGTATCACTCAGGTGTAACAGAACAGAATTCACCTGTATCTTGTAAGACTTTGCTCCCATTTGCGTATAAATACACCAAGTGCAGTGCGATACAAAAATCACATTGCACTCTCACAATGTTATTCAATGAGGCAGTGTTTATCTGTGAGTTTTTCCTCAGTTGGAATACCCATCCGATATTCACTCTGAAATCAGATGGGTATGAGAATAAAATCGGATGCCATATAGAGCCACAGTATAGCATCTGATTTTTACGGATGCATTACAGTTCTGTAACATGGGAAACTGTAAATGGTCCTGTAAATAATTAATAGCTGCTGAGTAAAAAAAACGGGTTGCATATGGATAGCACATGAATGACAGGTGAGAAAAAAATAATCCCACCCTTCTGGATGAGAATGGGACTGATTTTTTTTATACAAAGTGGGAGCGAGGCCTAATATTAAATTAACCCCTTCATGACCCAGCCTATTTTGACCTTAATGACCTGGCCGTTTTTTGCAATTCTGACCAGTGTCCCTTTATGAGGTAATAACTCAGGAACGCTTCAACGGATCCTAGCGGTTCTGAGATTGTTTTTTCATGACATATTGGGCTTCATGTTAGTGGTAAATTTAGGTCAATAATTTCTGAGTTTATTTGTGAAAAAAACGGAAATTTGGTGAAAATTTTGAAAATTTCGCAATTTTCACATTTTGAATTTTTATTCTGTTAAATCAGAGAGTTATGTGACACAAAATAGTTAATAAATAACATTTCCCACATGTCTACTTTACATCAGCACAATTTTGGAAACAAATTTTTTTTGCTAGGAAGTTATAAGGGTTAAAATTTGACCAGTGATTTCTCATTTTTACAACAAAATTTACAAAACCATTTGTTTTAGGGACCACCTCACATTTGAAGTCAGTTTGAGGGTTTTATGTGGCTGAAAATACCCAAAAGTGACACCATTCTAAAAACTGCACCCCTCAAGGTGCTCAAAACCACATTCAAGAAGTTTATTAACCCTTCAGGTGTTTCACAGCAGCAGAAGCAACATGGAAGGAAAAAATGAACAAACTTTTTAGTCTCAAAAATGATCTTTTAGCAACAATTTTTTTATTTTCCCAAGGGTAAAAGGAGAAACTGGACCACGAACGTTGTTGTACAATTTGTCCTGAGTACGCTGATACCTCATATGTGGAGGTAAACCACTGTTTGGGCGCACAGCAGGGCTCGGAAGGGAAGGAGCGCCAATTGACTTTTTGAATGAAAAATTGGCTCCAATCTTTAGCGGACACCATGTCGCGTTTGGAGAGCCCTCGTGTGCCTAAACATTGGAGCTCCCCCACAAGTGACCCCATTTTGGAAACTAGACCTCCCAAGGAACTAATCTAGATGTGTGGTGAGCACTTTGAACCCCCAAGTGCTTCACAGAAGTTTATAACGCAGAGCCGTGAAAATAATAAATGCGTTTTCTTTCCTCAAAAATAATGTTTTAGCAAGCAATTTTTTATTTTAACAAGGGTAACAGGAGAAATTGGACCCCAATAGTTGTTGCCCAGTTTGTCCTGAGTACACTGATACCCCATATGTTGGGGTAAACCACTGTTTGGGCACACGTTGGGGCTCGGAAGGGAAGTAGTGACTTTTGAAATGCAGACTTTGATGGAATGGTCTGCGGGCGTCACGTTGCGTTTGCAGAGCCCCTGATGTGCCTAAACAGTAGAAATTCCCCACGAGTGACCCCATTTTGGAAACTAGACCCTCCACTGAACTTATCTAGATATGTGGTGAGCACTTTGAACCCCCAAGTGCTTCACTGAAGTTTACAACGCAGAGCCGTGAAAATAAAAAATATTTTTAATTCCTCTAAAATTATGTTTTCGCAAGCAATTTTTTATTTTTGCAAGGGTAACAGGAGAAATTGTTGCCCAGTTTGTCCTGAGTATGCTGTTACCCCATATGTGGGGGTAAACCACTGATTGGGCGCACGTCGGGGCTCAGAAGGGAGGGAGCACCATTTGACTTTTTGAGTGCAAGATTGGCTGGAATCAATGGTGGCGCCATGTTGCGTTTGGAGACCCCTGATGTGCCTAAAAAGTGGAAGCCCCTCAATTCTAACTCCAACACTCACCCCAACACACTCCTAACCCTAATCCCAACTCTAGCCATGACCCTAATCACAACCCTAACCCCAACACACCTGTAACCCTAATCCCAACCCTAACCCTAATCCTAACCCTAATCCCAACCCTAACCCTAATCCAAACCCTAACCCCAACACACCCCTAACCATAACCCTAACCACAGGCCTAATCTTAACCCTATTTCCAATCCTAGCCCTAATTCCAACCCTAACTCTAAGGCTATGTGCCCACGTTGTGGATTCGTGTGAGATTTTTCTGCACCATTTTTGAAAAATCCGCAGGAAAAAGGCACTGCGTTTTACCTGCGGATTTACCGTGGATTTCCAGTGTTTTTTGTGCGGATTACAGCTGCGGATTCCTATTGAAGAACAGGTGTAAAACGCTGCGGAATCCGCACAAAGAATTGACATGCTGCAGAAAATACAACACAGCGTTTCCGCGTGGTATTTTCTGCACCATGGGCACAGAGGATTTGGTTATCCATAGGTTTACATGGTACTGTAAACCTGATGGAAAACTGCTACGAATCCGCAGCTGCCAATCCGCTGCGGATCCGCAGCCAACTCCGCACCATGTGCACATAGCCTAATTCTAACCCTAGCCCTAACCCTAGCCCTAGCCCTAGCCCTAACCCTAACCCTAACCCTAATGCTAACCCTAGCCCTAACCATAACCCTAACCCTAGTGCAGAAAAAAAAATATTTTCTTTATTTTATTATTGTCTCTACCTATGGGGTGATAAAGGGGGGGGTTCATTTACTAATTTTTTTATTTTGATCACTGTGATAGGTTTTATCACAGTGATCAAAATGTACCTGGAACGAATCTGCGGCCGGCCGGCATGGAGAAGACGGACGGACTCCGGGAGGCTCGGTAAGTATGAGGGGGGGGATCGCAGCACGGGGGGGTGGATCGGAGCATGGGGGGGTGGATCGGAGCACGGGGGGAGCGGGTAGGAGGACGGGGGAGCGGACAGGCGGACGGAGGGAACTACGGGACAGAACGGAGGACTGGGGAGGCGATCGGTGGCTGTGGGGGGGGGGGGGGCACATCAGGGTTTCCAGCCATGGCCGATGATATTGCAGCATCAGCCATGGCTGGATTGTAATATTTCACCACTTTTTATAGGTGAAATATTACGAATTGCTCTGATTGGCTGTTGAAAGTGCAACAGCCAATCAGAGCGATCATAGCCACGAGGGGGTGAAGCCACCCCCCCTGGGCTGAAGCACCACTCCCCCTGTCCCTGCAGAACGGGTGAAATTGGAGTTAACCTTTTCACCCGATCTGCAGGGACGCGATCATTCCATGACACCACATAGGCGTCACAGGTTGGATTGGCACCGACTTTCATGACGCCTACGTGGCGTCAAAGGTCGGGAAGGGGTTAAAGGGGTTTTCACCAGGAACAAAGAATATTTTAATTAATAGATATTGGAATAACAATACGTTCCACAATTGGATATTGTAAAAAATATGTTGCTGCCTGTGCTGAGATAATCTTATATATATGCCCTGTATTTTTTGTATAATGGCTGTGCCTGACCGTGCAGGAACATGGTCTGATCATGCCACATCTCCTGAGCAGGTGAGGAAGCAAAAGAGAATACAGTTATAGTATGGGATCACAGCTGATTCTTTCTATGAGGTTAAACATGTTCAAAAACAAGCAGCAAATGTTTAACCTCACAGAATCATTTGTGATCCCGTGCTGTAATGTCTGTATACTCTTTTGCTTTCTTCCCTTCAAAGGAGCTGTGGTATGATCAGACCATGTCCCTATACGGTCACACACAACCATTACACAGTACATTGCAGAGGGACATTTATAAGATTATCTCAGCACAGGAATATTTTTTGAACACATCCGACTGTGAAACTTATTTTTATTCCAAAATCTATTAAGTAAAATGTACTTTGTTTATGGGACAACTCCTTTAAGTTAATCGACCTTCGTAATTCAAATCAAAGATATGATTTATCACGTTGAGTTGTGTTTGATAATGAGCTCATGTCTGCTGCATTTGTAATTGCCCAGAAAGCTTAAAGGGAACCTATCACCCCGTTTTTTTCGGTATGAGATAAAAATACTGTTAAATATGGCCTGAGCTGTGCATTACAATAGTGTAGTTTGTGGACCCCGATTCCCCACCTATGCTGCCGAAATACGTTACCAAAGTAGTCATTTTCGCCTGTCAATCAGGCTGGTCAGGTCGGATGGGCGTGGCTTCTTCCCCCAGATATTGCGTAGTTTTCCGTTGGTGGCGTAGTGGTGTGCGCATGTCCAACGTCCCCAATCCTGCACGGGGGGGTGAAAATAGCAGCGATGTCCGTTATTCCATTGGTGGTCGGTGGGCGCGGCCATCTTCCTTTGGCCGCGCGTGCGCAGAAGCGGCGCTCTGCTGGCCGCGGCTTCAGGAAAATGGCCGCCGCGATCTCCATCTGCGCACGCGCGGCATCCCGCGGCCATTTTCCTGAAGCCGCGGCCAGCAGAGCGCCGCTTCTGCGCACGCGCGGCCAAAGGAAGATGGCCGCGCCCACCGACCACCAATGGAATAACGGACATCGCTGCTATTTTCACCCCCCCGTGCAGGATTGGGGACGTTGGACATGCGCACACCACTACGCCACCAACGGAAAACTACGCAATATCTGGGGGAAGAAGCCACGCCCATCCGACCTGACCAGCCTGATTGACAGGCGAAAATGACTACTTTGGTAACGTATTTCGGCAGCATAGGTGGGGAATCGGGGTCCACAAACTACACTATTGTAATGCACAGCTCAGGCCCTATTTAACAGTATTTTTATCTCATACCGAAAAAAACGGGGTGATAGGTTCCCTTTAATGTTAATCTTACTAAACTAAAAAAATTTGTAAAACGTCTTTATCTCACACCAGACCTGGATTTACATGTGAACTGCTCAGTACTGTGTATAATCTCTTCCATGATGCTGAAAATGCAGAATACAAGACATACAGTATAATGGCTATAAATAGTGTTATTTCACATGAACATACATAGCTAACAGCATTTTCTGAAAAGTTACCTGAAAGCATAGGAACCATTTGAAAGAGTTGTCCACTAATGGCCCCAAGGTGCTTCATAGATTAGAAAGAATCTATACTTGCCTCCTGGACCAGCATTGTTCTTCTGGCCTTAGTTCTATGTCCCCTGCTAAGTTCCTGACACAAACAATGTCATGTGACAGTTGCAGTCAATCAGCAGTTGTTGATTGGCTGCAGCTTTCACAATTCCATCCCAGTTGAAGAACAATGTTTCTTCTGCTCAAATGTAATTAAGGACTGTCCAGTAGTAAATAGGTTGAATTAATTCAATACATAATGTTATGGTAAAAATGGCCCAGTAGCAGTCCACTGAAAGACTGTCAGAGCTAGCATTGCCATCCTAGAGTATTTCAAGTCAAGTGGGTGGTCCTGTAGAGTGGTTGACAGCCTTCTATATATAACCATATATGCAGATCTAGCAGCCAATTGCTAAGTAGAGATGCCCACTAGGTTCATAAGAATTAGAAATGAGCGGTTCAAGCTTAATTTGACTTTGCCTGTTCACTCTGATTGTCCAAGGAAATTTGATGTGCTAATAAATTATTTTCCACAAGTTTAGTACCCCTTATTTTGCTCTGGGGTTCTCTTCTGGCGTAGTGCAAAAAAAGAAAGCCAGTTCACCTGCCATAATTCGTGTGCGGAGCTCGGGTGTCTTCCTGACCGGACATAGAAACTGCAGAAAACAAGAGGAAGGTCCAGCCAGGTAAAACCAATGCATTTATTTGAAAAATAGATTTTTTAAAATACATCCTTGATGTGAATATTAGATAGGTGGAGGGGATAGAGGGCAATGAAATGCATTTCGAACGCGACTCTGGCATTTTTGTCATAGCTTCCATTGTGGAGTACAGTTTAACCTTTATATATGTGCTGATTACAAACAGGTAGAATAATCACACCATGTGAGAGTAAATGGGTGGCCCCACACCAGGATGGAAAGTCTCAGCATGATTGCGGTTTTCAAATGAAGAAGGAAAGAGGTACACATAAAATTGATAATAAAACTAATGCACATATTGCAACACATTGACAGAACATCAGAAAATTATATATAGCAAGTATTGTTAATAGTGAAACATAATTTCCTTTCTCATGTTCAGACCAAGGGGAACACTGGTGTCTAAATTATAAATCCAAAAGCTTCCCTAGTGCGCAATCTTCTCATGTGATCACCCCCCTGTTATGTTTAATCACTTTGTCAGTGCCATATACTCTAAAAGATTAAATGTTTCTGTTGTGTTATGAAATTAAGTGTTTGGATGCCTGTGGGATGTTGCCGTTGCATTGTTGGTACTGATAATATCAGTCATATGAGGTGGTATGCAAATCTTTAGTTTACGCGATGTGCATCCCACATACATTTTACGGCATAAGGAGCAGTCGATAATCTATACAACATCCGTAGTATACAAGTTATACATTTTTTTTATCATAGCTGCATGAGTTATTCTGATTACAAAAAGTTTTTTTTTATTGTTAACCGCGTTCTACAAGTGTCAAGGATTAGATGTATTTTTAAAAATCTATTTTTCAACTAAACGCATTGGTTTTACCTAGAGCTGGACCTTCCTCTTGGTTTCTGTTTTTTTCTCTTCCGACTCCAGTGCATAATAAACATAACATGTAAAAAATTAGTACTCACCTCACCGCTCACCTCTCTGCTTCTCACCGTTACCTGTCCAGTCCTCTCTGCATCTTTTTATTACAGACATGAGTGCTAAATCCCCAGACCTCCCCATGCAAGGCCAGAACTTATGACCGTTACTAGGCTCTATAGCGTTCCCTGAAAGAGCACACAAGGTTGTGAAATGCATTGTGACCTTGTGTGTGCTGCAGAGAACCGTCCCAAGCCTTGTCAGAGCCAGAAATCCTGGGTTAGCTTGAAGAAGATGATTAGAAGATGATGCGCCAAGAACCGGAGGGGCACAGTGAAGAATGAAGTGGCTCCAGAGTTGAACGATAACGTGAGCATAAGTATTTTTCTTATTTTTTTACTTTTTGTTGACCCTTTACAATTCAAATGGAGGCAAGCGACCATCAGTTTGTTGAATCCGTCAAAAGCAGATTATAAAAATCCACATGTAGGCATATGTGGATTTCTGTGGTATGTGAATAGAATTCATTTTCACTCATACTCATTTACTCATCTGCTAAGCATAGAATGCACATAGGTATAAATGAAGAAAATACAGAATCTTCATCCACATAACAAATATCATTCTGATTAGCACCTTTAGCTCGGTATCATGCTGCAAACAGATAGGACTGCATTCACAACGTGACTGGTTACCATTAATAATTATCTTCGTATAATAGGAGAAGCCATGCTAATAATTTCATTACTTCTTACTGTTCATTCATAATCATTACTGTAAAGCACAGAATATTTCTGGTTAGTAAGATGAGCAAAATATGAACACTATAACCTATATTAGCAATAAAAAGGTCATGCTTAGGTAGGTCAGTGTTCTCCTTCATCTCAGGATATCCCCATTGGTGACCAATTAAATTAATGAAATGCCACACAAGCAGTGAAGCAATCTTGAAACAGCAGATCTGTAAGGCTACGTTCACATTAGCGTTAAGCTAATGTGCGTCGGGTTTGCGTCGGCGACGCAGCGGCGACGCATGCGTCATGCGCCCCTATACTTAACATGGGGGACGCATGCGGTTTTTTTTGTTGCGTTGTGCGACACATGCGTCTTTTTTGCCGCAAGCGTCGGACCAAGAAAACGCAACAAGTTGCATTTTTCTTGCGTCCGATTTTCGGCAAAAACCGACGCATGCGTCGCAAAACGCAGCGTTTTTGCGTGCGTTTTGACGCGTTTTTGCGTGCGTTGTGCGTTGCGTCGCCGACGCAACGGCGCACAACGCTAGTGTGAACGTAGCCTAAATGTGTTATTATCACTAGTATGTATAAGTAGGCTAACACATAATGGAAATTCATATGCTTAGCTGTTGATTTTTTGACAGTAGTTGGATATCTTGCAGTAATTCTTTGGCAAAAATGTGACTTAAATAGTTAAAAGAAAAAAACACTGTATTGTACCTTGTCTTTGCTGGGCTTTCTACTGCTGAAAGTAAAACTGGCATTTAGCATGCAATAGATCTTACTAGCATACAAATGTGAATTTAAATTTGCCGATCTTCGACAAGTGTATATATCATATCTCTTAAATAATTAAATACTGTGCTGCTGATTCACAAAAGAGATGTTCAAGGATGTTAAGGTTATAGAAGTCTCTTCAGTCACAGCTAAGGTTGTTGGATCTACAAAGTTCTTTTTCTGTGTTTTACTCTTTAAATAATTACTACTTACTGACTTTTACCTCTTATTTTTTTTTTAAAAGAGTTATGTTAAAAAGGGCTTGAATTGTAACTCCACTTAAGATGCCCCTGTGTAAACATTTGCACTTCCAACTGATCTAAACTGCTTCTAAAATGAAGTATCGGATTGGTGTAATTTTTCATAATGTTGTCATTATTAGAATCATAAAACCAATTGACCCCAATGATAAGAAAAGTGTTTTTAAATCTTGCTATTAAGGTGGCTGTGTTCACTCATACATTGGGAATTTTGTATTCTTCCATTAGAGCAGGGGTTGCCAAGCTGCCGCTCGGGAGCCACATGTGGCTTGCTGTCACGTGATGTGTGGCTCGTGGCTGTCAACACTCTTTTGTAAAATTAGCACCAAGTCTAACAAACAGTTATGAAGAACAGGTGTCCAAATGGGGATTTTTGTGAGCATCCCCGCACAGGCGAGCACATCTGGATGCGCATATACTGATGGAGAATTGGAGGGGGCAAAAATTGGTAAGCTGCCAGTTAGAGTGGTGCTTGAAGCTGGATGCAGTAGTGTGGAGGGAGTGCTTGATGTGCGACTACCAAAAGGGGTAAGGTGTGATCCCCTGGATGTACATATACTGCCTTTGTATGGAGAAGCTTTTTATGGAGAAGCTGACTGTGCAGTAATATCCATTCATGTCTGCATTATGCGCTTGTACCACTCTGGGATGACATTATTTTAGTTGTATCTCTGTTTAGATGTTGTCTCTTTAAATGCTTTTACCCTTGAATTATTCTGTACTTTAAAAAAAAAAATAAAATGTTTTTTTAATTTAAATTGATTTAGGTCTAAAATGAAAATAACAACACATTTTCCCACATTATCATCTTTTTTGGTTTGTGTATTTTCTTTGACTTTTTTCAGTCTTTATTTGTGCACATTTATAGGTGTTGTACCAAGTAAGTCTCTGCTCTTCAGGATTTGATTATATGTATTTGAATAACTTTTTTTTATCAGAACCAGGGCCTGTGTTCACTACGTGTGTCAGTCTGCTGAATGAAGCAGAGTCGAGTGTGCTGCACATGAATGACCAGCCAAATTGTGAGCTGTAGTTGAGAGAGAGACAATTGGGGAGTCAGCTGAGGAGCTGAGCAATCTATGTTTCTAGAGAGAAAATTGGCCATTTAATGGTGGACAGTCTGACAGAATGTGGGAGTTGGAGAGATCTCATACTGGCCTGTGTGTGCGTGGAAGTATTCCAGCCTGAGGATTGGATGTATACCTGTACCTGTCGGAATATTGGACATATATCTGCTGGAGTATTGGATGTTTGCCTTTTTGTTGGAGCGCAGTTGTTTTGTGTTAAAGTCCTTCCGAGGTTCATGAAGCTAATGGACCTTGCCGTGTGAAACTAAAAACGTTGCCTGTGTGAACTCTGCCTAATGCCTACCTGAGCGAATCCCTACAATGTTCATTTAGTTTTAAGGATATAGCACAAGAAACCTAATTTATTTGTAGTAAGGAGTATGTAATGTGCCATAATTTTTACAGTGCTGCGTGCAGAGCAGTCTGTTTTGGACCAACATATAGACCCAATGAATATACAGCGGTTTTTGAATTGTACTTTCTGTGGCGATGGAGTAGTGACTTCTATCCTGGTTTCATCTTAACAAAATATTGCAGATGTTTCAGGTTAATTGAATGTCCTCCCATTTTTCATGTGCGGTCTTTTTTTAAATGCCATAAAATGATAGAATGTATTTTCATATGGGCAGAACTCTAGGTTTTTGATTTGTAGTTGTATCAAACTATTTTTCTTTCTTTTTTTAAGTAAGCCAAGTCTGTCATTTTATTGCAAATTGCAAAGTAAAACCATTGGCCCAGGACAAAGAGAAAAGAAAAGCCAAGGAAAATGTAACTCTTGGTACAGATTTTTTCTTTCAGAAGGAAAGTCTACTAAATATGAGATCTCCGCACTAGATCAGCCCCATGATTAGCAATATAGATGTCAGAAGATGATCTATAGTAATTAGAAATAGATAGGAGAAAGGTTGAGGGCAAACTATTAAGGTGACACAGTTGTCTGGGCTCAAGATTTCTGCCAAACAGAAAATATATAAATTAGAAATGCTTAAAGGTCAAAGACACAAGGGAATGAGTAGATCCGAGGGATATTGTAAAAGGTCCAGACTATGCAGCAAAAATGACTAGTGCTCAAGAGAGGACATGAACGCGTTGAGGAAATTAGAATTACAAAAAAATGAGCAAGGACAGGACAGAAAGAGAATAGCAGTACAATCCCTGAAGGCATAGACTGGAGCTACGGTTCAAGCATAAAAAAGTTTTACGATACGATACGATACACTTTATTGATCCTGGGGGAAATTACCGTATTACAGCAGCAATACAAACAGCAGTACATAAAATATTAGGACACAAATCTTGCACAAGTATACAAACATTACAAAACAAATAAATGTGGGTAGTTCAGGTATATAAGTCACTGTTAATTGACATTAGTACACCAGCAATCAGTCATTGTTGTCTACCACCCTTAGGAAATTATTATACATCCCCATAGCAGTAGGTACAAACTGTTAATTTAAAACTCGTATTAACAGTACATGAGTGGATCAAAGGTACCGTATATACAGTACTCGAGTAAAAGCCAAGATTTTCAGCCCATGTTTTGGGGCTGAAAGTCCCCCTCTCGGCTTATACTTGAGTCATACCCAAGGGTCGGCAGGGGAGGGGGAGCGGGGGCTGTCTATTTATACTCACCTGCTCCTGGCGTGGTCCCTGCAGGTCCCTGCTTCCCGGCGCTGCAGTTTCTTCCTGTAGTGAGCGGTCACATGGTACCGCTCATAACAGTAATGAATATGCGGCTCCACCTCCCATAGGGGTGGTGCCGCATATTCATTACTGTAATGAGCGGTAACGATGACCTCTCACTACAGGAAGAAAATGCGGCGCCGGGAAACAGATGTGCAGCAATGGCGCCAGGAGCAGGTGAGTATGACGGGGGCAGTGCGCGATATTCACCTGCTCCTCTTCCACCGTCGGCGCTGCTGTGTCTTCCGCAGTGACACTCAAGTCAGAGGGTGCAGTGACGCGATTAGTGCGCACCGCCCTCTTCCTGAACATCGGTGCAGAGGATGGGAAGACACAGCGGCGGTCAGCGGTGGACCGGGGAGCAAGTGACTATAGCAAGTGTTGTGATTCGGTTCGTGGGCTCCCCCGGTGGTCTCTTGTGGTACTGGTGTCCTGCAAGCTTTGCCTTCTCAGTTCACCTGTTCCTATCAGGATGTGGGAGTATCCTATTTAACCTTGCTCCTCAGTCATTCTAATGCTGGCCATCAATGTATCCAGAGTGATTCTGTTGCATGTTCCTGCTCCCAGTTTTCTGCTCAGCTAAGTTGGACACTTTAGTCCTTAAGCCTATTTTTGTATGTTTTGTCCAGTTTGCACTTATGTGAATCTCTGCAGCTGGAAGCTCTTGTTGGGCTGAAATTACCACTCCAGTGGCATGAGTTGTCACATGAGTTAAGGTAATTTCAGGATGGTGTTTTGAAGGGTTTTGCAGCTGACTGCGAAGTCCTCTGTTGTATCTTTCTGCTATTTAGTTAGCGGGCCTCTCTGTGCTAAATCTGCTTTCATACTACGTGTGTCTTTTCATCTGCTCTCACCGTTATTATATGTGGGGGGCTGCTATCTCCTGTGGGGACATTCTCTGGAGGCAAGCCAGGACTGTGTTTTCTTCTACCAGGGGTAGTTAGTTCTCCGGCTGGCGCGCGGCATCTAGAGACAATGCAGGAATGCCCCCTGGCTACTTCTAGTGTGGTGTGTAGGTTTAGCATCGCGGTCAGCTCTAGTTTCCATCACCCGAGAGCTTGTCCGTTTATTCTATGCTTCTGATGTTTCCTTGCCATTGGAAACCATAACAGTATGGCCAGCCCGAATGTTTAATCTATAGGCTGAAGCAGGAGAGAAAAGGAACTGTGTGAAAAATTTTTTTTTTTTCCTCTGAAGTTGCACTCCAGCTCTAATTGCAGTCTCCTGTTTTCCTCTCCTCTTAACCCCTGAATGGCTCAGACTTTATCTGTTGAAATATGGATCCCCAGAGTCTGGCTACCAATTTGTATAATCTTGCCTCTAAAGTTCAGAATATACAAGATTTTTTGTTACATGCTCCTCGGTCTGAACCTAAAATTCCTATACCGGAGTTTTTTTCTGGAGATCGATCTTGTTTTCTAAATTTCAAATACAATTGTAAATTGTTTCTTTCGCTGAGATCTCATTCTGCTGGAGATCCTGCCCAGCAAGTAAAAATTGTTATTTCTTTACTGCGGGGTGACCCCCAAAATTGGGCATTTTCATTGGCACCAGGGGATCCTGCGTTGCTCAATGTGGATGCGTTTTTTCTGGCTTTGGGGTTCAGAAGATTTCTTTTTTGGGGTACATTTTTCCCCCCTCTTCTATTGAGATGGATCCTGTGAAGGTTCGGGCTATTTGTGACTGGACGCAACCGACTTCTCTTAAGGGCCTTCAGAAATTTTTGGTACCAGAGATTTGGTGGCTAGGTCCTTTTGGTGGCCTTCCCTGTCTCGGGACGTGCGTACTTTTGTGCAGTCTTGCGATGTTTGTGCTCGGGCCAAGCCTTGTTGTTCTCGGGCTAGTGGGTTGTTGTTGCCCTTGCCTGTTCCTAAGAGGCCTTGGACACACATCTCTATGGATTTTATTTCTGATCTCCCTGTTTCTCAGAAGATGTCCGTCATTTGGGTGGTGTGTGACCGCTTTTCTAAGATGGTTCATTTGGTGCCCTTGCCCAAGCTGCCTTCCTCATCTGAGTTGGTGCCCCTGTTTTTTCAGAATGTGGTTCGGCTGCATGGTATTCCTGAGAATATCGTTTCCGACAGGGGATCCCAGTTTGTGTCCAGATTTTGGCGGGCGTTTTGTGCCAGGATGGGCATTGATTTGTCTTTTTCGTCTGCATTTCATCCCCAGACAAATGGCCAGATGGAACGTACTAATCAGACCTTGGAGACTTATTTGAGGTGTTTCGTGTCTGCTGATCAGGATGACTGGGTCTCCTTTTTGCCGTTGGCTGAGTTTGCCCTTAATAATCGGGCCAGTTCTGCCACTTTGGTCTCCCCTTTCTTTTGCAATTCAGGGTTCCATCCTCGTTTTTCATCTGGTCAGGTGGAGTCTTCGGATTGTCCTGGAGTGGATACCATGGTGGATAGGTTGCATCGTATTTGGGGGCAGGTGGTGGACAATTTGGAGTTGTCCCAGGAGAGGACTCAACGTTTTGCTAATCGCCATCGTCGTGTTGGTCCTCGTCTTCGTGTTGGGGACTTGGTGTGGTTGTCCTCCCGTTTTGTCCCTATGAGGGTCTCTTCTCCTAAGTTTAAGCCTCGGTTCATCGGTCCTTATAAGATTTTGGAAATTCTTAACCCTGTGTCTTTTCGTTTGGACTTCCCAGCATCCTTTGCTATCCATAATGTCTTCCATCGGTCATTATTGCGGAGGTATGAGGTACCACTTGTGCCTTCTGTTGAGCCTCCTGCTCCTGTGCTGGTTGAGGGTGAATTGGAGTACGTGGTGGAGAAAATCTTGGACTCCCATGTTTCCAGACGGAGACTTCAATATCTGGTGAAATGGAAGGGCTATGGTCAAGAGGATAATTCTTGGGTTACAGCTTCTGATGTTCATGCTTCTGATTTGGTCCGTGCCTTTCATAGGGCTCATCCAGATCGCCCTGGTGGTTCTTGTGAGGGTTCGGTGCCCCCTCCTTAAGGGGGGGGTACTGTTGTGATTCGGTTCGTGGGCTCCCCCGGTGGTCTCTTGTGGTACTGGTGTCCTGCAAGCTTTGCCTTCTCAGTTCACCTGTTCCTATCAGGATGTGGGAGTATCCTATTTAACCTTGCTCCTCAGTCATTCTAATGCTGGCTATCAATGTATCCAGAGTGATTCTGTTGCATGTTCCTGCTCCCAGTTTTCTGCTCAGCTAAGTTGGACACTTTAGTCCTTAAGCCTATTTTTGTATGTTTTGTCCAGTTTGCACTTATGTGAATCTCTGCAGCTGGAAGCTCTTGTTGGGCTGAAATTACCACTCCAGTGGCATGAGTTGTCACATGAGTTAAGGTAATTTCAGGATGGTGTTTTGAAGGGCTTTGCAGCTGACCGCGAAGTCCTCTGTTGTATCTTTCTGCTATTTAGTTAGCGGGCCTCTCTGTGCTAAATCTGCTTTCATACTACGTGTGTCTTTTCATCTGCTCTCACCGTTATTATATGTGGGGGGCTGCTATCTCCTGTGGGGACATTCTCTGGAGGCAAGCCAGGACTGTGTTTTCTTCTACCAGGGGTAGTTAGTTCTCCGGCTGGCGCGCGGCATCTAGAGACAACGCAGGAATGCCCCCTGGCTACTTCTAGTGTGGTGTGTAGGTTTAGCATCGCGGTCAGCTCTAGTTTCCATCACCCGAGAGCTTGTCCGTTTATTCTATGCTTCTGATGTTTCCTTGCCATTGGAAACCATAACAAGCAAGTGACGGGGGCCGGAGAGGTGAGTATGTAATTTTTTTATTTTTTTTTATTGCAGCAACAGCATATGGGGCAAATATCTGTATGGAGCATCTTAAGTGGCCATGTGCAGCATGATATGGGTGCAAATATCTGTATGGGGCATCTTATATGGCCATGTGCAGCATGATATGGGGGCAAATATCTGTATGGGGCATCTGTATGGGGCCATGTGCAGCATTATATGGGGCCATGTGCGGCATGATATGGGGGCAAATGTCTGTATGGAGCATCTTATGGGGTCATAATCAACATTTGTGCAGCATTATATGGGGCATATTTTAATATGGAGCATCTTATGGAGCCCATCATAAACTGTATAGAGCATTATATGGGGCTCCTGATTCAATATGGATATTCAAAAACACTTAAACTACTGATGTCTCAATTAATTTTACTTTTATTGGTATGTATTTTTATTTTTGAAATTTACCGGTAGCTGCTGCATTTTCCACCCTAGGCTTATACTCGAGTCATTAAGTTTTCCCAGTTTTTTGTGGCAAAATTAGGGGGGTCGGCTTATACTCGGGTCAGCTTATACTCGAGTATATACGGTACTCAACTTTATTATGTGAACACTTGCAATAGCTATAAAGCCAATCTACAGTAGCCTGAATTCTGCAAAAGTCGAAGTGTGCAATTCCCCAACCCCTTCACCAATCCTTACAAGCTTTCTATCCAATTGATTCTGCTACCAAGGGGGCAAACTTAATAATATATATTTATGATATGTTACAATTTTCTAATACAGGTGAACCTACATTGTAATAAAAGTGCATTTGTGCAAAAGCTAGAAATCTAAATGTAGTTTCTGAAATATAATAATGAAAATGGAAGGAAACGTTATTCTATTGGAGTCCTTTTAAGTTGGCTCACTCTGTAGATGATTTCTGCGTTGGTTGGTCATCTACGATGCATAGGATTGAACCTGTCAATAGCTCTTTAAAGCTAGATCTTGACTACTGAATTATAGTCCTGGAGGGAAGCACTCACACAAATGAGTTTTATTGTTTTTGCTGTAATATATGTGTGAGCTTTATGGCCATTTTACTTCAATGCCTTTCCCAAGAATTCCTGTAATACATTTTAGTATAATTTTAACAAGAACAAAAGGTGATAGAGATGTATACATAAATTGGCTGAATCACAGTAAAAATGTCTTTCTTTTAACTCTAAACTGGCAGTATTACTTTGCATGATGTTAGTGAATGATATATATATTGTATGGCTTGAATATGTAATTGTAATTGCAGCAATCAATGTGTCACCGTGTTCAATCAATAACAAAGTAACAGTTTTAGTATCTGTTAAAGAGAAGATAATTAATGCTCGAAAATCTAAACAGTTGCTCGTTTTATCCAAGTCCTAAATGGACAATTAGTGAAACACTAAACCGCTACTCTGGTTATATCCATTTTTAATGGTAACATATCACTCAAAATATGACACTTCGTGTGTAGTAGAATTAAGTCAAAAGATTTTTAATTATTTCCAACATTTCGGCACATATGCCTTTTTCAAGGATATCTATACATGAGACAATAAAATAAGAATAAACAAAAAATCTGCAAGAATATGCTATATAATTTGATCATATGAACATCATAAATATAATGTTGATCCAATTTTTTAGTTTTTTCCTCCCTTATATCATGTTTTTTTTTTCCTTTTTCTCCTTCTCTCCCTTTTCATTATAGTGTACTCTTTTTATAATTTTCTGCAGTCTCTCTATCTCATCTTATACCTCAATTATTCTTGCCAATAGCCCATTTAGTTAATAGAGCTTCATTTACCTCCTGTCTTTACCCTCTACATGATACCTGTCATCTTGGGCATCTGGTTTTTACTATATACACTCTGCGTACTGGTGTTTCTCAGCACTACAATCCTTCATTTCTTCTCATATTGTCTAGCGCACGCACACTGCCCCATTAAGCCATTGGGGAACTCTCGGCACAATCCATCAGACCGAAACTCCCCATCACATAACTACCCCTTCGATCACGTGCCACACCAGGAAGTGAAGGCAACACCTGGAAGGTTGAAAAATAATCAGAAACCTCCCAACACACACGCCACCGCTACGGACAACTAGCACGTCGTATACACTGATGCACCTCATGACAGGTAATCCCTTATTCTTCTAACACTATGTTCTTCCTTTATACTATTGAACTCTCCTATGTTAACATTTAATGTTTGTATTAGACACCTGCATGGACCTCACTATATGCCTCATAATATCTCACTGTGATACCCTTAACTTCTTTCCTCTCCTGGGGACTTGTGGGATTATAGTAACTGTGATATACACTCACCGGCCACTTTATTAGGTACACCATGCTAGTAACGGGTTGGACCCCCTTTTGCCTTCAGAACTGCCTCAATTCTTCGTGGCATAGATTCAACAAGGTGCTGGAAGCATTTCTCAGAGATTTTGGTCCATATTGACATGATGGCATCACACAGTTGCCGCAGATTTGTCGGCTGCACATCCCAAAGATGCTCCATACAAGGCAGGATGGATCCATGCTTTCATGTTGTTTACGCCAAATTCTGACCCTACCATCCGAATGTCGCAGCAGAAATCGAGACTCATCAGACCAAGCAACGTTTTTCCAATCTTCTACTGTCCAATTTCGATGAGCTTGTACAAATTGTAGCCTCAGTTTCCTGTTCTTAGCTGAAAGGAGTGGTACCCGGTGTGGTCTTCTGCTGCTGTAGCCCATCTGCCTCAAAGTTCGACGCACTGTGCGTTCAGAGATGCTCTTAGGTCTACCTTGGTTGTAACGGGTGGCGATTTGAGTCACTGTTGCCTTTCTATCAGCTCGAACCAGTCTGCCCATTCTCCTCTGACCTCTGGCATCAACAAGGCATTTCCGCCCACAGAACTGCAGCTCACTGGATTTTTTTTCTTTTTCGGACCATTCTCTGTAAACCCTAGAGATGGTTGTGCGTGAAAATCCCAGTAGATCAGCAGTTTCTGAAATACTCAGACCAGCCCTTCTGGCACCAACAACCATGCCACGTTCAAAGGCACTCAAATCACCTTTCTTCCCCATACTGATGCTCGGTTTGAACTGCAGGAGATTGTCTTGACCATGTCTACATGCCTAAATGCACTGAGTTGCCGCCATGTGATTGGCTGATTAGAAATTAAGTGTTAACAAGAAGTTGGACAGGTGTACCTAATAAAGTGGCCGGTGAGTGTATATAAATACATTTTTTATATAGTCTTATCTCTAAACTCTCAGCTAGTTAGATTGAGATTACCTCTATAAATTATCTTACTGACGTGTTTTTCTTTCTGTTTTTTACTTTTTCGTTGATGTTATGTATTCCGATTCACACCAGCATTGAGTTAGGAAGTTTTGAACAAACTGATTTATTCACATCACATTAATTGACGAATTGTGTAATTCTCTAGTAGTGATGAACATTTTTATGATATTTTTCATATGATCAAACTATATAGCATAGTCTTGCTGATTTTTTATTTTTTCTTATTTTATTGTCCCATGTATAGATATCCTTGAAAAAGGCCTATGTGCTGAAATGTTGGAAATAATTTTGTTTTTTCATTTGTTGGCTTTGAATTAAAATATGTCTGGTGTACCCTTCAAATTTTTCTCTCTTTGTAAAGAAGCCAGTCGTACACTACAGAATTTGGACTTTCAAAAAAACCCATGAAAGGTTCCGAGTAGTAGCAGATATCCATTGAAAATATAGATCTGCCTTGTTGATTTTTTTTTTTATTCAGTCATTGTCAGTGTTGTAATTGAAAAGTCATTCATGCCAGTTTCACATCTCCACTAGAACATGCTTCTGAGACTTGTTTTTGTCGCCAATCGTCACCGCATTCACTCTTCGGGCAGTGCTGGTGAGAGTGGAGATGTCAGAACCAGAAGCTTTGGATGGCAGGCTCTTCCCAGCTACTAATGTTATAGTTGCTGGGACCTCTAGTTCCATCCAGTCTGGCAGTATGGGGGGGGTGTGCTATCCAGCTAAAGTTATCAGATTTCTGATCCAGTCAAATGAAGAGCACCACACTCTACTAAGACTTGTTGCTGGAAGCTGCCAGAAATAGCTTAGTGTTCCTGGCTAGGTGTGCTTCTTCTGCTCCTGTTTGGTTTAGTGTATTCCTGTTTTGACCCCGGCTTGTTTCTGACTTTTCTTATGGGTCATGATTTTTTCCTTGACTTGACTTATCCACTCTGACTCTGCTTGGCAACCATTCCTACCTCTGGACAGCAGCCCTTCCGTGGCAGCATTCCACTGGGCCCTATTGTAAAACTAGATCCCTGTACAGGGCTTAAAGGGTATTGGGAGTTCTTTGGAGTCTGCCAAATGGAGTGGATTGTGCCAAGTCTGTTCGAGGCAGCTTTTTGAAACTGTGGCCTAAAGGTACCGTCACATTTAGCGACGCTGCAGCGATCTAGACAATGATCCCGATCGCTGCAGCTTCGCTGTGTGGTCGCTGGAGAGCTGTCACACAGACAGCTCTCCAGCGACCAACTATGCGAAGTCCCCTGGTAACCAGGGTAAACATCGGGTTACTAAGCGCAGGGCCACGCTTAGTAACGCGATGTTTACCCTGGTTACCAGCGTAAACGTAAAAAAACCCAAACACTACATACTTACATTCCGGTATCTGTCCCCCGGCGCTGTGCTTCTCTGCACTGTGTAAGCGCCAGCCGGAAAGCACAGCGCCTACGTCACTGCTGTGCTCTGCTTTCCGGCCGGCCGGCGCTTACACAGTGCAGAGAAGCACAGCGCCGGGGGACAGACACCGGAATGTAAGTATGTAGTGTTTGTTTTTTTTACGTTTACGCTGGTAACCAGGGTAAACATCGGGTTACTAAGTGTGGCCCTGCGCTTAGTAACCTGATGTTTACCCTGGTTACCAGTGAAGACATCGCTGAATCGGTGTCACACACGCCGACTCAGCGATGTCTATGGGAGATCCAGCGACGAAATAAAGTTCTGGCCTTTCTGCTCCGACCAACGATGGCACAGCAGGATCCTGATCGCTGCTGCCTGTCAAAGTCAACGATATCGCTAGCCAAGACGCTGCAACGTCACGGATCGCTAGCGATATCGTTAAGTGTGAAGGTACCTTTAGGCAGACATTACAGCCAGACAATAGATCTACACCCCATGAATGATAGCTTAGATTAGGACACAAATCACAGCAGAGATATGTAGGCAAATTGTTGTTTTAAAGGGACTCTGTCAGAACAGAATGACCGTTCAAACCAAGTACAGGCGCTCAGTGCTTCATGGCAGGGCCAAACATTTGCACCTTCCCACCTTCTTGTTTTCCTCCTATCTCTGCCCTTCTCCGCCAGAGCCGTCAATCAAAGAAGGGGGGGGGGTCAGTGAGGTGCAGATATAGAAAAAGCATGCAGGTGGGAAAGTGTAGTTAAATCTTTGGCCATGCCTTAGCACCTGTACTTGGGTTGAACAGTCATTCTGTGCTAACAAAGTTCCTTTAACTTGACACTCAAAACAACAAACTTCAGTGATAGATCATTCAGTAATCAACCAAAGCACATGTTGCTGGGCATTATAAAAGAAAGTCATTTTTACTATATACTAAAATGCTGTAATATTTCAGTACATAGAACAAGTGATGATGATGAAATGACTACAGGATCAAGTCCCTAAAGGGGATATAAAAATAAAAGACAATTTTAAAACATAAACTAACAAAATATCCTATTGTTGCCGGGTGCTGGCCTGCATATCTTGGTGGGTGCACTGCGCATGTGGGACCTCATTTCTCTCTCTTCTGATGTGCTAGATCATGTCAGAGGAGAGATAAATAAATGGGAAATCAGAATTTGTTAAGTCACCTCTATCCTTTTATCTACCTGTCAGCAGAGGTTGGCACCCAAATGTAAACAAAAAATGGCGACCCCGCTCCATGGCGGCTGTCCTTAGGCAGCCCAAGAAATCACTAGGATATGCCTTAGATAAACAGGGAACAACAGTCATTCAATGTGGAGCAGCCCCCAAGCGCAGGGCAGCGGGGTACTCGGTACCGGGTCTTTCGGTTCTGGGAATGTCACGGTGGCCTGACCCGGTCTGTGGCCCTGCTAAGGGGCGCCCAATTAAAGATGTAGGTGACGTGTAGGTCGCAGTAAATGACGAGGACACAGGGTTGCAGTCTCTTTACCTCTTTTCTGAAGGCTTCGGCATCCACAATCCAGAGCACTGCTAACAGGGCTGGCTGAGACCAGCCGGTCCGACGGCACATCCAGAGTTCCCTTTGCAGGTGGAAATCAGTAGCCTACCTACTAACGCCTGGGTGTTGTAGTACTTCCCTGCTGAGCACCATGGGATAGTCCTCACAACTGTCATGTATGTTTCTGTTCTTTTTCTCCGTCCCCCAGATGATATGGATAGGACGCCCCCGTATGACGGGGTAGGCCTGGAGTTATTTTATGGGGACACTAGAGACGCCCCTCTCCCAAAATTGCCTCCGTTGTCTTCATTAGGTGTAAAAGCAATTGTTAGCATCCACCTCTCGTGTCTCCCCTTTTCCTGATAGGATGTAAGCTTGCGAGCAGGGCCCTCATTCCTCCCGGTATCTGTTTTGAACTGTGATTTCTGTTATGCTGTAATGTCTATTGTCTGTACAAGTCCCCTCTATAAGTTGTAAAGCGCTGTGGAATATGTTGGCGCTATATAAATAAAAATTATTATTGTTATTATTATTATTAAGGTGAGACAGCCAACCTAAAGTTAACTGCCCTGCCATAGTTCAAAGCAATGCGTAGAGTCTATTACTTCCTCGGCGTTCCGGCCGCCGGCTACGCGCCTCAGAAGGATGTTGCGGATCTCGGGGCATGACTCCTCCTGGTTCTATCTCCTTTGTGCTGTGATCTCGTTTCTCACTTCTCCACAATATACTTCGCTTCGTGTCCTTTCTTAAGATGCCACCGCAATGAGGTGCAGGCACGGCTCCGTAACGATCTGTCCTTTGCTAGGCCTCTGCCAGGATCCCACCCCTGACAGGGACCCCCCTGAATCTTCCCAAATAATGCTCTCCTCTCACTAGATGTTACCTGGACAAAACCCAGTCAGCTTCTCTCTAACTTCCTATCCAACCCCCAGTTTAACCAGAGTGTGAGGAGTGGCCTAATACATAGAACCTTTTGCTCCCCCTGGTGGCCAGAGTGTGAAGTGTGATGTGACTGTGATACCAGGTCAGGTGAACTCTTTTAGTGCAATCAGATGTACCATCACTCCCCTTAGCGGCAGAGCGACGTTACTGCAACGGCCAGGTCTCTGGGGCACTGCACTCCCCCCCTCCCATTAAATCCAGTACTCCCAGACTGGGAAAGAAGAACAACAATACATGTTAGCAAAAGACACACAAAGTTTTGAAATGCTGTAAACAAGTACATTTTAACAGTGCTTCCCTTTATGGGAGGTGAGGACACTTGAACGTTACAAACAAAACATATTTACATTGTGCTTAAGATTTTAAATAACACTTATTAAATAACTGACTATAAATAACTATCATTACCCAGCCGGGAATTCTATCTACTAAGTGCAAACTCGGAACAATAATTTAACTGTTCCTTTAAGGGCGTAAGGGGAGGTACCCACTAAAGGCATACTATAAAACACTATAGTACAAATTAACTTTTCTTTATCTTCCTAAGTACAGATTCACCAACCATCTTCTTATGGCTTTCCGGAGGACTCACTAACCCCTACGGGTTCACTTTATTGAAACTCAGTTTTCAACTTTCCCTGGTCCTCAATTTTCAAAGAACATCATTAAACGTTTCTTATTACTATCTAACCAACTACATACTATTCCTATGTAAACATTATTACTATTTAACTCTCTTAAGGCAACATTATATTTTGGCTAAGTGCAACAAGGAACATTTCCTTTAAGAGGGACATCTCAAGTCTCTTTGAGGTAGTGCAAACTATCAATTTGCAAGTCTGTGAAAAACAAGAACTTCTGCGCTGTAAGCAGGAACAGTCTCTTCAAAAAGCTCTTCTTTCTTTTGTAAAACCAGTAGGGGGCACCTTTAAGAAGGCGCGAACTATATACAGCAACAGTTTGTGAATCATTCACCGTCCATGATTCGCCAGTCTTTTAAAACACTGATGAACTTGTGCAAAAACAAACATAAAACAATAGAGATCACGGGTCAACAAAGGGATCCCTTTAAGAACTAACCCTGGTCGGGTTTAAAGCAGCAAAACAGCAGGAAAATAAACAGTTAACTATTTACAGTTTCAGGTTTCCGAGGTTTAGTTGGACGGCTTCCAGGGCTGCACCTGGCACTTAACCCTTCTTGGCCTGGGAAGGGTGAGGTCCAGGGTTACACCCAGTGCTGGATAAATGCCATTAATCTGTCTTTCATGTACGGTTAAGTCATGCGCAGCGATGGAGGTCTGCGTAGCTTGAGTATGGGCATTTGCTGCAGCAGAGGTAGCGGCTGCTGCAAGATCAGTCACTGGAACGGAGTCAGTAGCTGTGGCCCTAGCAGTCGCTGGAGTGGTGTTGGTCATCGGGGCAGGGTCGTTCTTCATACCTGCTTCAGATGCGGTCCCTCCGGTGCCGGTCTGCTCTGTCTCCGCTGGGGTCTGGAACGCTGGTTGCGGGGCCTTGTGCTGCGACGTTGTCATCTCTGTTTGCAGCATCTCACTTTCCGGCAGGGCCTCACTTTCTGGCTTCGGAGCGCTGGAACTTCTTTCCTGCTCCAGACCAGACGAGGCTGCCGACAGGCTATCTGGTGAGGCTCCCGATGAAGGTCTTCTTCCACCCGGCCTCAGTGCTCAGCTGCGTCCGCAGGAGTTGGTCGCTGAGCTCTTCCACGCCGGCCTGCAGGAAATCAGCATCAGCGGTGGAGGCCTGGTTACGGTGCCCCTCCAAGTAGCTGGGGGAGTCCTCTGCTCCGACCCCACGCTCCGGCTCCGGGTGGCTGGCCATGGCGTCCTCCACGTGGCTGACTTCTTCTTTGTCCTTTTCCCGCTCTCTCCTTCGTGGGCAGTTTCGCTTTCTTTGTCTCCACCCTCCATTGAGAATCAGGAGGCGGATCTCGGCTGCTGACGGACACGTCCTCAAGGTACAGAAATACTTAGACTGGGCGGCCATTGTTCTTCGCGCTCTTCAGTTTGTCCACGCCCACAAATCCATGCCCTTCTTCTTCTCCTGTGCTCCTTGTTGCACTGTAATGGCGGCGGTTTTGGCGGGAATTTTTGGCGGCAAGTAGCAATACACAGTCTTTGCAATAAATCACGATTCAAGCACAGTAGTAGAGCATAGATATGTATCGTCAAACTCAATTTGACAGGTGGACCCGCCCCTATCAAAGTGTATCAAAGTGTGTAACCCCACCCCTCCCTGGCAGCCAGCTGTTCCTCCTTGTCTGGCTGTCCCCTTTTGATATAGTTTGATATTATTATCACAGTATTTGATGCAGTGAATATTATCCCAGTAATTGTTTTATATTAGATGTTTATATGCTGTATTAAGATTACTCTTATTTGATAATCCGATGATAGGGAGAGTGAGGCTGTGCTTCTGCAGTATTATCGGGGTAGTGGTATTCTCATTTATATGTGTTTTATAATGGGAGCATTATGTATGCGCCCATTATAAAACACCCGCAAGTATGAAGCGTGGTGTTTTATACGTTTATAAAAAGCAAAGACACGGTATTGTAAAAATGTAAAAGATTTTATTGTAAAATAAACACATCTCAAATACATTTCTTCATTGCTGTAAAATTCTTGCAGAGTATAAAAGCAATCACATTAAATAGTACAGGGTTCATACACCAACACACTTCGTACAAAATAAATAGTATCACTTGAATATACAGCATTACACTTCTTACAAAATAAATAATATGGTGTTACAAGTCATGTACGTCATATTTATCCAGTACATTTTTTACATCGTGAGCCACATGGTTTGTAGCATCGGTAGAGACCTTTTTTTAGGTAGCAGAGTTCCACGTGTGGTACCTAATGACGGGGAATGTAAAGATTGGATTGTACGCGGCGTCGGGACTAGCTTCTGCGGCGTAGATACAGCGTGTGTCTCACTGCTGGAAATTTTTAATTAATCTAAAAGCTTCCTAGTTGTGGGATTACCAACAACTGTAGACGGTATATTTAGCTCGGCCATAGCCTGCATAAATGATTCCCAACCCGGCGGTAAATTTCTGCCGGTCAGAGCATGACTCTGCGTAGTACTACGTACCAAATCCAGTAAGTTAGACCCCGGTATTACGGATCCTTTGAAAATAAATTCAGCTTTATTATTCCAGTCTGTAACATTTTTATTCTGTAGTAACCTGTTTAGTAAAAATTCAGCATTCTTTTTATATCTTTGGTTTATATGGCTGACAATTTCAGCGATCTCTTGATTTTTATCAGAGTCGGTATTTGACAATTGTTGCTGACCAGGATCAGGAGTGCTAACGAGATTTAAAGCCGTTACTTCTTTTGAGCTGTGCCGCGTATGCACCAAGTATCGTTGTAGCACGGTGCTATACATTTTAATTTTCACATCATCGGGAATGTCACGACGTTGTAAAATGTCGCTAATTTCGCCATCAAGGCGGCGAATAACACTGTCGCGTATGTTAGCTGTAGCGCCGGGTCTTAGTTTGTCTAGCTCCTGTTTGGGGACTAGATACATTTTCTTTGTATGCTCCATTATCTTCCTGCGAGCAGGCTTGTTATTATAGGGATTGCAAAAGCTAAAAGAGGGCCGATAAACCCACCGGCCTGCTTTAGTAGCTGCTTCTTTTTCTTTATGGGCTGAGATCTGTCGCTCAGGGTTCTTATAGCTTTACGCCACTTCTTTAATATGCCTTTTTGACGCTCTTTCAGCGGAATCCTGCCTTTTAAGATGTTTAAAGCAATCTCGCCTATGGCTGTAATTAAATCATTGCTTGCATTGCGCAAAATAGACTTTCGGACAGCTGGGGTTGCCTTCACCAGAGTTTTTAAGAGAGCCCAGTTACGCCGGAGTCTCTCAGACATCTTTACAGCACAACGCACACAGCGTAGAATGTCTGATACCTGGGTAAAATTCACTTTTTAGAAGTGTTTTTCTTTTGAACATAAACAGCAGGCAACGCTGGTGGGAACAAGCCGGTCCTTAAGCGAAGTTCCTCAGGGGTATTAGCTCTCAAATCTACAAGCAAATACCCATAAGGTTCCCGCGTGGCATCCTCAAAAGCTTCTAGGAAAAAATGTGTTTTTCCGGGATACATCTGGCGAGCTAGAGTTAAAATTTGTAATTTTGTGTTTAAATTTATCGTACGGCTTTTCTTACCCTGGAAAAATATAGTAGAAAATGCTGAGATTTCTGTGGTGCACATACTTGGTAAAGGCTTTTTCTATCTCACAATTTTCACTAGCACTCTCCATGAGATCATCAACAATAGCCAAATTCACCTTCTCCGGTGGGAATAATTCGTCATCTACGAATGTATTCGGCAGACCCTCCACAAATCTGGCGTGGGGAAAAGAGAGAGAGATTTCATCATATAGTTTTTGCCAACACGAATAAAACCAAACAATATTATCAGTTTTTTGAGAAAAATTAGTTTCAATATTATACAGTAGTTGTTTTACAAAATAGCTCTTTCCAGAATTAGACGGTCCTGCTAGAATGCATGAGAATGGGTGTTGCAAGCATGTATCCATCAGCACAATACTCTGCTAATACCCAAAAGGCAGGGTTGTGAAACCGTCAATTAGTCGCCGCTTTGTATAAACGCACTCTTGTGTTTTGCGTAACGGCCTCGTTTCAATCTCCCAGTACTTTTTATTTCTTACAATGGACGGCTGTTGTACGACAATACGTTTCTGTGTATCTGTGTCAGAATTGCTCGGGTAGTCCAGAACTAGATCTTTTAGACTGTTGAAATTAATAGATTGAGAGTTACCAACATTTAGTGTTATCCCCTTAACTTTTAAGACAGTTTTACTGGTGTTGAGTTTGTATCCGTAAGTTTTGGGGCCCGCGGATACAAATTCTGTGATGTGTGTACCATCGGGTATTTCACTGGTCAGCTCCCCCAGGTAATCGCCTAAAGGCGGCTGCCACTCACCATCTCTCTGTACAAAAATAACAGAATCTGTGTCATGATAAAGGCACCTCTCCTGCAGCCGGTCCAGCAGCGAATAGAGCTCTAGCCGGGCATACGCTGTTGTAAAACACGCTATAAAAATGTTTGTGTTTTTGTTGACGGTGTGGTGACCTTTTGCGTATGTCCAGTTAATGGTTGCGGTGTCATCATCAAGGAAATGTAACATTGAGATGTCATAGTAAGGCAGGAACAAATACTTAAAAAGCTCATCTGGATCCCTAACAATGCTGGTACATGATAGATTAGATCTCTGAGCAAACTTTCCCCATAGAGAATTTCAGAAAAGCTTGGAGATCTGTCTCTTAGCAGGGTTGACAGCTATATTTTCAGGTCGTAATTAGTGTTGAGCGATACCTTCCGATATCGGAAAGTATCGGTATCGGAAAGTATCGGCCGATACCGTCAAAGTATCGGATCTAATCCGATACCGATACCCGATCCCAATGCAAGTCAATGGGACGAAAATATCGGAATTAAAAGAAACCCTTTATAAACTTGTAGGTTCATTCTACATGAAGGAAAACAACTAAGAATAATGTAGGATGTATTGGGGGAGGTGGCGGAGACAATAAAGGCACAGAGGTTTACCCCAAACAAATAGAATAGCAGGTTTTTTTGTTTTTTTTTATGACGGTCGGCGTTAGAAAGATTTTGACTATTTTTTTTTTTTATTTTGTCAGATATTGATGTTTCACTACTTCCACGTCCTTCACCTTCTTTTTTACTTCTCCCACACTTTCTTCTTCATTATCCTCATCATCAGCTTCTTTGACATCAACTATCTTCACCTTATTCATCTTCTTCTACCTCTAATTTTTTTTTTTTACATTGTTCATATTCTTTTTATTTAACTATTATCTTTTTCATATTCAACTTCTTCATCATATTCTTATTTGTGACAGGCATTCCCGTAGTTGTTATCTATAAAAGTTTGAAGATTACACCTTCCGTTCTGCCTGTCACAAAAGAGGTACATTTGTCCGCGTTCAGTTTGGCCTGCAGCATCAGGCTTTATCCAGGGGCACCACGAGGAGGAACGGACTCACCCCCATACACTGCTTAGTCTTCTTCTGCTTATAATTTAGATAATATCTTTTGCTCTGATATTTAGTCTTATGCTTAATGTTCTTCTGCTCTTTGTTCTGCAGCCTCTTGTTCTTCTGCTTCTCGGTCTCCCATGTCGTCGTCATCTCCAGGGTCGTCGTCTCCGGGGTCGTCATCATCGGGGTCGTCGTCATCGGGGTCGTCTTCAGGGTCATCGTCTCCAGGGTCGTCGTCATCTCAGTGGTTGTCGTCTCTGGTGTCGTCATCATCTTAGGGGTGGTCTTCCGGGTCATCGTCTTTAGGGTCTTGAACTTGGAAATGTAGCAGAAGGTACAAGAAGGCTGAGAAAATGCCGAAAAACAGCTGATGGAACTGGAACTCGGATGGCTACCCGAAGGTCCAAGAGCCAATGGAACTACCATGGACCAGCTGACGTTACTGGAACCCGGTTACTAAGCAGGAGGTACCCGTGCCTGAAAGCACTACCAAGGACCATCTGACGTTGGTGGAACTCGGATACCCAGAGGGAGGCACCTAAGCCAAAGGCTCTGCCCGGAACCAGCTGACGGTACTGGAACCAGGATGGGGAGCAGAAGGTACAAGAGCAAAAGACACTGCCGAGAACCAGCTGACGGTACTGGAACCCGGATGGGTAGCCGAAGGTCCAAGAGCCAATGGAACTACCGAGGACCAGCTGACGTTACTGGAACCCGGTTACTAAGCAGGAGGTACCCGTGCCTGAAAGCACTACCAAGGACCACCTGACATTGGTGGAACTCGGATACCCAGAGGGAGGCACCTAAGCCAAAGGCTCTGCCCGGAACCAGCTGACGGTACTGGAACCAGGATGGGGACCTATTCAAGCTTGTCTTCCTAGAGCCCCAACTGGCGGTGTTAGAGCCCAGGGTCAGCAGAAGGAGGAGCAGGGGGAGGGGAGTGTAGGCCGAAGCCTGCACTGGTGGCAGCTTTGGGTCTGTTGTGCCTGCGTGGCGGTCGCAGGACACGTTGCCAGCTACACAGCAGGGGAACAGCTGGCGGTGCTGAACCCCACTGACACATTGGCGAGGTGTTTGGCTCTGTGCAGCCAGCACTTCCGGACAGCAACTAGCGTTGTTGGAGGCCGGGCTCTGCCGGTGGAGCAGAGTGTAGGCCGAAGCCTAATTGAACCGATTTCAAAGGTAACCTTTAACCCCCCCTCAGGGGTTACAAACTAGAAGAGCCACAGCTTATGCAGCAGTAGTGCTGCACAAATCAAAGGTTGCTCTTTTCATTTTTCTCCTTGCACACGCTGAATGAAACACGTATAACATTTAGCCCTTTATACAGTCAAACCGTGTTGGAGGCGTGAGTTCCCTTCAAAATGAGATGCAGCACAGCTGACAAAAATGCCACCTTGGTGCTTTGCGCGGCCTCCTGAGCTTCGTTATTTGTTGCACAGGAGTCTGCGCTGTCGTGTTATCCCTTGGCCTTGCGCTGTTAGCGCTGCCCGTCCTCTGACAACATTTGATGTCGGCCGGTGCGGTTCACGATGACCATGAATCCCAGCCCCGCAGTGTCTTAACATTGTTAAAACACTGCGGGGCTGGGATTCATGGCCTGGCGCAGTACATATGTTCGCCTCTCGCTTGGGTTCTTACACCTGCTTCAGACTATGCGGTGTCAGCTGATCCCTTATCGCATGCCACGGCCATGAAGCCGCACAGTCCGAAGAAGGCGGAAGGAGATGAGGGACAGGCGAAGAAATGCACCGTTTAGGCCCATCAATCACACCTTCGCAGTCCAAATAAATAAGACACCAAGGGGCGTTGTGTGGGGCAAGGCGGCCGCAGAGGCGCAGGCAGCCAAACAATGATGCCAGAAGAGGGGCAGCGCTACCAAGGAGCTTGTTGCGTGTCAATACAAAGGAAAATCACACCTGAGGGACGTTTTAATGGTCGCAGAGGACTCATTTTTAGACGTGTTCACTTCAACATGGGCAAGGAGAATAAGTTTCTGAGCCACCTTGCACACATGCAGCATTACTGTCGTACAAGGTGGCTGTAAAACATAGAAACACCAGGGGGAGGGGGGACAGGTTCCCTTCAATTTCAGTTCTTGTGTCTGCGTGGCTGTCGCAGGACACGTTGCCGGCTACACAGCAGGGGAACAGCTGGCGGTGCTGGACCCCACTGACACATTGGCTGGTGTTTTTCTCTGTGCAGCTAGCAGTACCGGGCCCTAACTGGCGGTGTTAGAGCCCAGGGTCAGCAGGAGGAGGAGGAGCAGGAGGAGGAGCAGGGGGAGGGGAGTGTAGGCCGAAGCCTGCACTGGCGGCAGCTTTGGGTCTGTTGTGTCTGCGTGGCTGTTGCAGGACACGTTGCCAGCTGCACAGCAGGGGAACAGCTGGCGGTGCTGAACCCCACTGACACATTGGCTGGTGTTTTTCTCTGTGCAGCTAGCAGTACCGGGCCCCAACTGGCGGTGTTGGAGCCCCGGCTCTGCAGGGGGAGCAGAGTGTAGGCCGAAGCCTAATTGAACCAATTTCAAAGGTAACCTTTAACCCCCCTCAGGTGTTACAAAGTAGAGGAGCCACAGCTTGTGCTGCACAAGTCAAAGGTTGCTCTTTTAATTTTTCTCCTTGCACACGCTGAATGAAACACGTATAACATTTAGCCCTTTATACAGTCAAACTGTGTTGGAGGCGCGAGTTCCCTTCGTAATGAGACGCAGCACAGATGTCAAGAATCCCACCTTGGTGCTGGGTGCAGCCTCCTGAGCGTTGTTATTTGCTGTACAGGAGTCTGCGCTGTCGTGTTATCCCCTGGCCTAGCGCTGTTAGCGCTGCCCATCTTCTGACATCATTTAATGTCGGCCGGTGCGGTTCGCGATGACCATGAATCCCAGCCCCGCAGTGTCTTAACATTGTTAAAACACTGCGGGTCTGGGATTCATGGCCTGGCGCAGCACATATGTTCGCCTCTCACACTCGGGTCCTTACACCCGCTTCAGACTGTGCGGCGTCAGCTGATCCCTTATCGCATGCCACGGCCATGAAGCCGCACAGTCTGAAGAAGGCAGAAGGAGATGAGGTACAGGCGAACTGATGCACCGCTCATGCCCATCAATCACACCCTCGCAGTCCCAATAAATAAGACACCGAGGGGCGTTGTGTGGGTCAGGGCGGCCGCAGAGGCGCAGGCAGCCAAACAATGATGCCAGAAGACGGGCAGCGCTACCAAGGGGGTTGCAGCGTGTCATTACAAAGGAAAGTCACACCACCGGGACGGTTAAATGGTCACACAGAGGACACATTTTAGACGTGTTTTCAGTTCCACATGTGCGAGGAGAATACGTTTATGAGCCACCTTGCACACATGCAGCATTACCGCTGTACGAGGTGGCTGTAAAACGTACAAACGCCTGGGGGAGGGGGGACAGGTTCCCTTCAATTTCAGTTCTTGTGTCTGCGTGGCTTTTGCAGGACACGATGCCGGCTACACAGCAGGGGAACAGCTGGCGGTGCTGGACCCCACTGACACATTGGCTGGTGTTTTTCTCTGTGCAGCTAGCACATCTGGGCCTCAACTGGCGGTGTTAGAGCCCAGGGTCAGCAGGAGGAGGAGCAGGAGGAGGAGCAGGGGGAGGGGAGTGTAGGCCGAAGCCTGCACTGGCGGCAGCTTTGGGTCTGTTGTGCCTGCGTGGCTGTTGCAGGACACGTTGCCGGCTGCACAGCAGGGGAACAGCTGGCGGTGCTGAACCCCACTGACACATTGGCTGGTGTTTTTCTCTGTGCAGCTAGCAGTACCGGGCCCCAACTGGCGGTGTTGGAGCCCGGGCTCTGCAGGGGGAGCAGAGTGTAGGCCGAAGCCTAATTGAACCAATTTCAAAGGTAACCTTTAACCCCCCCTCAGGTGTTACAAAGTAGAAGAGCCACAGCTTATGCAGCAGTAATGCTGCACAAGTCAAAGGTTGCTCTTTTAATTTTGCTCCTTGCACACGCTGAAAGGAACACGTATAACATTTAGGCCCTTACACAGTCAAACTGATTTTGAGGCGTGAGTTCCCTTCGTAATGAGACGCAGCACAGCTGACAAAAATGCCACCTTGGTGCTTTGCGCGGCCTCCTGAGCTTCGTTATTTGTTGCACAGGAGTCTGCGCTGTCGTGTTATCCCTTGGCCTTGCGCTGTTAGCGCTGCCCATCCTCTGACATCATGTTATTTCGGCCGTTGCGGTTTGCGATGACCATGAATCCCAGCCCCCCAGTGTCTTAACATTGTTAAAACACTGCGGGGCTGGGATTCATGGCCTGGCGCAGTACATATGTTCGCCTCTCGCTTGTGTTCTTACACCCGCTTCAGACTATGCGGCATCAACTGATCCCTTATCGCATGCCACGGCCATGAAGCCGCACAGTGTGAAGAAGGCGGAAGGAGATGAGGGACAGGCGAACTGATGCACTGCTCATGCCCATCAATCACACCCTCGCAGTCCAAATAAATAAGACACCGAGGGGCGTTGTGTGGGTCAGGGCGGCCGCAGAGGCGCAGGCAGCCATACAATGATGCCAGAAGACGGGCAGCGCTACCAAGGGGGTTGCAGCGTGTCATTACAAAGGACAGTCACACCACCGGGACGGTTAAATGGTCACACAGAGGACACATTTTAGACATGTTTTCAGTTCCACATGTGCGAGGAGAATAAGTTTCTGAGCCACCTTGCACACATGCAGCATTACTGTCGTACAAGGTGGCTGTAAAACGTAGAAACACCTGGGGGAGGGGGGACAGGTTTCCTTCAATTTCAGTTCTTGTGTCTGCGTGGCTGTTGCAGGACACGTTGCTGGCTGCACAGCAGGGGAACAGCTGGCGGTGCTGAACCCCACTGACACATTGGCTGGTGTTTGGCTCTGTGCAGCTAGCACATCTGGGCCCCAAGTGGCGGTGTTAGAGCCCAGGGTCAGCAGGAGGAGGAGAGGGAGCAGAGTGTAGGCCGAAGCCTGCACTGGAGCAAGTTGAAAGGGAACCTTTAACCCCCCCCCAGGCATTTGTAGCTGAAAGAGCCATTGTGTACAGCACTAATGCTGGAAAAGGTAAACTTAGCTCTTTTAATTATGGTCCTTGCACATGCTGAACCTAACACTTATGAAAAGTGTCCCCTCCTACCGTGATACCGTCCGGTTGGTGGAACTTTCCTTTGTGATGTGACGCAGCACAGCCGTCATTCTTACCCCCTTGGCGCCGTACGCCGCCTCCTCAGCGTTGTTTGAATCAGTCCCGGAGCCTGCGCTGTTAGGTTAGCCCTTGGCCATGCACACATTTTGCGCTGCCCGTCTTCTGACATCATTTGGTGTCAGGCTGGCTGAGCCTGTGCGGCCGCGCTGGACGAGATCCCGCCTCGCAGTGTCTTCTGATTTAATCCCACTGGGGGCCTGAGATCCATGGACATGCGCAGTGCATATCTGAACCTCCACCTCTCACTCCCCTCCCAACGGCTTCTTCAGACTGTGCGGTGTCACGGCCGTGGCATGCTATTAGGGATCAGCTGACACGGCACAGTCTGAAGAAGCCGTAGAAGGATGAGTGAGAGGTGGAGGTTCAGATATGCACTGCGCATGTCCATGGATCTCAGGCCCCCAGTGGGATTAAATCAGAAGACACTGCGAGGCGGGATCTCGTCCAGCGCGGCCGCACCGGCTCAGCCAGCCTGACAGCCACGGCAACTAGCGGTGTTGGAGCCCAGGGACAGGAGGGGGAGGTGGAGGAGATAGGAGGGATTGCCACACACACAGCAGGGGAACAGCTGACGTTACTGAACCCCAATAACAGAGGAGGGACTGTGCGTACAGCAATTCTGGACGGCAACTGGCGGTGTTGGAGCCCAGGGACAGGAGGGGGAGGAGGAGGTGGAGGAGATAGGAGGGATTGCCACACACACAGCAGGGGAACAGCTGACGTTACTGAACCCCAATAACAGAGGAGGGACTGTCGGGACTGTGCGTACAGCACTTCTGGACGGCAACTGGCGGTGTTGGAGCCCAGGGACAGTAGGAGGAGGAGGAGGTGGGGGAGATAGGAGGGATTGCCACACACACAGCAGGGGAACAGCTGACGTTACTGAACCCCAATAACAGAGGAGGGACTGTCGGGACTGAGCGTACAGCACTTCTGGACGGCAACTGGCGGTGTTGGAGCCCAGGGACAGGAGGGGGAGGAGGAGGTGGAGGAGACAGGAGGGATTGCCACACACACAGCAGGGGAACAGCTGACGTTACTGAACCCCAATAACAGAGGAGGGACTGTCGGGACTGTGCGTACAGCACTTCTGGACGGCAACTGGCGGTGTTGGAGCCCAGGGACAGTAGGAGGAGGAGGAGGTGGGGGAGATAGGAGGGATTGCCACACACACAGCAGGGGAACAGCTGACGTTACTGAACCCCAATAACAGAGGAGGGACTGTCGGGACTGTGCGTACAGCACTTCTGGACGGCAACTGGCGGTGTTGGAGCCCAGGGACAGGAGGGGGAGGAGGAGGTGGAGGAGATAGGAGGGATTGCCACACACACAGCAGGGGAACAGCTGACGTTACTGAACCCCAATAAAAGAGGAGGGACTGTCGGGACTGTGCGTACAGCACTACCAGGCAACAACTAGCGGTGTTGGAGCCCAGGGACAGGAGGGGGAGGTGGAGGAGATAGGAGGGATTGCCACACACACAGCAGGGGAACAGCTGACGTTACTGAACCCCAATAACAGAGGAGGGACTGTCAGGACTGTGCGTACAGCACTTCTGGATGGCAACTGGCGGTGTTGGAGCCCAGGGACAGGAGGGGGAGGAGGAGGTGGAGGAGATAGGAGGGATTGCCACACACACAGCAGGGGAACAGCTGACGTTACTGAACCCCAATAACAGAGGAGGGACTGTCGGGACTGTGCGTACAGCACTTCTGGACGGCAACTGGCGGTGTTGGAGCCCAGGGACAGTAGGAGGAGGAGGAGGTGGGGGAGATAGGAGGGATTGCCACACACACAGCAGGGGAACAGCTGACGTTACTGAACCCCAATAACAGAGGAGGGACTGTCGGGACTGTGCGTACAGCACTTCTGGACGGCAACTGGCGGTGTTGGAGCCCAGGGACAGGAGGGGGAGGAGGAGGTGGAGGAGATAGGAGGGATTGCCACACACACAGCAGGGGAACAGCTGACGTTACTGAACCCCAATAACAGAGGAGGGACTGTCGGGACTGTGCGTACAGCACTTCTGGACGGCAACTGGCGGTGTTGGAGCCCAGGGACAGGAGGGGGAGGAGGAGGTGGAGGAGATAGGAGGGATTGCCACACACACAGCAGGGGAACAGCTGACGTTACTGAACCCCAATAACAGAGGAGCGACTGTTGACTGTGCGTACAGCACTACCAGGCAACAATTAGCGGTGTTGGAGCCCAGGGACAGGAGGAGAAGCAGAGGAACACAATGTAGGCCGAAGGCCGAAGCCTGATTGGAGAAAGTCGAAAGGGAACCTTTAACCCCCCCCAAGGCGTTTGTAGCTGAAAGAGCCAGCTTGTGCAGCAAAAAAGATGCAAAAGGAAAAGGTGGCTATTTTCATGATGCTCCGTGCAAAAACAGAACTAAACACATATAAAATGTGTCCCCTGAAACCGTGAGACCATCCTGGAGGTGGGACTTTCCTTCATAATATGACGCAGCACAGCTGTCATTCCTACCTCCTTGGCGCCGTTCCCCGGCTCCTCAGCGTTGTTTGATTCCGTCCCGGAGCCTGCGCTGTTATGTTATCCCTTGGCCAGGCACACTTAGCGCTGCCCATCTTCTGACATAATTTGGTGTCAGGCTGGCTGCGCCTGTGCGGCCGCGCTGGCCGAGAGCCCGCCTCGCAGTGTCGTCTAATGTAATCCCACCGCGGGCCTGGGATCCGTGGCCATGCACAGTGCATATCCTCGCCTCTCACTCCCCTCCCTACGGCTTCTTAAGACTGTGCGGTGTCACGGCCGTGGCATGCTATTAGGGACCAGCTGACACCGCACAGTCTGAAGAAGCCGTAGGGAGATGAGTGAGAGGTGGAGGTTCAGATATGCACTGCGCATGTCCATGGATCTCAGGCCCCCAGTGGGATGAAATCAGAAGACACTGCGAGGCGGGCTCTCGGCCAGCGCGGCCGCACAGGCGCAGCCATCCTGACACCAAATGATGTCAGAAGATGGGCAGCGCTAAGTGTGCCTGGCCAAGGGATAACATAACAGCGCAGGCTCCGGGACGGAATCAAAAAACGCTGAGGAGCTGGGGCACGGCGCCAAGGGGGTAGGAATGACGGCTGTGCTGCGTCATATTACGAAGGAAAGTCCCACCTCCGGGACGGTTTTACGGTATCAGTGGACACATTTTATAAGTGTTAAGTTCTGCGTGTGCAAGGAGCTAAACAAAAATAGCTACCTTTTCCTTCTGCAGCATTACTGCTGCACAAGGTGGCTCTTTCAGTAACAAACGCCTTGGGGGGGGGACAGGTTCCCTTACATTTCAGTTGTTGTGTCAGCGTGGCGGTCGCAGGACACATTGCCGGCTACACAGCTGGGGATCAGCTGACGTTACTGAAACCCAATAACACTGGGTCGTATGTTTTGACTAGGGTTGAGCGAAACGGGTCGATCATTTTCAAAAGTCGCCGACTTTTGGCTAAGTCGGCGTCTCATGAAACCCGATCCGACCCCTGTGCTTGTCGGCCATGCGGTACGCGACTTTCGCGCCAAAGTCGCGTTTCAATGACGCGAAAAGCGCCATTTCTCAGCCAATGAAGGTGAACGCAGAGTGTGGGCAGCGTGATGACATAGATCCTGGTCCCCACCATCTTAGAGAAGGGCATTGCAGTGATTGGCTTGCTGTCTGCGGCGTCACAGGGGCTATAAAGGGGCGTTCCCGCCGACCGCCATCTTACTGCTGCTGATCTGAGCTTAGGGACAGGTTGCTGCCGCTTCATCAGAAGCAGGGAGAGCGTTAGGCAGGGTCCACTAACCACCAAACCGCTTGTGCTGCAGCGATTTCCACTGTCCAACACCACCTTCGGTGTGCAGGGACTGTGGAAGCTATTTTTTTTTTTTTTTCCCCTCAGCGCTGTAGCTCATTGGGCTGCCCTAGAAGGCTCCGTGATAGCTGTATTGCTGTGTGTACGCCACTGTGGAAACCAACTGCTTTTTTCAAAGCACATATCCTCTTGTTCCTTCCTTTCTGCACAGCTATCTTTTCTGTTTTTCCACACTTTTTATTTAATTTGTGCATCAGTCCACTCCTATTGCTGCCTGCCATACCTGGCTTACATTACTGCAGGGAGATAGTAATTGTAGGACAGTTTTTTTTTTTTTTTTTGTTTTTTTTTTTTGTGGGAGATTAAGATTGGCATTTCTGCTACAGTGCCATCCCTGTGTGTGCCATCTCTCACTGAGTGGGCCATAGAAAGCCTATTTATTTTTTCCGTGATTTGTGTTCTAAAATCTACCTCAACACAAAAACAGTACATCAATCAGTGGGAGAAAAATATTGGCCTCAGTCAGGGCTTGTGTGCCACTGCTGTGTGTGCTATCTCTCATTCAGTGGGCTATAGCAAGCCTATTTTTTTTTTTTTTTTTTAATATTATTTGGTTTCTAATTCTCCCTGAAAAAAAAAAAAAAAACCTAAAAAAACAGTGGGAGAATAATATTGCCCTTTCAGCTTGTGTGCCAGTCTTGACTCCTGGGTGTGCCACCTCTCTCCCTCTCATTCAGTGGGCCATAGAAAGCCTATTTATTTTTTTTTTTAAATATTATTGGGTTTCTAAAGTCTCCCTGAAAAAACAAAAAATACATAAAAAAACAGTGGGAGAGTAATATTGCCCTTTCAGCTTGTGTGCCAGTCTTGACTCCTGGGTGTGCCACCTCTCTCCCTTTCATTCAGTGGGCCATAGAAAGCCTATTTATTTTTTCCGTGATTTGTGTTCTAAAATCTACCTCAACACAAAAACACTACATCAATCAGTGGGAGAAAAATATTGGCCTCAGTCAGGGCTTGTGTGCCACTGCTGTGTGTGCTATCTCTCATTCAGTGGGCTATAGCAAGCCTATTTTTTTTTTTTTTTTTAATATTATTTGGTTTCTAAAGTCTCCCTGAAAAAAAAAAAAAAACATAAAAAAACAGTGGGAGAGTAATATTGCCCTTTCAGCTTGTGTGCCAGTCTTGACTCCTGGGTGTGCCACCTCTCTCCCTTTCATTCAGTGGGCCATAGAAAGCCTATTTATTTTTTGGTTTTTTTAATATTATTTGGTTTCTAAAGTCTCCCTGAAAATAAAAAAAAAAAATACATAAAAAAACAGTGGGAGAGTAATATTGCCATTTCAGCTTGTGTGCCAGTCTTGACTCCTGGGTGTGCCACCTCTCTCCCTCTCATTCAGTGGGCCATAGAAAGCCTTGTTTTTTTGTTTTTTTTTTAATATTATTTGGTTTCTAAAGTCTCCCTGAAAATAAAAAAAAAAAACATAAAAAAACAGTGGGAGAGTAATATTGCCATTTCAGCTTGTGTGCCAGTCTTGACTCCTGGGTGTGCCACCTCTCTCTCTAATTGTGGGCCATAGAAAGCCTATTTATTTTTTGGTTTTTTTAATATTATTTGGTTTCTAAAGTCTCCCTGAAAATAAAAAAAAAAAATACATAAAAAAACAGTGGGAGAGTAATATTGCCCTTTCAGCTTGTGTGCCAGTCTTGACTCCTGGGTGTGCCACCTCTCTCCCTTTCATTCAGTGGGCCATAGAAAGCCTATTTATTTTTTGGTTTTTTTAATATTATTTGGTTTCTAAAGTCTCCCTGAAAATAAAAAAAAAAAATACATAAAAAAACAGTGGGAGAGTAATATTGCCATTTCAGCTTGTGTGCCAGTCTTGACTCCTGGGTGTGCCACCTCTCTCCCTCTCATTCAGTGGGCCATAGAAAGCCTTGTTTTTTTGTTTTTTTTTTAATATTATTTGGTTTCTAAAGTCTCCCTGAAAATAAAAAAAAAAAACATAAAAAAACAGTGGGAGAGTAATATTGCCATTTCAGCTTGTGTGCCAGTCTTGACTCCTGGGTGTGCCACCTCTCTCTCTAATTGTGGGCCATAGAAAGCCTATTTATTTTTTGGTTTTTTTAATATTATTTGGTTTCTAAAGTCTCCCTGAAAATAAAAAAAAAAAATACATAAAAAAACAGTGGGAGAGTAATATTGCCCTTTCAGCTTGTGTGCCAGTCTTGACTCCTGGGTGTGCCACCTCTCTCCCTTTCATTCAGTGGGCCATAGAAAGCCTATTTATTTTTTGGTTTTTTTAATATTATTTGGTTTCTAAAGTCTCCCTGAAAATAAAAAAAAAAAATACATAAAAAAACAGTGGGAGAGTAATATTGCCATTTCAGCTTGTGTGCCAGTCTTGACTCCTGGGTGTGCCACCTCTCTCCCTCTCATTCAGTGGGCCATAGAAAGCCTTGTTTTTTTGTTTTTTTTTAATATTATTTGGTTTCTAAAGTCTCCCTGAAAATAAAAAAAAAAAACATAAAAAAACAGTGGGAGAGTAATATTGCCATTTCAGCTTGTGTGCCAGTCTTGACTCCTGGGTGTGCCACCTCTCTCTCTAATTGTGGGCCATAGAAAGCCTATTTATTTTTTGGTTTTTTTAATATTATTTGGTTTCTAAAGTCTCCCTGAAAATAAAAAAAAAAAATACATAAAAAAACAGTGGGAGAGTAATATTGCCCTTTCAGCTTGTGTGCCAGTCTTGACTCCTGGGTGTGCCACCTCTCTCCCTTTCATTCAGTGGGCCATAGAAAGCCTATTTATTTTTTGGTTTTTTTAATATTATTTGGTTTCTAAAGTCTCCCTGAAAATAAAAAAAAAAAATACATAAAAAAACAGTGGGAGAGTAATATTGCCATTTCAGCTTGTGTGCCAGTCTTGACTCCTGGGTGTGCCACCTCTGTCCCTCTCATTCAGTGGGCCATAGAAAGCCTATTTATTTTTTGGTTTTTTTAATATTATTTGGTTTCTAAAGTCTCCCTGAAAATAAAAAAAAAAAATACATAAAAAAACAGTGGGAGAGTAATATTGCCATTTCAGCTTGTGTGCCAGTCTTGACTCCTGGGTGTGCCACCTCTCTCTCTAATTGTGGGCCATAGAAAGCCTTTTTATTTTTTTCCTTCATTTGTGTTTTAAAATCAACCTCAACACAAAAACACTACATCAATCAGTGGGAGAAAAATATTGGCCTCAGTCAGGGCTTGTGTGCCACTCCTGTGCGTGCCATCTCTCATTCAGTGGGCCATAGAAAGCCTTGTTTTTTTGTTTTTTTTTTAAATATTATTTGGTTTCTAAAGTCTCACAGAGAAAAAAAAAAAATAAATTAGGTGGGAGATTAATATTGACATTAGTGCTTGAGTGACAGTCCTGCGTGTGTGTCATCTCTGTGATTTGGTGTCACAGAAAACAGAGTGTGTAACATTGTGCCTGATTTTCCTTGTGGTCTCACCAACCTGTTAAGGGATATTGAAATCATACTGAAGTTATAGCTCACCGTGTAAGTTGTTTGACAGCAACAAATAAAGTTAGTTTGGTTACGATTTTTAAACAATGAGGAAGTCTGGTGCAAGAGGTCGTCGTGGGCGTTCATTGTCAGCTGGTAATGATGGTAGTGGTAGTGGAGCATCAGGTGGTCGTGGGGATAAAAATATTCCACCTAAGTCTGGAGCTGTGGAGCCAGTTTCGTCGTCAGGCTACACAAGGCCTCGAACGCTCTCTTTTCTGGGAGTAGGAAAACCGCTTTTAAAGGCTGAGCAGCAACAGCAAGTTTTGGCTTACATTGCAGACTCAGCCTCTAGCTCTTTTGCCTCCTCTTCCGAAACTGGTAAATGTAAAAGCAGCGCGTCGCTTGTGGATGTTCACGGTCAGGGACAAGTCGCTTCCTTGTCCTCCTCAGCAAAAACTACAACAAGAGAGAAGGATGCAGCAGGCGACACAACGGGTCACTCCATGGAGCTCTTTACACATACCGTCCCTGGCTTAGAAAGTGAAACATTTAACAGGCCATGCCCATTACAAGTAGATTCTGACATGGAGTGCACTGATGCACAGCCACAGCCAGAGTACTATGCTGCTCCTTTGACTCAGACCACCACATTGCCCTCTCAGGGTACAGATCCACAATCAGACCCTGATGAGACTATGTTGCCCCGCCACGAACGCTATACCACCGACCGACACAGTGACACAGACGAAGTTGCACACGAGCTCGAAGAGGAGGTAATAGATGACCCAGTTATTGACCCCGATTGGCAGCCATTGGGGGAACAGGGTGCAGGCGGCAGTAGTTCAGAAGCGGAGGTGGAGGAGGGGCCGCAGCAGGCATCAACATCGCAACAGGTTCCATCTGCCGGGCCCGTATCTGGCCCAAAACGCGTGTCAAAGCCAAAACCTGTTGGAGGACAGCGTGGCCATCCGGTTAAAGCTCAGTCTGCAATCCCTGAAAAGGGATCCGAGTCTAGGAAGAGTGCAGTCTGGCATTTTTTTAAACAACATCCAACTGATCAGCGCAAAGTCATCTGTCAAAAATGTTCAACTAGCTTAAGCAGAGGTCAGAATCTGAAAAGTCTAAATACTAGTTGCATGCATAGACACTTAACCACCATGCATTTTCAAGCCTGGACTAACTACCAAACGTCCCTTAAGGTTGTAGCACCCTCGGCCAATGAAGCTAGTCAGCAACGCAACATCCCTTCCGTCACTGTAAGGCCACCATTTTCCGCACCACCGGCAGTATCTGTGCAGGTTTCTTTGCCAGCCAAAAGCAGTCAGGGTCAGGGAATCACCAGTTTAGTAGGAGGAAATATTGCATCTAGGGCACCGGCGGAAACAATACCGTCTCCAACCGTCTCTCAGTCTGCCATGTACACCGGCACACCCGAAAGTTCCACGATCTCCTGCTCTCCAGTCCAGCTCACCCTACATGAGACTCTGGTTAGAAAAAGGAAGTACTTATCCTCGCATCCGCGTACACAGGGTTTTAACGCCCACATAGCTAGACTAATCTCGTTAGAGATGATGCCCTACCGTTTAGTTGAAAGCGAAGCTTTTAAAGCCCTGATGGAGTACGCTGAACCACGATACGAGCTACCTAGTCGACACTTTTTTTCCAGAAAAGCCATCCCAGCCCTGCACCAGCATGTTAAACAGCGCATCGTCCATGCACTTAGGCAATCTGTGAGTACAAAGGTGCACCTGACTACAGATGCATGGACCAGTAGGCATGGCCAGGGACGTTATGTGTCCATCACGGCACACTGGGTGAATGTGGTGGATGCAGGGTCCACAGGCGACATCAATTTAGGGACAGTTGTGCCTAGCCCACGGTCTAGGAAACAGTTGGCTGTAGGCGTTCGCACCCCCTCCTCCTCCTCCTCGTCCTCCTGCAGAAGCTACAGCTCTTCCACAGAACGCAGTCGGCCAACCACTCCATCGGCAGATGACACTGTTGCACACCAGTTGTCCCATTATGGGCCAGCTACTGCCAAGCGTCAGCAGGCTGTATTGGCTATGAAGTGTTTGGGCGACAACAGACACACCGCGGAAGTTCTGTCCGAGTTCTTGCAACAAGAAACGCAGTCGTGGCTGGGCACAGTAGATCTTGAGGCAGGCAAGGTAGTGAGTGATAACGGAAGGAATTTCATGGCTGCCATCTCCCTTTCCCAACTGAAACACATTCCTTGCCTGGCTCACACCTTAAACCTGGTGGTGCAGTGCTTATTGAAAACTTATCCTGGGTTCTCCGACCTGCTCCTCAAAGTGCGTGCACTTTGCTCACATATCCGACGTTCGCCTGTACACGCCAGCCGTATGCAGACCTATCAGCGGTCTTTGAACCTTCCCCAGCATCGCCTAATCATAGACGTTGCAACAAGGTGGAACTCAACACTGCACATGCTTCAGAGACTGTGCGAACAGAGGCGTGCTGTTATTTATTTGTGGGAGGATACACGGGCAGGCAGTAGGATGGCAGACATGGAGTTGTCAGGTGTGCAGTGGTCGAAGATACAAGACATGTGTCAAGTCCTTCAGTGTTTTGAGGAATGCACACGGCTGGTTAGTGCAGACAACGCCGTAATAAGCATGAGCATCCCCCTAATGCGTCTGCTGATGCAAAGTTTGACGCACATAAAGGAGCAGGCGTCTGCACCAGAGGAAGAGGGAAGCCTTGATGACAGTCAGCCATTGTCTGGTCAGGGCAGTGTACAGGACGAGGTAGCGGGCGAAGAGGAGGTGGAGGACGAGGAGGATGATGGGGATGAGTATATTTTTAATGCGGAAACTTTCACGGGGGCACAGGAAATTGGTTGCGTGTCACGGCCGGGTTCTGGTTTTTTGAGGGACACAAGTGACGTAGATTTGCCTGCAACTGCCCCTCAACCAATCACAACCGGAGATTTGACAACTGGAACTTTGGCCCACATGGCGGATTATGCCTTACGTATCCTAAAAAGGGACACACGCATTACGAAAATGATGAACGATGACGATTACTGGTTGGCCTGCCTCCTTGATCCACGCTATAAAGGCAAATTGCAAAATATTATGCCACATGAGAACTTGGAACTAATATTAGCAACCAAACAATCAACTCTTGTTGACCGTTTGCTTCAGGCATTCCCAGCACACAGCGCACGTGATCGTTCTCACACAAGCTCCAGGGGGCAGCAGACTAGGAGTGTTAGGGGTGCACACATCAGAAGTGGCGTTGGACAGAGGGGTTTTCTGACCAGGTTGTGGAGTGATTTTGCTATGACCGCAGACAGGACAGGTACTGCTGCATCAATTGAAAGTGACAGGAGACAACATTTGTCCAGTATGGTTACTAACTATTTTTCATCCCTTATCGATGTTCTCCCTCAACCGTCATTCCCATTTGATTACTGGGCCTCCAAATTAGACACCTGGCCAGAATTGGCAGAATATGCATTGCAGGAGCTTGCTTGCCCGGCAGCAAGTGTCCTATCAGAAAGAGTATTCAGTGCTGCAGGTTCAATATTAACCGAAAAAAGGACTCGTCTGGCTACCCAAAATGTTGACGATCTAACATTCATTAAAATGAACCACAACTGGATTTCGAAATCTTTTGCCCCACCTTGCCCGGCCGACACCTAGCTTTCCTATGAAAAGCTCTTGCCTGTGAATTACTTTTCTAATGTCTAATTTGCTGCAGCTGATTGTACAGCATACGACATGTTTACACCTCCCTAAATGGCAAAACTCCCCACACGGGGCCGTGGTATCGCGACTTGGCGCAAGCACCCGTGAGACTGCTGTTTGTCTGAAGAGGTGGGTGTGCTCGCTTTTGGTTGACGGCATTGCTACTGGGTCCCTCATAGTACAATGTAGTGTCTCTGGCGGTGGTGGTGCGCACCCAACGTCAGACACACCGTTGTAACATGAGGGGCCCTGGGGCGGTCCCGCCGGCCTCAAGAGAGTTCCCCCCTACCCCAGCTCAAAATGTGCTCTACCACGTGCAAAATTATGTCGCACAGCTCCACCAATCTTTAGTCTATTCGCTGACATCATTCAATGTCTGGCACTGACAATACAAATTTGTAGACATCTATGATGCAACTTAAAGTAGTCTGTGTCTGTGTCCTATATTGGCACCATTAAATAGTTACTGCCAAATTACAATGTCAGAAACTCAGTAGATGAGCCCACCCCTGTACCTAAGTATGCCACCTTTTTTTTTTGTTTTGGTTGTTTTGCGAGACATTAACATCTATTTATATTTTGGGAGTACTGGGACAGACACTCCTTGCACTACTCCTCCACTCACCACCAAGCTGCCTGTGTATCCATGTAACCGCTGTAAAACTGCCATGAGCCTATTGTTTGTTATTTTAGGCCTTTGATAGCCTGTCTGCGGTCCCTACTTTAAATACTCCTCCACTGACCACCAAGCTGCCTGCCCGTGTATCCATGTAACCGCTGTGAAACTGCCATGAGCCTATTGTTTGTTATGTTAGGCCTTTGATAGCCTGTCTGCGGTCCCTACTTTAAATACTCCTCCACTGACCAGACCACTGCTGCCCGTGTACCCCTGGAACCAATTATAAAGTGCCTACAGCCAGCCCATTTTCTTATGTTAGGCCTTTGAAGCCTGTCTGCGGTCCCTACTTTAAATACTCCTCCACTGACCAGACCACTGCTGCCCGTGTACCCCTGGAACCAATTATAAAGTGCCTACAGCCAGCCCATTTTCTTATGTTAGGCCTTTGAAGCCTTTCTGCGGTCCCTACTTTAAATACTCCTCCACTCACCACCACCAAGCTGCCTGCCCGTGTATCCATGTAACCGCTGTGAAACTGCCATGAGCCTATTGTTTGTTATTTTAGGCCTTTGATAGCCTGTCTGCGGTCCCTACTTTAAATACTCCTCCACTCACCACCAAGCTGCCTGTGTATCCATGTAACCGCTGTAAAACTGCCATGAGCCTATTGTTTGTTATTTTAGGCCTTTGATAGCCTGTCTGCGGTCCCTACTTTAAATACTCCTCCACTGACCAGACCACTGCTGCCCGTGTACCCCTGGAACCAATTATAAAGTGCCTACAGCCAGCCCATTTTCTTATGTTAGGCCTTTGAAGCCTGTCTGCGGTCCCTACTTTAAATACTCCTCCACTGACCAGACCACTGCTGCCCGTGTACCCCTGGAACCAATTATAAAGTGCCTACAGCCAGCCCATTTTCTTATGTTAGGCCTTTGAAGCCTGTCTGCGGTCCCTACTTTAAATACTCCTCCACTGACCAGACCACTGCTGCCCGTGTACCCCTGGAACCAATTATAAAGTGCCTACAGCCAGCCCATTTTCTTATGTTAGGCCTTTGAAGCCTTTCTGCGGTCCCTACTTTAAATACTCCTCCACTCACCACCACCAAGCTGCCTGCCCGTGTATCCATGTAACCGCTGTGAAACTGCCATGAGCCTATTGTTTGTTATTTTAGGCCTTTGATAGCCTGTCTGCGGTCCCTACTTTAAATACTCCTCCACTCACCACCAAGCTGCCTGTGTATCCATGTAACCGCTGTAAAACTGCCATGAGCCTATTGTTTGTTATTTTAGGCCTTTGATAGCCTGTCTGCGGTCCCTACTTTAAATACTCCTCCACTGACCAGACCACTGCTGCCCGTGTACCCCTGGAACCAATTATAAAGTGCCTACAGCCAGCCCATTTTCTTATGTTAGGCCTTTGAAGCCTGTCTGCGGTCCCTACTTTAAATACTCCTCCACTGACCAGACCACTGCTGCCCGTGTACCCCTGGAACCAATTATAAAGTGCCTACAGCCAGCCCATTTTCTTATGTTAGGCCTTTGAAGCCTGTCTGCGGTCCCTACTTTAAATACTCCTCCACTGACCAGACCACTGCTGCCCGTGTACCCCTGGAACCAATTATAAAGTGCCTACAGCCAGCCCATTTTCTTATGTTAGGCCTTTGAAGCCTTTCTGCGGTCCCTACTTTAAATACTCCTCCACTCACCACCACCAAGCTGCCTGCCCGTGTATCCATGTAACCGCTGTGAAACTGCCATGAGCCTATTGTTTGTTATTTTAGGCCTTTGATAGCCTGTCTGCGGTCCCTACTTTAAATACTCCTCCACTCACCACCAAGCTGCCTGTGTATCCATGTAACCGCTGTAAAACTGCCATGAGCCTATTGTTTGTTATTTTAGGCCTTTGATAGCCTGTCTGCGGTCCCTACTTTAAATACTCCTCCACTGACCAGACCACTGCTGCCCGTGTACCCCTGGAACCAATTATAAAGTGCCTACAGCCAGCCCATTTTCTTATGTTAGGCCTTTGAAGCCTGTCTGCGGTCCCTACTTTAAATACTCCTCCACTGACCAGACCACTGCTGCCCGTGTACCCCTGGAACCAATTATAAAGTGCCTACAGCCAGCCCATTTTCTTATGTTAGGCCTTTGAAGCCTGTCTGCGGTCCCTACTTTAAATACTCCTCCACTGACCAGACCACTGCTGCCCGTGTACCCCTGGAACCAATTATAAAGTGCCTACAGCCAGCCCATTTTCTTATGTTAGGCCTTTGAAGCCTGTCTGCGGTCCCTACTTTAAATACTCCTCCACTCACCACCACCAAGCTGCCTGCCCGTCTATCCATGTAACCGCTGTAAAACTGCAATGAGCCTATTGTTTGTTATTTTAGGCCTTTGATAGCCTGTCTGCGGCCCCTACTTGCAATACTCCTCCACTGACCACAATGCTGCCTGGAGTGCCTGCCTGTGTATCCATGTAACCGATGTAAAACTGCCATGACTGCCTACTGTTTGTTATTTTAGGCCTTTGATAGCCTGTCTGCAGCCCCTACTTGCAATACTCCTCCACTGACCACACCAATGCTGCCCGTGTACCCCTGGAACCTATTTAAAAGTTCATAGAGCCTAGTTATATATTTTATTTACTATTAATAAGGCCATGATGGACTACGCTGTACCACGCTACAAGCTAACCAGTCGACACTTCTTTTGCGAGAAAAGCCATCCCAACCCTCCACCAGCATGTAGAAGACCGCATTGTCCATGCACTCTGGCAATCTGTGAGTACAAAGGTGCACCTGACAACAGACGCATGGACCTGTAGGCATGGCCACGGAAGATTACGTGTCCATTACGGCGCAATGGGTTAATGTGGTGGATGCATGGTCCACAGGGGACAGCCTACTAAGTCTGTCTGCAGTCCCTAATTCAAATTGTGCTCCACTGTCTAAATCGGAACTTCCACCTTCTGGCTTTCGGCCTATAGTATCAGAAATTAAACTGCATTTGGCCTTCAACTTTGGTTAGGGCCTACTAACGGCTTCTGCCCCTCCCTGGTGTTGCCCTCAACTAAATAAAGCTGAGCTTCAACCTTCTGCTCCAAATTACCATTTTGAAAAATGCAATAGGCTTTTCAGGCCTACTAAAGGAGTCTGTCTGTGTGCCCCTCCCTGGTGTTGTCCTCAACTAAATAAAGCTGAGCTTCAACCTTCCGGCTCTCATTATGTGGTTTTAAAAAAAAAAAAGGTGGTTAGGGCCTACTAACGGCTTCTGCCCCTCCCTGGTGTTGTCCTCAACTAAATAAAGCTGAGCTTCAACCTTCCGGCTCTCATTATGTGGTTTTAAAAAAAAAAAAGGTGGTTAGGGCCTACTAACGGCTTCTGCCCCTCCCTGGTGTTGTCCTCAACTAAATAAAGCTGAGCTTCAACCTTCCGGCTCTCATTATGTGGTTTTAAAAAAAAAAAAGGTGGTTAGGGCCTACTAACGGCTTCTGCCCCTCCCTGGTGTTGTCCTCAACTAAATAAAGCTGAGCTTCAACCTTCCGGCTCTCATTATGTGGTTTTAAAAAAAAAAAAGGTGGTTAGGGCCTACTAACGGCTTCTGCCCCTCCCTGGTGTTGTCCTCAACTAAATAAAGCTGAGCTTCAACCTTCCGGCTCTCATTATGTGGTTTTAAAAAAAAAAATGGTGGTTAGGGCCTACTAACGGCTTCTGCCCCTCCCTGGTGTTGTCCTCAACTAAATAAAGCTGAGCTTCAACCTTCCGGCTCTCATTATGTGGTTTTAAAAAAAAAAAAGGTGGTTAGGGCCTACTAACGGCTTCTGCCCCTCCCTGGTGTTGTCCTCAACTAAATAAAGCTGAGCTTCAACCTTCCGGCTCTCATTATGTGGTTTTAAAAAAAAAAATGGTGGTTAGGGCCTACTAACGGCTTCTGCCCCTCCCTGGTGTTGTCCTCAACTAAATAAAGCTGAGCTTCAACCTTCCGGCTCTCATTATGTGGTTTTAAAAAAAAAAAAGGTGGTTAGGGCCTACTAACGGCTTCTGCCCCTCCCTGGTGTTGTCCTCAACTAAATAAAGCTGAGCTTCAACCTTCCGGCTCTCATTATGTGGTTTTAAAAAAAAAAATGGTGGTTAGGGCCTACTAACGGCTTCTGCCCCTCCCTGGTGTTGTCCTCAACTAAATAAAGCTGAGCTTCAACCTTCCGGCTCTCATTATGTGGTTTTAAAAAAAAAAAGGTGGTTAGGGCCTACTAACGGCTTCTGCCCCTCCCTGGTGTTGTCCTCAACTAAATAAAGCTGAGCTTCAACCTTCCGGCTCTCATTATGTGGTTTTAAAAAAAAAAAATGGTGGTTAGGGCCTACTAACGGCTTCTGCCCCTCCCTGGTGTTGTCCTCAACTAAATAAAGCTGAGCTTCAACCTTCCGGCTCTCATTAAGTGGTTTTAAAAAAAAAATGGTGGTTAGGGCCTACTAACGGCTTCTGCCCCTCCCTGGTGTTGCCCTCAACTAAATAAAGCTGAGCTTCAACCTTCTGCTCCAAATTACCATTTTAAAAAATGCAATAGGCTTTTCCGGCCTACTAAAGGTGTCTGCCCCTCCCTGGTGTTGTCCTCAACTGAACAAAGCTGAGCTTCCACATTCTGGCTTTCGCCCTATACTATCAGATATTAAACTGCATTTGGCCTACTAGTGTGGTTAGGCCCTTGAAACAGTGTCTGCTGCTCTTGGGTTTGCTACTCCACTGAACAAAGCAATGCCGCCTGTTTAGTCCTGTTACCAATTTTGAACTGCATGTAGCCTACTTTATTCTTTGGCCCTATATCTGTTTCCTCCTCATCCTGCCCATTGCCCAGCCACTGCTAAATGAGTCTGCTGGTACATTGACCGAGACCACTACATTCCCCTTGTACTCTACACAGCCAGAATCTGTCCCTGCTGAAAGTAAGGTTCCCCTTCCCGCATGTTATACCACCTTACACAGGGACAAAGAGGAAGGTGCAGATGAAAGTGCAGGTTCCTTCATCAGGTGGGGGGGCATACTCGTTGGCGACGTCACTGGCACAGGGCCCCTCAGAGTACGCAAAAGTGTCGCTGCTGGTGGGAGGCGCCCCCGCCATGCAAACACACCGCCGTACTTTGAGGGGCCCTGTGCCAGTGGCAATGCGAACGAGTGGGCCCCCCCCCTGCTTGCTCAGGATCACAGCACTTGCAACTTTTAAATAATTACCTTTCCCTGCAACACCGCCGTGACGTAGTCCGCATTTCCTGGGCCCACGAAAAACTTGAGCCGGCCCTACTCCCCCCACAACTTTTGCCAAATGACCCCCAATTCCCTATGCCCAACTATTATTATAAAGTTAATTAAGATTGACAAGCTTCAGAAACAAGAATGGATGTTTTTGGCATTAAAATGGGCACTGTAGGTGTTTTCCTGGCCTCCACTCACTGCCGACTATGCTTCCCCATTGACTTGCATTGGGTTTCGTGTTTCGGTCGATCCCCGACTTTTAGCGATAATCGGCCGACTGCACTCGACTCGACTCTGGACAAAATCGGGTTTCCCAAAACCCTACTCGATCTTAAAAAAATGAAAGTCGCTCAACCCTAGTTTTGACTGTGCAGACGGCACTTCTGAGCCTCAACTGGCGGTGTTGGAGCCCAGGAATTTAAGTTCAGGTGGTAGAAAGATGAACACAACAGGAGACCTGGATACTGTAGACAGTGACCTAATTATTTAATCAGGAAGAGGAGTGGCAAATTCCTGCGAGATCCAGGCCTTGTTCATTTTCAGGAAAGTAAGCCGGTCAACGTTATCGGAGGATAGTCGCATGCGACGGTCAGTTAGTACACCACCTGCAGCACTAAAGACACGTTCCGATAATACACTGGCCGCAGGGCAAGACAGCACCTCCAATGCATACTGGCTTAGCTCTGGCCATGTATCCAGCTTTGAGACCCAAAACTTGAAAGGGGAAGAGGCGTCTGGGAGTACAGCAAGAGGGCAAGACATGTAGTCTGTCACCATCTGACGGAACCGTTGCCTCCTGCTGACTGGAGCCGTCTGTGATGGTGTAGACTTTTGTGGCGGGCACAGAAAACTGTGCCACAGTTGGGCCATACTGGTCTTGCCTTGGGCAGAGGCACTGCTTCTGCTCCCTCTTTGTGCAGAGCCTCCACCACTGCCTGGACGCACTGAGCTGCTTTGGAATGCACTAGCAGCACTTCTCTCAGTTGGAATGGAGAAGATGATGGAATTCACCAGTGTGTCTTGGTACTCCCGCATTTTTCACTCCCGGTTCAACGGTGTGATGAGGCTTTCTACGTTGTCCCGGTAGCGAGGATCGAGGAGGGTGAACACCCAATAATCAGACATGTTGAGAATGTGGACGATGCGGCGGTCGTTTCTCAGGCACTGCAGCATGTAATCCACCATATGCTGCAGACTGCCAACTGCCCAAGAAACGCTGTCCCCTGCTGGAGGCGTGATCTCTGCCCGCTCGTCATCACCCCACCCTCGCTGTACACACTGAGTACTGGACAATTCTGTAACTCCCTCCTCTGGACGGATGTCTTCCTCCTCCATTGACTCCTCCTCATCCTCCTCACAAACTGTCCCCTGCCTACGCGTTTGTGAGGAACCACGTGGCGCTGACTGTCCAGAAGATGATGGAAATGGTGAATCCTCATCCTCCACCTCTTCCACAACATCATCCCTTAGCGCTTGCAGTGATTTTTCAAGCAGGCAGATAAGGGGGACAGTCATGCTGACTAGTGCATCATCTGCACTCGCCATCCGCGTGGAATAATCAAAGGGACGCAAAACCTGGCAGACGTCATTCATAGTGGCCCACTCTGTGGTTGTGAAGTCTGTACGGCGCTGACTGCGACTTCTTTGCGCCTGAAGCAGCTGGTACTCCATTACAGCTTGCTGCTGCTCACACAACCGCTCCAACATATGTAACGTGGAATTCCACCTGGTAGGTAGGTCACATATGATGCGATGTTCCGGCAGGCGGTGTCGGCGCTGCAGAGCCGCAATGCGCGCTTTTGCCGTGCTGGAACGCCGCAAGTGAGCACACTCTAGGCGGACCTTGTGCAGCAGTGCATCAAGATCCGGATAGTCCCTCAGAAAACTCTGCACGACCAAATTGAGCACATGTGCCAGACATGGGATGTGAGTGAGGTTGCCGAGGCCCAGAGCTGCCACCAGATTTCGGCCATTATCACACACTACCATGCCTGGCTGGAGATTCGCTGGCACAAACCACACATCGCTCTCCTGCTTGATGGCATTCCAGAGCTCCTGCGCTGTGTGGCTTCGATTCCCCAAAGAAATTAATTTCAAGACGGCCTGTTGACGTTTGGCCACGGCTGTGCTCATGTCGGTCGTAACAGGTACACGTTCATCACGGGTCCATGTGGAGGTGGACTGTGACGGCTCCTGCAGCGATGATTCTGAGGAACTGGTGTAGGAGGAGGAGTCAATGCGTACAGAATGGATTCCTGCAATCCTTGGAGTGGGCAGGACACGTCCTGCGCCACTCGCACGGTCTGTACCCGGCTCAACGACATTAACCCAATGGGCAGTGAGGGAAAGGTATCGCCCCTGTCCATGTTGACTGGTCCACGCATCGGTGGTGAGGTGGACTGTTATGACCCCAATGGCGAGGGTCTCAGAGGAACGTGGAAGTCTGCAGAATACAAAAATCCAGCTCATAGGGCAGTGGTAACTGGGTTGACCATATATCTACTCCTAACGCCAACACTAGAAGTAGCCGGGGATCATTCCTACGTTGATTCTAGATGACACGCGCCAGCCGGAGAATCTAGCTACCCCTAGTAGAGGAAAACAAAGACCTTTCTTGCCTCCAGAGAAGGGGACCCCAAAGCTGGATAGAAGCCTCCCACAAATAATGACGGTGAGGTAAGAGGAAATGACAAACACAGAAATGAACCAGGTTTAGCACAGAGAGGCCCGCTTACTGATAGCAGAATAAAGAAAGGTAACTTATATGGTCAACAAAAACCCTATCAAAATCCACACTGGAAATTCAAGAACCCCCGAACCGTCTAACGGTCCGGGGGGAGAACACCAGCCCCCTAGAGCTTCCAGCAAAGGTCAGGATATAGTTTTGGAACAAGCTGGACAAAAATACAAAACCAAAACAAATAGCAAAAAGCAAAAGGCAGACTTAGCTGATATAACTGGAACCAGGATCAGTAGACAAGAGCACAGCAGACTAGCTCTGATTACTACGTTGCCAGGCATTGAACTGAAGGTCCAGGGAGCTTATATAGCAACACCCCTAACTAACGACCCAGGTGCGGATAAAAGGAATGACAGAAAAACCAGAGTCAAAAAACTAGTAACCACTAGAGGGAGCAAAAAGCAAATTCACAACAGTACCCCCCCCTTAGTGAGGGGTCACCGAACCCTCACCACGACCACCAGGGCGATCAGGATGAGCGGCATGAAAGGCACGAACTAAATCGGCCGCATGAACATCAGAGGCGACCACCCAGGAATTATCCTCCTGACCATAGCCCTTCCACTTGACCAGGTACTGAAGCCTCCGCCTGGAGAGGCGAGAATCCAAGATCTTCTCCACCACGTACTCCAACTCGCCCTCAACCAACACCGGAGCAGGAGGCTCAGCAGAAGGAACTACAGGCACAATGTACCGCCGCAACAAGGACCTATGAAATACATTGTGAATAGCAAACGACACAGGAAGATCCAGACGAAAAGATACAGAATTAAGGATTTCCAATATCTTGTAAGGCCCAATAAAACGAGGTTTAAATTTGGGAGAGGAGACCTTCATAGGAACAAAGCGGGAAGAAAGCCATACCAAATCCCCAACGCGTAGTCGGGGACCCACACCGCGGCGGCGGTTGGCAAAGCGCTGAGCCTTCTCCTGTGACAATTTCAAGTTGTCCACCACATGATTCCAGATCTGCTGCAACCTATCCACCACAGAATCCACCCCAGGACAGTCAGAAGGCTCCACATGACCCGAAGAAAAGCGAGGATGGAAACCAGAGTTGCAGAAAAAAGGCGAAACCAAGGTGGCGGAACTAGCCCGATTATTAAGGGCAAACTCAGCCAACGGCAAGAATGTCACCCAATCGTCCTGATCAGCAGAGACAAAACACCTCAAATAAGCCTCCAAAGTCTGATTGGTTCGCTCCGTCTGCCCATTAGTCTGAGGATGGAAAGCAGACGAAAACGACAAATCAATGCCCATCCTACTACAAAAGGATCGCCAGAACCTGGAAACGAACTGGGATCCTCTGTCTGACACAATATTCTCAGGGATGCCGTGCAAACGAACCACGTTCTGGAAAAACACAGGAACCAGATCGGAAGAGGAAGGCAGCTTAGGCAAAGGAACCAAATGGACCATCTTGGAGAAGCGATCACATATCACCCAGATAACGGACATGCCCTGAGATAGCGGAAGATCAGAAATGAAATCCATGGAGATATGTGTCCAAGGTCTCTTCGGGACAGGCAAGGGCAAGAGCAAACCGCTGGCACGAGAACAGCAAGGCTTAGCTCGAGCACAAGTCCCACAGGACTGCACAAATGACCACACATCCCTTGACAAGGAAGGCCACCAAAAGGACCTGGCCACCAGATCTCTGGTGCCAAAAATACCCGGGTGACCTGCCAACACCGAGGAATGAACCTCGGAAATGACTCTGCTGGTCCACTTATCCGGGACAAACAGTCTGTCAGGTGGACAAGACTCAGGCCTATCAGCCTGAAATCTCTGCAACACACGTCGCAGATCCGGAGAAATAGCTGACAAGATAACTCCATCTTTAAGAATACCAACAGGATCAGCGACTCCAGGAGCATCAGGCACAAAGCTCCTAGAAAGAGCATCGGCCTTCACATTCTTTGAACCTGGTAAATACGAGACAACAAAATCAAAGCGGGAGAAAAACAATGACCAGCGGGCCTGTCTCGGATTAAGGCGTTTAGCAGACTCGAGATACATCAGATTTTTGTGATCAGTCAAGACCACCACACGATGCTTAGCACCCTCGAGCCAATGACGCCACTCCTCAAATGCCCATTTCATGGCCAACAACTCCCGATTGCCCACATCATAATTTCGCTCGGCAGGCGAAAACTTCCTAGAGAAAAAGGCACAAGGTTTCATAACAGAGCAACCAGGGCCTCTCTGCGACAAAACGGCCCCTGCCCCAATCTCCGAAGCATCCACCTCAACCTGAAAGGGAAGTGAGACGTCAGGTTGGCACAAAACAGGCGCCGAAGTAAACCGGCGTTTCAACTCCTGGAAAGCCTCCACGGCAGCAGGAGCCCAGTTAGCTACATCGGAGCCCTTCTTGGTCATATCCGTCAAAGGTTTCACAATGCTAGAAAAATTAGCGATAAAACGACGGTAGAAGTTAGCGAAGCCCAAGAACTTCTGAAGACTCTTAACTGACGAGGGCTGAGTCCAATCAAGAATAGCTCGGACCTTGACTGGGTCCATCTCCACAGCAGAAGGGGAAAAAATGAACCCCAAAAAGGGAACCTTCTGTACACCAAAGAGACACTTTGAGCCCTTGACAAACAAAGAATTTTCACGCAAAATTTTAAAGACCAACCTGACCTGCTCCACATGCGAATCCCAATCATCAGAAAAAACCAAAATATCATCCAGATAAACAATCAAAAATTTATCCAGATACTTCCGGAAAATGTCATGCATAAAGGACTGAAAAACTGAAGGCGCATTGGAGAGCCCAAAAGGCATCACCAAGTACTCAAAATGACCTTCGGGCGTATTGAATGCGGTTTTCCATTCATCACCTTGCTTAATGCGCACAAGGTTGTACGCACCACGAAGGTCTATCTTGGTGAACCACTTGGCACCCTTAATCCGGGCAAACAAGTCAGACAACAGCGGTAAAGGATACTGAAATTTGACAGTGATCTTATTTAAAAGCCGATAATCAATACAAGGTCTCAAAGATCCGTCCTTTTTTGCCACAAAAAAGAATCCCGCACCAAGAGGGGAAGAAGACGGACGAATATGTCCTTTCTCCAGAGACTCCTTGATATATGAACGCATAGCGGTATGTTCAGGCACCGACAGATTAAACAGTCTTCCCTTAGGAAATTTACTGCCTGGGATCAAATCTATAGCACAGTCACAGTCCCTATGAGGAGGCAGTGCACTGGACTCAGACTCACTGAAGACATCCTGATAATCAGACAAATACTCCGGAACTTCCGAAGGCGTAGAAGAAGCAATAGACACAGGCAGGGAATCCCCATGAATACCACGACAGCCCCAACTTGAGACTGACATAGCCTTCCAGTCCAGGACTGGATTATGGGTCTGTAACCATGGCAGCCCTAAAACAACCAAATCATGCATTTTATGTAAAACCAGGAAACGTATCACCTCGCGGTGTTCAGGAGTCATGCACATGGTAACCTGTGTCCAATACTGCGGTTTATTTGCTGCCAATGGTGTAGCATCAATACCCCTAAGAGGAATAGGATTTTCTAATGGTTCAAGAGTAAAACCACAGCGCTTAGCAAATGAGAGATCCATGAGACTCAGGGCAGCACCTGAATCTACAAACGCCATGACAGGATAAGATGACAGTGAGCAAATCAAAGTTACAGACAGAATAAATTTAGGTTGCAAATTACCAACGGTGACAGGACTAACAACCTTAGCTATACGTTTAGAGCATGCTGAGATAACATGTGTAGAATCACCACAGTAGTAGCACAAGCCATTCCGGCGTCTATGAATTTTCCGCTCATTTCTAGTCAGGATTCTATCACATTGCATTAAATCAGGTGTCTGTTCAGACAATACCATGAGGGAATTTGCGGTTTTTCTATCACATTGCACCGAATTAGGTGTCTGTTCAGACAACACCATGAGGGAATTTGCGGTTTTGCGCTCCCGCAACCGCCGGTCAATTTGAATAGCCAGTGCCATAGTATCATTCAGACCTGTGGGAATGGGAAAACCCACCATAACATTCTTAATGGCTTCAGAAAGGCCATTTCTAAAATTAGCGGCCAGTGCACACTCGTTCCAATGTGTCAGCACGGACCATTTCCGAAATTCTTGGCAATACACTTCAGCCTCGTCCTGCCCCTGAGACATAGCCAGCAAGGCCTTTTCTGCCTGAATCTCAAGATTGGGTTCCTCATAAAGTAAACCGAGCGCCAGAAAAAACGCATCAAGATCAGCCAATGCCGGATCTCCTGGCGCCAGCGAAAAAGCCCAATCCTGAGGGTCGCCCCGTAAGAATGACATAACAATTTTTACTTGCTGAGCAGAATCTCCAGATGAACAGGGTCTCAGGGACAAAAACAATTTACAATTATTCACGAAATTCCTAAACTTAAACCTGTCTCCGGAAAACAGTTCAGGAATCGGTGTTTTAGGTTCTGACCTAGGATTTCTGATAACATAGTCTTGTATGCCCTGCACACGAGTAGCCAGCTGGTCCACACTTGTAATCAAGGTCTGGACATTCATGTCTGCAGCAAGCATAGCCACTCTGAGGTAAAGGGGAAAAAGAAAAAAAAAAAAAAAAACTCAGAATCTTCTTTCTTATAATCCCTCTTCTGCAATGCATTAAACATTTAATACTGGCCTGGCAAACTGTTTTGACCCCAATGGCGAGGGTCTCAGAGGAACGTGGAAGTCTGCAGAATACAAAAATCCAGCTCATAGGGCAGTGGTAACTGGGTTGACCATATATCTACTCCTAACGCCAACACTAGAAGTAGCCGGGGATCATTCCTACGTTGATTCTAGATGACACGCGCCAGCCGGAGAATCTAGCTACCCCTAGTAGAGGAAAACAAAGACCTTTCTTGCCTCCAGAGAAGGGGACCCCAAAGCTGGATAGAAGCCCCCCACAAATAATGACGGTGAGGTAAGAGGAAATGACAAACACAGAAATGAACCAGGTTTAGCACAGAGAGGCCCGCTTACTGATAGCAGAATAAAGAAAGGTAACTTATATGGTCAACAAAAACCCTATCAAAATCCACACTGGAAATTCAAGAACCCCCGAACCGTCTAACGGTCCGGGGGGAGAACACCAGCCCCCTAGAGCTTCCAGCAAAGGTCAGGATATAGTTTTGGAACAAGCTGGACAAAAATACAAAACCAAAACAAATAGCAAAAAGCAAAAGGCAGACTTAGCTGATATAACTGGAACCAGGATCAGTAGACAAGAGCACAGCAGACTAGCTCTGATTACTACGTTGCCAGGCATTGAACTGAAGGTCCAGGGAGCTTATATAGCAACACCCCTAACTAACGACCCAGGTGCGGATAAAAGGAATGACAGAAAAACCAGAGTCAAAAAACTAGTAACCACTAGAGGGAGCAAAAAGCAAATTCACAACAGTGGACCTTGCTACTGACGGCGTTCAGTAGCGCGTGTTTTATGTGTCCCTCCACATGCTTGTGCAGGGCAGGGATGGCTTGCCTGCTGAAGTAAAAGCGGCTGGGCACATTGTACTGTGGGACTGCCAATGACATCAAGTCACGGAAGCTGTCAGTCTCCACCAGCCTGAATGACAGCATTTCCAGTGACAGAAGTTTGGCAATGCCTGCAGTCAGAGCCTGTGCTCGTGGGTGGTTTGACGAGAAAGGCCGCCTTTTCTCCCATGCCTGTACTACCGATGGCTGTAGACTGGGCTGGGAGTGTGTGGATGACTGGGAAAGTGGTGCTGCGGGTGGAATTACAGCGGGTCTCTGGACAACAGGGCCAGAGGTTCTTCCACGGCGATCCTGGGAGGAAGCCGAACCAGCTGCGTGTGAGCTGGAGGAAGAGGCAACACGAGCTGAAGAGGTGGTAGCTGCCGCTGTTGGTTGGCCTAGCTCTTCAGTGTGTTTTTCTAACAACGCCGGGTGCCTGGTGCGCACATGTTTCCACATGTTGGAGGTATTGAGGCTGCTGACATTTCGACCTCTTTTTACTTTGTGATGACACACCTTGCATTTGACATAGCAAATGTCATCTGCAACTGTGTCAAAAAAGGCCCAGGCACTGCAAGTCTTGGGAGCGCCCTTTTTGGCTTTTGGAAGAGACATGCTCCTAACGGGTGCCAAAGCGGAGGCTGCAGGAGCCGCAGTCTTCCCCCTCCCTCTCCCTCTTTGGGCCATACGGGGAATCTCTTCCTCAGAGCTGCTCCCACCACCTTCCTGTCCCTCACGCCAAGATGGGTCAAGGACCTCATCATCTACACTACCCTCTGCCCCCAACTGCTCCTCCTGGGTAGTCTCAGCAGCAGAGCACGCACCAGTAAGTGGCACCTGAGTGTCATCATCAGCTGATGCGGCCTGCGATGTGGTGAAAGGAGCCACTGGCCCACCCGCCTCTTCAGAGGAAGAGAGAAAAAGCTGTTGGGCATCACTGCACCCTGCCTCTTCTTCCATTTCTCCAATGCTGCTTGGCTGGCCCCCTGTTTCCAAGCCAAGAGATTCAGAGAACAGAAGTAGAGACGGCTCCTGTCCTGGGCTCTCTGTCTGCCTGGGCAATTTGGCAGGTGGTGAAGAGACAGATGGCTGCTCTCCAGTGCTCTGTGTCTGAGAGGATGTGGCACTAATTGAAGTTGATGCATTAGCTGCCATCCATCCGACAACGGCTTCAATTTGGTCTTCACGCAGCAGCGGTGTACGGCGCTCTGCGACAAAGCTGTGCATGAATGACTGTTCCCTTGTGAAAGTGGGTGCTGATGAGTCACCGGTGCCCGCAGCGGGCACAGAATCCCCACGTCCCCTCCCTGCTCCGCGCACACGCCCACGTGCCTTACTCACTGCCTTCTTCATCTTGGGTGACTGATAAAGATAAGCAGAAAAGTACTAATGGCTTTGTGTGCTTATTCCTGAACAACTCCTCCTAACAGGTATAAGAAACACTAATTTTCTAAAGTGTGGACTAGACTTTAATATGAGCTAATGTGGCCTACAGAAATGTAAAGTGGTGTCACTGGTGTGTTTGGTGAACTTTATTATTTATTTATTTTTTGGGGGCTGAACTGACAACAGATAGAGCTGCAGTCACACGGAGACCGTGCAGACAGCCGTAAACGGCGCTGCAAGGCCCAAAAACCCTCCTCTACGTTATCCTATGTAGTGTTTTTCCACAAATTAGCTGGAGACGGGTGGAAAGACACTAATAGGAATTTTTTGACCCAAAAAAAAAAAAAATACACTACTTAAAACAAAATGAAAATTGATTTTGCGGTATGACGCAGTGAAGAACCCTGAGCTGGAGACAACCAGGCTATGGCTGCTCACAGACTACAGGGCGAGCTGCAGTCACACGGAGACCGTGCAGACAGCCGTAAACGGCGCTGCAAGGCCCAAAAACCCTCCTCTACTTTATCCTATGTAGTGTTTTTCCACTAATTAGCTGGAGACGGGTGGAAAGACACTAATAGGAATTTTTTGACCCAAAAAAAAAAAAAATACACTACTTAAAACAAAATGAAAATTGATTTTGCGGTATGACGCAGTGAAGAACCCTGAGCTGGAGACAACCAGGCTATGGCTGCTCACAGACTACAGGGCGAGCTGCAGTCACACGGAGACCGTGCAGACAGCCGTAAACGGCGCTGCAAGGCCCAAAAACCCTCCTCTACTTTATCCTATGTAGTGTTTTTCCACTAATTAGCTGGAGACGGGTGGAAAGACACTAATAGGAATTTTTTGACCAAAAAAAAAAAAAAATACACTACTTAAAACAAAATGAAAATTGATTTTGCGGTATGACGCAGTGAAGAACCCTGAGCTGGAGACAACCAGGCTATGGCTGCTCACAGACTACAGGGCGAGCTGCAGTCACACGGAGACCGTGCAGACAGCCGTAAACGGCGCTGCAAGGCCCAAAAACACTCCTCTACGTTATCCTATGTAGTGTTTTTCCACAAATTAGCTGGAGACGGGTGGAAAGACACTAATAGGAATTTTTTGAAAAAAAAAAAAGACTACACTACTTGGGAAAAAAAAAGAAAAAAGAACAGTATGAGGCAATGAACCACCCTCCCTGAACTGAATACAACCAGCTATGGATGGCCTATGTGGCTGCACTCAGACTAGAGAGTGGGCTGCACTCACACACACACACACACACACACACACACACACACACACAGACCTTGCAGATCGCTGTGAAAACAGCGCTACAAGGCAAAATCAAGGTGAATAGTAGGTGAACACAGCGGTTGCTAAATTAGCCTTTGGAAAGCACAAAGAAGCAAATCGCTATCTCTAAACTGGCCCTCAGTCAGCAAACAGCGTCCTGGCTCTTTCAGTAACAAACGCCTTGGGGGGGGGGACAGGTTCCCTTACATTTCAGTTGTTGTGTCAGCGTGGCGGTCGCAGGACACATTGCCGGCTACACAGCTGGGGATCAGCTGACGTTACTGAAACCCAATAACACTGGGTCGTATGTTTTGACTGTGCAGACGGCACTTCTGAGCCTCAACTGGCGTTGTTGGAGCCCAGGAATTTAAGTTCAGGTGGTAGAAAGATGAACACAACAGGAGACCTGGATACTGTAGACAGTGACCTAATTATTTAATCAGGAAGAGGAGTGGCAAATTCCTGCGAGATCCAGGCCTTGTTCATTTTCAGGAAAGTAAGCCGGTCAACGTTATCGGAGGATAGTCGCATGCGACGGTCAGTTAGTACACCACCTGCAGCACTAAAGACACGTTCCGATAATACACTGGCCGCAGGGCAAGACAGCACCTCCAATGCATACTGGCTTAGCTCTGGCCATGTATCCAGCTTTGAGACCCAAAACTTGAAAGGGGAAGAGGCGTCTGGGAGTACAGCAAGAGGGCAAGACATGTAGTCTGTCACCATCTGACGGAACCGTTGCCTCCTGCTGACTGGAGCCGTCTGTGATGGTGTAGACTTTTGTGGCGGGCACAGAAAACTGTGCCACAGTTGGGCCATACTGGTCTTGCCTTGGGCAGAGGCACTGCTTCTGCTCCCTCTTTGTGCAGAGCCTCCACCACTGCCTGGACGCACTGAGCTGCTTTGGAATGCACTAGCAGCACTTCTCTCAGTTGGAATGGAGAAGATGATGGAATTCACCAGTGTGTCTTGGTACTCCCGCATTTTTCGCTCCCGGATCAACGGTGTGATGAGGCTTTCTACGTTGTCCCGGTAGCGAGGATCGAGGAGGGTGAACACCCAATAATCAGACATGTTGAGAATGTGGGCAATGCGGCGGTCGTTTCTCAGGCACTGCAGCATGTAATCCACCATGTGCTGCAGACTGCCAACTGCCCAAGAAACGCTGTCCCCTGCTGGAGGCGTGATCTCTGCCCGCTCGTCATCACCCCACCCTCGCTGTACACACTGAGTACTGGACAATTCTGTAACTCCCTCCTCTGGATGGATGTCTTCCTCCTCCATTGACTCCTCCTCATCCTCCTCACAAACTGTCCCCTGCCTATGCGTTTGTGAGGAACCACGTGGCGCTGACTGTCCAGAAGATGATGGAAATGGTGAATCCTCATCCTCCACCTCTTCCACAACATCATCCCTTAGCGCTTGCAGTGATTTTTCAAGCAGGCAGATAAGGGGGACAGTCATGCTGACTAGTGCATCATCTGCACTCGCCATCCGCGTGGAATAATCAAAGGGACGCAAAACCTGGCAGACGTCATTCATAGTGGCCCACTCTGTGGTTGTGAAGTCTGTACGGCGCTGACTGCGACTTCTTTGCGCCTGAAGCAGCTGGTACTCCATTACAGCTTGCTGCTGCTCACACAACCGCTCCAACATATGTAACGTGGAATTCCACCTGGTAGGTAGGTCACATATGATGCGATGTTCCGGCAGGCGGTGTCGGCGCTGCAGAGCCGCAATGCGCGCTTTTGCCGTGCTGGAACGCCGCAAGTGAGCACACTCTAGGCGGACCTTGTGCAGCAGTGCATCAAGATCCGGATAGTCCCTCAGAAAACTCTGCATGACCAAATTGAGCACATGTGCCAGACATGGGATGTGAGTGAGGTTGCCGAGGCCCAGAGCTGCCACCAGATTTCGGCCATTATCACACACTACCATGCCTGGCTGGAGATTCGCTGGCACAAACCACACATCGCTCTCCTGCTTGATGGCATTCCAGAGCTCCTGTGCTGTGTGGCTTCGATTCCCCAAATAAATTAATTTCAAGACGGCCTGTTGACGTTTGGCCACGGCTGTGCTCATGTCGGTCGTAACAGGTACACGTTCATCACGGGTCCATGTGGAGGTGGACTGTGACGGCTCCTGCAGCGATGATTCTGAGGAACTGGTGTAGGAGGAGGAGTCAATGCGTACAGAATGGATTCCTGCAATCCTTGGAGTGGGCAGGACACGTCCTGCGCCACTCGCACGGTCTGTACCCGGCTCAACGACATTAACCCAATGGGCAGTGAGGGAAAGGTATCGCCCCTGTCCATGTTGACTGGTCCACGTATCGGTGGTGAGGTGGACCTTGCTACTGACGGCATTCAGTAGCGCGTGTTTTATGTGTCCCTCCACATGCTTGTGCAGGGCAGGGACGGCTTGCCTGCTGAAGTAAAAGCGGCTGGGCACATTGTACTGTGGGACTGCCAATGACATCAAGTCACGGAAGCTGTCAGTCTCCACCAGCCTGAATGACAGCATTTCCAGTGACAGAAGTTTGGCAATGCCTGCAGTCAGAGCCTGTGATCGTGGGTGGTTTGACGAGAAAGGCCGCCTTTTCTCCCATGCCTGTACTACCGATGGCTGTAGACTGGGCTGGGAGTGTGTGGATGACTGGGAAAGTGGTGCTGCGGGTGGAATTACAGCGGGTCTCTGGACAACAGGGCCAGAGGTTCTTCCACGGCGATCCTGGGAGGAAGCCGAACCAGCTGCGTGTGAGCTGGAGGAAGAGGCAACACGAGCTGAAGAGGTGGTAGCTGCCGCTGTTGGTTGGCCTAGCTCTTCAGTGTGTTTTTCTAACAACGCCGGGTGCCTGGTGCGCACATGTTTCCACATGTTGGAGGTATTGAGGCTGCTGACATTTCGACCTCTTTTTACTTTGTGATGACACACCTTGCATTTGACATAGCAAATGTCATCTGCAACTGTGTCAAAAAAGGCCCAGGCACTGCAAGTCTTGGGAGCGCCCTTTTTGGCTTTTGGAAGAGACATGCTCCTAACGGGTGCCAAAGCGGAGGCTGCAGGAGCCGCAGTCTTCCCCCTCCCTCTCCCTCTTTGGGCCGTACGGGGAATCTCTTCCTCAGAGCTGCTCCCACCACCTTCCTGTCCCTCACGCCAAGATGGGTCAAGGACCTCATCATCTACACTACCCTCTGCCCCCAACTGCTCCTCCTGGGTAGTCTCAGCAGCAGAGCAAGCACCAGTAAGTGGCACCTGAGTGTCATCATCAGCTGATGCGGCCTGCGATGTGGTGACCGGAGCCACTGGCCCACCCGCCTCTTCAGAGGAAGAGAGAAAAAGCTGTTGGGCATCACTGCACCCTGCCTCTTCTTCCATTTCTCCAATGCTGCTTGGCTGGCCCCCTGTTTCCAAGCCAAGAGACTCAGAGAACAGAAGTAGAGACGGCTCCTGTCCTGGGCTCTCTGTCTGCCTGGGCAATTTGGCAGGTGGTGAAGAGACAGATGGCTGCTCTCCAGTGCTCTGTGTCTGAGAGGATGTGGCACTAATTGAAGTTGATGCATTAGCTGCCATCCATCCGACAACGGCTTCAATTTGGTCTTCACGCAGCAGCGGTGTACGGCGCTCTGCGACAAAGCTGCGCATGAATGACTGTTCCCTTGTGAAAGTGGGTGCTGATGAGTCACCGGTGCCCGCAGCGGGCACAGAATCCCCACGTCCCTTCCCTGCTCCGCGCCCACGCCCACGTGCCTTACTCACTGCCTTCTTCATCTTGGGTGACTGATAAAGATAAGCAGAAAAGTACTAACGGCTTTGTGTGCTTATTCCTGAACAACTCCTCCTAACAGGTATAAGAAACACTAATTTTCTAAAGTGTGGACTAGACTTTAATATGAGCTAATGTGGCCTACAGAAATGTAAAGTGGTGTCACTGGTGTGTTTGGTGAACTTTATTATTTATTTATTTTTTGGGGGCTGAACTGACAACAGATAGAGCTGCAGTCACACGGAGACCATGCAGACAGCCGTAAACGGCGCTGCAAGGCCCAAAAACCCTCCTCTACGTTATCCTATGTAGTGTTTTTCCACAAATTAGCTGGAGACGGGTGGAAAGACACTAATAGGAATTTTTTGACCCCCCAAAAAAAAAAAATACACTACTTAAAACAAAATGAAAATTGATTTTGCGGTATGACGCAGTGAAGAACCCTGAGCTGGAGACAACCAGGCTATGGCTGCTCACAGACTACAGGGCGAGCTGCAGTCACACGGAGACCATGCAGACAGCCGTAAACGGCGCTGCAAGGCCCAAAAACCCTCCTCTACTTTATCCTATGTAGTGTTTTTCCACAAATTAGCTGGAGACGGGTGGAAAGACACTAATAGGAATTTTTTGACCAAAAAAAAAAAAAAAATACACTACTTAAAACAAAATGAAAATTGATTTTGCGGTATGACGCAGTGAAGAACCCTGAGCTGGAGACAACCAGGCTATGGCTGCTCACAGAATACAGGGCGAGCTGCAGTCACACGGAGACCGTGCAGACAGCCGTAAACGGCGCTGCAAGGCCCAAAAACCCTCCTCTACTTTATCCTATGTAGTGTTTTTCCACTAATTAGCTGGAGACGGGTGGAAAGACACTAATAGGAATTTTTTGACCAAAAAAAAAAAAAATACACTACTTAAAACAAAATGAAAATTGATTTTGCGGTATGACGCAGTGAAGAACCCTGAGCTGGAGACAACCAGGCTATGGCTGCTCACAGACTACAGGGCGAGCTGCAGTCACACGGAGACCGTGCAGACAGCCGTAAACGGCGCTGCAAGGCCCAAAAACCCTCCTCTACTTTATCCTATGTAGTGTTTTTCCACAAATTAGCTGGAGACGGGTGGAAAGACACTAATAGGAATTTTTTGACCAAAAAAAAAAAAAAAATACACTACTTAAAACAAAATGAAAATTGATTTTGCGGTATGACGCAGTGAAGAACCCTGAGCTGGAGACAACCAGGCTATGGCTGCTCACAGACTACAGGGCGAGCTGCAGTCACACGGAGACCGTGCAGACAGCCGTAAACGGCGCTGCAGGCCCAAAAACCCTCCTCTACTTTATCCTATGTAGTGTTTTTCCACTAATTAGCTGGAGACGGGTGGAAAGACACTAATAGGAATTTTTTGACCAAAAAAAAAAAAAAAATACACTACTTAAAACAAAATGAAAATTGATTTTGCAGTATGACGCAGTGAAGAACCCTGAGCTGGAGACAACCAGGCTATGGCTGCTCACAGACTACAGGGCGAGCTGCAGTCACACGGAGACCGTGCAGACAGCCGTAAACGGCGCTGCAAGGCCCAAAAACCCTCCTCTACTTTATCCTATGTAGTGTTTTTCCACAAATTAGCTGGAGACGGGTGGAAAGACACTAATAGGAATTTTTTGAAAAAAAAAAAAAAAAAAAAGACTACACTACTTGGAAAAAAAAAAAAAAAGAACAGTATGAGGCAATGAACCACCCTCCCTGAACTGAATACAACCAGCTATGGATGGCCTATGTGGCTGCACTCAGACTAGAGAGTGGGCTGCACTCACACACACACACACACACACACACACAGACCTTGCAGATCGCTGTGAAAACAGCGCTACAAGGCAAAAGCAAGGTGAATAGTAGGTGAACACAGCGGTTGCTAAATTAGCCTTTGGAAAGCACAAAGAAGCAAATCGCTATCTCTAAACTGGCCCTCAGTCAGCAAACAGCGTCCTGTGACTAACTGAATTCACAGCAGAGTGATCGCAAAATGGCGCCAGCGACTTTTAAACTGCATCATGACATCATTTCAGCAGCCAATCACAGCCATGCCAGTAGTTTCATGCCCTCCATGCTGAACAGGATGTGCCCACACTTGGAATCATTCTCATTGGCTGAATTTGTGCATTTTGAATCTGGGAACTTCCGATTCCGGTATCCGATACGCGGCAAGTATCGGAATACCGGTATCGGAATTCCGATACCGCAAGTATCGGCCGATACCCGATACTTGCGGTATCGGAATGCTCAACACTAGTCGTAATTGCACACCTTCTTTTTCAAGAAAGGAGTCAATGTACTGCCTTTTCTTGAACTCATCAGTGCACCAGCTAGGGTAACCAGAGGCCTCCTGCTTCTCCCTCAGATGTAATTTAATGTAGGGTGCAAACAGATCATCAGTGGTTTTAGGAAAATGCCATATTTCATAGATGTGCGCGATCCGATACCCTTTTTCTATCGCCATCTCGAGCTCTATAGTGCATCAGGTGCCTGACAACGCACGCTCTTCATCACTATGCGCACAAATATCTGCCCGGGAATTTACAGCGCATGTGTAGCATAGGGGAAACATTAATTTTTTGTTGAGTTTTACCGGTAGAACTGGAAAAAATAAATCTCTCGGTGGGTAGACCTTGACTTTAGCAATGCCAAAGTATTTTTTAATGAATCCAAAATTGTCATAGATGATGTCTGGATGACCTACAGGGTATGTTTTAGTTTTGTTTACAAAGGGGTACAGACTGGTGAAATCGTAGTAATGTAAAGTCTCCCCTTCTGCCAGCTGGTGATAGAGCTTAATGGCGTTAGTTCGCCCAACATAAAGCGCATCACGGGGGTCTAAAGGAACGGGGAATTCCATCTGGTGGAGAAATGATTGAAGGTTAGAATCATTTTCAACCATTTCATTCCACTCATGCTCCCACATCACTCTTATTGTGTAGCCGCAGGCCTGTAAGTAGCGCTTTTTAGCTAAAAAGGTGAAATATAACTGACCGTAGGACGTGTTTGTGACCTTATTCGTGTCATTTTCATTATAGCACACGGGACACCCGTGGTAAAAACAACCTTGAAATTCAAATGCTATGTGTTGGCCGCTAACATAGGCATAACCATCTAGAAAATATTTCCCGACTCGTTTTTCACCGCCTCTCAATGCGTGGCGGATGTCGATGTTCTCGGAGTGGGCTACATACATGAGCCATTGTATAGCCGGTGACGAGTAGCGCTTTATTGCCTTGTGATAATTATCACCAGGCAAAATGCCAATGGTCTTTTTTGGAAGAAATTTAAACCTGTACATTGCCATACACACTGAGGCCAGAGTGATGAGCTGAAAAGGATCAACACATCTGCTCACTACAATCATTTGCCTTTGACGCTTACAGTATTTTTTGACATTTTTATGTGTCATCTGCATAATACGCTCTCTATAGATCTCGCAGGCGTGTCTCAGAATTTCAACATCTTGTTTGCAATAAGATTTTAACTCAGCCTTGAAGTCAAAAGTTGTATTTACCTGTGTCGCATACCACTCCAGGAACTCTACCTTCTCACCAGGTGACATGTACTCCACCCCATAATATTTTACATCAGGTATGGGACCTACATAGTTTTGGTTTTCTCTGGTATAAAAAAGTGTGGAAAATGTCCTTTGCCTCCTGAAAAACCCATGGCCTGTGGTAATTTACTGAGTTTTATGGGGATAAAATTTAGAGAGTCTATGAACCTTATAGACAGATCGGGTAGCGTCACACACAAGAGGCGGCCGCCTCGGGTTATCAACTTTACCTGTAGTTTTTCAGAAATCAGTTCCTTAACAATAAAGTATGAGTCATATCTACCACCATTGTGGGCAATAAATGTGTGATCTGAAAATTTACCGCTTGTAAAGAACTGTACAAAGTCATGTGTACAGGTATCACCCTCAAACTCCCAGGAGGGGTGACCATACAGCGTAGTAGCATAAATGTAATTCGGAATGTGTATGCCTGTCTCCTGCATGCATTCAAAATCATAAAAGATATAACAATCCGTCTCATCCTGTGCTACATACTGCCGCATGTAACAAAGATGAGCATCGAATTTATTTATGCGGCCGCAACATACAGGGCAGCGCAAACCTTTACATTTATGCTCAGTCTCGCTATTTCTGAAAACAAAACGGTTGCATTTATCACAAAATGTTTTAAGCCTGCAGAATGTTAAGTCGGCTACACCCAATTGTGTGTGATAATCTAAGCACTCGCTCGATCGGCAATAAGCCCTGCAAAAAGGGCACCTGGGCTGCTGCTCGCCAGCGGTTTCTACACAATCATCTCTCTGACACGATTTACAAAAATACTGACAGGAATGACTGCTCTTGTGATGAAACACAGAATTGCAGCGTTCACAAAAGTAATCAGCACCGATAAAGCCCTTCATATTTTTGATACCGTAGTAATGTTGATCATGGAACAATATGAATACGGTTTTACCATTAGCTGTATTGCCGCTCTGAAAGTAGCGCCAGTTACCCTGACTATAGTACAGTACTTTAATGGTGACCCCCAAATATTTTTCAAATGCAGGAATGTCGCTAAAGCTCACTAACTGACCATCAGGGATGCCCAGTGCTGTGTGTATGTTTTTAGAGCGGCTCAGTAAATCGCCATCAGCGAGACCCGTGTCGTCCATCAGTGCGCACACACTAGCAGCCAAGCACAGATTTGTCATGTAATTGTTAAAATCATACAGCCATTGCCTCTTTTGTTTAATGACCTGACTGCTCGCTATAGATTTCAAGCACCTTTTTACACCACCACGGCGGTTTTTAATGATGGTGACGACTAGCTTTAGCGAATTGGTTGCTATGCATTCAGCGTTACTTTGAAGTGTACGGGCAACGGCATTTAAAAAAGATTCGGAATTAAAATCTTCCCTGGTCTGTTTTGTAGCGAAAATAGGGTCTAGAGTATCGCCACCTTCAAGAATTAACTGTACAAAGTCACCAGGTTCAATGTCCCTGATGATTCTATCCAGTAATAACTGAATGCCGTCATGAACAATATTCACACCCTCTACAAATGATTGTACACGCTCCAAATTTACAAATCTAAAATGATTTGTATGTATATGCCCGTTGAAATTGCGGAGAGGCGTATGATGATGATAGATGCGTTGTAAAAATACTGTATGTTCGTTGTACAACACATCACCATCAGCGGCTGTGTCAACGTCTGAGGCTTGTGAATTTTGTGTAGATGCATGCATGGCATCTGCAGAGTTGTCACAGCTATGTGAATGCGGGTCTGACGCATGAGGCTGCAACTGTGGCGTCTGTAGCGGTATTGCAGGACACATGCCGCCACGACGCCTCCTAGCGCATAGCGAGCGTCTGGCGCTGACCAACAATTTTAGAGCCCTCTTTATAACTCTAGCCCTATTATAGCTGGGTGTTGTTGATTTAGGTGGTTTATGCATACCGTGGCCGACAATATTCAGTCATAATGGGCTAGCGGCAGCTGTTGTCTCGCCATCCAGCTGCAGATTCCGGAGTGCATATAGTTCGGCCTTATTAGCGTGTGTTGGGGTTTGTGTTGATAATAATTTTTCAAAAGTATCACAAAAAAACATTATGTTGGGGCCCCAGAGTTTGTAGCGTAAGTAGCGCGTGAACAGCTCCTGAATCACAGTCATTTCAGTGACCCCCCAACCGATGGATTCATGAGACAGATTTGTAGATGGCGCTTGAATCCTCAGCTTTTTACACAACTTAACACTCGCTGGTAAAGCCCTCTTTAACCGTTTCTTAGCATTAACAGAGTTAGATACACAAGCATGAGATGTGCCAGCCAAATTAGAGGTGCCTGTGGGGGCAGCGCCAGAGGAGTTAGCAGGTACAGTTAGATATGCCGCTGGCGGCTGCATAGTGTGTGACATACGTATGATGATTGGTTCTACGGCTGATTGCTTACCATCAGCGAGCTGATCAATCTCACGATCAAGCTCTTCACGAGTCATCGTTGCTGTGGTACCCGCGGCGCTGGTTGTGTTTGCTGGCTCTGTAATATGTTTTGTTTTTCGCTTATGTTTTCGGGGTGCCTCTACCACTTCTGGATATAGTAGCGAGGGGTCATTCACACGGCTGGTCGATGGCTGTCCAGCACTTGAATAGGGTATTTCACGCTGGACCGCAGACACAGGGTTTCCCAGGCCGTGCACCACACAGGTCGACGATACCGGGGCTGTTCTAACAGGTCCATTAGATGTCTGTACTGCCGGCCACACTGGTACTGCGCCATTCTCGGAGAGCTGTAGCGGTTGTAGAGGTGCTGGAGGTGTTTTTCTCACGACTTTGCTTTTAGCTGCAGGAAAGATTATACATGTGTCAGATATGTGCGTGACCGCCGCGTGTCGTTGCGCATAGCTGCGGGAAAGATTATACATGTGTCAGATATGCGTCAGATATGTGTCAGATATGTGTCAGATATGTGTGGGATCAGGATCTCATTGGAGAAGTACGTGTATCATTGACTGTACAGAGAGTGTGCATGTATATCAAAATATACACTTACGGGCTAGCGATATGGGGCGGATGACTGCCGTGGTGACTTCTGGAGCTTCTGTGGGGTTCTCCATTAGCAGGTGTATATTCTTTTTTGTGAAAATACTTCTAGGCTTCAGTTTACAAGCTATAAATAAAGATATAGGCCTTAGTAGCGACGAGGGGGATTTTCTCAGAGCGGTTGTGCAAAAACATGTTTTCATACGATTGCTACCTTTTCCTTTCTTGCTCGCAGCTCCTCGCGGTTTTTTAGGGGCTCTAGAAACAGGGCTGTTTCTTGGTGTGGGGGTCTGGTACAACAGGTCTTCAACCATCATCTGGCTGTGTTCTGAGGTAGCTGGTTCTGGAATCAGGTTGACATCTGTAGAGAATGAATATATATTTACACGTCTAAATACGTAAAAGAGATTCATGTCGCCATCTGTAAAGAATTAATATATGATTACACGTCTAAATACTTAAAAGATATATACACACAACGCACCTATGATGTCCTGGGCAAAATCCCATGCATCAGCCTCATCAGTGATACTATACTCAGCTCTGGCTGTATCGCACTCCAGAGCAGGTACGCTGCAGATGTTAAAAATATCATCCGGGATGTTCCTGACAAGTTCATCTTAATCAAGAAAGAATAAAAAACAATATAAATATAATATACATAACAGCACTTACTTAGAATGGTACACTAATAGATGCATTTATATAAAGCTTGAACCATACCTAATATCGTATCCTCAAGTAGGCCGGAAAAAGCCGAAAAATTTTGGGATTCCATCTAAAAATAAATTATCCGTGTAAATTTTTGTACTGTCTATATTAATTTCACACCACAAATATTGTTTATACTAACCAAACATAGGTAATAAGTACGCGCTGAATATGCTAGTTAGGATGTATTAACAGCTATTAACTACTGTATTACACAAATCATGTCATAATAAATAAATATGTTTATACTAAGCAAAATAGGTAATAAGTACGCGCTGAATACGCTAGTTAGGATGTATTAACAGCTATTAACTACTGTATTACACAAATCATGTCATAATAAATATACGCTTAAATAATAAATATGTTTATACTAAGCAAAAATAGGTAAGTACGCGCTGAATACGCTAGTTAGGATGTATTAACAGCTATTAACTACTGTATTACACAAATTATTAAACAACTAACAACCTTAATTATGTTTTAGAGATGCATAGTTAAATGTAATTAAACATTTGCAAATAATAAGACAACTGTCTTATATACTTACATTTCTGAATAGCTCAGAGATTAGACTGCGGCTGACTTCTGGTGGCTGTACAGGGCTCCAGACAGTTGTATTTATTCTGTGTGTCAGAAAGCAAACCAAGTGTTAACACCCAGAAACACACCCAGTTACGCCACGTCACAAGCCTTTATACCGACGATAAATACAGATTTTAACTATATGACAGATATATACTGTACATGAATTATAATAAAAAAGATAAATATAACTAACTAGACACTGCAGCGACAAATATATACTGTACATGAATTATAATAAAAAAAATAAATATAACTAACTAGACACTGCAGCGGCAAATATATACTGTACATGAATTATAATTTAAAAAAAAAGATAAATATAACTAACTAGACACTGCAGCGGCAAATATATACTGTACATGAATTATAATTTAAAAAAAGATAAATAAACTAACTAGACACTGCAGCGACAAATATATACTGTACATGAATTATAATATCGGGGAGCAAATAAATCAGTTAGCACATACCTTTTCAAATAACAGCTATTCAGAGTAGCAGAAAAGGTGTCTTCTGTGCCAAAGCTGTAGCAGTCTGACCTGTATTTAAAGAGAAAACAAACAACGTGTCTGTGTCCGGCTCTTCAGCGTTTTCAACCAGGCAGTATCGGATTACACTAATGACTTGCAGCTGTCGTGTTAAAAACTAAATAACTTATCCTGGACTGGAATATTTGGGGTAAATACAGCGTTTAATATGAAATTTTATACAGTTGAATTTCTGTAAGAAGCAGACGGATATTGTTCATTGAGACACAATCATTTTATTCAATCATGGGTTCTAATACCTATGAAATATATTATCCTGGACTGGAATATTTGGTATAAATACAGCGTTTAATATAAAATTTTATTCAATTGAAGAGGCAAGCGACTGCTGATTATCGAGACACAATCATTTTATTCAATCATGGGTTCTAATACCTGGGATCACATATTAGAAAAACAATATTTTACAGCTAGCGAGCCCGCTTCGTTCGGCGGAGTCGATAAATTATTTAGAGCGACGAGAGACCGCGGAATAAAGAAATCTGACGTGACTGAGTGGCTGAATAGACAAGACGCCTATACGTTGCACAAACCTATTAGAAAACGTTCTTTGACAAATAAAATTTATGTCTCGAACATTGATGCGCAGTGGCAGGCGGATCTCGTAAGTTTAATTGACTATTCAAGGGAAAATGATAATGTCAAATACATCCTGACGGTGATTGATACTCTATCGAGATACGCGTGGTGTGTTGCTTTGTCAAACAAAACTGGCGCTAGTGTGGCCAGATCGTTTGAATTAATATTTAAAAATGATAAGCGCATACCGAAGAAATTGCAGACGGATCGCGGCAAAGAATTTATAAATTCGTCAGTCAAGCAGCTATGTAATATGCATAATATTCACCACTTTTTTACCAACAACGCTGTGAAAGCAGCTATGGTAGAGCGCTTTAATCGCACATTAAAAACTCGTATGTGGCGCTATCTTTCGAGGCATAATACCTTTAGGTATATTGATATTTTACCGGATTTGGTGCATAGCTACAATCACACTTATCATTCTACCATATGTTGTAGCCCGGCTGAAGTGAGTTCGGAAAACGTGCTGCAAATCTGGCGCAATATTTACAGTTCTACTATTACTAATAAACCGATTAAACCGACTTTAAAGGTCGGGGATCATGTCAGAATATCGCGCTATAAGGGTCCATTCTGTAAGTCGTATGAGAAATCGTACAGCGAAGAGATTTTTTTAATTACCGGCGTCTCCGATAAATTTCATAAACCTCTTTATAAAATTAGTGATTTAGCCGGTGACCCTGTAGAGGGGTCATTTTATAAGGAAGAACTGCAAACAATACCTGCGGATGAGAATCGCGTCTACAGAGTGGAAAAGATTTTGAGAAAAAAACGTGTCGGGGGTGTGAGTCACTGCCTCGTCAAATGGCTGGGGTACCCCGAAAAATTCAATAGTTGGATCCCGGCCTCGGAGTTGACAGATATATAGCCATGGAAGCGCGCTCGTTTTTCGTGACACTGCCCAGTAATTCCTCAATTAAAATCTACCCCGATAACACCATATCGAATTACAACACCAAGTTAGCGAGGGCCGTTCATCTTTCAGATGCTTATGAAGTGGCGTTAACGGAAATACAGTACCCCATACGTGGAACACGTTTGAGGCTTTTGAAGGGAACTTCTATGCCGCGAAACACGGCGAACCGTTAGAACATTATCACATAAAATCAGGATTTTACTCGAACATTCATAATCTGGTTGCCGCGGTCAATGCCCGAATAGAGGCGCTGAATTTATCCACGCCAGCCTACAGAATACGGTATGATGAGCTACGCCGAGAGGTGATCCTACCCGACCCGGACCCTATACAGTTTGCTCTGGGTACTAAGCTAAAATTTATTTTCGGCCTACAGACTGTCGATGACTCCCCCGTTGCTTTAATGCCGTGGAATCGGCGCTTTTACCCGGATTCAAAGGCTGGTTTTTATTCGCTTTTTGTATACACTGATATAATTCAGCACCAGCTTGTAGGCGACAGTTACGTTCAGCTGTTACGAACCGTAGAAGTTAGCGGTGATGATAATGATATTGTCACGGTGCGCTACACGCGGCCCGATTACATACCGCTGTGCAAACAGCACTTTGACTTCATAAACATTACAGTCATGTCGGACCAGGCTACGCCTGTTAAATTCAGATACGGAAAGTGTATAGTGCGATTACATTTCAGACCGCGACAGTATTGACACGATAAAATGGTGTCTCAAAGGGTGTTTGGAGATCCCGCTGTTTATGCCCGCTACTATACTGCCCAGTCGGGGCATGGGCTAGAGGGATTCCGCGGGAGCGAGTACATGTATATTTAAAGGATTATTTCGGCGCGCCGTACCGCTTTTCAGAAAAGGCTTAGAATTAGTAAAACCGCACATAAAGACGGCGGTCCGGAACATCGCAACGGACGCCGTCACGACCGCCTCAACGGCCCTTATGAAACGGATAAATACACAACTGCAGCAAGACAGATCTGGGTTAATTTATGTCGCTAAAAAAGCGCAAAAAAGAAAGAGGCGCGCTTGCCCGCCTTTACCGCCGATGCTCATGAATAATACTACCGCCAAGAGACGTCACCGTCAGAAATGAGTAAGACGCTCTGCGGACGACATCTTCATGGCTTTCCTGCATGACGCTTCTGTAGAGTGCGCAAAATCTGAACTGGATATTTTTGACGTACCCCCGACACAAACAAGTATAGAGAAATCTCTATTTGTAGAAGTACAGCCGGTTGCGGCTCTGTCAGACAATGGTCCGTTGGAATTTTTCATATCTGGGAGCGGCGATTATTATTATGATCTGAACAATACTCTGTTGTACGTAAGCTGTCGCATCGTGAAGCAAGATAATACGGCTATCGCCGATGGTGCCCGGGTGACCCTCATAAATTATCCTCTAGCCACCCTTTTTAACCAGGTCGATATTACTCTGGGAGACCGACTTATCTCACAATCGGACAATCTCTACAGTTATAGAGCGTACATAGAGACCCTTTTAAATTACAGCTCGCAGACGCTGGCATCACAATTTACAGCCGGTTTGTTCTATAAAGACACTGCGGGCCATCATAATGACCGGAGCTTGGATGGCGCAAATGCAGGGTTTATCAAAAGAGCCAATGCAGCTTCTCGCTCAAAACCCATCGACCTCTTGGGGCCCATCTTTGGGGATATATTTAATCAACCAAGGTTAATATTGAACGGGCTTGACCTTAAGGTTAAGTTAACAAGAAATAAGGATGCTTTCTGCCTCATGTCTGCAGAAGCCGAGCAGCTGAAGGTGCAAATCTCGCAAGCGGCTCTCTACGTGAAAAGAGTGCAGGTGTCTCCTGCTGTCCGAATCGGCCACAGCCAGGCCCTCCTATCCGCAACTGCCAAGTACGCTATTGACCGAACATGCCTAAAAGTGTACAGCATCGCCGCAGGGACACGGATAACGAACCACGAGAACCTCTTCCTAGGCCAGATACCAAAGACTGTTATATTGGGGTTTGTAGATAATGAATCGTTCAGCGGGGCTTACGCAAAAAATCCGTTGCAGTTCGGCCACTACCATATCAATCACGCCGCTTTATATCTGGACGGCCAGCAGATACCCGCGAGACCTTATAATCCTAATTTTAATGATGGTTTAGCCATCAGAGAGTATATGGCGCTTGCCCACATATCCGGCAAGCAAAAGGCTGATTGTGCCATGGCGATAGATCGTGAAGAATTTATGGATGCATTCACTCTATTTGCTTTTGATTTATAGCCTGATCAAGAGCCTGGAGGACATTTCTCGCTCATTAAAACAGGTAACCTACGTGCTGAAGTCCGCTTTGGCTAGCGACACCCCACACGATAAATATGATTGTTTTTGCAGTCAATCACACCATTCTGGAAATTAATAATAGGAGAGAGATCTTGTACGATTTTAATTAAGTAACGATGGACAGTCTGCAGCTTACAACGATACTGAAGGCCGATAATTATATAGCCCGCATATTCGCCGGTGTGTTTCCGTGTGATTTGCTTCCGGAAGAAAGGGTTACTCAGAGACCAGCGGCATATATCGTGAATACAGACCCGGCGCATCAGGCTGGACGCCACTGGGTATTAATCGTACTCTGCGATGATAAGACGGGCATATTTTTTGATAGTTACGGCCTTAGCCCTGAAAATATTATCTTCCCACGCGATTTTGTGACATTCCTGAATAAGAATTGTGACGCGTATTGTTATCAAGACGCCCAAATCCAAGATATGTATAGTCAAACGTGCGGACATTACTGCGTATATGTTTTGCATCATTTAGCGCTTGGATTACCATTCAAGACACTTTTACAGCGTTTCAGTTCTGATGTACAAAGAAATGATAGAACCGTAACAGATTTTATTTCATCAACATTTTCAAATTTAACTACGATTAGAACGAATTATCAATTTAATAAAAAATGCACATGTTTTCGGTGATCTAAATAATTGACCAGGTCCTAGTTAGAAGATATTCAGGGTGACAGCTGCTAACAGCTAGCTCTGTTATGCTTTACTTCACACAATAAAAGATTTAAACCATTCTGTGTTTGCTCAGCTAACTGGGGATAGCAAAAGGGGAGAAACAGTTGCTGGGACCCCCCCAAAACATCGGTGGGAAGCAAATGCAGACAGTTTTGCTGCTTTGATTGATGAGCCATGTGTATGATGATGCCGGCGAATGCATGTTGTGTGTGTGTGAACAGGCTTTGCAGGCATATCCCAAGCATCACAATCACAGCTGTTTGTGTGATTATGTAGGAACCATCTCCTGCCTGTCGTTCACATTACATTCTGCAATTAGAATGTGTTCGCTGATAATGAAACACATCTTATAGTGGATAAATATGACGTACATGACTTGTAACACCATATTATTTATTTTGTAAGAAGTGTAATGCTGTATATTCAAGTGATACTAATTATTTTGTACGAAGTGTGTTGGTGTATGAACCCTGTACTATTTAATGTGATTGCTTTTATACTCTGCAAGAATTTTACAGCAATGAAGAAATGTATTTGAGATGTGTGTATTTTACAATAAAATTTTTTACATTTTTACAATACCGTGTCTTTGCTTTTTATAAACGTATAAAACACCACGCTTCATACTTGCGGGTGTTGTAATATGGGCGCATACATAATGCTCCCATTATAAAACACATATAAATGAGAATACCACTACCCCGATAATACTGCAGAAGCACAGCCTCACTCTCCCTATCATCGGATTATCAAATAAGAGTAATCTTAATACAGCATATAAACATCTAATATAAAACAATTACTGGGATAATATTCACTGCATCAAATACTGTGATAATAATATTAAACTATATCAAAAGGGGACAGCCAGACAAGGAGGAACAGCTGGCTGCCAGGGAGGGGTGGAGTTACACACTTTGATACACTTTGATAGGGGCGGGTCCACCTGTCAAATTGAGTTTGACGAAACATATCTATGCTCTACTACTAAGCACAATTCAGTCACAGTTCCAAGGCACACATGACCTGATCTTCAGGCTTAAGTAGATCCTGTTCGTAATGCCAAGTTTGGAGCGGCCCCCAAGCGCAGGGCAGCAGGGTACTCGGTACCGGGTCTCTCGGTTCTGGGGATGTCACGGTGGCCTGACCCGGTCCGTGGCCCTGCTAATGGGCACCCAATTAAAGATGTAGGTGATGGTGTAGGTCGCAGTAAATGATGAGGACACAGGATTGCAGTCTCTTTACCTCTTTACTGAAGGCTTCGGCATCCACAATCCAGAGCACTGCTAACAGGGCTGGCTGAGACCGGCCAGTCCGAAGGCACATCCAGAGTTCCCTTTGCAGGTGGAAATCAGTAGCCTACCTACTAGCACCTGGGTGTTGTAGTACTTCCCTGCTGAGCACTACGGGATAGTCCTCACAACTGTCGTGTATGTGTCTGTTCTTTCTCTCCGTCCCCCAGATGATATGGATAGGTTGCACCAGTATGACGGGGTAGGCCTGGAGTTATTTTATAGGGACCCTAGAGACGCCCCTCTCCCACAATTGCCTCCGTTGTCTTCATTAGGTGTAAAGGTGAGACAGCCAACCTAGAGTTAACTGCCCTGCCGTAGTTCAAAGTAATGCGTAGAGCCTATTACTCCCTCAGCATTCCGGCCACCGGCTACGCGCCTCAGAAGGATGTTGCCGATCTCGGGGCATGTCTCCTTCTGGTTCTATCGCCTTTGTGCTGTGATCTCGTTTCTCACTTCTCCACAATATACTTCGCTTCGTATCCTTTCTTAAGATGCCGCCGCAATGAGGTGCAGGCACGGATCCGTAACGATCTGTCCTTTGCTAGGCCTCTGCCAGGATCCCACCCCTGACAGGGACCCCCCTGAATCTTCCCAAATAATGCTCTCCTCTCACTAGATGTTACCTGGACAAAACCCAGTCAGCTTCTCTCTAACTTCCTATCCAACCCCAGTTTTACCAGAGTGTGTGAGGAGTGGCCTAATACATAGAACCTTTTGCTCCCCCTGGTGGCCAGAGTGTGAAGTGTAATGTGTGACTGTGATACCTGGTCAGGTGAACTCTTTTAGTGCAATCAGATGTACCATCACTCCTCTTAGCGGCAGAGCGACGTTATTGCAACGACCAGGTCTCTGGGGCGCTGCAAATGTATAAGGTATGACATGCTATCTAGACAGTTTAGAAAATGAAAAAAGGTGGTTCAAATCTGATCCAAAGCAATGATGAAAATTGATTCTTGTCTTCTCACTAGGGTTGAGCGACCTTGACTTTTTTAGGGTCGAGTCATGTTTCGCGAAACCCGACTGTTGGAAAAGTCGAGTCGGGCGAAATCGGCCGATTACAGCGCAAACTCGAGGATCGGCCGGAACACGAAACCCTATGCACGTCAATGGGGAAATTTTTTTTTTTCTCCTCTCTCTCTCTCTCTCTCTCTCTCTCCTCCGTCCCAGCCCAGGAAATTTTGTTTCGTTTTACACATTCCAAATTGCTACTGCGCACAAGCGATAAAATGATGGGCGTGCACGCCCTAACCCCTATGTCATCACTCTGCCCACGCTCCTTCATTGGCTGAAAAAATGGCGCTAAACGCGTCATATGAAACGCAACTTTGGCGCCAAGATCGCGTACCACATGGCCGACCCCACACAGGGATCGGGTCGGGTTTCATGAGACGCCGACTTTACCAAAAGTTGGCGACTTATGAAAATGAACGATCCGTTTCGCTCAACCCTACTTCTCACTGAAATGAAAACATGGGATGTCATATGTGTGAAAGGAACAGAATACGTGAGACATCTGAATGAGTCCTGATAAACATGTCACTTTTCCATACAATATAATAAGATAAAAAATACAAATGATAAAGAAGATATGCAGCTGTCTATGATAATTGTATGAATAACAGATAACGTTTTCCTTTTTTTAATTAAATTACAAAAATATCTAGTTGACCAATAGATACAACACCACTAGTTTGTGGACAGATGACCATGTCCAAGTTCCATTATAAGTTTCCTGTATATAGAATATTGAAGTATTATTGAAAGCTGTATGTAATCACCAATTTCACTTTGCACCAAAAGTAACCTTAATTTAGGTGTTTTTTTACAGAATATTTTAGGCCAGCTATAATAGTGCTCCCATTGCAATGCATCAGTGTTCAATTACAGGCTGGAAACCACTTGTACTATATTTGAACCGTATGTTATTGATATCTCGGTAACAAATTGGCAGCATGATTTATTCCTTTTGTGATAAATCATTTATGATTTTTGTAACTTTTCATAGTATAATTATGTGAGATGATATAATAGTGTTACAGTCATTTTTATTAACCGTAAATGATTCCAATGATGGAAGGGATCAGCAGTGCTACTGAAATGATGTTTGAAGAACCATCTAAATACATGATAAAGAAAAAACAATTATCTATTTTTACGGTGAAGTTAGATATATTTAAAACAGGTTGAAATTTATTTTGCATTGTATTACACTCCAATGTTATTATTTGGCCTGTGCCTTTATCGCTGAACTTTGAGGCTACAACTTCATCTAGCATTGACTAAAAAGATTTGCGGAATCAATGGGATTATCCCTTTCTTCACCAGGGACTTCTGGAAGAGAGTTTGAACTTAACCATTCAGATCTTCAGAGGAGTTAGAAAGTTAATTTCTAGGACTAGTTGGCATATATAACATAAATCATTGCAACACCTCCATACCTTAAAAATTTGATTTGCGGCAAATAAATTAGTGCAAAGCTCAATACCAGAAAACCTATAATTACTCAGAAAATACTCAAGAGAAGGAGGAGAGAGAAAGAACCCTACTGACCACTACAGCTTACACTCTGCAGAATAAAAGTAAAAACAAGTGGGTAGTTCTGCGGTGCCGTGAAAGAACAGAGGATTGGCATCCTCCATTCTTTCACATTCTTTCAAGGAGTGAAAAAGCCACAGTGGCGAAACATACTTTGGAGCTGGTGTCCTTGGGAGTCACGGATCACTAATATATTGGTATTTATACCCTTTTGCACATTACTTATGCACTTTATGCAGTCCTGACAGACTGATTGCTAGACTTGCACTTTATATGATTTTTCGAGGGTTATTTAGCCAATTATATCTGTATATAATATGGGATCTGTATTCCCAATGATGTGTATGTTCTTTGTACTATGATATATATGGTGATGTTTGTTGTTAGTTTCTCCTGGTTTTTAATTTTATTCAATAAAATTATTTAAAAGTATCTGTTATTTGGATTTTGAATATTCACTTTTGAGTAGGTTGTCATATGATGCAGTTTGAAGATAAGGAAAATTTGTGGATACATCCCACGCTGCTGTGAATGGAAAATGTCATTTCTCAGGAATTTATTCAAACACGCTGTTTTTATTCAATGCGCTTAAAAGTGTCAAGCACTTTTTCAGGAAATGACCACATATTAAATGGAGCCAATTCCCTGGCCGGCCGGCTATGACTGACTTTAGTGCGCACGCAGACTTCACAAGTGAATATAAAATCTTTAATATCATTATGCATGGACGGCTACCAAAAATGTCTAGCAATGGCTTTCCATGCAGCAGTAACCCCAGGATGACCACTCAAGACGGAATCATGAAACTCCTGTAACTGGCACAATCTTAGGTACACAGGCACAAATAATTTGGATCCTGGAATAGCGGAAGGAGCCAACAACTGGACTTTATGTATCTCCTCTTCCAACTCCGAGATTACCATAGACACCACAATACCCTGAGAAATAATGGAGGATAGAGGTTCTGGAGGAGAAACTAAATCAAGACTATGAGATACTGCTTCAGCATTCACATTCTAAGAGCACGGCCTGGATGTGATAGAGAAATTATACCTAGACCACAAAACCTGCTTCTGGCTGAGGGCATTTGCTTTATGCGCATGCTGTCCCTTTAAGAGTAGGGGAGTGCACGCACGCATGTACTAAGTGCATCACTGGGAACTGTGGCACTCACATCAGAAAGTAGTAGTAGCATGCCGAGGGCCGGGACTGTGAGTAAGCTGGTGTCCCTGCACCAACGGGGGCGCTGGCAATAGCTAAACAATACACTTTTAATTTTTTGAAAGCCCTGATAGCACCCAGCGACCAAACTTTGAGATTCGCCTCCTTATGTGTGGGGTCAGTAAGAAATTTAGCAATCTGAGAGAAGCACTTGATAAATGTCCTATAACAGTTGACAAATCCCAGAAAATGTTGCAAAGCCTTAAGATCATAAGGTTGAAACTAATCAGTTATTGCCTGTACCTCTCCAGGGTCCAACTTAAACCCTTGTGCGGACAAGATAAACCCCAAGAATGAAATTTCCTGAGTTCAACCATTGCAATATAACACGGATATGTTGCTGGCAAGAGTCCAAATTGGGTGAGAAAATTAGAATATTATCCAACAAATCTTCCAATGCAATCTGAGAAAATATAAAATTCATAAAATATTTATACAATTTTGAAAAACAGCAAGTGCTTTGGATAACCCAAATGCCATGACAAGATTTTCAAATAGACCCTCAGATGTTAAGAATGTTGTTTTCTACTCATCACTATTGTTGAGCGACCTTGACTTTTTTAGGGTCGAGTCATGTTTCGCGAAACCCGACTGTTGGAAAAGTCGAGTCGGGCGAAATCGGCCGATTACAGCGCAAAGTCGAGGATCGGCCGGAACACGAAACCCTATGCACGTCAATGGGGATTTTTTTTTCTCTCTCTCTCTCTCTCTCTCTCTCTCTCCTCCGTCCCAGCCCAGTAAATTTCGTTTTACACATTCCAAATCGCTACTGCGCACAAGCGATAAAATGATGGGCGTGCACGCCCTAACCCCTATGTCATCACTCTGCCCACGCTCCTTCATTGGCTGAAAAAATGGCGCTAAACGCGTCATACGAAACGCGACTTTGGCGCCAAGATCGCGTACCGCATGGCCGACCCCACACAGGGATCGGGTCGGGTTTCATGAGACGCCGACTTTACCAAAAGTCGGCGACTTATGACAATGAACGATCCGTTTCGCTCAACCCTACTCATCACCCTTCAGGATGCATATCAAATTGTAGGCCCCTCTAAGATCAACTTTAAAAAACCACCTGGCCCCCAGAAGCTCATAATTTAGGACAAGGATGAGTGGAAGTAAGTTTTTTTAACAGTGGTTTTGTTTAATTCTCAGGAAATCAAGGCACGGACAGAGACCCCTATCTTTCTCTTTTACAAAGAAAAATCCCGTAGCTACAGGGGAGGAGAAAGGACGTATATGACCATTCTGTAAACTTTTGTTAACAATTCTAGTGGAACGAACATGCTAGCCACTACTCGTTACTCGCCCGAGTATCACTGTACTCGGTGAGCACCGAGCATTTCTGGGATTATTCGAAGGGAGATCGGGTCCCTGCCCTACAATTTTGGCACTCTTTAGAGAGCCAATGAACATGCAGGGATTGTCTGCCATGCACTGTAATACCTCAGCCATCTTTGTTGTGGTATTACAGTGGTCATCAGGTCTATAAGTGACCGGACGCAGCCCTGCTCGGCGCATTCTGCTCTGGACTTAGCTAGTGTAGGGCGAGCTGCTACTGAGATAAGGTCACATTTGTTCTTTTATTAGTTAGTGTGGGTCTACCATCACAGAATCCACAAATCCAGATAAACTGACAGTACTTTTTAGGGCTAATTAGGGGGTATATTGTTTAGAGTAGAGTTGAGCGACTTTCATTTTTTTAAGATCGAGTCGGGTTTTGTGAAACCCGATTTTGTCCAGAGTCGAGTCGAGTGCAGTCGGCCGATTATCGCTAAAAGTCGGGGATCGACCGAAACACGAAACCCAATGCAAGTCAATGGGGAAGCATAGTCGGCAGTGAGTGGAGGCCAGGAAAACACCTACAGTGCCCATTTTAATGCCAAAAACATCCATTCTTGTTTCTGAAGCTTGTCAATCTTAATTAACTTTATAATAATAGTTGGGCATAGGGAATTGGGGGTCATTTGGCAAAAGTTGTGGGGGGAGTAGGGCCGGCTCAAGTTTTTCGTGGGCCCAGGAAATGCGGACTACGTCACGGCGGTGTTGCAGGGAAAGGTAAGTATTTCAACGTTGCAAGTGCTGTGATCCTGAGCAAGCAGGGGGGGCCCACTCGTTCGCATTGGCACTGGCACAGGGCCCCTCAAAGTACAGCGATGTGTGTTTGCATGGCGGGGGCGCCTCCCACCAGCAGCGACACTTTTGCGTACTCTGAGGGGCCCTGTGCCAGTGACGTCGCCAACGAGTATGCCCCCCCACCTGATGAAGGAACCTGCACTTTCATCTGCACCTTCCTCTCTGTCCCTGTGTAAGGTGGTATAACATGCGGGAAGGGGAACCTTACTTTCAGCAGGGTCAGATTCTGGCTGTGTAGAGTATAAGGGGAATGTAGTGGTCTAGGTCAATGTACCAGCAGACTCATCTAGCAGTGGCTGGGCAATGGGCAGGATGAGGAGGAAACAGATATAGGGCCAAAGAATAAAGTAGGCTAAATGCAGTTCAAAATTGGTAACAGGACTAAACAGGCGGCATTGCTTTGTTCAGTGGAGTAGCAAACCCAAGAGCAGCAGACACTGTTTCAAGGGCCTAACCACACTAGTAGGCCAAATGCAGTTTAATATCTGATAGTATAGGGCGAAAGCCAGAATGTGGAAGCTCAGCTTTGTTCAGTTGAGGACAACACCAGGCAGGGGCAGACAGACACCTTTAGTAGGCCGGAACAGCCAATTTTTTTAAAAAACAGCAGTTAGTAAGAGGCAGAAGGTAGAAGCTCAGCTTTATTCAGTTGAGGACAACACCAGGCAGGGGCAGACAGACACCTTTAGTAGGCCGGAACAGCCAATTGCATTTTTAAAAATGGTAATTTGGAACTGAAGGTTGAAGCTCAGCTTTATTCAGTTGAGGACAACACCAGGCAGGGGCAGACATTCACCTTTAGTAGGCCGGAACAGCCAATTGCATTTCTAAAAATGGTAATTTGGAACAGAAGGTAGAAGCTCAGCTTTATTCAGTTGAGGACAACACCAGGCAGGGGCAGACATTCACCTTTAGTAGGCCGGAACAGCCAATTGCATTTTTAAAAATGGTAATTTGGAACTGAAGGTTGAAGCTCAGCTTTATTCAGTTGAGGACAACACCAGGCAGGGGCAGACATTCACCTTTAGTAGGCCGGAACAGCCAATTTTTTTAAAAAAACAGCAGTTAGTAAGAGGCAGAAGGTAGAAGCTCAGCTTTATTCAGTTGAGGACAACACCAGGCAGGGGCAGACAGACACCTTTAGTAGGCCGGAACAGCCAATTGCATTTTTAAAAATGGTAATTTGGAACTGAAGGTTGAAGCTCAGCTTTATTCAGTTGAGGACAACACCAGGCAGGGGCAGACAGACACCTTTAGTAGGCCGGAACAGCCAATGGCATTTTTAAAAATGGTAATTTGGAACAGAAGGTAGAAGCTCAGCTTTATTCAGTTGAGGACAACACCAGGCAGGGGCAGACATTCACCTTTAGTAGGCCGGAACAGCCAATTGCATTTTTAAAAATGGTAATTTGGAACAGAAGGTAGAAGCTCAGCTTTATTCAGTTGAGGACAACACCAGGCAGGGGCAGACATTCACCTTTAGTAGGCCGGAACAGCCAATTGCATTTTTAAAAATGGTAATTTGGAACTGAAGGCTGAAGCTCAGCTTTATTCAGTTGAGGACAACACCAGGCAGGGGCAGACAGACACCTTTAGTAGGCCGGAACAGCCAATTTTTTAAAAAAACAGCAGTTAGTAAGAGGCAGAAGGTAGAAGCTCAGCTTTATTCAGTTGCAGCTTCTTGGCAATAATATAAAGAAGACGCGACAGGACAACACTCGGTGGATGCCATATCTGTGTTTTCAATGGAAAAAAACCTTTCAGTTAACTACTTGCAGGAGCAAGTTTTTGTAGCTGGTGGCCAATTTTTGTACTGTACCAGTTTTTTGTTGTATGTGTTTTTGTTTTTAATGTTAAAATGTCTGCATTTGATATCTCTCCAGTATTTTCTTTTTTATAAGCAAAATACTGCAGTTTTACATCGGTTACATGGATACACAGGCAGCTTGGTGGTGAGTGGAGGAGTATTTAAAGTAGGGACCGCAGACAGGCTATCAAAGGCCTAAAATAACAAACAATAGGCTCATGGCAGTTTTACAGCGGTTACATGGATACACGGGCAGGCAGCTGGTGATGAGTGGAGGAGTATTTAAAGTAGGGACCGCAGACAGGCTATCAAAGGCCTAAAATAACAAACAATAGGCTCATGGCAGTTTTACAGCGGTTACATGGATACACGGGCAGGCAGCTGGTGATGAGTGGAGGAGTATTTAAAGTAGGGACCGCAGACAGGCTATCAAAGGCCTAAAATAACAAACAATAGGCTCATGGCAGCTTTACAGCGGTTACATGGATACACAGGCAGCTTGGTGGTGAGTGGAGGAGTATTTAAAGTAGGGACCGCAGACAGGCTATCAAAGGCCTAAAATAACAAACAATAGGCTCAAGGCAGTTTTACAGCGGTTACATGGATACACAGGCAGCTTGGTGGTGAGTGGAGGAGTATTTAAAGTAGGGACCGCAGACAGGCTATCAAAGGCCTAAAATAACAAACAATAGGCTCATGGCAGCTTTACAGCGGTTACATGGATACACAGGCAGCTTGGTGGTGAGTGGAGGAGTATTTAAAGTAGGGACCGCAGACAGGCTATCAAAGGCCTAAAATAACAAACAATAGGCTCATGGCAGTTTTACAGCGGTTACATGGATACACGGGCAGGCAGCTGGTGATGAGTGGAGGAGTATTTAAAGTAGGGACCGCAGACAGGCTATCAAAGGCCTAAAATAACAAACAATAGGCTCATGGCAGTTTTACAGCAGTTACATGGATACACGGGCAGGCAGCTGGTGATGAGTGGAGGAGTATTTAAAGTAGGGACCGCAGACAGGCTATCAAAGGCCTAAAATAACAAACAATAGGCTCATGGCAGTTTTACAGCGGTTACATGGATACACGGGCAGGCAGCTGGTGATGAGTGGAGGAGTATTTAAAGTAGGGACCGCAGACAGGCTATCAAAGGCCTAAAATAACAAACAATAGGCTCATGGCAGTTTTACAGCGGTTACATGGATACACGGGCAGGCAGCTGGTGATGAGTGGAGGAGTATTTAAAGTAGGGACCGCAGACAGGCTATCAAAGGCCTAAAATAACAAACAATAGGCTCATGGCAGCTTTACAGCGGTTACATGGATACACAGGCAGCTTGGTGGTGAGTGGAGGAGTATTTAAAGTAGGGACCGCAGACAGGCTATCAAAGGCCTAAAATAACAAACAATAGGCTCATGGCAGCTTTACAGCGGTTACATGGATACACAGGCAGCTTGGTGGTGAGTGGAGGAGTATTTAAAGTAGGGACCGCAGACAGGCTATCAAAGGCCTAAAATAACAAACAATAGGCTCATGGCAGCTTTACAGCGGTTACATGGATACACAGGCAGCTTGGTGGTGAGTGGAGGAGTATTTAAAGTAGGGACCGCAGACAGGCTATCAAAGGCCTAAAATAACAAACAATAGGCTCATGGCAGCTTTACAGCGGTTACATGGATACACAGGCAGCTTGGTGGTGAGTGGAGGAGTATTTAAAGTAGGGACCGCAGACAGGCTATCAAAGGCCTAAAATAACAAACAATAGGCTCATGGCAGTTTTACATCGGTTACATGGATACACAGGCAGCTTGGTGGTGAGTGGAGGAGTATTTAAAGTAGGGACCGCAGACAGGCTATCAAAGGCCTAAAATAACAAACAATAGGCTCATGGCAGCTTTACAGCGGTTACATGGATACACAGGCAGCTTGGTGGTGAGTGGAGGAGTATTTAAAGTAGGGACCGCAGACAGGCTATCAAAGGCCTAAAATAACAAACAATAGGCTCATGGCAGTTTTACAGCGGTTACATGGATACACGGGCAGGCAGCTGGTGATGAGTGGAGGAGTATTTAAAGTAGGGACCGCAGACAGGCTATCAAAGGCCTAAAATAACAAACAATAGGCTCATGGCAGCTTTACAGCGGTTACATGGATACACAGGCAGCTTGGTGATGAGTGGAGGAGTATTTAAAGTAGGGACCGCAGACAGGCTATCAAAGGCCTAAAATAACAAACAATAGGCTCATGGCAGTTTTACATCGGTTACATGGATACACAGGCAGCTTGGTGGTGAGTGGAGGAGTATTTAAAGTAGGGACCGCAGACAGGCTATCAAAGGCCTAAAATAACAAACAATAGGCTCATGGCAGCTTTACAGCGGTTACATGGATACACAGGCAGCTTGGTGGTGAGTGGAGGAGTATTTAAAGTAGGGACCGCAGACAGGCTATCAAAGGCCTAAAATAACAAACAATAGGCTCATGGCAGCTTTACAGCGGTTACATGGATACACAGGCAGCTTGGTGGTGAGTGGAGGAGTATTTAAAGTAGGGACCGCAGACAGGCTATCAAAGGCCTAAAATAACAAACAATAGGCTCATGGCAGCTTTACAGCGGTTACATGGATACACAGGCAGCTTGGTGGTGAGTGGAGGAGTATTTAAAGTAGGGACCGCAGACAGGCTATCAAAGGCCTAAAATAACAAACAATAGGCTCATGGCAGCTTTACAGCGGTTACATGGATACACAGGCAGCTTGGTGGTGAGTGGAGGAGTATTTAAAGTAGGGACCGCAGACAGGCTATCAAAGGCCTAAAATAACAAACAATAGGCTCATGGCAGTTTTACATCGGTTACATGGATACACAGGCAGCTTGGTGGTGAGTGGAGGAGTATTTAAAGTAGGGACCGCAGACAGGCTATCAAAGGCCTAAAATAACAAACAATAGGCTCATGGCAGCTTTAAAGCGGTTACATGGATACACAGGCAGCTTGGTGGTGAGTGGAGGAGTATTTAACCCCTTCCCGACATGTGACGGTATAGTACGTCACATGTCGGGACCCCCGCTTTGATGTGCGCTCCGGCGGTGAGCGCACATCAAAGTCGCGACATGTCAGCTGTTTTTTACAGCTGACATGTGCGCGCAATAGCGGCGGGTGAAATCGCGATCACCCGCCGCTATTAACTAGTTAAATGCCGCTGTCAAGCGCAGACAGCGGCATTTAACTACCGCATCCGGCCGTGCGGCCGGATATGAGCGCATCGCCGACCCCTGTCACATGATCGGGGGTCGGCGATGCTCCTCCATTGTAACCATAGAGGTCCTTGAGACCTCTATGGTTACTGATTGCCGGTGGCTGTGAGCGCCCCCCTGTGGTCGGCGCTCACAGCACACCTGCATTTTAGCTACATAACAGCGATCTGATGATCGCTGTTATGTAGCAGAGCCGATCGGGCTGTGCCTGCTTCTAGCCTCCCATGGAGGCTATAGAAGCATGGCAAAAGTAAAAAAAAAAAGTTTTTAAAAATGTGAAAAAAATAAAAAAAACATAAAAGTTTAAATCACCCCCCTTTCGCCCCAATCAAAATAAATCAATAAAAAAAACCAAAAACCTACACATATTTGGTATCGCCGCGTTCAGAATCGCCCGATCTATCAATTAAAAAAAAGCATTAACCTGATCGCTAAATGGCGTAATGAGAAAAAAATTCGAAACGCCAGATTTACGTTTTTTTGGTCGCCACGACATTGCATTAAAATGCAATAACGGGCGATCAAAAGAACGTATCTACACCAAAATGCTATCATTAAAAATGCCAGCTCGGCACGCAAAAAATAAGCCCTCACCTGACCCCAGATCACGAAAAATGGAGACGCTACGAGTATCGGAAAATGGCGCAATTTTGTTTTGTTTTGTTTTTTGCAAAGTTTGGAATTTTTTTTCACCACTTAGGTGAAAAATAACCTAGTCATGTTAGGTGTCTATGAACTCGTAGTGACCTGGAGAATCATAATGGCAGGTCAGTTTTAGCATTTAGTGAACCTAGCAAAATAGGCAAGCAAAAAACAAGTGTGGGATTGCACTTTTTTTGCAATTTCACTGCACTTGGAATTTTTTTCCTGTTTTCTAGTACACGACATGCTAAAACCAATGATGTCGTTCAAAAGTACAACTCGTCCCGCAAAAAATAAGCCCTCACATGGCCAAATTGACGGAAAAATAAAAAAGTTATGGCTCTGGGAAGGAGGGGAGCGAAAAACGAAAACGGAAAAACGGAAAAAGCTCCGGGGGTGAAGGGGTTAAAGTAGGGACCGCAGACAGGCTATCAAAGGCCTAAAATAACAAACAATAGGCTCATGGCAGTTTTACAGCGGTTACATGGATACACGGGCAGGCAGCTGGTGATGAGTGGAGGAGTATTTAAAGTAGGGACCGCAGACAGGCTATCAAAGGCCTAAAATAACAAACAATAGGCTCATGGCAGTTTTACAGCGGTTACATGGATACACGGGCAGGCAGCTGGTGATGAGTGGAGGAGTATTTAAAGTAGGGACCGCAGACAGGCTATCAAAGGCCTAAAATAACAAACAATAGGCTCATGGCAGTTTTACAGCGGTTACATGGATACACGGGCAGGCAGCTGGTGATGAGTGGAGGAGTATTTAAAGTAGGGACCGCAGACAGGCTATCAAAGGCCTAAAATAACAAACAATAGGCTCATGGCAGCTTTACAGCGGTTACATGGATACACAGGCAGCTTGGTGGTGAGTGGAGGAGTATTTAAAGTAGGGACCGCAGACAGGCTATCAAAGGCCTAAAATAACAAACAATAGGCTCATGGCAGCTTTACAGCGGTTACATGGATACACAGGCAGCTTGGTGGTGAGTGGAGGAGTATTTAAAGTAGGGACCGCAGACAGGCTATCAAAGGCCTAAAATAACAAACAATAGGCTCATGGCAGCTTTACAGCGGTTACATGGATACACAGGCAGCTTGGTGGTGAGTGGAGGAGTATTTAAAGTAGGGACCGCAGACAGGCTATCAAAGGCCTAAAATAACAAACAATAGGCTCATGGCAGCTTTACAGCGGTTACATGGATACACAGGCAGCTTGGTGGTGAGTGGAGGAGTATTTAAAGTAGGGACCGCAGACAGGCTATCAAAGGCCTAAAATAACAAACAATAGGCTCATGGCAGTTTTACATCGGTTACATGGATACACAGGCAGCTTGGTGGTGAGTGGAGGAGTATTTAAAGTAGGGACCGCAGACAGGCTATCAAAGGCCTAAAATAACAAACAATAGGCTCATGGCAGCTTTACAGCGGTTACATGGATACACAGGCAGCTTGGTGGTGAGTGGAGGAGTATTTAAAGTAGGGACCGCAGACAGGCTATCAAAGGCCTAAAATAACAAACAATAGGCTCATGGCAGTTTTACAGCAGTTACATGGATACACGGGCAGGCAGCTGGTGATGAGTGGAGGAGTATTTAAAGTAGGGACCGCAGACAGGCTATCAAAGGCCTAAAATAACAAACAATAGGCTCATGGCAGCTTTACAGCGGTTACATGGATACACAGGCAGCTTGGTGATGAGTGGAGGAGTATTTAAAGTAGGGACCGCAGACAGGCTATCAAAGGCCTAAAATAACAAACAATAGGCTCATGGCAGTTTTACATCGGTTACATGGATACACAGGCAGCTTGGTGGTGAGTGGAGGAGTATTTAAAGTAGGGACCGCAGACAGGCTATCAAAGGCCTAAAATAACAAACAATAGGCTCATGGCAGCTTTACAGCGGTTACATGGATACACAGGCAGCTTGGTGGTGAGTGGAGGAGTATTTAAAGTAGGGACCGCAGACAGGCTATCAAAGGCCTAAAATAACAAACAATAGGCTCATGGCAGCTTTACAGCGGTTACATGGATACACAGGCAGCTTGGTGGTGAGTGGAGGAGTATTTAAAGTAGGGACCGCAGACAGGCTATCAAAGGCCTAAAATAACAAACAATAGGCTCATGGCAGTTTTACATCGGTTACATGGATACACAGGCAGCTTGGTGGTGAGTGGAGGAGTATTTAAAGTAGGGACCGCAGACAGGCTATCAAAGGCCTAAAATAACAAACAATAGGCTCATGGCAGCTTTACAGCGGTTACATGGATACACAGGCAGCTTGGTGGTGAGTGGAGGAGTATTTAAAGTAGGGACCGCAGACAGGCTATCAAAGGCCTAAAATAACAAACAATAGGCTCATGGCAGTTTTACAGCGGTTACATGGATACACGGGCAGGCAGCTGGTGATGAGTGGAGGAGTATTTAAAGTAGGGACCGCAGACAGGCTATCAAAGGCCTAAAATAACAAACAATAGGCTCATGGCAGCTTTACAGCGATTACATGGATACACAGGCAGCTTGGTGATGAGTGGAGGAGTATTTAAAGTAGGGACCGCAGACAGGCTATCAAAGGCCTAAAATAACAAACAATAGGCTCATGGCAGTTTTACAGCGGTTACATGGATACACGGGCAGGCAGCTGGTGATGAGTGGAGGAGTATTTAAAGTAGGGACCGCAGACAGGCTATCAAAGGCCTAAAATAACAAACAATAGGCTCATGGCAGCTTTACAGCGGTTACATGGATACACAGGCAGCTTGGTGGTGAGTGGAGGAGTATTTAAAGTAGGGACCGCAGACAGGCTATCAAAGGCCTAAAATAACAAACAATAGGCTCATGGCAGTTTTACATCGGTTACATGGATACACAGGCAGCTTGGTGGTGAGTGGAGGAGTATTTAAAGTAGGGACCGCAGACAGGCTATCAAAGGCCTAAAATAACAAACAATAGGCTCATGGCAGCTTTACAGCGTTTACATGGATACACAGGCAGCTTGGTGGTGAGTGGAGGAGTATTTAAAGTAGGGACCGCAGACAGGCTATCAAAGGCCTAAAATAACAAACAATAGGCTCATGGCAGTTTTACAGCGGTTACATGGATACACGGGCAGGCAGCTGGTGATGAGTGGAGGAGTATTTAAAGTAGGGACCGCAGACAGGCTATCAAAGGCCTAAAATAACAAACAATAGGCTCATGGCAGCTTTACAGCGGTTACATGGATACACAGGCAGCTTGGTGGTGAGTGGAGGAGTATTTAAAGTAGGGACCGCAGACAGGCTATCAAAGGCCTAAAATAACAAACAATAGGCTCATGGCAGCTTTACAGCGGTTACATGGATACACAGGCAGCTTGGTGGTGAGTGGAGGAGTATTTAAAGTAGGGACCGCAGACAGGCTATCAAAGGCCTAAAATAACAAACAATAGGCTCATGGCAGCTTTACAGCGGTTACATGGATACACAGGCAGCTTGGTGGTGAGTGGAGGAGTATTTAAAGTAGGGACCGCAGACAGGCTATCAAAGGCCTAAAATAACAAACAATAGGCTCATGGCAGCTTTACAGCGGTTACATGGATACACAGGCAGCTTGGTGGTGAGTGGAGGAGTATTTAAAGTAGGGACCACAGACAGGCTATCAAAGGCCTAAAATAACAAACAATAGGCTCATGGCAGTTTTACATCGGTTACATGGATACACAGGCAGCTTGGTGGTGAGTGGAGGAGTATTTAAAGTAGGGACCGCAGACAGGCTATCAAAGGCCTAAAATAACAAACAATAGGCTCATGGCAGCTTTACAGCGGTTACATGGATACACAGGCAGCTTGGTGGTGAGTGGAGGAGTATTTAAAGTAGGGACCGCAGACAGGCTATCAAAGGCCTAAAATAACAAACAATAGGCTCATGGCAGTTTTACAGCGGTTACATGGATACACGGGCAGGCAGCTGGTGATGAGTGGAGGAGTATTTAAAGTAGGGACCGCAGACAGGCTATCAAAGGCCTAAAATAACAAACAATAGGCTCATGGCAGCTTTACAGCGGTTACATGGATACACAGGCAGCTTGGTGATGAGTGGAGGAGTATTTAAAGTAGGGACCGCAGACAGGCTATCAAAGGCCTAAAATAACAAACAATAGGCTCATGGCAGTTTTACAGCGGTTACATGGATACACGGGCAGGCAGCTGGTGATGAGTGGAAGAGTATTTAAAGTAGGGACCGCAGACAGGCTATCAAAGGCCTAAAATAACAAACAATAGGCTCATGGCAGCTTTACAGCGGTTACATGGATACACAGGCAGCTTGATGGTGAGTGGAGGAGTATTTAAAGTAGGGACCGCAGACAGGCTATCAAAGGCCTAAAATAACAAACAATAGGCTCATGGCAGTTTTACATCGGTTACATGGATACACAGGCAGCTTGGTGGTGAGTGGAGGAGTATTTAAAGTAGGGACCGCAGACAGGCTATCAAAGGCCTAAAATAACAAACAATAGGCTCATGGCAGCTTTACAGCGGTTACATGGATACACAGGCAGCTTGGTGGTGAGTGGAGGAGTATTTAAAGTAGGGACCGCAGACAGGCTATCAAAGGCCTAAAATAACAAACAATAGGCTCATGGCAGTTTTACAGCGGTTACATGGATACACGGGCAGGCAGCTGGTGATGAGTGGAGGAGTATTTAAAGTAGGGACCGCAGACAGGCTATCAAAGGCCTAAAATAACAAACAATAGGCTCATGGCAGCTTTACAGCGGTTACATGGATACACAGGCAGCTTGGTGATGAGTGGAGGAGTATTTAAAGTAGGGACCGCAGACAGGCTATCAAAGGCCTAAAATAACAAACAATAGGCTCATGGCAGTTTTACAGCGGTTACATGGATACACGGGCAGGCAGCTGGTGATGAGTGGAGGAGTATTTAAAGTAGGGACCGCAGACAGGCTATCAAAGGCCTAAAATAACAAACAATAGGCTCATGGCAGCTTTACAGCGGTTACATGGATACACAGGCAGCTTGGTGGTGAGTGGAGGAGTATTTAAAGTAGGGACCGCAGACAGGCTATCAAAGGCCTAAAATAACAAACAATAGGCTCATGGCAGTTTTACATCGGTTACATGGATACACAGGCAGCTTGGTGGTGAGTGGAGGAGTATTTAAAGTAGGGACCGCAGACAGGCTATCAAAGGCCTAAAATAACAAACAATAGGCTCATGGCAGCTTTACAGCGGTTACATGGATACACAGGCAGCTTGGTGGTGAGTGGAGGAGTATTTAAAGTAGGGACCGCAGACAGGCTATCAAAGGCCTAAAATAACAAACAATAGGCTCATGGCAGTTTTACAGCGGTTACATGGATACACGGGCAGGCAGCTGGTGATGAGTGGAGGAGTATTTAAAGTAGGGACCGCAGACAGGCTATCAAAGGCCTAAAATAACAAACAATAGGCTCATGGCAGTTTTACAGCGGTTACATGGATACACGGGCAGGCAGCTGGTGATGAGTGGAGGAGTATTTAAAGTAGGGACCGCAGACAGGCTATCAAAGGCCTAAAATAACAAACAATAGGCTCATGGCAGTTTTACAGCGGTTACATGGATACACGGGCAGGCAGCTGGTGATGAGTGGAGGAGTATTTAAAGTAGGGACCGCAGACAGGCTATCAAAGGCCTAAAATAACAAACAATAGGCTCATGGCAGCTTTACAGCGGTTACATGGATACACAGGCAGCTTGGTGATGAGTGGAGGAGTATTTAAAGTAGGGACCGCAGACAGGCTATCAAAGGCCTAAAATAACAAACAATAGGCTCATGGCAGTTTTACAGCGGTTACATGGATACACGGGCAGGCAGCTGGTGATGAGTGGAGGAGTATTTAAAGTAGGGACCGCAGACAGGCTATCAAAGGCCTAAAATAACAAACAATAGGCTCATGGCAGTTTTACAGCGGTTACATGGATACACGGGCAGGCAGCTGGTGATGAGTGGAGGAGTATTTAAAGTAGGGACCGCAGACAGGCTATCAAAGGCCTAAAATAACAAACAATAGGCTCATGGCAGCTTTACAGCGGTTACATGGATACACAGGCAGCTTGGTGGTGAGTGGAGGAGTATTTAAAGTAGGGACCGCAGACAGGCTATCAAAGGCCTAAAATAACAAACAATAGGCTCATGGCAGTTTTACATCGGTTACATGGATACACAGGCAGCTTGGTGGTCAGTGGAGGAGTATTTAAAGTAGGGACCGCAGACAGGCTATCAAAGGCCTAAAATAACAAACAATAGGCTCATGGCAGCTTTACAGCGGTTACATGGATACACAGGCAGCTTGGTGGTGAGTGGAGGAGTAGTGCAAGGAATGTCTGTCCCAGTACTCCCAAAATATAAATAGATGTTAATGTCTCGCAAAACAACCAAAACAAAAAAAAGGTGGCATACTTAGGTACAGGGGTGGGCTCATCTACTGAGTTTCTGACATAGTAATTTGGCAGTAACTATATAATGGTGCCAATATAGGACACAGACACAGACTACTTTAAGTTGCATCATAGATGTCTACAAATTTGTATTGTCAGTGCCAGACATTGAATGATGTCAGCGAATAGACTAAAGATTGGTGGAGCTGTGCGACATAATTTTGCACGTGGTAGAGCACATTTTGAGCTGGGGTAGGGGGGAACTCTCTTGAGGCCGGCGGGACCGCCCCAGGGCCCCTCATGTTACAACGATGTGTCTGACGTTGGGTGCGCACCACCACCGCCAGAGACACTACATTGTACTATGAGGGACCCAGTAGCAATGCCGTCAACCAAAAGCGAGCACACCCACCTCTTCAGACAAACAGCAGTCTCACGGGTGCTTGCGCCAAGTCGCGATACCACGGCCCCGTGTGGGGAGTTTTGCCATTTAGGGAGGTGTAAACATGTCGTATGCTGTACAATCAGCTGCAGCAAATTAGACATTAGAAAAGTAATTCACAGGCAAGAGCTTTTCATAGGAAAGCTAGGTGTCGGCCGGGCAAGGTGGGGCAAAAGATTTCGAAATCCAGTTGTGGTTCATTTTAATGAATGTTAGATCGTCAACATTTTGGGTAGCCAGACGAGTCCTTTTTTCGGTTAATATTGAACCTGCAGCACTGAATACTCTTTCTGATAGGACACTTGCTGCCGGGCAAGCAAGCTCCTGCAATGCATATTCTGCCAATTCTGGCCAGGTGTCTAATTTGGAGGCCCAGTAATCAAATGGGAATGACGGTTGAGGGAGAACATCGATAAGGGATGAAAAATAGTTAGTAACCATACTGGACAAATGTTGTCTCCTGTCACTTTCAATTGATGCAGCAGTACCTGTCCTGTCTGCGGTCATAGCAAAATCACTCCACAACCTGGTCAGAAAACCCCTCTGTCCAACGCCACTTCTGATGTGTGCACCCCTAACACTCCTAGTCTGCTGCCCCCTGGAGCTCGTGTGAGAACGATCACGTGCGCTGTGTGCTGGGAATGCCTGAAGCAAACGGTCAACAAGAGTTGATTGTTTGGTTGCTAATATTAGTTCCAAGTTCTCATGTGGCATAATATTTTGCAATTTGCCTTTATAGCGTGGATCAAGGAGGCAGGCCAACCAGTAATCGTCATCGTTCATCATTTTCGTAATGCGTGTGTCCCTTTTTAGGATACGTAAGGCATAATCCGCCATGTGGGCCAAAGTTCCAGTTGTCAAATCTCCGGTTGTGATTGGTTGAGGGGCAGTTGCAGGCAAATCTACGTCACTTGTGTCCCTCAAAAAACCAGAACCCGGCCGTGACACGCAACCAATTTCCTGTGCCCCCGGGAAAGGTTCGGCATTAAAAATATACTCATCCCCATCATCCTCCTCGTCCTCCACCTCCTCTTCGCCCGCTACCTCGTCCTGTACACTGCCCTGACCAGACAATGGCTGACTGTCATCAAGGCTTTCCTCTTCCTCTGGTGCAGACGCCTGCTCCTTTATGTGCGTCAAACTTTGCATCAGCAGACGCATTAGGGGGATGCTCATGCTTATTACGGCGTTGTCTGCACTAACCAGCCGTGTGCATTCCTCAAAACACTGAAGGACTTGACACATGTCTTGTATCTTAGACCACTGCACACCTGACAACTCCATGTCTGCCATCCTACTGCCTGCCCGTGTATCCTCCCACAAATAAATAACAGCACGCCTCTGTTCGCACAGTCTCTGAAGCATGTGCAGTGTTGAGTTCCACCTTGTTGCAACGTCTATGATTAGGCGATGCTGGGGAAGGTTCAAAGACCGCTGATAGGTCTGCATACGGCTGGCGTGTACAGGCGAACGTCGGATATGTGAGCAAAGTGCACGCACTTTGAGGAGCAGGTCGGAGAACCCAGGATAAGTTTTCAATAAGCACTGCACCACCAGGTTTAAGGTGTGAGCCAGGCAAGGAATGTGTTTCAGTTGGGAAAGGGAGATGGCAGCCATGAAATTCCTTCCGTTATCACTCACTACCTTGCCTGCCTCAAGATCTACTGTGCCCAGCCACGACTGCGTTTCTTGTTGCAAGAACTCGGATAGAACTTCCGCGGTGTGTCTGTTGTCGCCCAAACACTTCATAGCCAATACAGCCTGCTGACGCTTGGCAGTAGCTGGCCCATAATGGGACAACTGGTGTGCAACAGTGTCATCTGCCGATGGAGTGGTTGGCAGACTGCGTTCTGTGGAAGAGCTGTAGCTTCTGCAGGAGGACGAGGAGGAGGAGGAGGGGGTGCGAACGCCTACAGCCAACTGTTTCCTAGACCGTGGGCTAGGCACAACTGTCCCTAAATTGATGTCGCCTGTGGACCCTGCATCCACCACATTCACCCAGTGTGCCGTGATGGACACATAACGTCCCTGGCCATGCCTACTGGTCCATGCATCTGTAGTCAGGTGCACCTTTGTACTCACAGATTGCCTGAGTGCATGGACGATGCGCTGTTTAACATGCTGGTGCAGGGCTGGGATGGCTTTTCTGGAAAAAAAGTGTCGACTGGGTAGCTCGTATCGTGGTTCAGCGTACTCCATCAGGGCTTTGAAAGCTTCGCTTTCAACTAACCGGTAGGGCATCATCTCTAACGAGATTAGTCTAGCTATGTGGGCGTTAAAACCCTGTGTACGCGGATGCGAGGATAAGTACTTCCTTTTTCTAACCAGAGTCTCATGTAGGGTGAGCTGGACTGGAGAGCTGGAGATCGTGGAACTTTCGGGTGTGCCGGTGTACATGGCAGACTGAGAGACGGTTGGAGACGGTATTGTTTCCGCCGGTGCCCTAGATGCAATATTTCCTCCTACAAAACTGGTGGTTCCCTGACCCTGACTGCTTTTGGCTGGCAAAGAAACCTGCACAGATACTGCCGGTGGTGCGGAAAATGGTGGCCTTACAGTGACGGAAGGGATGTTGCGTTGCTGACTAGCTTCATTGGCCGAGGGTGCTACAACCTTAAGGGACGTTTGGTAGTTAGTCCAGGCTTGAAAATGCATGGTGGTTAAGTGTCTATGCATGCAACTAGTATTTAGACTTTTCAGATTCTGACCTCTGCTTAAGCTAGTTGAACATTTTTGACAGATGACTTTGCGCTGATCAGTTGGATGTTGTTTAAAAAAATGCCAGACTGCACTCTTCCTAGACTCGGATCCCTTTTCAGGGATTGCAGACTGAGCTTTAACCGGATGGCCACGCTGTCCTCCAACAGGTTTTGGCTTTGACACGCGTTTTGGGCCAGATACGGGCCCGGCAGATGGAACCTGTTGCGATGTTGATGCCTGCTGCGGCCCCTCCTCCACCTCCGCTTCTGAACTACTGCCGCCTGCACCCTGTTCCCCCAATGGCTGCCAATCGGGGTCAATAACTGGGTCATCTATTACCTCCTCTTCGAGCTCGTGTGCAACTTCGTCTGTGTCACTGTGTCGGTCGGTGGTATAGCGTTCGTGGCGGGGCAACATAGTCTCATCAGGGTCTGATTGTGGATCTGTACCCTGAGAGGGCAATGTGGTGGTCTGAGTCAAAGGAGCAGCATAGTACTCTGGCTGTGGCTGTGCATCAGTGCACTCCATGTCAGAATCTACTTGTAATGGGCATGGCCTGTTAAATGTTTCACTTTCTAAGCCAGGGACGGTATGTGTAAAGAGCTCCATGGAGTGACCCGTTGTGTCGCCTGCTGCATCCTTCTCTCTTGTTGTAGTTTTTGCTGAGGAGGACAAGGAAGCGACTTGTCCCTGACCGTGAACATCCACAAGCGACGCGCTGCTTTTACATTTACCAGTTTCGGAAGAGGAGGCAAAAGAGCTAGAGGCTGAGTCTGCAATGTAAGCCAAAAGTTGCTGTTGCTGCTCCGCCTTTAAAAGCGGTTTTCCTACTCCCAGAAAAGAGAGCGTTCGAGGCCTTGTGTAGCCTGACGACGAAACTGGCTCCACAGCTCCAGACTTAGGTGGAATATTTTTATCCCCACGACCACCTGATGCTCCACTACCACTACCATCATTACCAGCTGACAATGAACGCCCACGACGACCTCTTGCACCAGACTTCCTCATTGTTTTAAAATCTTAACCAAAGTAACTTTATTTGTTGCTGTCAAACAACTTACACGGTGAGCTATAACTTCAGTATGATTTCAATATCCCTTAACAGGTTGGTGAGACCACAAGGAAAATCAGGCACAATGTTACACACTCTGTTTTCTGTGGCACAAAATCACAGAGATGACACACACGCAGGACTGTCACTCAAGCACTAATGTCAATATTAATCTCCCACCTAATTAATTTTTTTTTTTTTCTCAGGGAGACTTTAGAAACCAAATAATATTAAAAAAACCAAAAAAATAAATAGGCTTTCTATGGCCCACTGAATGAGAGAGAGAGGTGGCACACCCAGGAGTCAAGACTGGCACACAAGCTGAAAGGGCAATATTACTCTCCCACTGTTTTTTTATGTATTTTTTGTTTTTTAAGGGAGACTTTAGAAACCAAATAATATTAAAAAAACCAAAAAAATAAATAGCCTTTCTATGGCCCACTGAATGAGAGAGAGAGGTGGCACACCCAGGAGTCAAGACTGGCACACAAGCTGAAAGGGCAATATTACTCTCCCACTGTTTTTTTATGTTTTTTTTTTTTTCAGGGAGACTTTAGAAACCAAATAATAAGAAAAAAAATAAATAAATAAATAGGCTTTCTATAGCCCACTGAATGAGAGATAGCACACACAGCAGTGGCACACAAGCCCTGACTGAGGCCAATATTTTTCTCCCACTGATTGATGTAGTGTTTTTGTGTTGAGGTAGATTTTAGAACACAAATCAAGGAAAAAAAAAAAAATGCTTTCTATGGCCCACTGAATGAGAGAGAGAGGTGGCACACCCAGGAGTCAAGACTGGCACACAAGCTGAAAGGGCAATATTACTCTCCCACTGTTTTTTTATGTTTTTTTTTGTTTTCAGGGAGACTTTAGAAACCAAATAATATTAAAAAAACCAAAAAAATAAATAGCCTTTCTATGGCCCACTGAATGAGAGAGAGAGGTGGCACACCCAGGAGTCAAGACTGGCACACAAGCTGAAAGGGCAATATTACTCTCCCACTGTTTTTTTATGTTTTTTTTTTTTTCAGGGAGACTTTAGAAACCAAATAATATTTAAAAAAAAAAATAAATAGGCTTTCTACGGCCCACTGAATGAGAGAGGTGGCACACCCAGGAGTCAAGACTGGCACACAAGCTGAAAGGGCAATATTACTCTCCCACTGTTTTTTTATGTTTTTTTTGTTTTTTAAGGGAGACTTTAGAAACCAAATAATATTAAAAAAACCAAAAAAATAAATAGGCTTTCTATGGCCCACTGAATGAGAGAGAGAGGTGGCACACCCAGGAGTCAAGACTGGCACACAAGCTGAAAGGGCAATATTACTCTCCCACTGTTTTTTTATGTATTTTTTGTTTTTTAAGGGAGACTTTAGAAACCCAATAATATTTTTTTAAAAAAATAAATAGGCTTTCTATGGCCCACTGAATGAGAGAGGTGGCACACCCAGGAGTCAAGACTGGCACACAAGCTGAAAGGGCAATATTACTCTCCCACTGTTTTTTTATGTATTTTTTGTTTTTTAAGGGAGACTTTAGAAACCCAATAATATTTAAAAAAAAAAATAAATAGGCTTTCTATGGCCCACTGAATGAGAGAGGTGGCACACCCAGGAGTCAAGACTGGCACACAAGCTGAAAGGGCAATATTACTCTCCCACTGTTTTTTTATGTTTTTTTTTTTTCAGGGAGACTTTAGAAACCAAATAATATTAAAAAAACCAAAAAAATAAATAGGCTTTCTATGGCCCACTGAATGAGAGAGAGAGGTGGCACACCCAGGAGTCAAGACTGGCACACAAGCTGAAAGGGCAATATTACTCTCCCACTGTTTTTTTATTTATTTTTTTTTCAGGGAGACTTTAGAAACCAAATAATAAGAAAAAAAATAAATAAATAGGCTTTCTATAGCCCACTGAATGAGAGATAGCACACACAGCAGTGGCACACAAGCCCTGACTGAGGCCAATATTTTTCTCCCACTGATTGATGTAGTGTTTTTGTGTTGAGGTAGATTTTAGAACACAAATCAAGGAAAAAAAAAAATGCTTTCTATGGCCCACTGAATGAGAGAGGTGGCACACCCAGGAGTCAAGACTGGCACACAAGCTGAAAGGGCAATATTACTCTCCCACTGTTTTTTTATGTATTTTTTGTTTTTTAAGGGAGACTTTAGAAACCCAATAATATTTAAAAAAAAAAATAAATAGGCTTTCTATGGCCCACTGAATGAGAGGGAGAGAGGTGGCACACCCAGGAGTCAAGACTGGCACACAAGCTGAAAAGGCAATATTACTCTCCCACTGTTTTTTTATGTTTTTTTTTTTTCAGGGAGACTTTAGAAACCAAATAATATTAAAAAAACCAAAAAAATAAATAGGCTTTCTATGGCCCACTGAATGAGAGAGAGAGGTGGCACACCCAGGAGTCAAGACTGGCACACAAGCTGAAAGGGCAATATTACTCTCCCACTGTTTTTTTATGTATTTTTTGTTTTTTAAGGGAGACTTTAGAAACCAAATAATATTTAAAAAACAAAAAAACAAAAAAAGGCTTTCTATGGCCCACAATTAGAGAGAGAGAGGTGGCACACCCAGGAGTCAAGACTGGCGCACAAGCTGAAAGGGCAATATTACTCTCCCACTGTTTTCTTAAGTTTTTTTTCTTTTATTTTCAGGGAGACTTTAGAAACCAAATAATATTAAAAAAACCAAAAAAATAAATAGCCTTTCTATGGCCCACTGAATGAGAGAGAGGTGGCACACCCAGGAGTCAAGACTGGCACACAAGCTGAAAGGGCAATATTACTCTCCCACTGTTTTTTTATTTATTTTTTTTTTTCAGGGAGACTTTAGAAACCAAATAATAAGAAAAATAAATAAATAAATAAATAGGCTTTCTATAGCCCACTGAATGAGAGATAGCACACACAGCAGTGGCACACAAGCCCTGACTGAGGCCAATATTTTTCTACCACTGATTGATGTAGTGTTTTTGTGTTGAGGTAGAATTTAGAACACAAATCACGGAAAAAATAAATAGGCTTTCTATGGCCCACTCAGTGAGAGATGGCACACACAGGGATGGCACTGTAGCAGAAATGCCAATCTTAATCTCCCACAAAAAAAAACAAAAAAAAAAAACAGGGACTGTCCTACAATTACTATCTCCCTGCAGTAATCTAAGCCAGGTATGGCAGGCAGCAATAGGAGTGGACTGATGCACAAATTAAATAAAAAGTGTGGACAAACAAAAAAGATAGCTGTGCAGAAAGGAACAAGAGGATATGTGCTTTGAAAAAAGCAGTTGGTTTCCACAGTGGCGTACACACAGCAATACAGCTATCACGGAGCCTTCTAGGGCAGCCCAATGAGCTACAGCGCTGAGGAAAAAAAAAAAAAAAAATAGCTTCCACTGTTCCTGCACACCGAAGGTGGTGTTGGACAGTGGAAATCGCTACAGCACAAGCGGTTTGGTGGTTAGTGGACCCTGCCTAACGCTCTCCCTGCTTCTGACGAAGCAGCAGCAACCTCTCCCTAAGCTCAGATCAGCAGCAGTGAGATGGCGGTCGGCGGGAACGCCCCTTTATAGCCCCTGTGACGCCGCAGACAGCAAGCCAATCACTGCAATGCCCTTCTCTAAGATGGTGGGGACCAGGACCTATGTCATCATGCTGCCCACACTCTGCGTTCACCTTCATTGGCTGAGAAATGGCGCTTTTCGCGTCATTGAAACGCGACTTTGGCGCGAAAGTCGCGTACCGCATGGCTGACAAGCACAGGGGTCGGATCGGGTTTCATGAGACGCCGACTTAGCCAAAAGTCGGCAACTTTTGAAAATGATCGACCCGTTTCGCTCAACCCTAGTTTAGAGTGCTAGGTAAGCAGAGGAGTCTATGTGCGCATATTCACATCAGTGCAAGGCATGCAGGCACTGTATGTGAGTATATAGATCTCACTGCGTACATCAAGAGGGTACATTACTGTCTGTTGCTGCCTATTTTATACACACCTTGCTGCAGGTATCTGTGGCTAGGATTAATTTTTCTTGGCACCTGAATCCTGCTAATTTTATTACAAAGCAATCCAGAACCCCCTTTTTTCTACATTTATTTGCTTGGTCACACTGCAGACTACAGACAGGTCATTTTAATACAACAGCGTGAAAATCAAGCTATTTAAAACTGCTTTTTTTGTCCCAGGCATCAGATGTGAGTGCGCACAAAATTCTGGCCATTTTTTTTGTACTGTAGTATTTTTTGGAGTGTCTTACAACATTTTTGGACACCATTTTGCTTACCAAGAAATCTTTAGCTGGCCAAAAAATATTTTGCTACAGTTTTTATATTTATCACTGTGTTTTGTACACCACACGCATCACATATCACTGTGCTAAATATTTTACAATTTTAGTACTCCAACATTTTTTTTTAGTGTCATAGTTAGTGTTGAGCGATACCTTCCGATATCGGAAAGTATCGGTATCGGAAAGTATCGGCCGATACCGTCAAAGTATCGGATCTAATCCGATACCGATACCCGATCCCAATGCAAGTCAATGGGACGAAAATATCGGAATTAAAATAAACCCTTTCTTTCCTTGTAGGTTAATTCTACATGAAGGAAAACAACTAAGAGTAATGTAGGATGTATTGGGGGAGGTGGCGGAGACATTAAAGGCACAGAGGTTTAGCCCAATCAAATAGAATAGCAGGATTTTTATATTTTTTTATGACGTTCGGCGTTGGAAAGATTTTTACTATGTTAATTTTTTATTTATTTTGCCAGATATTGATGTTTCACTACTTCCACGCCCTTCACCTTCTTTTTTACTTCTCCCACACTTTCTTCTTCATTATCCTCATCATCAGCTTCTTTGACATCAACTTCTTCACCTTATTCATCTTCTTCTTCATCTTCTACCTATTATTTTTTTTCTTACATTGTTCATATTCTTTTTATTTAACTATTATCTTCTTCATATTCAACTTCTTCATCATATTCTTATTTGTGACAGGCATTCCCGTAGTTGTTATCTATAAAAGTTTGAAGATTACACCTTCCGTTCTGCCTGTCACAAAAGAGTTACATTTGTCCGCGTTCAGTTTGGCCTGCAGCATCAGGCTTTATCCAGGGGCACCACGAGGAGGAACGGACTCACCCCCATACACTGCTTAGTCTTCTTCTGCTTATAATTTAGATAATATCTTTTGCTCTGATATTTAGTCTTATGCTTAATGTTCTTCTGCTCTTTGTTCTGCAGCCTCTTGTTCTTCTGCTTCTCGGTCTTCCAGGTCGTCGTCGTCTCCAGGGTCGTTGTCTCCGGGGTCGTCGTCATCGGGGTGGTCTTCAGGGTCATCGTCTCCAGGGTCGTCGTCATCTCAGTGGTTGTAGTCTCTGGTGTCGTCGTCATCTTAGGGGTGGTCTTCCGGGACGTCGTCTTTAGGGTCTTGAACTTGGAAATGTAGCAGAAGGTACAAGAAGGCTGAGAAAATGCCGAGAAACAGCTGATGGAACTGGAACTCGGATGGCTACCCGAAGGTCCAAGAGCCAATGGAACTACCGAGGACCAGCTGACGTTACTGGAACCCGGTTACTAAGCAGGAGGTACCCGTGCCTGAAAGCACTACCAAGGACCACCTGACGTTGGTGGAACTCGGATACCCAGAGGGAGGCACCTAAGCCAAAGGCTCTGCCCGGAACCAGCTGACGGTACTGGAACCAGGATGGGGAGCAGAAGGTACAAGAGCAAAAGACACTGCCGAGAACCAGCTGACGGTACTGGAACCCGGATGGGTAGCCGAAGGTCCTAGAGCCAATGGAACTACCGAGGACCAGCTGACGTTACTGGAACCCGGTTACTAAGCAGGAGGTACCCGTGCCTGAAAGCACTACCAAGGACCACCTGACGTTGGTGGAACTCGGATACCCAGAAGGAGGCACCTAAGCCAAAGGCTCTGCCCGGAACCAGCTGACGGTGCTGGAACCAGGATGGGGACCTATTCAAGCTTGTCTTCCTAGAGCCCCAACTAGCGGTGTTGGAGCAAAGGGTCAGCAGGGGGAGCAGAGTGTAGGCCGAAGCCTACACTGGAGGCATTTGTAGGTCTGTTGTGTCTGCGTGGCGTTTGCAGGACACGTTGCCGGCTACACAGCAGGGGAACAGCTGGCGGTGCTGAACCCCACTGACACATTGGCTGGTGTTTTTCTCTGTGCAGCTAGCAGTACCGGGCCCCAACTGGCGGTGTTAGAGCCCAGGCTCTGCAGGGGGAGCAGAGTGTAGGCCGAAGCCTAATTGAACCAATTTTAAAGGTAACCTTTAACCCCCCCTCAGGTGTTACAAACTAGAAGAGCCACAGCTTATGCAGCAGTAGTGCTGCACAAGTCAAAGGTTGCTCTTTTAATTTTTCTCCTTGCACACGCTGAATGAAACACGTATAACATTTAGCCCTTTATACAGTCAAACTGTGTTGGAGGCGGGAGTTCCCTTCGTAATGAGACGCAGCACAGATGTCAAGAATCCCACCTTGGTGCTGGGCGCAGCCTCCTGAGCGTTGTTATTTGCTGTACAGGAGTCTGCGCTGTCGTTTTATCCCTTGGCCTTGCGCTGTTAGCGCTGCCCATCTTCTGGCATCATTTAATGTCGGCCGTTGTGGTTTGCAATGACCATGAATCCCAGCCCCGCAGTGTCTTTACATAGTTAAAACACTGCGGGGCTGGGATTCATGGCCTGGCGCAGTACATATGTTGGCCTCTCACACTCGGGTCCTTACACCTGCTTCAGACTGTGCGGCGTCAGCTGATCCCTTATCGCATGCCACGGCCATGAAGCCACACAGTCTGAGGAAAGCGGAAGGAGATGAGGGACAGGCGAATATATGCACTGCTCATGCCCATCAATCACACCCTCGCAGTCCAAATAAATAAGACACCGAGGGGCGTTGTGTGTGTCAGGGCGGCCGCAGAGGTGCAGGCAGCCAAACAATGATGCCAGAAGACGGGCAGTGCTACCAAGGGGGTTGCAGCGTGTCATTACAAAGGAAAGTCACACCTCCGGGACGGTTAAATGGTCACAGAGGACACATTTTAGACGTGTTCAGTTCCACATGTGCGAGGAGAATAAGTTTATGAGCCACCTTGCACACATGCAGCATTACTGCCGTACAAGGTGGCTGGAAAACATACAAACGCCTGGGGGAGGGGGGACAGGTTCCCTTCAATTTCAGTTCTTGTGTCTGCGTGGCTGTTGCAGGACACGTTGCCGGCTACACAGCAGGGGAACAGCTGGCGGTGCTGAACCCCACTGACACATTGGCTGGAGTTTTTCTCTGTGCAGCTAGCACATCTGGGCCCCAACCGGCGGTGTTAGAGCCCAGGGTCAGCAGGAGGAGGAGAGGGAGCGGAGTGTAGGCCGAAGCCTGCACTGGCGGCAGCTTTGGGTCTGTTGTGCCTGCGTGGCTGTTGCAGGACACGTTGCCGGCTGCACAGCAGGGGAACAGCTGGCGGTGCTGAACCCCACTGACACATTGGCTGGTGTTTTTCTCTGTGCAGCTAGCAGTACCGGGCCCCAACTGGCGGTGTTAGAGCCCAGGCTCTGCAGGGGGAGCAGAGTGTAGGCCGAAGCCTAATTTAACCAATTTTAAAGGTAACCTTTAACCCCCCCTCAGGTGTTACAAACTAGAAGAGCCACAGCTTATGCAGCAGTAGTGCTGCACAAGTCAAAGGTTGCTCTTTTAATTTTTCTCCTTGCACACGCTGAAAGGAACACGTATAACATTTAGGCCCTTACACAGTCAAACTGATTTTGAGGCGTGAGTTCCCTTCGTTAAGAGACGCATTACAGCTGGCAAAAATGCCACCTTGGTGCTTGGCGCGGCCTCCTGAGCTTCGTTATTTGTTGCACAGGAGTCTGCGCTGTGGTGTTATCCCTTGGCCTTGCGCTGTTAGCGCTGCCCATCCTCTGACATCATGTAATGTCGGCCGTTGCGGTTTGCGATGACCATGAATCCCAGCCCCGCAGTGTCTTAACATTGTTAAAACACTGCGGGGCTGAGATTCATGGCCTGGCGCAGTACATATGTTCGCCTCTCGCTTGGGTTCTTACACCCGCTTCAGACTATGCGGCGTCAGCTGATCCCTTATCGCATGCCACGGCCATGAAGACGCACAGTCCGAAGAAGGCGGAAGGAGATGAGGGACAGGCGAAGAAATGCACCGTTCATGCCCATCAATCACACCCTCGCAGTCCAAATAAATAAGACACCGAGGGGCGTTGTGTGGGGCAAGGCGGGCGCAGAGGCGCAGGCAGCCAAACAATGATGCCAGAAGACAGGCAGCGCTACCAAGGAGCTTGTTGCGTGTCAATACAAAGGAAAATCACACCTCCGGGACGGTTAAATGGTCACACAGAGGACACATTTTAGATGTGTTTTCAGTTCCACATGTGCGAGGAGAATACGTTTATGAGCCACCTTGCACACATGCAGCATTACTGCTGTACAAGGTGGCTGGAAAACATACAAATGCCTGGGGGAGGGGGGACAGGTTCCCTTCAATTTCAGTTCTTGTGTCTGCGTGGCTGTTGCAGGACACGTTGCCGGCTACACAGCAGGGGAACAGCTGGCGGTGCTGAACCCCACTGACACATTGGCTGGTGTTTTTCTCTGTGCAGCTAGCACATCTGGGCCCCAACTGGCAGTGTTAGAACCCAGGGTCAGCAGGAGGAGGAGAGGGAGCGGAGTGTAGGCCGAAGCCTGCACTGGCGGCAGCTTTGGGTCTGTTGTGCCTGCGTGGCAGTTGCAGGACACGTTGCCAGCTGCACAGCAGGGGAACAGCTGGCGGTGCTGAACCCCACTGACACATTGGCGAGGTGTTTGGCTCTGTGCAGCCAGCACATCTGGGCCCCAACTGGCGGTGTGAGAGCCCAGGGTCAGCAGGAGGAGGAGAGGGAGCGGAGTGTAGGCCGAAGCCTAATTGAACCAATTTCAAAGGTAACCTTAAACCCCCCCTCAGGTGTTCCAAACTAGAAGAGCCACAGCTTATGCAGCAGTAGTGCTGCACAAGTCAAAGGTTGCTCTTTTAATTTTTCTCCTTGCACACGCTGAATGAAACACGTATAACATTTAGCCCTTTATACAGTCAAACTGTGTTGGAGGCGCGAGTTCCCTTCGTAATGAGACGCAGCACAGCTGGCAAAAATACCACCTTGGTGCTTGGCGCGGCCTCCTGAGCATCGCATTTTGATGTACAGGAGTCTGCGTTGTTGCGTTATCCCTTGGCCATGCGCTGCCCATCTTCTGACATCATTTCATGTCGGCCGTTGCGGTTTGCGATGACCATGAATCCCAGCCCCGCAGTGTCTTAACATTGTTAAAACACTGCGGGGCTGAGATTCATGGCCTGGCGCAGTACATATGTTCGCCTCTCGCTTGGGTTCTTACACCCGCTTCAGACTATGCGGCGTCAGCTGATCCCTTATCGCATGCCACGGCCATGAAGACGCACAGTCCGAAGAAGGCGGAAGGAGATGAGGGACAGGCGAAGAAATGCACCGTTCATGCCCATCAATCACACCCTCGCAGTCCAAATAAATAAGACACCGAGGGGCGTTGTGTGGGGCAAGGCGGGCGCAGAGGCGCAGGCAGCCAAACAATGATGCCAGAAGACAGGCAGCGCTACCAAGGAGCTTGTTGCGTGTCAATACAAAGGAAAATCACACCTCCGGGACGGTTAAATGGTCACACAGAGGACACATTTTATATGTGTTTTCAGTTCCACATGTGCGAGGAGAATACGTTTATGAGCCACCTTGCACACATGCAGCATTACTGCTGTACAAGGTGGCTGGAAAACATACAAATGCCTGGGGGAGGGGGGACAGGTTCCCTTCAATTTCAGTTCTTGTGTCTGCGTGGCTGTTGCAGGACACGTTGCCGGCTACACAGCAGGGGAACAGCTGGCGGTGCTGAACCCCACTGACACATTGGCTGGTGTTTTTCTCTGTGCAGCTAGCACATCTGGGCCCCAACTGGCAGTGTTAGAGCCCAGGGTCAGCAGGAGGAGGAGAGGGAGCGGAGTGTAGGCCGAAGCCTGCACTGGCGGCAGCTTTGGGTCTGTTGTGCCTGCGTGGCAGTTGCAGGACACGTTGCCGGCTGCACAGCAGGGGAACAGCTGGCGGTGCTGAACCCCACTGACACATTGGCGAGGTGTTTGGCTCTGTGCAGCCAGCACATCTGGGCCCCAACTGGCGGTGTGAGAGCCCAGGGTCAGCAGGAGGAGGAGAGGGAGCGGAGTGTAGGCCGAAGCCTAATTGAACCAATTTCAAAGGTAACCTTAAACCCCCCCTCAGGTGTTCCAAACTAGAAGAGCCACAGCTTATGCAGCAGTAGTGCTGCACAAGTCAAAGGTTGCTCTTTTAATTTTTCTCCTTGCACACGCTGAATGAAACACGTATAACATTTAGCCCTTTATACAGTCAAACTGTGTTGGAGGCGCGAGTTCCCTTCGTAATGAGACGCAGCACAGCTGGCAAAAATACCACCTTGGTGCTTGGCGCGGCCTCCTGAGCATCGCATTTTGATGTACAGGAGTCTGCGTTGTTGCGTTATCCCTTGGCCATGCGCTGCCCATCTTCTGACATCATTTCATGTCGGCTGGTGCGGTTCGCGATGCCCATGAATCCCAGCCCCGCAGTGTCTTTACATAGTTAAAACACTGCGGGGCTGGGATTCATGGCCTGGCGCAGTACATATGTTGGCCTCTCACACTCGGGTCCTTACACCTGCTTCAGACTGTGCGGCGTCAGCTGATCCCTTATCGCATGCCACGGCCATGAAGCCGCACAGTCTGAGGAAGGCGGAAGGAGATGAGGGACAGGCGAATATATGCACTGCTCATGCCCATCAATCACACCCTCGCAGTCCAAATAAATAAGACACCGAGGGGCGTTGTGTGTGTCAGGGCGGCCGCAGAGGTGCAGGCAGCCAAACAATGATGCCAGAAGACGGGCAGTGCTACCAAGGGGGTTGCAGCGTGTCATTACAAAGGAAAGTCACACCTCCGGGACGGTTAAATGGTCACAGAGGACACATTTTAGACGTGTTCAGTTCCACATGTGCGAGGAGAATAAGTTTATGAGCCACCTTGCACACATGCAGCATTACTGCCGTACAAGGTGGCTGGAAAACATACAAACGCCTGGGGGAGGGGGGACAGGTTCCCTTCAATTTCAGTTCTTGTGTCTGCGTGGCTGTTGCAGGACACGTTGCCGGCTACACAGCAGGGGAACAGCTGGCGGTGCTGAACCCCACTGACACATTGGCTGGAGTTTTTCTCTGTGCAGCTAGCACATCTGGGCCCCAACTGGCGGTGTTAGAGCCCAGGGTCAGCAGGAGGAGGAGAGGGAGCGGAGTGTAGGCCGAAGCCTGCACTGGCGGCAGCTTTGGGTCTGTTGTGCCTGCGTGGCTGTTGCAGGACACGTTGCCGGCTGCACAGCAGGGGAACAGCTGGCGGTGCTGAACCCCACTGACACATTGGCTGGTGTTTTTCTCTGTGCAGCTAGCAGTACCGGGCCCCAACTGGCGGTGTTAGAGCCCAGGCTCTGCAGGGGGAGCAGAGTGTAGGCCGAAGCCTAATTTAACCAATTTTAAAGGTAACCTTTAACCCCCCCTCAGGTGTTACAAACTAGAAGAGCCACAGCTTATGCAGCAGTAGTGCTGCACAAGTCAAAGGTTGCTCTTTTAATTTTTCTCCTTGCACACGCTGAAAGGAACACGTATAACATTTAGGCCCTTACACAGTCAAACTGATTTTGAGGCGTGAGTTCCCTTCGTTAAGAGACGCAGTACAGCTGGCAAAAATGCCACCTTGGTGCTTGGCGCGGCCTCCTGAGCTTCGTTATTTGTTGCACAGGAGTCTGCGCTGTGGTGTTATCCCTTGGCCTTGCGCTGTTAGCGCTGCCCATCCTCTGACATCATGTAATGTCGGCCGTTGCGGTTTGCGATGACCATGAATCCCAGCCCCGCAGTGTCTTAACATTGTTAAAACACTGCGGGGCTGAGATTCATGGCCTGGCGCAGTACATATGTTCGCCTCTCGCTTGGGTTCTTACACCCGCTTCAGACTATGCGGCGTCAGCTGATCCCTTATCGCATGCCACGGCCATGAAGACGCACAGTCCGAAGAAGGCGGAAGGAGATGAGGGACAGGCGAAGAAATGCACCGTTCATGCCCATCAATCACACCCTCGCAGTCCAAATAAATAAGACACCGAGGGGCGTTGTGTGGGGCAAGGCGGGCGCAGAGGCGCAGGCAGCCAAACAATGATGCCAGAAGACAGGCAGCGCTACCAAGGAGCTTGTTGCGTGTCAATACAAAGGAAAATCACACCTCCGGGACGGTTAAATGGTCACACAGAGGACACATTTTAGATGTGTTTTCAGTTCCACATGTGCGAGGAGAATACGTTTATGAGCCACCTTGCACACATGCAGCATTACTGCTGTACAAGGTGGCTGGAAAACATACAAATGCCTGGGGGAGGGGGGACAGGTTCCCTTCAATTTCAGTTCTTGTGTCTGCGTGGCTGTTGCAGGACACGTTGCCGGCTACACAGCAGGGGAACAGCTGGCGGTGCTGAACCCCACTGACACATTGGCTGGTGTTTTTCTCTGTGCAGCTAGCACATCTGGGCCCCAACTGGCAGTGTTAGAGCCCAGGGTCAGCAGGAGGAGGAGAGGGAGCGGAGTGTAGGCCAAAGCCTGCACTGGCGGCAGCTTTGGGTCTGTTGTGCCTGCGTGGCAGTTGCAGGACACGTTGCCGGCTGCACAGCAGGGGAACAGCTGGCGGTGCTGAACCCCACTGACACATTGGCGAGGTGTTTGGCTCTGTGCAGCCAGCACATCTGGGCCCCAACTGGCGGTGTGAGAGCCCAGGGTCAGCAGGAGGAGGAGAGGGAGCGGAGTGTAGGCCGAAGCCTAATTGAACCAATTTCAAAGGTAACCTTAAACCCCCCCTCAGGTGTTCCAAACTAGAAGAGCCACAGCTTATGCAGCAGTAGTGCTGCACAAGTCAAAGGTTGCTCTTTTAATTTTTCTCCTTGCACACGCTGAATGAAACACGTATAACATTTAGCCCTTTATACAGTCAAACTGTGTTGGAGGCGCGAGTTCCCTTCGTAATGAGACGCAGCACAGCTGGCAAAAACACCACCTTGGTGCTTGGCGTGGCCTCCTGAGCATCGCATTTTGATGTACAGGAGTCTGCGTTGTTGCGTTATCCCTTGGCCATGCGCTGCCCATCTTCTGACATCATTTCATGTCGGCTGGTGCGGTTCGCGATGCCCATGAATCCCAGCCCCGCAGTGTCTTTACAGTGTTTCACACTGCGGGGCTGGGATTCATGGCCTGGCGCAGTACATAGGTTCGCCTCTCGCTCGTGTCCTTACACCTGCTACAGACTGTGCGGCGTCAGCTGATCCCTTATCGCATGCCGCGGCCATGAAGCCGCACAGTCTGAAGAAGGCGGAAGGAGCTGAGTGACAGCCTGGCAAAGATATGCACTGCTCATGCCCGTCAATCACACCCTCGCAGTCAAAATAAATAAGACACCAAGGGGCGTTGCGTCGGGCAGGGCGGCCGCAGAGGCGCAGCCAGCCAAACAATGATGTCATAAGAAGGGCTGTGCTACCAAGGGGGTCGTTGCATGTCCTTACAAAGGAAAGTCACACCTCAGGGACGTTTTAATGGTCTCAGGGGACACATTGTAGACGTGTTCTGTTCCACGGGTGCAAGGAGAATAAGTTTATGAGCCACCCTGCACACATGCAGCATTACTGCTGTACAAGGTGGCTGTAAAACATACAAACACCTGGGGGTGGGGCGACAGGATCCCTTCAATTTCAGTTCTTGTGTCTGCGTGGCTTTTGCAGGACACGATGCCGGCTACACAGCAGGGGAACAGCTGGCGGTGCTGAACCCCACTGACACATTGGCTGGTGTATTTCTCTGTGCAGCTAGCAGTACCGGGCACCAACTGGCATTGTTAGAGCCCAGGGTCAGCAGGAGGAGCAGGGGGAGCAGAGTGTAGGCCGAAGCCTGCACTGGCGGCAGCTTTGGGTCTGTTGTGTCTGCGTGGCTGTTGCAGGACACGTTGCCGGCTACACAGCAGGGGAACAGCTGGCGGTGCTGAACCCCACTGACACATTGGCGAGGTGTTTTTCTCTGTGCAGCCAGCACTTCCGGACAGCAACTAGCGGTGTTGGAGCCCGGGCTCTGCAGGTGGAGCAGAGTGTAGGCCGCAGCCTGCACTGGAGCAAGTTGAAAGGGAACCCCCCCCCCAGGCTTGTAGCTGAAAGAGCCATCTTGTACAGCACTAATGCTGGAAAAGGTAAACTTAGCTCTTTTAATTATGGTCCTTGCACATGCTGAACCTAACACTTTTGAAATGTGTCCCCTCACACGGTTAAACCATCCGGTCGGTGGAACTTTCCTTTATCATGTGACGCAGCACAGCCGTCATTCTTACCCCCTTGGCGCCGTGCGCCTCCTCCTCAGCGTTGTTTGAATCTGTCCCGGAGTCTGCGCTGTTATGTTATCCCTTGGCCAGGCACACTTAGCGCTGCCCGTCTTCTGACATCATTTGGTGTCAGGATGGCTGCGCCTGTGCGGCCGCGCTGGAGGAGATCCTGCCTCGCTGTGTCATCTAATGTAATCACTCTGCGGACCTGTGATCCATGGGCATGAGTGTTGTGAATTTGCTTTTTGCTCCCTCTAGTGGTTACTAGTTTTTTGACTCTGGTTTTTCTGTCATTCCTTTTATCCGCACCTGGGTCGTTAGTTAGGGGTGTTGCTATATAAGCTCCCTGGACCTTCAGTTCAATGCCTGGCAACGTAGTTATCAGAGCTAGTCTGCTGTGCTCTTGTCTACTGATCCTGGTTCCAGTTATATCAGCTAAGTCTGCCTTTTGCTTTTTGCTATTTGTTTTGGTTTTGTATTTCTGTCCAGCTTGTTCCAAATCTATATCCTGACCTTTGCTGGAAGCTCTAGGGGGGCTGGTGTTCTCCCCCCGGACCGTTAGACGGTTCGGGGGTTCTTGAATTTCCAGTGTGGATTTTGATAGGGTTTTTGTTGACCATATAAGTTACCTTTCTTTATTCTGCTATCAGTAAGCGGGCCTCTCTGTGCTATACCTGGTTCATTTCTGTGTTTGTCATTTCCTCTTACCTCACCGTCATTATTTGTGGGGGGCTTCTATCCAGCTTTGGGGTCCCCTTCTCTGGAGGCAAGAAAGGTCTTTGTTTTCCTCTACTAGGGGTAGCTAGATTCTCCGGCTGGCGCGTGTCATCTAGAATCAACGTAGGAATGATCCCCGGCTACTTCTAGTGTTGGCGTTAGGAGTAGATATATGGTCAACCCAGTTACCACTGCCCTATGAGCTGGATTTTTGTATTCTGCAGACTTCCACGTTCCTCTGAGACCCTCGCCATTGGGGTCATAACACATGAGCAGTGCATATCCTCACCTCTCACTCCCCTCCCTATGGCTTCTTCAGACTGTGCAGCGTCATGGCCGTGGCATGCTATTAGGGATCAGCTGACAGCGCACCGTCTGAAGAAGGCGTAGGGAGATGAGTGAGAGGCGGAGGTTCAGATATGCACTGCTAATGTCCATGGATCACAGGTCCGCAGTGGGATTAAATCAGAAGACACTACGAGGCGGGATCTCCTCCAGCGCGGCCGCACAGGCGCAGCCATCCTGACACCAAATGATGTCAGAAGACGGGCAGCGCTAAGTGTGCCTGGCCAAGGGATAACATAACAGCGCAGACTCCGGGACAGATTCAAACAACGCTGAGGAGGAGGCGCACGGCGCCAAGGGGGTAAGAATGACGGCTGTGCTGCGTCACATGACAAAGGAAAGTTCCACCGACCGGACTGTTTAACCGTGTGAGGGGACACATTTCAAAAGTGTTAGGTTCAGCATGTGCAAGGAGCACGACGAAAAGAGGCACTTTTTCCCTTTGCATCATTACTGCTGCACAAGGTGTCTCCTTCAGTAACAAATGCCTGGGGGGGGGGGGACAGGTTCCCTTAAATTTAACTTGTTGTGCCTGCGTGGCGGTCGCAGGACACGTTGCCGTATACACAGCAGGGGAGCAGCAGGCATTACTGAACCCCACTAACACATTGGCGAGGTGTTTGGCTCTGTGCGGACAGCACTTCTGGATGGCAACTAGCGGTGTTGGAGCCCAGGGACAGGAGGAGGAGGAGGTGGAGGAGATAGGAGGGATTGCCACACACACAGCTGGGGAACAGCTGACGTTACTGAACCCCAATAACAGAGGAGGGACTGTTGGGACTGTGCGGACAGCACTTCTGGACGGCAACTAGTGGTGTTGGAGCACAGGGACAGGAGGAGGAGGAGGTGGAGGAGATAGGAGGGATTGCCACACACACAGCTGGGGAACAGCTGACGTTACTGAACCCCAATAACAGAGGAGCGACTGTTGGGACTGTGCGGACAGCACTTCTGGACGGCAACTAGCGGTGTTGGAGCCCAGGGACAGGAGGAGGAGGAGGAGGAGGAGGTGGAGGAGATAGGAGGGATTGCCACACACACAGCTGGGGAACAGCTGACGTTACTGAACCCCAATAACAGAGGAGGGACTGTTGGGACTGTGCGGACAGCACTTCTGGACGGCAACTAGCGGTGTTGGAGCCCAGGGACAGGAGGAGGAGGAGGAGGTGGAGGAGATAGGAGGGATTGCCACACACACAGCTGGGGAACAGCTGACGTTACTGAACCCCAATAACAGAGGAGCGACTGTTGGGACTGTGCGGACAGCACTTCTGGATGGCAACTAGCGGTGTTGGAGCCCAGGGACAGGAGGAGGAGGAGGAGGTGGAGGAGATAGGAGGGATTGCCACACACACAGCTGGGGAACAGCTGACGTTACTGAACCACAATAACAGAGGAGGGACTGTTGGGACTGTGCGGACAGCACTTCTGGACGGCAACTAGCGGTGTTGGAGCCCAGGGACAGGAGGAGGAGGAGGAGGTGGAGGAGATAGGAGGGATTGCCACACACACAGCTGGGGAACAGCTGACGTTACTGAACCCCAATAACAGAGGAGGGACTGTTGGGACTGTGCGGACAGCACTTCTGGACGGCAACTAGCGGTGTTGGAGCCCAGGGACAGGAGAAGGTGGAGGAGATAGGAGGGATTGCCACACACACAGCTGGGGAACAGCTGACGTTACTGAACCCCAATAACAGAGGAGCGACTGTTGGGACTGTGCGGACAGCACTTCTGGTCGGCAACTAGTGGTGTTGGAGCCTAGGGACAGGAGGAGGAGGAGGAGGTGGAGGAGATAGGAGGGATTGCCACACACACAGCTGGGGAACAGCTGACGTTACTGAACCCCAATAACAGAGGAGGGACTGTTGGGACTGTGCGGACAGCACTTTTGGATGGCAACTAGCGGTGTTGGAGCCCAGGGACAGGAGGAGGAGGAGTAGGTGGAGGAGATAGGAGGGATTGCCACACACACAGCTGGGGAACAGCTGACGTTACTGAACCCCAATAACAGAGGAGCGACTGTTGGGACTGTTCGGACAGCACTTCTGGACGGCAACTAGCGGTGTTGGAGCCCAGGGACAGGAGGAGGAGGAGGAGGAGGTGGAGGAGATAAGAGGGATTGCCACACACACAGCTGGGGAACAGCTGACGTTACTGAACCCCAATAACAGAGGAGGGACTGTTGGGACTGTGCGGACAGCACTTCTGGATGGCAACTAGCGGTGTTGGAGCCCAGGGACAGGAGGAGGAGGAGGAGGTGGAGGAGATAGGAGGGATTTCCACACACACAGCTGGGGAACAGCTGACGTTACTGAACCCCAATAACAGAGGAGCGACTGTTGGGACTGTGCGGACAGCACTTCTGGTCGGCAACTAGCGGTGTTGGAGCCCAGGGACAGGAGGAGGAGGAGGAGGTGGAGGAGATAGGAGGGATTGCCACACACACAGCTGGGGAACAGCTGACGTTACTGAACCCCAATAACAGAGGAGGGACTGTTGGGACTGTGCGGACAGCACTTCTGGACGGCAACTAGCGGTGTTGGAGCCCAGGGACAGCAGGAAAAGCAGAGGAACACAATAAAGGCCGAAGCCTGATTGGAGAAAGTCGAAAGGGAACCTTTAACCCCCCCCAAGGCATTTGTAGCTGAAAGAGCCAGCTTGTGCAGCACAAAAGATGCAAAAGGAAAAGGTGGCTCTTTTCATTATGCTCCTTGCAAACACAGAACTAAACACTTATAAAATGTGTCCCCTGAAACCGTGAGACCGTCCCGGAGGTGGGACTTTCCTTAGTAATATGACGCAGCACAGCCGTCATTCTTACCCCCCCGGCGCTGCCCGTCTTCTGACATCATTTGGTGTCAGGCTGGCTGCGCCTGTGCAGACGCGCTGGCCGAGAGCCCGCCTCGCAGTGTCGTCTAATGTAATCCCACCGCGGGCCTGGGATCCGTGGCCATGCGCAGTGCCTCGCCTCTCACTCCCCTCCCTACGGCTTCTTAAGACTGTGCGGTGTCATGGCCGTGGCATGCTATTAGGGACCAGCTGACACCACACAGTCTGAAGAAGCCGTAGGGAGATGAGTGAGAGGTGGAGGTTCAGATATGCACTGCGCATGTCCATGGATCTCAGGCCCCCAGTGGGATTAAATCAGAAGACACTGCGAGGCGGGCTGTCCAGCCGCACAGGCGCAGCCATCCTGACACCAAATGATGTCAGAAGACGGGCAGCGCTAAGTGTGCCTGGCCAAGGGATAACATAACAGCGCAGCCTCCGGGACGGAATCAAACAACGCTGAGGAGCCAGGGCACGGTGCCAAGGGGGTAGGAATGACGGCTGTGCTGCGTCATATTACGAAGGAAAGTCCCACCTCCGGGACGATTTTACGGTATCAGTGGACACATTTTATAAGTGTTAAGTTCTGCGTGTGCAAGGAGCTAAACAAAAATAGCTACCTTTTCCTTGTGCAGCATTACTGCTGCACAAGGTGGCTCTTTCAGTAACAAGCGCCTTGGGGGGGGGACAAGTTCCCTTACATTTCAGTTGTTGTGTCAGCGTGGCGGTCGCAGGACACATTGCCGGCTACACAGCTGGGGATCAGCTGACGTTACTGAAACCCAATAACACTGGGTCGTATGTTTTGACTGTGCAGACGGCACTTCTGAGCCTCAACTGGCGGTGTTGGAGCCCAGGAATTTAAGTTCAGGTGGTAGAAAGATGAACACAACAGGAGACCTGGATAACGTAGACAGTGACCTAATTATTTAATCAGGAACAGGAGTGGCAAATTCCTGCGAGATCCAGGCCTTGCTCATTTTCAGGAAAGTAAGCCGGTCAACGTTATCGGAGGATAGTCGCATGCGATGGTCAGTTAGTACACCACCTGCAGCACTAAAGACACGTTCCGATAATACACTAGCCGCAGGGCAAGACAGCACCTCCAATGCATACTGGCTTAGCTCTGGCCATGTATCCAGCTTTGAGACCCAAAACTTGAAAGGGGAAGAGCCGTCTGGGAGTACAGCAAGAGGGCAAGACATGTAGTCTGTCACCATCTGACGGAACCGTTGCCTCCTGCTGACTGGAGCCGTCTGTGATGGTGTAGACTTTTGTGGCGGGCACAGAAAACTGTGCCACAGTTCGGCCATACTGGTCTTGCCTTGGGCAGAGGCACTGCTTCTGCTCCCTCTTTGTGCAGAGCCTCCACCACTGCCTGGACGCACTGAGCTGCTTTGTAATGCACTAGCAGCACTTCTCTCAGTTGGAATGGAGAAGATGATGGAATTGACCAGTGTGTCTTGGTACTCCCGCATTTTTCGCTCCCGGTTCAACGGTGTGATGAGGCTTTCTACGTTGTCCCGGTAGCGAGGATCGAGGAGGGTGAACACCCAATAATCAGACATGTTGAGAATGTGGGCGATGCGGCGGTCGTTTCTCAGGCACTGCAGCATGTAATCCACCATGTGCTGCAGACTGCCAACTGCCCAAGAAACGCTGTCCCCTGCTGGAGGCGTGATCTCTGCCCGCTCGTCATCACCCCACCCTCGCTGTACACACTGAGTACTGGACAATTGTGTAACTCCCTCCTCTGGATGGATGTCTTCCTCCTCCATTGACTCCTCCTCATCCTCCTCACAAACTGTCCCCTGCCTACGCGTTTGTGAGGAACCACGTGGCGCTGACTGTCCAGAAGATGATGGAAATGGTGAATCCTCATCCTCCACCTCTTCCACAACATCATCCCTTAGCGCTTGCAGTGATTTTTCAAGCAGGCAGATAAGGGGGACAGTCATGCTGACTAGTGCATCATCTGCACTCGCCATCCGCGTGGAATAATCGAAGGGACGCAAAACCTGGCAGACGTCCTTCATAGTGGCCCACTCTGTGGTTGTGAAGTCTGAACGGCGCGGAGTGCGACTTCTTTGCGCCTGATGCAGCTGGTACTCCATTACATCTTGCTGCTGCTCACACAACCGCTCCAACATATGTAACGTGGAATTCCACCTGGTAGGTAGGTCACATATGATGCGATGTTCCGGCAGGCGGTGTCGGCGCTGCAGAGCCGCAATGCGTGCTTTTGCCGTGCTGGAACGCCGCAAGTGAGCACACTCTAGGCGGACCTTGTGCAGCAGTGCATCAAGATCTGGATAGTCCCTCAAAAAACTCTGCACGACCAAATTGAGCACATGTGCCAGACATGGGATGTGAGTGAGGTTGCCGAGGCCCAGAGCTGCCACCAGATTTCGGCCATTATCACACACTACCATGCCTGGCTGGAGATTCGCTGGCACAAACCACACATCGCTCTCCTGCTTGATGGCATTCCAGAGCTCCTGCGCTGTGTGGCTTCGATTCCCCAAAGAAATTAATTTCAAGACGGCCTGTTGACGTTTGGCCACGGCTGTGCTCATGTCGGTCGTAACAGGTAAACGTTCACGGGTCCATGTGGAGGTGGACTGTGACGGCTCCTGCAGCGATTATTCTGAGGAACTGGTGTAAGAGGAAGAGTCAATGCATACAGAATGGATTCCTGCAATCCTTGGAGTGGGCAGGACACGTCCTGCGCCACTCGCACGGTCTGTACCCGGCTCAACGACATTAACCCAATGGGCAGTGAGGGAAAGGTATCGCCCCTGTCCATGTTGACTGGTCCACGCATCGGTGGTGAGGTGGACTGTTGTGTATCCGCTTTTTGGGCTCCCCTGGTGGTTGCTGGTGGTACTGGTGACTTGTTTGCACTTTGCTCCTTCTGTTCACCTGCTTCCATCAGTGTTTGGGAGTTTCCTATTTAGCCTTGCTCTCCAGTCATTTCCTTGCCGGTCATCATTGTAACCAGAGCCTTCGGTTGCATGTTCCTGCTACTAGTCTGCTGATCAGCTAAGTGGACTTTGTCCTTTTGTTTTGTACCTTTTGTCCAGTTTGCAGTTTTTGTAATTCTCTGTAGCTGGAAGCTCTTGCGGGCTGAAATTGCCACTCCTGTGTCATGAGTTGACACAGGAGTCTTAAAGTAATTTCAGGATGGTTTTTGAAAGGGTTTTCAGTTGACCGTGAAGTCCTCTTTTGTATCCTTCTGCTATCTAGTAAGTGGACCTCTCTTTGCTAAATCTACTTTCATACTGTGTATGTCTTTTCCTCTTAATTCACCGTTATTACATGTGGGGGGCTGCTATCATCTTTTGGGGTATTTCCCTAGAGGTAAGCCAGGTCTGTTTCTTCCTCTACCAGGCGTAGTTAGTCCTCCGGCTGGCGCGTGGCATTTAGGAAGCCGTAGGTATGCTCCCTGGCTACTGTTAGTTGTGTGGTAGATTTAGCTCACGGTCAACTCGAGTTTCCATCACCCGAGAGCTCGTTCGTTACTTATATGTTTCTTACGTTCCCTTGCCATTGGGAACCATGACAGTGGACCTTGCTACTGACGGCATTCAGTAGCGCGTGTTTTATGTGTCCCTCCACATGCTTGTGCAGGGCAGGGACGGCTTGCCTGCTGAAGTAAAAGCGGCTGGGCACATTGTACTGTGGGACTGCCAATGACATCAAGTCACGGAAGCTGTCAGTCTCCACCAGCCTGAATGACAGCATTTCCAGTGACAGAAGTTTGGCAATGCCTGCAGTCAGAGCCTGTGCTCGTGGGTGGTTTGACGAGAGAGGCCGCCTTTTCTCCCATGCCTGTACTACCGATGGCTGTAGACTGGGCTGGGAGTGTGTGGATGACTGGGAAAGTGGCGCTGCGGGTGGAATTACAGCGGGTCTCTGGACAACAAGGCCAGAGGTTCTTCCACGGCGATCCTGGGAGGAAGCCGAACCAGCTGCGTGTGAGCTGGAGGAAGAGGCAACACGAGCTGAAGAGGTGGTAGCTGCCGCTGTTGGTTGGCCTAGCTCTTCAGTGTGTTTTTCTAACTCCGCCGCGTGCCTGGTGCGCACATGTTTCCACATGTTGGAGGTATTGAGGTTGCTGACATTTTTCCCTCTTTTGACTTTGTGATGACACACCTTGCATTTGACATAGCAAATGTCATCTGCAACTGTGTCAAAAAAGGACCAGGCACTGCAAGTCTTGGGAGCGCCCTTTTTGGCTTTTGGAAGAGACATGCTCCTAACAGGTGCCAAAGCGGAGGCTGCAGGATCCGCAGTCTTCCCCCTCGCTCTCCCTCTTTGGACCGTACGGGGAATCTCTTCCTCAGAGCTGCTCCCACCACCTTCCTGTCCCTCACGCCAAGATAGGTCAAGGACCTCATCATCTACACTACCCTCTGCCCCCAACTGCTCCTCCTGGGTAGTCTCAGCAGCAGAGCACGCACCAGTAAGTGGCACCTGAGTGTCATCATCAGCTGATGCGGCCTGCGATGTGGTGACCGGAGCCACTGTCCCACCCGCCTCTTCAGAGGAAGAGAGAAAAAGCTGTTGGGCATCACTGCACCCTGCCTCTTCTTCCATTTCTCCAATGCTGCTTGGCTGGCCCCCTGTTTCCAAGCCAAGAGATTCAGAGAACAGAAGTAGAGACGGCTCCTGTCCTGGGCTCTCTGTCTGCCTGGGCAATTTGGCAGGTGGTGAAGAGACAGATGGCTGCTCTCCAGTGCTCTGTGTCTGAGAGGATGTGGCACTAATTGAAGTTGATGCATTAGCTGCCATCCATCCGACAACGGCTTCAATTTGTTCTTCATGCAGCAGCGGTGTACGACGCTCTGCGACAAAGCTGCGCATGAATGACTGTTCCCTGGTGAAAGTGGGTGCTGATGAGTCACCGGTGCCCGCAGCAGGCACAGAATCCCCACGTCCCCTCCCTGCTCCGCGCCCATGCCCACGTGCCTTACTCACTGCCTTCTTCATCTTGGTTGACTGATAAAGATAAGCAGAAAAGTACTAATGGCTTTGTGTGCTTATTCCTGAACAACTCCTAACAGGTATAAGAAACACTAATTTTCTAAAGTGTGGACTAGACTTTAATATGAGCTAATGTGGCCTACACAAATGTAAAGTGGTGTAACTGGTGTGTTTGGTGAACTTTATTATTTATTTATTTTTTGGGGGCTGAACTGACAACAGAGAGAGCTGCAGTCACACGGAGACCGTGCAGACAGCCGTAAACGGCGCTGCAAGGCCCAAAAACCCTCCTCTACGTTATCCTATGTAGTGTTTTTTCACAAGTTAGCTGGAGACGGGTGGAAAGACACTAATAGGAATTTTTTGAAAAAATGTGCAGCAGCCTGCACTACTTAAAACAAAAGGAAAATTGATTTTGCGGTATGACGCAGTGAAGAACCCTGAGCTGGAGACAACCAGGCTATGGCTGCTCACAGACTACAGGGCGAGCTGCAGTCACACGGAGACCGTGCAGACAGCCGTAAACGGCGCTGCAAGGCCCAAAAACCCTCCTCTACGTTATCCTATGTAGTGTTTTTCCACAAATTAGCTGGAGATGGGTGGAAAGACACTAATAGGATTTTTTTGAAAAAATGTGCAGCAGCCTGCACTACTTAAAAGAAAAGGAAAATTGATTTTACGGTATGACGCAGTGAAGAACCCTGAGCTGGAGACAACCAGGCTATGGCTGCTCACAGACTACAGGGCGAGCTGCAGTCACACGGAGACCGTGCAGACAGCCGTAAACATCGCTGCAAGGCCCAAAAACCCTCCTCTACGTTATCCTATGTAGTGTTTTTCCACAAATTAGCTGGAGACGGGTGGAAAGACACTAATAGGATTTTTTTGAAAAAATGTGCAGCAGCCTGCACTACTTAAAAGAAAAGGAAAATTGATTTTACGGTATGACGCAGTGAAGAACACTGAGCTGGAGACAACCAGGCTATGGCTGCTCACCGACTACAGGGTGAGCTGCAGTCACACGGAGACCGTGCAGACAGCCGTAAACGGTGCTGCAAGGCCCAAAAACCCTCCTCTACGTTATCCTATGTAGTGTTTTTCCACAAATTAGCTGGAGACGGGTGGAAAGACACTAATAGGATTTTTTTGAAAAAATTAGCAGCAGACTACACTACTTGGAAAAAAAAAAAAAAGAACAGTATGAGGCAATGAACCACCCTCCCTGAACTGAATACAACCAGCTATGGATGGCCTATGTGGCTGCACTCAGACTAGAGAGTGGGCTGCACTGACACACACACACAGAGACCTTGCAGATCGCAGTGAAAACAACGCTACAAGGCAAAAGCAAGGTGATTAGTAGGTGAACACAGCGGTTGCTAAATTAGCCTTGGAAAAGCACAAAGAAGCAAATCACTATCTCTAAACTGGCCCTCAGTCAGCAAACAGCGTCCTGTCACTAACTGAATTCACAGCAGAGTGAGCGCAAAATGGCGCCAGCGACTTTTAAACTGCATCATGACATCATTTCAGCAGCCAATCACAGCCTTGCCAGTAGTTTCAGGCCCTCCATGCTGAACAGGATGTGCCCACACTTGGAATCAGTCTCATTGGCTGATTTCGTACAAAGTTGTGCAGTTTGAATCCTGGGAACTTCCGATTCCGGTATCCAATACGCGGCAAGTATCGGATCTCGGTATCGGAATTCCGATACCGCTAAGTATCGGCCGATACCCGATACTTGCGGTATCGGAATGCTCAACACTAGTCATAGTGTACTTTTTGACACAATTTTGGTTGGCCCCCAAAAATCCAGTCCACATATTTAACAGTGGTCTATCTCCGTCAGATGCTAGATCTGTCTGTGCTCTACAAATAGTTGCTTTTCATGCCTACATTCCACTTTTTTGGCTGTCCGCTACCCTAGGCCTGTACAGTATTTTTGGGTAAAAAAAATTAAAATAACCCCAAGCCACATATAGAAGAGTGTGATGTCTCTATCAGACTCCTGGTCTATCTGTGCTATACAAATAGTTACTTTTCAGGCCTACATTCCACTTTTTTGGCTGTCTGCAACCCTTGCTCAAAACACTATTTTGGGGTAAAAAATAAAAAAATACCAACCACTAGTGTTGAGCATTCCGATACCGCAAGTATCCCGATACCGGGATTCCGATACTTGCCGCGTATCGGATACCGGAATCGGAAGTTCAAAGATTCAAAATGCAGAAATTCAGCCAATGAGAATGATTCCAAGTGTGGGCACATCCTGTTTAGCATGGAGGGCATGAAACTACTGGCAAGGCTGTGATTGGCTGCTGAAATGATGTCATGCTGCAGTTTAAAAGTCGCTGGCGCCATTTTGCGATCACTCTGCTGTGAATTCAGTTAGTGACAGGACGCTGTTTGCTGACTGAGGGCCAGTTTAGAGATAGCGATTTGCTTCTTTGTGCTTTCCAAAGGCTAATTTAGCAACCGCTGTGTTCACCTACTATTCACCTTGCTTTTGCCTTGTAGCGCTGTTTTCACAGCGATCTGCAAGGTCTGTGTGTGTGTGTGTGTGAGTGCAGCCCACTCTCTAGTCTGAGTGCAGCCACATAGGCCATCCATAGCTGGTTGTATTCAGTTCAGGGAGGGTGGTTCATTGCCTCATACTGTTCTTTTTTTTTTTTTTTTTTTTTCAAGTAGTGTAGTCTGCTGCTAATTTATTCAAAAAAATCCTATTAGTGTCTTTCCACCCGTCTCCAGCTAATTTGTGGAAAAACACTACATAGGATAAAGTAGAGGAGGGTTTTTGGGCCTTGCAGCGCCGTTTACGGCTGTCTGCACGGTCTCCGTGTGATTGCAGCTCGCCCTGTAGTCTGTGAGCAGCCATAGCCTGGTTGTCTCCAGCTCAGGGTTGTTCACTGCGTCATACCGCCAAATCAATTTTAATTTTTTTTCAAGTAGTGTAGTCTGCTGCTAATTTATTTAAAAAAATCCTATTAGTGTCTTTCCACCCGTCTCCAGCTAATTTGTGGAAAAACACTACATAGGATAAAGTAGAGGAGGGTTTTTGGGCCTTGCAGCGCCGTTTACGGCTGTCTGCACGGTCTCCGTGTGATTGCAGCTCGCCCTGTAGTCTGTGAGCAGCCATAGCCTGGTTGTCTCCAGCTCAGGGTTGTTCACTGCGTCATACCGCCAAATCAATTTTAATTTTTTTTCAAATAGTGTAGTCTGCTGCTAATTTATTTAAAAAAATCCTATTAGTGTCTTTCCACCCGTCTCCAGCTAATTTGTGGAAAAACACTACATAGGATAAAGTAGAGGAGGGTTTTTGGGCCTTGCAGCGCCGTTTACGGCTGTCTGCACGGTCTCCGTGTGATTGCAGCTCGCCCTGTAGTCTGTGAGCAGCCATAGCCTGGTTGTCTCCAGCTCAGGGTTGTTCACTGCGTCATACCGCCAAATCAATTTTCTTTTTTTTTCAAGTAGTGTAGGTTGCTGCTAATTTATTTAAAAAAATCCTATTAGTGTCTTTCCACCCGTCTCCAGCTAACTTGTGGAAAAACACTACATAGGATAACGTAGAGGAGGGTTTTTGGGCCTTGCAGCGCCGTTTACGTCTGTCTGCACGGTCTCCGTGTGACTGCAGCTCTATCTGTTGTCAGTTCAGCCCCCAAAAAAGAAATAAATAATAAAGTTCACCAAACACACCAGTTACACCACTTTACATTTGTGTAGGCCACATTAGCTCATATTAAAGTCTAGTCCACACTTTAGAAAATTAGTGTTTCTTATACCTGTTAGGAGGAGTTGCTCAGGAATAAGCACACAAATCCGTTAGTACTTTTCTGCTTATCTTTATCAGTCAACCAAGATGAAGAAGGCAGTGAGTAAGGCACGTGGGCGTGGGCGTGGGCGCGGAGCAGGGAGGGGACGTGGGGATTCTGTGCCTGCTGCGGGCACCGGTGACTCATCAGCACCCACTTTCACCAGGCAACAGTCGTTCATGCGCAGCTTTGTGTCAGAGCGCCGTACACCGCTGCTGCGTCAAGAACAAATTGAAGCTGTTGTCGGATGGATGGCAGCTAATGCATCAACTTCCATTAGTGCCACATCCTCTCAGACACAGAGCACTGGAGAGCAGCCATCTGTCTCTTCACCACCTGCCAAATTGCCCAGGCAGACAGAGAGCCCAGGACAGGAGCCGTCTCTACTTCTGTTCTCTGAATCTCTTGGCTTGGAAACAGGGGGCCAGCCAAGCAGCATTGGAGAAATGGAAGAAGAGGCAGGGTGCAGTGATGCCCAACAGCTTTTTCTGTCTTCCTCTGAAGAGGCGGGTGGGCCAGTGGCTCCGGTCACCACATCGCAGGCCGCATCAGCTGATGATGACACTCAGGTGCCACTTACTGGTGCGTGCTCTGCTGCTGAGACTACCCAGGAGGAGCAGTTGGGGGCAGAGGGTAGTGTAGATGATGAGGTCCTCGACCCATCTTGGCGTGAGGGACAGGAAGGTGGTGGGAGCAGCTCTGAGGAAGAGATTCCCCGTACGGCCCAAAGAGGGAGAGGGAGGGGGAAGACTGCGGATCCTGCAGCCTCCGCTTTGGCACCCGTTAGGAGCATGTCTCTTCCAAAAGCCAAAAAGGGCGCTCCCAAGACTTGCAGTGCCTGGTCCTTTTTTGACACAGTTGCAGATGACATTTGCTATGTCAGATGCAACGTGTGTCATCAAAAAGTCAAAAGAGGGAAAAATGTCAGCAACCTCAATACCTCCAACATGTGGAAACATGTGCGCAACAGGCACCCGGCGGAGTTAGAAAAACACACTGAAGAGGTAGGCCAACCAACAGCGGCAGCTACCACCTCTTCAGCTCGTGTTGCCTCTTCCTCTAGCTCACACGCAGCTGGTTCGGCTTCCTCCCAGGATCGCCGTGGAAGAACCTCTGGCCCTGTTGTCCAGAGACCCGCTGTAATTCCACCCGCAGCACCACTTTCCCAGTCATCCACACACTCCCAGCCCAGTCTACAGCCATCGGTAGTACAGGCATGGGAGAAAAGGCGGCCTTTCTCGTCAAACCACCCACGAGCACAGGCTCTGACTGCAGGCATTGCCAAACTTCTGTCACTGGAAATGCTGTCATTCAGGCTGGTGGAGACTGACAGCTTCCGTGACTTGATGTCATTGGCAGTCCCACAGTACAATGTGCCCAGCCGCTTTTACTTCAGCAGGCAAGCCGTCCCTGCCCTGCACAAGCATGTGGAGGGACACATAAAACACGCGCTACTGAACGCCGTCAGTAGCAAGGTCCACCTCACCACCGATGCGTGGACCAGTCAACATGGACAGGGGCGATACCTTTCCCTCACTGCCCATTGGGTTAATGTCGTTGAGCCGGGTACAGACCGTGCGAGTGGCGCAGGACGTGTCCTGCCCACTCCAAGGATTGCAGGAATCCATTCTGTACGCATTGACTCCTCCTCTTACACCAGTTCCTCAGAATCATCGCTGCAGGAGCCGTCACAGTCCACCTCCACATGGACCCGTGATGAACGTGTACCTGTTACGACCGACATGAGCACAGCCGTGGCCAAACGTCAACAGGCCGTGTTGAAATTAATTTTTTTGGGGAATCGTAGCCACACAGCGCAGGAGCTCTGGAATGCCATCAAGCAGGAGAGCGATGTGTGGTTTGTGCCAGCGTATCTCCAGCCAGGCATGGTAGTGTGTGATAATGGCCGAAATCTGGTGGCAGCTCTGGGCCTCGGCAACCTCACTCACATCCCATGTCTGGCACATGTGCTCAATTTGGTCGTGCAGAGCTTTTTGAGGGACTATCCGGATCTTGATGCACTGCTGCACAAGGTCCGCCTAGAGTGTGCTCACTTGCGGCGTTCCAGCACGGCAAAAGCGCGCATTGCGGCTCTGCAGCGCCGACACCGCCTGCCGGAACATCGCATCATATGTGACCTACCTACCAGGTGGAATTCCACGTTACATATGTTGGAGCGGTTGTGTGAGCAGCAGCAAGCTGTAATGGAGTACCAGCTGCTTCAGGCGCAAAAAAGTCGCAGTCAGCGCCGTACAGACTTCACAACCACAGAGTGGGCCACTATGAATGACGTCTGCCAGGTTTTGCGTCCCTTTGATTATTCCACGCGGATGGCGAGTGCAGATGATGCACTAGTCAGCATGACTGTCCCCCTTATCTGCCTGCTTGAAAAATCACTGCAAGCGCTAAGGGATGATGTTGTGGAAGAGGTGGAGGATGAGGATTCACCATTTCCATCATCTTCTGGACAGTCAGCGCCACGTGGTTCCTCACAAACGCGTAGGCAGGGGACAGTTTGTGAGGAGGATGAGGAGGAGTCAATGGAGGAGGAAGACGTCCGTCCAGAGGAGGGAGTTACCGAATTGTCCAGTACTCAGTGTGTACAGCGAGGGTGGGGTGATGACGAGCAGGCAGAGATCACGCCTCCAGCAGGGGACAGCGTTTCTTGGGCAGTTGGCAGTCTGCAGCACATGGTGGATTACATGCTGCAGTGCCTGAGAAACGACCGCCGCATCGCCCACATTCTCAACATGTCTGATTATTGGGTGTTCACCCTCCTCGATCCTCGCTACCGGGACAACGTAGAAAGCCTCATCACACCGTTGAACCGGGAGCGAAAAATGCGGGAGTACCAAGACACACTGGTCAATTCCATCATCTTCTCCATTCCAACTGAGAGAAGTGCTGCTAGTGCATTCCAAAGCAGCTCAGTGCGTCCAGGCAGTGGTGGAGGCTCTGCACAAAGAGGGAGCAGAAGCAGTGCCTCTGCCCAAGGCAAGACCAGTATGGCCCAACTGTGGCACAGTTTTCTGTGCCCCCCACAAAAGTCTACACCATCACAGACGGCTCCAGTCAGCAGGAGGCAACGGTTCCGTCAGATGGTGACAGACTACATGTCTTGCCCTCTTGCTGTACTCCCAGACGGCTCTTCCCCTTTCAAGTTTTGGGTCTCAAAGCTGGATACATGGCCAGAGCTAAGCCAGTATGCATTGGAGGTGCTGTCTTGCCCTGCGGCCAGTGTATTATCGGAACGTGTCTTTAGTGCTGCAGGTGGTGTACTAACTGACCGTCGCATGCGACTATCCTCCGATAACGTTGACCGGCTTACTTTCCTGAAAATGAACAAGGCCTGGATCTCGCAGGAATTTGCCACTCCTCCTCCTGATTAAATAATTAGGTCACTGTATACGTTATCCAGGTCTCCTGTTGTGTTCATCTTTCTACCACCTGAACTTAAATTCCTGGGCTCCAACACCGCCAGTTGAGGCTCAGAAGTGCCGTCTGCACAGTCAAAACATACGACCCAGTGTTATTGGGTTTCAGTAACGTCAGCTGATCCCCAGCTGTGTAGCCGGCAATGTGTCATGCGACCGCCACGCTGACACAACAACTGAAATGTAAGGGAATCTGTCCCCCCCCCCCCAAGGCGTTTGTTACTGAAAGAGCCACCTTGTGCAGCAGTAATGCTGCACAAGGAAAAGGTAGCTATTTTTGTTTAGCACCTTGCACACGCAGAACTTAACACTTATAAAATGTGTCCACTGATACCGTAACACCATCCCGGAGGTGGGACTTTCCTTCGTAATGTGACGCAGCACAGCCGTCATTCCTCCCCCCCCCGGCGCCGCGCACCCGCTCCTCAGCGTTGTTTGATTCCGTCCCGGAGCCTGCGCTGTTATGTTATCCCGTGGCCAGGCACACTTAGCGCTGCCCGTCTTCTGGCATCATTTGGTGTCAGGATGGCTGCGCCTGTGCGGCCGCGCTGGCAGAGAGCCCGCCTCGCAGTGTCTTCTGATTTAATCCCACTGGGGGCCTGGGATCCATGGACATGTGCAGTGCATATCTGAACCTCCACCTCTCACTTATCTCCCTATGGCTTCTTCAGACTGTTCGGTGTCAGCTGGTCCCTAATAGCATGCCACGGCCGTGACACCGCACAGTCTTAAGAAGCCGTAGGGAGGGCAGTGAGAGGCGAGGATATGCACTGCGTATGTCCATGGATCCCAGGCCCCCAGTGGGATTAAATCAGAAGACACTGCGAGGCGGGCTCTCTGCCAGCGCGGCCGCACAGGCGCAGCCATCCTGACACCAAATGATGCCAGAAGACGGGAAGCGCTAAGTGTGCCTGGCCACGGGATAACATAACAGCGCAGGCTCCGGGACAGAATCAAACATCGCTGAGGAGCCAGTGCGCGTCGCCGGGGGGGGGGGTAGGAATGACGGCTGTGCTGCGTCACATTACGAAGGAAAGTCCCACCTCCAGGACGGTTTTACGGTTGCAGGGGACACATTTTATAAGTGTTTAGTTCTGTGTTTGCAAGGAGCATGATGAAAAGAGCCACCTTTTCCTTTTGCATCTTTTGTGCTGCACAAGCTGGCTCTTTCAGCTACAAACGCCTTGGGGGGGGTTAAAGGTTCCCTTTCGACTTTCTCAGGCTTCGGCCTACATTGTGTTCCTCTGCTTTTCCACCTGTCCCTGGGCTCCAACACCGCCAGTTGCCGTCCAGAAGTGCTGTACGCACAGTCAACAGTCCCTCCTCTGTTATTGGGGTTCAGTAACGTCAGCTGTTCCCCTGCTGTGTGTGTGGCAATCCCTCCAACCTCCTCCTCCTCCACCTGTCCCTGGGCTCCAACACCGCCAGTTGCCATCCAGAAGTGCTGTACGCACAGTCAACAGTCCCTCCTCTGTTATTGGGGTTCAGTAACGTCAGCTGTTCCCCTGCTGTGTGTGTGGCAATCCCTCCAACCTCCTCCTCCTCCACCTGTCCCTGGGCTCCAACACCGCCAGTTGCCGTCCAGAAGTGCTGTACGCACAGTCAACAGTCCCTCCTCTGTTATTGGGGTTCAGTAACGTCAGCTGTTCCCCTGCTGTGTGTGTGGCAATCCCTCCAACCTCCTCCTCCTCCACCTGTCCCTGGGCTCCAACACCGCCAGTTGCCATCCAGAAGTGCTGTACGCACAGTCAACAGTCCCTCCTCTGTTATTGGGGTTCAGTAACGTCAGCTGTTCCCCTGCTGTGTGTGTGGCAATCCCTCCTACCTCCTCCAACCTCCTCCAACCTCCTCCTCCTCCACCTGTCCCTGGGCTCCAACACCACCAGTTGCCGTCCAGAAGTGCTGTACGCACAGTCAACAGTCCCTCCTCTGTTATTGGGGTTCAGTAACATCAGCTGTTCCCCTGCTGTGTGTGTGGCAATCCCTCCTACCTCCTCCTACCTCCTCCTCCTCCACCTGTCCCTGGGCTCCAACACCGCCAGTTGCCGTCCAGAAGTGCTGTACGCACAGTCAACAGTCCCTCCTCTGTTATTGGGGTTCAGTAACGTCAGCTGTTCCCCTGCTGTGTGTGTGGCAATCCCTCCAACCTCCTCCAACCTCCTCCTCCTCCACCTGTCCCTGGGCTCCAACACCGCCAGTTGCCGTCCAGAAGTGCTGTACGCACAGTCAACAGTCCCTCCTCTGTTATTGGGGTTCAGTAAGGTCAGCTGTTCCCCTGCTGTGTGTGTGGCAATCCCTCCAACCTCCTCCTACCTCCTCCTCCTCCACCTGTCCCTGGGCTCCAACACCGCCAGTTGCCGTCCAGAAGTGCTGTACGCACAGTCAACAGTCCCTCCTCTGTTATTGGGGTTCAGTAACGTCAGCTGTTCCCCTGCTGTGTGTGTGGCAATCCCTCCTACCTCCTCCAACCTCCTCCAACCTCCTCCTCCTCCACCTGTCCCTTGGCTCCAACACCGCCAGTTGCCGTCCAGAAGTGCTGTACGCACAGTCAACAGTCCCTCCTCTGTTATTGGGGTTCAGTAACGTCAGCTGTTCCCCTGCTGTGTGTGTGGCAATCCCTCCTACCTCCTCCAACCTCCTCCAACCTCCTCCAACCTCCTCCTCCTCCACCTGTCCCTTAGCTCCAACACCGCCAGTTGCCGTCCAGAAGTGCTGTACGCACAGTCAACAGTCCCTCCTCTGTTATTGGGGTTCAGTAACGTCAGCTGTTCCCCTGCTGTGTGTGTGGCAATCCCTCCAACCTCCTCCAACCTCCTCCTCCTCCACCTGTCCCTGGGCTCCAACACCGCCAGTTGCCGTCCAGAAGTGCTGTACGCACAGAGCCAAACACCTCGCAAATGTGTTAGTGGGGTTCAGCACCGCCAGCTGTTCCCCTGCTGTGTATACGGCAACGTGTACTGCGACCGCCACGCAGGCACAACAAGTTAAATTTAAGGGAACCTGTCCCCCCCCCCCAGGCGTTTGTTACTGAAGGAGCCACCTTGTGCAGCAGTAATGATGCAAAGGGAAAAAGTGCCTCTTTTCGTGGTGCTCCTTGCAGATGCTGAACCTAACACTTATGAAATGTGTCCCCTCACAGCGTTCAACCGTCCGGTAGGTGGAACTTTCCTTTGTCATGTGACGCAGCACAGCCGTCATTTTTACCCCCTTGGCGCCGTGCGCCGCCTCCTCAGCGTTGTTTGAATCTGTCCCGGAGCCTGCGCTGTTAGGTTACCCCTTGGCCATGCACACATTTCGCGCTGCCTGTCTTCTGACATCATTTGCTGTCAGGCTGGCTGCGCCTGTGTGTGTGCGCTGTCCGAGATTCAGCCTCGCAGTGTCGTGTAATGTAATCCCACCGCGGGCCTGGGATCCGTGGCCATGCGCAGTGCATATCCTCGCCTCTCACTCCCCTCCCTACGGCTTCTTCAGACTGTTCGGTGTCAGCTGATCCCTAATAGCATGCCACGGCCGTGACACCGCACAGTCTGAAGAAGCCGTAGGGAGGGGAGTGAGAGGTGAGGATATGCACTGCGCATGGCCACGGATCCCAGGCCCGCGGTGGGATTACATTACACGACACCGCGAGGCTGAATCTCGGACAGCGCACCCACACAGGCGCAGCCAGCCTGACAGCAAATGATGTCAGAAGACGGGCAGCGCGAAATGTGTGCATGGCCAAGGGGTAACCTAACAGCGCAGGCTCCGGGACAGATTCAAACAACGCTGAGGAGGCGGCGCACGGCGCCAAGGGGGTAAAAATGACGGCTGTGCTGCGTCACATGACAAAGGAAAGTTCCACCTACCGGACGGTTGAACGCTGTGAGGGGACACATTTCATAAGTGTTAGGTTCAGCATCTGCAAGGACCATAGTTAAAAGAGCTAAGTTTACCTTTTCCAGCATTAGTGGTGTACACGATGGCTCTTCCAGCTACAAACGCCTGGGGGGGGGGGTTAATGGTTTCCTTTCAACTTGCTCCAGTGCAGGCTTCGGCCTACACTCCGCTCCCCCTGCTCCTCCTGCTTACCCTGGGCTCTAACACCGCCAGTTGGGGCCCAGATGTGCTAGCTGCACAGAGAAAAACACCAGCCAATGTGTCAGTGGGGTTCAGCACCGCCAGCTGTTCCCCTGCTGTGCAGCCGGCATCGTGTCCTGCAAAAGCCACGCAGACACAAGAACTGAAATTGAAGGGAACCTGTCCCCCCTCCCCCAGGCGTTTGTACGTTTTAAAGGCCACCTTGTACAGCAGTAATGCTGCATGTGTGCAAGGTGGCTCATAAACGTATTCTCCTCGCACATGTGGAACTGAAAACACGTCTAAAATGTGTCCTCTGTGTGACCATTTAACCGTCCCGGTGGTGTGACTTTCCTTTGTAATGACACGCTGCAACCCCCTTGGTAGCGCTGCCCGTCTTCTGGCATCATTGTTTGGCTGCCTGCGCCTCTGCGGGCGCCCTGACCCACAGAACGCCCCTCGTTGTCTTATTTATTGGGACTGCGAGGGTGTGATTGACGGGCATGATCAGTGCATCAGTTCGCCTGTCCCTCATCTCCTTCCGCCTTCTGCGGACTGTGCGGCTTCATGGCCGTGGCATGCGATAAGGGATCAGATGACGCCGCACAGTCTGAAGCGGGTGTAAGGACCCGTGTGAGAGGCGAACATATGTGCTGCACCAGGCCCTGAATCCCAGCCCCGCAGTGTTTTAACAATGTTAAGACACTGCGGGGCTGGGATTCATGGTCATCGCGAACCGCAGCGGCCGACATTAAATCATGCCAGAACATGGGCAGCGCTAACAGCGCTAGGCCAGGGGATAACACGACAGCGCAGACTCCTGTACAGCAAATAACAACGCTCAGGAGGCTGCACCCAGCACCAAGGTGGGATTCTTGACATCTGTGCTGCGTCTCATTACAAAGGGAACTCGCCCCTCCAACACAGTTTGACTGTTTAAAGGGCTAAATGTTATACGTGTTTCATTCAGCGTGTGCAAGGAGCGAAATTAAAAGAGCAACCTTTGACTTGTGCAGCACTACTGCTGCATAAGCTGTGGCTCTTCTACTTTGTAACCCCTGAGGGGGGGGGTTAAAGGTTACCTTTGAAATTGGTTCAATTAGGCTTCGGCCTACACTCTGCTCCCCCTGCAGAGCCCTGGGCTCCAACACCGCCAGTTGGGGCCCGGTACTGCTAGCTGCACAGAGAAAAACACCAGCCAATGTGTCAGTGGGGTTCAGCACCGCCAGCTGTTCCCCTGCTGTGCAGCCGGCAACGTGTCCTGCAACTGCCACGCAGGCACAACAGACCCAAAAGCTGCCGCCAGTGCAGGCTTCGGCCTACACTCTGCTCCATCTCCTCCTCCTGCTGACCCCGGGCTCCAACACCGCCAGTTGGGGCCCGGTACTGCTAGCTGCACAGAGAAAAACACCAGCCAATGTGTCAGTGGGGTTCAGCACCGCCAGCTGTTCCCCTGCTGTGCAGCCGGCATCGTGTCCTGCAAAAGCCACGCAGACACAAGAACTGAAATTGAAGGGAACCTGTCCCCCCTCCTCCAGGCGTTTGTACGTTTTAAAGGCCACCTTGTACAGCGGTAATGCTGCATGTGTGCAAGGTGGCTCATAAACGTATTCTCCTCGCACATGTGGAACTGAAAACACGTCTAAAATGTGTCCTCTGTGTGACCATTTAACCGTCCCGGTGGTGTGACTTTCCTTTGTAATGACACGCTGCAACCCCCTTGGTAGCGCTGCCCGTCTTCAGGCATCATTGTTTGGCTGCCTGCGCCTCTGCGGGCGCCCTGACCCACAGAACGCCCCTCGTTGTCTTATTTATTGGGACTGCGAGGGTGTGATTGACGGGCATGATCAGTGCATCAGTTCGCCTGTCCCTCATCTCCTTCCGCCTTCTGCGGACTGTGCGGCTTCATGGCCGTGGCATGCGATAAGGGATCAGATGACGCCGCACAGTCTGAAGCGGGTGTAAGGACCCGAGTGTGAGAGGCGAACATATGTGCTGCGCCAGGCCCTGAATCCCAGCCCCGCAGTGTTTTAACAATGTTAAGACACTGCGGGGCTAGGATTCATGGTCATCGCGAACCGCACCGGCCGACATTAAATCATGCCAGAACATGGGCAGCGCTAACAGCGCTAGGCCAGGGGATAACACGACAGCGCAGACTCCTGTACAGCAAATAACAACGCTCAGGAGGCTGCACCCAGCACCAAGGTGGGATTCTTGACATCTGTGCTGCGTCTCATTACAAAGGGAACTCGCCCCTCCAACACAGTTTGACTGTTTAAAGGGCTAAATGTTATACGTGTTTCATTCAGCGTGTGCAAGGAGCAAAATTAATAGAGCAACCTTTGACTTGTGCAGCACTACTGCTGCATAAGCTGTGGCTCTTCTACTTTGTAACCCCTGAGGGGGGGGGGTTAAAGGTTACCTTTGAAATTGGTTCAATTAGGCTTCGGCCTACACTCTGCTCCCCCTGCAGAGCCCTGGGCTCCAACACCGCCAGTTGGGGCCCGGTACTGCTAGCTGCACAGAGAAAAACACCAGCCAATGTGTCAGTGGGGTTCAGCACCGCCAGCTGTTCCCCTGCTGTGCAGCCGGCAACGTGTCCTGCAACTGCCACGCAGGCACAACAGACCCAAAAGCTGCCGCCAGTGCAGGCTTTGGCCTACACTCTGCTCCATCTCCTCCTCCTGCTGACCCCGGGCTCCAACACCGCCAGTTGGGGCCCGGTACTGCTAGCTGCACAGAGAAAAACACCAGCCAATGTGTCAGTGGGGTTCAGCACCGCCAGCTGTTCCCCTGCTGTGCAGCAGGCATCGTGTCCTGCAAAAGCCACGCAGACACAAGAACTGAAATTGAAGGGAACCTGTCCCCCCTCCCCCAGGCGTTTGTACGTTTTAAAGGCCACCTTGTACAGCGGTAATGCTGCATGTGTGCAAGGTGGCTCATAAACGTATTCTCCTCGCACATGTGGAACTGAAAACACGTCTAAAATGTGTCCTCTGTGTGACCATTTAACCGTCCCGGTGGTGTGACTTTCCTTTGTAATGACACGCTGCAACCCCCTTGGTAGCGCTGCCTGTCTTCTGGCATCATTGTTTGGCTGCCTGCGCCTCTGCGGGCGCCCTGACCCACAGAACGCCCCTCGTTGTCTTATTTATTGGGACTGCGAGGGTGTGATTGACGGGCATGATCAGTGCATCAGTTCGCCTGTCCCTCATCTCCTTCCGCCTTCTGCGGACTGTGCGGCTTCATGGCCGTGGCATGCGATAAGGGATCAGATGACGCCGCACAGTCTGAAGCGGGTGTAAGGACCCGAGTGTGAGAGGCGAACATATGTGCTGCGCCAGGCCCTGAATCCCAGCCCCGCAGTGTTTTAACAATGTTAAGACACTGCGGGGCTGGGATTCATGGTCATCGCGAACCGCACCGGCCGACATTAAATCATGCCAGAACATGGGCAGCGCTAACAGCGCTAGGCCAGGGGATAACACGACAGCGCAGACTCCTGTACAGCAAATAACAACGCTCAGGAGGCTGCACCCAGCACCAAGGTGGGATTCTTGACATCTGTGCTGCGTCTCATTACAAAGGGAACTCGCCCCTCCAACACAGTTTGACTGTTTAAAGGGCTAAATGTTATACGTGTTTCATTCAGCGTGTGCAAGGAGCGAAATTAAAAGAGCAACCTTTGACTTGTGCAGCACTACTGCTGCATAAGCTGTGGCTCTTCTACTTTGTAACCCCTGAGGGGGGGGGTTAAAGGTTACCTTTGAAATTGGTTCAATTAGGCTTCGGCCTACACTCTGCTCCCCCTGCAGAGCCCTGGGCTCCAACACCGCCAGTTGGGGCCCGGTACTGCTAGCTGCACAGAGAAAAACACCAGCCAATGTGTCAGTGGGGTTCAGCACCGCCAGCTGTTCCCCTGCTGTGCAGCCGGCAACGTGTCCTGCAACTGCCACGCAGGCACAACAGACCCAAAAGCTGCCGCCAGTGCAGGCTTCAGCCTACACTCTGCTCCATCTCCTCCTCCTGCTGACCCCGGGCTCCAACACCGCCAGTTGGGGCCCGGTACTGCTAGCTGCACAGAGAAAAACACCAGCCAATGTGTCAGTGGGGTTCAGCACCGCCAGCTGTTCCCCTGCTGTGCAGCCGGCATCGTGTCCTGCAAAAGCCACGCAGACACAAGAACTGAAATTGAAGGGAACCTGTCCCCCCTCCCCCAGGCGTTTGTACGTTTTAAAGGCCACCTTGTACAGCGGTAATGCTGCATGTGTGCAAGGTGGCTCATAAACGTATTCTCCTCGCACATGTGGAACTGAAAACACGTCTAAAATGTGTCCTCTGTGTGACCATTTAACCGTCCCGGTGGTGTGACTTTCCTTTGTAATGACACGCTGCAACCCCCTTGGTAGCGCTGCCCGTCTTCTGGCATCATTGTTTGGCTGCCTGCGCCTCTGCGGGCGCCCTGACCCACAGAACGCCCCTCGTTGTCTTATTTATTGGGACTGCGAGGGTGTGATTGACGGGTATGATCAGTGCATCAGTTCGCCTGTCCCTCATCTCCTTCCGCCTTCTGCGGACTGTGCGGCTTCATGGCCGTGGCATGCAGTAAGGGATCAGATGACGCCGCACAGTCTGAAGCGGGTGTAAGGACCCGAGTGTGAGAGGCGAACATATGTGCTGCGCCAGGCCCTGAATCCCAGCCCCGCAGTGTTTTAACAATGTTAAGACACTGCGGGGCTGGGATTCATGGTCATCGCGAACCGCAGCGGCCGACATTAAATCATGCCAGAACATGGGCAGCGCTAACAGCGCTAGGCCAGGGGATAACACGACAGCGCAGACTCCTGTACAGCAAATAACAACGCTCAGGAGGCTGCACCCAGCACCAAGGTGGGATTCTTGACATCTGTGCTGCGTCTCATTACAAAGGGAACTCGCCCCTCCAACACAGTTTGACTGTTTAAAGGGCTAAATGTTATACGTGTTTCATTCAGCGTGTGCAAGGAGCGAAATTAAAAGAGCAACCTTTGACTTGTGCAGCACTACTGCTGCATAAGCTGTGGCTCTTCTACTTTGTAACCCCTGAGGGGGGGGGTTAAAGGTTACCTTTGAAATTGGTTCAATTAGGCTTCGGCCTACACTCTGCTCCCCCTGCAGAGCCCTGGGCTCCAACACCGCCAGTTGGGGCCCGGTACTGCTAGCTGCACAGAGAAAAACACCAGCCAATGTGTCAGTGGGGTTCAGCACCGCCAGCTGTTCCCCTGCTGTGCAGCCGGCAACGTGTCCTGCAACTGCCACGCAGGCACAACAGACCCAAAAGCTGCCGCCAGTGCAGGCTTCGGCCTACACTCTGCTCCATCTCCTTCTCCTACTGACCCCGGGCTCCAACACCGCCAGTTGGGGCCCGGTACTGCTAGCTGCACAGAGAAAAACACCAGCCAATGTGTCAGTGGGGTTCAGCACCGCCAGCTGTTCCCCTGCTGTGAAGCCGGCATCGTGTCCTGCAAAAGCCACGCAGACACAAGAACTGAAATTGAAGGGAACCTGTCCCCCCTCCCCCAGGCGTTTGTACGTTTTAAAGGCCACCTTGTACAGCGGTAATGCTGCATGTGTGCAAGGTGGCTCATAAACGTATTCTCCTCGCACATGTGGAACTGAAAACACGTCTAAAATGTGTCCTCTGTGTGACCATTTAACCGTCCCGGTGGTGTGACTTTCCTTTGTAATGACACGCTGCAACCCCCTTGGTAGCGCTGCCCGTCTTCTGGCATCATTGTTTGGCTGCCTGCGCCTCTGCGGGCGCCCTGACCCACAGAACGCCCCTCGTTGTCTTATTTATTGGGACTGCGAGGGTGTGATTGACGGGCATGATCAGTGCATCAGTTCGCCTGTCCCTCATCTCCTTCCGCCTTCTGCGGACTGTGCGGCTTCATGGCCGTGGCATGCGATAAGGGATCAGATGACGCCGCACAGTCTGAAGCGGGTGTAAGGACCCGAGTGTGAGAGGCGAACATATGTGCTGCGCCAGGCCCTGAATCCCAGCCCCGCAGTGTTTTAACAATGTTAAGACACTGCGGGGCTGGGATTCATGGTCATCGCGAACCGCAGCGGCCGACATTAAATCATGCCAGAACATGGGCAGCGCTAACAGCGCTAGGCCAGGGGATAACACGACAGCGCAGACTCCTGTACAGCAAATAACAACGCTCAGGAGGCTGCACCCAGCACCAAGGTGGGATTCTTGACATCTGTGCTGCGTCTCATTACAAAGGGAACTCGCCCCTCCAACACAGTTTGACTGTTTAAAGGGCTAAATGTTATACGTGTTTCATTCAGCGTGTGCAAGGAGCGAAATTAAAAGAGCAACCTTTGACTTGTGCAGCACTACTGCTGCATAAGCTGTGGCTCTTCTACTTTGTAACCCCTGAGGGGGGGGGGTTAAAGGTTACCTTTGAAATTGGTTCAATTAGGCTTCGGCCTACACTCTGCTCCCCCTGCAGAGCCCTGGGCTCCAACACCGCCAGTTGGGGCCCGGTACTGCTAGCTGCACAGAGAAAAACACCAGCCAATGTGTCAGTGGGGTTCAGCACCGCCAGCTGTTCCCCTGCTGTGCAGCCGGCAACGTGTCCTGCAACTGCCACGCAGGCACAACAGACCCAAAAGCTGCCGCCAGTGCAGGCTTCGGCCTACACTCTGCTCCATCTCCTCCTCCTGCTGACCCCGGGCTCCAACACCGCCAGTTGGGGCCCGGTACTGCTAGCTGCACAGAGAAAAACACCAGCCAATGTGTCAGTGGGGTTCAGCACCGCCAGCTGTTCCCCTGCTGTGCAGCCGGCATCGTGTCCTGCAAAAGCCACGCAGACACAAGAACTGAAATTGAAGGGAACCTGTCCCCCCTCCCCCAGGCGTTTGTACGTTTTAAAGGCCACCTTGTACAGCGGTAATGCTGCATGTGTGCAAGGTGGCTCATAAACGTATTCTCCTCGCACATGTGGAACTGAAAACACGTCTAAAATGTGTCCTCTGTGTGACCATTTAACCGTCCCGGTGGTGTGACTTTCCTTTGTAATGACACGCTGCAACCCCCTTGGTAGCGCTGCCCGTCTTCTGGCATCATTGTTTGGCTGCCTGCGCCTCTGCGGGCGCCCTGACCCACAGAACGCCCCTCGTTGTCTTATTTATTGGGACTGCGAGGGTGTGATTGACGGGCATGATCAGTGCATCAGTTCGCCTGTCCCTCATCTCCTTCCGCCTTCTGCGGACTGTGCGGCTTCATGGCCGTGGCATGCGATAAGGGATCAGATGACGCCGCACAGTCTGAAGCGGGTGTAAGGACCCGAGTGTGAGAGGCGAACATATGTGCTGCGCCAGGCCCTGAATCCCAGCCCCGCAGTGTTTTAACAATGTTAAGACACTGCGGGGCTGGGATTCATGGTCATCGCGAACCGCAGCGGCCGACATTAAATCATGCCAGAACATGGGCAGCGCTAACAGCGCTAGGCCAGGGGATAACACGACAGCGCAGACTCCTGTACAGCAAATAACAACGCTCAGGAGGCTGCACCCAGCACCAAGGTGGGATTCTTGATATCTGTGCTGCGTCTCATTACAAAGGGAACTCGCCCCTCCAACACAGTTTGACTGTTTAAAGGGCTAAATGTTATACGTGTTTCATTCAGCGTGTGCAAGGAGCGAAATTAAAAGAGCAACCTTTGACTTGTGCAGCACTACTGCTGCATAAGCTGTGGCTCTTCTACTTTGTAACCCCTGAGGGGGGGGGGTTAAAGGTTACCTTTGAAATTGGTTCAATTAGGCTTCGGCCTACACTCTGCTCCCCCTGCAGAGCCCTGGGCTCCAACACCGCCAGTTGGGGCCCGGTACTGCTAGCTGCACAGAGAAAAACACCAGCCAATGTGTCAGTGGGGTTCAGCACCGCCAGCTGTTCCCCTGCTGTGCAGCCGGCAACGTGTCCTGCAACTGCCACGCAGGCACAACAGACCCAAAAGCTGCCGCCAGTGCAGGCTTCGGCCTACACTCTGCTCCATCTCCTCCTCCTGCTGACCCCGGGCTCCAACACCGCCAGTTGGGGCCCGGTACTGCTAGCTGCACAGAGAAAAACACCAGCCAATGTGTCAGTGGGGTTCAGCACCGCCAGCTGTTCCCCTGCTGTGCAGCCGGCATCGTGTCCTGCAAAAGCCACGCAGACACAAGAACTGAAATTGAAGGGAACCTGTCCCCCCTCCCCCAGGCGTTTGTACGTTTTAAAGGCCACCTTGTACAGCGGTAATGCTGCATGTGTGCAAGGTGGCTCATAAACGTATTCTCCTCGCACATGTGGAACTGAAAACACGTCTAAAATGTGTCCTCTGTGTGACCATTTAACCGTCCCGGTGGTGTGACTTTCCTTTGTAATGACACGCTGCAACCCCCTTGGTAGCGCTGCCCGTCTTCTGGCATCATTGTTTGGCTGCCTGCGCCTCTGCGGGCGCCCTGACCCACAGAACGCCCCTCGTTGTCTTATTTATTGGGACTGCGAGGGTGTGATTGACGGGCATGATCAGTGCATCAGTTCGCCTGTCCCTCATCTCCTTCCGCCTTCTGCGGACTGTGCGGCTTCATGGCCGTGGCATGCGATAAGGGATCAGATGACGCCGCACAGTCTGAAGCGGGTGTAAGGACCCGAGTGTGAGAGGCGAACATATGTGCTGCACCAGGCCCTGAATCCCAGCCCCGCAGTGTTTTAACAATGTTAAGACACTGCGGGGCTGGGATTCATGGTCATCGCGAACCGCACCGGCCGACATTAAATCATGCCAGAACATGGGCAGCGCTAACAGCGCTAGGCCAGGGGATAACACGACAGCGCAGACTCCTGTACAGCAAATAACAACGCTCAGGAGGCTGCACCCAGCACCAAGGTGGGATTCTTGACATCTGTGCTGCGTCTCATTACAAAGGGAACTCGCCCCTCCAACACAGTTTGACTGTTTAAAGGGCTAAATGTTATACGTGTTTCATTCAGCGTGTGCAAGGAGCGAAATTAAAAGAGCAACCTTTGACTTGTGCAGCACTACTGCTGCATAAGCTGTGGCTCTTCTACTTTGTAACCCCTGAGGGGGGGGGTTAAAGGTTACCTTTGAAATTGGTTCAATTAGGCTTCGGCTTACACTCTGCTCCCCCTGCAGAGCCCTGGGCTCCAACACCGCCAGTTGGGGCCCGGTACTGCTAGCTGCACAGAGAAAAACACCAGCCAATGTGTCAGTGGGGTTCAGCACCGCCAGCTGTTCCCCTGCTGTGCAGCCGGCAACGTGTCCTGCAGCTGCCACGCAGGCACAACAGACCCAAAAGCTGCCGCCAGTGCAGGCTTCGGCCTACACTCTGCTCCATCTCCTCCTCCTGCTGACCCCGGGCTCCAACACCGCCAGTTGGGGCCCGGTACTGCTAGCTGCACAGAGAAAAACACCAGCCAATGTGTCAGTGGGGTTCAGCACCGCCAGCTGTTCCCCTGCTGTGCAGCCGGCATCGTGTCCTGCAAAAGCCACGCAGACACAAGAACTGAAATTGAAGGGAACCTGTCCCCCCTCCCCCAGGCGTTTGTACGTTTTAAAGGCCACCTTGTACAGCGGTAATGCTGCATGTGTGCAAGGTGGCTCATAAACGTATTCTCCTCGCACATGTGGAACTGAAAACACGTCTAAAATGTGTCCTCTGTGTGACCATTTAACCGTCCCGGTGGTGTGACTTTCCTTTGTAATGACACGCTGCAACCCCCTTGGTAGCGCTGCCCGTCTTCTGGCATCATTGTTTGGCTGCCTGCGCCTCTGCGGGCGCCCTGACCCACAGAACGCCCCTCGTTGTCTTATTTATTGGGACTGCGAGGGTGTGATTGACGGGCATGATCAGTGCATCAGTTCGCCTGTCCCTCATCTCCTTCCGCCTTCTGCGGACTGTGCGGCTTCATGGCCGTGGCATGCGATAAGGGATCAGATGACGCCGCACAGTCTGAAGCGGGTGTAAGGACCCGAGTGTGAGAGGCGAACATATGTGCTGCGCCAGGCCCTGAATCCCAGCCCCGCAGTGTTTTAACAATGTTAAGACACTGCGGGGCTGGGATTCATGGTCATCGCGAACCGCAGCGGCTGACATTAAATCATGCCAGAACATGGGCAGCGCTAACAGCGCTAGGCCAGGGGATAACACGACAGCGCAGACTCCTGTACAGCAAATAACAACGCTCCGGAGGCTGCACCCAGCACCAAGGTGGGATTCTTGACATCTGTGCTGCGTCTCATTACAAAGGGAACTCGCCCCTCCAACACAGTTTGACTGTTTAAAGGGCTAAATGTTATACGTGTTTCATTCAGCGTGTGCAAGGAGCGAAATTAAAAGAGCAACCTTTGACTTGTGCAGCACTACTGCTGCATAAGCTGTGGCTCTTCTACTTTGTAACCCCTGAGGGGGGGGGGGTTAAAGGTTACCTTTGAAATTGGTTCAATTAGGCTTCGGCCTACACTCTGCTCCCCCTGCAGAGCCCTGGGCTCCAACACCGCCAGTTGGGGCCCGGTACTGCTAGCTGCACAGAGAAAAACACCAGCCAATGTGTCAGTGGGGTTCAGCACCGCCAGCTGTTCCCCTGCTGTGCAGCCGGCAACGTGTCCTGCAACTGCCACGCAGGCACAACAGACCCAAAAGCTGCCGCCAGTGCAGGCTTCGGCCTACACTCTGCTCCATCTCCTCCTCCTGCTGACCCCGGGCTCCAACACCGCCAGTTGGGGCCCGGTACTGCTAGCTGCACAGAGAAAAACACCAGCCAATGTGTCAGTGGGGTTCAGCACCGCCAGCTGTTCCCCTGCTGTGCAGCCAGCATCGTGTCCTGCAAAAGCCACGCAGACACAAGAACTGAAATTGAAGGGAACCTGTCCCCCCTCCCCCAGGCGTTTGTACGTTTTAAAGGCCACCTTGTACAGCGGTAATGCTGCATGTGTGCAAGGTGGCTCATAAACGTATTCTCCTCGCACATGTGGAACTGAAAACACGTCTAAAATGTGTCCTCTGTGTGACCATTTAACCGTCCCGGTGGTGTGACTTTCCTTTGTAATGACACGCTGCAACCCCCTTGGTAGCGCTGCCCGTCTTCTGGCATCATTGTTTGGCTGCCTGCGCCTCTGCGGGCGCCCTGACCCACAGAACGCCCCTCGTTGTCTTATTTATTGGGACTGCGAGGGTGTGATTGACGGGCATGATCAGTGCATCAGTTCGCCTGTCCCTCATCTCCTTCCGCCTTCTGCGGACTGTGCGGCTTCATGGCCGTGGCATGCGATAAGGGATCAGATGACGTCGCACAGTCTGAAGCGGGTGTAAGGACCCGAGTGTGAGAGGCGAACATATGTGCTGCACCAGGCCCTGAATCCCAGCCCCGCAGTGTTTTAACAATGTTAAGACACTGCGGGGCTGGGATTCATGGTCATCGCGAACCGCACCGGCCGACATTAAATCATGCCAGAACATGGGCAGCGCTAACAGCGCTAGGCCAGGGGATAACACGACAGCGCAGACTCCTGTACAGCAAATAACAACGCTCAGGAGGCTGCACCCAGCACCAAGGTGGGATTCTTGACATCTGTGCTGCGTCTCATTACAAAGGGAACTCGCCCCTCCAACACAGTTTGACTGTTTAAAGGGCTAAATGTTATACGTGTTTCATTCAGCGTGTGCAAGGAGCAAAATTAAAAGAGCAACCTTTGACTTGTGCAGCACTACTGCTGCATAAGCTGTGGCTCTTCTACTTTGTAACCCCTGAGGGGGGGGGTTTAAAGGTTACCTTTGAAATTGGTTCAATTAGGCTTCGGCCTACACTCTGCTCCCCCTGCAGAGCCCTGGGCTCCAACACCGCCAGTTGGGGCCCGGTACTGCTAGCTGCACAGAGAAAAACACCAGCCAATGTGTCAGTGGGGTTCAGCACCGCCAGCTGTTCCCCTGCTGTGCAGCCGGCAACGTGTCCTGCAACTGCCACGCAGGCACAACAGACCCAAAAGCTGCCGCCAGTGCAGGCTTCGGCCTACACTCTGCTCCATCTCCTCCTCCTGCTGACCCCGGGCTCCAACACCGCCAGTTGGGGCCCGGTACTGCTAGCTGCACAGAGAAAAACACCAGCCAATGTGTCAGTGGGGTTCAGCACCGCCAGCTGTTCCCCTGCTGTGCAGCCGGCATCGTGTCCTGCAAAAGCCACGCAGACACAAGAACTGAAATTGAAGGGAACCTGTCCCCCCTCCCCCAGGCGTTTGTACGTTTTAAAGGCCACCTTGTACAGCGGTAATGCTGCATGTGTGCAAGGTGGCTCATAAACGTATTCTCCTCGCACATGTGGAACTGAAAACACGTCTAAAATGTGTCCTCTGTGTGACCATTTAACCGTCCCGGTGGTGTGACTTTCCTTTGTAATGACACGCTGCAACCCCCTTGGTAGCGCTGCCCGTCTTCTGGCATCATTGTTTGGCTGCCTGCGCCTCTGCGGGCGCCCTGACCCACAGAACGCCCCTCGTTGTCTTATTTATTGGGACTGCGAGGGTGTGATTGACGGGCATGATCAGTGCATCAGTTCGCCTGTCCCTCATCTCCTTCCGCCTTCTGCGGACTGTGCGGCTTCATGGCCGTGGCATGCGATAAGGGATCAGATGACGCCGCACAGTCTGAAGCGGGTGTAAGGACCCGAGTGTGAGAGGCGAACATATGTGCTGCGCCAGGCCCTGAATCCCAGCCCCGCAGTGTTTTAACAATGTTAAGACACTGCGGGGCTGGGATTCATGGTCATCGCGAACCGCACCGGCCGACATTAAATCATGCCAGAACATGGGCAGCGCTAACAGCGCTAGGCCAGGGGATAACACGACAGCGCAGACTCCTGTACAGCAAATAACAATGCTCAGGAGGCTGCACCCAGCACCAAGGTGGGATTCTTGACATCTGTGCTGCGTCTCATTACAAAGGGAACTCGCCCCTCCAACACAGTTTGACTGTTTAAAGGGCTAAATGTTATACGTGTTTCATTCAGCGTGTGCAAGGAGCGAAATTAAAAGAGCAACCTTTGACTTGTGCAGCACTACTGCTGCATAAGCTGTGGCTCTTCTACTTTGTAACCCCTGAGGGGGGGGGGGTTAAAGGTTACCTTTGAAATTGGTTCAATTAGGCTTCGGCCTACACTCTGCTCCCTGTTATGGTTCTCAATGGCAAGAGAACATAGCCCAGCATACATAGGAACTAGCTCTTGGAAGGATGGAAACTTAAACTGACCATGAACTAAACCTGCCGCACAACTAACAGTAGCCGGGTAGCGTAGCCTGCGTTTTAGCCCTAGACGCCCAGCGCCGGCCGGAGGACTAACTAATCCTGGCAGAGGAAAATATAGTCCTGGCTCACCTCTAGAGAAATTTCCCCGAAAGGCAGACAGAGGCCCCCACATATATTGGCGGTGATTTAAGATGAAAATGACAAACGTAGTATGAAAATAGGTTTAGCAAAATCGAGGTCCGCTCACTAGATAGCAGGAAGACAGAAAGGGTACTCTCATGGTCAGCTGAAAACCCTATCAATACACCATCCTGAAATTACTTTAAGACTCTAGTATTAACTCATAACATCAGAGTGGCAATTTCAGATCACAAGAGCTTTCCAGACACAGAAACGAAACTGCAGCTGTGAACTGGAACAAAATGCAAAAAACAAACAAGGACAAAAGTCCGACTTAGCTGGAAGTTGTCTGGTAGCAGGAACATGCACAGAAAGGATTCTGATTACAATGATGACCGGCATGGAAGTGACAGAGGAGCAAGGTTAAATAGCGACTCCCACATCCTGATGGGAACAGGTGAACAGAGGGGATGATGCACACAAGTTCAATTCCACCAGTGGCCACCGGGGGAGCCCAAAATCCAATTTCACAACAGTACCCCCCCCCTCAAGGAGGGGGCACCGAACCCTCACCAGAACCACCAGGGCGATCAGGATGAGCCCTATGAAAGGCACGGACCAGATCGGAGGCATGAACATCAGAGGCAGTCACCCAAGAATTATCCTCCTGACCGTATCCCTTCCATTTGACCAGATACTGGAGTTTCCGTCTGGAAACACGGGAGTCCAAGATTTTTTCCACAACGTACTCCAACTCGCCCTCAACCAACACCGGAGCAGGAGGCTCAACGGAAGGCACAACCGGTACCTCATACCTGCGCAACAATGACCGATGAAAAACATTATGAATAGAAAAAGATGCAGGGAGGTCCAAACGGAAGGACACAGGGTTAAGAATCTCCAATATCTTGTACGGGCCGATGAACCGAGGCTTAAACTTAGGAGAAGAAACCCTCATAGGGACAAAACGAGAAGACAACCACACCAAGTCCCCGACACAAAGCCGAGGACCAACCCGACACCGGCGGTTGGCAAAAAGCTGAGTCTTCTCCTGGGACAACTTCAAATTGTCCACCACCTGCCCCCAAATCTGATGCAACCTCTCCACCACAGCATCCACTCCAGGACAATCCGAAGATTCCACCTGACCGGAGGAAAATCGAGGATGAAACCCCGAATTACAGAAAAAAGGAGACACCAAGGTGGCAGAGCTGGCCCGATTATTGAGGGCAAACTCCGCTAAAGGCAAAAAAGCAACCCAATCATCCTGATCTGCAGACACAAAACACCTCAAATATGTCTCCAAAGTCTGATTCGTCCGCTCGGTCTGGCCATTAGTCTGAGGATGGAAAGCAGACGAGAAAGACAAATCTATGCCCATCCTAGCACAGAATGCCCGCCAAAATCTAGACACGAATTGGGTTCCTCTGTCAGAAACGATATTCTCCGGAATACCATGCAAACGAACCACATTTTGAAAAAACAGAGGAACCAACTCGGAAGAAGAAGGCAACTTAGGCAGGGGAACCAAATGGACCATCTTAGAGAAACGGTCACACACCACCCAGATGACAGACATCTTCTGAGAAACAGGAAGATCCGAAATAAAATCCATCGAGATGTGCGTCCAAGGCCTCTTCGGGATAGGCAAGGGCAACAACAATCCACTAGCCCGAGAACAACAAGGCTTGGCCCGAGCACAAACGTCACAAGACTGCACAAAGCCTCGTACATCTCATGACAGAGAAGGCCACCAGAAGGACCTTGCCACCAAATCCCTGGTACCAAAGATTCCAGGATGACCTGCCAACGCAGAAGAATGAACCTCAGAAATGACTTTACTGGTCCAATCATCAGGAACAAACAGTCTACCAGGTGGGCAACGATCAGGTCTATCCGCCTGAAAATCCTGCAAGGCCCGCCGCAGGTCTGGAGAAACGGCAGACAATATCACTCCATCCTTAAGGATACCTGTAGGTTCAGAATTACCAGGGGAGTCAGGCTCAAAACTCCTAGAAAGGGCATCAGCCTTAACATTCTTAGAACCCGGTAGGTATGACACCACAAAATTAAACCGAGAGAAAAACAACGACCAGCGCGCCTGTCTAGGATTCAGGCGTCTGGCGGACTCAAGATAAATTAAATTTTTGTGGTCGGTCAATACCACCACCTGATGTCTAGCCCCCTCAAGCCAATGACGCCACTCCTCAAAAGCCCACTTCATGGCCAAAAGCTCCCGATTCCCAATATCATAATTCCGCTCGGCGGGCGAAAATTTACGAGAAAAAAAAGCACAAGGTTTAATCACGGAGCAGTCGGAACTTCTCTGCGACAAAACCGCCCCAGCTCCGATTTCTGAAGCGTCGACCTCAACCTGAAAAGGAAGAGCAACATCAGGCTGACGCAACACAGGGGCGGAAGAAAAGCGGCGCTTAAGCTCCCGAAAGGCCTCCACAGCAGCAGGGGACCAATCAGCAACATCAGCACCCTTCTTAGTCAAATCAGTCAATGGTTTAACAACATCAGAAAAACCAGCAATAAATCGACGATAAAAGTTAGCAAAGCCCAAAAATTTCTGAAGACTCTTAAGAGAAGAGGGTTGCGTCCAATCACAAATAGCCCGAACCTTGACAGGATCCATCTCGATGGAAGAGGGGGAAAAAATGTATCCCAAGAAGGAAATCTTTTGAACCCCAAAAACGCACTTAGAACCCTTCACACACAAGGAATTAGACCGCAAAACTTGAAAAACCCTCCTGACCTGCTGGACATGAGAGTCCCAGTCATCCGAAAAAATCTGAATATCATCCAGATACACGATCATAAATTTATCCAAATAATCACGGAAAATGTCATGCATAAAGGACTGAAAGACTGAAGGGGCATTTGAAAGGCCAAAAGGCATCACCAAATACTCAAAGTGGCCCTCGGGCGTATTAAATGCGGTTTTCCACTCATCCCCCTGCTTAATTCGCACCAAATTATACGCCCCACGGAGATCTATCTTAGAGAACCACTTGGCCCCCTTTATGCGAGCAAACAAATCAGTCAGCAGTGGCAACGGATATTGATATTTAACCGTGATTTTATTCAAAAGCCGATAATCAATACACGGCCTCAAAGAGCCATCTTTCTTAGACACAAAGAAAAAACCGGCTCCTAAGGGAGATGACGAAGGACGAATATGTCCCTTTTCCAAGGACTCCTTTATATATTCTCGCATAGCAGCATGTTCAGGCACAGACAGATTAAATAAACGACCCTTAGGGTATTTACTACCCGGAATTAAATCTATGGCACAATCGCACTCCCGGTGCGGAGGTAATGAACCAAGCTTAGGTTCTTCAAAAACGTCACGATAGTCAGACAAGAATTCAGGAATCTCAGAGGGAATAGATGACGAAATGGAAACCAAAGGTACGTCCCCATGCATCCCCTTACATCCCCAGCTTAACACAGACATAGCGTTCCAGTCGAGGACTGGGTTATGAGATTGCAGCCATGGCAATCCAAGCACCAACACATCATGTAGATTATACAGCACAAGAAAGCGAATAATCTCCTGATGATCCGGATTAATTCGCATAGTTACTTGTGTCCAGTATTGTGGTTTATTACTAGCCAATGGGGTGGAGTCAATCCCCTTCAGAGGTATAGGAGTTTCAAGAGGCTCTAAATCATACCCACAGCGTTTGGCAAAGGACCAATCCATAAGACTCAAAGCGGCGCCAGAGTCGACATAGGCATCCGCGGTAATAGATGATAAAGAACAAATCAGGGTCACAGATAGAATAAACTTAGACTGAAAAGTGCCAATTGAAACTGACTTATCAAGCTTCTTAGTACGCTTAGAGCATGCTGATATAACATGAGTTGAATCACCACAATAAAAGCACAACCCATTTTTTCGTCTAAAATTCTGCCGTTCGCTTCTGGACAGAATTCTATCACATTGCATATTCTCTGGCGTCTTCTCAGTAGACACCGCCAAATGGTGCACAGGTTTGCGCTCCCGCAGACGTCTATCGATCTGGATAGCCATTGTCATGGACTCATTCAGACCCGCAGGCACAGGGAACCCCACCATAACATCCTTAACGGCATCAGAGAGACCCTCTCTGAAATTCGCCGCCAGGGCGCACTCATTCCACTGAGTAAGCACAGACCATTTACGGAATTTTTGGCAGTATATTTCAACTTCATCTTGCCCCTGAGATAGGGACATCAAGGCTTTTTCCGCCTGAAGCTCTAAATGAGGTTCCTCATAAAGCAACCCCAAGGCCAGAAAAAACGCATCCACATTGAGCAACGCAGGATCCCCTGGAGCCAATGCAAAAGCCCAATCTTGAGGGTCGCCCCGGAGCAAGGAAATCACAATCCTGACCTGCTGAGCAGGATCTCCAGCAGAGCGAGATTTCAGGGACAAAAACAACTTGCAATTATTTTTGAAATTTTGAAAGCAAGATCTATTCCCCGAGAAAAATTCAGGCAAAGGAATTCTAGGTTCAGATATAGGAACATGAACAACAAAATCTTGTAAATTTTGAACTTTCGTGGTGAGATTATTCAAACCTGCAGCTAAACTCTGAATATCCATTTTAAACAGGTGAACACAGAGCCATTCCAGGATTAGAAGGAGAGAGAGAGAGGAAGGCTGCAATATAGGCAGACTTGCAAGTGATTCAATTGAAAGCACACTCAGAACTGAAGGAAAAAAAAAAAAAATTTTTCAGCAGACTTCTTTTTTCTCTCCTTTCTCTGCCAATTAATTTAACCCTTTGTGGTCCGGTCAAACTGTTATGGTTCTCAATGGCAAGAGAACATAGCCCAGCATACATAGGAACTAGCTCTTGGAAGGATGGAAACTTAAACTGACCATGAACTAAACCTGCCGCACAACTAACAGTAGCCGGGTAGCGTAGCCTGCGTTTTAGCCCTAGACGCCCAGCGCCGGCCAGAGGACTAACTAATCCTGGCAGAGGAAAATATAGTCCTGGCTCACCTCTAGAGAAATTTCCCCGAAAGGCAGACAGAGGCCCCCACATATATTGGCGGTGATTTAAGATGAAAATGACAAACGTAGTATGAAAATAGGTTTAGCAAAATCGAGGTCCGCTCACTAGATAGCAGGAAGACAGAAAGGGTACTCTCATGGTCAGCTGAAAACCCTATCAATACACCATCCTGAAATTACTTTAAGACTCTAGTATTAACTCATAACATCAGAGTGGCAATTTCAGATCACAAGAGCTTTCCAGACACAGAAACGAAACTGCAGCTGTGAACTGGAACAAAATGCAAAAAACAAACAAGGACAAAAGTCCGACTTAGCTGGAAGTTGTCTGGTAGCAGGAACATGCACAGAAAGGCTTCTGATTACAATGATGACCGGCATGGAAGTGACAGAGGAGCAAGGTTAAATAGCGACTCCCACATCCTGATGGGAACAGGTGAACAGAGGGGATGATGCACACAAGTTCAATTCCACCAGTGGCCACCGGGGGAGCCCAAAATCCAATTTCACAACAGCTCCCCCTGCAGAGCCCTGGGCTCCAACACCGCCAGTTGGGGCCCGGTACTGCTAGCTGCACAGAGAAAAACACCAGCCAATGTGTCAGTGGGGTTCAGCACCGCCAGCTGTTCCCCTGCTGTGCAGCCGGCAACGTGTCCTGCAACTGCCACGCAGGCACAACAGACCCAAAAGCTGCCGCCAGTGCAGGCTTCGGCCTACACTCTGCTCCATCTCCTCCTCCTGCTGACCCCGGGCTCCAACACCGCCAGTTGGGGCCCGGTACTGCTAGCTGCACAGAGAAAAACACCAGCCAATGTGTCAGTGGGGTTCAGCACCGCCAGCTGTTCCCCTGCTGTGCAGCCGGCATCGTGTCCTGCAAAAGCCACGCAGACACAAGAACTGAAATTGAAGGGAACCTGTCCCCCCTCCCCCAGGCGTTTGTACGTTTTAAAGGCCACCTTGTACAGCGGTAATGCTGCATGTGTGCAAGGTGGCTCATAAACGTATTCTCCTCGCACATGTGGAACTGAAAACACGTCTAAAATGTGTCCTCTGTGTGACCATTTAACCGTCCCGGTGGTGTGACTTTCCTTTGTAATGACACGCTGCAACCCCCTTGGTAGCGCTGCCCGTCTTCTGGCATCATTGTTTGGCTGCCTGCGCCTCTGCGGGCGCCCTGACCCACAGAACGCCCCTCGTTGTCTTATTTATTGGGACTGCGAGGGTGTGATTGACGGGCATGATCAGTGCATCAGTTCGCCTGTCCCTCATCTCCTTCCGCCTTCTGCGGACTGTGCGGCTTCATGGCCGTGGCATGCGATAAGGGATCAGATGACGCCGCACAGTCTGAAGCGGGTGTAAGGACCCGAGTGTGAGAGGCGAACATATGTGCTGCGCCAGGCCCTGAATCCCAGCCCCGCAGTGTTTTAACAATGTTAAGACACTGCGGGGCTGGGATTCATGGTCATCGTGAACCGCACCGGCCGACATTAAATCATGCCAGAACATGGGCAGCGCTAACAGCGCTAGGCCAGGGGATAACACGACAGCGCAGACTCCTGTACAGCAAATAACAACGCTCAGGAGGCTGCACCCAGCACCAAGGTGGGATTCTTGACATCTGTGCTGCGTCTCATTACAAAGGGAACTCGCCCCTCCAGCACAGTTTGACTGTTTAAAGGGCTAAATGTTATACGTGTTTCATTCAGCGTGTGCAAGGAGCAAAATTAAAAGAGCAACCTTTGACTTGTGCAGCACTACTGCTGCATAAGCTGTGGCTCTTCTACTTTGTAACCCCTGAGGGGGGGGGTTAAAGGTTACCTTTGAAATTGGTTCAATTAGGCTTCGGCCTACACTCTGCTCCCCCTGCAGAGCCCTGGGCTCCAACACCGCCAGTTGGGGCCCGGTACTGCTAGCTGCACAGAGAAAAACACCAGCCAATGTGTCAGTGGGGTTCAGCACCGCCAGCTGTTCCCCTGCTGTGCAGCCGGCAACGTGTCCTGCAACTGCCACGCAGGCACAACAGACCCAAAAGCTGCCGCCAGTGCAGGCTTTGGCCTACACTCTGCTCCATCTCCTCCTCCTGCTGACCCCGGGCTCCAACACCGCCAGTTGGGGCCCGGTACTGCTAGCTGCACAGAGAAAAACACCAGCCAATGTGTCAGTGGGGTTCAGCACCGCCAGCTGTTCCCCTGCTGTGCAGCCGGCATCGTGTCCTGCAAAAGCCACGCAGACACAAGAACTGAAATTGAAGGGAACCTGTCCCCCCTCCCCCAGGCGTTTGTACGTTTTAAAGGCCACCTTGTACAGCGGTAATGCTGCATGTGTGCAAGGTGGCTCATAAACGTATTCTCCTCGCACATGTGGAACTGAAAACACGTCTAAAATGTGTCCTCTGTGTGACCATTTAACCGTCCCGGTGGTGTGACTTTCCTTTGTAATGACACGCTGCAACCCCCTTGGTAGCGCTGCCCGTCTTCTGGCATCATTGTTTGGCTGCCTGCGCCTCTGCGGGCGCCCTGACCCACAGAACGCCCCTCGTTGTCTTATTTATTGGGACTGCGAGGGTGTGATTGACGGGCATGATCAGTGCATCAGTTCGCCTGTCCCTCATCTCCTTCCGCCTTCTGCGGACTGTGCGGCTTCATGGCCGTGGCATGCGATAAGGGATCAGATGACGCCGCACAGTCTGAAGCGGGTGTAAGGACCCGAGTGTGAGAGGCGAACATATGTGCTGCGCCAGGCCCTGAATCCCAGCCCCGCAGTGTTTTAACAATGTTAAGACACTGCGGGGCTGGGATTCATGGTCATCGCGAACCGCACCGGCCGACATTAAATCATGCCAGAACATGGGCAGCGCTAACAGCGCTAGGCCAGGGGATAACACGACAGCGCAGACTCCTGTCTAGCCCCCTCAAGCCAATGACGCCACTCCTCAAAAGCCCACTTCATGGCCAAAAGCTCCCGATTCCCAATATCATAATTCCGCTCGGCGGGCGAAAATTTACGAGAAAAAAAAGCACAAGGTTTCATCACGGAGCAGTCGGAACTTCTCTGCGACAAAACCGCCCCAGCTCCGATTTCAGAAGCGTCGACCTCAACCTGAAAAGGAAGAGCAACATCAGGCTGACGCAACACAGGGGCGGAAGAAAAGCGGCGCTTAAGCTCCCGAAAGGCCTCCACAGCAGCAGGGGACCAATCAGCAACATCAGCACCCTTCTTAGTCAAATCAGTCAATGGTTTAACAACATCAGAAAAACCAGCAATAAATCGACGATAAAAGTTAGCAAAGCCCAAAAATTTCTGAAGACTCTTAAGAGAAGAGGGTTGCGTCCAATCACAAATAGCCCGAACCTTGACAGGATCCATCTCGATGGAAGAGGGGGAAAAAATGTATCCCAAGAAGGAAATCTTTTGAACCCCAAAAACGCACTTAGAACCCTTCACACACAAGGAATTAGACCGCAAAACCTGAAAAACCCTCCTGACCTGCTGGACATGAGAGTCCCAGTCATCCGAAAAAATCAGAATATCATCCAGATACACGATCATAAATTTATCCAAATAATCACGGAAAATGTCATGCATAAAGGACTGAAAGACTGAAGGGGCATTTGAAAGGCCAAAAGGCATCACCAAATACTCAAAGTGGCCCTCGGGCGTATTAAATGCGGTTTTCCACTCATCCCCCTGCTTAATTCGCACCAAATTATACGCCCCACGGAGATCTATCTTAGAGAACCACTTGGCCCCCTTTATGCGAGCAAACAAATCAGTCAGCAGTGGCAACGGATATTGATATTTAACCGTGATTTTATTCAAAAGCCGATAATCAATACACGGCCTCAAAGAGCCATCTTTCTTAGACACAAAGAAAAAACCGGCTCCTAAGGGAGATGACGAAGGACGAATATGTCCCTTTTCCAAGGACTCCTTTATATATTCTCGCATAGCAGCATGTTCAGGCACAGACAGATTAAATAAACGACCCTTAGGGTATTTACTACCCGGAATTAAATCTATGGCACAATCGCACTCCCGGTGCGGAGGTAATGAACCAAGCTTAGGTTCTTCAAAAACGTCACGATAGTCAGACAAGAATTCAGGAATCTCAGAGGGAATAGATGACGAAATGGAAACCAAAGGTACGTCCCCATGCATCCCCTTACATCCCCAGCTTAACACAGACATAGCGTTCCAGTCGAGGACTGGGTTATGAGATTGCAGCCATGGCAATCCAAGCACCAACACATCATGTAGATTATACAGCACAAGAAAGCGAATAATCTCCTGATGATCCGGATTAATTCGCATAGTTACTTGTGTCCAGTATTGTGGTTTATTACTAGCCAATGGGGTGGAGTCAATCCCCTTCAGAGGTATAGGAGTTTCAAGAGGCTCTAAATCATACCCACAGCGTTTGGCAAAGGACCAATCCATAAGACTCAAAGCGGCACCAGAGTCGACATAGGCATCCGCGGTAATAGATGATAAAGAACAAATCAGGGTCACAGATAGAATAAACTTAGACTGAAAAGTGCCAATTGAAACTGACTTATCAAGCTTCTTAGTACGCTTAGAGCATGCTGATATAACATGAGTTGAATCACCACAATAAAAGCACAACCCATTTTTTCGTCTAAAATTCTGCCGTTCGCTTCTGGACAGAATTCTATCACATTGCATATTCTCTGGCGTCTTCTCAGTAGACACCGCCAAATGGTGCACAGGTTTGCGCTCCCGCAGACGTCTATCGATCTGGATAGCCATTGTCATGGACTCATTCAGACCCGCAGGCACAGGGAACCCCACCATAACATCCTTAACGGCATCAGAGAGACCCTCTCTGAAATTCGCCGCCAGGGCGCACTCATTCCACTGAGTAAGCACAGACCATTTACGGAATTTTTGGCAGTATATTTCAACTTCATCTTGCCCCTGAGATAGGGACATCAAGGCTTTTTCCGCCTGAAGCTCTAAATGAGGTTCCTCATAAAGCAACCCCAAGGCCAGAAAAAACGCATCCACATTGAGCAACGCAGGATCCCCTGGAGCCAATGCAAAAGCCCAATCTTGAGGGTCGCCCCGGAGCAAGGAAATCACAATCCTGACCTGCTGAGCAGGATCTCCAGCAGAGCGAGATTTCAGGGACAAAAACAACTTGCAATTATTTTTGAAATTTTGAAAGCAAGATCTATTCCCCGAGAAAAATTCAGGCAAAGGAATTCTAGGTTCAGATATAGGAACATGAACAACAAAATCTTGTAAATTTTGAACTTTCGTGGTGAGATTATTCAAACCTGCAGCTAAACTCTGAATATCCATTTTAAACAGGTGAACACAGAGCCATTCCAGGATTAGAAGGAGAGAGAGAGAGGAAGGCTGCAATATAGGCAGACTTGCAAGTGATTCAATTGAAAGCACACTCAGAACTGAAGGAAAAAAAAAAAAATTTTTCAGCAGACTTCTTTTTTCTCTCCTTTCTCTGCCAATTAATTTAACCCTTTGTGGTCCGGTCAAACTGTTATGGTTCTCAATGGCAAGAGAACATAGCCCAGCATACATAGGAACTAGCTCTTGGAAGGATGGAAACTTAAACTGACCATGAACTAAACCTGCCGCACAACTAACAGTAGCCGGGTAGCGTAGCCTGCGTTTTAGCCCTAGACGCCCAGCGCCGGCCGGAGGACTAACTAATCCTGGCAGAGGAAAATATAGTCCTGGCTCACCTCTAGAGAAATTTCCCCGAAAGGCAGACAGAGGCCCCCACATATATTGGCGGTGATTTAAGATGAAAATGACAAACGTAGTATGAAAATAGGTTTAGCAAAATCGAGGTCCGCTCACTAGATAGCAGGAAGACAGAAAGGGTACTCTCATGGTCAGCTGAAAACCCTATCAATACACCATCCTGAAATTACTTTAAGACTCTAGTATTAACTCATAACATCAGAGTGGCAATTTCAGATCACAAGAGCTTTCCAGACACAGAAACGAAACTGCAGCTGTGAACTGGAACAAAATGCAAAAAACAAACAAGGACAAAAGTCCGACTTAGCTGGAAGTTGTCTGGTAGCAGGAACATGCACAGAAAGGCTTCTGATTACAATGATGACCGGCATGGAAGTGACAGAGGAGCAAGGTTAAATAGCGACTCCCACATCCTGATGGGAACAGGTGAACAGAGGGGATGATGCACACAAGTTCAATTCCACCAGTGGCCACCGGGGGAGCCCAAAATCCAATTTCACAACAGCTCCCCCTGCAGAGCCCTGGGCTCCAACACCGCCAGTTGGGGCCCGGTACTGCTAGCTGCACAGAGAAAAACACCAGCCAATGTGTCAGTGGGGTTCAGCACCGCCAGCTGTTCCCCTGCTGTGCAGCCGGCAACGTGTCCTGCAACTGCCACGCAGGCACAACAGACCCAAAAGCTGCCGCCAGTGCAGGCTTCGGCCTACACTCTGCTCCATCTCCTCCTCCTGCTGACCCCGGGCTCCAACACCGCCAGTTGGGGCCCGGTACTGCTAGCTGCACAGAGAAAAACACCAGCCAATGTGTCAGTGGGGTTCAGCACCGCCAGCTGTTCCCCTGCTGTGCAGCCGGCATCGTGTCCTGCAAAAGCCACGCAGACACAAGAACTGAAATTGAAGGGAACCTGTCCCCCCTCCCCCAGGCGTTTGTACGTTTTAAAGGCCACCTTGTACAGCGGTAATGCTGCATGTGTGCAAGGTGGCTCATAAACGTATTCTCCTCGCACATGTGGAACTGAAAACACGTCTAAAATGTGTCCTCTGTGTGACCATTTAACCGTCCCGGTGGTGTGACTTTCCTTTGTAATGACACGCTGCAACCCCCTTGGTAGCGCTGCCCGTCTTCTGGCATCATTGTTTGGCTGCCTGCGCCTCTGCGGGCGCCCTGACCCACAGAACGCCCCTCGTTGTCTTATTTATTGGGACTGCGAGGGTGTGATTGACGGGCATGATCAGTGCATCAGTTCGCCTGTCCCTCATCTCCTTCCGCCTTCTGCGGACTGTGCGGCTTCATGGCCGTGGCATGCGATAAGGGATCAGATGACGCCGCACAGTCTGAAGCGGGTGTAAGGACCCGAGTGTGAGAGGCGAACATATGTGCTGCGCCAGGCCCTGAATCCCAGCCCCGCAGTGTTTTAACAATGTTAAGACACTGCGGGGCTGGGATTCATGGTCATCGCGAACCGCACCGGCCGACATTAAATCATGCCAGAACATGGGCAGCGCTAACAGCGCTAGGCCAGGGGATAACACGACAGCGCAGACTCCTGTACAGCAAATAACAACGCTCAGGAGGCTGCACCCAGCACCAAGGTGGGATTCTTGACATCTGTGCTGCGTCTCATTACAAAGGGAACTCGCCCCTCCAACACAGTTTGACTGTTTAAAGGGCTAAATGTTATACGTGTTTCATTCAGCGTGTGCAAGGAGCGAAATTAAAAGAGCAACCTTTGACTTGTGCAGCACTACTGCTGCATAAGCTGTGGCTCTTCTACTTTGTAACCCCTGAGGGGGGGGGTTAAAGGTTACCTTTGAAATTGGTTCAATTAGGCTTCGGCCTACACTCTGCTCCCCCTGCAGAGCCCTGGGCTCCAACACCGCCAGTTGGGGCCCGGTACTGCTAGCTGCACAGAGAAAAACACCAGCCAATGTGTCAGTGGGGTTCAGCACCGCCAGCTGTTCCCCTGCTGTGCAGCCGGCAACGTGTCCTGCAACTGCCACGCAGGCACAACAGACCCAAAAGCTGCCGCCAGTGCAGGCTTCGGCCTACACTCTGCTCCATCTCCTCCTCCTGCTGACCCCGGGCTCCAACACCGCCAGTTGGGGCCCGGTACTGCTAGCTGCACAGAGAAAAACACCAGCCAATGTGTCAGTGGGGTTCAGCACCGCCAGCTGTTCCCCTGCTGTGCAGCCAGCATCGTGTCCTGCAAAAGCCACGCAGACACAAGAACTGAAATTGAAGGGAACCTGTCCCCCCTCCCCCAGGCGTTTGTACGTTTTAAAGGCCACCTTGTACAGCGGTAATGCTGCATGTGTGCAAGGTGGCTCATAAACGTATTCTCCTCGCACATGTGGAACTGAAAACACGTCTAAAATGTGTCCTCTGTGTGACCATTTAACCGTCCCGGTGGTGTGACTTTCCTTTGTAATGACACGCTGCAACCCCCTTGGTAGCGCTGCCCGTCTTCTGGCATCATTGTTTGGCTGCCTGCGCCTCTGCGGGCGCCCTGACCCACAGAACGCCCCTCGTTGTCTTATTTATTGGGACTGCGAGGGTGTGATTGACGGGCATGATCAGTGCATCAGTTCGCCTGTCCCTCATCTCCTTCCGCCTTCTGCGGACTGTGCGGCTTCATGGCCGTGGCATGCGATAAGGGATCAGATGACGCCGCACAGTCTGAAGCGGGTGTAAGGACCCGAGTGTGAGAGGCGAACATATGTGCTGCGCCAGGCCCTGAATCCCAGCCCCGCAGTGTTTTAACAATGTTAAGACACTGCGGGGCTGGGATTCATGGTCATCGCGAACCGCAGCGGCCAACATTAAATCATGCCAGAACATGGGCAGCGCTAACAGCGCTAGGCCAGGGGATAACACGACAGCGCAGACTCCTGTACAGCAAATAACAACGCTCAGGAGGCTGCACCCAGCACCAAGGTGGGATTCTTGACATCTGTGCTGCGTCTCATTACAAAGGGAACTCGCCCCTCCAACACAGTTTGACTGTTTAAAGGGCTAAATGTTATACGTGTTTCATTCAGCGTGTGCAAGGAGCGAAATTAAAAGAGCAACCTTTGACTTGTGCAGCACTACTGCTGCATAAGCTGTGGCTCTTCTACTTTGTAACCCCTGAGGGGGGGGGGTTAAAGGTTACCTTTAAAATTGGTTCAATTAGGCTTCGGCCTACACTCTGCTCCCCCTGCAGAGCCCTGGGCTCCAACACCGCCAGTTGGGGCCCGGTACTGCTAGCTGCACAGAGAAAAACACCAGCCAATGTGTCAGTGGGGTTCAGCACCGCCAGCTGTTCCCCTGCTGTGCAGCCGGCAACGTGTCCTGCAACTGCCACGCAGGCACAACAGACCCAAAAGCTGCCGCCAGTGCAGGCTTCGGCCTACACTCTGCTCCATCTCCTCCTCCTGCTGACCCCGGGCTCCAACACCGCCAGTTGGGGCCCGGTACTGCTAGCTGCACAGAGAAAAACACCAGCCAATGTGTCAGTGGGGTTCAGCACCGCCAGCTGTTCCCCTGCTGTGCAGCCGGCATCGTGTCCTGCAAAAGCCACGCAGACACAAGAACTGAAATTGAAGGGAACCTGTCCCCCCTCCCCCAGGCGTTTGTACGTTTTAAAGGCCACCTTGTACAGCGGTAATGCTGCATGTGTGCAAGGTGGCTCATAAACGTATTCTCCTCGCACATGTGGAACTGAAAACACGTCTAAAATGTGTCCTCTGTGTGACCATTTAACCGTCCCGGTGGTGTGACTTTCCTTTGTAATGACACGCTGCAACCCCCTTGGTAGCGCTGCCCGTCTTCTGGCATCATTGTTTGGCTGCCTGCGCCTCTGCGGGCGCCCTGACCCACAGAACGCCCCTCGTTGTCTTATTTATTGGGACTGCGAGGGTGTGATTGACGGGCATGATCAGTGCATCAGTTCGCCTGTCCCTCATCTCCTTCCGCCTTCTGCGGACTGTGCGGCTTCATGGCCGTGGCATGCGATAAGGGATCAGATGACGCCGCACAGTCTGAAGCGGGTGTAAGGACCCGAGTGTGAGAGGCGAACATATGTGCTGCGCCAGGCCCTGAATCCCAGCCCCGCAGTGTTTTAACAATGTTAAGACACTGCGGGGCTGGGATTCATGGTCATCGCGAACCGCACCGGCCGACATTAAATCATGCCAGAACATGGGCAGCGCTAACAGCGCTAGGCCAGGGGATAACACGACAGCGCAGACTCCTGTACAGCAAATAACAACGCTCAGGAGGCTGCACCCAGCACCAAGGTGGGATTCTTGACATCTGTGCTGCGTCTCATTACAAAGGGAACTCGCGCCTCCAACACAGTTTGACTGTTTAAAGGGCTAAATGTTATACGTGTTTCATTCAGCGTGTGCAAGGAGCGAAATTAAAAGAGCAACCTTTGACTTGTGCAGCACTACTGCTGCATAAGCTGTGGCTCTTCTACTTTGTAACCCCTGAGGGGGGGGTTAAAGGTTACCTTTGAAATTGGTTCAATTAGGCTTCGGCCTACACTCTGCTCCCCCTGCAGAGCCCTGGGCTCCAACACCGCCAGTTGGGGCCCGGTACTGCTAGCTGCACAGAGAAAAACACCAGCCAATGTGTCAGTTGGGTCCAGCACCGCCAGCTGTTCCCCTGCTGTGCAGCCGGCATCGTGTCCTGCAAAAGCCACGCAGACACTTGCTCTTGTACCTTCTGCTCCCCATCCTGGTTCCAGTACCGTCAGCTGGTTCTGGGCAGAGCCTTTGGCTTAGGTGCCTCCCTCTGGGTATCCGAGTTCCACCAACGTCAGGTGGTCCTTGGTAGTGCTTTCAGGCACGGGTACCTCCTGCTTAGTAACCGGGTTCCAGTAACGTCAGCTGGTCCTCGGTAGTTCCATTGGCTCTTGGACCTTCGGCTACCCATCCGGGTTCCAGCACCGTCAGCTGGTTCTCGGCAGTGTCTTTTGCTCTTGTACCTTCTGCTCCCCATCCTGGTTCCAGTACCGTCAGCTGGTTCCGGGCAGAGCCTTTGGCTTAGGTGCCTCCCTCTGGGTATCCGAGTTCCACCAACGTCAGGTGGTCCTTGGTAGTGCTTTCAGGCACGGGTACCTCCTGCTTAGTAACTGGGTTCCAGTAACGTCAGCTGGTCCTCGGTAGTTCCATTGGCTCTTGGACCTTCGGGTAGCCATCCGAGTTCCAGTTCCATCAGCTGGTTCTCGGCATTTTCTCAGCCTTCTTGTACCTTCTGCTACATTTCCAAGTTCAAGAGACTAAACACGATGACCCGGAAGACCACCCCTAAGATGACGACGACACCAGAGACGACAACCACCGTGATGACGACGACCCCGGAGACGACGACCCTGAAGACCACCCCGATGACGACGACCCCGGAGACGACGACCCTGGAGACGACGACGACCTGGAAGACCGAGAAGCAGAAGAACAAGAGGCTGCAGAACAAAGAGCAGAAGAACATTAAGCATAACACTAAATATCAGAGCAAAAAATATTATCTAAATTATAAGCAGAAGAAGACTAAGCAGTGTATGGGGGTGAGTCCGTTCCTCCTCGTGGTGCCCCTGGATAAAGCCTGATGCTGCAGGCCAAACTGAACGCGGACAAATGTAACTCTTTTGTGACAGGCAGAACGGAAGGTGTAATCTTCAAACTTTTATAGATAACAACTACGGGAATGCCTGTCACAAATAAGAATATGATGAAGAAGTAGAATATGATGAAGATAATAGTAAAATAAAAAGAATATGAACAATGTAAGAAAAAAAATAATAGGTAGAAGATGAAGAAGAAGATGAATAAGGTGAAGAAGTTGATGTCAAAGAAGCTGATGATGAGGATAATGAAGAAGAAAGTGTGGGAGAAGTAAAAAAGAAGGTGAAGGGCGTGGAAGTAGTGAAACATCAATATCTGACAAAAAAAAAATAAAATAAACATAGTCAAAATCTTTCTACCGCCGAACGTCATAAAAAAACCCCAAAATCCTGCTATTCTATTACATTGGGCTAAACCTCTGTGCCTTTAATGTCTCCGCCACGTCCCCCAATACATCCTACATTATTCTTAGTTGTTTTCCTTCATGTAGAATGAACCTACAAGTTTATAAAGGGTTTATTTTAATTCCGATATTTTCGTCCCATTGACTTGCATTGGGATCGGGTATCGGTATCGGATTGGATCCGATATTTTGACGGTATCGGCCGATACTTTCCGATACCGATACTTTCCGATATCGGAAAGTATCGCTCAACACTACCAACCACATATTGAACAGTCTGGTATCTCTGTGACACCCCTCATCTATCTGTGGCCTACAAATTGTGTCATTAGATTAGAGTCGAGGCTTGCATTCACCTTTTTATTAAAATGGGCAAGGCGCATGTCAAGGGACGGGGAAGTGGACGTGATGGTGATGGTGCATGCAGAGGTTGAGGCCATCGGCAAGTTGAAAGTGTTCCTCAACAAACACCAACATCTTCTCGCAACAGATTCCTGTCAGAATTCAGGGTGCGGAAGAGGAAGAAGAGGTGGTGGATGATATAGTAACTGACCCAACCTGGCAGGAGGACATGCAGAGTGAGGACAGCAGCACAGAGGGGGATGACGCAGTGTGGCGTCCGCACACAGAAGGTGGACAACCTATCCATGCAACACCAACATGACGGAAGTTGCCAGTACAACTGAAAGCTCTTCACGAGTCTGGTTGTTTTTTTAAAGACTCTGCCGATAACCCCAAACAGGCCATTTGCAACAACTACCATGCCTGCATCAGCATGGGTAGCCAAACTATCAGCCTGACCACCAGCATAAACAGGCACATGGCAGCAAAGAACTCAACTTTGTGGTCTGAACCACAGGCACCAGGAACAGTGTCTGCAGGTAATACCACTCCTTCTTCCACTGTTGTGTGTGAAAGCCAATCCCCTGTCCACAGTGCATGTGAAGATGCCTCCTGCCCTGCACGTGACGTTACCCAGACTCAACTAGCACCATCATCGAGCACATCCTTGTCCCAGCGCAGCCTTCAGTTGTCCATAACACAGTCATTGGAACTGCACCGGAGCCGCAGCGTGAAGACAAGAAGAAGACATCATCCTATGAAGATGGGAGGCCCCAGATCGGACCGCGACGCCCATTGGACCAGACCGCAGTGGGACAGCCCCTGGGTGAGTATAATCTAACCTCTTTTTCTCATCTTTCAGGATACATTGGGGGCTTATCTACAGCATTTCAGAACGCTGTAGATAATCCCCTGATGCTGGTGGGCTTAGCTCACCTTCAATTTTGGGGGTGACGGGTTCCCTTTAATACAATGTGTCCAACATGCCTCACCTGTACTCCTTGGTTATCCAACACACTGTGATGTCTGTCGCCAGCGTTTTCACATGGGAATTTTTTAAATAATTCCGCAATAATGGCCCTCTGGTACTGCACCATTTTAGTACACCTGTCTGCCTCTGGAACAAGAGTTTGAAAGTTCTCCATGTAGCATGGGTCTAAAAGTGTCACTACCCAGTAATGACTGTCACCCCAAATTTTTATAATACGAGGGTCATGGGAAAGGCAGCGCAACATAAAGTCAGCCATGTGTGCCAGACTGGTAACAGGAAAGCCTTTCACGTCCTCAACAACAGGATGAGTAACCAAGGTATCCTCCTCCTCTTCCTTGTCCTCAGGCCATCAACGCTGAACAGACGGTATGACAGTTGTGCTTGTACCATCTATATCGCATGAAAGTAGCTCCTGTTCCTCCTTCACCTCTTCCTCATTGTCAACCAATCCACATTGGGATGACATGAGGCTGGACTGTGTGTAATCACCCTGCATGGTTCCTTGCTATATGTCCTCATGCTCTGCCTGCAATGCATCCTATTTCATTGTGAGCAGAGAGCTTTTCAGAATGCAGAAATGGGATGATGAGGCTAATTATGGTGTCATCGCAGCTCACCATCTTGGTGGACTCCTCAAAGTTTTGCAGGGTGGTACAGATGTCTGACATCCATGTCCACTCCTGAGGTCTTATGTGTGGAGCCTCAACTGAATAGCGATGGCCTTGTTGATGCTGTTAGTTAACAACTGTCCTCTTCTGCTCACAAATCCTTTCCAACATATGCAGTGTATAGTTCCAAGGCATGGAGATATCACACACCAGTCGGTGAGCTGGAAGCTGCAAATGCTGCTGAAGTGCAGCAAGGGCAGCTGAAGTTGTAGCTGACTTTCTAAAATGGGCACACAGTTGGGGTACTTTCATAAGCAGATCTGATAGCTCCGGGTAAGTTTTGAGAAAACACTGAACCACGAGGTTAAGCACATGGGTCAGGCAAGGCACGTGTGTGAGCTCACCTCACCTCTGAGCCGCCACCAGGTTTTCGACATTGTCACGCAAGACCTTTCCTGGCTGTAGATTCAGCGGTGTCAGCCACAGATCTGACTGCTCTTTCAGAGCTGTCCACAACTCTTCAGCATTGTGCAGTTTGTCACCTAAGCAGATTAGCTTCAGCACAGCCTGTTGGCGCTTGGCTGAGGAAGTGCTGAAGTGCTTCCAGATTGTGACTGATGTGCTACTTTCGGAGATGGAGGCTGAAGAGGAGGCAGAAGAGGAGGTGCAGGAGCTGTAGACTGTGGAGGCAACCCACATTGATGTAGCGCCCGCAATCCTTGAGGTCGGGAGGATGTGCACCATCCCAAGGTCGGACTGGGTCCAAGCTTCCACTATGTTAACCCAGTGTGCCATCAGCGAGATGTACCATCCCTGCCCACAAGCACTTGTCCATGTGTCAGTGGTTAGGTGGACTTTCCCATTAGCAGTATTGTTGAGGGCATGGCTAATGTGGGACACGTGCTTGTGTAATGCCGGGATGGTACACTGGGAGAAATAGTGGGAGTTGGGGACCGAATACCTTGGGATGTCCACCGCCATCAGGTTGTGGAAAGCTTCCATCTTCATGAGCATAAAAGGCAACATTTCGAGCGCAAGCAGATGAGAAATTTGTGAATTTAGTACTGTGGCCTGTGGGGCGTTGGAGGCATACATCCGCTTTATAAAATGTATATAAAACACAATATATATATATATATATAAAAAAATACGAAGAAATGATTCTTCTCGGGGCCCTCGAAAAAGAAAAAGACATCTAGGAGGTTTTGAAAGGCATCTTGTAAGATGACTCATTATCCTGATACCATACTACTTAGTCAAAATATTCTGTTGTGGCCATTTACCCTGAGTAACTAAAGGTTCATTGCATCATTTATTGCTAACCTCCTGTATAGCTTAAGTGGAATTGTGGATAGCTTGGAATGTGAGCTTGTCCATGGAAGAGGAGAAGAGAGATAGTGTCTTGCCTTGGCATTTGTGAAGCCAGTCATTAGTCTGGGAAGCACGTGTACAGTTATATTTCATGGCTGGTTTTCTGATCTTCACTAAAATGGTCCAGGAGGCAGTGCAAGCACATTGAGATCTTGGCTCAATGACGTCTTCATTAACCCCTTTACCCCCAAGGGTTGTTTGCACGTTAATGACAAGGCCAATTTTTACAATTCTGACCACTGTCCCTTTATGAGGTTATAACTCTGGAACGCTTCAACGGATCCCGGTGATTCTGACATTGTTTTCTCATGACATATTGTACTTCATGATAGTGGTAACATTTCTTTGATATTACTTGCGTTTATTTGTGAAAAAAATGGAAATTTGGCAAAAATGTTGAAAATTTTGCAATTTTCCAAATTTGAATTTTTATACAATTAAATCACAAAAATATGTGACACAAAATACTTAATAAGTAACATTTCCCACATATCTACTTTACATCAGCACAATTTTGGAATCAAAATTTTTTTCTGTTATGGAGTTATAAGGGTTAAAAGTTGACCAGCAATTTCTCATTTTTACAACACCATTTTTTTTAGGGAACACATCTCATTTGAAGTCATTTTGAGGGGTCTATATGATGGAAAATACCCAAGTGTGACACCATTCTAAAAACTTCACCCCTCAAGGTGCTCAAAACCACATTAAAGAAGTTTATTAACTCTTCAGGTGATTCACAGGAATTTTTGGAATGTTTAAATAAAAATGAACATTTAACTTTTTTACACAAAAAATTTAGTTCAGCTCCAATTTGTTCTATTTTACAAAGGGTAACAGGAGAAAATGGACCCCAAAAGTTGTTGTACAATTTGTCCTGAGTACGCTGATACCCAATATGTGGGGGTAAACCACTGTTTGGGCGCATGGCAGAGCTTGAAAGGGAAGGAGCGCCGTTTGACTTTCCAATGCAAAATTGACTGGAATTGAGATGGGACGCCATGTTGTGTTTGGAGAGCCCCTGATGTGCCTAAACATTGAAACCCCCCACAAGTGACACCATTTTGGAAAGTAGACCCCCTAAGGAACTTATCTACACTGTGTTCCAAATTATTATGCAAATAATATTTCCTCATATTTTCTCTAAATTACCTATCTGAATTGCAGTCATTGTTATTTTCCAGTCATCTACTATTCTAGTATAATTGCAATGTTTTGGAACAAACTGCCTATGAAAACAGTATCTTTAAAAAAAAAAAAAAACACTCAAAATGCATGTTCCAAAAAAATGGTCAATTGTGAAGTTATAAGCATTATCAGCTTGTTACAAAATGAAATCAAACAGTTTTCAAGTGAAAACTTTATTCTAGGTGATGTTACATTTGCACATAGGACCCCTTGTTCGAAAGAAGCTTCTGAACTCTCTCGTCCATTGAATTTGTCAGTTTTTGGATGGTTTCTGGTTGAATTGTTTTGCATGTGGACAGAATACCCTCCCAGAGCTGTTGCTTAGATGTGAACTGCCTCCCGCCATCATAGACACTCCTTTTGATGATGCTCCAGAGGTTCTCAATGGGGTTGAGGTCAGGGGAAGATGGTGGCCACACCATAAGTTTGTCCTCTTTTATGCCCATAGCAGCCAGAGATGCAGATGTGTTTTTTGCAGCATGAGACAGTGCATTATCATGCATGAAAATGATCTTGCTGCGGAAAGAACGGTTCTTCCTCTTGAACCATGGCAGGAAGTGTTGTTTTAGAAACTCCACATAGATTATGGAGTTCATCTTTACCCCTTCAGGGATCATAAAGGGGCCGACAATCTCTCCCCATGATTCCAGCCCAAAACATTACTCCACCTCCTCCTTGTTGGCGCCTTAGCCGTGTTTTCATGAGGTGTCCATCAACCAGCCATCCTCCACTCCATCCATCTGGACCATCGAGCGTTGCACGGTACTCATCGGTGATCCAAACAGTTTGGAAGTCAGTCTTCATGTATCATTTGGCCCACTGGAGCCGTTTCTGCTTGTGTGCAGTGGATAGAGGTGGTCGACAGGATGGCTTACGGACCTCTGAAGGACCCTGCATCTTGTTGTTCTGGGGACGTTGGAGGCACCAGCAGCTTCAAAAACTTGTCTGCTGCTATAGACATTTTTGCAGCTGCTCTTTTAACCTTACGCAATTGCCTGTTGGAAAGAGTCCTCAATTTTTCCTTATCAGCACGCACACGTGTGTGCTGGGAATCAGCTACATACTTCTTGATTGTGCGATGATCACGATGAAGTGTCTTGGCAATGTTGATTGTAGTCATGCCTTGACCTAAATACTCCACAATTTGTTGCTTCTCAGCATCCAACACATCCTTTTTCTTTCCCATTTTGGCAAAAAATGTAGGCTGCTTAATAATGTGGAACAGCCTTCTTAAGTAGTCTTGCCTTTATTTGGACACACCTACCAAGCTAATTAGCACAGGTATCTGCAATTGCTTTCAGTGATATAAAGAGCCCTGACACACATCACACATCACCATCAATGAGTTTAAATGACAAACAAAAAAATTCTAACCTTATCACTCCTAAACTCTTTGTGCATAATAATTTGGAACACAGTGTAGATGTGTGGTGAGCACTTTGACCCACCAAGTGCATCACAGAAGTTTATAATGCAGAGCCGTAAAAATAAAAAATATTTTTTCACAAAAATGATATTTTCGCCCCAAATTTTTTATTTTCCCAAGGGTGAGTTGTCCAATTTGTCCTGAGTACGCTGATACCTCACATGTGGGGGTAAACCACTGTTTGGGCGCATGGCAGAGCTCGGAAGGGAAGGAGTGCCATTTAACTTTTCAATGCAAAATTGACGGGAATTGAGATGGGATGCCATGTTGTGTTTGGAGAGCCCCTGATGTGCCTAAACATTGAAACCCCCCACAAGTGACACCATTTTGGAAAGTAGACCCCCTAAGGAACTTATCTAGATGTGTGGTGAGAGCTTTGAACCCCCAAGTGTTTCACTACAGTTTATAACACAGAGCCGTGAAAATAAAAAATCCTTTTTTTTCCACAAAAATTATTTTTTAGCCCCCAGTTTTGTATTTTTCCAAGGGAAACAGTGTAAATTGAACCCCAAAAGTTGTTGTCAAATTTGTCCTGAGTATGCTGATACCCAATATGTGTGGGAGGAACCACCGTTTGGGTGCATGGCAGAGCTCAGAAGGGAAGGAGCGTCATTTGGAATGCAGACATAGATGGAATGGTCTGCAGGCGTCACGTTGCATTTGCAGAGCCCCTAATGTACCTAAACCGTAGAAACCCCCCGCAAGTGACCCTATATTGGAAACTAGAGCCCCCAAGGAACTTATCTAGATGTGTTGTGAGAACTTTGAACCCCCAAGTGTTTCACTACAGTTTATAACGCAGAGCCGTGAAAATAAAAAATCCTTTTTTTTTTCCACAAAAATTATTATTTAGCCCCCAGTTTTGTATTTTTTCAAGGGAAACAGTGTAAATTGAACCCCAAAAGTTGTTGTCCAATGTGTCCTGAGTATGCTGATACCCCATATGTTGGGGTAAACCCCTGTTTGTGCGCACAGGAGAGCTCGGAAGGGAAGGAGCACTGTTTTACTTTTTCAACGCAGAATTGGCTGGAATTGAGATCGGACGCAATGTCGCATTTTGAGAGCCCCTGATGTGCCTAAACAGTGGAAACCCCCAATTATAACTGAAACCCTAATCCAAACACACCCCTAACCCAACTCAACTAACCCTAACCCTAACCCTAACTCAACTGTAACCCTAACCACACCCCTAACCCTGACACACCCCTAACCCTAATCCCAACCCTATTCCCAACTGTAAATGTAAACCTAACCCTAACTTTAGCCCCAAACCTAACTTTAGCCCCAACGTAACTTTAGCCCCAACCCTAACCCTAACTGTAGCCCTAACCCTAGCCCCAACCCTAACCCTAGACCTAATCCTAGCCCTAACCCTAGCCCTAACCCTAGCCCTAACCCTAGCCCTAATGGGAAAATGGAAATAAATACATTTTTTTAATTTTTTTATTTTTCGCAACTAAGGGGGTGATGAAGGGGGGGTTTGATTTACTATTTATAGCGGGTTTTCTAGTGGATTTTTATGATTGGCAGCCATCACACACTAAAATACACTTTTTATTGCAAAAAATGTTTTTTGCGTTACCACATTTTGTGTGCTATAATTTTTCCATATTTTGGTCCACAGAGTCATGTGAGGTCTTGTTTTTTGTGGAACGAGTTGACGTTTTTATTGGTAACATTTTCGGGCACGTGCCATTTTTTGATCGCTTTTTATTATGATTTTTGTGAGGCAGAATGACCAAAAACCAGCTATTCATGAATTTCTTTTGGGGGGGTGCTTATACCGTTCCACGTTTGGTAAAATTGATAAAGCAGTTTTATTCTTCGGGTCAGTACGATTACAGCGATACCTCATTTATATCTTTTTTATGTTTTGGCGCTTTTATACGATAAAAACTATTTTATAGAAAAAATAATTATTTTTGAATCTCTTTATTCTGAGGACTATAACTTTTTTATTTTTTTGCTAATGATGCTGTATCATGGCTTGATTTTTGCGGGACAAGATGACGTTTTCAGCGGTACTATTGTTATTTATATCCGTCTTTTTGATCGCATGTTATTCCACTTTTTGTTCGGTAGTATGATAATAAAGCGTTGTTTTTTGCCTGTTTTTTTTTTTTTACGGTGTTCACTGAAGGGGTTAACTAGTGGGATAGTTTTATAGGTCGGGTCGTTACGGACGCGGCGATACTAAATATGTGTACTTTTATTGTTTTTTATTTTTATTTAGCTAAATTAATCTATTTATTGGAACAATATTTTTTATTATTATTATTTATTTAGGAATTTACTTTCTTTTTACACATGTAATTTTTTTTTTTTTTACATTTTTACTTTGCCCCGGGGGGGGACATCACAGTAAAGTGACAGATCACCGATCTGACACTTTGCTGTGCACTGTGTCAGTTTGGCGATCACACAGCACAGTAGGGAGGTTTCCCGGTGCCTGCTCTGAGCAGGCGCTGTGAAGCCACCTCCCTGCAGGACCCGGATGCAGCCCCGCGGCCATTTTGGATCCGGGGCTTGCAGGGAGGAGATGCTCGGTACAAGGTGAGCACATCGCCTTGTACCGATCGTCTCAGGGAAGCACGCAGGGAGCCCCCTCCCTGCGCGATGCTTCCCTGTACCGCCAGAACACTGCGATCATGTTTGATCGCAGTGTGCCGTGGGCGGTCCGTGACCGCTCCTGGCACATAGTGCCGGATGTCAGCTGCGATAGTCAGCTGACACCCGGCCGTGATCGGCCGTGCTCCCCCCGTGAGCGGGGCCGATCGCGCTGGACGTACTATTCCGTCTTTGGGAAGTAGGGCCCACCCCACATGGACGGAATAGTGCGTCCAATGACAGAAAGGGGTTAAGTCAGTATCTCGATATACGCTTGTAACAATTTATTGAAGACAAAAGACCAGCAGTGAGATCATATGGTGGTGGAACAAAATTTCAAACAGGTGGCAGGTCACTGAAGAATCAGTGACCTGTCATTAAAGCATCTGAGGAAGGAGAGGGGGTAAGCTGGAGGAGGGGAAGACCCTACACACAGTCCCTCCCTTGTGCCTTGAAATATCATTAGAAGAAATTTTAAATCCTGTTTAAACAAGAGCCAAAAATCGGATTGATTCAACAAATGTATCAATTTAATCAGTATAACACCACCATTATGGTCATACCTTTACTTTATATTGCTAAATCTTGATGACAGGTTCTCTTTAAGTGTGGTCTTCATAATACTGGAGCACAGAGAATGCCAGTGCCGGATCATTCTAAAATTGAGCAATACTGTTTATGAGAGCATATTTCAATAACTTTTTATTGTAAAATCTAAAACATTCCAACTGAGAATACAAATTAATTGTATTAAAAGAGAATATAATGCAAAAAAAGGTAACCCCCTGTTACGGCTAGCGGAACTGTCATGAATCCCCAATGGCTAGGGATAGCACAGGACAAGCAAAGTACAAATAAATAACGGACGAGCTCTAGGGTGATGGAACCTGGGCTGACCGCTGCCCTACGCCTGACAAACGCAACTAGAGATAGCCAGGGAGCGTGCCTACGTTGGTTCTAGACGCCACGCACCAGCCTAAGAGCTAACTAGTACTGCAGAGAAAATAAAGACCTCACTTGCCTCCAGAGGAATGAACCCCAAAAGATATAGTTGCCCCCTCACATGTATTGACGGTGAAATGAGAGGAAGGCACACACATAGAGATGATATATATAGATTTAGCAAATTGAGGCCCGCTGTAAACTAGAAAGCAGAACGATACAAAAGGGGACTGAGCGGTCAGCAAAAAACCCTAATCAAAAAAACCATCCTGAGATTACAAGAACCCATGTGCCAACTCATGGCACATGGGGAGAACCTCAGTCCACTAGAGCTACCAGCTAGCATAGAGACATAATAAGCAAGCTGGACAAAAAACCAAACAACTGAAAAATCAGCACTTAGCTTATCCTGAAAGATCTGGGAGCAGGTAGGCAGGAACCAAACAGAGCACATCTGAATACATTGATAGCCGGCAAGGGAATGACAGAAAGGCCAGGTAAAATAGGAAACACCCAGCCTCTGATGGACAGGTGGAAACCAAAGGCCGCAACCCACCAAAGTCACCCAGTACCAGCAGTAACCACCAGAGGGAGCCCACAAACAGAATCCACAACACGGAACGCACCGAATAAATAGAGATGTTTTTATTGATATTGGTGCGTTCGCAGCCCGGGGTCCAGCGTGCAGGAGTACCTGCTGCTAGCAACGGTGGCACGATATGGCGGTATGGACTAACTTAGTTACTTCACCGAGTAGTCATGAAAGAAAAGCACTGTGCTCTGTTAGGCTTCACAGAGGCACAGGCTAACTGCCCACACAGAGAGCAGTCAGTGGTCACGCATGCACACAAAACTCCTTGCCGGAGGTGCCAGCATTCTAGGGGCTTATTTCAGCCGGGTCCCTGAACACATACTCTCGTGACCACACTGGTGCAAAGCACTTAACAAAGAACAATACTAGCGCATGGCCGTGCGATCATGCGAACCTTAAATAGCTGCAGCATGTACAGGACCTTCCTAGAAGGACCAATGAGAAGCTACACCAGAGCGTGAGCACCTACAGGACCTTCCTGAAGGAGCCAATGACCTTAGCTGCAGTATCAGATCATGTGACCCTCGATCTCCACTGAGAGATCTTACTCTGGGCATGCTCAGAACGAGCAAAGCAGGACTTAGACCCAGAAGTGTCTGCTCGCCGCTGCCCAGCACCGACTTCAATGGCAGAAGCAGGAAAGGCAGCAGTAACTCTTAGCACAGAGTCAGACTGAGCGAGACGCTGGGACCGACGTCTCTGCTGAGCAGGCTCCACTACGGCAGGAGAAGAATGGGAGACTGCAGCGGAGATGGACCGAGATTCCCCCTGTGCAGAGGAGGGAACTTGACCCCTAACACCCCCCCACATCTTTACATATATCTGAAATATGCTGGCAATTATGTGTTACATTATTTGATATCTAATGTCTTCTGTTTGAGATGAGCTGATTATTTGAAATTTGAATTTGTTGGCTGTAACATCACTGCCTATGTCCCTCCATGGCCTCCCATCCTCTACCGTTCAGAGACACTTCAGTACTCACCACCCCAGACCATGCAGTGAGCTCCTTGTCCTCTGCTTACTGTGTGCAGTGAGCTCCTGGTCCTCTGCTTGCATGCTTGAGGTGCCAGTGTGTTCACTCCCTGATACTTAAAGAAAGAGTACGCCCATTCCTATTGCATCCCAAACCTATTGCTAGGAGACACTTGGTACTTAAAGCACCTTCACCTGTTGGAAGGTGCCTAAGCAACATTGTCATTCCTGTTCCTGTCACACTGGGGGCTGAATACCAAGGCCTGAACCCTCAATCTGTACCTGTATCTGATTTTTCCTGTTTCTGCCACCCTGCAGGCTGAATACCCAGGCCTGAATCCTGAGTCTATACCTGTTTCCAATCTTTACAGTTTCTGTCACCCTTAGGGCTGAATACTCAGGTCTGTGACATGAACTTTACTTGTGTCTGTCTTTGTCTGAATTAGGACCAATCCCTGAACCTGTTTGCATCTAACTCTATCTCTAAAATCTGCATTGTCTGAATCTGTACCTATCTCTAATACCTGCAGTTTCTGAACCTGTACCTATCTCTAAAACCTGAAGTGACTGAACCTGTACATATCTCTAATCTGTTGCCTCTGTGCAACATTATTGGTTTGCGTGTACTCTTGCTTCTTCATTGTAAGTACCTTGTGTGAGTCTGTCTCCGACTGTCCTGTGTGTACCTGTCCTTGTATTGGTCCTGTGTGAACTTGGTCATGTCTGTCCTGTGTGTACTTGTCTTTACATGACCCAGTCTATTCTATGTCAACCTGCCCCTGTCTGTCCTGTGGGAACCTGCTGTTCCTGCCTTGTCTGCATTTGCGGTTCCCTGCTTGTCCGCATCTGTAGTTCCTGGTTTGTTCAATCTGAACAGGCTCCTACCCATTCCTGTATTCCATTCATACCTGCCAGTGACCAAGTTCTTCCTGAAGCTGTTCCTGTTTGGACAATCTCAACTGGGTCCTACATTCGTGTCCGCCAGCACTATCATATCTCGTTGAGGGTCAACTTCCCTGTGACCAAAGTCAGTCCTGTTGTAGCACCTGGTCACAACTCCCCAGGCTCTCTTTTGATCACAGCACTGTCATTTGACATGCATCTGAGCTCAGTCTTGCGGAGGCACTTAGTCATGCCCCTCCAGGCTCCCTCGGTCCACAGCACAATGGGACCATGATCCATGTTTGGGCTAAACAGGAGTAATACTGCCTTTGGCAAATGTTCCACAAATAAATTGGATTCACATATAATAGGCATACTAGAAAGCTTCTAATTGCTTTAAAAATACATGTATAATACAGAAAAAGAGAGACTTCATTGCAATATGATCTGTATAACCCTCTTAGGGTACATTTCCTCTGGCGAGAGACAAATCGGTCCATAATCTGGACCGAAAAAAGGGATGTAGCATATGCGATTGTCATGCGAGTGTAATGCGAGTGCAATGCGATTTTTAATCGCACCATCCGTTTTAAATCCGTATGACATCCGTATGCAATCCGTTTTATTTCTCTGCAACTATTTTTCCACAGTCATTTACAGGACCATGGACAGTGTTCTAGGCCACAGAATGGTGATGTATCCGGTAAAAACAGACGGAATACGGATGGTCCGTATTCCGTCCGTTTTTTTTCTTGCACCCATTGACTTGCATTGGCGAGTCTCGTCCGAGACTCGCAGCAAATCGCAGCAGGCTGTGATTTTTTTCTCAGTCCGATTTCAGCTGAGAAAAAAATCGCAAATGAAAAGACACCTATTGAATAACATTGGTCCGAGTGCAATCCGATTTTTTATCGGATTGCACTCGTCCGTTTTCCTCGCCAGTGGAAATGAGCCCTTACCGAGTGAATCTGCAGATGAAATCCTCTGCAAGACTTGTACCCAGCTTATCACTGATAACCTAGGTATAGACCAAGCAAGTATTTTTGTTTTTGCGATCCTCCCAAATCAAACCTCAGAATGTTCATATTCATACGGAACCCAAATTTCAGCAAATTCGACTTGAAGTTGATCCTCAGAAGATCAATCCGCTCACCACTGGACTGTAGTAAATTTTTCATACTTTAAATTCTGATGGTATGGATTAGTTTTTCTCCATAATTAACCCATGGAAAATGATAATTCCTCTGGACTGGTTTTATCTATATTTTGTATTTTATTTGTTTATGCTTAAGAAATGTAATTTGCGTTGATTCTGAGGATGGCTTCTTCGAAAGATATTTCAAATAATTATTTAACACAAATGTATTAATCTTTTAAGATTAAAACAGAATAGTATTCATGAAACAGCTATCTTTTTTTTCCCTTTTTTCCCACTGTTTTATGGCCTTGTTCAGCATTTGGTTGTTTACCCTGCATAGTAATGCCTGCTCTGGCCTTATGCTAATTGGTTAATTGCTGATTGTGGCCATTTGGTTCCTGATGCTAGCAGTCATTTCATTTCATGTATATATAGTCTGGCTGGGATAGCATGCGCGTGGGGTCGCGTGTGCAACATATTAAGAGCAACAGGATCAAGTGTTTGGCAGTTGGACAAGGCAGGAAACAGGTAAGGTGCATAAGTTTTTAAAACAAACATGCTTCTTGGTCAGTCATACTACATTATGCATTGATCATATCAATCTGCTTCTTATTTTTTTATTAACATTTAGTGCAAGCCTTCTCCTATCACTTTCCACTGTGCTCTCTGGAATGCATGGTCTGTGTGTATCAAACTAACTTACATTCACGATCTTTTCCTCTCTAATTCCCTTAACCTTCTGGCTATTACAGAAACCTGGATCCAGCACTCAGACACCACCGCCGCTCTCTCGTTTGGTGGCTGAAATTTTCACATACCACCAGACCTGAGAACAGACAGGGTGGAGGTGTTGGTTTGCTCATTTCATCACAATGTGCTTTCCAGGTCATCCCCCCGATTCCCTCACTTACATTTCCTTCCTTTGAAGTCCACGCCGTCAGACTCTTTAAGCCCTTCTCCTTGCGAGTGGCGGTTGTTTATCACCCTCCAGGCTCCTCCCGCCTGTTTCTAGACCACTTTGCCACCTGGCTTACTCACTTTCTATCCTGTGACATCCCCACCCTCATCATGGGAGACTTTAAAATCCCCATCAATGATCCCCTCTCCCAATCTGCCTCTCATCTTCTTTCTCTAACTTCTTCATTCGGCCTCTCACAGTTTACTAATTCTCCTATGCATGAGCACGTGAATACTTTGGACCTGGTTTTCTCCCGTCCCGGATCGCTGCACGACTTTACTAACTCCCCTCTCCCACTCTCGGACCACAACCTTCTTTCCTTCTCTGTCAAGAATTGTCTCCTCACCCAGGACACCCCCACTTACCACACTTATCGGGATACACGTACCATTAATACCCAGCAGCTTATGGACAATCTCCACACATCTTTAGCCCCATCTCCTCCATCTCCTGTCCAGACTTAGCATTGTCACACTTCAATAGTACACTGAAGAATGCCCTAGATGAAGCAACACCTTCTACATGCAGAAAGACCCAACACAGACAACGACAGCCCTGGCACACTATTCAAACACCCTTTCTTCAGCGTTGCTCAAGGTGTCCAGAGCGACAGTGGAGAAAATCTCTTAGCAGAAGACTTCATCCACTATAAGTTCATGCTCAAAACCTATAACTCTGCCCTTTATCTGGCCAAACAATCCTTCACCACCCTCATCACCTCACTATCCAACAACCCAAAACGACTTTTTGAATCCTTAAACTCCCTCCTGAAACCTCAAGTACAGGCCCCCATCACCAATCTCAGTGTTGAGGATCTGGCCACTTATTTCCTAGAAAAATCAACCACATCCATCAGGATATCTCAGCCCAATCTCCTCAGTGCCTGGATCCCCTTCCCTGCCACACCTCAAGCTCACTAGACATCTTTGAGCCTGTTTCAGAAGAAGAAGTTTCCAAGCTCCTCAATTCTGCTCAACCTACAACCTGCAACAGTGACCCCATTCCTTCACATCTCCTGCAGTCTCTCTCACCAGTGGTCACCACTCACCTGACTAAAATATTTAACTTCTCTCTTTCTTAAGGTATCTTTCCCTCCTCATTTAAACATGCCATCATAACCCCTTTACTCAAAAAGCCATCCCTGGACCAGAACTGCACTGCTAACTACAGACCTATCTCTAACCTTTCCTTCATCTCTAAACTCCTGGAACGCTTGGTCCACTGTTGTGTATCCGCTTTTTGGGCTCCCCTGGTGGTTGCTGGTGGTACTGGTGACTTGTTTGCACTTTGCTTCTTCTGTTCACCTGCTTCCATCAGTGTTTGGGAGTTTCCTATTTAGCCTTGCTCTCCAGTCCTTTCCTTGCCGGTCATCATTGTAACCAGAGCCTTCGGTTGCATGTTCCTGCTACTAGTCTGCTGATCAGCTAAGTGGACTTTGTCCTTTTTGTTTTGTACCTTTTGTCCAGTTTGCAGTTTTTGTAATTCTCTGTAGCTGGAAGCTCTTGCGGGCTGAAATTGCCACTCCTGTGTCATGAGTTGACACAGGAGTCTTAAAGTAATTTCAGGATGGTTTTTGAAAGGGTTTTCAGTTGACCGTGAAGTCCTCTTTTGTATCCTTCTGCTATCTAGTAAGTGGACCTCTCTTTGCTAAATCTACTTTCATACTGTGTATGTCTTTTCCTCTTAATTCACCGTTATTACATGTGGGGGGCTGCTATCATCTTTTGGGGTATTTCCCTAGAGGTAAGCCAGGTCTGTTTCTTCCTCTACCAGGCGTAGTTAGTCCTCCGGCTGGCGCGTGGCATATAGGAAGCCGTAGGTATGCTCCCTGGCTACTGTTAGTTGTGTGGTAGATTTAGCTCACGGTCAACTCGAGTTTCCATCACCCGAGAGCTTGTTCGTTACTTATATGTTTCTTACGTTCCCTTGCCATTGGGAACCATGACAGTATGACCGGCCAGTGTTAATCTTATTGGCAGAAGAAAGGAGAGAAAAAAGAAGTCTGTAAATTTTTTTTTTTTCCCTTTTTCCTCTATGCTTGTTCCATAGTTGGATCTGTTGTATTTCAGCTTTAATTACAGCCTTTGCCTTTCTCTCCTTATAATCCTTGAATGGCTCTGAGCTCACCTGTTTAAAGATGGATCCTCAGAGTTTGGCTGCAGGTTTAAATAATCTTGCTACGAAGGTTCAAAATTTACAAGATTTTGTTATACATGCTCCTATTTCTGAACCTAAAATCCCTACACCAGAGGTGTTTTCCGGAGATAGATCTCGGTTTTTGAATTTCAAATATAATTGTAAATTATTCCTTTCTCTCAGACCTCACTCCTCAGGAGATCCTGTCCAGCAGGTTAAGATTGTAATCTCTTTGCTGCGAGGTGACCCTCAAAATTGGGCATTTTCATTGGCACCAGGGGATCCTGCGTTGCTCAATGTGGATGCGTTTTTCCTGGCTTTAGGGTTGCTTTATGAGGAACCTAATTTGGAGATTCAAGCTGAAAAAGCTTTGATAGCCCTATCTCAAGGGCAAGATGAAGCGGAGATATACTGCCAAAAATTTCGTAGGTGGTCTGTGCTTACTCAGTGGAATGAGTGCGCCTTAGCGGCAAATTTCAGAGAGGGCCTTTCTGATGCCGTTAAAGATGTTATGGTCGGGTTCCCTGCGCCTACAGGTCTGAATGAGTCCATGACAATGGCAATTCAGATTGATCGGCGTTTGCGGGAGCGCAAACCCGTGCACCATTTGGCGGTATCTTCTGAAGAGACGCCAGAGAAAATGCAATGTGACAGAGTTATGTCCAGAAGCGAGCGGCAGAATTATAGGCGTAAAAATGGGTTATGCTTCTATTGTGGTGATTCTGCTCATGTTATATCAGCATGCTCTAAGCGTACTAGGAAGGTTGACAAGTCCATTTCAATTGGCACTTTACAGTCCAAATTTATTTTGTATATAACCTTGATTTGTTCATTATCAGTTATTACCGTGGATGCCTATGTGGACTCTGGCGCCGCTCTGAGTCTTATGGACTGGTCCTTTGCCAGGCGCTGTGGGTTTGATTTAGAGATTTTTGTCTGATTATCGTGATATTTTTGAAGAGCCTAAGATTGGTTCACTCCCTCCTCACAGGGATTGTGATTGCGCCATAGATCTGATTCCTGGCAGTAAATTTCCAAAGGGTCGTTTGTTTAACCTATCTGTACCTGAACATGCTGCTATGCGCGAGTATATTAAGGAGTCCCTGGAAAAGGGACATATTCGTCCTTCTTCATCACCTTTAGGAGCCGGTTTTTTCTTTGTCTCTAAAAAGGATGGCTCTCTGAGGCCTTGTATTGATTATCGTCTCCTGAATAAAATTACAGTCAAATATCAGTATCCGTTGCCTTTGCTGACTGATTTGTTTGCTCGCATAAGGGGGGCTAAGTGGTTCTCTAAGATTGATCTTCGTGGGGCGTATAATTTGGTGCGAATTAAGCAGGGGGATGAGTGGAAGGCCATTTTGAGTATTTGGTAATGCCTTTCGGCCTTTCTAATGCACCTTCTGTCTTTCAGTCCTTAATGCATGATATTTTCCGTGAATATTTGGATAAATTTATGATTGTGTACTTGGATGATATTTTGATTTTTTCTGATGACTGGGAGTCTCATGTTCAGCAGGTCAGGAGGGTTTTTCAGGTTTTGCGGGAGAATTCTTTGTGTGTAAAGGGTTCAAAGTGTGTTTTTGGGGTTCAAAAAATTTCATTTTTGGGGTATATTTTTTCCCATTCTTCTATTGAGATGGACCCTGTCAAGGTTCGGGCTATTTACGACTGGACGCAGCCTACTTCTCTGAAGAGTCTCCAGAAATTCTTGGGCTTTGCTAATTTTTATCGTCGATTTATAGCTGGTTTTTCTGGCGTTGCTAAACCTCTGACGGATTTGACTAAAAAGGGTGCTGATGTTGCCAATTGGTCCCCTGCTGCAGTGGAGGCCTTTCGGGAGCTTAAGCGCCGCTTTTTGTCTGCCCCTGTGTTGCGCCAGCCTGATGTTTCTCTTCCCTTTCAGGTTGAGGTCGATGCTTCCGAGATCGGAGCGGGGGCGGTTTTGTCGCAGAAAAGTTCCGACTGCTCAGTGATGAGACCTTGTGCGTTCTTTTCGCGAAAATTTTCGGCCGCCGAGCAAAACTATGATGTTGGTAATCGGGAGCTTTTGGCCATGAAGTGGGCATTTGAGGAGTGGCGTCATTGGCTTGAGGGTGCCAGACATCAGGTGGTAGTTTTGACTGATCACAAGAATTTAATTTATTTGGAGTCTGCCAGGCGCCTGAATCCTAGACAGGCACGTTGGTCGTTGTTCTTTTCCCGGTTTAATTTTGTGGTCTCGTACTTACCGGGTTCTAGGAATGTGAAAGCAGATGCTCTTTCTAGGAGTTTTGAGCCTGACTCTCCTGGGAATTCTGAACCTGCTGGTGTCCTTAAGGATGGAGTGGTTTTGTCTGCTGTCTCTCCAGATTTGCGACGTGCTTTGCAAGAATTTCAGGCGGATAGACCTGATCGTTGTCCGTCTGGTAGACTGTTTGTTCCCGACGAGTGGACCACTAGAGTCATCTCGGAAGTTCATTCTTCTACTCTGGCAGGTCATCCTGGAATTTTTGGCACCAGAGATTTGGTGGCTAGATCCTTCTGGTGGCCTTCCCTGTCTCGAGATGTGCGTGTTTTTGTGCAGTCTTGCGATGTGTGTGCTCGGGCCAAGCCTTGTTGTTCTAGGGCTAGTGGGTTGTTGTTGCCCTTGCCTATTCCGAAGAGGCCTTGGACGCACATCTCTATGGACTTTATCTCGGATCTCCCTGTTTCTCAGAAGATGTCTGTCATCTGGGTGGTGTGTGACCGTTTTTCTAAAATGGTTCATTTGGTGCCATTGCCTAAGTTGCCTTCCTCATCTGAGTTGGTCCCTCTGTTTTTTCAAAATGTGGTTCGCTTGCATGGTATTCCGGAAAACATCGTTTCTGACAGGGGTACCCAGTTCGTGTCTAGATTTTGGCGGGCAGTCTGTGCCAGGTTGGGCATTGATTTGTCCTTTTCGTCTGCATTCCATCCTCAGACCAATGGCCAGACGGAGCGAACTAATCAAACTTTGGAGACTTATTTGAGGTGTTTTGTGTCTGCGGATCAGGATGATTGGGTTGCCTTTCTGCCGTTGGCGGAGTTTGCTCTTAATAATCGGGCTAGTTCTGCCACTTTGGTTTCTCCTTTCTTTTGCAATTCAGGGTTTCATCCGCGTTTTTCATCTGGTCAGGTTGAATCTTCGGATTGTCCTGGAGTGGATGCGGTGGTGGATCGGTTGCATCGGATTTGGGGACAAGTGGTGGATAATTTGGAATTGTCCCAGGAGAGGACTCAGCAGTTTGCTAACCGTCGTCGTCGTGTTGGTCCCCACCTTCGCGTTGGGGACTTGGTGTGGTTGTCTTCCCGTTTTGTCCCTATGAGGGTTTCTTCTCCCAAATTTAAGCCTCGGTTCATCGGTCCTTATAGGATTTTGGAGATTCTTAACCCTGTTTCCTTTCGTTTGGACCTCCCGGCATCTTTCGCTATCCATAATGTGTTCCATCGGTCGTTGTTGCGGAGATATGAGGTACCGGTGGTTCCTTCTACTGAACCTTCTGCTCCTGTGCTGGTGGAGGGTGAATTGGAGTACGTCGTAGAGAAGATCTTGGACTCCCGTATTTCCAGACGGAGACTTCAATATCTGGTTAAATGGAAAGGCTATGGTCAGGAAGATAATTCTTGGGTAACTGCCTCTGATGTTCATGCCTCGGATTTGGTTCGTGCCTTTCATAGGGCTCATCCAGATCGCCCTGGCGGTTCTTGTGAGGGTTCGGTGCCCCCTCCTTAAGGGGAGGGTACTGTTGTGTATCCGCTTTTTGGGCTCCCCTGGTGGTTGCTGGTGGTACTGGTGACTTGTTTGCACTTTGCTTCTTCTGTTCACCTGCTTCCATCAGTGTTTGGGAGTTTCCTATTTAGCCTTGCTCTCCAGTCATTTCCTTGCCGGTCATCATTGTAACCAGAGCCTTCGGTTGCATGTTCCTGCTACTAGTCTGCTGATCAGCTAAGTGGACTTTGTCCTTTTTGTTTTGTACCTTTTGTCCAGTTTGCAGTTTTTGTAATTCTCTGTAGCTGGAAGCTCTTGCGGGCTGAAATTGCCACTCCTGTGTCATGAGTTGACACAGGAGTCTTAAAGTAATTTCAGGATGGTTTTTGAAAGGGTTTTCAGTTGACCGTGAAGTCCTCTTTTGTATCCTTCTGCTATCTAGTAAGTGGACCTCTCTTTGCTAAATCTACTTTCATACTGTGTATGTCTTTTCCTCTTAATTCACCGTTATTACATGTGGGGGGGCTGCTATCATCTTTTGGGGTATTTCCCTAGAGGTAAGCCAGGTCTGTTTCTTCCTCTACCAGGCGTAGTTAGTCCTCCGGCTGGCGCGTGGCATATAGGAAGCCATAGGTATGCTCCCTGGCTACTGTTAGTTGTGTGGTAGATTTAGCTCACGGTCAACTCGAGTTTCCATCACCCGAGAGCTTGTTCGTTACTTATATGTTTCTTACGTTCCCTTGCCATTGGGAACCATGACAGTCCACTCCCGTCTAATCTGCTATCTCTCGGATAAGTCTATTCTTGACCCCTTACAATCTGGTTTCCGCTCTTTACACTCCACTGAAACTGCCCTCACTAAAGTCTCTAATGATCTAATAACAGCTAAATCCACAGGTCATTGCTCTCTGCTGATTCTCCTGGATCTCTCTGCCGCATTTGACACTGTGGATCACCAGCTCCTTCTCACTATGCTCTGCTCTATAGGCCTCAAGGACACAGCCCTCTCCTGGTTCTCCTCCTACCTCTCTGACCGCTCCTTCACTGTATCTTTTGCTGGCTCCTCTTCCTCTCCTCGTCCCCTTACTATCGGGGTTCCGCAGGGCTCAGTCCTAGGCCCCCTCCTCTTCTTTCTATACACGGCCCCTATTGGACAAACAATCAGCAGATTTGGGTTCCAGTATCATCTCTATGCTGATGACACCCAATTATACACTTCTACCCCTGACATCACCTCTACCCTAATTCAAAATACCAAGGATTGTCTGTCTGCTGTTTCTAACATCATGTTCTCCCTCTATCTGAAACTAAATCTCTCCAAAATGGAACTTCTTGTGTTTCTCCCTTCTACTAACCTCACTCTACCCAACATTGAAATTACCCTGGAGGGTTCAACCATAACTCCCAAGCAGCATGCCCGCTGTCTTGGGGTCATATTTGACATCGAACTTTCCTTTACTCCCTATGTCCGATCACTCACTCGCTCTTGTCACCTGCATCTTAAAAACATCTCCAGAATCCGACCTTTTCTCACCTTTGAAACTGCTAAGACTCTTACTGTCGCTCTTATTCATTCTCGTCTGGACTACTGCAACTCTCTTCTGATCAGTCTCACTCTTACCAGACTTTCTCCTCTCCAATCCATCTTGAATGCGGCAGCCAGGGTCATATTTCTGTCCAGCCGCTTCACCGGTGCCTCCATCTTGTGCCAGTCATTACACTGGCTACCCATTCGCTACAGGGTCCAGTATAAACTCATCTCTCTCACCCACAAAGCTCTCCACAGTTCTGCACCGCCTTATACTCCTCTCTCATCTCTGTCTATCGCCCTACACGTGCCCTCCGTTCTACAAATGATGTAAGACTAACATCCCCCGTAATCCGAACCTCACACCTCCGTCTCCAAGACTTCTCTCTTGCTGCACCAGCTCTCTGGAATGCACTTCACCAGACGATCAGACTGATACCTAGCCCCGACCTATTCAAGCGCGCTTTGAAAACCCATCTCTTCAAACAAGCCTACCACATCAACTACTCAGTAAACTAACTTTGCCCTGTTCCCTCCTTCCAAATATTATTCTGAATCTGCACCCTACTATTCATCTGTCTCCACACCCTCCATGCACATGATAACTGCTCTTGATACTTGACTATTGCACTTAAACACATGGGCTGATGACCGGATCATGCAGCTTTATATGAAAATCCCTATTTATTATAAATGCCAGACATGAAATAACAAGCACTTTTTGCCTATTGTGTCCCCCCATTTCCTTGTAGATTGTAAGCTTGCGAGCAGGGACCTCACCCCTAATGTCACTGTTTACATTGTCTTAACTTGTACTGAATTTATTGTCTGTACATGTCCCCGCTTAATTGTAAAGTGCTGCGGAATATGTTGGCGCTACATAAATAAAAAATTATTATTATTATTATGGACAGACATTTACTTTAAATATTGAGTACATATTCAATGATTATTATTGAGTCCGCATGCAATAATTGTATTAGAATATGAAATTAGCTGAACATTATTGGCTGTGAGAGATAAGAAAATATAATTCTCATATAGAGTTATGTTTACTGCAGACTCCGGTTCATTGCCCTTGCAAAATGATATTGTAATAAATGATGATATATTAGAGATGAGTGAAACTTTTAGGCTATTTGCACACGATGCAGATTTGTTGCGTTTCCGCAGAGGTTTTTTTCTGTGCGGAAATGCACCAAAACTGCAAAGGATTACTAGAGCAAGGTTAATCAATGACAAACCTGAATTGTTGTGCAAATGATGCGGAAATTTCCATCCTTATTCGCAGCATTTTATTTTCCGCAGCATGTCAATTCTTTTTGCTGATCTGCAGCATTTTCCACCCATTGACTTCCATTGAGTCATTCAAATCTGCAGCAAAAAAGCAGGAATTAAAAGGTTTGCTGATTTGCTGTGGATGTGTGGTTTAGATGTGGATTAGATGGGATTTGGTACCAAAAACGCAGCAGACTTGTCAAAGGAAATTATGTCTGAAGAAGGAAGAGTGTATGGGTGGAGAATGTAGAATAGTGCCCATCTTGGTTGAAGCACATAAACAATGGAGGTTGTACAAGTAAATGACAACACCACATTTTTAATTTTTTTTTAAATACTATATTTTTATTTACCTAACAAATTGATGGGGAAATCAGGGACCGCCTGAACATATTCTTTAATTCACATATATTTTCTAGTTGTAGCAGGCTATGTTCAGACATGTCTAGCTGTCATATGTCATTCTGACCTTTCATTAGAACTGCTGACATGACTACGCCTAAAGATTATATTGATATGGGGAAGCTAATGACAGGTGGTAATACCTATTTGCTAGATAACGGGTTATAAACTGTATTAGGCCGGCCTCACACTTGGCATAAGACAATACGCCACGTATTATACGTCCGTACTACGGCCGTAATACGGAGAAATGTTCCCAAAATATTGATCCGTAGGCAGGGTGTGTCAGCGTATTTTGCGCATGGCATCCTCCGTATGTAATCCGTATGGCATCCGTACTGCGAGATCTTCGCGCAGGCTTGCAAAACCGACATCTAATAGATTTCTGTGCTCAAATGTTCGGGAAAACATATATACAGTATATATATATATATATATATATATATATATATATATATATATATATATATATATATATATATATATATATATATGTCATTGAGACACATATATATATATTCTGTATTTAGATTTCATTCAGCGCGATATATGTTAAAAGCCGGTAATTCAATTGCCGGCTTTTCATTTCTCCTGCACAAACCCGACAGGATATGAGACATGGTTTACATACAGTAAACCATCTCATATCCCCTTTTTTTTGCATATTCCACACTACTAATGTTAGTAGTGTAAATAAATGAACCTCAAGGCACAGTGCACAAATTGCAAAGGAAGACACATACATATATATATCAACCAATGTGCACCAATGGAGGAAAGTGATGGACAAATCCGGAATTAGAATAGCAAAACAAAGGAAACCCAGACAAAAAAGTCCAAAATGTGAAACAATAATATTTATTTGTAAATAAACAGTGGGTAGGTGGGGAACTACCAACGAGACACAAAACCAGGGACATATAAATGATAAAAATAACTGTAACAATATGTAATGATAAATATGCAAGTTAATACATCATAAAGAGGGACCATATAGCAGCATGGGAATCTAGATGGCAATGCAAATATATCACAAAGTGCACGTGCAAAAATATGTGTAAACAATGGACTGGCTAAAGTAACCATAAAACTAAATAAATGTAAGGCCAAAAGTGACCAAGGCTTATAAGTAAGCGGAATAGAGGTCAAAAGAATCCAACAACCAAATAGGTAGAAAGCAGCAAAGTGGCAAGTGCCAAAATCAGATAGAGTGCTACTGTAATGAAGCAAACACGGTCATGAGTATTACCTGCTATATGGTGGATATGTCCAGGGATGTGACTGACCCCGACGCGCGTTTCGGCGTCTGCCTTCGTCAGACGCCGAAACGCGCGTCGGGGTCAGTCACATCCCTGGACATATCCACCATATAGCAGGTAATACTCATGACCGTGTTTGCTTCATTACAGTAGCACTCTATCTGATTTTGGCACTTGCCACTTTGCTGCTTTCTACCTATTTGGTTGTTGGATTCTTTTGACCTCTATTCCGCTTACTTATAAGCCTTGGTCACTTTTGGCCTTACATTTATTTAGTTTTATGGTTACTTTAGCCAGTCCATTGTTTACACATATTTTTGCACGTGCACTTTGTGATATATTTGCATTGCCATCTAGATTCCCATGCTGCTATATGGTCCCTCTTTATGATGTATTAACTTGCATATTTATCATTACATATTGTTACAGTTATTTTTATCATTTATATGTCCCTGGTTTTGTGTCTCGTTGGTAGTTCCCCACCTACCCACTGTTTATTTACAAATAAATATTATTGTTTCACATTTTGGACTTTTTTGTCTGGGTTTCCTTTGTTTTGCTAATGTTAGTAGTGTGTATGTGCAAAATTTCAGCTCTGTAGCTGCTAAAATAAAGGGTTAAATGGCGGAAAAAATTGGCGTGGGCTCCCGTGCAATTTTCTCCGCCAGAATGGTAAAGCCAGTGACTGAGGGCAGATATTAATAGCCAGGAGAGGGTCCATGGTTATTGGCCCCCCGTGGCTAAAAACATCTGCCCCCAGCCACCCCAGAAAAGGCACATCTGGAAGATGCGCCTATTCTGGCACTTGGCCACTCTCTTCCCACTCCCTGTAGCGGTGGGATATGGGGTAATGAAGGGTTAATGCCACCTTGCTATTGTAAGGTGACATTAAGCCAGATTAATAATGGAGAGGCGTCAATTATGACACCTATCCATTATTAATCCAATTGTTGGAAAGGGTTAAAAAACACACACACACATGATTTAAAAGTATTTTAATGAAATAAACACAGCGGTTGTTGTAATAATTTATTGTTCTCTCAATCCATCAGGAACACCCTCGCTTGGCAAAATAATAAACGCACAAGATACATACCTTCTGATGTCCGATCACGTCCCACGATGTAATCCATCTGAAGGGGTTAACTAATATTACAGGCACGAGCTGCGATAAACCACTCGCTCGTGCCTGTAATCCCCCGGGTGCTGAAAGGAAAGCAGAGTGATCTATACTTACATTGAGTCGCGGTGATGCACCCCTGCTGGATGTTCTCATGAACTGCAGCCTGGGAACTTTTTCCCACGCTCCAGGTCATATGAGGACATCCACCAGGGGGCGTATCACCGCGACTGAAGGAAATGTAGGTCAATGACCTACATTTCATTCATTCGCCGGGGAATTACAAGCACGAGCACCGCTGCATTTAGCAGGGCTCCTGCCTGTAATATTAGTTAACCCCTTCAGATGGATTACTTCGTGGGACGAGACGGTTCACCAGAAGGTATGTATCTTGTGCGTTTATTATTTTGCCAAGCGAGGGTGTTCCTGATGGATTGAGAGAACAATAAATGATTACAACAACCGCTGTGTTTATTTCATTAAACTACTTTTAAATCATGTGTGTGTGTGTGTGTTTTTTAACCCTTTCCAACAATTGGATTAATAATGGATAGGTGTCATAATTAGTGTTGAGTGATACCGTCCGATACTTGAAAGTATCGGTATCGGAAAGTATCGGCCGATACCGGCAAAGTATCGGATCTAATCCGATACCGATACCCGATACCAATACAAGTCAATGGGACTCAAGTATCGGACGTTATCCCTGATGATTCCCAGGGTCTGAAGGAGAGGAAACTCTCCTTCAGGCCCTGGGATCCATATTAATGTGTAAAAGAAAGAATTGGGCGACACGACCAATCACAAGCCGTGACGTCACGGGAGGCAGGACACGCGCGCATTTTAAAATTACGTCACAGCTTGTGATTGGTTGCGTGCCGCCCATGTGGCCGCGACGCGACCAATCACAGCAAACCGTGACGTAATTTCAGGTCCTGAATGCAGAAATAGGCATACAGGACCTGAAATTACGTCACGGCTGGCTGTGATTGGTCGCGTCGCGGCCACATGGGCGGCACGCAACCAATCACAAGCTGTGACGTAATTTTAAAATGCGCGCGTGTCCTGCCTCCCGTGACGTCACGGCTTGTGATTGGTCATGTCGCCCATGTGACCGCGACGCGACCAATCACAAGCCGGAACGTAATTTTAAAATACTGAATGCCTAGAATTAAGCTTCCAGGACCTCAAAATTACGTCACGGCTTGCTGTGATTGGTCGCGTCGCGGCCACATGGGCGGCACGCGACCAATCAGAAGCCGTGACGTCGCGGGAGGCAGGAAATGCGTGCATTTTAAGCAAACAACGCTGCCGGTTCCCTCGGTGAGGTCCAGGCTGCGTCGGAGAGGTGAGTATAGCAATATTTTTTATTTTAATTCTTTATTTTACACATTAATGTTGTATTTTACACATTAATGTTTCGATACCGATACCCGATACCACAAAAGTGTCGGATCTCGGTATCGGAATTCCGATACCCGCAAGTATCGGCCGATACCCGATACTTGCGGTATCGGAATGCTCAACACTAGTCATAATTGTCGCCTCTCCATTATTAATCTGGCTTAATGTCACCTTACAATAGCAAGGTGGCATTAACCCTTCATTACCCCATATCCCACCGCTACAGGGAGTGGGAAGAGAGTAGCCAAGTGCCAGAATAGGCGCATCTTCCAGATGTGCCTTTTCTGGGGTGGCTGGGGGCAGATGTTTTTAGCCAGGGGGGGCCAATAACCATGGACCCTCTCCTGGCTATTAATATCTGCCCTCAGTCACTGGCTTTACCATTCTGGCGGAGAAAATTGCGCGGGAGCCCACGCCAATTTTGTTCCGCCATTTAACCCTTTATTTTAGCAGCTACAGAGCTGAAATTTTGCACATACACACTACTAACATTAGTAGTGTGGAATATGCCAAAAAAGGGGGATATGAGATGGTTTACTATATGTAAACCATGTCTCATATCCTGTCGGGTTTGTGCAGGAGAAATGAAAAGCCGGCAATTGAATTACCGACTTTTCACTAACACCGCTGCGTATTTCTCGCAAGTCACACTGCTGGTCCGTGTGGAATCCGTATTTTTCTCGCCCCCATAGACTTTCATTGGCGAATTTTTTGCGCAATACGCTGACAAACGCAGCATGCTGCGATTTTGTACGGCCATAGAAAGCCGTATAATACTGAACCATAATATACGGCTAATAGGAGCAGCCCCATTGAGAATAATTGTGCCGTTTATTTTGCGAGTTTTACGGACGTAATTTCTGCGCTCTTACGTCCGTAAAACTCGCTAGTGTGAGGCCGGCCTTAGGGTGAGGCTATTTTTGGGACCTTATGCTATTGAACACCTGTTCACAGATCACGTCTAATGGAAAAACACCTGATCAATTAATGATGATCTCATTTGTAATAAACAGCTGATGTGCGCATGACCAGAATGTATACGCCCACTCGAAAGAGTATATAAGGCAAGGTATAATTGATTAAAGTATATTGCTTCAAATTCAGATACACTCTGTCTCTGTGTGAATCCATCACTGCTCGAACATCCTCATATCTGGCAACCATCCAATAACCCTGAGAGTCTGACTTGCAGACCACCCTAACAAAATCCATAAACAAGTCATACAAATCCGCATAAAAAACGCATAAAATACGCATAAAAAATGCGCAGAATTTCCACTGCATTTTCTGCCAAGAGATGCAGAAACTGCACAGAAATTTCCGCAAGCAAATCCGCAACGTGCGCACATAGCCTTAAAATATGAATTTGCTAGCTTTTTCCAATTTTTGACAGAAAATTTGACTTGCAGTGAATCAATTTACTACAAATCGAACGTATTCCAAAGTCTTCAATAGGCCTTAAAAGGTATCAGTGGCTCTCTCGGGTCAACCGCTTTCAGCATCTTTACCATGTATAGCTATGGATAAACACATTGTAGCTAACAGTCTGTCCATTACACACTAACCTTCTTCACTGCTGTGCTTCCACACATTGCATACTTTCTTCAAAATTCGACAGGATTTCTCCCTATCTCTATGGATAAGCAATGAGCAGTGACATCCTCTCATTATCCATATTTACTGCAAAATGTCTGCTGCGTTCCTTGCTGCTGCTTTTATACCGGCCATGATAGTTCCTCCTGATTTGCTATCTTATACCAGGGATTAGTGGAAAGCCTGTTCTGATGCACTTTAGGTGATGTGATTCTTCTTTAGCTGATGGAATCTTTTGGAATGTGTAAAATTATCGTGGCAATATTAAGTAATTCACTGAAAGTATATTGTTCAAATTCCCCAGATTCAGAGAATACCTTAATATTTGGCACAAATATGTGTAACATCAAATCAATTCGCTCATCACTATGCTATTTCATTAACACATTAACTACTGACAACTGTTTTTTATGGCCCTTACATTCAGGTTATTCCCTAGAATATAATGAATTTTCAATCCAATTAGTTTACTCGCATTCACTTTCTTCTTGATAAAAATTGGAACCTTTAAATTAATAAATTAATTGAGGCTTTTTATACCTGTGTGTATATATATATATATATATATATATATATATATATATATATATATATATATATATATATATATATACTGTTCCTTAATGACAGAAAGTAATCATGCAAAATCTTATAATCTATAGACAATGTCAAATTATACAAGAGCATCCAAGGTAATAAAACATTTGTTTGAATCATGAAATTTATATTTGCATACCATTATACTTTTTTGTAATATACAAAATGTTTATAGGTTCTTTAGTACAGTGCAGCTCGTTGTCACATACTGTATGATGTATCTTTATCATTGTTCCCTTTTTTCAAAAGCTTCATTAAAAGACTGGATTTATCTTGGGGGCAGATCAAAAGATTTTTAATGCTGTCACTGACTGTGTGATTAGATAGTCTCTCAATGAATTATTTCTGCTGTTCTTGTCACATAAACATCATTTATTTAATAATCTCATAATATGATGTATTAACAAATCATTGCACTCACTGCTGTAGACACAGGGGGCAGAGCTTGGAATTAGTTTTTTACTTTATTGCTATATGTCATTGTAAGTCATTGTAAGCCACATAGGAGGGAGTATTTTCTTAATGTGGAAGCGGCATGAATATTAAATTTAGATGATAATTCAAAGAAAAGTAGATATGTACTGTATCTAGTAGTGCTATCATATGTGTAAAATTACATTTTTTTATCTTAGCATTAGGAAATGCTTCACAACCATTAGGGGAAGCCATGATGATTTTGTATGTAAATTTTTTCATGCCTGCATTTAAAGGGAATGTATAGAGATGACGGAATATATTGGAGTGGAAATTAATTCTACTCGAATTGTACAAAATTAATTCACCAAAAAGTGGATTTTTTAAAAAAAAAACAGCTTCCACCCAGATTCAGCAAAAGTGTATTAGTGACTAAAATGCTTGGGTGCTCGTTGCTCAGGTTGAGCAAATTGAGACGAATGTTTGTCAAAGGGAAACAAGCATTTTTCTGGCAACCCACCCGGCGGTCTGCAGAGGGACTAGAAATTGCGGAAATAGATGGGAACAGTGCTCAGATGACATGGGAACAGCATCGGTAAGACCCCTGTAAGCATTTCTGACTCCCAGGTCACTGCTGTGAACAATGTTGTCAGAGTCTTACGTCAATTTTTACAGACTCACAATAAAACATGCAAAAACGAAACCAAAATAGATTTTCCTGGGAAATATGTTAAGGAACATCCTTTCCAGGGTAATGACTTGTATATAAGGCAAAATAAATAACTAAAAACAAAAATGCTCCTCTACACCTTGGGCTATGTTCACACGTAGCGTTTTTTATATGTTTTTGAACTTTAGCATTGCTTTCAACCAAGACAAAAGCATTCACATTTTACAACCTTATCTGGCCATGTGGTGCGTGACACATCATCAGACACATTCTGGTTCATTTCTGAAGGAGGGACTCTGAAAGTCACAAAGACTATTTTTATAGGGCCATCAGGCAACATTTACTATTCTTAAAGGGCCAGCAGTCGGCCCTCATTCTTAGAGCTCCATCAGCTGGCTATGCTTTGTTGTTCCCATTATTAAATAGTAGGTCTCCTATACTGTTATTGCGTATGCAGTGAGTGGCAGAGCTGCCCAAAATTTGGATGTATCCCAATACCCCTTTGAAGAGTTTTACAGGAGGGCCTCCAGAAAACAATGTTACCATTATTAGGAAGTGGGTCTCCCATACTGTTTGTCCATGCAGTGAATGCAAGGGCTGCCAACAATTTGGAGGCATTCCAATGCCCCTTTGAAGAGACATGGAAGAGGGCCTTATAAAAAAATGTTCCCATTAGAAAGGAGCGGGTCTTCTATTCTTGTAATGCCCATGCACTAAGTGTATGAGCTGACAAACATTTACACTTGGGGGTATACATGAACATACTGTATAGCAATTTTTTTTCACAGGCATCATAAACACCTTTTAAAAAAAATTTGTGGGTGTTGCATCATGGACATGGTCACCCTGGTGATATGGTGGTAGAGGATGAGGATGAGGAGAAGAAGGAGGACAACAGCAAATAGCCAAAATCAGGAAGCATATACCCGTGTGGGTTAGAAGAGGTGCATGGAAATAGACCTCCAAAAAAAGACACTGGATTTGAGTTTATGCTACTCTGCTATCATACGGTGGTGTTGAGCAGTCTGGGCCAATCCAGCCCTTGTTTATTTTTATAAGAGTCAGCCTGTCAGCATTTTCAGTTGACAGGCAGATACGCTTAGCAATTATAATTCTACCAGCGGCACTAAAAACCCGCTCTGACAAAATGCTAGCGGCAGGGCAGGCCAGGACCTCCAAGGCGTAGAGAGAGCCTGTTCATGCCAAGTGTCCAGCTTGGATACCCAATAATTATAAGGCATAGAGGAATCATGAAGGATGTTGGTACATTCAGCAAGGTACTCCCTCAGCATCTTCCCAAACTTTGCACTCCTTGTGAGAGTACCTCGTGTCTCAGGGCCTGTGCGATTGGAGGGTCTGAGAAAACTCTCCCAGAACTTTGATAGTGTTCCCCTGCCTCTGCTGGATTGGAGTTGTGTCTCTCTCGCCTTTACTCCTTGGTTGTCCAACGAACTGTGACCTCTCCCGCCAGCGTTTTCAGATGGGAATTTTTTTAATAATTCCACAACTAGGGCTTTTTGGTACTACCCCATTTTAGTAGACCTGTCTGCCTTGGGACTAAGTGATAGAAAGTTCTCCTTGTAACGTGGGTCTTGAAGTGTCACCAACCAGTAATGATTGTCACTAGTGTTGAGCATTCCGATACCGCAAGTATCGGGTATCGGCCGATACTTGCGGGTATCGGAATTCCGATACCGAGATCCGATACTTTTGTGGTATCGGGTATCGGTATCGAAACAACATTAATGTGTAAAAGAAAGAATTAAAATAAAAAATATATGGGCGGCGCGCGACCAATCAGAAGCTGTGACGTCACGGAAGCAAGGAAAAGCGTGCATTTTAAGCAAAGAACGCTGCCGGTTCCCTCGGTAAGGTGCAGGCTGCGTCGGAGAGGTGAGTATAGCAATATTTTTTATTTTAATTCTTTCTTTTACACATTAATATGGTTCCCAGGGCCTGAAGGAGAGTTTCCTCTCCTTCAGACCCTGGGAACCATCAGGGATACCGTCCGATACTTGAGTCCCATTAACTTGTATTGGTATCGGGTATCGGTATCGGATTAGATCCGATACTTTGCCGGTATCGGCCGATACTTTCCGATACCGATACTTTCAAGTATCGGACGGTATCGCTCAACACTAACTGTCACCCAAACTGTTGAGAATGTCAGGGTCATGGGAGAAGCAGTGTAACATAAACTCAGCCATGCATGCCAGACTGCTAACAGGCAAGATTTCTGTGTCCTCACCAAGAGGATGACTGACCATGCTCTCCTCCTCCTCCTTCCTGTCCTCAGGCCATTCAAGCTGAACAGATGGTATGACAGTTGTGCAGGTAGTACCGTCTATAGTGCATGTTCTTCCTCCCCTTCCCCTTCCTCATTGTCACCCAATCCACGTTGGGAAGAGATAAGACTGGGATGTGTGTAATCACCCTGTATGGTACCTTGCTTCATCTCATCATGCCCTGCCTGCAATGCATCCTTTTTGATTGTGAAAACAGAAGCACATGGGCTACTTGGACAGTGAACAAGTCTGTAGGAACATGTTCACACACCACCAAGAAACTTGAAGACACAAAAGAGCACAGTAAGACCAAAAGCACTCTGTTGCAAAAAAAATCACAGTAATAAGCAAGTGCTATTAAAAAGATGAAAAAATCATGTTATTTGGTTGATACTCTTTTTGCAAAAAATGTATACTAAGCTGCTCCACCAAACGTCAAGGTATACCCATATAGAGCAGTCCTAACTAATGTATGCAATCCCTATCTGATGTATTTAAAAACCTGATCATCTGTATATTACCTGTATAAGCAGGGTTCAGAGAGGAAATGTCCACGTGGACACGCTGAATGGAACAGCTTTTGTGCAAATTGCCCACAAGGAGTAATGGATAACTCCCCAGTCTTGTAGACACAAGAGAACAATTATGGAAACAGAAACACATGGGCTACTTGCACAGTGAACAAGTCTGTAGGAACATGTTCACACACCACCAAGAAACTTGAAGACACAAAAGAGCACAGTAAGACCAAAAACACTCTGTCGCAAAAAAATCACAGTAATAAGCAAGTGCTAGTAAAGGTAGGAAAAAACAGGGTATTTGGTTGATATGTTTTTTGCAAAAAATTTATACTAAGCTGCTCCACCAAACGTCAAAATATATACAAAATATACAAAAGGTATACCCATATAGAGCAGTCCTAACTGATGTATGCAATCCCTATCTGATGTATTTAAAAACCTGATAATCTGTATATTACCTGTATAAGCAGGGTTTAGGGAGGAAAGGTCCATGTGGACATGCTGAATGGGACAGCTTTTGCGCAAATGGCCCAAAAGGAGTGGTGGATAACAGAGCACACAGAGAATCAGAATGGTGGCTCTAATTATGGTGCCATTGCCGCTCACCATCTTGGTGGCATCCTCAAAATTTTTGGAGGATGGTACATATGTCTGACATATATATCGACTCCTGAGGTCTTATGTGTGGAGTCTGAACTGAATACCGATGGCCTTGTTGATACTGGTAGTTAACAACTGCCCTTTTCAGCTCACAAAACCTTCCCAACATCTGCAGTGTAGAGTTCCAACTCATGGGGACATCACACACCAGTCGGTGAGCCGGAAGCTGCAAACCCTGCTGAAGCATGGCAAGGGTGGCAGAAGCTGTAGCTGACTTACTAAAATGGGTACACAGGCGGTGTACTTTGACAAGCAGATCCCGCAGCTCCAGGTAGGTTTTGAGAAACCACTGAACCACAAGGTTAAGCACATGGGCCAGGCATGGTACGTGTGTGAGCTCACCTCACCTCAGAGCCACCACCAGTTTCCAGCTATTGTCACACACAACCATGCCTGGCTGTAGGTAAAGCGGTGTCAGTCACAGATCTGCCTGCTATTTCAGAGCTCTCCACAACTCTTCAGCATTGTGCAGTTTGTCACCTAAGCATATTAGCTTCAGCACAGCCTGTTGCCTCTTGGCTGAGGAAGTGCTGCAGTGCTTCCAGCTTGTGACTGATGTGGTCATTTTGGAGATTGAGGCTGAAGAGGAGGAGGAGGAGGTGCAGGAGCTGTAGACTGTAGGGGCAACCCTGATTGACATAGGGCCCACAATCCTCAGTGTCCCAAGGTCCGACTGGGTCCCAGTTTCCACTATGTTAACCCAGTGTGCCATCAGTGAGATGCACCATATGCACTTGTCCACGTGTCCATGGTTAGTTGGACTTTCCCAGTAACTGCATTGTTGAGGGCATGGCTAATGTTGTGGTACACGTGCTTGTGTAATGCGGGGATGGTACACTGGGAGAAATAGTGGCTGCTGGGGACCGAGTATCGAGGGATGACTGCCGTCATCAGGTTGTGGAAAGCTTCCGTCTCCATTAGCCTAAAAGGCAACATTTTGAGCACAAGCAGTGGGAATTTAGTAGTGTGGCCTGTGGGGCATTGGCTGCGTATTTGCGCTTGCGTTCCAAGGACTGGGGTATGGACAACTTAACGCTGCAATAGGATTGTATGTGGACATGCTTGCTGATGGTGCTAGTTGAGTGTGTGCAACGACAGGTGCAGAGCAGGAGGCATCTTTGCATTCACTGTGGACAGGGGATTGGCTTGCACACAGCACAACAGAAGAAGCATTGGTGTCACCCGCAGACACTGTTCCTTGACTCTGAGGTTTGGCTCACAAAGTCAGGCGCTTTGCTGCCATGTGCCTGATCATGCTGGCGGTGGTCATGCTGGTAGGTTTGCTACCCCTGCTGATGCTGGCTTGGCAGGTGGTGTAATTGGCCTTTTTAAGGTTATCGGCAGAGTCTTTCTGGCATTGGACATACTATTCTGTCCATATGACCTGGGACTTAAATCCTATGGACGGAATAGTACGGTTGGAGCCCGGCTGATCGCAAATGGGTGTCAGCTGATTCTCACAACTGACACTTGGCACTAAGTGCCAGGAGCGGTCATGGACCGCTCCCAGCACTTTAACCCGCGGAAGACTGTGATCAAACAAGATCACAGCATTCCGGCGCCGGCAGAGGCATAGAGAAACATCGCACAGTTAGGGGGCTCCCTGCGTGCTTCTCTCAGAACAACGCGATATGATCACATTGTCCTGAGGTTCTCTTTTCATACCCCCAGCTCCAAGATGGCCACGGGGTCCTTCGGGCTCCTGCAGGGAGGTGGCGTCTCTGTGCCTGCTGAGAGCAGGCAGCGGCAAGCCTCCTTCACTGCCTGTCAGATCACTGATCTGATACAGTGCAGTACAAAGTGTCAGATCAGCGATATGACTTTATATAGTGATGTCCCACGCTGGGACAATCTAAAAAAGTTAAAAAAAAAATATTAGCACATGTAAAAAAAATTGTAAAAAATTCCTAAATAAAGAATTTTTTTTTTTCCAAAACATACATTTCTTTAAGTAAATAAAAACCAAACAAATAAAAGTACGCATATTTAGTATTGCCGCATCCGCAATGACCCGACCTATAAAACTGTCCCACTAGTTAACTCCTTTAGTGATCCCCATAAAAAACAAGGCAAAAAAAAATGCTTTATCAACATACTGCTGAACAAAACAATCAAAAACACGGATATAAATAAACATGGTACCGCTGAAAACGTCATCTTGTCCTGCAAAAAACGAGCTGCAATACAGCATCATCAGCAAATTAAATAAAAAAGTTATTGCTCTCAGAATAAAGGGATGCAAAAATAGTTATTTTTTATGTAAAATAGTTTTTATTGTATAAAAGCGCCAAAACATAAAAAAAATATAAATGAGGTCACACAAAAATCGGAATAAAATGCGATCAAATAATGTCATGTGCCCGAAAATAGTACCAATGAAAACATCAACTCGTCCTGCAAAAAACAATAACTTACATGACTCTGTGGACCAAAATATGAAAAAATTATAGCTCTCAAAATGTGGTGATGCAAAAACTATTTTTGCAATAAAAATAAAAAGTGTCTTTTAGTGTGAGACAGCTGCCAAACATAAAAACCCGCTATAAATAGTAAATCAAACCCCCCTTTATCACCCTCTTAGTTAGGAAAAAATAAAACGAAAAAAAAAATTATTTCAATTTTCCCATTAGGGTTAGGGTTACATTGAGGGCTAAAGTTAGGGTTGGGGCCAAAGTTAGGGTTAGGGTTGGAGCTAAAGCTAGGGTTAGGTTTGGGGCTAAAGTTATGATTAGGGTTGGGGCTAAAGTTAGGGTTGGGACTAGAGTTGGGGTTAGGGTTTGGATTATGTTTACGGGTTTGGATTAGGGTTGGGATTAGGGTTAGGGGTGTGTTGTGGTTAGGGTTGGGATTAGAATTAGAGGTGTACTTGGATTAGGGGTGTGGTTAGGGTTATGGTTAGGGTTGTGATTAGGGTTAGGGGTGTGTTGGGGTTAGGGTTATGTTTAGGGTTGGGAATACGGTTAGGGGTGTGTTAGGGTTAGAGTTGGAGTTAGAATTGGGAGGTTCCACTGTTTAGGCAAATCAGGGGCATTCCAAATGCGACATGGCGTCCAATCTCAATTGCAGCCAATTCTGCGTTGAAAAAGTAAAATGGTGCTCTTTCCCTTCCGAGCTCTGCCGTGCGCCCAAACAGTGGTTTACCCCCACATCAATTTTAGTGAAACACTTGGGGGTTCAAAGTTCTCACAGCACATTTAGATAAGTTTCTTAGGGGGTCTAGTTTCCAAAATGGGGTCACTTATGAAGGATTTCTACTGTTTAGGCACATCAGTGGCTCTGCAAACGAAACATGACACCCGCAGAATATTCCATCAATGTCTGCATTCCAAAACGTCACTACTTCCCTTCCGAACACCGATGTGTGCCCAAACAGTAGGTTTCTCCCACATATGGGATATCTGCATACTCAGGACAAATTGGACAACAACTTTTGGGTCCAATTTCTCCTGTTACCCTTGTGAAAATACAATATTGGGGGCTAAATAAAATCATTTTTGTGGAAAAAAATGATTTTTTATTTTTACGGCTCTGCGTTCTAAACTTTAGCTAAACACCTGGGGGTTCAAAGTTCTCACAACACATCTATATAAGTTCGTTGGGGGGGTCTAATTTCCAGTATGGGGCCACTTGTGGGGGGTTTCTACTGTTTAGGTACATCAGGGGCTCTACAACGTGATGCCCGCAGACCGTTCAATCAATGTCTGCATTCCAAAACGGCTCTCCTTCCCTTCCAAGCTCTGCCATGAGCCCAAACAGTAGTTCCTTCCCACATATGGGGTATCAGTGTACTCAAGACAAATTGCACAACAACTTTTGGGGTCCAGTTTCTCCTGTTACCCTTTGAAAATACAAAATTGGGGCTAAAAATAACATTTTTGTGGAAAGAAAAATATTTTTTTATTTTTACAGCTCTGCGTTATAAACTTTAGCGAATCGCTTGGGGGTTCAAAGTTCTCACAACACATCTAGATAGGTTCCTTGGGGTCTAGTTACCAAAATGGGGTCACTTGTGGGGGGTTTCCAAACGCAGCATGGCGTCTCATCTCAATTCCAGTCAATTCTGTGTTGAAAAAGTCAATCATTGCTCCTTCCCTTCCGAGCTCTGCCATGCGCCCAAACAGTGGATTATCCACACATATGGGGTATCGGCGTACTCAGGACAAATTGCTCAACACATTTTGGGGTCCAATTTTTCCTGTTACCCTTGGGAAAATAAAAACTTGGAGGCAAAAAGACCATTTTTGTGAAAAAAAATATGATTTTTTTATTTTTACGTCTCTATATTATAAACTTCTGTGAAGCACTTGGGGGGTTCAAAGTGCTCACCATGCATCTAGATAAGTTCCATAAGGGGTCTACTTTCTAAGATGGTGTCACTTATGGGGGTTTCTACTGTTTAGGCACATCAGGGGCTCTACAAACGCTACATGGCGTCCAATCTCAATTACAGCCAATTTTGCATTGGAAAGTCAAACAGCGCTCATTCCTTTTCGAGCTCTACCATGAGCCCAAACAGTTGTTTACCCCCACATGTGGGATATCGGTGTACTCAGGACAAATTGTACAACAACATTTTGGGTCCAATTTCAACTATAACCCTTGGTAAAGTAAAGCAAATTGGATCTAAATTAAATTTTTTGGGGAAAAAAAAGGTAAATTTAAATTTAAAGGTAAACATTCCAAAAATTCCTCTGAAGCACCTGAATGGTTAATAAACTTCTTGAACGTGGGTTTGAAGATATGGAGGGGTGCAGTTTTTAGGATGGTGTTACTTTTGGGTATTTTCTATTATATAGACCCCTCAAAGTGACGTCAAATGTGATGTGGCCCCTAAAAAAATGGTGTTGTAAAAATGAAAAATTGCTGGGATTCCGATACTTGCCGCGTATCGGATACCGGAATCGGAAGTTCCCAGATTCAAACTGCACGAAATCAGCCAATGAGACTGATTCCAAGTGTGGGCACATCCTGTTCAGCATGGAGGGCATGAAACTACTGGCAAGGCTGTGATTGGCTGCTGAAATGATGTCATGATGCAGTTTAAAAGTCGCTGGCGCCATTTTGCGATCACTCTGCTGTGAATTCAGTTAGTGACAGGACGCTGTTTGCTGACTGAGGGCCAGTTTAGAGATAGCGATTTGCTTCTTTGTGCTTTTCAAAGGCTAATTTAGCAACCGCTGTGTTCACCTACTAATCACCTTGCTTTTGCCTTGTAGCGCTGTTTTCACAGCGATCTGCAAGGTCTGTGTGTGTGTGTGTGTGTGTGTGTGAGTGCAGCCCACTCTCTAGTCTGAGTGCAGCCACATAGGCCATCCATAGCTGGTTGTATTCAGTTCAGGGAGGGTGGTTCATTGCCTCATACTGTTCTTTTTTTTTTTTTTTTTCCAAGTAGTGTAGTCTGCTGCTAATTTTTTCAAAAAAATCCTATTAGTGTCTTTCCACCCGTCTCCAGCTAATTTGTGGAAAAACACTACATAGGATAACGTAGAGGAGGGTTTTTGGGCCTTGCAGCGCCGTTTACGGCTGTCTGCACGGTCTCCGTGTGACTGCAGCTCGCCCTGTAGTCTGTGAGCAGCCATAGCCTGGTTGTCTCCAGCTCAGGGTTCTTCACTGCGTCATACCGCAAAATCAATTTTCCTTTTCTTTTAAGTAGTGCAGGCTGCTGCACATTTTTTCTAAAAAATCCTATTAGTGTCTTTCCACCCGTCTCCAGCTAACTTGTGGAAAAACACTACATAGGATAACGTAGAGGAGGGTTTTTGGGCCTTGCAGCGCCGTTTACGGCTGTCTGCACGGTCTCCGTGTGACTGCAGCTCTCTCTGTTGTCAGTTCAGCCCCCAAAAAATAAATAAATAATAAAGTTCACCAAACACACCAGTGACACCACTTTACATTTGTGTAGGCCACATTAGCTCATATTAAAGTCTAGTCCACACTTTAGAAAATTAGTGTTTCTTATACCTGTTAGGAGTTGTTCAGGAATAAGCACACAAAGCCAATAGTACTTTTCTGCTTATCTTTATCAGTCAACCAAGATGAAGAAGGCAGTGAGTAAGGCACGTGGGCGTGGGCGCGGAGCAGGGAGGGGACGTGGGGATTCTGTGCCTGCTGCGGGCACCGGTGACTCATCAGCACCCACTTTCACAAGGGAACAGTCATTCATGCGCAGCTTTGTCGCAGAGCGCCGTACACCGCTGCTGCGTGAAGAACAAATTGAAGCCGTTGTCGGATGGATGGCAGCTAATGCATCAACTTCAATTAGTGCCACATCCTCTCAGACACAGAGCACTGGAGAGCAGCCATCTGTCTCTTCACCACCTGCCAAATTGCCCAGGCAGACAGAGAGCCCAGGACAGGAGCCGTCTCTACTTCTGTTCTCTGAATCTCTTGGCTTGGAAACAGGGGGCCAGCCAAGCAGCATTGGAGAAATGGAAGAAGAGGCAGGGTGCAGTGATGCCCAACAGCTTTTTCTCTCTTCCTCTGAAGAGGCGGGTGGGACAGTGGCTCCGGTCACCACATCGCAGGCCGCATCAGCTGATGATGACACTCAGGTGCCACTTACTGGTGCGTGCTCTGCTGCTGAGACTACCCAGGAGGAGCAGTTGGGGGCAGAGGGTAATGTAGATGATGAGGTCCTTGACCCATCTTGGCGTGAGGGACAGGAAGGTGGTGGGAGCAGCTCGGATGAAGAGATTCCCCGTACGGCCCAAAGAGGGAGAGGGAGGGGGAAGACTGCGGATCCTGCAGCCTCCGCTTTGGCACCCGTTAGGAGCATGTCTCTTCCAAAAGCCAAAAAGGGCTCTCCCAAGACTTGCAGTGCCTGGTCCTTTTTTGACACAGTTGCAGATGACATTTGCTATGTCAAATGCAAGGTGTGTCATCACAAAGTAAAAAGAGGTCGAAATGTCAGCAACCTCAATACCTCCAACATGTGGAAACATGTGCGCAACAGGCACGCGGCGGAGTTACAAAAACACACTGAAGAGCTAGGCCAACCAACAGCGGCAGCTACCACCTCTTCAGCTCGTGTTGCCTCTTCCTCCAGCTCACACGCAGCTGGTTCGGCTTCCTCCCAGGATCGCCATGGAAGAACCTCTGGCCCTGTTGTCCAGAGACCCGCTGTAATTCCACCCGCAGCACCACGTTCCCAGTCATCCACACACTCCCAGCCCAGTGTACAGCCATCGGTAGTACAGGCATGGGAGAAAAGGCGGCCTTTCTCGTCAAACCACCCACGAGCACAGGCTCTGACTGCAGGCATTGCCAAACTTCTGTCACTGGAAATGCTGTCATTCAGGCTGGTGGAGACTGACAGCTTCCGTGACTTGATGTCATTGGCAGTCCCACAGTACAATGTGCCCAGCCGCTTTTACTTCAGCAGGCAAGCCGTCCCTGCCCTGCACAAGCATGTGGAGGGACACATAAAACACGCGCTACTGAATGCCGTCAGTAGCAAGGTCCACCTCACCACCGATGCGTGGACCAGTCAACATGGACAGGGGCGATACCTTTCCCTCACTGCCCATTGGGTTAATGTCGTTGAGCCGGGTACAGACCGTGAGAGTGGCGCAGGATGTGTCCTGCCCACTCCAAGGATTGCAGGAATCCATTCTGTACGCATTGACTCCTCCTCTTACACCAGTTCCTCAGAATCATCGCTGCAGGAGCCGTCACAGTCCACCTCCACATGGACCCGTGAACGTTTACCTGTTACGACCGACATGAGCACAGCCGTGGCCAAACGTCAACAGGCCGTCTTGAAATTAATTTCTTTGGAGAATCGAAGCCACACAGCGCAGGAGCTCTGGAATGCCATCAAGCAGGAGAGCGATGTGTGGTTTGTGCCAGCGAATCTCCAGCCAGGCATGGTAGTGTGTGATAATGGCCGAAATCTGGTGGCAGCTCTGGGCCTCGGCAACCTCACTCACATCCCATGTCTGGCACATGTGCTCAATTTGGTCGTGCAGAGTTTTTTGAGGGACTATCCGGATCTTGATGCACTGCTGCACAAGGTCCGCCTAGAGTGTGCTCACTTGCGGCGTTCCAGCACGGCAAAAGCGCGCATTGCGGCTCTGCAGCGCCGACACCGCCTGCCGGAACATCGCATCATATGTGACCTACCTACCAGGTGGAATTCCACGTTACATATGTTGGAGCGGTTGTGTGAGCAGCAGCAAGCTGTAATGGAGTACCAGCTGCATCAGGCGCAAAGAAGTCGCACTTCGCGCCGTTCAGACTTCACAACCACAGAGTGGGCCACTATGAAGGACGTCTGCCAGGTTTTGCGTCCCTTCGATTATTCCACGCGGATGGCGAGTGCAGATGATGCACTAGTCAGCATGACTGTCCCCCTTATCTGCCTGCTTGAAAAATCACTGAAAGCGCTAAGGGATGATGTTGTGGAAGAGGTGGAGGATGAGGATTCACCATTTCCATCATCTTCTGGACAGTCAGTGCCACGTGGTTCCTCACAAACGCGTAGGCAGGGGACAGTTTGTGAGGAGGATGAGGAGGAGTCAATGGAGGAGGAAGACATCCATCCAGAGGAGGGAGTTACACAATTGTCCAGTACTCAGTGTGTACAGCGAGGGTGGGGTGATGATGAGCGGGCAGAGATCACGCCTCCAGCAGGGGACAGCGTTTCTTGGGCAGTTGGCAGTCTGCAGCACATGGTGGATTACATGCTGCAGTGCCTGAGAAACGACCACCGCATCGCCCACATTCTCAACATGTCTGAATATTGGGTGTTCACCCTCCTCGATCCTCGCTACCGGGACAACGTAGAAAGCCTCATCACACCGTTGAATCGGGAGCGGAAAATGCGGGAGTACCAAGACACACTGGTGAATTCCATCATCTTCTCCATTCCAACTGAGAGAAGTGCTGCTAGTGCATTACAAAGCAGCTCAGTGCGTCCAGGCAGTGGTGGAGGCTCTGCACAAAGAGGGAGCAGAAGCAGTGCCTCTGCACAAGGCAAGACCAGTATGGCCGAACTGTGGCACAGTTTTCAGTGCCCGCCACAAAAGTCTACACCATCACAGACGGCTCCAGTCAGCAGGAGGCAACGGTTCCGTCAGATGGTGACAGACTACATGTCTTGCCCTCTTGCTGTACTCCCAGACGGCTCTTCCGCTTTCAAGTTTTGGGTCTCAAAGCTGGATACATGGCCAGAGCTAAGCCAGTATGCATTGGAGGTGCTGGCTTGCCCTGCGGCTAGTGTATTATCGGAACGTGTCTTTAGTGCTGCAGGTGGTGTACTAACTGACCGTCGCATGCGACTATCCTCCGATAACGTTGACCGGCTTACTTTCCTGAAAATGAACAAGGCCTGGATCTCGCAGGAATTTGCCACTCCTCTTCCTGATTAAATAATTAGGTCACTGTCTACGTTATCCAGGTCTCCTGTTGTGTTCATCTTTCTACCACCTGAACTTAAATTCCTGGGCTCCAACACCACCAGTTGAGGCTCAGAAGTGCCGTCTGCACAGTCAAAACATACGACCCAGTGTTATTGGGTTTCAGTAACGTCAGCTGATCCCCAGCTGTGTAGCCGGCAATGTGTCCTGCGACCGCCACGCTGACACAACAACTGAAATGTAAGGGAACCTGTCCCCCCCCCCCCCCAAGGCGTTTGTTACTGAAAGAGCCACCTTGTGCAGCAGTAATGCTGCACAAGGAAAAGGTAGCTATTTTTGTTTAGCTCCTTGCACACGCAGAACTTAACACTTATAAAATGTGTCCACTGATACCGTAAAACCGTCCCGGAGGTGGGACTTTCCTTCGTAATATGACGCAGCACAGCCGTCATTCCTACCCCCTTGGCGCCGTGCCCCGGCTCCTCAGCGTTGTTTGATGTTATGTTATCCCTTGGCCAGGCACACTTAGCGCTGCCCGTCTTCTGACATCATTTGGTGTCAGGATGGCTGTGCCTGTGCGGCCGCGCTGGCCGAGAGCCCGCCTCGCAGTGTCTTCTGATTTAATCCCACTGGGGGCCTGAGATCCATGGACATGCGCAGTGCATATCTGAACCTCCACCTCTCCCTCATCTCCCTACGGCTTCTTCAGACTGTGCGGTGTCAGCTGGTCCCTAATAGCATGCCAAGGCCGTGACACCGCACAGTCTTAAGAAGCCATAGGGAGGGGAGTGAGAGGCGAGGATATGCACTGCGCATGGCCACGGATCCCAGGCCCGCGGTGGGATTACAGTAGAAGACACTGCGAGGCGGGCTCTCGGCCAGCGTGGCCGCACAGGCGCAGCCAGCCTGACACCAAATGATGTCAGAAGACGGGCAGCGCTAAGTGTGCCTGGCCAAGGGATAACATAACAGTGCAGGCTCCAGGACGGAATCAAACAGCGCTGAGGAGCCGTGGCACGGCGCCGGGGGGGTAAGAATGACGGCTGTGCTGCGTCATATTACGAAGGAAAGTCCCACCTCCGGGACGGTCTCACGGTTTCAGGGGACACATTTTATAAGTGTTTAGTTCTGTGTGTGCAAGGAGCATAATGAAAAGAGCCACCGTTTCCTTTTGCATCTTTTGTGCTGCACAAGCTGGCTCTTTCAGCTACAAACGCCTTGGGGGGGGGTTAAAGGTTCCCTTTAGACTTTCTCCAATCAGGCTTCGGCCTACACTGTGTTCCTCTCCTCCTCCTCCTGTCCCTGGGCTCCAACACCGCTAGTTGTTGCCTGGTAGTGCTGTACGCACAGTCAACAGTCGCTCCTCTGTTATTGGGGTTCAGTAATGTCAGCTGTTCCCCTGCTGTGTGTGTGGCAATCCCTCCTATCTCCTCCACCTCCTCCTCCTGTCCCTGGGCTCCAACACCGCTAGTTGTTGCCTGGTAGTGCTGTACGCACAGTCAACAGTCCCTCCTCTGTTATTGGGGTTCAGTAACGTCAGCTGTTCCCATGCTGTGTGTGTGGCAATCCCTCCTATCTTCTCCACCTCCTCCTCCTCCTCCTGTCCCTGGGCTCCAACACCGCTAGTTGCCGTCCAGAAGTGCTGTCCGCACAGTCCCAACAGTCCCTCCTCTGTTATTGGGGTTCAGTAACGTCAGCTGTTCCCCTGCTGTGTGTGTGGCAATCCCTCCTATCTCCTCCACCTCCTCCTCCTGTCCCTGGGCTCCAACACCGCTAGTTGCCGTCCAGAAGTGCTGTCCGCACAGTCCCAACAGTCCCTCCTCTGTTATTGGGGTTCAGTAACGTCAGCTGTTCCCCTGCTGTGTGTGTGGCAATCCCTCCTATCTCCACCTCCTCCTCCTCCTGTCCCTGGGCTCCAACACCGCTAGTTGTTGCCTGGTAGTGCTGTACGCACAGTCCCAACAGTCCCTCCTCTGTTATTGGGGTTCAGTAACGTCAGCTGTTCCCCTGCTGTGTGTGTGGCAATCCCTCCTATCTCCTCCTCCACCTCCTCCTCCTCCTGTCCCTGGGCTCCAACACCGCTAGTTGTTGCCTGGTAGTGCTGTACGCACAGTCCCAACAGTCCCTCCTCTGTTATTGGGGTTCAGTAACGTCAGCTGTTCCCCAGCTGTGTGTGTGGCAATCCCTCCTATTTCCTCCACCACCTCCTCCTCCTCCTGTCCCTGGGCTCCAACACCGCTAGTTGTTGCCTGGTAGTGCTGTACGCACAGTCCCAACAGTCCCTCCTCTGTTATTGGGGTTCAGTAACGTCAGCTGTTCCCCAGCTGTGTGTGTGGCAATCCCTCCTATCTCCTCCACCACCTCCTCCTCCTTCTGTCCCTGGGCTCCAACACCGCTAGTTGTTGCCTGGTAGTGCTGTACGCACAGTCCCAACAGTCCCTCCTCTGTTATTGGGGTTCAGTAACGTCAGCTGTTCCCCAGCTGTGTGTGTGGCAATCCCTCCTATCTCCTCCTCCACCTCCTCCTCCTTCTGTCCCTGGGCTCCAACACCGCTAGTTGTTGCCTGGTAGTGCTGTACGCACAGTCCCAACAGTCCCTCCTCTGTTATTGGGGTTCAGTAACGTCAGCTGTTCCCCAGCTGTGTGTGTGGCAATCCCTCCTATCTCCTCCACCACCTCCTCCTCCTCCTGTCCCTGGGCTCCAACACCGCTAGTTGTTGCCTGGTAGTGCTGTACGCACAGTCCCAACAGTCCCTCCTCTGTTATTGGGGTTCAGTAACGTCAGCTGTTCCCCTGCTGTGTGTGTGGCAATCCCTCCTATCTCCTCCACCACCTCCTCCTCCTCCTCCTGTCCCTGGGCTCCAACACCGCTAGTTGCCATCCAGAAGTGCTGTCCGCACAGTCCCAACAGTCCCTCCTCTGTTATTGGGGTTCAGTAACGTCAGCTGTTCCCCTGCTGTGTGTGTGGCAATCCCTCCTATCTCCTTCACCTCCTCCTCCTGTCCCTGGGCTCCAACACCGCTAGTTGCCGTCCAGAAGTGCTGTCCACACAGTCCCAACAGTCCCTCCTCTGTTATTGGGGTTCAGTAACGTCAGCTGTTCCCCTGCTGTGTGTGTGGCAATCCCTCCTATCTCCTCCACCTCCTCCTCCTCCTCCTGTCCCTGGGCTCCAACACCGCTAGTTGCCGTCCAGAAGTGCTGTCCGCACAGAGCCAAACACCTCGCCAATGTGTTAGTGGGGTTCAGCAGCGCCAGCTGTTCCCCTGCTGTGTATACGGCAACGTGTACTGCGACCGCCACGCAGGCACAACAAGTTAAATTTAAGGGAACCTGTCCCCCCCCCCAGGCGTTTGTTACTGAAGGAGCCACCTTGTGCAGCAGTAATGATGCAAAGGGAAAAAGTGCCTCTTTTCATGGTGCTCCTTGCACATGCTGAACCTAACACTTATGAAAAGTGTCCCCTCCTACCGTGATACCGTCCGGTTGGTGGAACTTTCCTTTGTGATGTGACGCAGCACAGCCGTCATTCTTACCCCCTTGGCGCCATGCGCCGCCTCCTCAGCGTTGTTTGAATCTGTCCCGGAGCCTGCGCTGTTAGGTTAGCCCTTGGCCATGCACACATTTTGCGCTGCCCGTCTTCTGACATCATTTGGTGTCAGACTGGCTGAGCCTGTGCGGCCGCGCTGGACGAGATCCCGCCTCGTAGTGTCTTCTGATTTAATCCCACTGGGGGCCTGAGATCCATGGACATGCGCAGTGCATATCTGAACCTCCACCTCTCACTCATCTCCCTACGGCTTCTTCAGACTGTGCGGTGTCAGCTGATCCCTAATAGCATGCCACGGCCGTGACACCGCACAGTCTGAAGAAGCCGTAGGGAGGGGAGTGAGAGGTGAGGATATGCACTGCGCATGGCCACAGATCCCAGGCCCGTGGTGGGATTACATTAGACGACACTACGAGGCGGGATCTCGGCCAGCGCAGCCGCACAGGCGCAGCCAGTCTGACACCAAATGATGTCAGAAGACGGGCAGCGCAAAATGTGTGCATGGCCAAGGGCTAACCTAACAGCGCAGGCTCCGGGACTGATTCAAACAACGCTGAGGAGGCGGCGCACGGCGCCAAGGGGGTAAGAATGACGGCTGTGCTGCGTCACATCACAAAGGAAAGTTCCACCAACCGGACGGTATCACGGTAGGAGGGGACACTTTTCATAAGTGTTAGGTTCAGCATGTGCAAGGACCATAATTAAAAGAGCTAAGTTTACCTTTTCAAGCATTAGTGCTGTACAAGATGGCTCTTTCAGCTACAAACGCCTGGGGGGGGGGGGTTAAAGGTTCCCTTTCAACTTTCTCCAGTGCAGGCTTCGGCCTACACTCTGCTCCCTCTCCTCCTCCTGCTGACCCTGGGCTCTAACACCGCCAGTTGGGGCCCAGATGTGCTGGCTGCACAGAGCCAAACACCAGCCAATGTGTCAGTGGGGTTCAGCACCGCCAGCTGTTCCCCTGCTGTGTAGCCGGCAACGTGTCCTGCAACTGCCACGCAGACACAACAGACCCAAAGCTGCCGCCAGTGCAGGCTTCGGCCTACACTCTGCTCCCTCTCCTCCTGCTGACCCTGGGCTCTAACACCGCCAGGTGGGGCCCGGTACTGCTAGCTGCACAGAGAAAAACACCAGCCAATGTGTCAGTGGGGTTCAGCACCGCCAGCTGTTCCCCTGCTGTGTAGCCGACATCGTGTCCTGCAAAAGCCACGCAGACACAAGAACTGAAATTGAAGGGATCCTGTCGCCCCACCCCCAGGTGTTTGTATGTTTTACAGCCACCTTGTACAGCGGTAATGCTGCATGTGTGCAAGGTGGCTCATAAACTTATTCTCCTTGCACATGTGGAACTGAACACGTCAAAAATGTGTCCTCTGTGACCATTTAACCGTCCCGGAGGTGTGACTTTCCTTTGTAATGACACGCTGCAACCCCCTTGGTAGCGCTGCCCGTCTTCTCACATCATTGTTTGGCTGGCTGCACCTCTGCGGCAGCCCTGCCCGACACAACGCCCCTCGGTGTCTAATTTATTTTGACTGCGAGGGTGTGATTGACGGGCATGAGCAGTGCATATCTTCGCCAGGCTGTCACTCATCTCCTTCCGCCTTCTTCAGACTGTGCGGCTTCATGGCCGTGGCATGCGATAAGGGATCAGCTGACGCCGCACAGTCTGAAGCGGGTGTAAGGACCCGAGTGTGAGAGGCGAACATATGTACTGCGCCAGGCCATGAATCCCAGCCCCGCAGTGTTTTAACAATGTTAAGACACTGCGGGGCTGGGATTCATGGTCATCGCGAACCGCACCGGCCGACATTAAATGATGTCAGAAGATGGGTAGCGCTAACAGCGCTAGGCCAAGGGATAACACGACAGCGCAGACTCCTGTACTGCAAATAACAACGCTCAGGAGGCTGCACCCAGCACCAAGGTGGGATTCTTGACATCTGTGCTGCGTCTCATTACGAAGGGAACTCGCGCCTCCAACACAGTTTGACTGTATAAAGGGCTAAATGTTATACGTGTTTCATTCAGCGTGTGCAAGGAGAAAAATTAAAAAAGCAACCTTTGACTTGTGCAGCACTACTGCTGCATAAGCTGTGGCTCTTCTAGTTTGTAACCCCTGAGGGGGGGTTAAAGGTTACCTTTAAAATTGGTTCAATTAGGCTTCGGCCTACACTCTGCTCCCCCTGCAGAGCCTGGGCTCTAACACCGCCAGTTGGGGCCCGGTACTGCTAGCTGCACAGAGAAAAACACCAGCCAATGAGTCAGTGGGGTTCAGCACCGCCAGCTGTTCCCCTGCTGTGTAGCCGGCATCGTGTCCTGCAACAGCCACGCAGACACAAAGCTGCCACCAGTGCAGGCTTCGGCCTACACTCTGCTCCCTCTCCTCCTCCTGCTGACCCTTTGCTCCAACACTGCTAGTTGGGGCTCTAGGAAGACAAGCTTGAATAGGTCCCCATCCTGGTTCCAGCACAGTCAGCTGGTTCCGGGCAGAGCCTTTGGCTTAGGTGCCTCCTTCTGGGTATCCGAGTTCCACCAACGTCAGGTGGTCCTTGGTAGTGCTTTCAGGCATTGGTACCTCCTGCTTAGTAACCGGGTTCCAGTAACGTCAGCTGGTCCTCGGTAGTTCCATTGGCTCTTGGACCTTCGGCTACCCATCCGGGTTCCAGCACCGTCAGCTGGTTCTCGGCAGTGTCTTTTGCTCTTGTACCTTCTGCTCCCCATCCTGGTTCCAGTACCGTCAGCTGGTTCCGGGCAGAGCCTTTGGCTTAGGTGCCTCCCTCTGGGTATCCGAGTTCCACCAACGTCAGGTGGTCCTTGGTAGTGCTTTCAGGCACGGGTACCTCCTGCTTAGTAACCGGGTTCCAGTAACGTCAGCTGGTCCTCGGTAGTTCCATTGGCTCTTGGACCTAAGGGTAGCCATCCGAGTTCCAGTTCCATCAGCTGTTTCTCGGCATTTTCTCAGCCTTCTTGTACCTTCTGCTACATTTCCAAGTTCAAGACCCTAAAGACGACGACCCGGAAGTCCACCCCTAAGATGACGACAACACCAGAGACGACACCCACTGAGATGATGACGACCCTGGAGACGATGACCCTGAAGACCACCCCGATGACGACGACCCCGGAGACGACGACCCCGGAGACGACGACCCTGGAGACGACGACCTGGAAGACCGAGAAGCAGAAGAACAAGAGGCTGCAGAACAAAGAGCAGAAGAACATTAAGCATAAGACTAAATTTCAGAGCAAAAGATATTATCTAAATTATAAGCAGAAGAAGACTAATCAGTGTATGGGGGTGAGTCCGTTCCTCCTCGTGGTGCCCCTGGATAAAGCCTGATGCTGCAGGCCAAACTGAACGCGGACAAATGTAACTTTTTTGTGACAGGCAGAACGGAAGGTGTAATCTTCAAACTTTTATAGATAACAACTACGGGAATGCCTGTCACAAATAAGAATATGATGAAGAAGTTGAATATGAAGAAGATAATAATTAAATAAAAAGAATATGAACAATGTAAGAAAAAAAATAATAGGTAGAAGATGAAGAAGAAGATGAATAAGGTGAAGAAGTTGATGTCAAAGAAGCTGATGATGAGGATAATGAAGAAGAAAGTGTGGGAGAAGTAAAAAAGAAGGTGAAGGGCGTGGAAGTAGTGAAACATCAATATCTGACAAAATAAATAAAAAATTAACATAGTCAAAATCTTTCTAACGCCGAACGTCATAAAAAAAAATAAAAATCCTGCTATTCTATTTGATTGGGCTAAACCTCTGTGCCTTTAATGTCTCCGCCACCTCCCCCAATACATCCTTCATTATTCTTAGTTGTTTTCCTTCATGTAGAATTAACCTACAAGGAAAGAAAGGGTTTATTTTAATTCCGATATTTTCGTCCCATTGACTTGCATTGGGATCGGGTATCGGTATCGGATTAGATCCGATACTTTGACGGTATCGGCCGATACTTTCCGATACCGATACTTTCCGATATCGGAAGGTATCGCTCAACACTACTCACCACACATCTAGATAAGTTCTTTAGGGCAGAGGTCCCCAACCTTTTTTGCACCAGGGACCGGCTTTAAGCAAGACCAGTTTTCCATGGCCCGGTGGGGGTGGGGCAGGGGCGGGGCTTTGGTCATATGGGGGTGGGGTTATGGAGGGATGGAGCTTAGTGCATACTTATCATATAATTATGACATTTATAATGAGAATGTGATTCAACTTACCATAGGTTCGGAATGAGTGGGAGCACCATGCTTGTTTCCCTGGTGCTTTGCACCATTATTGCCCCATAGCTGTGCCATATAGTGCTCTGCACCATTATTGCCCCATAGCTGTGCCATACAGTGCTCTGCACCGTTTATTATTGCCCCATAGCTGTGCCATACAGTGCTCTGCACCATTCATAATTGCCCCATAGCTGTGCCATATAGTGCTCTGCACCGTTCATAATTGCCCCATAGCTGTGCCATACAGTGCTCTGCACCATTATTGCCCCATAGCTGTGCCATATAGTGCTCTGCACCATTATTGCCCCATAGCTGTGCCATATAGTGCTCTGCACCATTGCCCCATAGCTGTGCCATACAGTGCTCTGCACCATTATTGCCCCATAGCTGTGCCATATAGTGCTCTGCACCATTGCCCCATAGCTGTGCCATACAGTGCTCTGCACCATTATTGCCCCATAGCTGTGCCATATAGTGCTCTGCACCATTATTGCCCCATAGCTGTGCCATACAGTGCTCTGCACCATTATTGCCCCATAGCTGTGCCATATAGTGCTCTGCACCATTGCCCAATACCTGTGCCATACAGTGCTCTGCACCATTATTGCCCCATAGCTGTGCCATATAGTGCTCTGCACCATTATTGCCCCATAGCTGTGCCATATAGTGCTCTGCACCATTATTGCCCCATAGCTGTGCCATATAGTGCTCTGCACCATTATTGCCCCATAGCTGTGCCATATAGTGCTCTGCACCATTATTGCCCCATAGCTGTGCCATATAGTGCTCTGCACCGTCCATTATTGCCCTATAGCTGTGCCATATAGTGCTCTGCACCGTCCATTATTGCCCCATAGCTGTGCCATACAGTGCTCTGCACCATTATTGTCCCATAGCTGTGCCATATAGTGCTCTGCACCATTATTGCCCCATAGCTGTGCCATATAGTGCTCTGCACCATTATTGCCCCATAGCTGTGCCATACAGTGCTCTGCACCATTATTGCCCCATAGCTGTGCCATACAGTGCTCTGCACCATTATTGCCCCATAGCTGTGCCATATAGTGCTCTGCACCGTTGCCCCATAGCTGTGCCATACAGTGCTCTGCACCATTATTGCCCCATAGCTGTGCCATATAGTGCTCTGCACCATTATTGCCCCATAGCTGTGCCATATAGTGCTCTGCACTATTATTGCCCCATAGCTGTGCCATATAGTGCTCTGCACCATTATTGCCCCATAGCTGTGCCATACAGTGCTCTGCACCATTATTGCCCCATAGCTGTGCCATATAGTGCTCTGCACCGTTGCCCCATAGCTGTGCCATATAGTGCTCTGCACCATTATTGCCCCATAGCTGTGCCATATAGTGCTCTGCACCATTATTGCCCCATAGCTGTGCCATATAGTGCTCTGCACCATTATTGCCCCATAGCTGTGCCATATAGTGCTCTGCACCATTATTGCCCCATAGCTGTGCCATATAGTGCTCTGCACCGTCCATTATTGCCCAATAGCTGTGCTGCTGCTGCTGCAATAAAAATAATAAAACACATACTCACCTGTCTTGCTTGCAGCTCCTCGGCGCCATCTTCCCGGCGTCTCTCCGCACTGACTGATCAGGCAGAGGGCGGCGCGCACACTATATGCGTCATCGCGCCCTCTGCCTGCAGTCAGTGCGGAGAGACGCCGGGAAGATGGAGACAGCGCCCGGCGTGTGGAACGAGGACAGGTGAATATGTAATACTTACCTGCTCCCGGCGTCCCGCTCCTTCCCCCGGACAGCTGGTCTTCGGTGCCGCAGCCTCTTCCTCTGTCAGCGGTCACCGGCACCGCTGATTAGAGAAATGAATAGGCGGCTCCGCCCCTATGGGAGGTGGAGCCGCCTATTCATTTCTCTAATGAGCGGTCCCACGTGACCGCTGAACAGGGGCGCCGCGGACCGGCTGAAAAACCCCAACGGCCCGGTCCTGGTCCGCGGACCGGCGGTTGGGGACCTCTGCTTTAGGGGGTCTACTTTCCAAAATGGTGTCACTTGTGGGGGTTTCAATGTTTAGTCACATCAGGGGCTCTCCAAACGCGACATGGCGTTCCATCTCAATTCCAGTCAATTTTGCATTGGAAAGTCAAACGGCGCTCCTTCCCTTCCGAGCTCTGCCATGCGCCCAAACAGTGGTTTACCCCCACATATTGGGTATCAGCGTACTCAGGACAAATTGTACAACAAAATTTAGGGTCCAATTTCTTCTTTTACCCTTGGGAAAATAAAAAATTATGTGCGAAAAGATCAGTTTTGTGAAAAAATATGATTTTTTATTTTTACAGCTCTACATTATAAACTTCTTTGAAGCACTTGGTGGGTCAAAGTGCTCACCACACATCTAGATAAGTTCCTTAGGGGGTCTACTTTCCAAAATGTTGTCACTTGTGGGGGTTTCAATGTTTAGGCACATCAGGGGCTCTCCAAACGCGACATGGCGTCCTATCTCAATTCTAGTCAATTTTGCATTGAAAACTCAAATGGCGCTCCTTCCGTTCTGAGCTCTGCCATGCGCCCAAACAGTGGTTTATCCCCACATATGGGGTATAAGCATACTCAGAACAAATTGTATAACAACTTTTGGGGTCCAATTTCTCCTGTTACTCTTGGTAAAATAAAACAAATTGGAGCTAAAGTAAATTTTTTATGAAACAAAGTTGAATGGTCATTTTTTTAAAACATTCCAAAAATTCCTGTGAAACACCTGAAGGGTTAATAAACTTATTGAATATGGTTTTAAGCACCTTGAGGGGTGCAGTTTTTAGAATGTTGTCACACTTGGGTATTTTCTATCATATAGACCCCTCAAAGTGACTTCAAATGTTATGTGGTCCCTAAAAAAAATGGTGTTATAAAACTGAGAAATTGCTGGTCAACTTTTAACCCTTATAACTCTGTAACAAAAAAAAATTTTGATTCCAAAATTGTGCTGATGTAAAGTAGACATGTGGAAAATGTTACTTATTAAGTATTTTGTATGACATATCTCTGTGATTTAAGGGCATAAAAATTCAAAGTTGGAAAATTACGAAATTTTCAAAAGTTTCACCAAATTTCTGTATTTTTCACAAATAGACACAGGTAATATCAAAACTTTTACCACTATCATGAAGTACAATATGTCTCGAGAAAACATTGTCAAAATCACTGGGATCCGTTGAAGCGTTCCAGAGTTATAACCTCATAAAGGGACAGTGGTCAGAATTGTAAAAATTGGCCTGGTCATTAACGTGCAAACCACCCTTGGGGGTAAAGGGGTTAATAATGTATCAGTTACAAATGGATAAAGCATGGGTGAAACTTTGAAATACAAAGCATATTTTCTGTGTTTTACCAGTTTTATTTGGATCACCATGGAGTTTAATGGCTGAGTCTGATCCCCTCTGAGTCTCATAGACCAGACACGTGGATTAGTTTTTCAAAATAGATTTGTGTATGGATCAGTAAAACTCTATGGGTCCATGTGATGTCTGAGAAAAATAAACCTGACAGAAAAAAGATGTGTTAGGGCTGTCCCACACGTCCAGATAATTCCGGTACCGGAATAAATCGGTACCGGAGTTATCCGTGTCCGTGTGCCTGGGAACTCACGGAGGCCATACGTGCGGCACACGTGTGCCGCCTGTATGGCGAGTGGGTACCACACGGAGCGTGTGGTACCCACTCTGCATGGTGCTGAAGCTGCGATTCATATCTTCCCTGCAGCAACGTTTGCTGTAGAGAAAATATGAAGAATAGTGTTTAAAATAAAGATCTATGTGTCCGCCGCCCCCCCACCCCCTGTGCGCCCCCCCGCTGGTCAGAAAATACTTACCCGCTCCCTCGCTGCTTCCTGGTCTGGCCGCGGCTTCTCCTGCATGCGGTCACGTGGGGCCGATCATTTACAGTCATGAATATCTGGCTCCACCTCCCATAGGGGCGGAGCTGACTATTCATGATTGTAAATGATCGGCCCCACGTGACCGCATACAGTAGGAGGCGCGGCCAGACCAGGAAGGAGCGAGGGAGCGGGTAAGTATTTTCTGACCAGCCGGGGGGGGCGCACAGGGGGTGGGGGGGCGGCGGACACATGGATCTTTATTTTTAACACTATTCTTCATATTTTCTCTATAGCAAACGCTGCTACAGGGAAGATATGAATACCGGGTTCAGCACCATGTGGGGGGGACAGCGCTTACTGTAGCGCTGTCTCCTGCACGCACACGGACCCCAGACGGAGAATGTCCGTGTGAGGTCCGTGTTTTACGCGGACCCATTGACTCTATTGGGTCCGTGTAAAACGTGCGCTCCCACGAACACTGACATGTCTCCGTGTTTGGCACACGGAGACACGGTCCGCAAAAAATCAATGACATCTGCACAGATGCATTGATTTTTATGGGTCTACGTGTGTCAGTGTCTCCAGTACGTGAGGAAACTGTCACCTCATGTACCGGAGCCACTGACGTGTGAAACCGGCCTTACACGGATGTAGCCTAATTATGACTTGGGAGGTGTCACATATCTACTGAGATTTCTGAAATATATACACTATAGTTTATTTGTAGTTAAGACAATATCTGTATATACTCTTTATTTAAATACTATGGCATATTATCTGTATAGTACTCATACACCATTAGTTAGAATGTTGTTATGTTGTTTTTACTCACAAATCCAATCTGTATAACACAGTTCTGTAACCTCTTATGGCTCATTTGTTCAATTGGTGCTGAGACTTCAAATATCCAATTATACTTGTCTTCTATCACGTTATAAAAACAGTCTAAAAATAGCTGACATGCAAAAAGCAAATGTAACCGCTGTTTGCAAAGGAAGGGTAAAGACCAGCATGCTGAAATTTCATCTCATTTAGGATTTGCAATGTGCTTTTCTTTGAATCTTATTAACTGAGTTCCATAAATGAGATAACAATTTTATCTTAAGAAGAGCTTTCCACAATAATTGCAACTAAATGAAATGGTATTAGGGTGCAGGGGTGATGAAGAAAATTAAAGCATGAAGGCACTGCATGCATGAACTTTTCCATTGTCCTTTTCTTATAGCTTTATCCTAGGGCTCGGTATGGAGATATTTAAGTTTCTGCTTTTTTTTTTAAGATGAGAGAAAGTGAAAAAAACAGAACTACATCATCAAATAATTCCTTTGGCTTTGATTTTTGCAAGAAATCTGTCACTTAAAAAGTGGGCTTCCACATACAGACTTTGTACAGGCCACTCTGCTTATCAGGATCCAGTGATACCCTGGTTTTAACACTTTAAACCATATATGCAGATATATGCAATGCAGAAGGACATTCCTTAAAGAGGACCTGACACCTTCTATAAAAAATATTATTTTTAAATCTGATTTAAATATCTCTTGTCTAAATCTACATTTTTATTATGTTCCTGTAAATCACCATTCCAATCCTCTATTTGTGGGTGTCTGTTTGAGGACCATTCCCCTCTGCTAACAAGACTAGATTTATATACAGGGATTAATGAGCATTATCTCAGTAATGGAGTAGTGCAAAATAAAAACAACAACAGCACGTCCAGGACATCACTTACTGTACTTTTAGACCTGGCAAAAGGTTACTGCACATATTTGTAACAAGTTATTAGAGGAATTGCTCTTTAATAGGAATTGAGTGGGACACATGTAGGTCTGAGACACAATATCATTGAGAAATTAGCATACCTGCCCTCTCATTGTTTTCCTGACTGACCCATGTGATTAGCCAGTAAACAGGAGGAAATATATGACAAGAAACTCTATAAATCACACAATGACATTACAATTGGGAGTTAAACTTGATTTCTATATAATCTGAACATTAATTTTTCACAAGCTGTGAAAGTGTTTAGATTATAAAGAGAAACTAGAAAATAACCAATTTTAATGTTACTCCGTAACCTTTTAAATTCCACGTAAGAAAATATTTGTTTGACAGTGCATATTTTTTTTAAAAATGGTATAATGTGATGTTCACTAGAAATAGGCGGACCCCTGGATGTTTGGGTCTGGGGGGTTCGGCCAAACAGTTAAAAAAAAAGTTTGGGTTCGGGTACCAGAACAGTACCCGGACCCGAACCTGGACCCCATTCACATGACAGAGTGGCAAACACTGCTTTTCATTGGCAATAAAATCTTTATGCCAGTCAGACAGCAGCAGGTGATGTCACCTTTGTATTGTCTGGTAATATCAAGCCCATGGTTTAATAATGGAGAAACGTCTATAAGACAACTATCCATTACTAATCCTATAGTTATATTGTATATAAACACAGAATAAAGTATTTTATTTGAAATAAAAACAAACCACACTTTTCCTTTTTTATTTAAAAATAACAAACACAGTTATAATCAACTAACACCCATTCCATTGAATCCCTCGTCTCCTGTAATAAAACAAAAATTAAAAATAACAATATCCCTCATCTGTCCATCATTTTGTCACACACCATAATCCATGTCAAGGGATAAATAGTTTTCAACCTGAACAGTGCCAAGATGAGACCGTCCAAGCTTAGAACCACTGATGAATCAGCTGCTGCGAGTACAGCATCAGTGAGCAGTCGTGATCTCATCAAGGTTACAGCAAGTCATTGAGGCTGCATTTCCAACCGGCCAATGAACTGCGGTGACCTCCATCCAGTGAGATCACCACTAGCACAGTGAGAAAAAGTCTTGCAGTGCAGAGGCAAGTTCACTGCCATTCACATTCACCGCAGTGAAATTCTCCCGATGGGACTAATTTGCCAGCGTGGAAACCGCGGCTGTCTGACCGTCTGTAATGCAGTGCATGCACATGACAGCGCGTAAAACACCAGCTGTTTGTGAGGCAGAATCCAAACAGTAACACAGACTTCCTGGTGAAGGCAGTGTTGGGTGTCCTTACCCAAACAGTTGTTGTGCAGTATGGACACCGAACTTTACTGTTCGGGCTCGCCCATCTCTAATATCTACTACAAGGTTGAAAAGTTCCAGGGAGACGAATACTTTTGCAAGGCACTGTATAATATATATATATATATATATATATATATATATATATATATATATATATAGTAGCATTTCACCCGCTACGGGTCTTAGGGACACTCGATTGGCAGCAGAATAATCATTGACAGGCACGGTTCCTCACACAAATCTGTCCATATGGTTTATTTAAACTCCACATAAACCATATAGGGTACAGTCCGTTTCAATACAGCCACGAAACAGTAAAGGACATCAGACAGTTCATGTAGCAGATAGGCTTCTCTGCCATATATTATAATCCCCTTGTCCGGGGTTACCTCTCAGGTGGTCCACTCCTCACACTGACTTCACGTCAATCCCTGGTCCTCAACACAGGCCGTCCAGGTCTACGGTCTCTAGGTGACTCCAGGACGACTCCACTCCCAGGAGCCTCCAACACCGACCATCCAGGACCTTGCATAGGAACAAACGGTTCCATACACAGGAACCTCCCAGAACCATGTGACCCACACCCTGGTCACGTTATATACCTTTTAACCACTCTGTGGGAGTGTGGCTGTGTGGCTAGTTTGTCCCGCCCCTCTCACACAACTAGCCTAGTAAGTCTCCCATGACTATTATACAACATTACACAAACTCTTGTGGGACTACAGGTCCCAGAACAACCACGTTACATCAGACTTACCACGCAGACTCCCTCTGCGATACATATCGGCCATTCACAACACTGCCAGTCACTGTTTCATCATAACTCTGCCTCCAAGTGCATCTAGAAGTGCACAGACAGCACCCCCTAGCTGTAACATTGGTCACTGCACCACTATATATATATATATATATATATATATATATATATATATATATATATATACACACACACACACATATACAGTACAGACCAAAAGTTTGGAAACACCTTCTCATTTAAAGATTTTTCTGTATTTTCATGACTATGAAAATTGTACATTCACACTGAAGGCATTAAAACTATGAATTAACACATTTGGAATTATGTACTTAATTTCAGTTGTTTCACACTTTTTTGTTATGTCTTATATCCTAGGTTCTTCAAAGTAGCCACCTTTTGCTTTGATGACTGCTTTGCACACTCTTGGCATTCTCTTGATGAGCTTCAAGAGGTAGTCACCGGGAATGGCTTTCACTTCACAGGTGTGCCCTGTCAGGTTTAATAAGTGGAATTTCTTGCCTTATAAATCAGGTTGGCACCATCAGTTGTGTTGTGCTGAAGTCTGGTGGATACACAGCTGATAGTCCTACTGAATAGACTGTTAGAATTTGTATTATGGCAAGAAAAAAGCAGCTAAGTAAAGAAAAATGAGTGGCCATCATTACTTTAAGAAATGAAGGTCAGTCAGTCTGAAAAATTAGGAAAAGTTTGAAAGTGTCCCCAAGTGCAGTTGCAAAAACCATCAAGTGCTACAAAGAAACTGGCTCACTTGAGGATCGCCCCAGGAAAGGAAGACCAAGAGTCACCTCTGCTTCCGAGGATAAGTTTATCCGAGTCACCAGCCTCAGAAATCGCAGGTTAACAGCAGCTCAAATTAGAGACCAGGTCAATGCCACACAGAGTTCTAGCAGCAGACACATCTCTACAACAACTGTTAAGAGGAGACTTTGTGCAGCAGGCCTTCATGGTAAAATAGCTGCTAGGAAACCACTGCAAAGGACAGGCAACAAGCAGAAGAAACTTGTTTGGGCTAAAGATCACAAGGAATGGACATTAGACCAGTGGAAATCTGTGCTTTGGTCTGATGAGTCCAAATTTGAGATCTTTGGTTCCAACCACAATGTCTGTGCGACCCAGAAAAGGTGAACGGATGGACTCTACATGCCTGGTTCCCACCGTGAAGCATGGAGGAGGAGGTGTGATGGTGTGGGGGTGCTTTGATGGTGACACTGTTGGGGATTTATTCAAAATTGAAGGCATAGTGAACCAGCATGGCTACCACAGCATCTTGCTGTGGCATGCTATTCCATCCGGTTTGCATTTTGTTGGACCATCATTTATTTTTAAACAGGACAATGACCCCAAACACACCTCCAGGCTGTGTAAGGGCTATTTGACCAAGAAGGAGAGTGATAGGGTGCGACGCCAGATGACCTGGCCTCCACAGTCACCAGACCTGAACCCAATCGAGATGGTTTGGGGTGAGCTGGACCGCAGAGTGAAGTGTTATGGACCTGGTGGTTAGGAGCACCTGGAATGACCTGATGAGTAAACTCAAAAAACGGAACTAGCTTTGGGAAGTGGGAACTCTGCTGACCGCAAACTCTACTCCTATCGCACACACTAGAAATAGCCGTGGAGCATACCTAACTCTCCCTAGACGCCTCTTCACAGCCTAAGAGCTAACTACCCCTAAAGATAGAAATAGAAGCCTAACCTTGCCTCAGAGAAATTCCCCAAAGGTAAAGGCAGCCCCCCACATATATTGACTGTGAGTTAAGAGGAAAGTCACAAACATAGGAATGAAACAGGTTTTAGCATAGGAGGCCAGACTTACTAAATAGTCAGAGGATAGAAAAGAATACTATGCACTATGCAGTCAGCATAAAAAAACTACAAAACCATGCAGAGTATGCAAAATGACCCCCGCACCGACTCACGGTGTGGAGGTGCAACACTGCACCCCAGAGCTTCCAGCTAGCAAGGAAACATCATGATAGCGAGCTGGACTAGAATTTAGCAGTGCTAAGAAATATATTCAGGCAGCAGTAACATCAAATGAACTAGCAGGGACTTAGCTTCTGCTGGAGTAGACAGGTCCTCAGAGAAGTCCAAGAGAGATCTGAACCAATTCTGATACATTGACAGCTGGCATCAGGTAACGATCTGAGTGGAGTTAAATAGGGAAGCCAGCATAGCAACATAACGAGAGCAGCTAATAAAGTCAACCTAGTGACCAGCAGTTTCGCTCGAAGCCACCAGAGGGAGCCCAAGAGCAGAACTAACCAAAGTACCATTCATGACCACAGGAGGGAGTCCGAGAACGGAATTCACAACAGTGAAGGCAAAAGGGCCAACAAGTGCTAAGCATCTCTGGGAACTACTTCAAGATTGTTGGAAGACCATTCCTGGTGACTACCTCTTGAAGCTCATCAACAGAATGCCAATGCCATGTCATCAAAGCAAAAGGTTGCTACTTTGAAGAACCTAGAATATAAGTCATCATTTCAGTTGTTTCACACTTTTTTGTTAAGTATATAATTCCACATGTGTTAATTCATAGTTTTGATGCCTTCAGTGTGAATGTACAAATTTCATAGTCATGAAAATCCAGAAAAATCTTTAAATGAGAAGGTGTGTCCAAACTTTTGGCCTGTACTGTATACTTGTGTATAAATGTACTTAGAAATATACTGTAATTACCCTGTTTAAAAAGAGCTTTCATGATACCTGTCACTTCATATATATATATATACACAGTACAGACCAAAAGTTTGGACACACCTTCTCATTTAAAGATTTTTCTGGATTTTCATGACTATGAAATATATATACACATATATATATGTGTATATATATACACATATGCACTGTATATGCATGTGCGTACTTTCTGTAATGTGGCAGAATATATTTGTTGTCCGTGTCCATGTGTCCATTTTCACATCAGTGTGGCATTCATGTGCAGTTTGTGTGGTGTGACCCATACCAGCACCTGGGAACAGCAGCACGGTGTGCGCTGTTCCCAGGCAACAGCTCCTGAAGGCAGCTCTCATGATTGTTGCATGGTCTCCCTGAGATGAACGCAAACAGGAGACAATGATGTGTGTTGTAAAATAAAGAATTACATTTAAAAAAATGGCTTCGGCTCCCACACAATTTTCTTAACCAGCAGAGGGAAAGTCCACGGCTGTGGGCTGATGTTAATAATCTTAAAAAAGGGGCAATACATAACGCACTTAGCCTCATTCTTCCCACTTACCCTATGGGGGTGGCAAGTGCGATAATATGGTTGGGGTTGATGTCACCTTTGCATTGTCAGGTGACATCAAGCCCAGAGGTTAGTAATGGAGAGGCATCTATGAGATGCCACCATTACTAATCCCATAATACCAGTAAGTTTGGAAATAAACACACAGCAAGAATAAAGTCCTTTATTTGAAATAAAATAAAGCACTCTGTTTTACATATTTATTTAAAAAACACAGTTATACTCACCTAACTAATCCATTGAAGCCTTTGTCCCCTGTAAAAAAACAAAAATATTAAACAACTACAGGTCCTTCTCAAAAAATTAGCATATAGTGTTAAATTTCATTATTTACCATAATGTAATGATTACAATTAAACTTTCATATATTATAGATTCATTATCCACCAACTGAAATTTGTCAGGTCTTTTATTGTTTTAATACTGATGATTTAGGCATACAACTCCTGATAACCCAAAAAACCTGTCCCAATAAATTAGCATATTTCACCCGTCCAATCAAATAAAAGTGTTTTTTAATAACAAACAAAAAAACCATCAAATAATAATGTTCAGTTATGCACTCAATACTTGGTCGGGAATCCTTTGGCAGAAATGACTGCTTCAATGCGGCGTGGCATGGAGGCAATCAGCCTGTGACACTGCTGAGATGTTATGGAGGCCCAGGATGCTTCAATAGCGGCCTTAAGCTCATCCAGAGTGTTGGGTCTTGCGTCTCTCAACTTTCTCTTCACAATATCCCACAGATTCTCTATGGGGTTCAGGTCAGGAGAGTTGGCAGGCCAATTGAGCACAGTAATACCATGGTCAGTAAACCATTTTCCAGTGGTTTTGGCACTGTGAGCAGGTGCCAGGTCGTGCTGAAAAATGAAATCTTCATCTCCATAAAGCATTTCAGCCGATGGAAGCATGAAGTGCTCCAAAATCTCCTGATAGCTAGCTGCATTGACCCTGCCCTTGATGAAACACAGTGGACCAACACCAGCAGCTGACATGGCACCCCACACCATCACTGACTGTGGGTACTTGGCACTGGACTTCAGGCATTTTGGCATTTCCTTCTCCCCAGTCTTCCTCCAGACTCTGGCACCTTGATTTCCGAATGACATGCAAAATTTGCTTTCATCAGAAAAAAGTACTTGGGACCACTTAGCAACAGTCCAGTGCTGCTTCTCTGTAGCCCAGGTCAGGCGCTTCTGCCGCTGTTTATGGTTCAAAAGTGGCTTTACCTGGGGAATGCGGCACCTGTTTCCACACCAGACTCAGTCCACTGCTTCCTCAGGTTCCCCAAGGTCTGGAATCGGTCCTTCTCCACAATCTTCCTCAGGGTCCGGTCACCTCTTCTCGTTGTACAGCGTTTTCTGCCACATTTTTTCCTTCCAACAGACTTACCATTGAGGTGCCTTGATACAGCACTCTGGGAACAGCCTATTTGTTGAGAAATTTCTTTCTGGGTCTTACCCTCTTGCTTGAGGGTGTCAATGATGGCCTTATTGACATCTGTCAGGTCGCTAGTCTTACCCATGATGGGGGTTTTGAGTAATGAACCAGGCAGGGAGTTTTTAAAAGCCTCAGGTATCTTTTGCATGTGTTTAGAGTTAATTAGTTGATTCAGAAGATTAGGGTAATAGGTCGTTTAGAGAACCTTTTCTTGATATGCTAATTTATTGAGACAGGTTTTTTGGGTTATCAGGAGTTGTATGCCAAAATCATCAGTATTAAAACAATAAAAGACCTGACAAATTTCAGTTGGTGGATAATGAATCTATAATATATGAAAGTTTAATTGTAATCATTACATTATGGTAAATAATGAAATTTAACACTATATGCTAATTTTTTGAGAAGGACCTGTATATCCCTCCCCTGTCTGACATGAAGATAATCCTCAGATGCTTCATATCCCCTGTAAAAAAACAAAATAATAAACAACTACATCCCTCACCAATATTAACACAGTCTTGTAAAAAAATCTTTGCAAAAAATGTCTATCAGGCTATGTGCACACGTCAGGATTTTCTGCAGAATTTTCCTGAACAAAACCGGACTTTTTCTGCAGAAAATCCGCATGCGTTTTTTACGCTTTTTTTGCGCGTTTTTGACGCTTTTTTGCGTGTTTTATACCGGAGCTTCCCAATGCATTACATAGCGGGAAAAAGTGAAAATCTGCAAATGGAGTCTATGTACACAACCTTAGTTATATGTATAGAGGTGAGACCATAAAAAGCACAGTATGGAAGATTAAAAATAAATCTTTATTGATAATTGATAAAAATTATATGTTCAATAGAATAATGATAAATCAATTGATTTGAAGATAATCTATGCTGTCCCAAACCATAATCCATCTCTTGGACATCTGATTTTCAACATGTATGTCTCTTGTATGTGGTATTATTCATTCACTATGTGTAGGTAATATGTAGTCCATTCATGGTGTGGTTGAATTTGTCTCTTGTATGTGGTATTATTCAGTCACTATATGGTGATAATATGTGATCTGGTCATGGTGGGGCGGTATTTGTCCCTTGTGTGGGGTATTATTGGGCTTGTTATAGTGGATTATGTTATGTATTAAGATCAATTATTCTCTCTGATATCAATTATACACTTACAGAGGTTCTCCAGTGAAAACAAGTAATCGCCTATCCTAAGGCCTCATTCACACTTTCAGTATTTGGTCAGTATTTTACCTTGAAATTTGTAAGCCAAAGTCAGCAGTGGGTGAAAAATACAAAAGTGTTGCACGTGTTTCTATTACACTTTGGCTTACAAATAAGTGATGTAAAATACCGATCATTGCAAACTGGCCTAAGATAAGTGATAAGTTATTGATTGGTGGGGGACAAACTGCTGGCACAGAATCTGGAACTTTTATCCTCATTAGAACGGAGCTCATGTGCAACTTGACTGCTGATCCATTAATTCCCTCAGTGGCTGCACGCGCTGTGCTTGGCTTCTGGTGAGGGCGTGGTGCAGAAGTAGAGTTTTTCCAAGAATGGGCAGGGCTGTGGTAGGTTCAAGGGATGGAGGCAGAGCTGGGGTGGAGCTTGGACAGAGTCTCAAGGGGGCCCACAAATTTTGCCTGTATGGGGCCCTGAAACTACTATTGTTGTCCCTGTTTATACCACAGTGTACATGGTGTGTGTTTGTATGGGTGGGTGTATAGATACTGTGTGTGTTTTTATATACAGTATGCTTGTATCTATATACTGTATGTGTGTATATTTCTTGTGTATGTGTACATGTATACTGTATGTGTACTGTATACTCTGTGTGTATATATACAGTATGTGAGTGTAAATATTCTGTATGTTAGTGTGAAACACTGTATATGTGTGTAATAATAATAATAATAATCTTTATTTATATAGCGCCAACATATTCCGCAGCGCTTTACAGTTTAACAGTTTCAAACACAACAGTCATAGGTAACAATGTTAACAATACAGTAATAAAGCAAAATAAGACAAAATAAGACGACCCTGCTCGTGAGAGCTTACAATCTACAATGAGGTGGGGGAGATACAAAGCACAGGTGTGTATTTACAATGATGTCTTTACAATGATGGTCCAGCCATCTTCAGGGGGTGGGGGGTAGATGGAGATAGTGAATGGGCTACACACAAACACAAACCTAAAATGACTGATTAGGGAACGTGATAGGCCGCTCTGAACAAATGAATTTGAGCGAGCGCCTAAAACTATGCAAGTTGTGGATGTCCTAATATCTTGGGGTAGAGCATTCCAGAGGATTGGCGCAGCACGGGAGAAGTCTTGGAGTCGGGAGTGGGAGGTACGGATTAGTGCAGAGGTTAGTCGAAAGTCGTTTGCAGAGCGCAGCGGTCGGCTAGGCCGATAGACAGAAATGAGGGAGAAGATGTAAGGGGGTGCCGCACTGTGGAGAGCTTTGCGGGTGAGAACAAGTACTTTGAATTGTATCCTGTAATGAATGGGCAGCCAGTGTAACGACTGGCGAAGAGCGGACACGTCCGAGTAACGATTAGCCAGATGGACGACCCTAGCTGCTGCATTAAGGATAGACTGGAGAGGGGAAAGTCGCGTGATGGGGAGGCCAATTAACAGAGAGTTGCAGTAGTCCAGGCGGGAGTGGATTAGGGCGACAGTGAGAGTTTTTGTTGTCTCCATGGTGAGAAAAGGGCGTATTCTAGAGATGTTCTTCAGGTGTAAGCGGCACGAGCGGGCAAGAGATTGTATGTGGGAGGTGAAGGAGAGATCGGAGTCAAACATAACACCCAGACAGCGTGCCTGCTGCCTAGGCGTTATTATGGTGCCACCCACAGAGAGGGAGATGTCAGATTTAGGGAGGCTAGTAGAAGGCGGGAGCAGAAGAAGTTCAGTTTTGGAGAGGTTGAGTTTCAGATAGAGAGCGGACATGATGTTAGAGACTGCAGACAGACAGTCAGTGGCGTTCTGTAGTACAGCGGGGGTAAGGTCATGGGCTGACGTGTATAGTTGTGTGTCATCAGCATAAAGATGGTACTGAAAGCCAAATCTGCTGATGGTCTGTCCAATTGGGGCTGTGTAGAGGGAGAAGAGAAGGGGGCCAAGGACTGAGCCCTGAGGTACCCCGACAGTGAGAGGAAGAGGAGATGAAGTGGAGCCGGAGAACAGAACACTGAAGGAGCGTTCAGAAAGATAGGAGGAGAACCAGGAGAGAGCAGTGTCCTTAATGCCTAGTGACTGAAGCCTAGAGAGTAGGAGAGGGTGGTCAACAGTATCGAAAGCTGCAGAAAGATCGAGGAGAATGAGCAGAGAGTGGTCACCGTTACATTTTGCTGTCAGAAGGTCATTGGTCACCTTGATGAGTGCAGTTTCTGTTGAATGTAGGGGGCAGAACCCAGACTGTGAAGGGTCTAGGAGGGAATGAGTGGAGAGGTAACGGGTAAGGCGGGAGTAGACTAGACGCTCCAGGAGTTTTGAGATGAAGGGGAGATTGGAGACTGGTCTGTAGTTGTTTGCGCATGATGGGTCAAGGGTGGTTTTTTTTTAGTAATGGAGTAATGATAGAGTGTTTGAAGGAGGAGGGGAAAATGCCAGAGGAGAGGGAGAGATTAAAGATTGTAGTTAGGTGAGTTGTGACGACTGGAGAGAGAGACTGGAGGAGGTGTGAGGGAATGGGGTCGGTGGTGCATGTAGTCGGACGAGAAGAGGAGAGGAGCTTGGAGACTTCTTCTGTGATGGGATCGAATGTGGAGAGTGAGCCAGGGGAGATGCAGGGAGGAATGGGAGTCATTGCACTTGGTGTCTGGGAGCGGATTTCCTGACGGATATTGTCTATTTTCTCTATAAAGTGGGAGGGCAGGTCATCCGCACAAATGTCTGTGATAGGGGCTTGTGCTTTTGGCCTGAGGAGGGAGTGAAAGGTGTCAAAAAGTTTCTTGGGGTTGTTGGATAGTGATGAGATCAGAGTGGTGAAGTAGGTCTGTTTGGCAAGGTGAAGGGGAGAGTTATAGGTCCTTAACATAAATTTGAAGTGTATGAAGTCTTCTGGGGTGCGAGTTTTCCTCCATAAGCGTTCAGCACACCTGGAGCATCGCTGGAGAAATCTGGTTTGCGATGTGAGCCAGGGCTGTTTCACTCTGTGTTTGGAGGTTCTGAGGGTGAGGGGAGCTACTTGGTCTAGGGTGCTTCTAAGAGTGTTGTTGTAGTGATGTACAGCCAGATCAGGACAGGAAAAAGAAGAGATTGGGGACAGTGATGAGTGTACGGAGTCTGAAAGTGTATGAGGGTTAATGGTATGTAGATTTCTGAATGTGTGGTAGGTAGGAGGGTGCTGGGGTGGGCGAGGAGTTGTGAGTGTGAAGGAGAGAATGTTGTGGTCAGAGAGGGGAAGTGGTGAGTTATCTAGGTAAGATAAAATAGATCAACTGACCGAACAATATATATATATATATATATATATATATATATATATATATATATATATATATATATACAGTGGGGCAAAAAAGTATTTAGTCATTCAGCAATAGTGCAAGTTCCGCCACTTAAAAAGATGAGAGGCGTCTGTAATTTACATCATAGGTAGACCTCAACTATGGGAGACAAACTGAGAAAAAAAAATCCAGAAAATCACATTGTCTGTTTTTTTAATCATTTTATTTGCATATTATGGTGGAAAATAAGTATTTGGTCAGAAACAAACAATCAAGATTTCTGGCTCTCACAGACCTGTAACTTCTTCTTTAAGAGTCTCCTCTTTCCTCCACTCATTACCTGTAGTAATGGCACCTGTTTAAACTTGTTATCAGTATAAAAAGACACCTGTGCACACCCTCAAACAGTCTGACTCCAAACTCCACTATGGTGAAGACCAAAGAGCTGTCAAAGGACACCAGAAACAAAATTGTAGCCCTGCACCAGGCTGGGAAGACTGAATCTGCAATAGCCAACCAGCTTGGAGTGAAGAAATCAACAGTGGGAGCAATAATTAGAAAATGGAAGACATTCAAGACCACTGATAATCTCCCTCGATCTGGGGCTCCACGCAAAATCCCACCCCGTGGGGTCAGAATGATCACAAGAACGGTGAGCAAAAATCCCAGAACCACGCGGGGGGACCTAGTGAATGAACTGCAGAGAGCTGGGACCAATGTAACAAGGCCTACCATAAGTAACACACTACGCCACCATGGACTCAGATCTTGCAGTGCCAGACGTGTCCCACTGCTTAAGCCAGTACATGTCCGGGCCCGTCTGAAGTTTGCTAGAGAGCATTTGGATGATCCAGAGGAGTTTTGGGAGAATGTCCTATGGTCTGATGAAACCAAACTGGAACTGTTTGGTAGAAACACAACTTGTCGTGTTTGGAGGAAAAAGAATACTGAGTTGCATCCATCCAACACCATACCTACTGTAAAGCATGGTGGTGCAAACATCATGCTTTGGGGCTGTTTCTCTGCAAAGGGGCCAGGACGACTGATCCGGGTACATGAAAGAATGAATGGGGCCATGTATCGTGCGATTTTGAGTGCAAACCTCCTTCCATCAGCAAGGGCATTGAAGATGAAACGTGGCTGGGTCTTTCAACATGACAATGATCCAAAGCACACCGCCAGGGCAACGAAGGAGTGGCTTCGAAAGAAGCATTTCAAGGTCCTGGAGTGGCCCGTCCAGTCTCCAGATCTCAACCCTATAGAAAACCTTTGGAGGGAGTTGAAAGTCCGTGTTGCCAAGCGAAAAGCCAAAAACATCACTATTCTAGAGGAGATCTGCATGGAGGAATGGGCCAACATACCAACAACAGTGTGTGGCAACCTTGTGAAGACTTACAGAAAACGTTTGACCTCTGTCATTGCCAACAAAGGATATATTACAAAGTATTGAGATGAAATTTTGTTTCTGACCAAATACTTATTTTCCACCATAATATGCAAATAAAATGATAAAAAAACAGACAATGTGATTTTCTGGAATTTTTTTTCTCAGTTTGTCTCCCATAGTTGAGGTCTACCTATGATGTAAATTACAGACGCCTCTCATCTTTTTAAGTGGTGGAACTTGCACTATTGCTGAATGACTAAATACTTTTTTGCCCCACTGTATATAAATAGTTTGTAGCCAAAAAAAGTCAAATACAAAATAGATCAATGGCCAAACTTATCTGTGCTAAAAAACAAGGAAATGTGAAATATGTGAAATGTGAATAGCATACTGGCTTATGAACTTTATGAACAAACACATGAGATTTTTAGCACAAGATTTGCAAACGTTGTGAGCCCATTCACCAAAACGTCAAGGTAATCTCAGATCGAATGGGTAACTACACTGACTGTCTGGTGTGAACACTTACCTATGGTATCTGAGCTGAATGCCTAATGTGAACACTTACTTATGGCTAATGACAGGGTAAAGCCTACTTATATAGGAGGCTCAGAACCAATTGTGTTGAGATGTAATTAAAACCTGGAGAAGGGCAGAGCGTTCAAGTCAGAAAATAATATATAATAAAATAGATCAACTGACCGAACAATATATATATATATATATATATATATATATAAATAGTTTGTAGCCAAAAAAAGTCAAATACAAAATAGATCAATGGCCAAACTTATCTGTGCTAAAAAACAAGGAAATGTGAAATATGTGAAATGTGAATAGCATACTGGCTTATGAACTTTATGAACAAACACATGAGATTTTTAGCACAAGATTTGCAAACGTTGTGAGCCCATTCACCAAAATGTCAAGGTAATCTCAGATCGAATGGGTAACTACACTGACTGTCTGGTGTGAACACTTACCTATGGTATCTGAGCTGAATGCCTAATGTGAACACTTACTTATGGCTAATGACAGGGTAAAGCCTACTTATATAGGAGGCTCAGAACCAATTATGTTGAGATGTAATTAAAACCTGGAGAAGGGCAGGGCGTTCAAGTCAGAAAATAATATATAATAAAATAGATCAACTGACCGAACAATATATATATATATATATATATATATATATATATATATAAATAGTTTGTAGCCAAAAAAAGTAAAATACAAAATAGATCAATGGCCAAACTTATCTGTGCTAAAAAACAAGGAAATGTGAAATATGTGAAATGTGAATAGCATACTGGCTTATGAACTTTATGAACAAACACATGAGATTTTTTTTTTTTTTTTTTTTCAGCTCAGATACCATAGGTAAGTGTTCACACCAGACAGTCAGTGTAGTTACCCATTCGATCTGAGATTACCTTGACGTTTTGGTGAATGGGCTCACAACGTTTGCAAATCTTGTGCTAAAAATCTCATGTGTTTGTTCATAAAGTTCATAAGCCAGTATGCTATTCACATTTCACATATTTCACATTTCCTTGTTTTTTAGCACAGATAAGTTTGGCCATTGATTTATCTAGGTAAGAGATTGAACAGAGCCGGGCAAAGACCAGGTCCAGGGTGTTACCGTCTTTGTGTGTTTCAGAGGTTGAGAGCTGTGAGAGGCCTAGGGAAGTGGTTAGTGATAGAAGCTGGGATGCAGATGTGGAAGTGGGGTTGTTAATGGGAATGTTGAAGTCTCCCAGGATAAGGGTTGGTAGTTCTGAGGACATGAAGTGCGGTAGCCAGGCTGAGAAGTGGTCCAGGAAGTGGGTGGGTGAGCCTGGGGGCCGGTATATGACCGCTACTCTGAGGGAGAGGGGACGGAAGAACCTGATGGTGTGGACCTCAAAAGAAGGGAATGAAAGTGAAGGAACTGGGGGTATAACCTGGAATGTGCATTGGGGGGACAAGAGTATGCCGACTCCACCACCAGGTCTGTTAGTGGGTCTTGGGGAATGGGAGAATTGTAAGCCACCATGGGAAATGGCAGCAGGGGAGACAGTGTCAGAGTCTTGGATCCAGGTTTCAGTGAGGGCCAACAGATTGAGAGAGTTGTTCAGAAAGTAGTTGTGCAGGAAAGGGAGCTTGTTACATACAGACCGTGGATTCCAAATGGCACAATTGTATGTGTATATACAGTATATATATACAGTATATATATATATATATATATGTACACTGCTCAAAAAAATAAAGGGAACACTAAAATCCCACATCCTAGTGTGAGGCAGTGACTCATGTCACAGGTAGAGGTCGCTGTGTCTTCTCCCCAGTTTGTGCATGCAGACGGATGAAGTCCATAGCTGTGTATGGGAGTCACGAAATTCCGGTCCGGGTTTTCCATGTCGCTGAAGGCCACTGGTTTGTGTGTGTTAAAAGCCCTGCAGTAAGAGGTATGGGTGTGTCAGGTGTGTGAGGTGCATGTCAGTGTCAGTTTGGTGTGTGCTGGTGTGCAGAGCAGAGGCCTGCAGAGCGCTGGGTGAGTGCATGGAGGCACAGGCCAGCGGAGCCAGCACCCAGGGCAGCTGAATAGCCTGGCACCTGCAGGGCATACAGCGATGCAAGTTGTCCATGGTACTGGTCTCGGATGTGGACAGTCCTGTGCCCAGGGGTGGATGTCCTGTGCCCGAAAGAGATGGATGTGGACAGTCCTGTGCTCGGAGGTGGATGTCCTGTGCCCGAAGGAGACGGATGTAGTCCTGTGCCTGGAGGTGGATGTCCTGTGCCCGAAAAAGGACTAGCATGTGTAAAGATTGCAGACAGGTGGATATGGTGCCTGGCTGCTATTTGGACGATATCCTGGGCTGTGTACGGTTGTGTGAGTAAAGAGAATGTAAGAGACTGTGATACAGTGATGCAGGACACCCACTGGAACTAGTCAGAGGGGGCTGGCTTGTGTAGTGTCTGCAACATATGAGGCTGTGTATATGGAGACTGCAATATGGCGTACGGTTGCCCAAGGAAACTGGACAAGGGAAGTCAGGCCTGTTTAGGGAATGTAAATCTAAAGCCATATGATATGTATTACTATAAACTGGTGTGAACTGAACACTGATAATATACACTGAAGTTATATGTATTTGTGTGAATTGGACTTTAATGCTGTGAGGAAACACATTAAAGAGACTTTTGTATTGGAACTTTGTGGGTCACTGTCTCTTCACTACTTATGATGCTACTACAATTTTACACTAGATATCACTGAATTAAATATTCCAGTTGTAAATCTTTATTCATTACTTAATGGAATGTGTTGAGAACAATAAAACCTAAAACTGATCAATGTAAATCATAACTAATATCCTATGGAGGTCTGGAGTTGGAGTGATGCTCAAAAGCAAAGTGGAAAATTAAGTTACAGGCTGATACAACTTCAGTGGAAATGCCTCAAGACAAGGAAATGATGCTCAGTAGTGTGTGTGGCCACCACATGCCTGTATGACCTTTCTACAATGCCTGGGCATGCTCCTGATGAGGCGGCAGATGGTCTCCTGAGGGATCTCCCAGACCTGGACTAAAGCATTCGCCAATTCCTGGACAGTCTGTGGTGCAACGTGACGTTGGTGGATGTGCGAGACATAATGTCCCAGATGTGTTCAATCGGTTTCAGGTCTGGGAAACGGGCGGGCCAGTCCATAGCTTCAATGCCTTGATCTTGCAGGAACTGCTGACACACTCCAGCCACTTGAGGTCTGGCATTGTCCTGCATTAGGAGGAACCCAGGGCCAACTGCACCAGCATATGGTCTCACAAGGGGTCTGAGGATCTCATCTCGGTACCTAATGGCAGTCAGGTTACCTCTGGCGAGCACATGGAGGGCTGTGCGGCCCTCCAAAGAAATGCCATCCGACACCATTACTGATCCACTGGAAAACTGGTCATGCTGAAGGATGTTGCAGGCAGCAGATCGCTCTCCACAGCATCTCCAGATTCTGTCACGTCCGTCACATGTGCTCAGTGTGAGCCTGCTTTTATCTGTGAAGAGCACAGGGCGCCAGTGGCATATTTTCCAATCCTGGTGTTCTCTGGCAAATGCCAAGCGTCCTGCACGGTGTTGGGCTGTGAGCACAACCCCATCTGTGGACGTCAGGCACTCACACCATCTTCATGGAGTCGGTTTCTAACTGTTTATGCAGACACATGCACATTTGTGGACTGGTGGAGGTCATTTTACAGGGCTCTGGCAGTGCTCCTCTTGTTCCTCCTTGTGCAAAGGCTGAGGTAGCGGTCCTGCTGCTGGGTTGTTGCCCTCCTACAGCCCTCCACGTCTCCTGGTGTACTAGCCTGTCTCTTGGTAGTGCCTCCAGCCTCTGAACACTATGCTGACAGACACAGCAAACCTTCTTGCCACAGCTCACAATGATGTACCATCCTGGATGTGCTGCAATACCTGAGCCACTTGTGTGGGTTGTAGAGTCCGTCTCATGCTACCATGAGTGTGAAAGCACAACCAACATTCAAAAGTGACCAAAACAACAGCCAGAAAGCATTGGTACTGAGATGTGGTCTGTGGTCCCCACCTGCAGAACCACTCCTTTATTGAGTGTGTCTTGATAATTGCCAATAATTTTCATCTGTTGTCTATTCCATTTGCACAACAGCATGTGAAATTGATTGTCAAACAGTGTTGCATCCTAAGTGGATAGTTTGATTTTACAGAAGTTTGATTTACTTGGAGTTATATTCTGTTGCTTAAGTGTTCCCTTAATTTTTTTTGAGCAGTCTGTGTATATATACTGTATGTATGTATATATATATATATATACACTCACCGGCCACTTTATTAGGTACACCATGCTAGTAACGGGTTGGACCCCCTTTTGCCTTCAGAACTGCCTCAATTCTTCGTGGCATAGATTCAACAAGGTGCTGGAAGCATTCCTCAGTAGGGTTGAGCGACTTTCATTTTTTTAAGATCGAGTAGGGTTTTGGGAAACCCGATTTTGTCCAGAGTCGAGTCGAGTGCAGTCGGCCGATTATCGCTAAAAGTCGGGGATCGACCGAAACACGAAACCCAATGCAAGTCAATGGGGAAGCATAGTCGGCAGTGAGTGGAGGCCAGGAAAACACCTACAGTGCCCATTTTAATGCCAAAAACATCCATTCTTGTTTCTGAAGCTTGCCAATCTTAATTAACTGTATAATAATAGTTGGGCATAGGGAATTGGGGGAAAGTTGTGGGGGGAGTAGGGCTGGCTCAAGTTTTTCGTGGGCCCAGGAAATGCGGACTACATCACGGCGGTGTTGCAGGGAAAGGTAAGTATTTAAACGTTGCAAGTGCTGTGATCCTGAGCAAGCAGGGGGGGGCCCACTCGTTCGCATTGGCACTGGCACAGGGCCCCTCAAAGTACGGCGGTGTGTTTGCATGGCGGGGGCGCCTCCCACCAGCAGCGACACTTTTGCGTACTCTGAGGGGCCCTGTGCCAGTGACGTCGCCAACGAGTATGCCCCCCCACCTGATGAAGGAACCTGCACTTTCATCTGCACCTTCCTCTTTGTCCCTGTGTAAGGTGGTATAACATGCGGGAAGGGGAACCTTACTTTCAGCAGGGTCAGATTCTGGCTGTGTAGAGTACAAGGGGAATGTAGTGGTCTAGGTCAATGTACCAGCAGACTCATTTAGCAGTGGCTGGGCAATGGGCAGGATGAGGAGGAAACAGATATAGGGCCAAAGAATAAAGTAGGCTAAATGCAGTTCAAAATTGGTAACAGGACTAAACAGGCGGCATTGCTTTGTTCAGTGGAGTAGCAAACCCAAGAGCAGCAGACACTGTTTCAAGGGCCTAACCACACTAGTAGGCCAAATGCAGTTTAATATCTGATAGTATAGGGCGAAAGCCAGAATGTGGAAGCTCAGCTTTGTTCAGTTGAGGACAACACCAGGGAGGGGCAGACACCTTTAGTAGGCCGGAAAAGCCTATTGCATTTTTTAAAATGGTAATTTGGAGCAGAAGGTTGAAGCTCAGCTTTATTTAGTTGAGGGCAACACCAGGCAGGGGCACACAGACAGACACCTTTAGTAGGCCGGAAAAGCCTATTGCATTTTTTAAAATGGTAATTTGGAGCAGAAGGTTGAAGCTCAGCTTTATTTAGTTGAGGGCAACACCAGGCAGGGGCACACAGACAGACACCTTTAGTAGGCCGGAAAAGCCTATTGCATTTTTTAAAATGGTAATTTGGAGCAGAAGGTTGAAGCTCAGCTTTATTTAGTTGAGGACAACACCAGGCAGGGGCACACAGACAGACACCTTTAGTAGGCCGGAAAAGCCTATTGCATTTTTTAAAATGGTAATTTGGAGCAGAAGGTTGAAGCTCAGCTTTATTTAGTTGAGGGCAACACCAGGGAGGGGCAGAAGCCGTTAGTAGGCCCTAACCACCATTTTTTTTTTTAAAAACCACTTAATGAGAGCCGGAAGGTTGAAGCTCAGCTTTATTTAGTTGAGGGCAACACCAGGCAGGGGCACACAGACAGACACCTTTAGTAGGCCGGAAAAGCCTATTGCATTTTTTAAAATGGTAATTTGGAGCAGAAGGTTGAAGCTCAGCTTTATTTAGTTGAGGGCAACACCAGGGAGGGGCAGAAGCCGTTAGTAGGCCCTAACCACCATTTTTTTTTTTTAAAACCACTTAATGAGAGCCGGAAGGTTGAAGCTCAGCTTTATTTAGTTGAGGGCAACACCAGGCAGGGGCACACAGACAGACAACTTTAGTAGGCCGGAAAAGCCTATTGCATTTTTTAAAATGGTAATTTGGAGCAGAAGGTTGAAGCTCAGCTTTATTTAGTTGAGGACAACACCAGGCAGGGGCACACAGACAGACACCTTTAGTAGGCCGGAAAAGCCTATTGCATTTTTTAAAATGGTAATTTGGAGCAGAAGGTTGAAGCTCAGCTTTATTTAGTTGAGGGCAACACCAGGCAGGGGCACACAGACAGACACCTTTAGTAGGCCGGAAAAGCCTATTGCATTTTTTAAAATGGTAATTTGGAGCAGAAGGTTGAAGCTCAGCTTTATTTAGTTGAGGACAACACCAGGCAGGGGCACACAGACAGACACCTTTAGTAGGCCGGAAAAGCCTATTGCATTTTTTAAAATGGTAATTTGGAGCAGAAGGTTGAAGCTCAGCTTTATTTAGTTGAGGGCAACACCAGGGAGGGGCAGAAGCCGTTAGTAGGCCCTAACCACCATTTTTTTTTTTTAAAACCACTTAATGAGAGCCGGAAGGTTGAAGCTCAGCTTTATTTAGTTGAGGGCAACACCAGGCAGGGGCACACAGACAGACAACTTTAGTAGGCCGGAAAAGCCTATTGCATTTTTTAAAATGGTAATTTGGAGCAGAAGGTTGAAGCTCAGCTTTATTTAGTTGAGGACAACACCAGGCAGGGGCACACAGACAGACACCTTTAGTAGGCCGGAAAAGCCTATTGCATTTTTTAAAATGGTAATTTGGAGCAGAAGGTTGAAGCTCAGCTTTATTTAGTTGAGGGCAACACCAGGCAGGGGCACACAGACAGACACCTTTAGTAGGCCGGAAAAGCCTATTGCATTTTTTAAAATGGTAATTTGGAGCAGAAGGTTGAAGCTCAGCTTTATTTAGTTGAGGACAACACCAGGCAGGGGCACACAGACAGACACCTTTAGTAGGCCGGAAAAGCCTATTGCATTTTTTAAAATGGTAATTTGGAGCAGAAGGTTGAAGCTCAGCTTTATTTAGTTGAGGGCAACACCAGGGAGGGGCAGAAGCCGTTAGTAGGCCCTAACCACCATTTTTTTTTTTTAAAACCACTTAATGAGAGCCGGAAGGTTGAAGCTCAGCTTTATTTAGTTGAGGGCAACACCAGGCAGGGGCACACAGACAGACAACTTTAGTAGGCCGGAAAAGCCTATTGCATTTTTTAAAATGGTAATTTGGAGCAGAAGGTTGAAGCTCAGCTTTATTTAGTTGAGGACAACACCAGGCAGGGGCACACAGACAGACACCTTTAGTAGGCCGGAAAAGCCTATTGCATTTTTTAAAATGGTAATTTGGAGCAGAAGGTTGAAGCTCAGCTTTATTTAGTTGAGGGCAACACCAGGGAGGGGCAGAAGCCGTTAGTAGGCCCTAACCACCATTTTTTTTTTAAAAACCACTTAATGAGAGCCGGAAGCTTGAAGCTCAGCTTTATTTAGTTGAGGGCAACACCAGGCAGGGGCACACAGACAGACACCTTTAGTAGGCCGGAAAAGCCTATTGCATTTTTTAAAATGGTAATTTGGAGCAGAAGGTTGAAGCTCAGCTTTATTTAGTTGAGGACAACACCAGGCAGGGGCACACAGACAGACACCTTTAGTAGGCCGGAAAAGCCTATTGCATTTTTTAAAATGGTAATTTGGAGCAGAAGGTTGAAGCTCAGCTTTATTTAGTTGAGGGCAACACCAGGGAGGGGCAGAAGCCGTTAGTAGGCCCTAACCACCATTTTTTTTTTTAAAAACCACTTAATGAGAGCCGGAAGGTTGAAGCTCAGCTTTATTTAGTTGAGGGCAACACCAGGGAGGGGCAGAAGCCGTTAGTAGGCCCTAACCAAAGTTGAAGGCCAAATGCAGTTTAATTTCTTATACTATAGGCCGAAAGCCAGAAGGTGGAAGCTCCAATTTAGACAGTGGAGGACAATTTGAATTAGGGACTGCAGACAGACTTAGTAGGCTGTCCCCTGTGGACCATGCATCCACCACATTAACCCATTGCGCCGTAATGGACACGTAATCTTCCGTGGCCATGCCTACAGGTCCATGCGTCTGTTGTCAGGTGCACCTTTGTACTCACAGATTGCCAGAGTGCATGGACAATGCGGTCTTCTACATGCTGGTGGAGGGTTGGGATGGCTTTTCTCGCAAAAGAAGTGTCGACTGGTTAGCTTGTAGCGTGGTACAGCGTAGTCCATCATGGCCTTATTAATAGTAAATAAAATATATAACTAGGCTCTATGAACTTTTAAATAGGTTCCAGGGGTACACGGGCAGCATTGGTGTGGTCAGTGGAGGAGTATTGCAAGTAGGGGCTGCAGACAGGCTATCAAAGGCCTAAAATACCAAACAGTAGGCAGTCATGGCAGTTTTACATCGGTTACATGGATACACAGGCAGGCACTCCAGGCAGCATTGTGGTCAGTGGAGGAGTATTGCAAGTAGGGGCCGCAGACAGGCTATCAAAGGCCTAAAATAACAAACAGTAGGCAGTCATGGCAGTTTTACATCGGTTACATGGATACACAGGCAGGCACTCCAGGCAGCATTGTGGTCAGTGGAGGAGTATTGCAAGTAGGGGCCGCAGACAGGCTATCAAAGGCCTAAAATAACAAACAGTAGGCAGTCATGGCAGTTTTACATCGGTTACATGGATACACAGGCAGCTAGGTGGTGAGTGGAGGAGTATTTAAAGTAAGGACCGCAGACAGGCTTCAAAGGCCTAACATAAAAAAATGGGCTGGCTGTAGGCACTTTATAATTGGTTCCAGGGGTACACGGGCAGCAGTGGTCTGGTCAGTGGAGGACTAGTGGAAGGAGGGACCGCAGACAGGCTTCAAAGGCCTAAAATAAAAAAATGGGCTGGCTGTAGGCACTTTATAATTGGTTCCAGGGGTACACGGGCAGCAGTGGTCTGGCCAGTGGAGGACTAGTGGAAGGAGGGACCGCAGACAGGCTTCAAAGGCCTAACATAAAAAAATGGGCTGGCTGTAGGCACTTTATAATTGGTTCCAGGGGTACACGGGCAGCAGTGGTCTGGTCAGTGGAGGACTAGTGGAAGGAGGGACCGCAGACAGGCTTCAAAAAGGCCTAACATAAAAAAATGGGCTGGCTGTAGGCACTTTATAATTGGTTCCAGGGGTACACGGGCAGCAGTGGTCTGGTCAGTGGAGGACTAGTGGAAGGAGGGACCGCAGACAGGCTTCAAAGGCCTAAAATAACAAACAATAGGCTCATGGCAGTTTTACAGCGGTTACATGGATACACGGGCAGCTTGGTGGTGAGTGGAGGAGTAGTGCAAGGAGTGTCTGTCCCAGTACTCCCAAAATATAAATAGATGTTAATGTCTCGCAAAACAACCAAAACAAAAAAAAAGGTGGCATACTTAGGTACAGGGGTGGGCTCATCTGCTGAGTTTCTGACATAGTAATTTGGCAGTAACTATTTAATGGTGCCAATATAGGACACAGACACAGACTACTTTAAGTTGCATCATAGATGTCTACAAATTTGTATTGTCAGTGCCAGACATTGAATGATGTCAGCGAATAGACTAAAGATTGGTGGAGCTGTGCGACATAATTTTGCACGTGGTAGAGCACATTTTGAGCTGGGGTAGGGGGGAACTCTCTTGAGGCCGGCGGGACCGCCCCAGGGCCCCTCATGTTACAACGGTGTGTCTGACGTTGGGTGCGCACCACCACCGCCAGAGACACTACATTGTACTATGAGGGACCCAGTAGCAATGCCGTCAACCAAAAGCGAGCACACCCACCTCTTCAGACAAACAGCAGTCTCACGGGTGCTTGCGCCAAGTCGCGATACCACGGCCCCGTGTGGGGAGTTTGGCCATGTACGGAGGTGTAAACATGTCGTATGCTGTACAATCAGCTGCAGCAAATTAGACATTAGAAAAGTAATTCACAGGCAAGAGCCTTTCATAGGAAAGCTAGGTGTCGGCCGGGCAAGGTGGGGCAAAAGATTTCGAAATCCAGTTGTGGTTCATTTTAATGAATGTTAGATCGTCAACATTTTGGGTAGCCAGACGAGTCCTTTTTTCGGTTAATATTGAACCTGCAGCACTGAATACTCTTTCTGATAGGACACTTGCTGCCGGGCAAGCAAGCTCCTGCAATGCATATTCTGCCAATTCTGGCCAGGTGTCTAATTTGGAGGCCCAGTAATCAAATGGGAATGACGGTTGAGGGAGAACATCGATAAGGGATGAAAAATAGTTAGTAACCATACTGGACAAATGTTGTCTCCTGTCACTTTCAATTGATGCAGCAGTACCTGTCCTGTCTGCGGTCATAGCAAAATCACTCCACAACCTGGTCAGAAAACCCCTCTGTCCAACGCCACTTCTGATGTGTGCACCCCTAACACTCCTAGTCTGCTGCCCCCTGGAGCTCGTGTGAGAACGATCACGTGCGCTGTGTGCTGGGAATGCCTGAAGCAAACGGTCAACAAGAGTTGATTGTTTGGTTGCTAATATTAGTTCCAAGTTCTCATGTGGCATAATATTTTGCAATTTGCCTTTATAGCGTGGATCAAGGAGGCAGGCCAACCAGTAATCGTCATCGTTCATCATTTTCGTAATGCGTGTGTCCCTTTTTAGGATACGTAAGGCATAATCCGCCATGTGGGCCAAAGTTCCAGTTGTCAAATCTCCGGTTGTGATTGGTTGAGGGGCAGTTGCAGGCAAATCTACGTCACTTGTGTCCCTCAAAAAACCAGAACCCGGCCGTGACACGCAACCAATTTCCTGTGCCCCCGGGAAAGGTTCGGCATTAAAAATATACTCATCCCCATCATCCTCCTCGTCCTCCACCTCCTCTTCGCCCGCTACCTCGTCCTGTACACTGCCCTGACCAGACAATGGCTGACTGTCATCAAGGCTTTCCTCTTCCTCTGGTGCAGACGCCTGCTCCTTTATGTGCGTCAAACTTTGCATCAGCAGACGCATTAGGGGGATGCTCATGCTTATTACGGCGTTGTCTGCACTAACCAGCCGTGTGCATTCCTCAAAACACTGAAGGACTTGACACATGTCTTGTATCTTAGACCACTGCACACCTGACAACTCCATGTCTGCCATCCTACTGCCTGCCCGTGTATCCTCCCACAAATAAATAACAGCACGCCTCTGTTCGCACAGTCTCTGAAGCATGTGCAGTGTTGAGTTCCACCTTGTTGCAACGTCTATGATTAGGCGATGCTGGGGAAGGTTCAAAGACCGCTGATAGGTCTGCATACGGCTGGCGTGTACAGGCGAACGTCGGATATGTGAGCAAAGTGCACGCACTTTGAGGAGCAGGTCGGAGAACCCAGGATAAGTTTTCAATAAGCACTGCACCACCAGGTTTAAGGTGTGAGCCAGGCAAGGAATGTGTTTCAGTTGGGAAAGGGAGATGGCAGCCATGAAATTCCTTCCGTTATCACTCACTACCTTGCCTGCCTCAAGATCTACTGTGCCCAGCCACGACTGCGTTTCTTGTTGCAAGAACTCGGACAGAACTTCCGCGGTGTGTCTGTTGTCGCCCAAGCACTTCATAGCCAATACAGCCTGCTGACGCTTGGCAGTAGCTGGCCCATAATGGGACAACTGGTGTGCAACAGTGTCATCTGCCGATGGAGTGGTTGGCAGACTGCGTTCTGTGGAAGAGCTGTAGCTTCTGCTGGAGGACGAGGAGGAGGAGGAGGAGGGGGTGCGAACGCCTACAGCCAACTGTTTCCTAGACCGTGGGCTAGGCACAACTGTCCCTAAATTGATGTCGCCTGTGGACCCTGCATCCACCACATTCACCCAGTGTGCCGTGATGGACACATAACGTCCCTGGCCATGCCTACTGGTCCATGCATCTGTAGTCAGGTGCACCTTTGTACTCACAGATTGCCTGAGTGCATGGACGATGCGCTGTTTAACATGCTGGTGCAGGGCTGGGATGGCTTTTCTGGAAAAAAAGTGTCGACTGGGTAGCTCGTATCGTGGTTCAGCGTACTCCATCAGGGCTTTGAAAGCTTCGCTTTCAACTAACCGGTAGGGCATCATCTCTAACGAGATTAGTCTAGCTATGTGGGCGTTAAAACACTGTGTACGCGGATGCGAGGATAAGTACTTCCTTTTTCTAACCAGAGTCTCATGTAGGGTGAGCTGGACTGGAGAGCTGGAGATCGTGGAACTTTCGGGTGTGCCGGTGTACATGGCAGACTGAGAGACGGTTGGAGACGGTATTGTTTCCGCCGGTGCCCTAGATGCAATATTTCCTCCTACAAAACTGGTGATTCCCTGACCCTGACTGCTTTTGGCTGGCAAAGAAACCTGCACAGATACTGCCGGTGGTGCGGAAAATGGTGGCCTTACAGTGACGGAAGGGATGTTGCGTTGCTGACTAGCTTCATTGGCCGAGGGTGCTACAACCTTGAGGGACGTTTGGTAGTTAGTCCAGGCTTGAAAATGCATGGTGGTTAAGTGTCTATGCATGCAACTAGTATTTAGACTTTTCAGATTCTGACCTCTGCTTAAGCTAGTTGAACATTTTTGACAGATGACTTTGCGCTGATCAGTTGGATGTTGTTTAAAAAAATGCCAGACTGCACTCTTCCTAGACTCGGATCCCTTTTCAGGGATTGCAGACTGAGCTTTAACCGGATGGCAACGCTGTGCTCCAACAGGTTTTGGCTTTGACACGCGTTTTGGGCCAGATACGGGCCCGGCAGATGGAACCTGTTGCGATGTTGATGCCTGCTGCGGCCCCTCCTCCACCTCCGCTTCTGAACTACTGCCGCCTGCACCCTGTTCCCCCAATGGCTGCCAATCGGGGTCAATAACTGGGTCATCTATTACCTCCTCTTCGAGCTCGTGTGCAACTTCGTCTGTGTCACTGTGTCGGTCGGTGGTATAGCGTTCGTGGCGGGGCAACATAGTCTCATCAGGGTCTGATTGTGGATCTGTACCCTGAGAGGGCAATGTGGTGGTCTGAGTCAAAGGAGCAGCATAGTACTCTGGCTGTGGCTGTGCATCAGTGCACTCCATGTCAGAATATACTTGTAATGGGCATGGCCTGTTAAATGTTTCACTTTCTAAGCCAGGGACGGTATGTGTAAAGAGCTCCATGGAGTGACCCGTTGTGTCGCCTGCTGCATCCTTCTCTCTTGTTGTAGTTTTTGCTGAGGAGGACAAGGAAGCGACTTGTCCCTGACCGTGAACATCCACAAGCGACGCGCTGCTTTTACATTTACCAGTTTCGGAAGAGGAGGCAAAAGAGCTAGAGGCTGAGTCTGCAATGTAAGCCAAAACTTGCTGTTGCTGCTCCGCCTTTAAAAGCGGTTTTCCTACTCCCAGAAAAGAGAGCGTTCGAGGCCTTGTGTAGCCTGACGACGAAACTGGCTCCACAGCTCCAGACTTAGGTGGAATATTTTTATCCCCACGACCACCTGATGCTCCACTACCACTACCATCATTACCAGCTGACAATGAACGCCCACGACGACCTCTTGCACCAGACTTCCTCATTGTTTTAAAATCTTAACCAAAGTAACTTTATTTGTTGCTGTCAAACAACTTACACGGTGAGCTATAACTTCAGTATGATTTCAATATCCCTTAACAGGTTGGTGAGACCACAAGGAAAATCAGGCACAATGTTACACACTCTGTTTTCTGTGGCACAAAATCACAGAGATGACACACACGCAGGACTGTCACTCAAGCACTAATGTCAATATTAATCTCCCACCTAATTTATTTATTTTTTTTTCTCAGGGAGACTTTAGAAACCAAATAATATAAAAAAAAAAAAAAAAAAAAAAGGCTTTCTATGGCCCACAATTAGAGAGAGAGAGGTGGCACACCCAGGAGTCAAGACTGGCGCACAAGCTGAAAGGGCAATATTACTCTCCCACTGTTTTTTTAAGTTTTTTTTTTATTTCAGGGAGACTTTAGAAACCAAATAATATTAAAAAAACCAAAAAAAAAAATAGCCTTTCTATGGCCCACTGAATGAGAGACAGAGGTGGCACACCCAGGAGTCAAGACTGGCACACAAGCTGAAAGGGCAATATTACTCTCCCACTGTTTTTTTATGTATTTTTTGTTTTTTAAGGGAGACTTTAGAAACCCAATAATATTTAAAAAAAATAAATAAATAGGCTTTCTATGGCCCACTGAATGAGGGCTGTCCCACACGTCCAGATAATTCCGGTACCGGAATAAATCGGTACCGGAGTTATCCGTGTCCGTGTGCCTGGGAACTCACGGAGGCCATACCTGCGGCACACGTGTGCCGCCCGTATGGCGAGTGGGTACCACACGGAGCGTGTGGTACCCACTCTGCATGGTGCTGAAGCTGCTGAAGCTGCGATTCATATCCTCTCTACAGTAACGTTTGCTGCAGAGAAAATATGAAGAATAGTGTTAAAAATAAAGATTTAGGTGTCCGCCGCCCCCCCACCCCCTGTGCGCCCCCCCACCCCCTGTGCGCCCCCCCGCTGGTCAGAAAATACTTACCCGGGTCCCCCGTCGGCTGTCGCTCCTTCTTGGTCTTGCCGCGGCTTCTCCTGCATGCGGTCACGTGGGCCCGATCATTTACAGTCATGAATATGTGGCTCCACCTCCATAGGGGCGGAGCCGACTATTCATGATTGTAATTGATCGGCCCCACGTGACCGCATACAGTAGGAGGCGCGGCCAGACCAGGAAGGAGCGTGTAAGTATTTTCTGACCAGCGGGGGGGCGCACAGGGGGTGGGGGGGCGCACAGGGGGTGGGGGGGCGGCGGACACCTAAATCTTTATTTTTAACACTATTCTTCATATTTTCTCTATAGCAAACGCTGCTACAGGGAAGATATGAATACCGGCTTCAGCACCATGTGGGGGGGACAGCGCTTACTGTAGCGCTGTCTCCGGCACGCACACGGACCCCAGACGGAGAATGTCCGTGTGAGGTCCGTGTTTTACGCGGACCCATTGACTCTATTGGGTCCGTGTAAAACGTGCGCTCCCACGAACACTGACATGTCTCCGTGTTTGGCACACGGAGACACGGTCCGCACACGGTCCGCAAAAAATCAATGACATCTGAACAGATGCATTGATTTTTATGGGTCTACGTGTGTCAGTGTCTCCGGTACGTGAGGAAACTGTCACCTCACGTACCGGAGCCACTGACGTGTGAAACCGGCCTGAGAGGGAGAGAGGTGGCACACCCAGGAGTCAAGACTGGCACACAAGCTGAAAGGGCAATATTACTCTCCCACTGTTTTTTTATGTTTTTTTTTTTTTTTCAGGGAGACTTTAGAAACCAAATAATATTAAAAAAAACAAAAAAAAAAATAGCCTTTCTATGGCCCACTGAATGAGAGAGAGAGGTGGCACACCCAGGAGTCAAGACTGGCACACAAGCTGAAAGGGCAATATTACTCTCCCACTGTTTTTTTAGGTTTTTTTTTTTTTTTCAGGGAGACTTTAGAAACCAAATAATATTAAAAAAAAAAAAAAAAAAATAGGCTTTCTATAGCCCACTGAATGAGAGATAGCACACACAGCAGTGGCACACAAGCCCTGACTGAGGCCAATATTTTTCTCCCACTGATTGATGTAGTGTTTTTGTGTTGAGGTAGAATTTAGAACACAAATCACGGAAAAAATAAATAGGCTTTCTATGGCCCACTGAATGAGAGAGAGGTGGCACACCCAGGAGTCAAGACTGGCACACAAGCTGAAAGGGCAATATTACTCTCCCACTGTTTTTTTAGGTTTTTTTTTTTTTCAGGGAGACTTTAGAAACCAAATAATATTAAAAAAATAAATAAAAATAAATAGGCTTTCTATAGCCCACTGAATGAGAGATAGCACACACAGCAGTGGCACACAAGCCCTGACTGAGGCCAATATTTTTCTCCCACTGATTGATGTAGTGTTTTTGTGTTGAGGTAGAATTTAGAACACAAATCACGGAAAAAATAAATAGGCTTTCTATGGCCCACTCAGTGAGAGATGGCACACACAGGGATGGCACTGTAGCAGAAATGCCAATCTTAATCTCCCACAAAAAAAACAAAAAAAAAACAGGGACTGTCCTACAATTACTATCTCCCTGCAGTAATCTAAGCCAGGTATGGCAGGCAGCAATAGGAGTGGACTGATGCACAAATTAAATAAAAAGTGTGGACAAACAAAAAAGATAGCTGTGCAGAAAGGAAGGAACAAGAGGATATGTGCTTTGAAAAAAGCAGTTGGTTTCCACAGTGGCGTACACAGCAATACAGCTATCACGGAGCCTTCTAGGGCAGCCCAATGAGCTACAGCGCTGAGGGGAAAAAAAAAAAAAAATAGCTTCCACAGTCCCTGCACACCGAAGGTGGTGTTGGACAGTGGAAATCGCTGCAGCACAAGCGGTTTGGTGGTTAGTGGACCCTGCCTAACGCTCTCCCTGCTTCTGACGAAGCGGCAGCAACCTGTCCCTAAGCTCAGATCAGCAGCAGTAAGATGGCGGTCGGCGGGAACGCCCCTTTATAGCCCCTATGACGCCGCAGACAGCAAGCCAATCACTGCAATGCCCTTCTCTAAGATGGTGGGGACCAGGATCTATGTCATCACGCTGCCCACACTCTGCGTTCACCTTCATTGGCTGAGAAATGGCGCTTTTCGCGTCATTGAAACGCGACTTTGGCGCGAAAGTCGCGTACCGCATGGCCGACAAGCACAGGGGTCGGATCGGGTTTCATGAGACGCCGACTTAGCCAAAAGTCGGCGACTTTTGAAAATGATCGACCCGTTTCGCTCAACCCTATTCCTCAGAGATTTTGGTCCATATTGACATGATGGCATCACACAGTTGCCGCAGATTTGTCGGCTGCACATCCCAAAGATGCTCCATACAAGGCAGGAAGGATCCATGCTTTCATGTTATTTACGCCAAATTCTGACCCTACCATCCGAATGTCGCAGCAGAAATCGAGACTCATCAGACCAAGCAACGTTTTTCCAATCTTCTACTGTCCAATTTCGATGAGCTTGTACAAATTGTAGCCTCAGTTTCCTGTTCTTAGCTGAAAGGAGTGGTACCCGGTGTGGTGTCATGATTCTCAATGGCGAGAGAACATAGCCCAGCATATATGAGAACTAGCTCTTGGAAGATGGAAACTATACTGACCATGAACTAAACCTGCCGCACAACTAGAAGTGGCCGGGTAGCATGCCTACGTTTTTTTTATCCCTAGATGCCCAGCGCCAGCCGGAGAACTACCTAATCCTAGCAGAGGAAAAGACAGTCCTGGCTCACCTCTAGAGAAATTTCCCCAAAAGGCAGACAGAGGCCCCCACATATATTGGCGGTGATTTTAGATGAAATGACAAACGTAGTATGAAAATAGGTTTAGCAAAATCGAGGTCCGCTTACTATATAGCAGGAAGACAGAAAGGGCACTTTCATGGTCAGCAGAAAACCCTATCAAAACACCATCCAGAAATTACTTTAAGACTCTAGCATTAACTCATAACACCAGAGTGGCAATTTCCGATCACAAGAGCTTTCCAGACACAGTAACGAAACAGCAGCTGTGAACAGGAACAAAATGCAAAAACACACAAGGACAAAAGTCCAACTTATCTGGGAGTTGTCTGGTAGCAGGAACATGCACAGAAAGGCTTCTGATTACATTGTTGACCGGCATGAAACTGACAGAGGAGCAAGGTTATATAGCGACTCCCACATCCCGATAGGAGCAGGTGAACAGAGGGGATGATGCACACAAGTTCAATTCCACAAGTGGCCACCGGGGGAGCCCAGAATCCAATTTCACAACAGTACCCCCCCCTCAAGGAGGGGGCACCGAACCCTCACCAGAACCACCAGGGCGATCAGGATGAGCCCTATGAAAGGCACAGACAAGATCGGAGGCATGAACATCAGAGGCAGTGACCCAAGAATTGTCCTCCTGACCGTATCCCTTCCATTTGACCAGATACTGGAGTTTCCGTCTGGAAACACGAGAGTCTAAGATCTTTTCCACAACGTACTCCAACTCACCCTCAACCAACACCGGAGCAGGAGGCTCAATGGAAGGCACAACCGGTACCTCATACCTGCGCAACAATGACCGATGAAAAACATTATGAATCGAAAAGGATGCAGGGAGGTCCAAACGGAAGGACACAGGGTTAAGAATCTCCAATATCTTGTACGGGCCGATGAACCGAGGCTTAAACTTAGGAGAAGAAACCCTCATAGGGACAAAACGAGAAGACAACCACACCAAGTCCCCAACACAAAGCCGAGGACCAACACGACGACGGCGGTTGGCAAAAAGCTGAGTCTTCTCCTGGGACAACTTCAAATTGTCCACCACCTGCCCCCAAATCTGATGCAACCTCTCCACCACAGCATCCACTCCAGGACAATCCGAAGATTCCACTTGACCGGAGGAAAATCGAGGATGAAACCCCGAATTACAGAAAAACGGGGACACCAAGGTGGCAGAGCTGACCCGATTATTGAGGGCGAACTCCGCCAAAGGCAAAAAAGCAACCCAATCATCCTGATCCGCAGACACAAAACACCTCAAATATGTCTCCAAGGTCTGATTAGTCCGCTCGGTCTGGCCATTAGTCTGAGGATGGAAAGCAGACGAAAAAGACAAATCTATGCCCATCCTAGCACAGAATGCCCGCCAAAATCTAGACACGAATTGGGTCCCTCTGTCAGAAACGATATTCTCCGGAATACCATGCAAACGAACAACATTTTGAAAAAACAGAGGAACCAACTCGGAAGAAGAAGGCAACTTAGGCAAGGGAACCAGATGGACCATCTTAGAGAAACGGTCACACACCACCCAGATGACAGACATCTTCTGAGAAACAGGCAGATCCGAAATAAAATCCATCGAGATGTGCGTCCAAGGCCTCTTCGGGATAGGCAAGGGCAACAACAATCCACTAGCCCGAGAACAACAAGGCTTGGCCCGAGCACAAACGTCACAAGACTGCACAAAGCCTCGCACATCTCGTGACAGGGAAGGCCACCAGAAGGACCTTGCCACCAAATCCCTGGTACCAAAGATTCCAGGATGACCTGCCAACGCAGAAGAATGAACCTCAGAGATGACTCTACTGGTCCAATCATCAGGAACAAACAGTCTACCAGGTGGGCAACGATCAGGTCTATCCGCCTGAAACTCCTGCAAGGCCCGCCGCAGGTCTGGAGAAACGGCAGACAATATCACTCCATCTTTAAGGATACCTGTGGGCTCAGAATTACCAGGGGAGTCAGGCTCAAAACTCCTAGAAAGGGCATCCGCCTTAACATTCTTAGAACCCGGTAGGTACGACACCACAAAATTAAACCGAGAGAAAAACAACGACCAGCGCGCCTGTCTAGGATTCAGGCGCCTGGCAGACTCAAGGTAAATTAAATTTTTGTGGTCAGTCAATACCACCACCTGATGTCTGGCCCCCTCATGCCAGTGACGCCACTCCTCAAAAGCCCACTTCATGGCCAAAAGCTCCCGATTCCCAATATCATAATTCCGCTCGGCGGGCGAAAATTTACGGGAAAAAAAAGCACAAGGTCTCATCACGGAGCAGTCGGAACTTCTCTGCGACAACACCGCCCCAGCTCCGATTTCAGAAGCGTCGACCTCAACCTGAAAAGGAAGAGCAACATCAGGCTGACGCAACACTGGGGCGGAAGAAAAGCGGCGCTTGAGCTCCCGAAAGGCCTCCACAGCATCAGGGGACCAATCAGCAACATCAGCACCCTTCTTAGTCAAATCAGTCAATGGTTTTACAACATCAGAAAAACCAGCAATAAATCGACGATAAAAGTTAGCAAAGCCCAAAAATTTCTGAAGACTCTTAAGAGAAGAGGGTTGCGTCCAATCACCAATAGCCTGAACCTTGACAGGATCCATCTCGATGGAAGAGGGGGAAAAAATGTATCCCAAAAAGGAAATCTTTTGAACCCCAAAAACACACTTAGAACCCTTCACACACAAGGAATTAGACCGCAAAACCTGAAAAACCCTCCTGACCTGCTGGACATGAGAGTCCCAGTCATCCGAAAAAATCAGAATATCATCCAGATACACAATCATAAATTTATCCAAATAATCGCGGAAAATGTCATGCATAAAGGACTGGAAGACTGAAGGGGCATTTGAAAGACCAAAAGGCATCACCAAATACTCAAAATGGCCCTCGGGCGTATTAAATGCGGTTTTCCACTCATCCCCCTGCTTGATTCGCACCAAATTATACGCCCCACGGAGATCAATCTTAGAGAACCACTTGGCCCCCTTTATACGAGCAAACAAATCAGTAAGCAGTGGTAACGGATATTGATATTTAACCGTGATTTTATTCAAAAGTCGATAATCAATACACGGCCTCAAAGAGCCGTCTTTCTTAGACACAAAGAAAAAACCGGCTCCTAAGGGAGATGACGAAGGACGAATATGTCCCTTTTCCAAGGACTCCTTTATATATTCTCGCATAGCAGCGTGTTCAGGCACAGACAGATTAAATAAACGACCCTTAGGGTATTTACTACCCGGGATCAAGTCTATGGCACAATCGCACTCCCGGTGCGGAGGTAGTGAACCAACCTTGGGTTCTTCAAAAACGTCACGAAAGTCAGACAAGAATTCAGGAATCTCAGAGGGAATAGATGATGAAATGGAAACCAAAGGTACGTCCCCATGAGTTCCTTTACATCCCCAGCTTAACACAGACATAGCTCTCCAGTCGAGGACTGGGTTATGAGATTGCAGCCATGGCAATCCCAGCACCAAAACATCATGTAGATTATACAGCACCAGAAAGCGAATAACCTCCTGGTGATCCGGATTAACACGCATAGTCACTTGTGTCCAGTATTGTGGTTTATTACTAGCCAATGGGGTGGAGTCAATCCCTTTCAGAGGTATCGGAGCCTCCAATGGCTCCAAATCATACCCACAGCGTTTGGCAAAGGACCAATCCATAAGACTCAAAGCAGCGCCAGAGTCGACATAGGCGTCCGCGGTAATAGATGACAAAGAACAAATCAGGGTCACAGATAGAATAAACTTAGACTGTAAAGTGCTAATTGAAACAGACTTGTCAGGCTTCTTAGTACGCTTAAAGCATGCTGATATAACATGAGTTGAATCACCACAATAGAAGCACAACCCATTTTTTCGTCTAAAATTCTGCCTCTCGCTTCTGGACAGAATTCTATCACATTGCATATTTTCTGGCGTTTTCTCAGTAGACACCGCCAAATGGTGCACAGGTTTGCGCTCCCGCAGACGCCTATCGATCTGAATAGCCATCGTCATGGACTCATTCAGACTCGCAGGCACAGGGAACCCCACCATAACATCCTTAATGGCATCAGAGAGACCTTCTCTGAAAATCGCCGCCAGGGCGCACTCATTCCACTGAGTAAGCACAGACCATTTGCGGAATTTTTGGCAGTATATTTCAGCTTCATCTTGCCCCTGAGACAAGGACATCAAGGCCTTTTCCGCCTGAAGCTCTAAATGAGGTTCCTCATAAAGCAACCCCAAGGCCAGAAAAAACGCATCCACATTGAGCAACGCAGGATCCCCTGGTGCCAATGCAAAAGCCCAGTCTTGAGGGTCGCCCCGGAGCAAGGAAATTACAATCCTGACCTGCTGTGCAGGGTCTCCGGCAGAGCGAGACTTCAGGGACAAAAACAATTTGCAATTATTTTTAAAATTTTGAAAGTGAGATCTATTCCCCGAGAAGAATTCAGGCAAAGGAATTCTAGGCTCAGACATAGGTGCATGAACAACAAAATCTTGCAAATTTTGTACCTTTGTGGCGAGATTATTCAAACCTGTAGCTACACTCTGAAGATCCATTTGAAACAGGTGAACACAGAGCCATTCAAGGATTAGAAGGAGAGAAAGAGAGGAAGGCTGCAGCATAGGCAAACTAGCAAGTGATTCAATTAAGAGCACACTCAGAACTAGAGGAAAAAAAAAAAAAAAAAAAAAATTGTAGCAGACTTCTTTTTTCTCTCCTTTCTCAGCCAGAAATTTAACCCTTTTTTGGGCCGGTCAAACTGTCATGATTCTCAATGGCGAGAGAACATAGCCCAGCATATATGAGAACTAGCTCTTGGAAGATGGAAACTATACTGACCATGAACTAAACCTGCCGCACAACTAGAAGTGGCCGGGTAGCATGCCTACGTTTTTTTTATCCCTAGATGCCCAGCGCCAGCCGGAGAACTACCTAATCCTAGCAGAGGAAAAGACAGTCCTGGCTCACCTCTAGAGAAATTTCCCCAAAAGGCAGACAGAGGCCCCCACATATATTGGCTGTGATTTTAGATGAAATGACAAACGTAGTATGAAAATAGGTTTAGCAAAATCGAGGTCCGCTTACTATATAGCAGGAAGACAGAAAGGGCACTTTCATGGTCAGCAGAAAACCCTATCAAAACACCATCCAGAAATTACTTTAAGACTCTAGCATTAACTCATAACACCAGAGTGGCAATTTCCGATCACAAGAGCTTTCCAGACACAGTAACGAAACAGCAGCTGTGAACAGGAACAAAATGCAAAAACACACAAGGACAAAAGTCCAACTTATCTGGGAGTTGTCTGGTAGCAGGAACATGCACAGAAAGGCTTCTGATTACATTGTTGACCGGCATGAAACTGACAGAGGAGCAAGGTTATATAGCAACTCCCACATCCCGATAGGAGCAGGTGAACAGAGGGGATGATGCACACAAGTTCAATTCCACAAGTGGCCACCGGGGGAGCCCAGAATCCAATTTCACAACAGTGTGGTCTTCTGCTGCTGTAGCCCATCTGCCTCAAAGTTCGACGCACTGTGCGTTCAGAGATGCTCTTAGGCCTACCTTGGTTGTAACGGGTGGCGATTTGAGTCACTGTTGCCTTTCTATCAGCTCGAACCAGTCTGCCCATTCTCCTCTGACCTCTGGCATCAACAAGGCATTTCCGCCCACAGAACTGCCGCTCACTGGATTTTTTTTCTTTTTCGGACCATTCTCTGTAAACCCTAGAGATGGTTGTGCGTGAAAATCCCAGTAGATCAGCAGTTTCTGAAATACTCAGACCAGCCCTTCTGGCACCAACAACCATGCCACGTTCAAAGGCACTCAAATCACCTTTCTTCCCCATACTGATGCTCGGTTTGAACTGCAGGAGATTGTCTTGACCATGTCTACATGCCTAAATGCACTGAGTTGCCGCCATGTGATTGGCTGATTAGAAATTAAGTGTTAACAAGAAGTTGGACAGGTGTACCTAATAAAGTGGCCGGTGAGTGTATATATATATATATATATATATATATATATATATATATATATATATATATATATATATATATATATATATATATATATATATATATACATACAGTGCATACATACATAGAGAGAGCAATATTTGTGTATGATAGGTATAAAGTTTATGTCTCTTCAAATAGCATGTGTATGCAGTGTACCTTTTATATGTGTTTTATAATGTTTGGTTTCTAATATTTGGGTAGAAAATATTCTACTTACTCTATTTATTACAGTGTATATGTGGTATATGTCATGCCTCGCATGAGACACTGAAGAGGCCAGACGAAGAAGAAATACTTTCCTCTTCCTACTTGCATAGCAAGCCTTAACATCCCAACGCCTCCCTTGGCTTCTGAATCCTTCTCACTTCATCTACAAATATGACAGACAGGTGGGAGAAGTCTAATATTTCCTTAGAAAAATGTCCAAGTTTATCTCTTGCTCTTTGAAACATTGCAAGGGTGCGTTAAGTGCCTGTGGGCTGAAAACCTATTTGATGAAGAGAACATCCACCTTCTCATCCTCCGCACATCATAAATGTAGGTTTGATGCTGGTATGGGTTTGATGCTTTGGCAGGATTGCGGGAAGTTCTTTTTTCTACTTGTTGGGAATAACATACATAATAGAAGTGGACAGGATCAGGGAAAGAATAAGTGAATTGATGCAAAGGATAGGCAATAACTCACTGTTTACTGAGGGTCTAACTGTTGAGACCCCTAGAGATCCCAAGAACAGGGAATTGCAGCATGCTCAACCTTCCCTCCATTCATTGTCTATGGGACTGACAAAAATAGACAAGAACAGCGCTTTGCTAGTACTGGCAGTCCCATAGTACCTGTATGAAGAGGTGGTTGACCATGTGCACTTTCACTCTATGCATTCTTAACGGGAGTGCCAAACACCAGCTGAGCACAGCGCTATCTCCAACTGTCCTGTAGAGAGTGAATGGTGCAGCAGTACACCTGATAAACCACTGACTCATTCACACAGGGCTCTTCAGAGCCGCAGTTCTTGGGATCGATGAGATTCCCAGAGTCAGACCCCAAACAATTGGGAACTTTAAGCTATAGCCAAAGAAGACAACTGATTCATTGTTATGTTTAAGCCAAGTAATATGTCTAAGGCCGGGGTCACATGAGTGTATTCACAATTGACTATTTTATGTCCAGAAAAATGATGATGATTTTTCATCCATATTTGCCATGTGTGTATCTGATTTTTACGTCGATATATCCTTTTTGTATTTCCAAATTGCATTTGTTTTTTACATGAGCAATTCAATAAATAATAAAAGTCAAATACAGTGTCCTATCTTTATAATTGCAATGTATCCATGAAAAACCCATGACATACAGATGGTAACTCGGATGTGATCTGTCTTTTTACATACCCAATAACTCATAATGGGCGAGTCTGATCTAGGATACATATCAAAGTAATGGATGCTTCGATTTTTCACAGACCATCAGATGTGGTAGTCCATGTGAACTTTCATTGGTCAGTATGCTGTCCGTGTGCTATCAGTTTTGCAGAAGGACTGCACAAAAACATTTAATATGTTGTTCTGCGCGATCCCTATATACAGGTGCATCTCACAAAATTAGAATATCATCAAAAAGTTAATTTATTTCAGTTCTTCAATACAAAAAATGAAACTCATATATTAGATAGAGTCATTACAAACAGAGTGATCTATTTCAAGTGTTTATTTCTGTTAATGTTGATGATGTTGGAGATTTTATTCTCTAGCAGGACTTGGCACCTGGATGCAGACAAGCTGAAGGCTGCTATCAAAGCAACCTGGGCTTCCATAACATCTCAGCAGTGCAACAGACTGATCACCTCCATGCCATGCCGCATTGATGCAGTAATTGATGCCAAAGGAGCCCCGACCAAGTATTGAGTGCATTTACTGAACACACATTTCAGTAGGCCAACATTTCGGATTTTAAAATCATTTTTTCAAGCTGGTGTTATAAAGTATTCTATTCTGAGATAATAACATTGGGTTTTCATTGGCTGTAAGCTATAATCATCAACATTAACAGAAATAAACACTTGAAATACATCACTCTGTTTGTAATGACTCTAATATATAAGTTTCACTTTTTTTTAATTGAAGAACTGAAATAAATTAACTTTTGATGGTATTCTAATTTTGTGAGATGCACCTGTATGTGTACAGGGTGTATGAGATATATAGAGAAACTTCTCTGATCCTATGTAAGAAAATAGACTACCCCTTGTCATTCATAGGTATATCTGCATATATTACCCTTGTTTCTGTCTTATCAATTTAATCGGCAGCAATCTTCTTTATTATGTTTTGGTAGTCTTTACATATAAATCAGTACTTATTTTCCTGCAGAAATGGTTAAATATTTTCCCTCATTAAAATGGTTCTTATGTTTCACCATTTTCCTGCTGCGATCTATGTTGTCTTCATTCCACTTAGCGTGATTTGCTATTGTTTAGATTTGATGCCTATTTGTGATATTCAATACTGTGCAAATTGCTACTACTTTAAATGCTGCACAATCAATCTCTTCAGACCAAGTTTCCCACTGTGTCCTCAGAAAGTAGAGCTCCCAGACAAGCTGCCACCCACAAACCATATCAACTGGTTCTTTCATCAAAATGTTCAATAAAGGTATATGTAAAATTGAAGAAGAAATAGTAAAAGTGAAGTTTTAAAACCTTTTGTGATTTTTTTCTATTTTCCATCACGAAACTAATGTTGTCTGACTGCATTCTCCCTTGGGGGTCATATTACTTATCATATGGACTCTAAGGGTCAGCCATCGTTGAGTGGGGGCGCATTATCCGATTTCAGGTTGGGTGCCAACCTCCGCTTCTAAGCATGCATATTCAGACAGGTGACAGCATAGAGAGGTAAATTTAGTTATACACATCACTAATGTTGGGTATCAATTATGTATCTAATCAATATATGAATGATGTTTTTTTCCATCATACATGATGGCACCACGAGAGAGGGGATCTGCCCATCAAGGACAGGAAACCTTAAAGATAAAAGGGGCAGCTCCTCTCTTCACATCAGTTGGTTTCCTGTCCTTGACAGGGAACCCTCAAGATGGAAGACTTCTGATGAAGACAGAAGAGGATGCCTGGGCCTGGGTCGGGTGGATTTGGGCAGGCGCTGGTCTGCTGCACCCATCACCAGGTACCGGTAGTCACCTCGGGGGCCATGTATCCCATGCCCCCCCTGAGCGAAGCATGGCCACAGCCCATGAGGCGAACGCCCAGGTGAAGATTATCCACGGGGCCGCAGGTGGCGCTTCCACCCTGTTGATTGAAAAATCCTGCTGTCCACGGGGGTCACTTTATGGTGCCCCCCCCCCTGTTGACCAATGGTGGCCATGCAGCCTGTGAGGCACATCGGTGCCCGGGCTAGGTAAGCTCCTCGGAGGTTGGGTCCTCCCTGTTGAGCCTTAAGAGCAGGTTTCCCCCCTTCCCCCTCCTCCCTGATGGTACCTGAAGCTACACAGAGCAGGTATGGAGCGGTGTCCGGAGCATCTAGACGCTGGGAGTAAGTGCTGCGCTGTCTTCCTGAACAGGTATGGCGTGGACACTGCCGGAAACTCCAGCCAGCGCCAGGGAATGGAGGTACATGCATGCAGTACCCGGCGGCAGCACTCGGAACGTTTGAGGTGAGCAGAAGGGCAGGGGGGGCCAGAATTTTCGGCGCGCACCGAAAGCAAAGGCCGGGTGCGCACCTGGAAGTAAAGCACGCATAGGCGCTGAAGCCGGCGGCAGCACTCGGGGCAGGATTAACCAGGTGAATGGTAGCGCGCACCGGAAGTGGTTGCCGGGTGCACGCTCAGGTATCATTTTACTGCACAAGCGTCACGCTGGGCGGCCGGCAATGGCAGGATCAGCCAGGTAAATGGTGGCTCTAATAGCGCGCACTGGAAGTGGTTGCCGGGTGCGCGCTCTGACATGATTATACAGCGCAGGCGTTGCGCTAGTGGCCAGCAGATGCAGGATCAACCAGGTGATTGATTGCATCTATTAGCACCGGAAGTGGTGCAGGCACGATCAGCCAGGTAATTAAATCATGACAGGTGCGCATACACACCTGACTTCTGAAGCAACCAGTAATGGCAGGATCAACCAGGTGATTAGTGTTGAGCGATACCGTCCGATACTTGAAAGTATCGGTATCGGATAGTATCGGCCGATACCCGAAAAGTATCGGATATCGCCGATACCGATACCCGATACCAATACAAGTCAATGGGACACCAAGTATCGGAAGGTATCCTGTATGGTTCCTGTCATGATTCCCCAATGGCATGGGAACATCAGAAACACAAAAATTACAGACTAGCTCTCGGGTGATGGAAACTCAAGCTGATCGTGACCTAAATCTACCACACAACTAACAGTAGCCAGGGAGCATTCCTACGGCTGCCTAAATGCCACGCGCCAGCCGGAGAACTAACTACGCCTGGAAGAGGAAGGAACAGACCTGGCTTACCTCTAGTGAAATTCCCCAAAGATGATAGTAGCCCCCACATATATTAACGGTGAGTTCAGAGGAAAAGACATACACAGTATGAAGGTAGATTTAGCAAAGCGAGGTCCACTTACTAGATAGAGGAAGGATACAAAAGAGGACTTCACGGTCAGCTGAAAAACCCTATCAAAAACCCATCCTGAAATTACTTTAAAACTCCTGTGTCAACTCATCACACAGGAGTGGAAATTTCAGTCCACAAGAGCTTCCAGTAACAGGAAATGACAAAACTGTAAACTGGACAAAAATACAAAACAATAAGGACAAGAGTCCACTTAGCTGATCAGCAGACTAGTAGCAGGAAAATGCAACTGAATGACTCAGGTTACAATGATGACCGGCAAGGAAGTGACTGGAGAGCAAGGCTAAATAGGGAACTCCCAAAACTGATGGAAGCAGGTGAGCGAGGCAGAAAAGAACACACAAGTCTCCAGTACCACCAGCACCCACTAGGGGAGCCCAAAAAGCGATCACAACAGGTTCCCAGGGTCTGAAGGAGAGGAAACTCTGCTTCAGGCCCTGGGATCCATATTAATGTGTAAAATAGAGAGTAAAAATAAAAAATATTGATATACTCACCTCTCCGACGCAGCCTGGACCTTACCGATGTAACCGGCAGCTTCCATTCCTAAGAATGAGCGCTTGAAAGACTGTTGTGAATTCTGCTCTTGGGCTCCCTCCGGTGGTTGTTGGTGGCAGTGCAGTTGTCTTGGGGTTGTAATCCGGGCAGGTGTTTCTGCTGATTGCAGCTCTATTAGGTATTTAGTTGTGCAGGATCCATGAGTCTGTGCCAGTTGTCCATTGTACTTGGAGGGATTGCATCTCTCTGGCTCCTCATGCCCTGCTGCAAATTCAGCTAAGATAAGTGTCTGGTTTTTTGTCTCTGTGCACACATGCAGTGTGCTTTGCAATTCAGTGCAATTTATTGTGTTTTTGTCCAGCTTAGACTTTGTTTGGATTTTTCAGTCATGCTGAATTCTCAGGAGATGCAGATATACTTTCTATGTCTTTAGTTAGATGTGGAATATTTGTATTATCTGCTGTGGATGTTTTTAGGATTTTAATACTGACCGCTTAGAATTCTGTCCTATCCTTTTCTATTTAGCTAGAAGTGCCTCTTTTGCTAAATCCTGTTTTTCTGCCTGCGTGTGTCTTTCCTCTTATACTCACAGTCAATATTTGTGGGGGGCTGCCTATCCTTTGGGGTTCTGCTCTGAGGCAAGATAGAATTCCCATTTCCATCTATAGGGGTATTTAGTCCTCCGGCTGTGTCGAGATGTCTAGGACGTGTTAGGTACATCCCACGGCTACTTCTAGTTGCGGTGTTAGATTAGGGTTTGCGGTCAGTACAGGTACCACCTACTCCTGAGAAAGGCTCTCATGCGGCTCCAAGGTCACCAGATCACTACAAAAGACCTTAGATGACGTCGCGGCTTGTGATTGGTCGCGTGGCGGTCACGTGACCGCTCACGCGACCAATCACAGGCCGCGACGTCATCTAAGGTCTTTAAAGCGCTCAATCTTAGGAACAGAAGCTGCCGGTTACATCGGTAAGGTCCAGGCTGCGTCGGAGAGGTGAGTATATCAATATTTTTTATTTTTATTCTTTATTTTACACATTAATATCGATCCCGATACCAATTCCCGATATCACAAAAGTATCGGATCTCGGTATCGGAATTCCGATACAGCAAATATCGGCCGATACCCGATACTTGCGGTATCGGAATGCTCAACACTACAGGTGATCCATTTAAAAAAAAAAAAAAAAGGGGAAGTGAATCTATTTAAACGAGCCAGAAGTGCTGCCCTGTGTCACTAAACCAGGCAGGTTGAAGGTGACTACTCTTGTTACGTGGTAGTGTGTAAGATGGAGAGCTTTTCACCAGAGCATTTGATGCCACAGCAAGAGATGCAGGAAAGGTGGTCTCGCTCAAGTGAAAAGAGCCAGATCTGCCGTGGCAGCAGCAGAAGCCGCTCGGACAGCGTACGGACGGATCGCCATACCAAGGAGGGGTCCCTAGTCTCATTGGGAGACACGGAGAAAACCAGCCAACCTCCGGATCCGGTACCCGTACTTTGAAAGCGTCCGAGTGGTGAGTGAACTGTGAGAAAGTCCAGCACGCTAATGTCTGTTCTTTTCTCTTATCTCCGTCTCTCCCCTCTTTTCTTACATACTTTGGGGGTGGAGTATAGGAGGTCCCCAAAAAGTATAAGGCAAAAACTAAAAATAAGGAATGTCCCTTATGTAAAAAGCCTTTAAAGACATCTTGGGGTAAAAGACTGTGTCAGGAGTGTATCAACAAGACTGTGGCGGAGGAAACACCCTCCTTTACGGACAGCCTAAGATCTCTGATCCAGTCCGAAGTCTCTAGGTCCGTAAAAGCATTACAGACAGCTGACATGGATGCCAGATCTAGGGCAGATCCAGCCCCTCAGTAGCATCCCAAAGGGATTCCTCGGAGTCAGAGGAGGACTCAGATACAGCCCGCTGCTCAGATAGTAGCTCAGAGGAGGAGGATGCATTTCCAGCAGAGGCTACGGATAAGCTTATAAAAGCTGTTCGCTCTACCATGGGGCTGGTAGACGAGAAGGCCAAAAAGACAGCCCAAGAACTTATGTTCAGTAGTCTGCAAAAGAAAAAATGGAGGTCATTCCCTATTAATGAACAGCTACAAGAACTGATTAAGGGGGAATGGCAAAAACCAGAAAAAAGGTCCCAAATAACCTCCTCCCTAAAGAGAAGATATCCTTTTGAAGAGGAGGCGTCCTCATCTTGGGATAGAGCCCCGAAGATTGATGTGGCAATTTCAAAAGTTGCCAGAAAATCCTCCCTGCCATTCAAGGATCTAGGTTCTCTAAAAGAACCTCTGGATAGGAAGGTGGACAGTTCCCTGAAAACAGCATGGGAAGCCTCGGCAGGAGCAATAAGGCCAGCTATCGCGGCCACTTGTGTAGCCAGATCCCTTAAAATCTGCATAGACAACCTGGAGGAACAGGTAGAACAAAAAGTTCCCAGAGAGACTATCCTAGAGGCAATACCAACCATGAGAGCAGCAGCAGTGTTTCTAGCTGAAGCATCAGCAGACTCGGCTAGGCTGGCAGCAAAGTCAGCAGCTTTAGTCAACACAGGACGCCGTGCCGTATGGCTTAAATGCTGGCCAGGAGATACTCAGGCAAAGATGAAGCTTTGCTCTTTGCCTTGTGAGGGGAACTTCCTGTTTGGACCAGCATTAGATGAGGTGTTGGAGAAAGCCGGTGACAAAAAGAAAAACTTTCCAAAACAGCCATTTCAGCCCTTTCGTCGCTCCTTTCGGAGAGGCCAAAAATTCCGAAGGCAGCAGTATAGAGACCGAGACAGGAGCAACCTGGACAAGCGACCCAGGGGAGGAAAGGGCTTCTATTTTGGCAAGTCCCCTAGAGACACCAAGAAACCCTCCCAGTGACGGTCCTTCTCAGGTGGGAGGGAGGCTCTCTCACTTCCTTCCAGCCTGGGAGAGGATCTCATCCAGCGTATGGATCTGACAGATCATAGGATCAGGCCTAAAACTAAAATTCCACCACTGGCCTCCAAAAAGATATATGCAGACCCCGGTACAGTCCCCCCAAGAGAAACAAGACAGTCTGGAAGGAGAAGTAACATCACTCCTAGACAAGCACATCTTGGAAGAAGTTCCAATAAAGGAAAGGAGGGAAAAGGATTTTATTCCCCCCTTTTTCTCATAAAAAAACAGACAATTCTTGGAGGACAATAATAAATTTAAAAGGCCTCAACAAATTTTTTATAATACCATCATTCAAGATGGAAACCATAAAATCAGCGGTGAAACTTCTATATCCCCAGTGTTACATGTCCGTCCTTGACCTCAAGGACGCTTATTATCACGTCCCAATCAGACAACAAGATCATCAGTTTCTCAGAGTGGCAGTTCAGATGGGGTCCCAGTTGCGTCACTTTCAGTACAGGGCTCTGCCCTTTGGGATAGCAACAGTCCCACGGGTATTTACAAAGCAGATTGCAGAGGTCACAGCACATCTCAGAGAAAAAGACACTCTGATAATACCCTACTTGGACGACTTCTTGATAGTGGGGAAGAACTTTTCTCACTGTTAGGAGCAGGTCAGGATAGTGATGGACACTCTACAGACACTGGGATGGCAACTAAACCTCAAGAAATCCAAACTAGAGCCAGCAATGGTCCAGAATTTCCTGGGGATAACGGTAGACTCCGTGGCACAGGAGTGTCACCTCCCAGAAGAAAAAGAGGAAAAAATCAAACAAATGATTATGACAACATTAACAAAACCAGAGATGACTTTAAGAAGAGCCATGTCAGTATTGGGGTCCCTAACCTCCTGTTTACCGGCAGTAAAATGGGCCCAGTTCCATGCAAGAGAACTACAGTGGTGTGTGCTGCAGAACAACCTGGAACTTCGGGGACAGCTAGAGCAGAAGCTCATTCTCCCATTCTCTGTACTCCAATCACTCAGATGGTGGTTACAGATAGAGTCGTCTCCGAGAGGAGTTCCCTGGACATACACAGCCTCCAAAGTAATCACAACGGACGCCAATCCATGGGGGTGAGGAGCTCACTCAGACACACTATGGGTCCAAGATCCCTGGGCTCAAGAGGAGAAAAATCTATCCTCAAATGAGTGGGAACTCCTAGCAATAGAAAAGGCGCTAGAGAGATTACTTCCACACTTGACAGGGCATCATGTGAGAGTCCTATCGGACAACCGAACAGCGGTCGCATACGTGAACCACCAGGGGGGCACCCGTTCTCGGTCACTGATGCACATAACAAGAAGACTCATGTCTCTAGCCGAAAGGCATTTCCTTTCATTATCGGCCCTGCACATTCGAGGTGTGGACAACATAAAAGCAGACTTTTTAAGCAGGAACCACTTGAGGCAAGGGGAATGGTCCCTAAAAAAGTCAATTTTTCAACAGATAATACACATGTGGGGAAGACCCAGTATAGACCTCTTTGCCTCGAAAGCCAACAAAAATTCTGCTCCCTGAACCCAGCAGACAGGCCGTTGGCAGTAGACGCTTTCAGCATAGAATGGACATCAGGACTCCTGTATGCCTTCCCACCGATATGTCTAATCTCAGCAGTTCTGAGGAAGATCAGGGAGGACAAGGCCAGAGTGATTGTAATAGCTCCCTTCTGGCCGAAAAGACCATGGTTTTACTGGCTGAGAGTGATGTCAGTGACGGACCCGTGGGTTCTCCCGGAAGACCAGGACCTTCTAACGCAGGGTCCTTTCAACCACCCGCAGAATTCCAGGCTACATTTGACAGCCTGGCATTTGAACTGACGTTATTAGAGAAAGAAGGGTTCTCAGCTGGTTTAATATCCACCTTGCTCAGTAGTAGAAAATCAGTAAGACCAAGATCTATGGGAGAATATGGAAGAAATTCCTGTCCAGCTCAGGGCCAATATGGGAAGGGGAGGTCCCGATAGTGGCAATACTGGAGTTCCTGCAAAAGGGCTTAGATCTGGGGTTAGCTGTTAATACCCTCAAAGTACACATTTCAGCCTTAGCAGACTTATTCAACTGTGACCTGGCAAGCAATAGGTGGGTGATGAGGTTTATCCGAGCCTGTAGTAGAGCTGACTCTGTTCCATCCCCTACTCCTCCACCATGGGATCTAAATTTAGTGTTAACAGCTTTGACAGAAAGCCCCTTTGAGCCGTTAAATACAACATCAGATAAAGTACTGACATTAAAGACAGCTTTGTTAGTGGCACTTACATCGGCCCGTAGGGTGGGGGATTTACACGCGTTGTCAGCTGACCCCCCTTACACACAAATTATGGACGATAGGGTTGTGTTAAAATTAGATCCGGCATATCTCCCCAAAGTGGTATCGAGATTCCATAGGGCTCAGGATATAACCCTGCCCTCTTTTTGTCCCAATCCTAGTAACAAGAAAGAGGAGAGACTCCATTGCCTAGACGTCAGGAGATGTATCCTACAGTATTTAGAGAGTACAAAATCCTGGAGAAAACAGAGGGCTTTATTTGTTTCGTTCCAGGGGTCAAGGAAGGGCCTTAAAGCCTCAAAACAAACTATCGCTAGATGGGTGAGAGAGGCCATTATTCTAGCGTATAGTAGTGCAGGCAGGTTTGTTCCACAGGGTCTGAAAGCCCATTCCACGAGGGCCATGGCGACATCGTGGGCGGAGAGAGCAGATGCTACCATCGACCAAATCTGTAAGGCGGCCACTTGGTACTCTCCATCTACATTTTTTAAACATTATAGGCTAGACCTATCTGCTACCTCTGATCTCACATTTGGGAGAAGAGTATTACAAGCTGTGATCCCTCCCTAAAAGAGAATACAAATCTCTGTAACTCTCTCATGGTGCCATCATGTATGATGGAAAAACACGGGTATTACATACCTGGTAATGTGTTTTTTCATGAGACATGACGGCACCCTTATATTCCCACCCATTTGATCACGTCATTAGTTGGGTGCATTATTAGCATTATTTGTATTATACACTCCCTGGGGTATCGGTGAATAGAACCGTATAGGATGTATTATTTATGTGTACACTAACCAGCGGAGTTCCTCTCGTACTCTGTAAAACAACTGATGTGGAGAGAGGAGCCGCCCCTTTTATCTTGAAGGTTTCCTGTCCTTGATGGGCGGATCCCCTCTCTCGTGGTGCCGTCATGTCTCATGAAAAAACACATTACCAGGTATGTAATACCCGTGTTTTAGGGTGAACCCAGCGTGCACTATTTATGTATGGTGTCTGTGTTGGTTTTAATTAATACATTAAAACTTATATTTTATATCCTTTTTTGTGGGGCTTCCTATGTAAGCACACTACTTTTGCTTGCAAGTTAATCTGTAAAAGAGTATTACCCACATATAACAACGCTTTTTTTGGTTCACTACGCTCTCACGTTTGTCAGTGCCCTGCGACACTAAGAGTTTTTTTGCTAGGGTTACCATCATTGGGACAGCCGTCGAGGAGTGGGGGCGCCATTGCGCAGGTCAGGGTGCCAACCCCCGCTGATAGGTAGGGTAAGTGTGAGGGACAGCCTTTTTACCCACACACCTTAAACCCTCATCGCAAACCTACACATTACATTTTTCTTTTCCCTTCCTGATAGGGTCCATTAGTTCAGGAGGGACAGTCGACGTTGAGCGGGGGTTTCAGGATTAGGGTGCCAACCTCCGCTGGCAGGAAGGGTACTGACAAGTGTTAGGCTACTAGGGATAGGCACCCCCTAGGTTTGTTTTATTTTTTCAAGTGTCTATTTTGGTGATGGTTTTGCATACACTATGTTTTTAAGTAAATGGTAATAAAGAGATTTTTTAGTATTTTTGGGGTTTTGTTCTGTGAGACTATGCTTTTGTTCTTATTAGCAATAATTACACTGCGTTACAAAGGTTTTGTCCCTCGGACAATTTTGAATGTTCCTGATAGATTTTTTCATGCTGATTTCAGAAATAACTTCAGATTTTTCCTATCACATAAAGTTTTTGAGAAATGATATGAAACATTATAACTCTGACAGCGGGCATTTAAATGCACTTCTGGACATCGGTCCGGAAACACTGCGCAACAAATTTCAGGGAAATTCTTGTCCCCCCCCAAAGAAAATGTTATAGTTTCTTATAGATTTTGATATGCTGAACACGAATATGTTCTCCAAAAGTCTTTGTCACATAAGGTTTTTAAACCCTTCATAACCGGAGCTTTTTTCAATTTTTCGTTTTCGTTTTTCGCTCCCCTTCTTTCCAGAGCCGTAATGTTTTTATTTTTCTGTCAATATGGCCGTGTGAGGGCTTATTTTTGCAGGACGAGTTGTACTTTAGAATGACATCGTTGGTTTTACCATGTACTTGAAAACAGGAGAGAAATTCCAAGTGCAGTGAAATTGCAAAAAAAGTGCAATCCCACACTTGGCTTTTTGGCTAGTTTCACAAAAGGCTAAAACATACCTGCCATTATGATTCTCCAGGTCATTATGAGTTCATGGACACCAAACATGTCTAGGTTCTCTTTTATCTAAGTGGTGAAAACAAATTCCAAAGTTTGTTTTAAAAAAAAAAGCACAATTTTCCGAGACCCGATGCATCTCCATTTTTCGTGATCATGAGTTGGTTGTGGGCTTATTTTTTGCATGCTGAGCTGATGTTTTAATGATACCACTTTTGTGCAGATATTTTCTTTTGATTGTCCTTTATTGCATTTTAATGCAATGTTTCCGCGACCAAAAAACGTTATTCTGGCGTTTTTATTTTTTTTATCGCTACGCCGTTTAGCGATCATGTTAATTCTTTTTTTATTGACAGAACGGGTGATTCTGAATGCGGCGATACCAAATATGTGCAGGTTTGATTTTTTTTTATTTTATTTTGAATGGGGCAAAAGGGGGGTGATTTGAACTTTTATGTTTTTTTACTTTTTTAATATTTTTAAACACTTTTTTTTTTTACTTTTGGCATGCTTCAATTGCCTCCATGGGAGACTAGAGGCTGCCATAGCGCTATCACCTCTGCTACATAGAGGTGATGCTCAGATCACCTCTATGCAGCAAAATTACAGGCTTGCTATGAGCGCCGACCACAGGGTAGCGCTCATAGCAATCTACCATCAACAACCATAGAGCTCACGAGGAGACCTCTGGCTGTGATGGCAATGCAGCGATGACCCCCCAATTACATGACAGGGATCGTCGCTGCGCGTATTTCCAGACCGGCATCCAGAAGTGCATCTAAATGCCCGCTGTCAGAGTTATAATGTTTTGCGCAATTTTCGGATACCCATTGTTATGATCCTAATGGTAGAGGATCTCAGGAGTTCCAGCTAAGTCCGCAAACACAAAAACCAGCTCATAGGGAAGTGGTAACTTGGCTGACCGCATATCTGATCCTAGCACAACAACTAGAAGTAGCCGGGGAACGTACCTACGTTGATTCTAGACGTCTCGCACCAGCCGGAGAACTAACTAACCCTTTCAGAGAAAATAAGACCTCACTTGCCTCCAGAGAAAAGACCCCAAAGTTATAATACAAGCCCCCAACAAATAATAACGGTGAGGTAAGAAGAAAGGACAAACGTAAGAATGAACTAGATTTAGCAAAGAGAGGCCCACTAATTAATAGCAGAAAATAGGAAGAGGACTTATGCGGTCAGCAAAAACCCTATAAAAATATCCACGCTGAATATCCAAGAACCCCCGCACCGACTAACGGTGTGGGGGGAGAATATCAGCCCCCTAGAGTTTCCAGCAAAAACAGAAATCACATTTTGAACAAGCTGGAACAAAATAAGAGCAAATGCAAATGAACAAAAATAAGAAAGCAGAACTTAGCTTATCTTGCAAAAACCAGGAGACCAGGAGTCAGGAGAAAACAGACATAGACTGATTACATCGATTCCAGGCACTAGACTGAGTATCCAGGAAGTTTAAATAGGAACACCCAAGGCCTAACGAACCAGGTGGGTACCAACCTGGGGAAAGACAATCCAAGTGCCATACTGCTAGTGGCCACAAGAGGGAGCCAAAAAGTATAGTTCACAACAGTACCCCCCTTTAAGGAGGGGTCACCGAACCCTCACCAAGACCACCAGGGCGATCAGGATGAGCAGCGTGAAAGGCACGAACCAAATCGGCCGCATGAACATCAGAGGCGACCACCCAGGAATTATCCTCCTGACCATAGCCCTTCCATTTGACCAGATACTGAAGCCTCCATCTAGAGAGACGAGAGTCCAAGATCTTCTCCACCACGTACTCCAACTCGCCCTCAACCAACACCGGAGCAGGAGGCTCAACAGCAGGAACCATAGGCACAACGTACTGCCGCAACAAAGACCTATGGAACACATTGTGAATGGCAAACGACACAGGAAGATCCAAACGAAAAGACACCGGATTAATGACTTCCAAAACTTTATAAGGACCAATAAAGCGAGGCTTAAACTTAGGAGAGGAAACCTTCAGAGGGACAAACCGAGAAGATAACCAAACCAAATCCCCAACACAAAGTCGGGGACCCACACCGCGGCGGCGGTTGGCAAAACGCTGAACCTTCTCTGTCATGATCTCAATGGCAAGAGAACATAGCATAAGCATATATAGGAACTAGCTCTTGGAAGATGGGGACTGAGCTGACCATGAACTAAACCTAACGCACAACTAGCAGTGGCCGGGTAGCATGCCTACGTTGATTCTAGATGCCCAGCACCAGCCGGAGGACTAAATAAAACTAGCAGAGGAAAATATTAGTCCTAGCTCACCTCTAGAGAAATACCCCGAAAGGAGACAGAGGCCCCCCACATGTATTGGCGGTGAGTTGAGATGAAATAGCAAACGTAGTATGAAAATAGGTTTAGCAAATTTGAGGTCCACTTACTACATAGCAGAAGACAGAAAGGACACTTTCATGGTCAGCTGAAAACCCTATCAAAAACACCATCCAGAAATTACTTTAAAACTCTGGCATTAACTCATAACACCAGAGTGGCAATTCCTGTTCACAAGAGCTTTCCAGACACAGTAACGAAACTACAGCTGTGAACTGGAACAAAAATGCAAAAACAAACATGGACAAGAGTCCAACTTATCTAGTAGTTGTCTAGGAGCAGGAACAAGCACAGAGAGGCTTCTGATAACATTGTTGACCGGCAAGCAACTAACAGAGCAGCAAGGTTATATAGCGACTCCCACATCTTGATGGGAACAGGTGAACAGAGAAGATGAAGACACCAATTCAATTCCACCAGTAGCCACCGGGGGAGCCCAGAATCCAAATTCACAACAGTACCCCCCCCTCAAGGAGGGGGCACCGAACCCTCACCAGAACCACCAGGGCGATCAGGATGGGCCCTATGAAAGGCACGAACCAGATCGGAGGCATGAACATCAGATGCATTCACCCAAGAATTATCCTCCTGGCCGTATCCCTTCCACTTGACCAGATACTGAAGTCTCCGTCTGGAAACACGAGAGTCTAAGATTTTCTCCACAACGTACTCCAACTCACCCTCAACCAACACCGGAGCAGGAGGCTCAACGGAAGGCACAACCGGTACCTCATACCTGCGCAATAATGACCGATGAAAAACGTTATGAATAGAAAAGGACGCAGGGAGGTCCAAACGGAAGGAAACAGGGTTAAGAATCTCCAATATCTTATACGGGCCGATAAACCGAGGCTTAAACTTAGGAGAAGAGACCCTCATAGGGACAAAACGAGAAGACAACCACACCAAATCCCCAACAGAAAGCCGAGGACCAACACGACGGTGGCGGTTGGCAAAAAGCTGAGTCTTCTCCTGGGACAACCTCAAATTGTCCACCACCTGCCCCCAGATCCGATGCAATCTCTCCACCACAGCATCCACTCCAGGACAATCCGAAGATTCCACCTGACCAGAGGAAAATCGAGGATGAAACCCCGAATTACAGAAAAACGGGGACACCAAAGTGGCAGAGCTGGCCCGATTATTGAGAGCGAACTCCGCCAATGGCAAAAAAGCAACCCAATCATCCTGGTCAGCAGACACAAAACACCTCAGATATGTCTCCAGGGTCTGATTAATCCGCTCGGTCTGGCCATTCGTCTGAGGATGGAAAGCGGACGAAAAAGACAAATCTATGCCCATCCTAGCACAGAATGCCCACCAAAATCTAGACACGAATTGGGTCCCTCTGTCAGAAACGATATTCTTAGGAATACCATGCAAACGAACAACATTTTGAAAAAACAGAGGAACCAACTCGGAAGAAGAAGGCAACTTGGGCAGAGGAACCAAATGGACCATCTTAGAAAAACGGTCACACACCACCCAGATGACAGACATCTTCTGAGAAACAGGCAGATCTGAAATAAAATCCATCGAGATGTGCGTCCAAGGCCTCTTAGGAATAGGCAAGGGCAACAATAATCCACTAGCCCGAGAACAACAAGGCTTGGCCCGAGCACAAACGTCACAAGACTGCACAAAGCCTCGCACATCTCGTGACAGGGAAGGCCACCAGAAGGACCTTGCCACCAAATCCCTGGTACCAAAAATGCCAGGATGACCTGCCAACGCAGAAGAATGAACCTCAGAGATGACTCTACTGGTCCAATCATCAGGAACAAACAGTTTATCAGGTGGGCAACGATCAGGTCTATCCGCCTGAAACTCCTGCAAGGCCCGCCGCAGGTCTGGAGAAACGGCTGACAATACCACTCCATCCCTAAGGATACCTGTGGGCTCAGAGTTACCAGGCGAGTCAGGCTCAAAACTCCTAGAAAGGGCATCCGCCTTAACATTCTTAGAACCCGGTAGGTATGACACCACAAAATTAAACCGAGAGAAAAATAATGACCAGCGCGCCTGTCTAGGATTCAGGCGCCTGGCGGTCTCAAGATAAATCAAATTTTTGTGGTCAGTCAATACCACCACCTGATGTCTGGCCCCCTCAAGCCAATGGCGCCACTCCTCAAAAGCCCACTTCATGGCCAAAAGCTCCCGATTCCCAACATCATAATTCCGCTCAGCGGGCGAAAATTTACGGGAAAAGAAGGCACAAGGCCTCATCACGGAGCAGTCAGAACTTTTCTGCGACAACACTGCCCCAGCTCCGATCTCAGAAGCGTCGACCTCAACCTGAAAAGGTAGAGCAACATCAGGCTGACGCAACACAGGGGCAGAGGAAAAACGGCGCTTAAGCTCCCGAAAGGCCTCCACAGCATCAGGGGACCAATCAGCAACATCAGCACCCTTCTTAGTCAAATCGGTCAATGGTTTAGCAATATCCGAAAAACCAGCAATAAATCGACGATAAAAGTTAGCAAAGCCCAAAAATTTCTGAAGACTCTTAAGAGAAGAGGGCTGCGTCCAATCACAAATAGCTTGAACCTTGACAGGATCCATTTCAATGGAAGAGGGGGAAAAAATATATCCCAAAAAGGAAATCCTCTGTACCCCAAAAACACACTTAGAACCCTTCACACACAAAGAATTAGACCGCAAAACCTGAAAAACCCTCCTGACTTGCTGGACATGAGAGTCCCAGTCATCCGAAAAAATCAGAATATCATCCAGATACACAATCATAAATTTATCCAAATAATCGCGGAAAATGTCATGCATAAAGGACTGGAAAACTGACGGAGCATTAGAAAGACCAAAAGGCATCACTAAATACTCAAAGTGGCCCTCGGGCGTATTAAATGCGGTTTTCCACTCATCCCCCTGCCTGATTCGCACCAAATTATACGCCCCACGAAGGTCAATCTTAGAGAACCACTTGGCCCCCTTTATGCGAGCAAACAAATCAGTCAGCAACGGTAATGGGTATTGATATTTAACAGTGATTTTATTCAAAAGCCGATAATCAATACATGGTCTCAAAGAGCCGTCTTTTTTTGACACAAAGAAAAAACCGGCTCCTAAGGGAGATGACGATGGACGAATATGTCCCTTTTCCAAGGACTCCTTTATATATTCTCGCATAGCAGCATGTTCAGGCACAGACAGATTAAATAAACGACCCTTTGGGTATTTACTACCCGGAATTAAATCTATAGCACAATCGCACTCACGGTGCGGAGGTAGTGAACCAAGCTTGGGTTCTTCAAAGACGTCACGATAGTCAGACAGGAACTCAGGGATTTCAGAGGGGATAGATGATGAAATGGAAACCACAGGTACATCCCCATGAGCCCCCTTACATCCCCAGCTCAACACAGACATAGCTCTCCAGTCGAGGACTGGGTTGTGAGATTGCAGCCAAGGCAATCGTAGCACCAAATCATCATGTAGATTATACAGCACCAGAAAGCGAATAATCTCCTGGTGATCCGGATTAACACGCATAGTTACTTGTGTCCAGTATTGTGGTTTATTATTAGCCAATGGGGTGGAGTCAATCCCCTTCAGAGGAATAGGAGTCTCCAAAGGCTCTAAATCATACCCACAGCGTTTGGCAAAGGACCAATCCATAAGACTCAAAGCGGCGCCAGAGTCGACATAGGCGTCCGTGGTAATAGATGACAAAGAGCAAATCAGGGTCACAGATAGAATAAATTTAGACGGTAAGGTGCAAATGGAAACAGATTTACTAAGCTTTTTAGTGCGCTTAGAGCATGCTGATATAACATGAGTAGAATCACCACAATAGAAACACAACCCATTTTTCCGTCTAAAATTCTGCCGCTCGCTTCGGGACAGAATTCTATCACACTGCATACTCTCTGGCGACTTCTCAGTGGACACCGCCAGATGGTGCACTGGTTTGCGCTCCCGCAAACGCCTATCGATCTGAATAGCCATTGTCATGGACTCATTCAGACCCGCAGGCACAGGGAACCCCACCATAACATCCTTAATGGCATCAGAGAGACCCTCTCTGAAAGTCGCCGCCAGGGCGCACTCATTCCACTGAGTAAGCACAGACCATTTACGGAATCTTTGGCAGTAAATTTCCGCTTCATCTTGCCCCTGAGATAGGGACATCAAAGTTTTTTCTGCCTGAAGCTCCAAATGAGGTTCGTCATAAAGCAACCCCAAGGCCAGAAAAAACGCATCCACATTGAGCAACGCAGGATCCCCTGGTGTCAATGAAAAAGCCCAGTCTTGAGGGTCGCCCCGGAGCAAGGAAATCACAATCCTGACCTGCTGTGCAGGGTCTCCGGCAGAGCGAGATTTCAGGGACAAAAATAATTTGCAATTATTTCGAAAATTCTGAAACCCGGATCTATTCCCCGAGAAAAATTCCGGCAAAGGAATTCTCGGCTCAGATACAGGTGCATGACAAACAAAATCTTGCAAATTTTGTACCTTCGTGGCGAGATTATTCAAACCTGCAGTTACACTCTGAAGATCCATTACAAACAGGTGGACACAGAGCCATTCAAGGGTTAAGAGGAGGTAAGAAGCAGCTAGACAGCAATTAAGGGCTAGGCAGCAAAACTCTGAGGGGAAAAAAAAAAAAAAAAAAAAAAAATTCCCTTCAACACTTCTTTTTCTCCTGCTTCAGCCCAAACAATTAACACTTTGTGGGCCGGTCAAACTGTCATGATCTCAATGGCAAGAGAACATAGCATAAGCATATATAGGAACTAGCTCTTGGAAGATGGGGACTGAGCTGACCATGAACTAAACCTAACGCACAACTAGCAGTGGCCGGGTAGCATGCCTACGTTGATTCTAGATGCCCAGCACCAGCCGGAGGACTAAATAAAACTAGCAGAGGAAAATATTAGTCCTAGCTCACCTCTAGAGAAATACCCCGAAAGGAGACAGAGGCCCCCCACATGTATTGGCGGTGAGTTGAGATGAAATAGCAAACGTAGTATGAAAATAGGTTTAGCAAATTTGAGGTCCACTTACTACATAGCAGAAGACAGAAAGGACACTTTCATGGTCAGCTGAAAACCCTATCAAAAACACCATCCAGAAATTACTTTAAAACTCTGGCATTAACTCATAACACCAGAGTGGCAATTCCTGTTCACAAGAGCTTTCCAGACACAGTAACGAAACTACAGCTGTGAACTGGAACAAAAATGCAAAAACAAACATGGACAAGAGTCCAACTTATCTAGTAGTTGTCTAGGAGCAGGAACAAGTACAGAGAGGCTTCTGATAACATTGTTGACCGGCAAGCAACTAACAGAGCAGCAAGGTTATATAGCGACTCCCACATCTTGATGGGAACAGGTGAACAGAGAAGATGAAGACACCAATTCAATTCCACCAGTAGCCACCGGGGGAGCCCAGAATCCAAATTCAGAACACTTCTCCTGTGACAACTTCAAGTTGTCCACCACATGATTCCAAATCCGCTGCAACCTATCCACCACGGAATCCACCTCAGGACAGTCAGAAGGTTCAACATGACCCGAGGAAAAACGCGGATGAAAACCAGAGTTGCAGAAAAATGGCGAAACCAAAGTAGCGGAACTAGCCCGATTATTGAGGGCAAACTCAGCCAATGGCAAGAAGGTCACCCAATCATCCTGATCCGCAGAAACAAAACATCTCAAATAAGCCTCCAGCGTCTGATTAGTTCGCTCAGTTTGGCCATTAGTCTGAGGATGAAAGGCAGATGAAAATGACAAATCAATGCCCATCTTAGCACAAAAAGATCGCCAGAATCTGGACACAAACTGGGATCCTCTATCAGACACGATATTCTCAGGAATGCCGTGCAAACGAACCACATTCTGAAAGAACAAAGGAACCAGATCGGAAGAGGAAGGCAACTTAGGCAAGGGCACCAAATGGACCATCTTGGAAAAATGATCACAGACCACCCAGATGACAGACATTCCTTGAGACACCGGAAGATCTGAAATGAAATCCATGGAAATGTGCGTCCAAGGCCTCTTCGGGACGGGCAAGGGCAAAAGCAACCCGCTGGCACGAGAACAGCAAGGCTTAGCCTGAGCACAAATCCCACAGGACTGCACAAAAGAACGCACATCCCGTGACAGGGAAGGCCACCAAAAGGACCTAGCCACCAAATCTCTGGTACCAAAAATCCCAGGATGCCCTGCCAACACCGAGGAATGAACCTCAGAAATAACTCTGCTGGTCCATTTATCAGGAACAAACAATCTATCAGGTGGGCAAGGGTCAGGTCTACCAGCCTGAAATCTCTGCAACACACGTCGCAAATCAGGAGAAATGGCCGACAAGATTACTCCCTCTTTAAGAATACCAGCTGGCTCTGAGACGCCAGGAGAGTCAGGCACAAAGCTCCTAGAAAGACCATCAGCCTTCACATTCTTTGAACCAGGCAGGTACGAGACCACAAAGTCAAAACGGGAGAAAAACAATGACCAACGAGCCTGTCTAGGATTCAGGCGCTTAGCAGACTCGAGATACGTCAGATTTTTGTGATCAGTCAAGACCACCACACGATGCTTAGCTCCCTCGAGCCAATGATGCCACTCCTCAAATGCCCACTTCATGGCCAACAACTCCTGATTACCAACATCATAGTTCCGCTCAGCAGGCGAAAATTTCCTAGAGAAAAAAGCACATGGTCTCATCCCAGAGCAACCAGAGCCTTTCTGCGACAAAACAGCTCCGACACCGATCTCAGAAACATCCACTTCCACCTGAAAGGGAAGTGAGACATCAGGCTGGCACAAAACAGGCGCCGAAGTAAACCGGCGCTTCAGCTCCCGAAAAGCCTCCACGGCTGCAGGAGCCCAATTAGCAACATCAGAACCTTTCTTGGTCATATCCGTCAAAGGTTTAACAACGCTAGAAAAATTAGCAATAAAACGACGGTAGAAATTAGCAAAACCCAAGAACTTCTGAAGACTCTTAACAGACGTGGGTTGAGTCCAATCATGAATAGCTCGGACCTTGACTGGGTCCATCTCCACAGTAGAAGGGGAGAAAATAAAACCCAAAAAGGAAACCTTCTGCACCCCAAAGAGACACTTTGAGCCCTTCACAAACAAAGCATTATCACGCAAAACCTGAAACACCATCCTGACCTGCTTTACATGAGAATCCCGATCATCAGAAAAAAACAGAATATCATCCAGATAAACAATCATAAATTTATCTAGATACTTCCGGAAGATGTCATGCATAAAGGACTGAAACACTGAAGGAGCATTAGAGAGCCCAAAAGGCATCACCAAGTACTCAAAATGACCTTCGGGCGTATTGAACGCAGTTTTCCATTCATCTCCCTGCTTAATGCGCACAAGGTTGTACGCACCACGAAGATCTATCTTGGTGAACCAACTGGCACCTTTAATCCGAGCAAACAAGTCCGACAATAGTGGCAAAGGATACTGAAATTTGACAGTGATATTATTCAGAAGCCGATAGTCAATAGAAGGTCTCAAAGACCCGTCTTTCTTGGCCACAAAAAAGAATCCCGCACCAAGAGGGGAAGAAGATGGACGAATATGTCCCTTCTTCAAAGACTCCTTTATATAAGAATGCATTGCGGCATGCTCAGGTACAGACAGATTAAATAATCGTCCCTTAGGAAATTTACTACCAGGAATCAAATCTATAGCGCAGTCACAGTCCCTATGAGGAGGAAGGGCACTGGACCTGGACTCACTGAATACATCCTGATAGTCCAATAAATACTCCGGAACTTCAGAAGGAGTAGAAGAAGCAATAGACACCGGCGGGGAATCGCAATGAATTCCCTGACAACCCCAACTTGACACAGACATAGCCTTCCAATCCAAAACTGGATTATGGGTCTGTAACCATGGCAGACCCAAAACGACCAAATCATGCATTTTATGCAGAACAAGAAAATGAATCACCTCCCGATGTTCAGGAGTCATGCACATGGTCACTTGTGTCCAATACTGCGGTTTATTCTCCGCCAATGGCGTAGCATCAATTCCTCTAAGAGGAATAGGATTTCTCAAAGGCTCCAGGACAAAACCACAGCGCTTGGCAAACGACAAGTCCATAAGACTCAGGGCAGCACCAGAATCCACAAATGCCATAACAGGGTAGGAAGACAATGAGCAAATTAAAGTCACAGACAAAATAAACTTAGGCTGCAAATTACCAATGGCGACAGGACTAACAACCTTTGTTAGACGTTTAGAGCATGCTGAGATAACATGTGTAGAATCACCACAGTAAAAACACAACCCATTCTGACGTCTATGATTTTGTCGTTCGGTTCTAGTCCGAATTCTATCACATTGCATTGAGTCAGGTGTCCGTTCAGACAATACTGCCAGAGGATTAGCAGATTTGCGCTCCCGCAAACGTTCGATCAATCTGAATGGCAAGAGTCATAGAATCATTCAGACTTGTAGGGATGGGAAAACCCACCATAACATTCTTAATGGCCTCAGAAAGGCCATTTCTGAAATTTGCGGCCAGAGCACACTCATTCCATTGAGTAAGCACGGACCATTTCCGAAATTTTTGGCAATACACTTCAGCTTCATCCTGGCCCTGAGAGATAGCCAGCAACACTTTTTCTGCCTGAATTTCAAGATTAGGCTCCTCATAAAGCAATCCGAGCGCCAGAAAAAACGCATCAATATTTGCCAATGCAGGATCTCCTGGCTCCAATGAAAAAGCCCAATCCTGAGGGTCGCCACGCAAGAAGGAGATAACAATTTTAACTTGCTGAGCTGAGTCTCCAGACGAACGAGGTCTCAAAGATAGAAACAATTTACAATTATTCCTAAAATTCCTAAATTTAAATCGATCTCCAGAGAACAGCTCAGGAATAGGTATCTTAGGCTCTGACATAGGACTACAAGTAACAAAATCCTGAATGCCCTGCACTCGTGCAGCAAGCTGATCCACACTAGTAATCAGAGTCTGAACATTCATGTCTGCAGCAGAGCTTCAAGCCACTCAGAGAAAAAGGGGAAGAAGAAAAAAAACAAAAAAAACTCAGAACTTCTTTTCTCTTAATCCCGCTTCTGCAATGCATTAAATATTCTCTTTTTGGCCTGGAATACTGTTATGATCCTAATGGTAGAGGATCTCAGGAGTTCCAGCTAAGTCCGCAAACACAAAAACCAGCTCATAGGGAAGTGGTAACTTGGCTGACCGCATATCTGATCCTAGCACAACTAGAAGTAGCCGGGGAATGTACCTACGTTGATTCTAGACGTCTCGCACCAGCCGGAGAACTAACTAACCCTTTCAGAGAAAATAAGACCTCACTTGCCTCCAGAGAAAAGACCCCAAAGTTATAATACAAGCCCCCAACAAATAATAACGGTGAGGTAAGAAGAAAGGACAAACGTAAGAATGAACTAGATTTAGCAAAGAGAGGCCCACTAATTAATAGCAGAAAATAGGAAGAGGACTTATGCGGTCAGCAAAAACCCTATAAAAATATCCACGCTGAATATCCAAGAACCCCCGCACCGACTAACGGTGTGGGGGGAGAATATCAGCCCCCTAGAGCTTCCAGCAAAAACAGAAATCACATTTTGAACAAGCTGGAACAAAATAAGAGCAAATGCAAATGAACGAAAATAAGAAAGCAGAACTTAGCTTATCTTGCAAAAACCAGGAGACCAGGAGTCAGGAGAAAACAGACATAGACTGATTACATCGATTCCAGGCACTAGACTGAGTATCCAGGAAGTTTAAATAGGAACACCCAAGGCCTAACGAACCAGGTGGGTACCAACCTGGGGAAAGACAATCCAAGTGCCATACCACTAGTGGCCACAAGAGGGAGCCAAAAAGTATAGTTCACAACACCCATAGCGTCTCCATTTTTCTTGATCTGGGGTTTGGTGAGGGCTTATTTTTACGTACCGAGCTGACATTTTTAATGATACCATTTTGGTGCAGATATGTTCTTTTGATCGCATTTTAATGCAATGTCGCGGTGACCAAAAAAACCTAATTCTGGCATATCAAATTTTTTTCTTGCTATGCCATTTAGCGATCAGGTTAATCCTTTTTTTTATTGATAGATCAGGCGATTCTGAATGTGGCAATATCAAATATGTATAGGTTTGATTTTTTTATTGTTTTATTTTGAATGGGGTGAAAGGGAGGTGATTTAATATTTTATATTTTTAAATTTTTTAAAACGTTGTTTTTTACTCTTGCTATGCCTCTATAGCCTCCATGGGAGCAAAGCTCAGATCGCTCCTATGTAGTAGATTTACTGCATTGCTATGAGCGCCGACCACAGGGTGGCGCTCATAGCAATCCGGCATCAACAACCACCACAACAACAACAATCCGGCATCTGGTTGTTATGCCGATGCATCACTGACATGACGTGGGTCAGTGATGCGCTCATTTTCGGCTCTATGTCCAGAAGCGCTAGTTAAGTGCCGCTGTCAGCATTTGACAGTGGCATTTAACTAGTTAATAGCGGTGGGTGGATCGTGATTCCACCCGCCGCTATTGCGGGCACATGTCAGCTGTTCAAAACAGCTGGCGGTTCCTCTTCTTCTTCCGACCATCCCAGACTAGGAGGTGGACTTCTCTCATTGATGGGCATACTTCTCTCACATAGTAGTATTGGTGAGGGGCGGGCATAGCTTTTGTGCTGTTCCTCCAAGCTCCATCCATGACAACATGCCCTTCTCCTCCTGCATGCCACATGGTGCTGTAATGTCAGCACTTTTGGCAGCAATTAGTAGTTCAATAGTCTCCCAGTAAATCGTACTGACCTAAAGAATAAAGCTGCCTTATCAAGTTTACTACACGTGGAATGGCATAAAAATACCCCGAATTGCTGGTTTTTGTTCATTCTACCTGCCAAAAATTGCATTAGAAAGCTATGAAAAAATGTCATGTGCCCAAAAATGGTACCAATAAAAACGTCAACTCATCATGCAAAAAACAAGCCCACACATGGCTCTGTTGGCCGAAATATGGAAACATTAAAGCTATCAAAATATGGCGATGAAAAAACTTGTTTTTTTAGTGTTTGGCGACCATCACTAGTCAAGACCTTTGATCAAAAGAAACATTTGGCACATTATGTAACTAAAAATTCTAAAAATTTGGCAAAGAAGAGCAGCTGAAATCCTACATCAGAAAAACATGGGACAAGATTCTCTCTCAAAAACTCCAGGAATTGGTCTCCTTACTTCCCACACGTTTACAGACTGTTGTAAAAAGAAGAGTGGATGTTACACAGTGGCTCTGTCCATACTTTTTGAGATATGTTGCTGCTGTCAGTTTCTAAATTAGTTATTTTTTCAAATGAAATGGAAAATGTGTAACTTTCACCTTCTGATCTGTCCTATGTTTTGTTTTGTTTTGTTTTGAATAAAATATTTCTGTTGGAGATTTCCAAATAATTACATTCTTATTTTCTTTAACCCCTTCCCTACTGGATGATTTCCCATTTTTGCACTTTTGATTTCTCATACCCTTCTACTAAGGGCCATAACTTTTTTATTTTTCTATCGACATGGGCTTATTATTTGCAGGACAAGTTGTACTTTTGAATGACTCAACACATTTTATCACGTGATGTACTGGAAAGTGGACAAAAAAATTCCAACTGCAGCAAATTTGCTGAATAAAATCCAAATTCTGCAATTATTTCTTCGTCTTTTTGTTTCTATAGCATTCATTATAAGGTAAAAATTACCTGTAAATATGACTCGCAGGATCAGTACAGTTATAGTGATGCCAAACATGCATAGTTGATTTTTACAGACATAGAAATGCCACATATGAGTTTATTATTATTATTTATTTTTAATGGGAGAAAATATTAATCATTTGAATTTTTATATACGGTATCTTTTTTTAATTTTTAGCATATGTCGCCGACCCTTTAGGGGACAAGAACCTCGAACCAGCCAGCAGTCCCCTATGAATGCCAGCCATGGACTATCATAAGATTATTGTCATGAGAGGTACAAGGTACAAGCAGCCTTCCAACTGTTATGACAACTCTTCAACACACCACAATCGCGTCACAGGGTGCCATATTGCGGTTAGAAATAATAATCTGGCTAGTTCTGCTACTTTGGTTTCTCCTTTCTTTTGTAATTCGGGGTTTCATCCTCGTTTTTCCTCTGGTCAGGTGGAGCCTTCGGATTGTCCTGGAGTGGACGTGGTGGTGGATAGGCTACATCAGATTTGGAATCAGGTGGTGGACAATTTGAAGTTGTCTCAGGAGAAGGCTCAGCAGTTTGCTAATCGTCGTCGCCGCGTGGGTCCCCGACTTCGTGTTGGGGACTTGGTGTGGTTGTCTTCTCGTTTTGTCCCTATGAAGGTCTCTTCTCCCAAGTTTAAGCCTCGGTTCATCGGTCCTTATAAGATCTTGGAGATTCTTAACCCTGTATCTTTTCGTTTGGATCTCCCAGCATCGTTTGCTATTCATAATGTGTTCCATCGGTCATTATTGCGGAGGTATGAGGTGCCCGTTGTTCCTTCAGTTGAGCCTCCTGCTCCGGTGCTGGTGGAGGGAGAATTGGAGTATGTTGTTGAGAAGATCTTGGATTCTCGTGTTTCCAGACGTAAACTCCAGTATTTGGTTAAGTGGAAGGGTTATGGTCAGGAGGATAATTCCTGGGTGGTTGCCTCTGATGTTCATGCGACTGATTTGGTCCGCGCCTTCCATAGAGCTCATCCTGATCGCCCTGGGGGTTCTCGTGAGGGTTCGGTGACCCCTCCTCAAGGTGGGGGTACTGTTGTGGATTCTGTTTTTGGGCTCCCTCTGGTGGTTACAACTGGTACTGGGTGACTTTGGTGGGTTGCGGTCTCTGGTTTCCACCTGTCCATCAGTGGCTGGGTGTTTCCTATTTAACCTGGCTTTCCTGTCATTCCCTTGCCGGCTATCAATGTATCAGTGTGTGTCTCTGTTACCTGCTCCTAGGCCTTCAAGACAAGCTAAGTCTGTATTTCCCTGTTTCATGATTGCTTTCATGTTTTTCAGTCCAGCTTGCAGATATGTAATTCTCTGCTGCTGGTTGCTCTAGTGGGCTGAAATTACCACTCATGTACCATGAGTTGGCACATGAGTTTAAGTAATTTCAGGATGGTATTTTGAAGGGTTTTTCAGCTGACCGCGCAGTTCACCTTTTGTATCCTCTGCTATCTAGCTTAAGCGGGCCTCATTTTGCTGAATCTGTTTTCATAACTACGTTTGTGCCTTCCTCTCATTTCACCGTCATTATATGTGGGAGGCTGCTATCTCTGTGGGAAAATTTCTCTGGAGGCAAGTGAGGTCTGTTATTCTTCTGATAGGGGAAGCTAGATCTCCGGCTGGCGCGAGACGTCTAGGGGCCCCCCAGGAACGTCCCCCGGCTACTGTTAGTTGAGTGTTGAGGTTCAGGATCGCGGTCAGCTCAGGTTCCATCACCCTAGAGCTCGTCCTGTTTTTGCCCGTGTTATGTTGACAAATTCCCTGCCATTGGGAATCATGACAGTATAGCCGGCCCACAAAGTGTTAATTGTTTGGGCTGAAGCAGGAGAAAAAGAAGTGTTGAAGGGAATTTTTTTTTTTTTTTCCCCTCAGAGTTTTGCTGCCTAACCCTTAATTGCTGTCTAGCTGCTTCTTACCTCCTCTTAACCCTTGAATGGCTCTGACCTTAGCTGTTTATCATGGATGTCCAGAGTTTGGCTTCCAGCCTGAATAATCTTGCTGTAAAAGTTCAAAATATACAGGATTTTGTTGTTCACACTCCTATGTCTGAACCTAGAACTCCTATTCCAGAGTTTTTTTCTGGAGATAGATCTACCTTCCTGAATTTCAGGAACAATTGCAAATTGTTTCTTTCTTTGAAATCTCGCTCCTCTGGAGACCCTGCTCAGCAGGTCAAGATTGTAATATCTTTCCTGCGGGGCGACCCTCAGAATTGGGCATTTGCATTGGCACCAGGGGATCCTGCATTGCTCAGTGTGGATGCGTTTTTTTCTGGCACTGGGATTGCTCTATGAGGAACCTAACCTGGAGATTCAGGCTGAAAAGGCTTTATTGGCCCTCTCTCAGGGGCATGATGAAGCGGAAGTATATTGTCAAAAATTTCGGAAATGGTCGGTGCTTACTCAGTGGAATGAGTGCGCCCTGGCTGCAAATTTCAGAGATGGTCTTTCTGAGGCCATTAAGGATATTATGGTGGGGTTCCCTGCGCCTACAGGTCTGAATGAGTCTATGACTATGGCCATTCAGATTGATCGGCATTTACGGGAGCGCAAACCTGTGCACCAGTTGGCGGTGTCTTCTGAACAGGCACCTGAGACTATGCAATGTGATAGAATTCAGTCCAGAAGTGAACGGCAAAATTATAGGCGGAAAAATGGATTGTGTTTTTATTGTGGTGATTCAGCTCATGTTATATCAGCATGCTCTAAACGCACAAAAAAGGTTGATAAATCTTTTGCCATTAGTACTCTGCAGTCTAAGTTCATTTTGTCTGTAACTCTGATTTGTTCACTGTCATCCATTTCCGTCGATGCCTATGTGGATTCGGGCGCTGCCCTGAGTCTTATGGATTGGTCTTTTGCCAAACGCTGCGGTTTTAGTCTGGAGCCTCTGGAAGTTCCTATTCCTTTGAAGGGAATTGACTCTACACCATTGGCTATGAATAAACCGCAGTACTGGACACAAGTGACCATGCGCATGACTCCCGTTCATCAGGAGGTGATTCGCTTCCTTGTACTGTATAATTTACATGATGTACTAGTGCTTGGTCTGCCATGGTTACAAACTCATAATCCAGTCCTGGATTGGAAAACAATGTCTGTGTTAAGCTGGGGATGTCAGGGGGTTCATGATTATGCACCTCTGATTTCAATTGCTTCATCTACTCCTTCTGAGGTCCCTGCGTTTTTGTCTGACTATTGGGATGTTTTTGAGGAGCCTAAGCTCAATTCGCTCCCTCCTCATAGGGATTGTGACTGTGCTATAGAATTAATTCCTGGCAGTAAGTTCCCTAAGGGTCGTTTATTTAATCTGTCAGTGCCAGAGCATACTGCTATGCGGAATTATATTAAGGAGTCCTTGGAAAAGGGACATATTCGTCCATCTTCGTCCCCTCTGGGAGCAGGTTTTTTTTTCGTGGCTAAAAAAGATGGTTCCCTGAGGCCTTGTATAGATTATCGCCTTCTGAATAAGATTACAGTCAAATATCAGTATCCATTGCCATTATTGACTGATTTGTTTGCTCGCATTAAGGGGGCTAGGTGGTTCACTAAGATAGATCTTCGCGGTGCGTATAATCTTGTGCGGATAAAGCAGGGTGATGAGTGGAAAACCGCATTTAATACGCCTGAGGGCCATTTTGAGTATTTGGTAATGCCTTTTGGACTTTCTAATGCTCCTTCAGTCTTTCAGTCCTTTATGCACAATATTTTCCGTGAATATCTGGATAAGTTTATGATTGTGTATTTGGATGATATTTTGGTGTTTTCTGATGACTGGGAGTCTCATGTTCTACAGGTCAGGAAGGTGTTTCAAGTTCTGCGGGCCAATTCTCTGTTTGTGAAGGGCTCAAAATGTCTCTTCGGAGTCCAGAAGATTTCTTTTTGGGGGTACATTTTTTCTCCTTCTACTATTGAGATGGATCCCGTCAAGGTTCAGGCAATTTGTGACTGGACACAACCTACATCTGTTAAGAGTCTTCAGAAGTTCTTGGATTTTGCTAATTTTTATCGTCGGTTCATTTCTAATTTTTCCAGTGTTGTTAAACCTTTGACTGATTTGACTAAAAAGGGTGCTGATGTTGCTAATTGGTCTCCTGCGGCTGTGGAGGCCTTTCAGGAACTTAAGCGCCGGTTTTCTTCTGCTCCTGTGTTATGTCAACCAGATGTTTCACTTTCTTTTCAGGTTGAGGTTGATGCTTCCGAGATTGGAGCAGGGGCGGTTTTGTCACAGAGAAGTTCCGATGGCTCGGTGATGAAGCCATGTGCGTTCTTTTCTAGAAAATTCTCGCCCGCCGAGCGCAATTATGATGTGGGTAATCGGGAGCTTTTGGCCATGAAGTGGGCATTTGAGGAGTGGCGTCATTGGCTTGAGGGTGCTAGACATCGTGTGGTGGTCTTGACTGATCACAAAAATCTGATTTACCTTGAGTCTGCCAGGCGTTTGAATCCTAGACAGGCTCGTTGGTCGTTGTTTTTTTCTCGTTTCAATTTTGTGGTTTCATACTTGCCAGGTTCAAAGAATGTGAAGGCAGGTGCTCTTTCCAGGAGTTTTGTGCCTGACTCTCCTGGAGACTCTGGGCCTACTGGCATCCTTAGGGATGGGGTAATATTGTCCGCCGTCTCCCCAGACTTGCGACGTGCATTGCAGGAGTTTCAGGCGGATAAACCTGATCGGTGTCCACCAGAAAGACTGTTTGTTCCGGATGATTGGACCAGTAGAGTCATCTCCGAGGTCCATTCTTCTGTGTTGGCTGGTCATCCTGGAATATTTGGTACTAGAGACTTGGTGGCCAGGTCTTTTTGGTGGCCTTCCTTGTCAAGGGATGTGCGCACCTTTGTGCAGTCTTGTGAAGTGTGTGCTCGGGCTAAGCCTTGCTGTTCTCGGGCCAGTGGGTTGTTGTTATCCTTGCCTATCCCGAAGAGGCCTTGGACGCACATTTCCATGGATTTTATTTCAGATCTCCCTGTCTCACAGAAAATGTCCGTTATCTGGGTTGTGTGTGACCGCTTTTCTAAGATGGTTCATTTGGTACCCTTGCCTAAGTTGCCTTCCTCCTCTGAGTTGGTCCCTTTGTTTTTTCAGAACGTGGTTCATTTGCATGGGATTCCGGAGAATATCGTTTCGGACAGGGGATCCCAGTTTGTGTCTAGATTTTGGCGGACGTTTTGTGCTAAGATGGGCATTAATTTGTCTTTCTCGTCTGCATTCCATCCTCAGATGAATGGCCAGACGGAGCGAACTAATCAGACCTTGGAAACTTATTTAAGGTGTTTTGTTTCTGCTGATCAAGATGACTGGGTTGCCTTTTTGCCACTGGCCGAATTTGCCCTTAATAATCTGGCTAGTTCTGCTACTTTGGTTTCTCCTTTCTTTTGTAATTCGGGGTTTCATCCTCGTTTTTCCTCTGGTCAGGTGGAGCCTTCGGATTGTCCTGGAGTGGACGTGGTGGTGGATAGGCTACATCAGATTTGGAATCAGGTGGTGGACAATTTGAAGTTGTCTCAGGAGAAGGCTCAGCAGTTTGCTAATCGTCGTCGCCGCGTGGGTCCCCGACTTCGTGTTGGGGACTTGGTGTGGTTGTCTTCTCGTTTTGTCCCTATGAAGGTCTCTTCTCCCAAGTTTAAGCCTCGGTTCATCGGTCCTTATAAGATCTTGGAGATTCTTAACCCTGTATCTTTTCGTTTGGATCTCCCAGCATCGTTTGCTATTCATAATGTGTTCCATCGGTCATTATTGCGGAGGTATGAGGTGCCCGTTGTTCCTTCAGTTGAGCCTCCTGCTCCGGTGCTGGTGGAGGGAGAATTGGAGTATGTTGTTGAGAAGATCTTGGATTCTCGTGTTTCCAGACGTAAACTCCAGTATTTGGTTAAGTGGAAGGGTTATGGTCAGGAGGATAATTCCTGGGTGGTTGCCTCTGATGTTCATGCGACTGATTTGGTCCGCGCCTTCCATAGAGCTCATCCTGATCGCCCTGGGGGTTCTCGTGAGGGTTCGGTGACCCCTCCTCAAGGTGGGGGTACTGTTGTGGATTCTGTTTTTGGGCTCCCTCTGGTGGTTACAACTGGTACTGGGTGACTTTGGTGGGTTGCGGTCTCTGGTTTCCACCTGTCCATCAGTGGCTGGGTGTTTCCTATTTAACCTGGCTTTCCTGTCATTCCCTTGCCGGCTATCAATGTATCAGTGTGTGTCTCTGTTACCTGCTCCTAGGCCTTCAAGACAAGCTAAGTCTGTATTTCCCTGTTTCATGATTGCTTTCATGTTTTTCAGTCCAGCTTGCAGATATGTAATTCTCTGCTGCTGGTTGCTCTAGTGGGCTGAAATTACCACTCATGTACCATGAGTTGGCACATGAGTTTAAGTAATTTCAGGATGGTATTTTGAAGGGTTTTTCAGCTGACCGCGCAGTTCACCTTTTGTATCCTCTGCTATCTAGCTTAAGCGGGCCTCATTTTGCTGAATCTGTTTTCATAACTACGTTTGTGCCTTCCTCTCATTTCACCGTCATTATATGTGGGAGGCTGCTATCTCTGTGGGAAAATTTCTCTGGAGGCAAGTGAGGTCTGTTATTCTTCTGATAGGGGAAGCTAGATCTCCGGCTGGCGCGAGACGTCTAGGGGCCCCCCAGGAACGTCCCCCGGCTACTGTTAGTTGAGTGTTGAGGTTCAGGATCGCGGTCAGCTCAGGTTCCATCACCCTAGAGCTCGTCCTGTTTTTGCCCGTGTTATGTTGACAAATTCCCTGCCATTGGGAATCATGACAGTATAGCCGGCCCACAAAGTGTTAATTGTTTGGGCTGAAGCAGGAGAAAAAGAAGTGTTGAAGGGAATTTTTTTTTTTTTTCCCCTCAGAGTTTTGCTGCCTAACCCTTAATTGCTGTCTAGCTGCTTCTTACCTCCTCTTAACCCTTGAATGGCTCTGACCTTAGCTGTTTATCATGGATGTCCAGAGTTTGGCTTCCAGCCTGAATAATCTTGCTGTAAAAGTTCAAAATATACAGGATTTTGTTGTTCACACTCCTATGTCTGAACCTAGAACTCCTATTCCAGAGTTTTTTTCTGGAGATAGATCTACCTTCCTGAATTTCAGGAACAATTGCAAATTGTTTCTTTCTTTGAAATCTCGCTCCTCTGGAGACCCTGCTCAGCAGGTCAAGATTGTAATATCTTTCCTGCGGGGCGACCCTCAGAATTGGGCATTTGCATTGGCACCAGGGGATCCTGCATTGCTCAGTGTGGATGCGTTTTTTTCTGGCACTGGGATTGCTCTATGAGGAACCTAACCTGGAGATTCAGGCTGAAAAGGCTTTATTGGCCCTCTCTCAGGGGCATGATGAAGCGGAAGTATATTGTCAAAAATTTCGGAAATGGTCGGTGCTTACTCAGTGGAATGAGTGCGCCCTGGCTGCAAATTTCAGAGATGGTCTTTCTGAGGCCATTAAGGATATTATGGTGGGGTTCCCTGCGCCTACAGGTCTGAATGAGTCTATGACTATGGCCATTCAGATTGATCGGCATTTACGGGAGCGCAAACCTGTGCACCAGTTGGCGGTGTCTTCTGAACAGGCACCTGAGACTATGCAATGTGATAGAATTCAGTCCAGAAGTGAACGGCAAAATTATAGGCGGAAAAATGGATTGTGTTTTTATTGTGGTGATTCAGCTCATGTTATATCAGCATGCTCTAAACGCACAAAAAAGGTTGATAAATCTTTTGCCATTAGTACTCTGCAGTCTAAGTTCATTTTGTCTGTAACTCTGATTTGTTCACTGTCATCCATTTCCGTCGATGCCTATGTGGATTCGGGCGCTGCCCTGAGTCTTATGGATTGGTCTTTTGCCAAACGCTGCGGTTTTAGTCTGGAGCCTCTGGAAGTTCCTATTCCTTTGAAGGGAATTGACTCTACACCATTGGCTATGAATAAACCGCAGTACTGGACACAAGTGACCATGCGCATGACTCCCGTTCATCAGGAGGTGATTCGCTTCCTTGTACTGTATAATTTACATGATGTACTAGTGCTTGGTCTGCCATGGTTACAAACTCATAATCCAGTCCTGGATTGGAAAACAATGTCTGTGTTAAGCTGGGGATGTCAGGGGGTTCATGATTATGCACCTCTGATTTCAATTGCTTCATCTACTCCTTCTGAGGTCCCTGCGTTTTTGTCTGACTATTGGGATGTTTTTGAGGAGCCTAAGCTCAATTCGCTCCCTCCTCATAGGGATTGTGACTGTGCTATAGAATTAATTCCTGGCAGTAAGTTCCCTAAGGGTCGTTTATTTAATCTGTCAGTGCCAGAGCATACTGCTATGCGGAATTATATTAAGGAGTCCTTGGAAAAGGGACATATTCGTCCATCTTCGTCCCCTCTGGGAGCAGGTTTTTTTTTCGTGGCTAAAAAAGATGGTTCCCTGAGGCCTTGTATAGATTATCGCCTTCTGAATAAGATTACAGTCAAATATCAGTATCCATTGCCATTATTGACTGATTTGTTTGCTCGCATTAAGGGGGCTAGGTGGTTCACTAAGATAGATCTTCGCGGTGCGTATAATCTTGTGCGGATAAAGCAGGGTGATGAGTGGAAAACCGCATTTAATACGCCTGAGGGCCATTTTGAGTATTTGGTAATGCCTTTTGGACTTTCTAATGCTCCTTCAGTCTTTCAGTCCTTTATGCACAATATTTTCCGTGAATATCTGGATAAGTTTATGATTGTGTATTTGGATGATATTTTGGTGTTTTCTGATGACTGGGAGTCTCATGTTCTACAGGTCAGGAAGGTGTTTCAAGTTCTGCGGGCCAATTCTCTGTTTGTGAAGGGCTCAAAATGTCTCTTCGGAGTCCAGAAGATTTCTTTTTGGGGGTACATTTTTTCTCCTTCTACTATTGAGATGGATCCCGTCAAGGTTCAGGCAATTTGTGACTGGACACAACCTACATCTGTTAAGAGTCTTCAGAAGTTCTTGGATTTTGCTAATTTTTATCGTCGGTTCATTTCTAATTTTTCCAGTGTTGTTAAACCTTTGACTGATTTGACTAAAAAGGGTGCTGATGTTGCTAATTGGTCTCCTGCGGCTGTGGAGGCCTTTCAGGAACTTAAGCGCCGGTTTTCTTCTGCTCCTGTGTTATGTCAACCAGATGTTTCACTTTCTTTTCAGGTTGAGGTTGATGCTTCCGAGATTGGAGCAGGGGCGGTTTTGTCACAGAGAAGTTCCGATGGCTCGGTGATGAAGCCATGTGCGTTCTTTTCTAGAAAATTCTCGCCCGCCGAGCGCAATTATGATGTGGGTAATCGGGAGCTTTTGGCCATGAAGTGGGCATTTGAGGAGTGGCGTCATTGGCTTGAGGGTGCTAGACATCGTGTGGTGGTCTTGACTGATCACAAAAATCTGATTTACCTTGAGTCTGCCAGGCGTTTGAATCCTAGACAGGCTCGTTGGTCGTTGTTTTTTTCTCGTTTCAATTTTGTGGTTTCATACTTGCCAGGTTCAAAGAATGTGAAGGCAGGTGCTCTTTCCAGGAGTTTTGTGCCTGACTCTCCTGGAGACTCTGGGCCTACTGGCATCCTTAGGGATGGGGTAATATTGTCCGCCGTCTCCCCAGACTTGCGACGTGCATTGCAGGAGTTTCAGGCGGATAAACCTGATCGGTGTCCACCAGAAAGACTGTTTGTTCCGGATGATTGGACCAGTAGAGTCATCTCCGAGGTCCATTCTTCTGTGTTGGCTGGTCATCCTGGAATATTTGGTACTAGAGACTTGGTGGCCAGGTCTTTTTGGTGGCCTTCCTTGTCAAGGGATGTGCGCACCTTTGTGCAGTCTTGTGAAGTGTGTGCTCGGGCTAAGCCTTGCTGTTCTCGGGCCAGTGGGTTGTTGTTATCCTTGCCTATCCCGAAGAGGCCTTGGACGCACATTTCCATGGATTTTATTTCAGATCTCCCTGTCTCACAGAAAATGTCCGTTATCTGGGTTGTGTGTGACCGCTTTTCTAAGATGGTTCATTTGGTACCCTTGCCTAAGTTGCCTTCCTCCTCTGAGTTGGTCCCTTTGTTTTTTCAGAACGTGGTTCATTTGCATGGGATTCCGGAGAATATCGTTTCGGACAGGGGATCCCAGTTTGTGTCTAGATTTTGGCGGACGTTTTGTGCTAAGATGGGCATTAATTTGTCTTTCTCGTCTGCATTCCATCCTCAGATGAATGGCCAGACGGAGCGAACTAATCAGACCTTGGAAACTTATTTAAGGTGTTTTGTTTCTGCTGATCAAGATGACTGGGTTGCCTTTTTGCCACTGGCCGAATTTGCCCTTAATAATCTGGCTAGTTCTGCTACTTTGGTTTCTCCTTTCTTTTGTAATTCGGGGTTTCATCCTCGTTTTTCCTCTGGTCAGGTGGAGCCTTCGGATTGTCCTGGAGTGGACGTGGTGGTGGATAGGCTACATCAGATTTGGAATCAGGTGGTGGACAATTTGAAGTTGTCTCAGGAGAAGGCTCAGCAGTTTGCTAATCGTCGTCGCCGCGTGGGTCCCCGACTTCGTGTTGGGGACTTGGTGTGGTTGTCTTCTCGTTTTGTCCCTATGAAGGTCTCTTCTCCCAAGTTTAAGCCTCGGTTCATCGGTCCTTATAAGATCTTGGAGATTCTTAACCCTGTATCTTTTCGTTTGGATCTCCCAGCATCGTTTGCTATTCATAATGTGTTCCATCGGTCATTATTGCGGAGGTATGAGGTGCCCGTTGTTCCTTCAGTTGAGCCTCCTGCTCCGGTGCTGGTGGAGGGAGAATTGGAGTATGTTGTTGAGAAGATCTTGGATTCTCGTGTTTCCAGACGTAAACTCCAGTATTTGGTTAAGTGGAAGGGTTATGGTCAGGAGGATAATTCCTGGGTGGTTGCCTCTGATGTTCATGCGACTCATTTGGTCCGCGCCTTCCATAGAGCTCATCCTGATCGCCCTGGGGGTTCTCGTGAGGGTTCGGTGACCCCTCCTCAAGGTGGGGGTACTGTTGTGGATTCTGTTTTTGGGCTCCCTCTGGTGGTTACAACTGGTACTGGGTGACTTTGGTGGGTTGCGGTCTCTGGTTTCCACCTGTCCATCAGTGGCTGGGTGTTTCCTATTTAACCTGGCTTTCCTGTCATTCCCTTGCCGGCTATCAATGTATCAGTGTGTGTCTCTGTTACCTGCTCCTAGGCCTTCAAGACAAGCTAAGTCTGTATTTCCCTGTTTCATGATTGCTTTCATGTTTTTTAGTCCAGCTTGCAGATATGTAATTCTCTGCTGCTGGTTGCTCTAGTGGGCTGAAATTACCACTCATGTACCATGAGTTGGCACATGAGTTTAAGTAATTTCAGGATGGTATTTTGAAGGGTTTTTCAGCTGACCGCGCAGTTCACCTTTTGTATCCTCTGCTATCTAGCTTAAGCGGGCCTCATTTTGCTGAATCTGTTTTCATAACTACGTTTGTGCCTTCCTCTCATTTCACCGTCATTATATGTGGGAGGCTGCTATCTCTGTGGGAAAATTTCTCTGGAGGCAAGTGAGGTCTGTTATTCTTCTGATAGGGGAAGCTAGATCTCCGGCTGGCGCGAGACGTCTAGGGGCCCCCCAGGAACGTCCCCCGGCTACTGTTAGTTGAGTGTTGAGGTTCAGGATCGCGGTCAGCTCAGGTTCCATCACCCTAGAGCTCGTCCTGTTTTTGCCCGTGTTATGTTGACAAATTCCCTGCCATTGGGAATCATGACAGAATGCCACTTTCAGAGATTGACAGTGATATTTAATAGGCGACAGCTTCACCCTCTGCTGTTACAGGGAGATGACGGCTGAATACTACCTATGAAAATATTAATGTTTGTCTAAGGCTATGCCATGCTAAATGGACTTTGGCATGCAAATCATCAAAAAAACTAACACACAGATATACTTTGTGTACTAAACTTATAAAACTGTTAGCTGCCATAGTAGCTAAAGTAGCCGACAAATAGTAGCTTCTTCCTTTGCTATAAAATGAAAGACTTGTGTACAAATCATTAGCCTTACAAGAGAAAGACTGTACAAGATAATCACCAGGTATTGGGAACCAATAACAAATGATTATTTTTGGCTGGAGTTTCACTAAAATATAAAACTGTATAAACAACTAATGTAGGAGTATTTTCATAACCATACAATATTCACATGCCGAAAGGCAATGGTTCTGTTTTCTGCTCATTAAGTGAGAATAATTATACATTATATGTTCAACTACCTTCATACAGATTGCCGGAGAAAGCTAAGCTCTCAGCCAATACAACAAATTGTCATTTTGGATGAGTTAATTTGGTGATCCTTGTCAGCTATTACAGATGTGTCACATTGTGCAATTTTGTCAGTTTGCAATGTGCAGCATGACATATTTTAATAACTGTGTGACAAACTACTTATTAACCTATGAACTAGGCACTTATGACAGTATAAGGAAGGAACAAAGACGATTTATTAAACAAAAGGCTATATATTTTTTACCCAACTGACATTTCAGTGAAGCAGCACATTAGGCATATAGTTATTAGAGGCATGCATAAATCACACTACAGCAGAGTTCTGCACTCCATTAAATATAGGTACACGATTCGCATGTCACTTATAAAAGAAAAAGGAGCCAGCATTTTTTGTACCATAATTGAAAAACAAAATACTCAACCTAAACTCTGTTCACATTGATATTTATATTTATTTATATTGCACTTGGCACAGCTACCAGGAAAATCTCCCACTGCATATGCTGAAGGCAAAACCCTGATGTATATGGATTTGCGTTATACAGACATATACATCACTATGCTAAAAAACTGTATACATTGCGTTTAAAGGAATGTGTCAAATGACCTATTGTGTAAATCACGTTTTTATGCTTAGCATTTTATTTGTGAGTGTGATCATTAATGTGATAAGGTATTGCATGATATTATCACATTGACTATATGGTGGTACTTGTTCTGCACAGGCGCCTGCCAATCTGTATAGGCCACTACAGTACATTTAAATCCAAAGACTGACAGATGATGTCTTGTATGTATAGAAAATCTCTTCCTTTTTCTCCTCTATCTAGCCCAATCCACAATGAAGACTTCTTACTGTCTTTGGTCCCTCACTTCAATAACCATGCTCAGCCGCTATATCAGTTTAAATAACCTGAGACCCCCAGAACACAGAGAGATGTATAGTATAATGGCCTTTAATATTCTGTAAGGATACTAACGTAAAGAAATCCAGTAAGGTTAAGTGCACTCACTCACGGGGAGAGGGACATAATGCTTGGAAGCGAGGAAGGATTCCTTTTATCAGGTATTCACATACATGCAACACAGTTCTGAATTCAGGCCTGAAGGGGGGGCTCTGAACCCAGTTTCAGGGGAGCTTCCCTGTATATATATATATATATATATATATATATATATATATATATATATATATATATATATATGGTCTGGGTGAGGAGTTAGTCAGTCTGTCAGAGGGACAGAACGGAGAGGAAGCAGACGGTGCGAGTCTGAGAGAGAAAGAGGGGGCCGTGCAGCCATGAGAGGTGCTGCAGCTCCTAGAAGGAATGAGAACAGAACAGTTTGTAGAGACAGTTAAGGAGGGAAAGGAGCAAAGGAGAGTTAAGAGCTGGAGAGAGAGGCTACGACTGGGCTTCCTCCACGCTGAGCGCAGATACTTGCAGCTGGAAGGCCGAGGTTGTGGGGGTAATTTCATGCCCCACAGCAGAAACTGGTGGACAGCAGATTGCAAGTCTCCTGTCCACCATTAACTCCCGTAGGCACAGTAACACATAGAGCCCAGTGTCATCCTGAAAGACCCTGTAAAAAGGCTCGAGTTATGTTGTGAATTTGGATTCTGGGCTCCCCCGGTGGCCGCTTGTGGAATTGGATTTGTCATCCTCTTTCCTGTTTCACCTGGTTCCATCAGTAGTGGGTGTCGCTATTTAAGCTCATTTCATCTGAACTCACCGTCATTATATGTGGGGGGCTACTGTCTTCTTGGAATATTTCTCTAGAGGTGAGCCAGGTCTTATATTTCCCTCTGCTAGCTATTTAGGTCTTAGGCCAGAGCTGGGCATCTAGCTATAAATAGGAAATGCTACCTGGCTATTTCTAGTTGCGCGGCAGGCTTAGTTCATGGTCAGTATAGTTCCATCTTCCGAGAGCTTGTCCCTCTATAGGCTTGCTATGATCTCTGCCTGCAGAGATCATGACAGTTTGACCGGCCGATAAAGTGTTAAAGACCCAGGTTGAGAAAGGAGAGTTATAAGAAGTCTGCTGGAATTTTTTTTTTTTTTTTTTTTTTTTTTTTTTTTTTCCTCCAGTTTGCCTTGCTGCAGTCTTTTTTCTCTCTCTCCTCCTAATCTCTGTATGGCTCTGTGTGCACCTGACAATAATGGATCTTCAGAGTGTAACTGCGGGTTTGAATAATCTCATCATGAAAGTACAAAATTTACAAGATTTTGTGGTACATGCTCCGGTATCTGAGCCGAGAATTCCTTTGCCGGAGTTCTTCACAGGGAATAGAGCTAGCTTCCAGAATTTCCGAAATAATTGTAAGCTTTATTTGTCCCTGAAGTCTCGTTCAGCTGGAGACCCTGCTCAGCAGGTTAGGATTGTGATTTCCTTGCTCAGGGGTGACCCTCAAGATTGGGCCTTCTCATTGCCAGCAGGGGATCCTGCGTTGCGCGATGTGGATGCGTTTTTTCTGGCCTTGGGCTTGCTTTATGAGGAACCTCATTTGGAACTTCAGGCAGAAAAAACTTTGATGGCACTATCTCAGGGGCAAGACGAAGCTGAAGTTTACTGCCAAAAATTCCGTAAATGGTCTGTGCTTACTCAGTGGAATGAGTGCGCCTTGGCGGCAACTTTCAGAGAAGGCCTCTCTGATGCCGTTAAGGATGTTATGGTGGGGTTCCCTGTGCCTGCAGGTCTGAATGAGTCCATGACAATGGCTATTCAGATTGATAGGCGTCTGCGGGAGCGCAAACCGGTGCACCATCTGGCGGTGTCTTTGGAAAAGACGCCAGAAAGTATGCAGTGTGATAGAATTCTGTCCAGGAGCGAGCGACAGAATTTTAGACGGAAGAATGGATTGTGCTTCTATTGTGGGGATTCTACTCATGTTATATCAGCATGCTCTAGGCGTACAAAGAAGCTTGATAAGTCTGTTTCCATTGGCACCATTCAGTCTAAGTTTATTTTGTCTGTAACCCTGATTTGCTCTTTGTCATCCATTGCCACGGACGCCTATGTTGACTCTGGCGCCGCTCTGAGTCTTATGGATTGGTCCTTTGCCAATCGTTGTGGTTTTGATTTAGAGCCTTTGGAGACTCTTATTCCTCTGAAGGGGATTGACTCCACCCCATTGGCTAATAATAAACCACAATACTGGACACAAGTAACCATGCGTATCAATCCGGATCACCAGGAGATTATTCGTTTCCTGGTGCTGTATAATTTACATGACGATTTGGTACTGGGATTGCCATGGTTGCAGTCTCACAACCCAGTCTTGGACTGGAGAGCAATGTCTGTGTTGAGCTGGGGATGTAAGGGTATTCATGGGGACTTACCTTTGGTTTCTATTTCGTCGTCCATTCCCTCTGAAGTCCCTGAGTTCCTCTCTGATTATCAAGACGTCTTTGACGAACCCAAGCTTGGGTCGTTACCTCCTCACCGTGAGTGCGATTGTGCCATAGATTTGATACCGGGTTGCAAATATCCAAAGGGTCGTTTGTTTAATCTGTCTGTGCCGGAACATGCTGCTATGCGGGAATATATAAAGGAGTCTTTGGAAAAGGGACATATTCGTCCATCTTCTTCTCCCTTGGGAGCTGGGTTTTTCTTTGTCTCAAAAAAGGACGGCTCTTTGAGACCATGTATTGATTATCGGCTTCTGAATAAGATCACTGTTAAGTATCAATACCCATTGCCATTGCTTACTGATTTGTTTGCTCGTATAGAGGGTGCTAAGTGGTTCTCTAAAATTGATCTTCGTGGGGCGTATAATTTGGTGCGGATCAGGCAGGGGGATGAGTGGAAGACCGCATTTAATACGCCCGAGGGCCACTTTGAGTATTTGGTCATGCCTTTTGGTCTTTCTAATGCCCCTTCAGTTTTCCAGTCTTTTATGCATGATATTTTCCGCGATTTTCTGGATAAATTTATGATAATATATCTGGATGATATTCTGATTTTTTCTGATGACTGGGACTCTCATGTCCAGCAGGTCAGGAGAGTTTTTCAGGTTCTGCGGTCTAATTCTTTATGTGTGAAGGGGTCTAAGTGCGTTTTTGGGGTCCAGAAAATTTCCTTTTTGGGGTATATTTTTTCTCCCTCTTCCATTGAGATGGATCCCGTCAAGGTGCAAGCTATTTGTGACTGGACTCAGCCCTCCTCTCTTAAGGGTCTTCAGAGATTTTTGGGCTTTGCCAACTTTTACCGCCGATTTATTGCTGGTTTTTCGGATGTCGTTAAACCACTGACTGATTTGACCAGACAAGGCGCTGATGTTGCTAATTGGTCCCCTCATGCTGTAGAGGCCTTTCAGGAGCTTAAGCACCGTTTTGCCTCTGCCCCTGTGTTGCGTCAGCCTGATGTGAATCTGCCTTTTCAGGTTGAGGTTGACGCTTCGGAGATCGGAGCTGGGGCAGTGTTGTCGCAGAAAGGTTCCGACTGCTCCGTCATTAGGCCTTGTGCCTTCTTTTCTCGCAAATTTTCGCCCGCAGAGCGGAATTATGATGTTGGGAATCGGGAGCTTTTGGCCATGAAGTGGGCGTTTGAGGAGTGGCGCCATTGGCTAGAGGGGGCTAAGCATCAGGTGGTGGTATTGACTGACCACAAAAATTTGATTTATCTTGAGACTGCCAGGCGCCTGAATCCTAGACAGGCGCGCTGGTCTTTATTTTTTTCTCGCTTTAATTTTGTGGTGTCATACCTACCGGGTTCTAAGAATGTTAAGGCAGATGCCCTTTCTAGGAGTTTTGACCCGGACTCTCCTGGTAATTCTGAACCCACAGGTATCCTTAGGGAGGGAGTAATTTTGTCGGCCGTTTCTCCTGATCTGCGGCGGTCCTTGCAAGAGTTTCAGGCGGATAGACCGGATCGTTGTCCGCCTGATAGACTGTTTGTTCCGGATGATTGGACCAGTAGAGTCATCTCTGAGGTACATTCTTCTGCATTGGCAGGTCATCCCGGAATTTTTGGTACCAGGGATTTGGTGGCAAGATCCTTCTGGTGGCCTTCCCTGTCACGAGATGTGCGAGTCTTTGTGCAGTCATGTGACATTTGTGCTCGGGCCAAGTCTTGTAGTTCTCGGGCTAGCGGACTGCTGTTGCCCTTGCCTATTCCTAAGAGGCCTTGGACACACATCTCGATGGATTTTATTTCAGATCTGCCTGTTTCCCAGAAGATGTCTGTCATCTGGGTGGTCTGTGACCGTTTCTCTAAAATGGTCCATTTGGTTCCTCTGCCCAAGTTGCCTTCTTCTTCTGAGTTGGTTCCTCTGTTTTTTCAGAATGTTGTCCGATTGCACGGTATTCCTGAGAATATTGTTTCTGACAGAGGTACCCAATTTGTGTCTAGATTTTGGCGGGCATTCTGTGCTAGGATGGGCATAGATTTGTCTTTTTCATCTGCTTTTCACCCTCAGACTAATGGCCAGACCGAGCGGACTAATCAGACCCTGGAGACATATCTGAGGTGTTTTGTCTCTGCTGACCAGGATGATTGGGTTGCTTTTTTGCCATTGGCAGAGTTCGCCCTCAATAATCGGGCCAGCTCTTCCACCTTGGTGTCCCCGTTTTTCTGTAATTCGGGGTTTCACCCTCGATTTTCCTCCGGTCAGGTGGAATCCTCGGATTGTCCTGGAGTGGATGCGGTGGTGGAGAGATTGCATCACATCTGGGGGCAGGTTATGGACAATTTGAAGTTGTCCCAGGAGAAGACTCAGCGTTTTGCCAACCGTCATCGTCGTGTTGGTTCTCGGCTTTGTGTTGGAGATTTGGTGTGGTTGTCTTCTCGTTTTGTCCCTATGAGGGTCTCTTCTCCTAAGTTTAAACCTCGGTTCATCGGCCCTTATAGAATATTGGAGATTCTTAATCCTGTTTCTTTCCGTTTGGACCTCCCTGCGTCCTTTTCCATTCATAACGTTTTTCATCGGTCGTTATTGCGCAGGTATGAGGTACCTGTTGTACCTTCAGTTGAGCCTCCTGCTCCGGTGTTGGTTGAGGGTGAGTTGGAGTACGTTGTGGAGAAAATTTTGGACTCTCGTGTTTCCAGACGGAGACTCCAGTATCTGGTCAACTGGAAGGGTTACGGCCAGGAGGATAATTCTTGGGTCAATGCATCTGATGTTCATGCTTCTGATCTTGTTCGTGCCTTCCATAGGGCTCATCCTGGTCGCCCTGGTGGATCTGGTGAGGGTTCGGTGCCCCCTCCTTGAGGGGGGGGTACTGTTGTGAATTTGGATTCTGGGCTCCCCCGGTGGCCGCTTGTGGAATTGGATTTGTCATCCTCTTTCCTGTTTCACCTGGTTCCATCAGTAGTGGGTGTCGCTATTTAAGCTCATTTCTCTGGTGGTTTCTTGCCGGTCAACAATGTTATCTGATGCCTCTCAGTGCTTGTTCCTGCTTCTAGACAACTTCTAGATAAGTTGGACTTTTGTCCATGTTTCATTTTGCCTATTTGTTCCAGTTCACAGCTGAAGTTTTGTTACTGTGTCTGGAAAGCTCTCGTTGATCAGGGATTGCTACTCTGGCGTTATGAGTTAATGCCAGAGTTTAAGGTAATCTCTGGATGGTGTTTTGTTAGTGTTTTTCTGCTGACCATGAAAGTATACTATCTGTCTTCTGCTATCTAGTAAGCGGACCTCAAATTTGCTAAGACTATTTTCCTGCTGCGTTTGTTGTTTCATCTGAACTCACCGTCATTATATGTGGGGGGCTACTGTCTTCTTTGGAATATTTCTCTAGAGGTGAGCCAGGTCTTATATTTCCCTCTGCTAGCTATTTAGGTCTTAGGCCAGAGCTGGGCATCTAGCTATAAATAGGAAATGCTACCTGGCTATTTCTAGTTGCGCGGCAGGCTTAGTTCATGGTCAGTATAGTTCCATCTTCCGAGAGCTTGTCCCTCTATAGGCTTGCTATGATCTCTGCCTGCAGAGATCATGACAGAGTTACCTGTCATACAGGTATTGTCCTACCTAAAGGGGGACACAGAGAGAAATTGAGGATCTTGTAAAAGGCCTAAGGCAGCAAGGGACTACAACACAGCGCTAGAAGGAATGCTTCCACTCCCACCTGGCTAGGGGGATTCCTGAACTGCTTCCAAGCCGGCCAGTCCATACCAGCACCTGTGATCCGGTTCCCTGGACTGTGGCTGCCTTACACCAGTAAAAAGGTAAAGAGACTGCAACCTTGTGTCCTCTGTTTCTTATTACACCATCTTTATCTACTACACCGAGAGCCCTGGGGACCCAGCTCCCCCTGTGGGAAGCCATACCATCTCAGCTGCCATAACATTACCCCAGTGGACCTCTTTAAGCAGCGTCAGTCATCCCTGACTGAATACCACAGGTGGCGTCACGAACATTTATTATTCTAATAACCACTTTAAAGACCTTCCCTTTATTTGGATGCCCAAGGCCACGGACCAGGTCACTGTCACTGTGACTTCCTTTTTAATGACCACCGGACTCGGTACCGAGTACCCTAGGCCCTAGCGGGTGCTCCAATCTTGGCAACATGAACAGGATGGACCGACCCAACAAACTAGGTCTTGTGCACCTAAGAGACTGCACTTTATTGGGAGACTATTGAACTACTAATTGCCATCAAAACTGCTGCCATTACAGCACCTTGTGGCGTGCAGGAGGAAAGGGGCATGTTGTCATGGGTGGAGCTTGGAGGAAAAAGCTATGGCCGCCCCTCACCAATACTACTATGTGAGAGAAGTATGCCCATCAATGAGAGAAGTCCGCCTCCTGGTCTGGGATGGCGGGAAGAAGAAGAGGAACCGCCCACGGAGACAGGTGTGGTGGAGTGAAACTGCGGGAAACCAGACCGAGGAAGTGCCGGAAAGCAGCATGATGGAGGGAGGTGAGCGAGCACCAGAGCGTGGGGTGGAGCAGGAGGACTCCCCCAGCCAGGACTCGCCAGAACTGTACCAGCCACCAATGTTGGATCTGGACCTCCTGCGGAAAGAAGTGGAGGGACTCACCCGGCAGCTCATGCAGATGCAGCTGAAGGCTGTGGACGGTTGGAAAGAGGCCTTCCTCGGAAACCTCATCGGGCGACCGCCAGCAACCTTGTCCGGTCAGGAGCAAGAAAGAGGATCCAGTGCTCCAGAAGAAAAGGTAAGGGGTGCGACCCTGACCCTGGCAGCGGAAGACGCAACGCCTAGGCCCGAGTCACCCCCACCACTGTACACCCCCGACCAGGGTTTTGGGTCCCTTGGTGAAATGTCACCATACACTGAGGGTATCCTGGCTTCAAGTCCCACTACAACCCTGGTGGGCCTCTTACCGACCTCGCCAATTTCAAGGCCTGGAGGGATAAGCCATCGACTACACTGGGACCAGGGGAACGGCAGCCTAGACCAGATGACAACTCTGCTAGTTCCATCGTGTGGGCCCTGGGTTAACAATACCGAACCCGTGGTTCTTGAAGAGGGACCCGTAGGCGCAGACATGAAAACGCTCCAAGGAGAAATCCCCATTATGACCTGGTGGGAGCACTGCAGACAGCAGGAGGAGCAGGAGAGACACCAATCCCTGGCCCGGCAGGCAGAGTATGAGAAAAAGAATATGCAGGCCAAAGCCCAGACCCCAGATACTGGACTAAAACCACTTAAGTCACCTGTTGTGACATTTACAGAAAGCTTTTCCCAGTCAGGAAGCAGCAGCCAACAAGGGCTACCCTGGCAGAGGAAATAGACAGCTTCTGAATGTTATGATAATTGCTGAAAGTTAACTGGGTCGCTGCCACTGTGACTTCCCCTTTAATGACCACCGGACCCGGTACCTATTTCACCTAGGCCCTGGCAGGCGCTCCACACATGGCATACAAATGTGTACCCGTTGAGTTTTTGAAACATATTATGTTTCAAGGAAATGCCAGCTATGTTTTTCCTGAGCCAACTTCTTTGGCATCTTTTTTGGTTGTTTTTGTGGTGGCTTAGCCACTAATGTCTTTTTATTTTATCAGTATATATAAAAAGACATTGCTCACTTTATATCAGTATATATGCATAGAGCAGATTCTGAGAAGAAGCTGCCTGAAGCAGCAGTGGAAATAGGCAGAAAAGGGCCCCTGTGCAAGAACAGTACATGGGCAGTCTAATAGTTATTTCTATAACAGAAGCATCTTGCTGCTTTGGAGGTGGAAATGAGTCCAATTATCTGTTGGCAGCAGCACAGGTTGCACCAATGATAGGTCCTCCATTAGCCTGAAGAATGGTCAGGTGACTTCTTTTAGATGCTTCAAGACTTCTGAATCCTGAATCCATTAAAAGAAGCTCAAAAATACTGAATATACGTAAAGTAAGTTGATTTGACTTTGCACTGCATATGTTAATTCTTTTTACCATTTTTAGTGCTTTTTCAGGAACCCACCTGAAAAAGACTTCACAGGCACATATCCTTAGGATGTCCTTACATTTCAGGTTGTTCATCTCCTTGTGGCACAATAATTCCATTAAATGCAGGATGATTTAAGGAACGGCAAATACAGTCAAATAAGAAAAGTTTTAATGCTAAAAAGGTCATGAGTTGTGTTGAGCGATACCGTCCGATACTTGAAAGTATCGGTATCGGAAAGTATCGGCCGATACCGGCAAAGTATCGGATCCAATCCGATACCGATACCCGATACCAATACAAGTCAATGGGACTCAAGTATCGGACGGTATTCCTGATGGTTCTCAGGGTCTGAAGGAGAGGAAACTCTCCTTCAGGCCCTGGGATCCATATTAATGTGTAAAAGAAAGAATTAAAATAAAAAATATTGCTATACTCACCTCTCCGACGCAGCCTGCACCTTACCGAGGGAAGCGGCAGCGTTCTTTGTTTAAAATTCGCGCTTTTCTTTCCTTACGTGAAGTCCCGTCTTGTGATTGGTCGCATGCCGCCCATGTGGCGGCGACGCAACCAATCACAGCAAGCCGTGACGTAATTTCAGGTCATTCAGTATTTTAAAATTACGCTCCGGCTTTGTGATTGGTTGCGTCGCAGTCACATGGGCGACGCAACCAATCACAGCAAGCCGTGACGTAATTTCAGGTCCTTAAGGATTTTAAAATTACGTCCCGGCTTTGTGATTGGTTGCGTCGCAGTCACATGGGCGACGCAACCAATCACAAGCCGTGACGTCACGGGAGGCTGGACACGCGCGCATTTTAAAATGGGCGTGTGTCCAGCCTCCCGTGACGTCCCGGCTTGTGATTGGTTGCGGCGCGGTCAACCAATCACAAGCCAGGAGGCTGGACACGCGCGCATTTTAAAATGGGCGCGTGTCCAGCCTCCCGTGACGTCCCGGCTTGTGATTGGTTGCGGCGCGGTCAACCAATCACAAGCCGGGAAGCCATTTTAAAATGCGCGCGTGTCCAGCCTCCCGGCTTGTGATTGGTTGACCGCGCCGCAACCAATCACAAGCCGGGACGTCACGGGAGGCTGGACACGCGCCCATTTTAAAATGCGCGCGTGTCCAGCCTCCCGTGACGTCACGGCTTGTGATTGGTTGCGTCGCCCATGTGACTGCGACGCAACCAATCACAAAGCCGGGACGTAATTTTAAAATCCTTAAGGACCTGAAATTACGTCACGGCTTGCTGTGATTGGTTGCGTCGCCCATGTGACTGCGACGCAACCAATCACAAAGCCGGAGCGTAATTTTAAAATACTGAATGACCTGAAATTACGTCACGGCTTGCTGTGATTGGTTGCGTCGCCGCCACATGGGCGGCATGCGACCAATCACAAGCCGGGACTTCACGTAAGGAAAGAAAAGCGCGAATTTTAAACAAAGAACGCTGCCGCTTCCCTCGGTAAGGTGCAGGCTGCGTCGGAGAGGTGAGTATAGCAATATTTTTTATTTTAATTCTCTCTTTTACACATTTTTACATTAATGTTGTTTCGATACCGATACCCGATACCACAAAAGTATCGGATCTCGGTATCGGAATTCCGATACCCGCAAGTATCGGCCGATACCCGATACTTGCGGTATCGGAATGCTCAACACTAGTCATGAGTAATCCTCAGGCTGATCTCTTCATGCTGTCCTTTATCTTTCACAATCTGCTTTTGCGATGCCAGAACTTTTTTACATATAGTTCTTCCAATGCTACTTTCTTTCTCACCAGGCTGCTCCCTGTGCTCCCTTCCTCAGAGCTTCCTCACAGACTGCTCCATATATCCCCCTGCTCCCTCACAATCTGCACTCCTATTGTTCTTAGCCTCATCATTATTTTCCTCAGCAGCAGTAGCATTCTCTTTATTATCCCTTATTTTCCTTCAATGGATCAGGAGACCGACGAGGAATAGCTAAATTCTACTTGTGCATTCACAACTGCGATAGTTTTTTTGCAATTTAAACAAAATTGCCACATTTTTGCTGCAAAACACTTCTATTTTTGAAAGTATTGTTACTTTGTCACATTTTCCACACCTGCCTAAACCCTTTGCGCAGTAGTGTATATTTGTAAGTTTTGTATCATTTTACATTTGCAAAAGAGCTGTTTGATTTTTATAGGACATTGAACATGTTTTCCTGATACTTATGTTTCCTTATCATGTGTCAAAAGAGTGACATACCGTATATACTCGAGTATAAGCCGACCCGAGTATAAGCCGACCCCCCTAATTTTGCCACAAAAAACTGGGAAAACTTATTGACTCGAGTATAAGCCTAGGGTGGAAAATGCAGCAGCTACCAGTGAATTTCAAAATTAAAAATAGATGCTCCATACTGTTCATTATGGCCCCATGGATGCTCCACATAAAGCTGTGCCACATATAATGCTCTGCACTGTTCATTATGGCCCCATAGATGCTCCAGATAAAGCTGCCCCATATATAATGCTCTGCACAGTTCATTATGGCCCCATAGATGCTCCATAGAAAGCTGTGCCATATACAATGCTCTGCACCTTTGATTATGGCCCCATAGATTCTCCATAGAAAGCTGTGCCATATAAAATGCTCTGCACCTTTGATTATGGCCCCATAGAAAGCTGTGCCATATACAATGCTCTGCACCTTTGATTATGGCCCCATAGATGCTCCATAGAAAGCTGTGCCATATACAATGCTCTGCACCTTTGATTATGGCCCCATAGATGCCATATAGAAAGCTGTGCCATATACAATGCTCTGCACCTTTGATTATGGCCCCATAGATGCTCCATAGAAAGCTGTGCCATATAAAATGCTCTGCACCTTTGATTATGCCCCCATAGAAAGCTGTGCCATATACAATGCTCTGCACCTTTGATTATGGCCCCATAGAAAGCTGTGCCATATACAATGCTCTGCACCTTTGATTATGGCCCCATAGATGCTCCATAGAAAGCTGTGCCATATACAATGCTCTGCACCTTTGATTATGGCCCCATAGATGCTCCATAGAAAGCTGTGCCATATACAATGCTCTGCACCTTTGATTATGGCCCCATAGATGCTCCATAGAAAGCTGTGCCATATACAATGCTCTGCACCTTTGATTATGGCCCCATAGAAAGCTGTGCCATATACAATGCTCTGCACCTTTGATTATGGCCCCATAGATGCTCCATAGAAAGCTGTGCCATATACAATGCTCTGCACCTTTGATTATGGCCCCATAGATGCTCCATAGAAAGCTGTGCCATATACAATGCTCTGCACCTTTGATTATGGCCCCATAGATGCGAAAATCTCGGCTTATACTCGAGTATATACGGTAATTAGCGGGAAAATTTCACCCCCTGATACTTTGTAACAAATTAATATGTGCATAAAGGTAATGGATTGGTTAAAATAATCATACCTGTTTGAGGTCTTGATGTGCAGAAATCATCTTTTATTCTGTTATGGTAATGAGTTCTTCCAGGCTTCGGGACATGAGGTGCCTGGAAAAAAACTGGTCCTCCAGTCTTCATTTGAATACCAACCCCCTCCCATCAGTGCCACACTGCTCTGTGATGTGTTTGCTGCTACTTCACTGGAGACTCTTCGGCACCTGCACAGCAGAACAATGATGCCAAAGCCCATGGCAAGGTGTAAAAGGTAAGTATAAATAATCATGTGATTGCACAGACGTAGGATTCCCACCAGGTTACCACTGGTCACAGGTGTCAGCTGATGAGATTGAGAAAGATATAATAGCAGCGAGAGCATGTGAAGCTGAGTATTCACCAGCCATTGCCTGTCCATAGTAATAAAATTGTCCGTGAGATAATTAGATCAGTATTTAAGTAGTTTACATGTATTTATTGAATAAATAAATAAAAGTAAAAAATGGTGTGGTGTCCCCTCAATTCTTGATAACCAGCACAAGTAAAGCTGACAGCTGCTGGCTGAAACCCCCAGTTGTCAGCTTTATCTTGGCTGGTTATAAAAAATGGAGGGGTCCCACGCCGGTTTTAAAATTTTTTATCCCCTTGCCGACATTTGCAGTACATGTACGTCATGATTGGGAAGGATTTCCCGATTGATGAGGTACATGTACATAATGGCGATTGCCTGTGTGATAGCTGACACTCGGCTCTCAGTGCTAGGTGCGGTTCCGTTCCTATGCCGGCACTTTCACCCACTAAATTATGTGATCAAACTCGATCGCAGCATTTGGCAAGCTGGCAGAGGGGTGCAGAGGGAATAAATCCTCACTGCCCTTGGACTGGAGACCCTGCGACGTCATTGCGGGCTCCTGATTGTTGCCATGGTGACCGAATGTTATGTGCCCACGATCAGTAATTGCTGCAGGTTTATGCAGCATCAAACCTGCAGTGGCCAACTGTGACAGCATAGTGGATGGGATTTCTAGAAATACCATGTCCACTATACGTCCAGAGACACCTGTGGATCACCCACGGAGGCTGATATGTGATCTGTCTCTCCAGACCGCAGCATGTCAGTTTCACCCATACAATGTATTGGATGCGGTGAATCCACATAGTTCAGTGAACACATGCGGATTTTCCTGCTTTCAATAGAAGGTTGTGCTTTGGACGCAGTGAACATATACTGCGTCCAAAGCTCTTCTAGTTCTGGATCGTGGGCACCCGGCCTAACGATGCTGCCTCATTATAGTGAGTGCCTCCCTCAGGGGTTTCATCTGAATTACGTCACTTGAAGATTTAAAGGGAAACCCTGATTTGGGTGCTCAGCATAGAGTGCCAGATAAATGTGATCCAAATTGTTATGTGAAATGTTCCCAATAAAACCTTCAACTCAGTCCACAAAAAAATCAAGTCCCGACTCATGTCCGTCATTTGTTAATGGAAATATAGGGGGTTTCCACATTACTGGTAGCAGAAAGCTTTGGAAAGGAAAATGGCCCTCGCCCCCTCAAAAGAAATTCATCAAATTCTGTGCTCCCAAATCCAAATGACCCATTCCTTCTGACCCCCAGTGTGTCTAATCCACATTTAGCATCCACATGTTTGTTCTCTAGTGATGACAGCCTGCCTAATTTACAGGTGCATGAGCTGGGCAGAATGTATGGGCACTACAACGTGCTGGTCACTACAACAGCAATTTGCAATTTTCACTCAGCAACATCCACTGCTGCTTGTTACTGAAAAACTCCCTTTGAGTCAAAATCGTCATGACTAGAGTTGAGCGACTTTTACTTTTTTTGGATCGAGTCGGGTTTCGCGAAACCTGACTTTGTCAAAAGTCGGGTCGGGTGAAATCGGCCGATTATTGCGAAAAGTCGGGGGCCGACTGAAACACGAAACCCAATGCAAGCCAAAGGGGAATCAAAATCGGCAGTGAGTGGAGGACAGGAAAACACCTACAATGCCCATCTTAATGCCAAAAACATCAATTCTTATTACTTAAGCTTGTCAATCTTAATTTACTTTATAATAATAGTTAGGCGTTGAAAACTGGGGGTCATTTGGCTAAAGTTGTGGGGGGTAGGGCTGGCTCAAGTTATTCTTGGGCCCAGGAAACGCGGAATACATCACGGCGGTGGAGCATGGAGAGGTAAATATTTCAACTTTGCAAGTGCTGTGATCCTGAGCAAGCAGGGGGGCCCACTCGTTGGCACTGGCACAGGGCCCCTCATAGTATGGCGGTGTGTTTGACGGCGGGTGGCACCTCCCACTGGCAGAGACACTTTTGCGTACTATGAGGGGCCCTGTGCCAGTGACATCGCCAATGAATACGCCCCCCCACCTGATGAAGGAACCTGCACTTTCATCCGCATCTTCCTATTTGGTATGGTGGTATAGTATGCGGGAAGGGGAACCGGACTTTCAGCAGGGTCAGATTCTGGCTGTGTAGAGTGCAAGGGGAATGTAGTGGTCTGGGTCAATGTACCAGCAGACTCATCTAGCAGTGGCTGGGCAATGGGCAGGATGAGGAGGAAACACAGATATAGGCCCAAATAATAAAGTAAGCTAAATGCAGTTCAAAATTGGTAACAGGACTAAACAGGCGGCATTGCTTTGTTCAGTGGAGGAAAACTGTAATGAGTGGCAGACACAGTTAGTAGGCCCAAATAATAAAGTAGGCTAAATGAAGTTCAAATGTGGTAACAGGACTAAACAGGCGGCATTGCTTTGTTCAGTGGAGGAAAACTGTAATGAGTGGCAGACACAGTTAGTAGGCCCAAATAATAAAGTGGGCTAAATGTCTGCCAAAAATTGTTCATAAATAAACAGGCGACATTGCTTTGCTCAGTGTCTGAAAATTGTAATGAGTAGCAGTTTAAGTTAGTAGGCCCAAATAATAAAGTGGGCTAAATGTCTGCCAAAAAATTGTTCATAAATAAACACGTGGCATAGCTAGGTACAGGGGTGGGCTCCTCTGCTGAGTAGCAGACAGTGGTAGTAGGCGCAAAGTATTATCTGGTCTAAATGGAAGCCAGGGCCCATGTATATTTTAACTATCATCTATCATTTCAACAAATTTGTATTGGCAGTGCCATTGAAGGATTTAACAGCACAGACTACAGAGTGGTTGAGCAGGGAGAGGTAAGTATTGCAAGTGGTAGAGCACTGTTCGAGCTGGGGGGGAACACTCTCTCGTGGGCGGTGGTACTGGCACAGGGGGCCCCTCCTATTACGATGGTGTGTCTGACATTGTTTGTGCACCACCACCATCAGGGACACTTCATTGTACTATGGGGGACCCTGTGCCAGTGCCGTCGCACGGGTGCTTGCGCCAGGTGGTGACCATGGCCCTGTGGGGGAGTCAGCCCATTTAGGGAGGTACAAAAATGACATATGGTGGACATTCAGCAGCTGCAAATGGAGGAATTGGAGAAGTCAGTAAGAGGAGGCCAAAAGCAAGACATTTTTCAGGCAAGCTATGTGTCAGCAGGGGAAGGTAGGGCCAAATAATTTGAAATCCATGATTGGTTCATTTTAATGAAGGTTAGATCATCAACATTTTGGGTAGCCAGACGTGTCCTTTTTTCGGTCAGTATAAAACCAGCAGCACTGAAGACTCTTTCTGATAGCACACTAGCAGCAGGGCAAGCGAGAACCTGTAATGCATATTCTGCCAATTCAGGCCAGGTGTCTATTTTAGATGCCAGGAATCAAAGGGGAATGACCTGTGAGGGAGAACATCGATAAGGGAGGAAAAGTAGTTCGTAACCATACTGGAGAAATGCTGTCTCCTGTCACTTTGAATCGATGCAGCAGTACATGTCGTGTCAGCGGTCATTGCAAAATCACTCCACAACCTGGTCATAAAACCCCTCTGTCCAATGCCACTTCGGATTTGTGCACCTCTAACACCTCTGCCATGTTGCCCCCTACGGCTCGTGTGAGAACCATTACCGCCGCTGTGTGCTGGGAATGCCTGAACCATATGGTCTACAAGAGTTGCTTGTTTGGTAGCCAATATTTGCTCAAGGCTCTCATGTGGCATGATATTTTGTAATTTTCCTTTATATCATGGATCCAGGAGGCAAGCCAACCAGTAATCATCATTGGTCATCATTTTGATAATGCGGGGGTCCCTTTTTAGGATACGAAAGGCATACTCAGCCATGTGGGCCAATGTTCCAGGTGTCAATTCACAGCTTGTGCTGGGTTGAGGAGCACTTTCTTGCAAATCAACATCACTTGTGTCCCGCAAAAACCCTGTACCTGACCTTGCAACGCCACTAGTTTCTATTGCCCCCTGAGAAGCATCCTCCTCCAATAAATATTCATCCCCATCATCCTCCTCCTCTTCGTCCGCCACCTTATCTAGTAGAGTTCAGTGAGCAGACAATGGCTGACTGTCATCAAGGCTTCCCTCCTCCTTGGCTGGAGACGCCTGCTCCTTAATGTGCATCAAACTTTGCATCAGCAGACGCATTAGTGGGATGCTCATGCTTATGATGGCGTCATCTGCACTTTTCAGCCGTGTGCATTCCTCAAAACACTGAAGGACTTGACAGAGGTCTTGTAGCTTCGACCACTGCACATCAGACAACTACATGTCTGCCATCCAAGATCTTGGTTAAAAAAATGCCACACTACACTCATTCTACTATGGAATACCTTTTCAGGCATTGCACGCTGTGCTAATTTCACTGGATGGCCACGCTGTCCTAAAACTGCTTTTGTTTTTGACAAACGTTTTTGGCCTGATACGGGCCTGCCGGATGACAGCTGTTGCAATGTAGATGGCTGCTGCGGATCATCCTCCTCTGCTTCTGAGCTACTGGCAGTGGCACCCTCTTCCCCCAATGGCTGCCAATCTGGGTCAACAACTGGGTCATCTATCACCTCCTCTTCAATGTCATGTGCACCTTCCTCTGTGTCACCATGTAAGGTGCTATAGCGTTCGGGACGGGGCACCATAGTCTCATCAGGGTCAGATTCTGGTTCAGTACACTGCGAGGGCAATGTAGTGATCTGAGTCAATGGAACAGCATAATAATCTAGCTGTGGCTGTGCATCTGTGCACTCCATGTCCGATTCATCTTGTAATGGGCAGTTAACAATTTCCCTTTCTAACCCAGGCACGGTATGTGTAAAGAGCTCCATGGAGTAACCTGTAGTGTCGCCTGACGCATCCTTCACTTTTGGTTTGGGTGAAGGACACAAGGAAACATCTTGTTCCTGACCGGGAGCATCCACTGACGACTCGCTGCTTTTATATTTGGAACTTTCTGAAGAGGAGGCGAAAGAGCTAGAGGCTGAGTCAGCAAGGAAAGCCAAAACTTTTTCCTGCTCCTCTGGCTTTAAAAGCTGTTTTCCTACTTCCAGATAAGGGAGCCTTCGAAGCCTTGTGTAGCCAGACTACGATGCTGGCTCAACACCTCCAGCCTTAGGTGCTATTGTGCTTTTGCCACTATCACCAGATGCACCACCACCACCATCAGTACCAGCTGGCAACGACCGCCCACGGCCTCTTCCAACAGACTTCCTCATTTTTGGGAAAATGTTACCAAAATAACAACCGTTATATGGTACTGTAAAACAAGGTAGAAGATGTATATAAACTTGTTGAGAATTTAAATCTCCCTTTTTTTGGGTAGACTGAACCTAAACTCAGGCCCTGTGCATAAAACAACACAATGTAAGGTGCAGAAAGTGGCTGGCTGATATACAACAAACTAACAGGACTGAAGTATATCCACTTTGAGAATTTGAATCTCACTTTTTTTGGGGGGGAGACTGAACCAAAACTCAGGACCTGTGCATAAAACAACACAATGTAAGTGGCAGAAAGTGGCTGGCTGATATACGACAAACTAACAGGACTGAAGTATATCCACTTTGTGAGAATTTGAATCTCACCTTTTTTTTTGGAGACTGAACCAAAACTCAGGCCCTGTGCATAAAACAACACAATGTGAGTGGCAGAAAGTGGCTGGCTGATATACAACAAACTAACAGGACTGAAGTATATCCACTCTGTGAGAATTTGAATCTCACTTTTTTTTGGGGAGACTGAACCAAAACTCAGGCCCAGTGTATAAGGCCTGTTTCACACGTCAGTGGCTCCGGTACGTGTGGTGACAGTTTCCTCACGTACCGGAGACACTGACACACGTAGACACATTAAAATGAATGTGTCTCTGCAGATGTCAGTGATTTTTCGCGGACCGTGTGTCCGTGTGCAAAACACGGAGACATGTCCACGTTTCTCCGGCAGCACAGTCCTCAAAACGTCCCGCACACGTGCACATGGAGAACAGTGTGCACTCTCCTCCGTGTGCACGTACCGCCGCAGGAGAAACAGAGCTAGAGTTAAGCGCTGTCCCCTGCTTTTGGTGCTGAAGCCGGCATTCATTCCTTCTCCAAGCAGCGTTCGCTGGAGAGAAGGAATGTAAAATCAAGTTGTTTTTTTTTTTTGTTGAGAATAAGGTTCGGGGTCACCTCCCGCCTCCTACCCATATGGGTGGAGCTTCATATTCATCCCTGTAATGAGCGGTACCACGTGACCGCTCACACAGGACAAGCTGCCGGCGCTGAGAGGAGACATCGCGGGAGCCCGATGAGTATTTTAATGCAAATGGGCGGGCGCGCAGGGGGTGGGAGGTGGGAGGTGACCCCGAACTTTATTCTTAACAAAAAAAATAAAAAACCCTTGATTTTTCATTCCTTCTCTCCAGCGAACGCTGCTGGGGAGAAGGAATGAATGCTGGGTTCAGCACCAAAAGCAGGGGACAGCGCTTAACTCTAGCGCTGTCTACTGCACGGTCCGTGTGGTCCTCAGTCGGCACACGGGCGGCACATGGCCACCGCACGTGTGCCACACTGATGTGCCACTTGAGCACATGGACACACGGACACGGATAACTTCGGTACCGGAATTATCTGGATGTGTGAGACTGGCCTAACACAACACAATGTAAGTGGCAGAAAGTGGCTGGAAGATATATGAAAAAATACAAGGACTGTAGTACAATTTCAATCTCCCTACAATGATCTCAGGACAAGTATGACAGCAATAAAAAGGACTGCTGCACACAAAAGTGTGGATAAATAAACAAGATAACTGTGCAGAAAGGAGCAACAGGATTTTTGCTTTTAAAAAAGCAGTTGGTTTGCACAGCAGCGTGCAAACAGCATTACAGCTATCAGGGAGCCTTATAAGGCAGCCTAATAAGCTACAGAGCTGATGCACAAAAATATAGCCTCCACTGTCCCTGCAAAAAAAAGGTGGTGTTGGACAGTGGAAATCGCTACAGCACAAGCAGTTTGGGGGTTAATCTTCCCTCCCTAACTATATCCCTTCTTCTGATGAAGCTGCAGCAACCTCTCCCAATGCTAAGATCGGCAGAAGTAAGATGGCGGTTGCCGTGCACGCCCCTTTATAGCCCCTGTGACACCGCAGAAAGCAAGCCAATCACTGTCATGCCCTTCTCTAAGAAGGTGGGGACCGAGACCAATGTCATCACGCTGCCCGCACTCTGCGTCCTCCTTCATTGACTGAAAAATGGCGCTGAAAGCATCATATGGAATGCGACTTTTGCGCGCAGATTGCCGACCTCATGGCCGATCCCACACTAGGATCGGGTCGGGTTTCATGAAACCTGACTTTGCCGAAAGTCGGCGATTTTTGAATTTGTCCAATCCATTTCGCTCAACCCTAGTCATGACATCTGTTGATAAATTCTCAAAGGGGTACAATTTCCAAAGTGGGGTCACTTGAGGGGGGTTCTCTTCTAGCACTTAGGGGCTCAGTGTATGGAGTCCACAAACTATTCTAGGAAATTCTGTGCTCCAGGAGGCCTCCTGTATAACATTACTGCTTAGTCATACAGCGAGATTAGGGAGAGATGGAGTCTCACCATATGGTGAGCAGTACTGTACAGCCACATTTGGAGTATTTCTATATTCAGCAGAAATTGAGGGACACATTTTGGTGCCATTTTTACCCATCTCCCCTAGTAAAATCTGGGGCTAAAACAAAATTTTGGTTGTAAAAATGTAATTATTTTTTTCTCCCTTTCCCAATGGTATAGAATTCTGTGACTCACCTGTGGTGTCAATATAATCACTGCCTCCCTAATTGAATTCATTTAGAGGTGTAGTTTGTAAAATGGGGTGTCTTAAGGGGGGGTTCTGCTCTTCTGGCACCTCATGGGCTCTTCCAATGTGACACCCTCAAACCAGTCCAGCAATATGTGAACTCCAATATGGTGCTTATTCCCTTCTGAACATTCCATTGTGCCTCAAATGTAGTTCTTGACCAAATATGGGATATCAGTGTACTCAGTAGAAATCGAGCAACAAATTTTGGGGTTCGTGTTATCCTTATATCCTTACAAAAATAAAAAATGGGGCTAAAATATTATTCTTGTGATTTTTGTAAAAATTTTCACTGCCATATGTTATAAACGTTTGTGAAGTAGCTGGAAGATCAAGGTGCTCACCACACATCTAGGGAAGTTTCCAGAGGGGTCTAGTTTCCAAAATGGCATCACTTGTCAGGGGTTTCCAGTGTTTAAGCACATCACGGGCTCTCCAAAAGCAACATGGCATCCAGTAATTATTCCAGCAAATTTTGCATTAAAAAAGTCAAATGGCGCTCCTTCCCTTCCAAGCCCTGCTGTGCGCCCAAATAGTAATTTCCCCCACATATTGGGTATCGGCATACTCAGAAGAAATTGCACAACAAATTTTATGTTTCAATTTCACTTGTTACCCTTGTGAAAATACAAAATTTGGGGATAAAAATCATTTTTTGTGGGGAAATTTTTATTTTTTTATTTTCACGGCTCAATGTTATAACTTCTGTGAAGCATCTGGTGGTTCAAGGTGCATATCACACATCTAAATAAGTTCCCTGAGGGTTCTATTTTCCAATATGTTGTCACTCTTTGGCAGTTTCCACTGTTTAGGCAATCAGGGGCTCTCCAAACACAACGTGGAGTCTGCTAATCCAGCAAATTTTACATTCAAAAAGTCAAATGGCACTCTTTCCCTAATGAACCCTGCTGTGTGCCCAAACACTGGTTTTCTCCCACATATGGGGTATCGTTATGCTCAGAAGAAATTGCTCAAGAAATTTTAAGGTCTGAAGTAAAATTTTTGTGACAAAACATTATATGTTCATTTTTTCCTTCCACATTCCAAAAATTACTGTGAAGCACCTCAAGGGCTAATAAATATCTTGGATTTGGTTTTGAGCATCTTGAGGAGTGCAGTATGTAGATTGGTGTCACATTTGAGTACTTTCTGTTATATAGGCCCCTCAAAAGTCACTTCAAATGTGATGTGGTCCCTAAAGAAAAATGTTTTTGTAAATTTTGCTGGAAAAATGAGAAATTGCTGGTCAAGTTTTAACTAGAGATGGGCGAACCCGAACAATAAAGTTCGGCGTCTGTACCGAACACCTACTGTTCGGGCATGGACACGGAACACGGATTTCACCAGGAAGTCCGTGTTACTGTTTGGGTTTGGTGCCCCTAACATCGGGTGTTTTCATGCACACGACGGTGCAGCAAACACTGATTCTGATTGGTGGAAAAATCATTACTGCCGGTCAGACAGCCACAGTTCCCATGCTGTCAAATGACAGTTCACAGTTGTGATCGGAGGTAAAAGTTTAACTTCCAGTCACTGGCGTCAGCTGATGGGACTGCTGCTCTCATCAACCTACACCTGCTGTCGCTAATAACAGCGAGAGCAGGCACGTTCCCCTGTATTTTTGATAACCAGTCAGGCAAAACTGACAGTTGCAGGCTGCAACCGTCAGCAGTCAGTGTTAACAAGGCTGGTTGTGAAGAATGGAGGGATCCTCACGCTGTTTTTTTAATTATTTAAATAAATGATTAAAAAACAGCATGGGGTCCCCTCCATTTTTGATAACCAGCCTTGGTAAAACAGACAGCTGGGGGCTGGTATTCTCAAGCTGGTAAGTGGCCATTGATATTGTCCCACCGGCAGCTTAAAAATAGCAAGCCGCAGCTGTCCAGAAAAGGAAAATCTTTTAGATGGGAACCCACAGCTTTTTAAAAAAAAAATTATTTAGAGTGCAGGCGCTGGCTGATCAAAACTCCAAACAGACTCCGCCCGCTCAACCTGTTATTAGCATGAGAACGTGGCTGCATGTGACAGGTGGTAACCTGAATGACATCACCGCAGGTCACATGCAGTCACATTCTCACGCTCAGGTCAGTGTGTCCTGGATGCAAGGCTGAGCAGTCGCATCATGCCACTGCTCAGCAATGCATCCAGATGTAGCAAAGTCCATGTTTTGGGTCCATTCATAGATACTAGGTGTCCAGTTTGAACCCCGAACTTTACTGATCGGGTTCGCCTGTCTCTAATCACAATGTCTTTTATTCCATCCATGTCAACGAACCACTATTTCTACAAATATAAATAGCGAGTGTTATCTATAATCCTTCATTTTGCGATCTTTATTTCTAAAGTGAACTTAAATGTGTGCATTTTGAGCACATCTACCAATACAATTCCATTGTCTTGTGATATTAAGGATTACTAAATCATGTTTAACAATAAATGAATGCCTTACAAAGCGTAATGCATCAACAAATGGTTCCTGGGGACTTTAATGGGAAGTTGTTAAAGCAGAGTTCAAGAAAAATAGAGGAAAATGTATTCTTGTATTAATCTTATAAAAAGAGCAATCATTTTTCAGTGTATCATGGGACACTTTAAAGAGAATGACTGGAAAAATCATGCTATTTCCTTTGTGACCGCCTAAAACCTTTAACTGATTAGTGTCACTGACATAATGTTGTCATAGCAACTGTACACTTTTACTGAAAAGAAACAAAATATAGATTGACTTGAAACCACTAAAACTTACCGTAGATATTTACACTGCAGTCAATTCATATCAGGCATTTGTGAATGTCTATTTAAAGTGAAGATCCACTTTTCTGAAGCCTTGAAAAATTTGCAAACTACAAGTTCTTATTGGCCATATGAAACAAAGTCAATGAAAATATTTTAGTTTCAGTAATTTAAAAGGAACGTAACAGGTGATATATGCTTTACAAACCATGGACAGCATGTATCAGCCACTGGCTGTATGGTCACAGCCATGCATGTTTGTTTCTGAAATGCTGCAGTGTTTCAGAGAAAACCATACTTTTAATTGCTGCCAGGGACTGAGCCACACTGTGCACTAGTCGTATAGGTGGGTCTCGACAGTTTCGCTTTTCCCACTGACAGTGACTGACAAGTATTTGCCTAAATGCGAATGTAGGCAGAAGCTTGTCACTCATTTTAAGCAGGCGGGCAGAAGGTGCCTGGGACTTTCCTGTTCGACTAGTGCACAATGCAGTTCGGTACCTAGCAGTTACTAAAAATGAATTTCAGGAATAAACTTATGTGACTGTGATCGTACAGAGCGTGACTGATACAAGCTGCCCAATGTCTGATTTAATGTCTAAGTCTTGGTGCTTAGTGAGGCCAAAAACTCTTTCTGCCCCATATGACGATACTAGTATAATAAATGATTTCTTTATTTCACTAATTGTATTGTCTCCCTGTAACTCCTACCTTTCTTTTCACAACTGTTGTCTTTCATGTGCAATTAAAGGTGTATAGATTTAGACAAAGTGCTCTCGGAGTGCAGCTTTTAAGTGCACATTAGAAATATACCAAAAATGTCCTAGATGTTACCGGAAGGTATTATTCACTTATCTGCATGTGTTACATCTGTCAAGTGTGAATATATCTTTGCTAATAACTATTTGTTCCTGTGTTTACTTCTAAATGATCACATTTTTTTTCTCTCACTGGATTTTATGGTCTTATTCTGCCCAGAATGGGTGTTTCTGTGTGGTATCTTGCTAAAGCTATGCTCACACTTGCATACCGGGGCTATGCGGATGGATGCGGACTTCCTCTGTTAAGCTCCACCCACTTCCATGCTTCTTCCATTTAGGTCCACCTACTTCTGCATGCGTCCTGTGTACCTATCTTTAACATTGGGTATGCAGGACATGTGGAGCTAAACGGAAGAAATGCGGAAGTGGGTGGAGCTTAACGGAGGAAGTATGCAGCCCTCCGTAGCTCAGCCGAACACTAATGTGAATGTAGGATAATTGGTTAATCATTCCACAAGTCAAATTGGCCTAACATCCCAGCAGACACTTCCGACATATACAGATCTGGCTTAGAGAGAGCACATGTGCAATATATTTCTAAGTGCAAAATTTTCGTAGTGTCTCACCAGTTAAAAATGTCACATGGACAGAGAAGAAAGCAGGTAAGCTGTGTCTGACATTTAAACAACCATGTCTCTTGGTCAGTTTTACTACACTATTTTTTCTGTATCTTGGCTTCATTTATGTTGTAGCTGCTGCTTTCTTTCATCTCTACTGCCATTTTACACATACTGTACACACTCTCCTCATCAGCCCCTCCCTTATCCCCTCTCCCATGTACAACATGAAGGCTTTACTGACTCAATCACTCCAAACCATCCACTACCAGCGTACAGCACACAAAATGCTCACATAAAACATTGAAGCAACTGATCTTTCTCTTTTTTTCTCTTTCTCCTACTCGCAGGCGGCTTCTCTCCCAACCTCTGTCCTCCTTCCACCAGGATATATAACTCTCATCCTGCAACACTTAGAAACATTTCCAATCTTATAAATCTTCATTGTAGACATTTCTCTCTTTGACATCCACACCGTTAAGGCCCCGTCACACATAGCGATTTACCAACGATCACGACCAGCGATACGACCTGGCCGTGATCGTTGGTAAGTCGCTGTGTGGTCGCTGGGGAGCTGTCACACAGACAGCTCTCTCCAGCGACCAACGATCAGGGGAACGACTTCGGCATCGTTGAAACTGTCTTCAACGATGCCGAAGTCCCCCTGCAGCACCCGGGTAACCAGGGTAAACATCGGGTTACTAAGCGCAGGGCCGCGCTTAGTAACCCGATGTTTACCCTGGTTACCAAAAAAAAACAAACAGTACATACTCGCCATCTGATGTCCGTCAGGTCCCTTGCCATCTGCTTCCTGCTCTGACTGAGTGCCGCCGTACAGTGAGAGCAGAGCGCAGCGGTGACGTCACACCGCTGTGCTGTACTTTCACTTTCACTTTGCGGTTCTCAGTCAGTGTGGGAAGCAGACGGCAAGGGACCTGATGGACATCAGATGGTGAGTATGTACTGTTTGTTTTTTTTTACATTTACGCTGGTAACCAGGGGCCGCGCTTAGTAACCCGATGTTTACCCTGGTTACCAGTGAAGACATTGCTGGATCGGTGTCACACACACCGATTCAGCGATGTCAGCGGGACCTCAAGACCAAAAAAAGGTCCAGGCCATTCCGACATGACCAGCGATCTCGCAGCAGGGACCTGATCGCTGGTACGTGTCACACATAGCGAGATCGCTACTGAGGTCGCTGTTGCGTCACAAAACTTGTGACTCAGCAGCGATCTCGCTAGCGATCTCGCTATGTGTGACGGGGCCTTTAGACTCTTCAAACCCTTCTTCCTGTGAGTGGGAAGTGGTTGCGTATCACTCTCTGGGTTCTTCCTATAAGTTTTTGGAACACTTTGCCACCTGGCTTCCACACTTTATATCCTATGACATTTCCACTCTCATCATGGGGGACTTTAACATTCCCATTGATGATTCACTCTCCCTGTCTGTCACTCATCTTCTTTCTCTAAACTACTTCTTTGGCCTTTCATAGCTTACTAACTCTCCTAAGCATGCAGATGGGAATGGACCTGGTCTTCTTTCAGTTTTGCTCAGTGCATGATTTTACTAACTCCCCTCTCTGACCACAAACCTTCTTTACTTCTCTATCAAGAACTGTCTCCAAAGAAAGTAGAATTCGGTCCCAGGAGCGCAGAAGGAATACTCGGACACCAGTTCAACGGTTACCACCGTCTTCATCAGGTGGACACCTGATGAAGATAGTGTTAACCGTTGAAACGCGTTGTGGCTTAAATAATACCTGGTGTCCGAGTATTCCTTCTGCGCTCCTGGGACCGAATTCTACTTTCTTTCTTCTTGTGTCCTCCATCGGAGGTGTTCGGCTGGAAGCTGCGGGGGACTCTGCAATTTGGTTCTCTTTCCCTCCCTCCCTGGGTCTACTCTTGGCGCTCCACCACCAAACCACCTAATACTGAATTTCATAAGAACTGTCTCCACACCCAGGGCATCCCCACTTATCACACATATAGAAATCTACATGCTTATTTCCCCCCTCTCCTGTCCAGACTAAGCGTTGTTGCATTATACTAATTCATTGCAGAGTGCCTTAGATAAAGTAGCTACACTTCACACGCAGAAAGACCTAACACAGACAGTGGCAATCCTGACACATTGCAAACACGTTTTCTTCAACATTGCTCAGTGTGTGCCGAGCATCGGTGGAGAAAATTATTTTCAGCAGAAGACTTTATCCACTATAAGTTCATGCTCAAAAATTATAACTCTACTCTCCATCTGGCTAAAGATTACTTTGACGCTCTCATCATATCACTAGCCAACAATCCAAAATGACTCTTCGAAACATTTCACTCCCTCCTTAGCTCTAAAGTACAGGCCCCGGTCACCAATCTCAGCACTGACAATCTGGCCTCTTATTTCCTACAAAAATCAACCACATACATTTGGACATTTTTGCACAATATCCTCAGAGCCTGGATCCCCTTCCCTCTTGCAACTCAAGCTTGCTTTTAATCTTCAAGTCTGTCACAGAAAAAGTGACCAGGCTCCTTGCTTATTCTTGCCCTACAACTTGCATAAGTGTCTCTATTCCCTCACATTTCCCCTAGTCACTCTCCCAAGCTGTCACTATCTAATTAGAATATTTAACTTCTCTTTTTTCCAGTATATTTCCCTCTTCATGCAAACACGCCATCATAACCCCTTTACTTTAAAAAAAAAATCCCCATACAGAACTGTGTTGCTAGCTACAGACATGTCTTTAAGCTTCCCTATATCTCTAAATTACTGGAACTCTTGGTTTACTCTTGTCTGATCCACTATCTCTCAGATCACTCTCTTCTTGACCCTTTACAATCTGCTTTCCACTCTCTATACTCTAGGGAAACTACCCTTACTAAAGTCTCCAATGACCTATTAGCAGCAAAATCCAACAGCAACTACTCCCTACTGTTTCTCCTGGATCTCTTTGCCGCATTTGACACTGTGGATCACCAGCTCCTCTTCACTATGCTCCTCTCTATCAGTCTCAGGGATAGCTCTCTTCTGGTTCTCCTCCTACATCGCTGACCTCTCTTTCACTGTATGTTTTGCCGGCTCTTACTCTTCTCCTCTTCCTCTTACTATCAACGTTCCTCAAGGCTCAGTTCTAGGCCTCCTCCATAATCAGATTGGGATTACAGTGCTATCTCTATGTTGATGACATCCAATTATACACCTCTTCTGACATTACCACCACCTTAATACAAAATACCAGGAATTGTCTGTCCACTGTTTCTATCATTATGTCCTCTCTCTATTTGAAAGTGAATCTCTTGAAAACTGAACTTCTTGTGTTTCCTCCCCTACAAACTTATCTATACCCATTATTGCAATTACTTTGGGTGGTTCAATCATAGCTCCCAAGCAGCACGCTCACTGTCTTGGGATCATATTTGACACAGAACTTTTCTTTAATCCCTATATCCAATCACTCACTAGCTCATGTTACCTGGTCTTAAAAAATCTCTAGAATCCGACCTTTTCTCACCTTTGAAACTGCAAAAACTCTTACTATCAGTCCTATGCATTCTCATCTGGACTACTGCAACTCTTTACTGATCGTTCTTCCTCTATCCCATCTTTCTCCTCTCTAACTCATCCGTAATGCTGCAGCCAGGGTCATATTTCTGTCCAGTAGCTTCACCGATGCCTCCACCTTGTGCCAGTCATGACACTAATTGCCCATCTGCTACAGAATACAATTTTATCTTATCTCTCTCACACACAAAGCTCTTCACAGTTCTGCACACCCCAATATCTCATCCCTCATTTCTGTCTGTCACCCTACCTGTGCCCTCCATTCTATAACTGATCTAAGACTATTGACCAGCAATTTTTATTTTTCCAATGAAATTTACAAAACAATTTTTTTTTAGGGACCACATCACATTTGAAGTCACTTTGAGGGACAGAAAATGCCCAATAGTTATGCCACTTTAAAAACTGAACCACTCAAGGTGCTCAAAACCACTTTCAATAAGTTTATTAGCCTTTCAGGTGCTTCACAGGAATTTTTGGAATGTGGAGAAAAAAATGAACATTTAATTTTTTTTCATCAAAACTTTACTTCAGATCCAAAATTTTTTATTTTGACAAGGGTAAAAGGAAAAAATGGACCCCAAAATTTGTTGAGTAATTTTTCTTGAGCATGCCGGTACCCCTTATGAGGGCGAAAACCAATGTTTGGGTGCACGGCAGAGGTTGGAAGAGAAGGACTTTAGACCATTTGACTTTTTGAATGTAAAGTTTGCTGGTACAATTGGTGGACGCAATGTCGCACTTGGAGAGCCACTGATGTGCCTAAACTGTGAAAATCCCTTACAAGTGACACCATTTTCGAAGCCAGACTCCTAAGGTAACTTACTGTATGTAGATGTGTGGTGATCACATTGAATCTTTAGATGCTAAAGAGAATTTTATAATGTTGAGCCGTGAAAATAAAAAATGGACATTTTCCCCACAAATATGGTTTTAGCCCCAAATGTTGCATTTTCATAAGGGTAACAGGAAAAATTGTACCATAAAATTTGAACTGCAATTTCTCCTGAGTACGCTGATACCCTCATATGAAGCCATATGAAGGCTCAGAAGGGAAACACCATCATGTGACTTTTTGAATGTAAAATTTCCTGGAATCATTAGCGGACGTCATGCCCCGTATCACGAAGTGACTGTCCAAGCGTGACACGACCCAACGGGTGGTCGGTCACAAAACAGCGAAACTCACAAGGGAACACCGGGGACACAATAACAATGGTGGGCTCTGCGATAAGGTACGGGGAAATGGGCACTTCCTGCACTCTCCTAAGGATGTGCCCTAATCTTCCTCATGTCCCTATACAGGTTCTTTCAACCTGTCACCGAGCCGGATACCTCAGCCCTCGCTCGCCCTGAACCTATCCCTGGGTAGGGAATTGGCGAGTGAGAACACTGGACCCACCTCTGCACTAATAAAACACCAAGGGAAGGATATGCAAATTGCCTCTTCTGAGAAAAAGAGGGAAACCAGATGTCACGGCCACTCCTTCCGCTCATACGTACCCGCTGCACAGTGCTCCTCCTGCAGGCGCGCGTCATCTCCTTCATTCTTCTCCACTCCCTGGTTCTCGTCGGGTACGTGTGCGCACCGCCCACTCCAGCACTTCCTCTTTCTGATTTACAGGCACAATGTATCTCCTCTCTGTGATCCTGGAGGACCGTGACCCGGAAGTCCTCCAGCACTCCATGTATATAAGGCGATTCCTTCCTCTGCTCCTTGCCTGTCTGTCTTTTGTGCTTCTGTGACTCACGTCCACCTTTGTCTTTGCACTGCCTGTTTTGAGTCTCCACTCTGTCCAGCCAGTTCAGCTTCTCTGTCTCTCCCAGGCTTCCTTGTCTCCTCGTCCAGTCCAGCCCTCCCAGTGTCCTCTCCGTACTCTGTTAGTCTGGTGTCTCTGTCCTGTCCTGCTTCCTTTGTGTCTTCCCCTTCGCAGTGCTCCTTTGGTCTCGCCTGTACCCAGCTCTTATCTAACTGTACTTCATCTTACCCTGCTCTGTCCGTCCTACGCCTAGCTTCTCTATTTTGTACCTCCTACTACCTGTCTCCGGGTTCCAGCTTCTGTGGCAATAGTCTCCCTTGGGTCTGCCCCTAACGCTCCCTGTATAGGGGGTGGTCTACCTGGTCAGCTCACACTTGGGAGGTTCGTTGATGTGGATCTGCGGGTCCACCCCAGGTATTCCAAAAGATCTCACAATAGGACTGCACTCGGATGACATCTGAGTGCAGTCTGATTTTCACACCAGATCTGCCACAGATCCAAAGATAGATCGTGACAACCCGTTTGGAGAATCCCCAATGTGCCTAAGCAATGGAAACCCTCCACAAATGACCCTATTTTGGAAACTAGGCCCCTCAAAGAATGTATTTAGATGTGTGGTGAGCATCTTGAACCTCCAGGTGCTTCACAGAAGTTTATAACATTGAGCTGTGAAAATAAAAAAAATCAAATTTTCCCCACAAAAAATGTTCTTTTGGCCCCACATTCAGCATTTTCATAGGGGTAACAGGCAAAATTGCACCATACAACTTATTGTGCAATTTCTCCTGAGTATGCTGATACCCCATATGTGTGGAAATACTACTTTTGAGGCACAGTGCAAAGCTCAGAAGGAAGAATTGCCATATTTGAGTTCAGATTTTACTAGAATGGTTTGCGAGTGGCATGTTACATTAGCAAAGTCCTTGAGGTGCCAGAACAACAGAAACTCCCTATATATGAACTCATTTTACAAAGTACACTCCCTAATGAATACCTCACAGAATCTTATACCACTGAGCGGTGAAGAAAGAATAAATTACAAAAGTTTTAAAACATTTTTAAGGGCTAATAGAAATGTTTTTTTCACAGCAAACTGAGGTCCAGTTTTTCTTGATTTCATCAATACCCTACTTGTAATCGGGAAATATTTTTCAGGCACAATGCAATGCTCAGAAGGCAAGGAGCACCTAATTTTACTGTTATGGTTTGCACATACCATGACCCACTGGGGAAGCCTATGAGGTGCTAGAATAGCAGAACCCCCCATACGCAGCTCCATTTTACAAACTACACCTCTCAATGAATTCATCTAGGGGTGCAGTGATTGACACCACGGGGTGTGTTGCAGAATTTTAAACCATTGGTCAATGAAGAATAAATAATTTTTTACCATCAAAATTTAGTTTTAGCCCCAGATTTTACATTTCCACACACGAATTAGGTAAAAATGCCACCATAATTTATCCCACAATTTCTACTGAATGTGGCAATACCCCATATGTGGCTGTACAGTACTCCTTAACCATACAGAGAGAATTGAGAGGAACGGAGGGCTATTTGCCTCCTGGAGCGCAGACTTGCCTAAACCAATTTGCTGACTCAATATACAGAGCCCCTAACTGCTAAAAGAGCAGAATCCCCCCCCCCCCAAATGACCCCATTTTGGAAATTATACCCCTTGGGAGTTTATAGGTGATTTTGACACCATGTGTATCTTCCAGAAACAAGCAGCAATGAATGTTGTTGAATGAAAATTCCAAACTGCTGTTGTAGTGACCAGTACGCTGTAGTGACCAGTACATTGCAGTCACCAGTACGTTATGCTCAGCCCGTGCTTCTGGAGACATGCACCCGTAAGTTAGGCGGGCTCTCATCACTTCAGAAATGCCAGACATGTGGATGCTATATATGGTTTAGGTACACTGTGGGGCTCAGAAGGGAGGGGGCATTTTGATTTGGGAGAGGAGAATTTGCTGAAATTCTTTTGAAGGGTGAGGAGCCATTTCGTTTTTTCAGAGACTTTGTACTACCAATAAAATGGAACCCCCTCATATTTCTGTTGACAGACCTAAATGGGGACTTGCTTTTTTTGTGGATTGAGTTGAAGCTTTTATTGGGAACATTTTACATAATGTTTGGGATCACATTTATCTGGTGCTCTACGCTGACCATTTACTTTGGGGTTTCCATCTAAATCTCTGAGTGACGTGATTCAGATGAAACCCCCGAGGGATGCATTCATTATAATGAGGCAGCAGAGTTACTCTGAACTCCGTCTGGCCTCTGTTCAGTTGTATCCTTCTTTTCAGAAGTGCACAAAACTGCGGCCGACGGCGCTTTTAGGCAATCCTAAAATGATGGACACCACCAGATCACAGGTCAGACGGCATCCACAGTGCCTTTATCTGCCTCATTGCAGGGAATCTTCTGTTGAGAATCATCTTTCAGAGATTTATATGGAAACCCCGATGTAAGCAGTGTAAGCAGGGATAAATGTGTGCCAAGCCTAACTGCAATCTTTGGGAGGCAGAATGAAAAACGTACGATATTTATTTATAACCTTCTTTTTGACTGTGCTTTATTGCATTTTTTGTTCAGTGGTATGATGATAGAGCATATTTTTTTTGTCTTGTTTAGTATGTATTTATTTTATAGTGTTCACTGAAGAGGTTAACTAGTGGGACAGTTTTATTGGTCAGGTCGTTCCAGAAGCAGAGATATCAAATGTCGACTTTTTTTTTCATACAAACATTTATTTATGGGTACAATAGCTTATGATTTTTTTCTTATTTTTTAAATCTTTTAAAAATATTTTTACAATTATCTTTATTTTAGTTTACTTTCTTTTCAACTTTGTTCCACTATGGAACTATCATTTTTGAAGGCTGATCATTTGTATAGCATGGGGATGCAGCAGCAAAACTGCGCTATGCAAACTGTCAGGTCTGCACTGGCAGATAAAGTTGATGATCATGCTCTGAGCATGATCTAGCAACTTTACTAGCTCTGGTAATCCAGAGGTCGACATTGGGTTACCATGGCAAAGATCGGAACCCTGCATCATGCTGCAGGCTCTCCAATCATAGACCACAGGCTGCCTGCTCCCAGAATGCTGAAATTGCTTTCCAGGTACTTAGTGTCAGGTGTCAGCTGTCAGAATCAGCTGACACCAAATGGCAATTGCAAGCGCACAGCCTGTGTGCATGCATGATCACGTGGACGTAATGTTCCGTGTCAATAAGTACCAGGACGCTTAGACATATTATTAATGACTATGTCTGTGAGGGGTTAAATGATATGGAATAAATGAGAAACCCAAGCAGACATATGTAAGTAAAAAATTATGAAATGGGTAATATAATATAGAAACTATGAAAATTATTTAAAACAACAGCTATATCGGGACTGGTGCTATATGAACACAACATTCACATTTCCACTCTGTACTTGTCATTTTAAATCCTTGCACATTCATTACATTTTGCTGCTAATACATCAATATTTGCTATAAGAGATTTGAAGCTGACTGTTCAGTGATATTGGATGGTGCCCAGATGTTGGGTGTGCTGCAAATGGTGGTCTATTAGATCACAATTTATAATTTACTAGTACACATGTAGGATAGTGTACAGTTGATTGGATGTCTTGTTGTAAAGATTACATTTTATGATTTTGCCAAATTGGCTGAGCTCTTTCTATGATGGTGTAATAATTATAGGGGATAACTCAGGAGACTCTTTGCGTGGAACAAGACAACTACAGGGCACAGTTTTATAAGTGGTAAAGTCTATATTATCACACGGTGATTCAAACAGGTGCAGAGAGAAACTCAAGTCCACAACACTTGGTGCAAATATCAAATGCAGCTCAGCAGTCTATAGGAAACTTCAGAGGAAAATGCAATCATGCAGAAAGTCTATGAAGCACAATTATTCTTGAGGATACTTGACACGAATAAGTCCTTGCTTAGTCCAAAACACATATAGATATGCTTATAAGGCAGTTCAAATAACATCTTAGCTCAACCAGGGAGGTCTGGGTAATAGTCTCAGGTTCTTGCAGAGCAGAAACAGCTTGCATGTCCAGCAAATGCAGATGGAAGTAAACACGAGCAGCAGATGAAGGAGGATTACTGGAACTGGTGTATGCAGCAGGAACTCAGAGCAGAGTAGCAGGATCACCACACAGGTTCACAGGAGCAGGTATATAGCAGGGAGTCACCAGAGGTCAGGAGCTGGATGCAAGGCAGAATACTCTAGCACAGACTGAAGGCTGGGGTGGAGTTTTATAGCAGGAAGACACAGTGCACATTAGACCAAAGATGCCATCTTGGAAAAGGGCAGTAATACACAAAAAGGTAATAAAAACTGTTCAGAGTCCTGACAGATGGTGTGATCACTTATTCTTGTTTAGAGCTGTGCAGAGCTGATAGTGTTGTATGCGTGATTTCATGTACTTGTCAGACTAGGTGAAATGGCCAACCCGGTTAGGAGAATATCTACTTATGTCCATCATTGTTTTCAGAATCTAGAGTCTACAATTCTCAGTGATACAATCAATGACAGGTCAGGGATTTCCATTGATGTAAATGTCACCTTCTAATGCATATGCACTGACATATTAAGTGGAAATACATTGCTTTCGAAAAGTAGTCCTTTGTCACAGGAATATAATTGTAAGTGAAAATCCCTTTACATACTGTTAATAGCCTAGTTATGCCATCCTATTATATTCACCCAGCTTGTATGTTGTGAACACAATGATAACGGCAAAGAGCTTCTTCACATGTATACGTACTCTGAAGTAAATTCACACTGTTTTGCATAGTGCAAATTCCTACACATCCTTACAGTTCTTCAATTATTTATGCCTGGATTTAATTGTTTCACTTCAATACAATTGTGCATTCTTTCATTATAATTAGGAATTCCAGAGCTTGAGTATAGATGTGCCAAATGTTTAAATCCACTTGGTTTTGCATCAGCTGCATTTGTCCTCTTAGCATTCTGAAACAAAAACTTGAATTTCTTTAAAAAAGGATAATAACCCCTAGGTTTAAAATTTGGTCACTAATTTATTGAATGCCCATCATAAGATTAGACAGCATGTCCTTGGGGCTGCTGTGACACAAACAACAGAAGGTGTTGCATATAAATTGGGATATTTTGCTTCAAACCTTTTTCTGCAAATAAGAAATGTCTGCTTCTTTCTTAACATTTCCCTGGGGATTCAGCTTACAACACTAAAGTGCATGATGTGCTTATCCCCTAATTTGCGAGGTAATCTTCCTGTCTGTTTAAAAAAAGTAGAAAAGCAGGTAGCACTCCAATATTTACCAAAAAATAAAGTGGGCTTTATTTAGCCCATACAGTGCCTTGCGAAAGTATTCGGCCCCAGGAACTTTTCAACCTTTTCCCACATATCATGCTTCAAACATAAAGATACCAAATGTAAAGTTTTGGTGAAGAATCAACAGCAAGTGGAACACAATTGTGAAGTTGAAATTTATTGGTTATTTTAAATTTTTGTGGAAATTCAAAAACTGAAAAGTGGGGCGTGCAATATTATTCGGCCCCTTAAACTTTCATTGCAGCAAACTCACTCCAGAAGTTCATTGTGGATCTCTGAATGATCCAATGTTGTCCTAAATGCCTAATGATTTTAAATATAACCCACCTGTGTGTAATCAAGTCTCCATATAAATGCACCTGCTCTGTGATAGTCTCAGGGTTCTGTTTGAAGCACAGAGAGCATCATGAAGACCAAGGAACACAACAGGCAGGTCCGTGATACTGTTGTGGAGAAGTTTAAAGCTGCATTTGGATACAAAATGATTTCCAAAACTTTAAACATCCCAAGGAGCACTGTGCAAGCGATCATATTGAAATGGAAGGAGTATCATACCACTGCAAATCTACCAAGACCCAGCCGTCCCTCTAAACTTTCATCTCAAAAAGGAGAACACTGATCAGAGATGCAGCCAAGAGGCCCGTGATCACTTTGGATGAACTGCAGAGATCTACAGCTGAGGTGGGACAATATGTCTATAGTGCAACAATCAGTCGTACATTGCACAAATCAGGCCTTTATGGAAGAGTTAAACTAAGAAGAACCCAAGCAGTCATAGATCCAAAAACGTCAATACCTTTATTAAATAAAAAATTGTGTACAGACAAAATGGATATATGGGGCTAAAAGATGGCATAAGATGTAGCCAGCATCGATGATTGCCCAAGGTGGGGTATCCCCCTGGATACAATGTGTACAAATGTTTAAACACTCAGTAAACAGATATGTATTGCCATGTGGCAAGAGTACAAAACAAGTCATTAATTTGCCATAATCAAAATAACACACAATACCTTGTGATGGAACAGTCTCCAGGAGTCACCCGCTCACCCCGATGCACGTTTTGGTAATGGTGCCTTCCTCAAGGGGCGTGTGGCTAAGACTGGGCAACTACCTTAAATAGTTGCTGCCCGGAAGTTGCATGTAGCATCATTCTGCCACATATTATTAAGAAAGCATACCATAGAGCTAAATACTCTAGCCGTCATCGTCTACTATATAAACAACAGGAGCAGGGGACCAATGGCGGGGAGGGCAAACTTAGGTTTATTACAACTTATTATATTCAGGTGTGCTAACAATCTATGGGACCACCTGACAAGGAGTCACTACATGGGACAGGGTAAAGGAACGTTCTTGGATATGGTTCCGGTTACGAGGTGGTTGCGTCCTGTGTGGTCGCTGTGTTGCTTGTCCCAATGTTGACAGATGTAGTTCTTTCTCTAATTCGGATGGTACAAGGAATTTCAATATTAAAAAATGGATTACATGTACCACTAGATATATAATCTATTATGTGACATGCCCTTGCGGACTTATCTACATCGGTATGACAACGAGACAATTTAAAGTCCGAATCAGGGAGCATGTCTTGGGGATTCAGGCTGCAGCGACCCACGAGGATGTGACCACCCTTACGACCATTCCAAGACATTTCAAGTCATTTCATCAGTACGACAGTACTCTTTTCAGGGTGCGTGGCATTGATGCACTTGACATTGACATACGAGGAGGTAATCTATCTAAGCACCTTGGTCAGTTGGAAACATGCTGGATCTGGACCCTCAATACCAGCCATCCTCTGGGGTTGAATGAAAATATTAGTTTTACACCATTTCTTTAGTCGTCTAGTTGTTGTGCATTGATGTATTCCCACATCTTTGTTTTTATTGTTTGATTTTAACTGTCAATTTTTTGTTTAGGTGTTTCGTATATTTCTTTGGCCTGGGAGTTGCCTTACATCTGTGATCCTGTTACATCTCTACAGTGGAGGACAACTGATTCTATTTTTTATTTTTGCTGCAATTGTATATGTGCTATTGTGGGGATGCACACGTTGTAATATATGTATGTCTCTGGGGAGCTTTAGAGAATGGGTATTGTCTTGGGGTTTGTATATATTTCGCATGAATTTTTATGGAGATATTTATATACCTCATGTCATTGTATTCATGATTTTGTATATATTTGGGCCCCAAAAGAAACTATGCGATAATGATATGTGTCTGCATTGTGATTTACAGTCTTTGACATGTCCCATATACACTGTGTTCCAAATTATTATGCGTAAAGAGTTTAGGAGTAGTGTTGAGCATTCCGATACCGCAAGTATCAGGTATCGGCCGATACTTGCGGTATCGGAATTCCGATACCGGTATTCCGATACTTGCCGCGTATCGGATACCGGAATCGGAAGTTCCAAGATTCAAAATTCAGAAATTCAGCCAATGAGAATGATTCCAAGTGTGGGCACATCCTGTTTAGCATGGAGGGCATGAAACTACTGGCAAGGCTGAGATTGGCTGCTGAAATGATGTCATGATGCAGTTTAAAAGTCGCTGGCGCCATTTTCCGATCACTCTGCTGTGAATTCAGTTAGTGACAGGACGCTGTTTGCTGACTGAGGGACAGTTTAGAGATAGCGATTTGCTTCTTTGTGCTTTCCAAAGGCTAATTTAGCAACCGCTGTGTTCACCTACTATTCACCTTGCTTTTGCCTTGTAGCGCTGTTTTCACAGCGATCTGCAAGGTCTGTGTGTGTGTGTGTGTGTGAGTGCAGCCCACTCTCTAGTCTGAGTGCAGCCACATAGGCCATCCATAGCTGGTTGTATTCAGTTCAGGGAGGGTGGTTCATTGCCTCATACTGTTCTTTTTTTTTTTTTTTTTTTCAAGTAGTGTAGTCTGCTGCTAATTTATTCAAAAAAATCCTATTAGTGTCTTTCCACCCGTCTCCAGCTAATTTGTGGAAAAACACTACATAGGATAAAGTAGAGGAGGGTTTTTGGGCCTTGCAGCGCCGTTTACGGCTGTCTGCACGGTCTCCGTGTGACTGCAGCTCGCCCTGTAGTCTGTGAGCAGCCGTAGCCTGGTTGTCTGCAGCTCAGGGTTGTTCACTGCGTCATACCGCCAAATCAATTTTAATTTTTTTTCAAGTAGTGTAGTCTGCTGCTAATTAATTTAAAAAAATCCTATTAGTGTCTTTCCACCCGTCTCCAGCTAATTTGTGGAAAAACACTACATAGGATAAAGTAGAGGAGGGTTTTTGGGCCTTGCAGCGCCGTTTACGGCTGTCTGCACGGTCTCCGTGTGACTGCAGCTCGCCCTGTAGTCTGTGAGCAGCCGTAGCCTGGTTGTCTGCAGCTCAGGGTTGTTCACTGCGTCATACCGCCAAATCAATTTTAATTTTTTTTCAAGTAGTGTAGTCTGCTGCTAATTAATTTAAAAAAATCCTATTAGTGTCTTTCCACCCGTCTCCAGCTAATTTGTGGAAAAACACTACATAGGATAAAGTAGAGGAGGGTTTTTGGGCCTTGCAGCGCCGTTTACGGCTGTCTGCACGGTCTCCGTGTGACTGCAGCTCGCCCTGTAGTCTGTGAGCAGCCGTTGCCTGGTTGTCTGCAGCTCAGGGTTGTTCACTGCGTCATACCGCCAAATCAATTTTAATTTTTTTTCAAGTAGTGTAGTCTGCTGCTAATTAATTTAAAAAAATCCTATTAGTGTCTTTCCACCCGTCTCCAGCTAATTTGTGGAAAAACACTACATAGGATAAAGTAGAGGAGGGTTTTTGGGCCTTGCAGCGCCGTTTACGGCTGTCTGCACGGTCTCCGTGTGACTGCAGCTCGCCCTGTAGTCTGTGAGCAGCCGTAGCCTGGTTGTCTGCAGCTCAGGGTTGTTCACTGCGTCATACCGCCAAATCAATTTTAATTTTTTTTCAAGTAGTGTAGTCTGCTGCTAATTAATTTAAAAAAATCCTATTAGTGTCTTTCCACCCGTCTCCAGCTAATTTGTGGAAAAACACTACATAGGATAAAGTAGAGGAGGGTTTTTGGGCCTTGCAGCGCCGTTTACGTCTGTCTGCACGGTCTCTGTGTGACTGCAGCTCTATCTGTTGTCAGTTCAGCCCCCAAAAAAGAAATAAATAATAAAGTTCACCAAACACACCAGTTACACCACTTTACATTTGTGTAGGCCACATTAGCTCATATTAAAGTCTAGTCCACACTTTAGAAAATTAGTGTTTCTTATACCTGTTAGGAGGAGTTGCTCAGGAATAAGCACACAAATCCGTTAGTACTTTTCTGCTTATCTTTATCAGTCAACCAAGATGAAGAAGGCAGTGAGTAAGGCACGTGGGCGTGGGCGCGGAGCAGGGAGGGGACGTGGGGATTCTGTGCCTGCTGCGGGCACCGGTGACTCATCAGCACCCACTTTCACCAGGCAACAGTCGTTCATGCGCAGCTTTGTGTCAGAGCGCCGTACACCGCTGCTGCGTGAAGACCAAATTGAAGCCGTTGTCGGATGGATGGCAGCTAATGCATCAACTTCCATTAGTGCCACATCCTCTCAGACACAGAGCACTGGAGAGCAGCCATCTGTCTCTTCACCACCTGCCAAATTGCCCAGGCAGACAGAGAGCCCAGGACAGGAGCCGTCTCTACTTCTGTTCTCTGAATCTCTTGGCTTGGAAACAGGGGGCCAGCCAAGCAGCATTGGAGAAATGGAAGAAGAGGCAGGGTGCAGTGATGCCCAACAGCTTTTTCTGTCTTCCTCTGAAGAGGCGGGTGGGCCAGTGGCTCCGGTCACCACATCGCAGGCCGCATCAGCTGATGATGACACTCAGGTGCCACTTACTGGTGCGTGCTCTGCTGCTGAGACTACCCAGGAGGAGCAGTTGGGGGCAGAGGGTAGTGTAGATGATGAGGTCCTCGACCCATCTTGGCGTGAGGGACAGGAAGGTGGTGGGAGCAGCTCTGAGGAAGAGATTCCCCGTACGGCCCAAAGAGGGAGAGGGAGGGGGAAGACTGCGGATCCTGCAGCCTCCGCTTTGGCACCCGTTAGGAGCATGTCTCTTCCAAAAGCCAAAAAGGGCGCTCCCAAGACTTGCAGTGCCTGGTCCTTTTTTGACACAGTTGCAGATGACATTTGCTATGTCAGATGCAACGTGTGTCATCACAAAGTCAAAAGAGGTCGAAATGTCAGCAGCCTCAATACCTCCAACATGTGGAAACATGTGCGCACCAGGCACCCGGCGTTGTTAGAAAAACACACTGAAGAGGTAGGCCAACCAACAGCGGCAGCTACCACCTCTTCAGCTCGTGTTGCCTCTTCCTCTAGCTCACACGCAGCTGGTTCGGCTTCCTCCCAGGATCGCCGTGGAAGAACCTCTGGCCCTGTTGTCCAGAGACCCGCTGTAATTCCACCCGCAGCGCCACTTTCCCAGTCATCCACACACTCCCAGCCCAGTCTACAGCCATCGGTAGTACAGGCATGGGAGAAAAGGCGGCCTTTCTCGTCAAACCACCCACAAGCACAGGCTCTGACTGCAGGCATTGCCAAACATCTGTCACTGGAAATGCTGTCATTCAGGCTGGTGGAGACTGACAGCTTCCGTGACTTGATGTCATTGGCAGTCCCACAGTACAATGTGCCCAGCCGCTTTTACTTCAGCAGGCAAGCCGTCCCTGCCCTGCACAAGCATGTGGAGGGACACATAAAACACGCGCTACTGAACGCCGTCAGTAGCAAGGTCCACCTCACCACCGATGCGTGGACCAGTCAACATGGACAGGGGCGATACCTTTCCCTCACTGCCCATTGGGTTAATGTCATTGAGCCGGGTACAGACCGTGCGAGTGGCGCAGGACGTGTCCTGCCCACTCCAAGGATTGCAGGAATCCATTCTGTACGCATTGACTCCTCCTCTTACACCAGTTCCTCAGAATCATCGCTGCAGGAGCCGTCACAGTCCACCTCCACATGGACCCGTGATGAACGTGTACCTGTTACGACCGACATGAGCACAGCCGTGGCCAAACGTCAACAGGCCGTGTTGAAATTAATTTTTTTGGGGAATCGTAGCCACACAGCGCAGGAGCTCTGGAATGCCATCAAGCAGGAGAGCGATGTGTGGTTTGTGCCAGCGAATCTCCAGCCAGGCATGGTAGTGTGTGATAATGGCCGAAATCTGGTGGCAGCTCTGGGCCTCGGCAACCTCACTCACATCCCATGTCTGGCACATGTGCTCAATTTGGTCGTGCAGAGTTTTTTGAGGGACTATCCGGATCTTGATGCACTGCTGCACAAGGTCCGCCTAGAGTGTGCTCACTTGCGGCGTTCCAGCACGGCAAAAGCGCGCATTGCGGCTCTGCAGCGCCGACACCGCCTGCCGGAACATCGCATCATATGTGACCTACCTACCAGGTGGAATTCCACGTTACATATGTTGGAGCGGTTGTGTGAGCAGCAGCAAGCTGTAATGGAGTACCAGCTGCTTCAGGCGCAAAGAAGTCGCACTCAGCGCCGTACAGACTTCACAACCACAGAGTGGGCCACTATGAATGACGTCTGCCAGTTTTTGCGTCCCTTTGATTATTCCACGCGGATGGCGAGTGCAGATGATGCACTAGTCAGCATGACTGTCCCCCTTATCTGCCTGCTTGAAAAATCACTGCAAGCGCTAAGGGATGATGTTGTGGAAGAGGTGGAGGATGAGGATTCACCATTTCCATCATCTTCTGGACAGTCAGCGCCACGTGGTTCCTCACAAACGCTTAGGCAGAGGACAGTTTGTGAGGAGGATGAGGAGGAGTCAATGGAGGAGGAAGACGTCCGTCCAGAGGAGGGAGTTACCGAATTGTCCAGTACTCAGTGTGTACAGCGAGGGTGGGGTGATGACGAGCGGGCAGAGATCACGCCTCCAGCAGGGGACAGCGTTTCTTGGGCAGTTGGCAGTCTGCAGCACATGGTGGATTACATGCTGCAGTGCCTGAGAAACGACCGCCGCATCGCCCACATTCTCAACATGTCTGATTATTGGGTGTTCACCCTCCTCGATCCTCGCTACCGGGACAACGTAGAAAGCCTCATCACACCGTTGAACCGTGAGCGAAAAATGCAGGAGTACCAAGACACACTGGTCAATTCCATCATCTTCTCCATTCCAACTGAGAGAAGTGCTGCTAGTGCATTCCAAAGCAGCTCAGTGCGTCCAGGCAGTGGTGGAGGCTCTGCACAAAGAGGGAGCAGAAGCAGTGCCTCTGCCCAAGGCAAGACCAGTATGGCCCAACTGTGGCACAGTTTTCTGTGCCCCCCACAAAAGTCTACACCATCACAGACGGCTCCAGTCAGCAGGAGGCAACGGTTCCGTCAGATGGTGAAAGACTACATGTCTTGCCCTCTTGCTGTACTCCCAGACGGCTCTTCCCCTTTCAAGTTTTGGGTCTCAAAGCTGGATACATGGCCAGAGCTAAGCCAGTATGCATTGGAGGTGCTGTCTTGCCCTGCGGCCAGTGTATTATCGGAACGTGTCTTTAGTGCTGCAGGTGGTGTACTAACTGACCGTCGCATGCGACTATCCTCCGATAACGTTGACCGGCTTACTTTCCTGAAAATGAACAAGGCCTGGATCTCGCAGGAATTTGCCACTCCTCCTCCTGATTAAATAATTAGGTCACTGTATACGTTATCCAGGTCTCCTGTTGTGTTCATCTTTCTACCACCTGAACTTAAATTCCTGTGCTCCAACACCGCCAGTTGAGGCTCAGAAGTGCCGTCTGCACAGTCAAAACATACGACCCAGTGTTATTGGGTTTCAGTAACGTCAGCTGATCCCCAGCTGTGTAGCCGGCAATGTGTCATGCGACCGCCACGCTGACACAACAACTGAAATGTAAGGGAATCTGTCCCCCCCCCCCCAAGGCGTTTGTTACTGAAAGAGCCACCTTGTGCAGCAGTAATGCTGCACAAGGAAAAGGTAGCTATTTTTGTTTAGCTCCTTGCACACGCAGAACTTAACACTTATAAAATGTGTCCACTGATACCGTAAAACCGTCCCGGAGGTGGGACTTTCCTTCGTAATGTGACGCAGCACAGCCGTCATTCCTACCCCCCCGGCGCCGCGCACCGGCTCCTCAGCGTTGTTTTATTCCGTCCCGGAGCCTGCGCTGTTATGTTATCCCGTGGCCAGGCAAACTTAGCGCTGCCCGTCTTCTGGCATCATTTGGTGTCAGGATGGCTGCGCCTGTGCGGCCGCGCTGGCAGAGAGCCCGCCTCGCAGTGTCTTCTGATTTAATCCCACTGGGGGCCTGGGATCCATGGACATGCGCAGTGCATATCTGAACCTCCACCTCTCACTCATTTCCCTATGGCTTCTTCAGACTGTTCGGTGTCAGCTGGTCCCTAATAGCATGCCACGGCCGTGACACCGCACAGTCTTAAGAAGCCGTAGGGAGGGGAGTGAGAGGCGAGGATATGCACTGCGCATGTCCATGGATCCCAGGCCCCCAGTGGGATTAAATCAGAAGACACTGCGAGGCGGGCTCTCTGCCAGCGCGGCCGCACAGGCGCAGCCAGCCTGACACCAAATGATGTCAGAAGATGGGCAGCGCTAAGTGTGCCTGGCCACGGGATAACATAACAGCGCAGGCTCCGGGACGGAATCAAACAACGCTGAGGAGCCGGGGCGCGGCGCCGGGGGGGTAGGAATGACGGTTGTGCTGCGTCATATTACGAAGGAAAGTCCCACCTCCGGGACGGTTTCACGGTTTCAGGGGACACATTTTATAAGTGTTTAGTTCTGCGTGTGCAAGGAGCATGATGAAAAGAGCCACCTTTTCCTTTTGCATCTTTTGTGCTGCACAAGCTGGCTCTTTCAGCTACAAACGCCTTGGGGGGGGGTTAAAGGTTCCCTTTCGACTTTCTCAGGCTTCGGCCTACATTGTGTTCCTCTGCTTTTCCACCTGTCCCTGGGCTCCAACACCGCCAGTTGCCGTCCAGAAGTGCTGTACGCACAGTCAACAGTCCCTCCTCTGTTATTGGGGTTCAGTAACATCAGCTGTTCCCCTGCTGTGTGTGTGGCAATCCCTCCTACCTCCTCCAACCTCCTCCTCCTCCACCTGTCCCTGGGCTCCAACACCGCCAGTTGCCGTCCAGAAGTGCTGTACGCACAGTCAACAGTCCCTCCTCTGTTATTGGGGTTCAGTAACGTCAGCTGTTCCCCTGCTGTGTGTGTGGCAATCCCTCCTACCTCCTCCAACCTCCTCCTCCTCCACCTGCCCCTGGGCTTCAACACGCCAGTTGCCGTCCAGAAGTGCTGTACGCACAGTCAACAGTCCCTCCTCTGTTATTGGGGTTCATTAACGTCAGCTGTTCCCCTGCTGTGTGTGTGGCAATCCCTCCTACCTCCTCCAACCTCCTCCTCCTCCTCCACCTGTCCCTGGGCTCCAACACCGCCAGTTGCCGTCCAGAAGTGCTGTACGCACAGTCAACAGTCCCTCCTCTGTTATTGGGGTTCAGTAACGTCAGCTGTTCCCCTGCTGTGTGTGTGGCAATCCCTCCTACCTCCTCCAACCTCCTCCAACCTCCTCCTCCTCCACCTGTCCCTGGGCTCCAACAACGCCAGTTGCCGTCCAGAAGTGCTGTACGCACAGTCAACAGTCCCTCCTCTGTTATTGGGGTTCAGTAACGTCAGCTGTTCCCCTGCTGTGTGTGTGGCAATCCCTCCTACCTCCTCCAACCTCCTCCTCCTCCTCCACCTGTCCCTGGGCTCCAACACCGCCAGTTGCCGTCCAGAAGTGCTGTACGCACAGTCAACAGTCCCTCCTCTGTTATTGGGGTTCAGTAACGTCAGCTGTTCCCCTGCTGTGTGTGTGGCAATCCCTCCTACCTCCTCCAACCTCCTCCAACCTCCTCCTCCTCCACCTGTCCCTGGGCTCCAACAACGCCAGTTGCCGTCCAGAAGTGCTGTACGCACAGTCAACAGTCCCTCCTCTGTTATTGGGGTTCAGTAACGTCAGCTGTTCCCCTGCTGTGTGTGTGGCAATCCCTCCTACCTCCTCCAACCTTCTCCTCCTCCTCCACCTGTCCCTGGGCTCCAACACCGCCAGTTGCTGTCCAGAAGTGCTGTACGCACAGTCAACAGTCCCTCCTCTGTTATTGGGGTTCAGTAACGTCAGCTGTTCCCCTGCTGTGTGTGTGGCAATCCCTCCTACCTCCTCCAACCTCCTCCAACCTCCTCCTCCTCCACCTGTCCCTGGGCTCCAACAACGCCAGTTGCCGTCCAGAAGTGCTGTACGCACAGTCAACAGTCCCTCCTCTGTTATTGGGGTTCAGTAACGTCAGCTGTTCCCCTGCTGTGTGTGTGGCAATCCCTCCTACCTCCTCCAACCTCCTCCTCCTCCTCCACCTGTCCCTGGGCTCCAACACCGCCAGTTGCCGTCCAGAAGTGCTGTACGCACAGTCAACAGTCCCTCCTCTGTTATTGGGGTTCAGTAACGTCAGCTGTTCCCCTGCTGTGTGTGTGGCAATCCCTCCTACCTCCTCCAACCTCCTCCAACCTCCTCCTCCTCCACCTGTCCCTGGGCTCCAACAACGCCAGTTGCCGTCCAGAAGTGCTGTACGCACAGTCAACAGTCCCTCCTCTGTTATTGGGGTTCAGTAACGTCAGCTGTTCCCCTGCTGTGTGTGTGGCAATCCCTCCTACCTCCTCCAACCTCCTCCTCCTCCTCCACCTGTCCCTGGGCTCCAACACCGCCAGTTGCCGTCCAGAAGTGCTGTACGCACAGTCAACAGTCCCTCCTCTGTTATTGGGGTTCAGTAACGTCAGCTGTTCCCCTGCTGTGTGTGTGGCAATCCCTCCTACCTCCTCCAACCTCCTCCTCCTCCACCTGTCCCTGGGCTCCAACACCGCCAGTTGCCGTCCAGAAGTGCTGTACGCACAGTCAACAGTCCCTCCTCTGTTATTGGGGTTCAGTAACGTCAGCTGTTCCCCTGCTGTGTGTGTGGCAATCCCTCCTACCTCCTCCAACCTCCTCCTCCTCCTCCACCTGTCCCTGGGCTCCAACACCGCCAGTTGCCGTCCAGAAGTGCTGTACGCACAGTCAACAGTCCCTCCTCTGTTATTGGGGTTCAGTAACGTCAGCTGTTCCCCTGCTGTGTGTGTGGCAATCCCTCCTACCTCCTCCAACCTCCTCCAACCTCCTCCTCCTCCACCTGTCCCTGGGCTCCAACAACGCCAGTTGCCGTCCAGAAGTGCTGTACGCACAGTCAACAGTCCCTCCTCTGTTATTGGGGTTCAGTAACGTCAGCTGTTCCCCTGCTGTGTGTGTGGCAATCCCTCCTACCTCCTCCAACCTCCTCCTCCTCCTCCACCTGTCCCTGGGCTCCAACACCGCCAGTTGCCGTCCAGAAGTGCTGTACGCACAGTCAACAGTCCCTCCTCTGTTATTGGGGTTCAGTAACGTCAGCTGTTCCCCTGCTGTGTGTGTGGCAATCCCTCCTACCTCCTCCAACCTCCTCCAACCTCCTCCTCCTCCACCTGTCCCTGGGCTCCAACAACGCCAGTTGCCGTCCAGAAGTGCTGTACGCACAGTCAACAGTCCCTCCTCTGTTATTGGGGTTCAGTAACGTCAGCTGTTCCCCTGCTGTGTGTGTGGCAATCCCTCCTACCTCCTCCAACCTCCTCCTCCTCCTCCACCTGTCCCTGGGCTCCAACACCGCCAGTTGCCGTCCAGAAGTGCTGTACGCACAGTCAACAGTCCCTCCTCTGTTATTGGGGTTCAGTAACGTCAGCTGTTCCCCTGCTGTGTGTGTGGCAATCCCTCCTACCTCCTCCAACCTCCTCCAACCTCCTCCTCCTCCACCTGTCCCTGGGCTCCAACAACGCCAGTTGCCGTCCAGAAGTGCTGTACGCACAGTCAACAGTCCCTCCTCTGTTATTGGGGTTCAGTAACGTCAGCTGTTCCCCTGCTGTGTGTGTGGCAATCCCTCCTACCTCCTCCAACCTCCTCCTCCTCCTCCACCTGTCCCTGGGCTCCAACACCGCCAGTTGCCGTCCAGAAGTGCTGTACGCACAGTCAACAGTCCCTCCTCTGTTATTGGGGTTCAGTAACGTCAGCTGTTCCCCTGCTGTGTGTGTGGCAATCCCTCCTACCTCCTCCAACCTCCTCCTCCTCCACCTGTCCCTGGGCTCCAACACCGCCAGTTGCCGTCCAGAAGTGCTGTACGCACAGTCAACAGTCCCTCCTCTGTTATTGGGGTTCAGTAACGTCAGCTGTTCCCCTGCTGTGTGTGTGGCAATCCCTCCTACCTCCTCCAACCTCCTCCAACCTCCTCCTCCTCCACCTGTCCCTGGGCTCCAACAACGCCAGTTGCCGTCCAGAAGTGCTGTACGCACAGTCAACAGTCCCTCCTCTGTTATTGGGGTTCAGTAACGTCAGCTGTTCCCCTGCTGTGTGTGTGGCAATCCCTCCTACCTCCTCCAACCTCCTCCTCCTCCTCCACCTGTCCCTGGGCTCCAACACCGCCAGTTGCCGTCCAGAAGTGCTGTACGCACAGTCAACAGTCCCTCCTCTGTTATTGGGGTTCAGTAACGTCAGCTGTTCCCCTGCTGTGTGTGTGGCAATCCCTCCTACCTCCTCCAACCTCCTCCTCCTCCACCTGTCCCTGGGCTCCAACAACGCCAGTTGCCGTCCAGAAGTGCTGTACGCACAGAGCCAAACACCTCGCCAATGTGTTAGTGGGGTTCAGCACCGCCAGCTGTTCCCCTGCTGTGTATACGGCAACGTGTACTGCGACCGCCACGCAGTCACAACAAGTTTACTTTAAGGGAACCTGTCCCCCCCCCCCCCCAGGCGTTTGTTACTGAAGGAGCCACCTTGTGCAGCAGTAATGATGCAAAGGGAAAAAGTGCCTCTTTTCGTGGTGCTCCTTGCACATGCTGAACCTAACACTTATGAAATGTGTCCCCACACACCGTTAAACCGTCCGGTAGGTGGAACTTTCCTTTGTCGTGTGACGCAGCACAGCCATCATTTTTACCCCCTTGGCGCCGTGCGCCGCCTCCTCAGCGTTGTTTGAATCTGTCCCGGAGCCTGCGCTGTTAGGTTAGCCCTTGGCCATGCACACATTTTGCGCTGCCCGTCTTCTGACATCATTTGGTGTCAGGCTGGCTGCGCCTGTGCGGGTGCGCTGGCCAAGATCCCGCCTCGCAGTGTCGTCTAATGTAATCCCACCGCGGGCCTGTGATCCGTGCCCGTGCGCAGTGCATATCCTCGCCTCTCACTCCCCTCCCTACGGCTTCTTCAGACTGTGCGATGTCAGCTGGTCCCTAATAGCATGCCACGGCCGTGACACCGCACAGTCTGAAAAAGCCGTAGGGAGGGGAGTGAGAGGCGAGGATATGCACTGCGCACGGGCACGGATCACAGGCCCGCGGTGGGATTACATTAGACGACACTGCGAGGCGGGATCTCGGCCAGCGCACCCGCACAGGCGCAGCCAGCCTGACACCAAATGATGTCAGAAGACGGGCAGCGCAAAATGTGTGCATGGCCAAGGGCTAACCTAACAGCGCAGGCTCCGGGACAGATTCAAACAACGCTGAGGAGGCGGCGCACGGCGCCAAGGGGGTAAAAATGATGGCTGTGCTGCGTCACACGACAAAGGAAAGTTCCACCTACCGGACGGTTTAACGCTGTGAGGGGACACATTTCATAACTGTTAGGTTCCGCATGTGCAAGGACCATAATTAAAAGAGCTAAGTTTACCTTTTCCAGCATTAGTGCTGTACACAATGGCTCTTTCAGCTACAAACGCCTGGGGGGGGGGGGGTTAAAGGTTTCCTTTCAACTTGCTCGAGTGCAGGCTTCGGCCTACACTCCGCTCCCCCTGCTCCTCCTGCTGACCCTGGGCTCTAACACCGCCAGTTGGGGCCCGGTACTGCTAGCTGCACAGAGAAAAACACCAGCCAATGTGTCAGTGGGGTTCAGCACCGCCAGCTGTTCCCCTGCTGTGCAGCCGGCATCGTGTCCTGCAAAAGCCACGCAGACACAAGAACTGAAATTGAAGGGAACCTGTCCCCCCTCCCCCAGGCGTTTGTACGTTTTTAAGGCCACCTTGTACAGCGGTAATGCTGCATGTGTGCAAGGTGGCTCATAAACGTATTCTCCTCGCACATGTGGAACGGAAAACACGTCTAAAATGTGTCCTCTGTGTGACCATTTAACCGTCCCGGTGGTGTGACTTTCCTTTGTAATGACACGCTGCAACCCCCTTGGTAGCGCTGCCCGTCTTCTGGCATCATTGTTTGGCTGCCTGCGCCTCTGCGGCCGCCCTGACCCACACAACGCCCCTCGGTGTCTTATTTCTTGGGACTGCGAGGGTGTGTTTGATGGGCATGAGCATTGCATCAGTTCGCCTGTCCCTCATCTCCTTCCGCCTTCTTCGGACTGTGCGGCTTCATGGCCGTGGCATGCGATAAGGGATCAGCTGACGCCACATAGTCTGAAGCAGGTGTAAGAACCCAAGCGAGAGGCGAACATATGTACTGCGCCAGGCCATGAATCCCAGCCCCGCAGTGTTTTAACTATGTCAATACACTGCGGGGCTGTGATTCATGGGCATTGCGAACCGCACCAGCCAACATTAAATGAGGTCAGAAGATGGGCAGCGCTAACAGCGCTAGGCCAGGGGATAACACGACAGTGCAGACTCCTGTACAGCAAATAACAACGCTCAGGAGGCTGCACCCAGCACCAAGGTGGGATTCTTGACATCTGTGCTGCGTCTCATTACAAAGGGAACTCGCGCCTCCAACACAGTTTGACTGTTTAAAGGGCTAAATGTTATACGTGTTTCATTCAGCGTGTGCAAGGAGCGAAATTAAAAGAGCAACCTTTGACTTGTGCAGCACTACTGCTGCATAAGCTGTGGCTCTTCTACTTTGTAACCCCTGAGGGGGGGTTAAAGGTTACCTTTGAAATTGGTTCAAGTAGGCTTCGGCCTACACTCTGCTCCCCCTGCAGAGCCCTGGGCTCCAACACCGCCAGTTGGGGCCCGGTACTGCTAGCTGCACAGAGAAAAACACCAGCCAATGTGTCAGTGGGGTTCAGCACCGCCAGCTGTTCCCCTGCTGTGCAGCCGGCATCGTGTCCTGCGACCGCCACGCAGACACAACAGACCCAAAGCTGCCGCCAGTGCAGGCTTCAGCCTACACTCCCCTCCCCCTGCTCCTGCTCCTCCTCCTCCTGCTGACCCTGGGCTCTAACAAACCGCCAGTTGGGGCCCAGATGTGCTAGCTGCACAGAGAAAAACACCAGCCAATGTGTCAGTGGGGTCCAGCACCGCCAGCTGTTCCCCTGCTGTGCAGCCGGCAACGTGTCCTGCAAAAGCCACGCAGACACAAGAACTGAAATTGAAGGGAACCTGTCCCCCCTCCCCCAGGCGTTTTTACGTTATCCAGCCACCTTGTACAGCGGTAATGCTGCATGTGTGCAAGGTGGCTCAGAAACGTATTCTCCTCGCACATGTGGAACTGAAAACACGTCTGCAATGTGTCCTCTGTGTGACCATTTAACCGTCCCGGTGGTGTGACTTTCCTTTGTAATGACACGCTGCAACCCCCTTGGTAGCGCTGCCCGTCTTCTGGCATCATTGTTTGGCTGGCTGCGCCTCTGCGGCCGCCCTGACCCACACAACGCCCCTCGGTGTCTTATTTATTGGGACTGCGAGGGTGTGATTGATGGGCAGGATCAGTGCATCAGTTCGCCTGTCCCTCCTCTCCTTCCGCCTTCTTCGGACTGTGCGGCTTCATGGCCGTGGCATGCGATAAGGGATCAGATGACGCCGCACAGTCTGAAGCGGGTGTAAGGACCCGAGTGTGAGAGGCCAACATATGTGCTGCGCCAGGCCCTGAATCCCAGCCCCGCAGTGTTTTGACAATGTTAAGACACTGCGGGGCTGGGATTCATGGTCATCGCGAAACGCACCGGCCGACATTAAATGATGTCAGAAGATGGGCAGCGCTAACAGCGCTAGGCCAGGGGATAACACGACAGCGCAGACTCCTGTACAGCAAATAACAACGCTCAGGAGGCTGCACCCAGCACCAAGGTGGGATTCTTGACATCTGTGCTGCGTCTCATTACAAAGGGAACTCGCACCTCCAACACAGTTTGACTGTATAAAGGGCTAAATGTTATACGTGTTTCATTCAGCGTGTGCAAGGAGCGAAATTAAAAGAGCAACCTTTGACTTGTGCAGCACTACTGCTGCATAAGCTGTGGCTCTTCTACTTTGTAACCCCTGAGGGGGGGTTAAAGGTTACCTTTGAAATTGGTTCAAGTAGGCTTCGGCCTACACTCTGCTCCCCCTGCAGAGCCCTGGGCTCCAACACCGCCAGTTGGGGCCCGGTACTGCTAGCTGCACAGAGAAAAACACCAGCCAATGTGTCAGTGGGGTTCAGCACCGCCAGCTGTTCCCCTGCTGTGCAGCCGGCATCGTGTCCTGCGACCGCCACGCAGACACAACAGACCCAAAGCTGCCGCCAGTGCAGGCTTCGGCCTACACTCCCCTCCCCCTGCTCCTGCTCCTCCTCCTCCTGCTGACCCTGGGCTCTAACAAACCGCCAGTTGGGGCCCAGATGTGCTAGCTGCACAGAGAAAAACACCAGCCAATGTGTCAGTGGGGTCCAGCACCGCCAGCTGTTCCCCTGCTGTGCAGCCGGCAACGTGTCCTGCAAAAGCCACGCAGACACAAGAACTGAAATTGAAGGGAACCTGTCCCCCCTCCCCCAGGCGTTTTTACGTTATCCAGCCACCTTGTACAGCGGTAATGCTGCATGTGTGCAAGGTGGCTCAGAAACGTATTCTCCTCGCACATGTGGAACTGAAAACACGTCTGCAATGTGTCCTCTGTGTGACCATTTAACCGTCCCGGTGGTGTGACTTTCCTTTGTAATGACACGCTGCAACCCCCTTGGTAGCGCTGCCCGTCTTCTGGCATCATTGTTTGGCTGGCTGCGCCTCTGCGGCCGCCCTGACCCACACAACGCCCCTCGGTGTCTTATTTATTGGGACTGCGAGGGTGTGATTGATGGGCAGGATCAGTGCATCAGTTCGCCTGTCCCTCCTCTCCTTCCGCCTTCTTCGGACTGTGCGGCTTCATGGCCGTGGCATGCGATAAGGGATCAGATGACGCCGCACAGTCTGAAGCGGGTGTAAGGACCCGAGTGTGAGAGGCCAACATATGTGCTGCGCCAGGCCCTGAATCCCAGCCCCGCAGTGTTTTGACAATGTTAAGACACTGCGGGTAGGGTTGAGCGACTTTCATTTTTTTAAGATCGAGTAGGGTTTTGGGAAACCCGATTTTGTCCAGAGTCGAGTCGAGTGCAGTCGGCCGATTATCGCTAAAAGTCGGGGATCGACCGAAACACGAAACCCAATGCAAGTCAATGGGGAAGCATAGTCGGCAGTGAGTGGAGGCCAGGAAAACACCTACAGTGCCCATTTTAATGCCAAAAACATCCATTCTTGTTTCTGAAGCTTGTCAATCTTAATTAACTTTATAATAATAGTTGGGCATAGGGAATTGGGGGTCATTTGGCAAAAGTTGTGGGGGGAGTAGGGCCGGCTCAAGTTTTTCGTGGGCCCAGGAAATGCGGACTACGTCACGGCGGTGTTGCAGGGAAAGGTAATTATTTAAAAGTTGCAAGTGCTGTGATCCTGAGCAAGCAGGGGGGGGCCCACTCGTTCGCATTGCCACTGGCACAGGGCCCCTCAAAGTACGGCGGTGTGTTTGCATGGCGGGGGCGCCTCCCACCAGCAGCGACACTTTTGCGTACTCTGAGGGGCCCTGTGCCAGTGACGTCGCCAACGAGTATGCCCCCCCACCTGATGAAGGAACCTGCACTTTCATCTGCACCTTCCTCTTTGTCCCTGTGTAAGGTGGTATAACATGCGGGAAGGGGAACCTTACTTTCAGCAGGGACAGATTCTGGCTGTGTAGAGTACAAGGGGAATGTAGTGGTCTCGGTCAATGTACCAGCAGACTCATTTAGCAGTGGCTGGGCAATGGGCAGGATGAGGAGGAAACAGATATAGGGCCAAAGAATAAAGTAGGCTACATGCAGTTCAAAATTGGTAACAGGACTAAACAGGCGGCATTGCTTTGTTCAGTGGAGTAGCAAACCCAAGAGCAGCAGACACTGTTTCAAGGGCCTAACCACACTAGTAGGCCAAATGCAGTTTAATATCTGATAGTATAGGGCGAAAGCCAGAATGTGGAAGCTCAGCTTTGTTCAGTTGAGGACAACACCAGGGAGGGGCAGACACCTTTAGTAGGCCGGAAAAGCCTATTGCATTTTTTAAAATGGTAATTTGGAGCAGAAGGTTGAAGCTCAGCTTTATTTAGTTGAGGGCAACACCAGGGAGGGGCAGAAGCCGTTAGTAGGCCCTAACCACCATTTTTTTTTTAAAACCACTTAATGAGAGCCGGAAGGTTGAAGCTCAGCTTTATTTAGTTGAGGACAACACCAGGGAGGGGCAGAAGCCGTTAGTAGGCCCTAACCACCATTTTTTTTTTTTAAAACCACATAATGAGAGCCGGAAGGTTGAAGCTCAGCTTTATTTAGTTGAGGACAACACCAGGGAGGGGCAGAAGCCGTTAGTAGGCCCTAACCACCTTTTTTTTTTTAAAACCACATAATGAGAGCCGGAAGGTTGAAGCTCAGCTTTATTTAGTTGAGGACAACACCAGGGAGGGGCAGAAGCCGTTAGTAGGCCCTAACCACCTTTTTTTTTTTTAAAACCACATAATGAGAGCCGGAAGGTTGAAGCTCAGCTTTATTTAGTTGAGGACAACACCAGGGAGGGGCAGAAGCCGTTAGTAGGCCCTAACCACCATTTTTTTTTTTAAAACCACATAATGAGAGCCGGAAGGTTGAAGCTCAGCTTTATTTAGTTGAGGACAACACCAGGGAGGGGCAGAAGCCGTTAGTAGGCCCTAACCACCTTTTTTTTTTTTAAAACCACATAATGAGAGCCGGAAGGTTGAAGCTCAGCTTTATTTAGTTGAGGACAACACCAGGGAGGGGCAGAAGCCGTTAGTAGGCCCTAACCACCTTTTTTTTTTTTAAAACCACATAATGAGAGCCGGAAGGTTGAAGCTCAGCTTTATTTAGTTGAGGACAACACCAGGGAGGGGCAGAAGCCGTTAGTAGGCCCTAACCACCATTTTTTTTTTTAAAACCACATAATGAGAGCCGGAAGGTTGAAGCTCAGCTTTATTTAGTTGAGGACAACACCAGGGAGGGGCAGAAGCCGTTAGTAGGCCCTAACCACCTTTTTTTTTTTTAAAACCACATAATGAGAGCCGGAAGGTTGAAGCTCAGCTTTATTTAGTTGAGGACAACACCAGGGAGGGGCAGAAGCCGTTAGTAGGCCCTAACCACCTTTTTTTTTTTTAAAACCACATAATGAGAGCCGGAAGGTTGAAGCTCAGCTTTATTTAGTTGAGGACAACACCAGGGAGGGGCAGAAGCCGTTAGTAGGCCCTAACCACCATTTTTTTTTTTAAAACCACATAATGAGAGCCGGAAGGTTGAAGCTCAGCTTTATTTAGTTGAGGACAACACCAGGGAGGGGCAGAAGCCGTTAGTAGGCCCTAACCACCATTTTTTTTTTTAAAACCACATAATGAGAGCCGGAAGGTTGAAGCTCAGCTTTATTTAGTTGAGGACAACACCAGGGAGGGGCAGAAGCCGTTAGTAGGCCCTAACCACCTTTTTTTTTTTTAAAACCACATAATGAGAGCCGGAAGGTTGAAGCTCAGCTTTATTTAGTTGAGGACAACACCAGGGAGGGGCAGAAGCCGTTAGTAGGCCCTAACCACCATTTTTTTTTTTAAAACCACATAATGAGAGCCGGAAGGTTGAAGCTCAGCTTTATTTAGTTGAGGACAACACCAGGGAGGGGCAGAAGCCGTTAGTAGGCCCTAACCACCATTTTTTTTTTTAAAACCACATAATGAGAGCCGGAAGGTTGAAGCTCAGCTTTATTTAGTTGAGGACAACACCAGGGAGGGGCAGAAGCCGTTAGTAGGCCCTAACCACCTTTTTTTTTTTTAAAACCACATAATGAGAGCCGGAAGGTTGAAGCTCAGCTTTATTTAGTTGAGGACAACACCAGGGAGGGGCAGAAGCCGTTAGTAGGCCCTAACCACCTTTTTTTTTTTTAAAACCACATAATGAGAGCCGGAAGGTTGAAGCTCAGCTTTATTTAGTTGAGGACAACACCAGGGAGGGGCAGAAGCCGTTAGTAGGCCCTAACCACCTTTTTTTTTTTTAAAACCACATAATGAGAGCCGGAAGGTTGAAGCTCAGCTTTATTTAGTTGAGGACAACACCAGGGAGGGGCAGAAGCCGTTAGTAGGCCCTAACCACCTTTTTTTTTTTTAAAACCACATAATGAGAGCCGGAAGGTTGAAGCTCAGCTTTATTTAGTTGAGGACAACACCAGGGAGGGGCACACAGACAGACTCCTTTAGTAGGCCTGAAAAGCCTATTGCATTTTTCAAAATGGTAATTTGGAGCAGAAGGTTGAAGCTCAGCTTTATTTAGTTGAGGGCAACACCAGGGAGGGGCAGAAGCCGTTAGTAGGCCCTAACCAAAGTTGAAGGCCAAATGCAGTTTAATTTCTGATACTATAGGCCGAAAGCCAGAAGGTGGAAGTTCCGATTTAGACAGTGGAGCACAATTTGAATTAGGGACTGCAGACAGACTTAGTAGGCTGTCCCCTGTGGACCATGCATCCACCACATTAACCCATTGCGCCGTAATGGACACGTAATCTTCCGTGGCCATGCCTACAGGTCCATGCGTCTGTTGTCAGGTGCACCTTTGTACTCACAGATTGCCAGAGTGCATGGACAATGCGGTCTTCTACATGCTGGTGGAGGGTTGGGATGGCTTTTCTCGCAAAAGAAGTGTCGACTGGTTAGCTTGTAGCGTGGTACAGCGTAGTCCATCATGACCTTATTAATAGTAAATAAAATATATAACTAGGCTCTATGAACTTTTAAATAGGTTCCAGGGGTACACGGGCAGCATTGGTGTGGTCAGTGGAGGAGTATTGCAAGTAGGGGCTGCAGACAGGCTATCAAAGGCCTAAAATAACAAACAGTAGGCAGTCATGGCAGTTTTACATCGGTTACATGGATACACAGGCAGGCACTCCAGGCAGCATTGTGGTCAGTGGAGGAGTATTGCAAGTAGGGGCCGCAGACAGGCTATCAAAGGCCTAAAATAACAAACAATAGGCTCATTGCAGTTTTACAGCGGTTACATGGATAGACGGGCAGGCAGCTTGGTGGTGGTGAGTGGAGGAGTATTTAAAGTAGGGACCGCAGACAGGCTTCAAAGGCCTAACATAAGAAAATGGGCTGGCTGTAGGCACTTTATAATTGGTTCCAGGGGTACACGGGCAGCAGTGGTCTGGTCAGTGGAGGAGTATTTAAAGTAGGGACCGCAGACAGGCTTCAAAGGCCTAACATAAGAAAATGGGCTGGCTGTAGGCACTTTATAATTGGTTCCAGGGGTACACGGGCAGCAGTGGTCTGGTCAGTGGAGGAGTATTTAAAGTAGGGACCGCAGACAGGCTTCAAAGGCCTAACATAAGAAAATGGGCTGGCTGTAGGCACTTTATAATTGGTTCCAGGGGTACACGGGCAGCAGTGGTCTGGTCAGTGGAGGAGTATTTAAAGTAGGGACCGCAGACAGGCTATCAAAGGCCTAACATAACAAACAATAGGCTCATGATGGCAGTTTCACAGCGGTTACATGGATACACGGGCAGGCAGCTTGGTGGTGAGTGGAGGAGTATTTAAAGTAGGGACCGCAGACAGGCTATCAAAGGCCTAACATAACAAACAATAGGCTCATGGCAGTTTCACAGCGGTTACATGGATACACGGGCAGGCAGCTTGGTGGTGAGTGGAGGAGTATTTAAAGTAGGGACCGCACACAGGCTATCAAAGGCCTAAAATAACAAACAATAGGCTCATGGCAGTTTCACAGCGGTTACATGGATACACGGGCAGGCAGCTTGGTGGTGAGTGGAGGAGTATTTAAAGTAGGGACCGCACACAGGCTATCAAAGGCCTAAAATAACAAACAATAGGCTCATGGCAGTTTCACAGCGGTTACATGGATACACGGGCAGGCAGCTTGGTGGTGGTGAGTGGAGGAGTATTTAAAGTAGGGACCGCAGACAGGCTTCAAAGGCCTAACATAAGAAAATGGGCTGGCTGTAGGCACTTTATAATTGGTTCCAGGGGTACACGGGCAGCAGTGGTCTGGTCAGTGGAGGAGTATTTAAAGTAGGGACCGCAGACAGGCTTCAAAGGCCTAACATAAGAAAATGGGCTGGCTGTAGGCACTTTATAATTGGTTCCAGGGGTACACGGGCAGCAGTGGTCTGGTCAGTGGAGGAGTATTTAAAGTAGGGACCGCAGACAGGCTATCAAAGGCCTAACATAACAAACAATAGGCTCATGGCAGTTTCACAGCGGTTACATGGATACACGGGCAGGCAGCTTGGTGGTGAGTGGAGGAGTATTTAAAGTAGGGACCGCACACAGGCTATCAAAGGCCTAAAATAACAAACAATAGGCTCATGGCAGTTTCACAGCGGTTACATGGATACACGGGCAGGCAGCTTGGTGGTGAGTGGAGGAGTATTTAAAGTAGGGACCGCACACAGGCTATCAAAGGCCTAAAATAACAAACAATAGGCTCATGGCAGTTTCACAGCGGTTACATGGATACACGGGCAGGCAGCTTGGTGGTGGTGAGTGGAGGAGTATTTAAAGTAGGGACCGCAGACAGGCTTCAAAGGCCTAACATAAGAAAATGGGCTGGCTGTAGGCACTTTATAATTGGTTCCAGGGGTACACGGGCAGCAGTGGTCTGGTCAGTGGAGGAGTATTTAAAGTAGGGACCGCAGACAGGCTATCAAAGGCCTAACATAACAAACAATAGGCTCATGGCAGTTTCACAGCGGTTACATGGATACACGGGCAGGCAGCTTGGTGGTCAGTGGAGGAGTATTTAAAGTAGGGACCGCAGACAGGCTATCAAAGGCCTAAAATAACAAACAATAGGCTCATGGCAGTTTTACAGCGGTTACATGGATACACAGGCAGCTTGGTGGTGAGTGGAGGAGTAGTGCAAGGAGTGTCTGTCCCAGTACTCCCAAAATATAAATAGATGTTAATGTCTCGCAAAACAACCAAAACAAAAAAAAAAGGTGGCATACTTAGGTACAGGGGTGGGCTCATCTACTGAGTTTCTGACATTGTAATTTGGCAGTAACTATTTAATGGTGCCAATATAGGACACAGACACAGACTACTTTAAGTTGCATCATAGATGTCTACAAATTTGTATTGTCAGTGCCAGACATTGAATGATGTCAGCGAATAGACTAAAGATTGGTGGAGCTGTGCGACATAATTTTGCACGTGGTAGAGCACATTTTGAGCTGGGGTAGGGGGGAACTCTCTTGAGGCCGGCGGGACCGCCCCAGGGCCCCTCATGTTACAACGGTGTGTCTGACGTTGGGTGCGCACCACCACCGCCAGAGACACTACATTGTACTATGAGGGACCCAGTAGCAATGCCGTCAACCAAAAGCGAGCACACCCACCTCTTCAGACAAACAGCAGTCTCACGGGTGCTTGCGCCAAGTCGCGATACCACGGCCCCGTGTGGGGAGTTTTGCCATTTAGGGAGGTGTAAACATGTCGTATGCTGTACAATCAGCTGCAGCAAATTAGACATTAGAAAAGTAATTCACAGGCAAGAGCTTTTCATAGGAAAGCTAGGTGTCGGCCGGGCAAGGTGGGGCAAAAGATTTCGAAATCCAGTTGTGGTTCATTTTAATGAATGTTAGATCGTCAACATTTTGGGTAGCCAGACGAGTCCTTTTTTCGGTTAATATTGAACCTGCAGCACTGAATACTCTTTCTGATAGGACACTTGCTGCCGGGCAAGCAAGCTCCTGCAATGCATATTCTGCCAATTCTGGCCAGGTGTCTAATTTGGAGGCCCAGTAATCAAATGGGAATGACGGTTGAGGGAGAACATCGATAAGGGATGAAAAATAGTTAGTAACCATACTGGACAAATGTTGTCTCCTGTCACTTTCAATTGATGCAGCAGTACCTGTCCTGTCTGCGGTCATAGCAAAATCACTCCACAACCTGGTCAGAAAACCCCTCTGTCCAACGCCACTTCTGATGTGTGCACCCCTAACACTCCTAGTCTGCTGCCCCCTGGAGCTTGTGTGAGAACGATCACGTGCGCTGTGTGCTGGGAATGCCTGAAGCAAACGGTCAACAAGAGTTGATTGTTTGGTTGCTAATATTAGTTCCAAGTTCTCATGTGGCATAATATTTTGCAATTTGCCTTTATAGCGTGGATCAAGGAGGCAGGCCAACCAGTAATCGTCATCGTTCATCATTTTCGTAATGCGTGTGTCCCTTTTTAGGATACGTAAGGCATAATCCGCCATGTGGGCCAAAGTTCCAGTTGTCAAATCTCCGGTTGTGATTGGTTGAGGGGCAGTTGCAGGCAAATCTACGTCACTTGTGTCCCTCAAAAAACCAGAACCCGGCCGTGACACGCAACCAATTTCCTGTGCCCCCGTGAAAGTTTCCGCATTAAAAATATACTCATCCCCATCATCCTCCTCGTCCTCCACCTCCTCTTCGCCCGCTACCTCGTCCTGTACACTGCCCTGACCAGACAATGGCTGACTGTCATCAAGGCTTCCCTCTTCCTCTGGTGCAGACGCCTGCTCCTTTATGTGCGTCAAACTTTGCATCAGCAGACGCATTAGGGGGATGCTCATGCTTATTACGGCGTTGTCTGCACTAACCAGCCGTGTGCATTCCTCAAAACACTGAAGGACTTGACACATGTCTTGTATCTTCGACCACTGCACACCTGACAACTCCATGTCTGCCATCCTACTGCCTGCCCGTGTATCCTCCCACAAATAAATAACAGCACGCCTCTGTTCGCACAGTCTCTGAAGCATGTGCAGTGTTGAGTTCCACCTTGTTGCAACGTCTATGATTAGGCGATGCTGGGGAAGGTTCAAAGACCGCTGATAGGTCTGCATACGGCTGGCGTGTACAGGCGAACGTCGGATATGTGAGCAAAGTGCACGCACTTTGAGGAGCAGGTCGGAGAACCCAGGATAAGTTTTCAATAAGCACTGCACCACCAGGTTTAAGGTGTGAGCCAGGCAAGGAATGTGTTTCAGTTGGGAAAGGGAGATGGCAGCCATGAAATTCCTTCCGTTATCACTCACTACCTTGCCTGCCTCAAGATCTACTGTGCCCAGCCACGACTGCGTTTCTTGTTGCAAGAACTCGGACAGAACTTCCGCGGTGTGTCTGTTGTCGCCCAAACACTTCATAGCCAATACAGCCTGCTGACGCTTGGCAGTAGCTGGCCCATAATGGGACAACTGGTGTGCAACAGTGTCATCTGCCGATGGAGTGGTTGGCCGACTGCGTTCTGTGGAAGAGCTGTAGCTTCTGCAGGAGGACGAGGAGGAGGAGGAGGGGGTGCGAACGCCTACAGCCAACTGTTTCCTAGACCGTGGGCTAGGCACAACTGTCCCTAAATTGATGTCGCCTGTGGACCCTGCATCCACCACATTCACCCAGTGTGCCGTGATGGACACATAACGTCCCTGGCCATGCCTACTGGTCCATGCATCTGTAGTCAGGTGCACCTTTGTACTCACAGATTGCCTAAGTGCATGGACGATGCGCTGTTTAACATGCTGGTGCAGGGCTGGGATGGCTTTTCTGGAAAAAAAGTGTCGACTAGGTAGCTCGTATCGTGGTTCAGCGTACTCCATCAGGGCTTTAAAAGCTTCGCTTTCAACTAAACGGTAGGGCATCATCTCTAACGAGATTAGTCTAGCTATGTGGGCGTTAAAACCCTGTGTACGCGGATGCGAGGATAAGTACTTCCTTTTTCTAACCAGAGTCTCATGTAGGGTGAGCTGGACTGGAGAGCAGGAGATCGTGGAACTTTCGGGTGTGCCGGTGTACATGGCAGACTGAGAGACGGTTGGAGACGGTATTGTTTCCGCCGGTGCCCTAGATGCAATATTTCCTCCTACTAAACTGGTGATTCCCTGACCCTGACTGCTTTTGGCTGGCAAAGAAACCTGCACAGATACTGCCGGTGGTGCGGAAAATGGTGGCCTTACAGTGACGGAAGGGATGTTGCGTTGCTGACTAGCTTCATTGGCCGAGGGTGCTACAACCTTAAGGGACGTTTGGTAGTTAGTCCAGGCTTGAAAATGCATGGTGGTTAAGTGTCTATGCATGCAACTAGTATTTAGACTTTTCAGATTCTGACCTCTGCTTAAGCTAGTTGAACATTTTTGACAGATGACTTTGCGCTGATCAGTTGGATGTTGTTTAAAAAAATGCCAGACTGCACTCTTCCTAGACTCGGATCCCTTTTCAGGGATTGCAGACTGAGCTTTAACCGGATGGCCACGCTGTCCTCCAACAGGTTTTGGCTTTGACACGCGTTTTGGGCCAGATACGGGCCCGGCAGATGGAACCTGTTGCGATGTTGATGCCTGCTGCGGCCCCTCCTCCACCTCCGCTTCTGAACTACTGCCGCCTGCACCCTGTTCCCCCAATGGCTGCCAATCGGGGTCAATAACTGGGTCATCTATTACCTCCTCTTCGAGCTCGTGTGCAACTTCGTCTGTGTCACTGTGTCGGTCGGTGGTATAGCGTTCGTGGCGGGGCAACATAGTCTCATCAGGGTCTGATTGTGGATCTGTACCCTGAGAGGGCAATGTGGTGGTCTGAGTCAAAGGAGCAGCATAGTACTCTGGCTGTGGCTGTGCATCAGTGCACTCCATGTCAGAATCTACTTGTAATGGGCATGGCCTGTTAAATGTTTCACTTTCTAAGCCAGGGACGGTATGTGTAAAGAGCTCCATGGAGTGACCCGTTGTGTCGCCTGCTGCATCCTTCTCTCTTGTTGTAGTTTTTGCTGAGGAGGACAAGGAAGCGACTTGTCCCTGACCGTGAACATCCACAAGCGACGCGCTGCTTTTACATTTACCAGTTTCGGAAGAGGAGGCAAAAGAGCTAGAGGCTGAGTCTGCAATGTAAGCCAAAACTTGCTGTTGCTGCTCAGCCTTTAAAAGCGGTTTTCCTACTCCCAGAAAAGAGAGCGTTCGAGGCCTTGTGTAGCCTGACGACGAAACTGGCTCCACAGCTCCAGACTTAGGTGGAATATTTTTATCCCCACGACCACCTGATGCTCCACTACCACTACCATCATTACCAGCTGACAATGAACGCCCACGACGACCTCTTGCACCAGACTTCCTCATTGTTTAAAAATCGTAACCAAACTAACTTTATTTGTTGCTGTCAAACAACTTACACGGTGAGCTATAACTTCAGTATGATTTCAATATCCCTTAACAGGTTGGTGAGACCACAAGGAAAATCAGGCACAATGTTACACACTCTGTTTTCTGTGACACCAAATCACAGAGATGACACACACGCAGGACTGTCACTCAAGCACTAATGTCAATATTAATCTCCCACCTAATTTATTTTTTTTTTTTTCTCTGTGAGACTTTAGAAACCAAATAATATTTAAAAAAAAAACAAAAAAACAAGGCTTTCTATGGCCCACTGAATGAGAGATGGCACGCACAGGAGTGGCACACAAGCCCTGACTGAGGCCAATATTTTTCTCCCACTGATTGATGTAGTGTTTTTGTGTTGAGGTTGATTTTAAAACACAAATGAAGGAAAAAAATAAAAAGGCTTTCTATGGCCCACAATTAGAGAGAGAGGTGGCACACCCAGGAGTCAAGACTGGCACACAAGCTGAAATGGCAATATTACTCTCCCACTGTTTTTTTATGTATTTTTTTTTTATTTTCAGGGAGACTTTAGAAACCAAATAATATTTAAAAAAAAAAAAAAAAACAAGGCTTTCTATGGCCCACTGAATGAGAGGGACAGAGGTGGCACACCCAGGAGTCAAGACTGGCACACAAGCTGAAATGGCAATATTACTCTCCCACTGTTTTTTTATGTATTTTTTTTTTTTATTTTCAGGGAGACTTTAGAAACCAAATAATATTAAAAAAACCAAAAAATAAATAGGCTTTCTATGGCCCACTGAATGAAAGGGAGAGAGGTGGCACACCCAGGAGTCAAGACTGGCACACAAGCTGAAAGGGCAATATTACTCTCCCACTGTTTTTTTATGTATTTTTTTTTTTTATTTTCAGGGAGACTTTAGAAACCAAATAATATTAAAAAAACCAAAAAATAAATAGGCTTTCTATGGCCCACAATTAGAGAGAGAGGTGGCACACCCAGGAGTCAAGACTGGCACACAAGCTGAAATGGCAATATTACTCTCCCACTGTTTTTTTATGTTTTTTTTTTTTATTTTCAGGGAGACTTTAGAAACCAAATAATATTAAAAAAAAACAAAAAAACAAGGCTTTCTATGGCCCACTGAATGAGAGGGAGAGAGGTGGCACACCCAGGAGTCAAGACTGGCACACAAGCTGAAATGGCAATATTACTCTCCCACTGTTTTTTTATGTATTTTTTTTTTTTATTTTCAGGGAGACTTTAGAAACCAAATAATATTAAAAAAACCAAAAAATAAATAGGCTTTCTATGGCCCACTGAATGAAAGGGAGAGAGGTGGCACACCCAGGAGTCAAGACTGGCACACAAGCTGAAAGGGCAATATTACTCTCCCACTGTTTTTTTATGTATTTTTTTTTTTTATTTTCAGGGAGACTTTAGAAACCAAATAATATTAAAAAAACCAAAAAATAAATAGGCTTTCTATGGCCCACAATTAGAGAGAGAGGTGGCACACCCAGGAGTCAAGACTGGCACACAAGCTGAAATGGCAATATTACTCTCCCACTGTTTTTTTATGTTTTTTTTTTTTATTTTCAGGGAGACTTTAGAAACCAAATAATATTAAAAAAAAACAAAAAAACAAGGCTTTCTATGGCCCACTGAATGAGAGGGAGAGAGGTGGCACACCCAGGAGTCAAGACTGGCACACAAGCTGAAATGGCAATATTACTCTCCCACTGTTTTTTTATGTATTTTTTTTTTTTATTTTCAGGGAGACTTTAGAAACCAAATAATATTAAAAAAACCAAAAAATAAATAGGCTTTCTATGGCCCACTGAATGAAAGGGAGAGAGGTGGCACACCCAGGAGTCAAGACTGGCACACAAGCTGAAAGGGCAATATTACTCTCCCACTGTTTTTTTATGTATTTTTTTTTTTTATTTTCAGGGAGACTTTAGAAACCAAATAATATTAAAAAAAAACAAAAAAACAAGGCTTTCTATGGCCCACTGAATGAGAGGGAGAGAGGTGGCACACCCAGGAGTCAAGACTGGCACACAAGCTGAAATGGCAATATTACTCTCCCACTGTTTTTTTATGTATTTTTTTTTTTTATTTTCAGGGAGACTTTAGAAACCAAATAATATTAAAAAAACCAAAAAATAAATAGGCTTTCTATGGCCCACTGAATGAAAGGGAGAGAGGTGGCACACCCAGGAGTCAAGACTGGCACACAAGCTGAAAGGGCAATATTACTCTCCCACTGTTTTTTTATGTATTTTTTTTTTTTATTTTCAGGGAGACTTTAGAAACCAAATAATATTAAAAAAACCAAAAAATAAATAGGCTTTCTATGGCCCACTGAATGAAAGGGAGAGAGGTGGCACACCCAGGAGTCAAGACTGGCACACAAGCTGAAAGGGCAATATTACTCTCCCACTGTTTTTTTATGTTTTTTTTTTTTTTCAGGGAGACTTTAGAAACCAAATAATATTAAAAAAAAAAAAAAAAAAAAAAATAGGCTTGCTATAGCCCACTGAATGAGAGATAGCACACACAGCAGTGGCACACAAGCCCTGACTGAGGCCAATATTTTTCTCCCACTGATTGATGTAGTGTTTTTGTGTTGAGGTAGATTTTAGAACACAAATCACGGAAAAAATAAATAGGCTTTCTATGGCCCACTGAATGAAAGGGAGAGAGGTGGCACACCCAGGAGTCAAGACTGGCACACAAGCTGAAAGGGCAATATTACTCTCCCACTGTTTTTTTATGTATTTTTTGTTTTTTCAGGGAGACTTTAGAAACCCAATAATATTTAAAAAAAAAAATAAATAGGCTTTCTATGGCCCACTGAATGAGAGGGAGAGAGGTGGCACACCCAGGAGTCAAGACTGGCACACAAGCTGAAAGGGCAATATTATTCTCCCACTGTTTTTTTAGGTTTTTTTTTTTTTTTTCAGGGAGAATTAGAAACCAAATAATATTAAAAAAAAAAAAAAAAAATAGGCTTGCTATAGCCCACTGAATGAGAGATAGCACACACAGCAGTGGCACACAAGCCCTGACTGAGGCCAATATTTTTCTCCCACTGATTGATGTACTGTTTTTGTGTTGAGGTAGATTTTAGAACACAAATCACGGAAAAAATAAATAGGCTTTCTATGGCCCACTCAGTGAGAGATGGCACACACAGGGATGGCACTGTAGCAGAAATGCCAATCTTAATCTCCCACAAAAAAAAAAAACAAAAAAAAAAAAAAAACTGTCCTACAATTACTATCTCCCTGCAGTAATGTAAGCCAGGTATGGCAGGCAGCAATAGGAGTGGACTGATGCACAAATTAAATAAAAAGTGTGGAAAAACAGAAAAGATAGCTGTGCAGAAAGGAAGGAACAAGAGGATATGTGCTTTGAAAAAAGCAGTTGGTTTCCACAGTGGCGTACACACAGCAATACAGCTATCACGGAGCCTTCTAGGGCAGCCCAATGAGCTACAGCGCTGAGGGGAAAAAAAAAAAAAAATAGCTTCCACAGTCCCTGCACACCGAAGGTGGTGTTGGACAGTGGAAATCGCTGCAGCACAAGCGGTTTGGTGGTTAGTGGACCCTGCCTAACGCTCTCCCTGCTTCTGATGAAGCGGCAGCAACCTGTCCCTAAGCTCAGATCAGCAGCAGTAAGATGGCGGTCGGCGGGAACGCCCCTTTATAGCCCCTGTGACGCCGCAGACAGCAAGCCAATCACTGCAATGCCCTTCTCTAAGATGGTGGGGACCAGGATCTATGTCATCACGCTGCCCACACTCTGCGTTCACCTTCATTGGCTGAGAAATGGCGCTTTTCGCGTCATTGAAACGCGACTTTGGCGCGAAAGTCGCGTACCGCATGGCCGACAAGCACAGGGGTCGGATCGGGTTTCATGAGACGCCGACTTAGCCAAAAGTCGGCGACTTTTGAAAATGATCGACCCGTTTCGCTCAACCCTAACTGCGGGGCTGGGATTCATGGTCATCGCGAAACGCACCGGCCGACATTAAATGATGTCAGAAGATGGGCAGCGCTAACAGCGCTAGGCCAGGGGATAACACGACAGCGCAGACTCCTGTACAGCAAATAACAACGCTCAGGAGGCTGCACCCAGCACCAAGGTGGGATTCTTGACATCTGTGCTGCGTCTCATTACAAAGGGAACTCGCACCTCCAACACAGTTTGACTGTATAAAGGGCTAAATGTTATACGTGTTTCATTCAGCGTGTGCAAGGAGCGAAATTAAAAGAGCAACCTTTGACTTGTGCAGCACTACTGCTGCATAAGCTGTGGCTCTTCTACTTTGTAACCCCTGAGGGGGGGTTAAAGGTTACCTTTGAAATTGGTTCAAGTAGGCTTCGGCCTACACTCTGCTCCCCCTGCAGAGCCCTGGGCTCCAACACCGCCAGTTGGGGCCCGGTACTGCTAGCTGCACAGAGAAAAACACCAGCCAATGTGTCAGTGGGGTTCAGCACCGCCAGCTGTTCCCCTGCTGTGCAGCCGGCATCGTGTCCTGCGACCGCCACGCAGACACAACAGACCCAAAGCTGCCGCCAGTGCAGGCTTCGGCCTACACTCCCCTCCCCCTGCTCCTGCTCCTCCTCCTCCTGCTGACCCTGGGCTCTAACAAACCGCCAGTTGGGGCCCAGATGTGCTAGCTGCACAGAGAAAAACACCAGCCAATGTGTCAGTGGGGTCCAGCACCGCCAGCTGTTCCCCTGCTGTGCAGCCGGCAACGTGTCCTGCAAAAGCCACGCAGACACAAGAACTGAAATTGAAGGGAACCTGTCCCCCCTCCCCCAGGCGTTTTTACGTTATCCAGCCACCTTGTACAGCGGTAATGCTGCATGTGTGCAAGGTGGCTCAGAAACGTATTCTCCTCGCACATGTGGAACTGAAAACACGTCTGCAATGTGTCCTCTGTGTGACCATTTAACCGTCCCGGTGGTGTGACTTTCCTTTGTAATGACACGCTGCAACCCCCTTGGTAGCGCTGCCCGTCTTCTGGCATCATTGTTTGGCTGGCTGCGCCTCTGCGGCCGCCCTGACCCACACAACGCCCCTCGGTGTCTTATTTATTGGGACTGCGAGGGTGTGATTGATGGGCAGGATCAGTGCATCAGTTCGCCTGTCCCTCCTCTCCTTCCGCCTTCTTCGGACTGTGCGGCTTCATGGCCGTGGCATGCGATAAGGGATCAGATGACGCCGCACAGTCTGAAGCGGGTGTAAGGACCCGAGTGTGAGAGGCCAACATATGTGCTGCGCCAGGCCCTGAATCCCAGCCCCGCAGTGTTTTGACAATGTTAAGACACTGCGGGGCTGGGATTCATGGTCATCGCGAAACGCACCGGCCGACATTAAATGATGTCAGAAGATGGGCAGCGCTAACAGCGCTAGGCCAGGGGATAACACGACAGCGCAGACTCCTGTACAGCAAATAACAACGCTCAGGAGGCTGCACCCAGCACCAAGGTGGGATTCTTGACATCTGTGCTGCGTCTCATTACAAAGGGAACTCGCACCTCCAACACAGTTTGACTGTATAAAGGGCTAAATGTTATACGTGTTTCATTCAGCGTGTGCAAGGAGCGAAATTAAAAGAGCAACCTTTGACTTGTGCAGCACTACTGCTGCATAAGCTGTGGCTCTTCTACTTTGTAACCCCTGAGGGGGGGTTAAAGGTTACCTTTGAAATTGGTTCAAGTAGGCTTCGGCCTACACTCTGCTCCCCCTGCAGAGCCCGGGCTCCAACACCGCTAGTTGCTGTCCGGAAGTGCTGGCTGCACAGAGCCAAACACCTCGCCAATGTGTCAGTGGGGTCCAGCACCGCCAGCTGTTCCCCTGCTGTGCAGCCGGCAACGTGTCCTGCAAAAGCCACGCAGACACTTGCTCTTGGACCTTCTGCTCCCCATCCTGGTTCCAGTACCGTCAGCTGGTTCCGGGCAGAGCCTTTGGCTTAGGTGCCTCCCTTTGGTATCCGAGTTCCACCAACGTCAGGTGGTCCTTGGTAGTGCTTTCAGGCACAGGTACCTCCTGCTTAGTAACCGGGTTCCAGTAACGTCAGCTGGTCCTCGGTAGTTCCATTGGCTCTTGGACCTTCGGCTACCCATCCGGGTTCCAGCACCGTCAGCTGGTTCTCGGCAGTGTCTTTTGCTCTTGTACCTTCTGCTCCCCATCCTGGTTCCAGTACCGTCAGCTGGTTCCGGGCAGAGCCTTTGGCTTAGGTGCCTCCCTCTGGGTATCTGAGTTCCACCAACGTCAGGTGGTCCTTGGTAGTGCTTTCAGCACAGGTACCTCCTGCTTAGTAACCGGGTTCCAGTAACGTCAGCTGGTCCTCGGTCGTTCCATTGGCTCTTGGACCTTCGGGTAGCCATCCGAGTTCCAGTTCCATCAGCTGGTTCTCGGCATTTTCTCAGCCTTCTTGTACCTTCTGCTACATTTCCAAGTTCAAGAGACTAAACACGATGACCCGGAAGACCACCCCTAAGATGACGACGACACCAGAGACGACAACCACCGTGATGACGACGACCCTGGAGACGATGACCCTGAAGACCACCCCGATGACGACGACCCCGGAGACCACCCCGATGACGACGACCCCGGAGACGACGACCCTGGAGACGACGACGACCTGGAAGACCGAGAAGCAGAAGAACAAGAGGCTGCAGAACAAAGAGCAGAAGGACATTAAGCATAACACAAAATATCAGAGCAAAAAATATTATGTAAATTATAAGCAGAAGAAGACTAAGCAGTGTATGGGGGTGAGTCCGTTCCTCCTCGTGGTGCCCCTGGATAAAGCCTGATGCTGCAGGCCAAACTGAACGCGGACAAATGTAACTGTTTTGTGACAGGCAGAACGGAAGGTGTAATCTTCAAACTTTTATAGATAACAACTACGGGAATGCCTGTCACAAATAAGAATATGATGAAGAAGTAGAATATGATGAAGATAATAGTAAACTAAAAACAATATGAACAATGTAACCCAAAAAATAATAGGTAGAAGATGAAGAAGAAGATGAATAAGGTGAAGAAGTTGATGTCAAAGAAGCTGATGATGAGGATAATTAAGAAGAAAGCGTGGGAGAAGTAAAAAAAAAGGTGAAGGGCGTGGAAGCAGTGAAACATCAATATCTGACATAAAAAAAAAAATTAACATAGTCAAATTCCTTCTAACGCCGAACGTCATAAAAAAAAACGCAAAATCCTGCTATTCTATTACATTGGGCTAAACCTCTGTGCCTTTAATATCTCCGCCACGTCCCCCAATACATCCTACATTATTCTTAGTTGTTTTCCTTCATGTAGAATGAACCTACAAGTGTATAAAGGGTTTATTTTAATTCCGATATTTTCGTCCCATTGACTTGCATTGGGATCGGGTATCGGTATCGGATTAGATCCGATACTTTGACGGTATCGGCCGATACTTTCCGATACCGATACTTTCCGATATCGGAAGGTATCGCTCAACACTATTTAGGAGTGATAAGGTTAGAATTTTTTTGTTTGTCATTTAAACTCATTGATGGTGATGTGTGTCAGGGCTCTTTATATCACTGAAAGCAATTGCAGATACCTGTGCAAATTAGTTTAGCAGGTGTGTCCAAATAAAGGCAAGACTACTTAAAAAGGCTGTTCCACATTATTAAGCAGCCTACATTTTTTGCCAAAATGGGAAAGAAAAAGGATGTGTCGGCTGCTGAGAAGCAACAAATTGTGGAGTATTTAGGTCAAGGCATGACTACAATCAACATTGCCAAGACACTTCATCGTGATCATCGCACAATCAAGAAGTGTGTGCTGGGAATGTGTGCGTGCTGATAAGGAAAAATTGAGGACTCTTTCCAATAGGCAATTGCGTAAGGCTAAAAGAGCAGCTGCAAAAACACCTTGTCTTAGCAGCAGACAAGTTTTTGAAGCTGCTGGTGCCTCCAACGTCCCCAGAACAACAAGATGCAGGGTCCTTCAGAGGTTTGCAGCTGTGCGTAAGCCATCCTGTCAACCACCTCTATCCACTGCACGCAAGCAGTAGGCCAAACGATACATGAAGACTGACTTTCAAACTGTTTTGTTCACCGATGAGTGCCGTGCAACGCTCGATGGCCCAGATGGATGGAGTGGAGGATGGCTGGTTGATGGACACCCCATGAAAACACGGCTAAGGCGCCAACAAGGAGGAGGTGGAGTAATGTTTTGGGCTGGAATCATGGTGAGAGAGATTGCCGGCCACTTTATGATCCCTGAAGGGGTAAAGATGAACTCCATAATCTATGTGGAGTATCTAAAACAACACTTCCTGCCATGGTTCAAGAGGAAGAACCGTGCTTTCCGCAGCAAGATCATTTTCATGCATGATAATGCACCGTCTCAAGCTGCAAAAAAACACATCTGCATCTCTGGCTGCTATGGGCATAAAAGAGGACAAACTTATGGTGTGGCCACCATCTTCCCCTGACCTCAACCCCATTGAGAACCTCTGGAGAGTCATCAAAAGGAGTGTCTATGATGGCGGGAGGCAGTTCACATCTAAGCAACAGCTCTGGGAGGGTATTCTGTCTACATGCAAAACAATTGAAGCAGAAACCATCCAAAAACTGACAAATTCAATGGACGTGAGAGTTCAGAAGCTTCTTTCAAACAAGGGGTCCTATGTGCAAATGTAACATCACCTAGAATAAAGTTTTCACTTGAAAACTGTTTGATTTCATTTTGTAATAAGCTGATAATGCTTATAACTTCACAATTGACCATTTTTTTGTTCAAAATAAAAAAAAATGTTGAAAACTATGCTTTGCATAATAATTTGGAACATGCATTTTGAGTGTTTATTTTTTTTTTAAAAGATACTGTTTTCATAGGCAGTTTGTTCCAAAACATTGCAATTATACTAGAATAGTAGATGACTGGAAAATAACAATGACTGCAATTCAGATAGGTAATTGAGAGAAAATATGAGGAAATATTATTTGCATAATAATTTGGAACACAGTGTATATTGAAAGTGGCTGTTTGGATATTTGTCCTATATTCACATATATTCTATCTCGTGACTGTATATTTATTTGAATATTACACTACTATATGTTGTAAAAATGTTATGTGAATAATACAAATTATTTTATGGTTATATATATTCCATATCCTTGTGGATATATGCATCTAAAGTTGTATCTCAATTATATTACTGTTTCTATTGTGGCCATACCACAGCAATGCATATGATTTAGATATTCTTTGCGCCGAGATGGCCATAACGACTATGCTCTGAAGGCATTGCTGTGATGTTTTGCCAATAAATTAGCCACTAGTAAATATGGCTCCCTTGTATTCTTTATTGCAGTGCGCATGCACAATGGTTCCATGCGGTCCGCCTATGTCTGGTCTGGCGGTGTGCCGACTTCCGGATCACATGGGGCCCGGAGGTATGCAGTCTGGCGGATGCGGTGTGGTCCGTGGCAGCATGACACTACATGCAACTTCCGGGCCGCAACTATTTAAGGTTGTTGCCCAGTCTTAGCCACACGCCCCTTGAGGAAGGTACCATTACCGAAACGTGCGTCGGGGTGGGCGGGTGACTCCTTGAGACTGTTCCATCGCAAGGTATTGTGTGATTTTGATTATGGCAAATTAATGACTTGTTTTGTACTCTTGCCACATGGCAATACATATCTATTTACTGAGTGTTTAAACATTTGTACACCTTGTATCCAGGGGGATACCCCACCTTGGGCAATCATCGATGCTGGCTACATCTTATGCCATCTTTTAGCCCCATATATCCGTTTTGTCTGTATGCAATTTTTTATAAATATTTAATAAAGGTATTGACGTTTTTGGATCTATGACGGCTTGGGTTCTTCTTAGTTTAATTATGCGGTTTGCAGTTGTCCTAATCATATCCATGTATGGTGGTGGGCTTATACAACTAATATAGTGGAATTGGCAATTTTCTGTTCCCACCACCTATAATGTTCATCAGAATATGGTTATACTTTATGGAAGAGTGGCAAGAAGAAAGCCATTTCTCAAAGATATCTGTCATGGTTCCCAATGGCAAGGGAACGTAAGAAACATATAAGTAACGAATGAGCTCTCGGGTGATGGAAACTCGAGTTGACCGTGAGCTAAATCTACCACACAACTAACAGTAGCCAGGGAGCATACCTACGGCTTCCTATATGCAACGCGCCAGCCGGAGGACTAACTACGCCTGGTAGAGGAAGAAACAGACCTGGCTTACCTCTAGGGAAATACCCCAAAAGATGATAGCAGCCCCCCACATGTAATAACGGTGAATTAAGAGGAAAAGACATACACAGTATGAAAGTAGATTTAGCAAAGAGAGGTCCACTTACTAGATAGCAGAAGGATACAAAAGAGGACTTCACGGTCAACTGAAAACCCTTTCAAAAACCATCCTGAAATTACTTTAAGACTCCTGTGTCAACTCATGACACAGGAGTGGCAATTTCAGCCCACAAGAGCTTCCAGCTACAGAGAATTACAAAAACTGCAAACTGGACAAAAGGTACAAAACAAAAGGACAAAGTCCACTTAGCTGATCAGCAGACTAGTAGCAGGAACATGCAACCGAAGGCTCTGGTTACAATGATGACCGGCAAGGAAATGACTGGAGAGCAAGGCTAAATAGGAAACTCCCAAATACTGATGGAAGCAGGTGAACAGAAGAAGCAAAGTGCAAACAAGTCACCAGTACCACCAGCAACCACCAGGGGAGCCCAAAAAGTGGATACACAACAGTACCCTCCCCTTAAGGAGGGGGCACCGAACCCTCACAAGAACCGCCAGGGCGATCTGGATGAGCCCTATGAAAGGCACGAACCAAATCCGAGGCATGAACATCAGAGGCAGTTACCCAAGAATTATCTTCCTGACCATAGCCTTTCCATTTAACCAGATACTGAAGTCTCCATCTGGAAATACGGGAGTCCAAGATCTTCTCTACGACGTACTCCAATTCACCCTCCACCAGCACAGGAGCAGGAGGTTCAGTAGAAGGAACCACCGGTACCTCATATCTCCGCAACAACGACCGATGGAACACATTATGGATAGCGAAAGATGCCGGGAGGTCCAAACGAAAGGAAACAGGGTTAAGAATCTCCAAAATCCTATAAGGACCGATGAACCGAGGCTTAAATTTGGGAGAAGAAACCCTCATAGGGACAAAACGGGAAGACAACCACACCAAGTCCCCAACGCGAAGGTGGGGACCAACACTACGACGACGGTTAGCAAACTGCTGAGTCCTCTCCTGGGACAATTCCAAATTATCCACCACTTGTCCCCAAATCCGATGCAACCGATCCACCACCGCATCCACTCCAGGACAATCCGAAGATTCAACCTGACCAGATGAAAAACGCGGATGAAACCCTGAATTGCAAAAGAAAGGAGAAACCAAAGTGGCAGAACTAGCCCGATTATTAAGAGCAAACTCCGCCAACAGCAGAAAGGCAACCCAATCATCCTGATCCGCAGACACAAAACACCTCAAATAAGTCTCCAAAGTTTGATTAGTTCGCTCCGTCTGGCCATTGGTCTGAGGATGGAATGCAGACGAAAAGGACAAATCAATGCCCAACCTGGCACAGACTGCCCGCCAAAATCTAGACACGAACTGGGTACCCCTGTCAGAAACGATGTTTTCCGGAATACCATGCAAGCGAACCACATTTTGAAAAAACAGAGGGACCAACTCAGATGAGGAAGGCAACTTAGGCAATGGCACCAAATGAACCATTTTAGAAAAACGGTCACACACCACCCAGATGACAGACATCTTCTGAGAAACAGGGAGATCCGAGATAAAGTCCATAGAGATGTGCGTCCAAGGCCTCTTCGGAATAGGCAAGGGCAACAACAACCCACTAGCCCTAGAACAACAAGGCTTGGCCCAAGCACACACATCGCAAGACTGCACAAATACACGCACATCTCGAGACAGGGAAGGCCACCAGAAGGATCTAGCCACCAAATCTCTGGTGCCAAAAATTCCCGGATGACCTGCCAGAGTAGAAGAATGAACTTCCGAGATGACTCTAGTGGTCCACTCGTCAGGAACAAACAGTCTACCAGACGGACAACGATCAGGTCTATCCGCCTGAAATTCTTGCAAAGCACGTCGCAAATCTGGAGAGACAGCAGACAAAACCACTCCATCCTTAAGGACACCAGCAGGTTCAGAATTCCCAGGAGAGTCAGGCTCAAAACTCCTAGAAAGAGCATCTGCTTTCACATTCCTAGAACCCGGTAAGTACGAGACCACAAAATTAAACCGGGAAAAGAACAACGACCAACGTGCCTGTCTAGGATTCAGGCGCCTGGCAGACTCCAAATAAATTAAATTCTTTAAATTAAAGATCAGTCAAAACTACCACCTGATGTCTGGCACCCTCAAGCCAATGACGCCACTCCTCAAATGCCCACTTCATGGCCAAAAGCTCCCGATTACCAACATCATAGTTTCGCTCGGTGGCCGAAAATTTTCGCGAAAAGAACGCACAAGGTCTCATCACTGAGCAGTCGGAACTTTTCTGCGACAAAACCGGCCCTGCTCCGATCTCGGAAGCATCGACCTCAACCTGAAAGGGAAGAGAAACATCAGGCTGGCGCAACACAGGGGCAGACAAAAAGCGGCGCTTAAGCTCCCGAAAGGCCTCCACGGCAGCAGGGGACCAATTGGCAACATCAGCACCCTTTTTAGTCAAATCCGTCAGAGGTTTAGCAACGCCAGAAAAAACAGCTATAAATCGACGATAAAAATTAGCAAAGCCCAAGAATTTCTGGAGACTCTTCAGAGAAGTAGGCTGCGTCCAGTCGTAAATAGCCCGAACCTTGACAGGGTCCATCTCAATAGAAGAAGGGGAAAAAATATACCCCAAAAATGAAATTTTTTGAACCCCAAAAAACACACTTTGAACCCTTTACACACAAAGAATTCTCCCGCAAAACCTGAAAAACCCTCCTGACCTGCTGAACATGAGACTCCCAGTCATCAGAAAAAATCAAAATATCATCCAAGTACACAATCATGAATTTATCCAAATATTCACGGAAAATATCATGCATTAAGGACTGAAAGACAGAAGGTGCATTAGAAAGGCCGAAAGGCATTACCAAATACTCAAAATGGCCCTCAGGCATATTAAATGCGGTCTTCCACTCATCCCCCTGCTTAATTCGCACCAAATTATACGCCCCACGAAGATCAATCTTAGAGAACCACTTAGCCCCCCTTATGCGAGCAAACAAATCAGTCAGCAAAGGCAACGGATACAGATATTTGACTGTAATTTTATTCAGGAGACGATAATCAATACAAGGCCTCAGAGAGCCATCCTTTTTAGAGACAAAGAAAAAACCGGCTCCTAAAGGTGATGAAGAAGGACGAATATGTCCCTTTTCCAGGGACTCCTTAATATACTCGCGCATAGCAGCATGTTCAGGTACAGATAGGTTAAACAAACGACCCTTTGGAAATTTACTGCCAGGAATCAGATCTATGGCGCAATCACAATCCCTGTGAGGAGGGAGTGAACCAATCTTAGGCTCTTCAAAAATATCACGATAATCAGACAAAAATGCCGGAATCTCAGATGGAATAGATGACGAAATGGACACCATAGGAGTGTCCCCATGAGCCCCCCGACATCCCCAGCTTAACACAGACATAGCCTTCCAGTCAAGGACTGGGTTATGAGACTGTAACCATGGTAATCCAAGCACCAAAACATCATGTAAATTGTACAACACAAGGAAGCGAATCACCTCCTGATGGTCTGGAGTCATACGCATAGTCACTTGCGTCCAGAACTGTGGTTTATTACAAGCCAAAGGTGTAGAATCAATACCCTTCAGAGGTATAGGGACTTCCAGAGGCTCTAAATCAAACCCACAGCGCCTGGCAAAGGACCAGTCCATAAGACTCAGAGCGGCGCCAGAGTCCACATAGGCATCCACGGTAATAACTGATAATGAACAAATCAAGGTTACAGACAAAATAAATTTGGACTGTAAAGTGCCAATTGAAATGGACTTATCAACCTTCCTAGTACGCTTAGAGCATGCCGATATAACATGAGCAGAATCACCACAATAGAAGCATAACCCATTTTTACGCCTATAATTCTGCCGCTCGCTTCTGGACATAACTCTGTCACATTGCATTTTCTCTGGCGTCTCTTCAGAAGATACCGCCAAATGGTGCACGGGTTTGCGCTCCCGCAAACGCTGATCAATCTGAATTGCCATTGTCATGGACTCATTCAGACCTGTAGGTGCAGGGAACCCGACCATAACATCTTTAACGGCATCAGAAAGGCCCTCTCTGAAATTTGCCGCTAAGGCGCACTCATTCCACTGAGTAAGCACAGACCACCTACGAAATTTTTGGCAGTATATCTCCGCTTCATCTTGCCCTTGAGATAGGGCTATCAAAGCTTTTTCAGCTTGAATCTCCAAATTAGGTTCCTCACAAAGCAACCCTAACGCCAGGAAAAACGCATCCACATTGAGCAACGCAGGATCCCCTGGTGCCAATGAAAATACCCAATTTTGAGGGTCACCTCGCAGCAAAGAGATTACAATCTTAACCTGCTGGACAGGATCTCCTGAGGAGTGAGGTCTGAGAGAAAGGAATAATTTACAATTATATTTGAAATTCAAAAACCGAGATCTATCTCCGGAAAACACCTCTGGTGTAGGGATTTTAGGTTCAGAAATAGGAGCATGTATAACAAAATCTTGTAAATTTTGAACCTTCGTAGCAAGATTATTTAAACCTGCAGCCAAACTCTGAGGATCCATCTTTAAACAGGTGAGCTCATAGCCATTCAAGGATTATAAGGAGAGAAAGGCAAAGGCTGTAATTAAAGCTGAAATACAGCAGATCCAACTATGGAGCAAGCATAGAGGAAAAAGGGAAAAAAAAATAAAAATTTACAGACTTCTTTTTTCTCTCCTTTCTTCTGCCAATAAGTTTAACACTTGGCCGGTCATACTGTCATGGTTCCCAATGGCAAGGGAACGTAAGAAACATATAAGTAACGAACGAGCTCTCGGGTGATGGAAACTCGAGTTGACCGTGAGCTAAATCTACCACACAACTAACAGTAGCCAGGGAGCATACCTACGGCTTCCTATATGCCACGCGCCAGCCGGAGGACTAACTACGCCTGGTAGAGGAAGAAACAGACCTGGCTTACCTCTAGGGAAATACCCCAAAAGATGATAGCAGCCCCCCACATGTAATAACGGTGAATTAAGAGGAAAAGACATACGCAGTATGAAAGTAGATTTAGCAAAGAGAGGTCCACTTACTAGATAGCAGAAGGATACAAAAGAGGACTTCACGGTCAACTGAAAACCCTTTCAAAAACCATCCTGAAATTACTTTAAGACTCCTGTGTCAACTCATGACACAGGAGTGGCAATTTCAGCCCACAAGAGCTTCCAGCTACAGAGAATTACAAAAACTGCAAACTGGACAAAAGGTACAAAACAAAAGGACAAAGTCCACTTAGCTGATCAGCAGACTAGTAGCAGGAACATGCAACCGAAGGCTCTGGTTACAATGATGACCGGCAAGGAAATGACTGGAGAGCAAGGCTAAATAGGAAACTCCCAAACACTGATGGAAGCAGGTGAACAGAAGAAGCAAAGTGCAAACAAGTCACCAGTACCACCAGCAACCACCAGGGGAGCCCAAAAAGCGGATACACAACAGATATCCATAAAATGTGTAGTTTAAAGTTTGCAACAAGCCACCTGGGAGACACACCAAACATGTGGAAGAAGGTGCTCTGGTCAGATGAAACCAAAATCGAACTTTTTGGAAACAATGCCAAACGATATGTTTGGAGTAAAGGCAACACAGTTCATCACCCTGAACTCACGATCTACACTGTCAAACATGGTGGTGGCAGCATCATGATTTGGGCCTGCTTTTCTTCAGCAGGGACAGGGAAGATGGTTAAAATTGATGGGAAGATGGATGGAGCCAAATACAGGACCATTCTTGAAGAAAACCTGTTGGAGTCTGCAAAAGACCTGAGACTGAGATGGAGATTTGTCTTCCAACAAGACAATGATTCCCAAATATAAAGCAAAATCTACAATGGAATGGTTCACAAATAAACGTATCCAGATGTTAGAATGGCCAAGTCAAAGTCCAGACCTCAATCCAATCGAGAATCTGTGGAAAGAGCTGAAAACTGCTGTTCACAAATGATCTCCATCAAACCTCACTGAGCTCGAGCTGTTTGCCAAGGAAGAATGGGCAAAAATTTCAGTCTCTTGATGTACAAAATTGGTAGAGACATACCCCAAGTGACTTGCAGCTGTAATCGAAGCAAAAGGTTGCGCAACAAAGTATTAAGTTAAAGGGCAGAATAATATTGCACGTCTCACTTTTCAGTTTTTGAATTTCCACAAAAATGTAAAATAACCAATAAATTTTGTTCAACTTCACAATTGTGTTCCACTTGTTGATTCTTCACCAAAAATTTACATTTGGTATCTTTATGTTTGAAGCATGATATGTGAGAAAAGGTTGAAAAGTTCCTGGGGCCGAATACTTTCGCAAGGTACTGTATGTGTTGTGACGTTTCGTTTACAATGAATCTTTCTCAAGCAGTGATTAGGGTGTAGCAACAGATATACATAGGAGTATTACAATGAAATATACAAATTATTCATTAAAAAACAACATAAATATGCAATACTTAGCAATTTGCGCAAAATTCAGTGATTTGAAAAAGTGTTTGCCTCCTTCCTGATTTCCTATTCTTTTGCATGTTTGTCACTCCCAAATGTTTCAGTTCACACACAAATTTAAATATTAGACAAAGATAACACAAGGAAACACAAAATGCATCTTTTAAATGAAGGTCTTTATTATTAAGGGAAAAATAAATCCAAACCTACAGGGTCCTGCGTGAAAAAGTGATTGCCCCCTAAATCTAATAACTGTCTGGGCCACCCTTAGCAGCAACAACTGCAATCATGTGTTTGCGATAACTGACAATAAGTCTTTCACAACAATTTGGGGGAATTGTGGCCCACTTTGGTCATGCCACAGCATGTCAATTGGATAAAGGTCAAGGATTTCTACTATGCCACTCCAAAGTCTTAGTTTGCCTTTTCTTAAGCCATTCAGAGGTAGACATGCTGGTATGTTTTGGATCATTGTCCTGCAGCATAACCCAAATGCGCTTCAGCTTGAAGTCACAAACAGATGGTTGGACATTCTCCTTCAGGATTTTTTGGTAGAAAGCAAAATTCATAGTTCCATTACAGTAAGTCTTCCAGGTCCTGAAGCAGCAAAACAGCCCCAGAGCATCACACTACCACTACTATATTTTACTGTTGGTATGATGTTCCTTTTCTGAAATGATGTGTTACTTCTGCGGCTGATGTAATGGTACTTACACTTCCAAAAAGTTCAACTTTTGTCTTGCCAGTTCAGAGTATTCTCGCAAAAGTCCTGGGGATCATGAAGATGTTTTATAGTAAAACTGAGATGATGGTCTTATTGTTCAGCAGTGGTTTTCGTCTTGGAATTTTGCAATGAAGGCCATTTTTGCCCATTCTATTTCTTATGGTGGAGTCATGAACACTAACCTTAACCGAGGCAAGTGGTGCTTACAGTTCTTTGGATGTTTTTGTGGGGTCTTTTGTGACCTCTTGGATGCGTTGTCATTGCTCTCTTGGGGTAATTTTGGCCTGCCGGCCTCTCCTGGGAAGGTTTACCACTGTTCCATGTTTTTGCCATTTGTGGATAATGGCTCTCACTGTGGTTTGCTGGAGTCCTAAAGCTTTAGAAAAGGCTTTATAACCTTTTCCAGACTGATAGCTCTAAATTTCTTTGATTCTCATTTGTTCCAGAATTTCTTTGGATTGCTGCTTGATATTTAACTTTTAAAGATCTTTTGCTCTACTTCACTTTGTCAGGCAGATACTATGTAAGTGATTTCTTGATTGAGAACTGTGTGGCAGTAATCAGGCCTGGATGTGACTATGGAATTTGAACTCAGCTTCCCAAGGATGTCATAAACCACAGTTAATATATGTTTTAAGGGGGTGTGGGGCAATCACTTTTTAACACCGGGCCCTATAGCTTAGGATTTCTTTTTCCCTTGATAATAAAGACCTTCATTTAAAAGCTGCATTTTGTGTTTACTTGTGTTATCTTTGTCTAATATGTAAATTTGTTTGCTGATCTGAAACATTTAAGTGTGACAAACATGCAAAAGAATAGGAAATAGAAAGGTGGCAAACTCTTTTTTACACCACTGTACATACAATCAATATATCAATATAAAGTGCTTTTGACAAAAAGTGCTAGATAAAAGTGATAACATAAGCTCATAATTAACCCCTTCATGACCCAGCCTATTTTGGCCTTAATGACCTTGCCGTTTTTTGAAATTCTGACCAGTGTCCCTTTATGAGGTAATAACTCAGGAACGCTTCAACGGATCCTAGCGATTCTGAGATTGTTTTTTCGTGACATATTGGGCTTCATGTTAGTGGTAAATTTAGGTCGATAATTTCTGAGTTTATTTGTGAAAAAAAACGGAAATTTGGCAAAAAATTTGAAAATTTCGCAATTTTCACATTTTGAATTTTTATTCTGTTAAACCAGAGAGTTATGTGACACAAAATAGTTAATAAATAACGTTTCCCACATGTCTACTTTACATCAGCACAATTTTGGAAACAATTTTTTTTTTTGCTAGGAAGTTATAAGGGTTAAAATTTGACCAGTGATTTCTCATTTTTACAACAAAATTTACAAAACCATTTTTTTTAGGGACCACCTCACATTTGAAGTCATTTTGAGGGTTCTATATGGCTGAAAATACCCAAAAGTGACACCATTCTAAAAACTGCACCCCTCAAGGTGCTCAAAACCACATTCAAGAAGTTTATTAACCCTTCAGGTGTTTCACAGCAGCAGAAGCAACATGGAAGTAAAAAATGAACATTTAACTTTTTAGTCACAAAAATGATCTTTTAGCAACAATTTTTTTATTTTCCCAAGGGTAAAAGGAGAAACTGGACCAGGAACGTTGTTGTCCAATTTGTCCTGAGTATGCTGATACCTCATATGTGGGGGTAAACCACTGTTTGGGCGCACGGCAGGGCTCGGAAGGGAAGGAGCGCCATTTGACTTTTTGAATGAAAAATTGGCTCCAATCTTTAGCGGACACCATGTCGCGTTTGGAGAGCCCCCGTGTGCCTAAACATTGGAGCTCCCCCACAAGTGACCACATTTTGGAAACTAGACCCCCCAAGGAACTTATCTAGAAGCATAGTGAGCACTTTAAACCCCCAGGTGCTTCACAAATTGATCCGTAAAAATGAAAAAGTACTTTTTTTTCACAAAAAAATTATTTTAGACTCAATTTTTTCATTTTCACATGGGCAACAGGATAAAATGGATCCTAAATTTTGTTGGGCAATTTCTCCTGAGTACACCAATACCTCACATGTGGGGGTAAACCACTGTTTGGGCACATGGTAAGGCTCGGAAGGGATGGAGCGCCATTTGACTTTTTGAATGAAAAATTATCTCCATCGTTAGCGGACACCATGCCGCGTTTGGAAAGCCCCTGTGTGCCTAAACATTGGAGCTCCTCCACAAGTGACCCCATTTTGGAAACTAGACCCCCCAAGGAACTCATCTAGAGACATAGTGAGCACTTTAAACCCCCAGGTGCTTCACAAATTGATCCGCAAAAATGAAAAAGTACTTTTTTTTCACACAAAATTTCTTTTAGCCTCAATTCTTTCATTTTCACATGGGCAACAGGATAAAATGGATCCTAAAATTTGTTGGGCAATTTCTCCTGAGTATGCCGATACCTCATATGTGGGGGTAAACCACTGTTTGGGTGCACGGCAAGGCTCGGAAGGGGAGGCGTGCCATTTGACTTTTTGAATGGAAAATTAGCTCCAATCGTTAGCGGACACCATGTTGCGTTTGGAGAGCCCCTGTGTGCCTAAACATTGGAGCTCCCCTACAAGTGACCCAATTTTGGAAACTAGACCTCCCAAGCAACTTATCTAGATGCATAGTGAGCACTTATAACCCCCAGGTGCTTCACAGAAGTTTATAACGCAGAGCCGTGAAAATAAAAAAATAATTTTTCTTTCCTCAAAAATGATTTTTAGCCCAGAATTTTTTATTTTCCCAAGGGTAATAGGAGAAATTGGACCCCAAATGTTGTTGTCCAGTTTGTCCTCAGTACGATGATACCCCATATGTGGGGGTAAACCACTGTTTGGGCGCACGGCAGGGCTCGGAAGGGAAGGCACGCCATTTGGCTTTTTGAATGGAAAATTAGCTCCAATCATTAGCGGACACCATGTCGCGTTTGGAGAGCCCCTGTGTGCCTAAACAGTAGGAACTCCCCACAAGTGACTCCATTTTGGAAACTAGACCCCCAAGGGAACTTATCTAGATGTGTGGTGAGAACTTTGAACCCCCAAGTGCTTCACAGAAGTTTATAACGCAGAGCCGTGAAAATAATAAATGTGTTTCCTTTCCTCAAAAATATTTTTTTAGCCCAGAATTTTTTATTTTTGCAAGAGTAACAGGAGAAATTGGACCCCAAAAGTTGTTGTCCAGTTTCTCCTGAGTACGCTGATACCCCATATGTGGGGGTAAACCACTGTTTTGGCACACGTCGGGGTTCGGAAGGGAAGTAGTGACGTTTTGAAATGCAGACTTTGATGGAATGCCATGCAGGCATCAGGTTGCGTTTGCAGAGCCCCTGATGTGCCTAAACAGTAGGAACTCCCCACAAGTGACTCCATTTTGGAAACTAGACCCCCAAGGGAACTTATCTAGATGTGTGGTGAGCACTTTGAACCCCCAAGTGCTTCACAGAAGTTTATAACGCAGAGCTGTGAAAATAATAAATGTGTTTCCTTTCCTCAAAAATATTTTTTTAGCCCAGAATTTTTTATTTTTGCAAGAGTAACAGGAGAAATTGGACCCCAAAAGTTGTTGTCCAGTTTCTCCTGAGTACGCTGATACCCCATATGTGGGGGTAAACCACTGTTTGGGCACATGCCGGGGCTCGGAAGGGAAGTAGTGACGTTTTGGAATGCAGACTTTGATGGAATGGTTTGCGGGCATCATGTTACGTTTGCAGAGCCCCTGATATGCCTAAACAGTAGAAACCCCCCACAAGTGACCCAATTTTGGAATCTAGACCCCCCAAGGAACTTATCTAGATGTGTGGTGAGCACGTTCAACCCCCAAGTGCTTCACAGAAGTTTACAACGCAGAGCCGTGAAAATAAAAAATCATTTTTCTTTCCTCAAAAAAGATGTTTTAGCAAGCAATTTTTTATTTTCACAAGGGTAACAGGAGAATTTGGACCCCAATATTTGTTGCCCATTTTTTTGTGAGTACGCTGATACCCCATATGTGGGGGTAAACCACTGTTTGGGCGCACGTCAGGGCTCGGAAGGGAAGTAGTGACATTTGAAATGCAGACTTTGATGGAATGGTCTGCGGGCGTCCCATTGCATTTGCAGAGCCCCTGATGTGCCTAAACAGTAGAATCACCCCACAAGTGACCCCATTTTGGAAACTAGACCCCCGAAGGAACTTATCTAGATGTGTGGTGAGCACTTTCAACCCCCAAGTGCTTCACAGAAGTTTATAACGCAGAGCCGTGAAAATAAAAAATAATTGTTCTTTCCTCAAAAATTATGTTTTAGCAAGTAATTTTTTATTTTTGCAAGGGTAACAGGAGAAATTGGACCCCAACAGTTGTTGCCCAGTTTGTCCTGAGTACGCTGGTACCCCAAATGTGGGGGTAAACCACTGTTTGGGCGCACGTCGGGGCTTGGAAGGGCGGGAGCACCATTTGACTTTTTGAACGCAAGATTGGCTGGAATCAATGGTGGCGCCATGTTGCGTTTGGAGACCCCTGATGTGCCTAAACAGTGGAAACCCCTCAATTCTAACTTCAACACTAACCCCAAAACACCCCTAATCCTAATCCCAACTGTAGCCATAACCCTAATCACAACCCTAACCCCAACACACCCCTAACCACAACCCTAACCGCAACACACCCGTAACCCTAATTCCAACCCTAATCCTAACCCGAATCCCAACCGTAACCCTAATCCCAACCCTAACCACAACTGTAACCCCAACACACCCCTAACCCTATCCGTAACCCTAACCACAAGCCTAATCTTAACCCTATTTCAAACCCTAGCCCTAATTCCAACCCTAACTCTAATTCCAACCCTAATCCTAAGGCTATGTGCCCACGTTGCGGATTCGTGTGAGATTTTTCCGCACGATTTTTGAAAAATCTGCAGGTAAAAGGCACTGCGTTTTACCTGCGGATTTACAGCAGATTTCCAGTGTTTTTTTGTGCGGATTTCACCTGCGGATTCCTATTGAGGAACAGGTGTAAAATGCTGCGGAATCCGCACAAAGAATTGACATGCTGCGGAAAATACAACGCAGCGTTTCTGCACGGAATTTTCCGCACCATGGGCACAGCGGATTTGGTTTTCCTTAGGTGTACATGGTACTGTGCTGCGGATCCGCGGCCAATCTGCTGTGGATCCGCTGCCAATCCGCTGCGGATCCGCGGCCAATCCGCTGCCAATCCGCTGCGGATCCGCGGCCAATCTGCTGCGGATCCGCGACCAATCCGCTGCCGATCCGCTGCAGATCCGCGGCCGATCCGCTGCGGATCCGCTGCGGATCCGCTGCGGATCCGCTGCGGATCCGCTGTGTATCCGCTGCCGATCCGCTGCGGATCCGCGGCCGATCCACTGCGGATCCGCTGCGGATCCGCTGCGGATCCGCTGCGGATCCGCTGCCGATCCGCTGCGGATCCGCTGTGGATCCGCTGCCGATCCGCGGCCGATCCGCTGCGGATCCGCTGTGTATCCGCTGCGGATCCGCGGCCGATCCGCTGCGGATCCGCGGCCAAATCCGCACTGTGTGCACATGCCATAACCCTAACCCTACCCCTAACCCTAACCCTACCCCTAGTTCTAGTTCTAACCCTAGTTCTAACCCTAACCCTAGTGGAAAAAAATATATATATATTTTCTTTATTTTATTATTGTCCCTACCTATGGGGGTGATAAAGAGGGGGGGTTTATTTATTATTTTTTTATTTTGATCGCTGTGATAGAACCTACCACAGCGATCAAAATGTACTTTGCCGGCCGGCAGATGCGGTGGGCGCACTGCGCATGCGCCCGCCATTTTGGAAGATGGCGGCGCCCAGGGAGAAGACGGACCGACTTCGGGAGGCTCGGTAAGTATGAGGGGGTGGTGGTGGGGTGGATCGGAGCACAGGGGGGGGGATCGGAGGACCGGGGGAGCGGACAGGAGCACGGGGGAGCGGACAGGGGGACGGAGGGGGGTACCGGAGAGAACGGAGGACTGGGGAGGAGATCGGGGGCGGTGGGGGGGGGGGCAGAACATGATTTCCAGCAATGGCAGATGCTATTGCAGCATCGGCCATGGCTGGATTGCAATATTTCACCATTTTCATAGGTGAAATATTGCAAATTGCTCTGATTGGCTGTTGCACTTTCAACAGCCAATCAGAGCGATCGTAGCCACGTGGGGGCAAAGCCACCCCCCCTGGGCTGAAGTACAACTCCCCCTCTCCCTGCAGATCGGGTAAAATAGGAATTAACCCTTTCACCCGATCTGCAGGGATGCGATCATTCCATGACGCCACATAGGCGTCATGGGTCGGATTGGCACCGACTTTCATGACGCCTACGTGGCGTCAAAGGTCGGGAAGGGGTTAATAAAAAAACATTCAGTTGATATATTAATTCAATTATTTGTGTCATATACTTTAGAAAGAACTCACCCAGGTGTATAATTTTTTAGTTTATATTGATAATGATTAGTGATGAGTAGTTGAGCATTCCGATACCGCAAGTATCGGGTATCGGCCGATATTTGCTGTATCGGAATTCCGATACCGAGTTCTGATATTTTTGTGATATCGGAAATCGGAATCGGAAGTTCCCAGTGTATGGTTCCCAGGGTCTGGAGGAGAGGAGACTCTCCTTCAGGCCCTGGGATCCATATTCATGTAAAAAATAAAGAATTAAAATAAAAAATATGGATATACTCACCCCTCCGGCGGCCCCTGGACCTTAGCAATGTAACCGGCAGCCTCCGTTCCTAAGAATGCAGTGAGTTTAGGACCTGCGATGACGTCGCGGCTTGTGATTGGTCGTGTGAGCGGTCACATGAGCGGTCACGCGACCAATCACAAGCCGCGACGTCATCGAAGGTCCTTCACTCCTCATTCTTAGGAACGGAGGCTGCCGGTTTCATCGCTAAGGCCCAGGGGCCGCCGGAGGGGTGAGTATATCCATATTTTTTATTTTAATTCTTTATTTTTTACATGAATATGGATCCCAGGGCCTGAAGGAGAGTTTCCTCTCCTTCAGACCCTGGGAACCATCCAGGATAGCTTCCGATACTTGTGTCAAATTGACTTGCATTGGTATCGGGTATCGGTATCGGCGATATCCGATATTTTTTGGATATCGGCCGATCCCATCCGTTACCAATACCTTTGCGTATCGGAAGGTATCGCTCAACACTAGTGATGAGAGAATAATGAAATATTCAGATTAGGAAAAATCTGCATGAATAATTTCTAATATCCGTGTATTCGTACTGAATAACGAATCCATTGCAAGTCAATGGGAAAGCCAAATATTTTTCTGCTGGGCCCAACAAACAGGTTTGGGGGCCTAAGAGAAAAGCTGAAATGGATGGGAAAGAGCTAAAACTAAATGGGAACAGCATGGAGAAGATGCCTGCATGCCTTTCTGAATCACATATGGTATCTGGGAATAATGTGGTCAGACTATTGCGCCGGTTTACAGATTTATAAAAATATCTACCAAACCATTTTTTTTAAGGAAAAATGCTAAGAAACATTTTTTCCTTCATAATTAAATGTATATAACACAAAATATATATTTATACAGTACAAACCAAAAGTTTGGAGACACCTTCTCATTTCAAGATTTTTCTGTATTTTCCTGACTATGAAAATTGTACATTCACACTGAAGGCATCAAAAAAATGAATTAACACATGTGGAATTATATACTTAACAAAAAAGTGTGAAACAACTGAAATTATGTCTTATATTCTAGATTCTTCAAAGTTGCCACCTTTTACTTTGATGACTGCTTTGCACACTCTTGGCATTCTCTTCATGAGCTTCAAGAGGTAGTCACCGAGTTCCCAGAGAGGCTTAGCACTTGTTGGCCCTTTTGCCTTCACTCTGCAGTCTAGCTCACCCAAACCATGTCAAATGGGTTCAGGTCTGGTGACTGTGGAGGCCAGGTCATCTGGCGTAGCACCCCATCACTCTCCTTCTTGGTCAAATAGCCCTTACACAGCCTCGAGGTGTGTTTGGGGTCATTGTCATGTTGAAAAATAAATGATGGTCCAACCAAACGCAAACCAGATGCAATAGCATGCCGCTGCAAGATGCTGTGGTAGCCATGCTGGTTCAGTATGCCTTCAACTTTGAATACATCCAAAACAGTGTCACCCACAAAGCACCCCCATACCATCACACCTCCTCCTCCATGCTTCACGGTGGGAACCAGGCATGTAGAGTCCATCCGTTTGCCTTTTCTGCGTCGCTCAAAGACACAGTGGTTGGATCTCAAATTTGGACTCATCAGACCAAAGCACAGATTTCCACTGGTCTAATGTCCATTCCTTGTGTTCTTTAGCCCAAACAAGTCTCTTCTGCTTGTTGCCTGTCCTTAGCAGTGGTTCCTAGCAGAAATTTTACCATGAAGGCCTGCTGCACAAAGTCTCCTCTTAAAAGTTGTTGTAGAGATGTGTCTGCTGCTAGAACTCTGTGTGGCATTGACCTGGTCTCTAATCTGAGCTGCTGTTAACCTGCGATTTCTGAGGCTGATGACTTGGATAAACTTATTCTCAGAAGCAGAGGTGACTCTTGGTCTTCCTTTCCTGGAGCGGTCCTCATGTGAGCCAGTTTCTTTGTAGTGCTTGATGGTTTTTGCCACTGCACTTGGGGACACTTTCAAAGTTTTCCCAATTTTTCAGACTGACTGATCCTCATTTCTTAAAGTAATGATGGCTGCTTTTTTCTTGCCATAATACAAATTCTAACAGTCTATTCAGTAGGACTATCAGATGTGTATCCACCAGACTTCTGCACAACACAACTGATGGTCCCAACACCATTTATAAGGCAAGCAATCCCACTTATTAAACCTGACAGCTCACACCTGTGAAGTGAAAACCATTCCCGGTGACTACCTCTTGAAGCTCATCAAGAGAATGCCAAGAGTGTGCAAAGCTGTCATCAGAGCAAAAGGTGGCTACTTTGAAGAACCTAAAATATAAGACATAATTTCAGTTGTTTCACACTTTTTTGTTAAGTATATAATTCCACATGTGTTAATTCATAGTTTTGATGCCTTCAGTGTGAATGTACAATTTTCATAGACATGGAAATACAGAAAAATGTTTAAATGAGAAGGTGTGTTCAAACTTTTGGTCTGTACTGTATATATATATATATATATATATATATATATATATATATATACCTCCCCTTTAGCATATGTTCACACGGAGCATTTTGGCTTTAGTTTTTCCTTTAACATTTGTGAGGGCTCTTGGGAGGTCCCTCCCTAATCCAAATAGTTAGCTAGATAGTGATCCAAGAAGTATAGTTTCTCCTTGTGTAGAGTGACATGTTAAGCATGTCGTGATGAGGAGACTTTTAGCCGCAATGCTTCTCTGGGAAATATGCAAATTGTCTCTTCAGAGAGGAAGAGGACTAGAACTCTAGCGCCGCCTATTGAAAGTAGCAATCCTAACAGTCAATGTCGACCCTTTAACGAGCCTTGTCACATGACTTAGGATAAAAAACAAACCAGAATCTCAATTTGCAGACAGTGTGTTTTGGGGTACTGCCCCTCGGCAGTGCAAAGTGGAGATCTGGTTTGGCTAAGTGAGAGGCGTCTGACCGGGATCCAAGAAGTATTGTTACTCCTTGCAGAGAGTGACATGTTAAGCATGTTGAGATTAGGAGACTTAAACCCACAATGCTCCTCTGGGAAGTATGCAAATTGTCTCTTCAGAGAGGAAGAGGACTAGAACTCTAGTGCCACCTATTGGAAGTAGCAATCCTAACAGTCAATGTCGACTCTTTAACAAGCCTCGTTAAAGGGTCGACATTGACTGTTAGGATTGCTACTTCCTATAGGTGGCTCTAGAGTTCTAGTCCTCTTACTCCCTGAAGAGACAATTTGCACATTAGCTATAGTGGAATACATATTCCCCATCACTTTACAATGCCAGCTAAAACATGTCCATTTAAATTTTGCGCTTCGGTCACCACCACCACCACCACGTCCACCGCCATGTCATTATGTGGCCCTCACTTCACATTTTCAGAGGGCCATCAGGTGCTGTGAAACCTGAGTTTGGGAAAGGCCCTCAGGTGGCCCTGTATCATACATTTAGGAGAGCTCTCACTCCTATATTTGGGAGGTCCCTCCCTCATTCCAAATTGTTAGCTAGATAGTGGAATACATATTCCCCATCACTTTTCAATGCCAGCTAAAACATGCCCATTTGAATTTTGGGCTTCGCCCGCCACCACCACCATGTCCACTGCCATGTCACTATGCAGCCCTCACTTCACATTTTCAGAGTGCCAGCAGGTGTTGTGAAACTTGAGTTTTCTGAGGTCCACAGTTGATTTTGGCCATCAGATCCCAATGGAGCTACTGTCATAACCAGTGAAGTAATATAATATAATATAATACAGGAGTTGTGGGAGCTGTCAGTAGATTGGATTCTTCCAGACACCAAAAGTATTAGAATTAAATTCTGAATACAGCGAATCCAAGAGAGGACCTGTATTATGGTCAGTCTGTCAGGCCTGAAAACCATGCCAGGAACGTGTACAAGCCTCATTTTACATGGAAGCAGCCTCCTGAAGGGAAAGAGACAGGAGTGCCATTGACCAATCTGCACACGCCTACGCAGTTCCTCTGGAAACTACCCAACCAGACAGAATGTAACTTTTGCATGGTTTTGAGAACATAGTGGAGTAATTACATATATGTCCCAGTGAGTGACGAGGTCTGTGGAGTATATTACTCAGGTGAAAGGCAATGCTACAGAGTTCAGGTAAAGTCCTTAGCGTGGCAATGACCATGTTCCAATATGTGTAAGGCTGCAGCCTGAATAGGTCGCTGGAGCATATTAACCCAGTCTCTTAGATGTGCTTAAAATGTACAGAAACTGGGCAATACCCCACCACCATTTTAAAGAGACATACATCTCATTTAGGAGCCTGGAAAAGCCAGCAATGGTCTTTGTCCAGCATCAGTATATGTATACTGTATATGTAACGAATATGTATGCCCTATCTAACTAACTATTTGGGAACAGACATACTGTTTATGCTGAAAAGGGAAAACTGAATGCTGTGCTGGGACAACAAACTGGACGTGACTGCTCTCCGTTGTGTCTGTGCAACCGCAGGTTATGGGCAGGAGGCATCATCGCCTGCTTCCTGGACAGCAGATTGGGAAGGCTGTAACACAGGGTAAGGGGCAGTGGTCTCACCTTCATACACAAATTTTGCACCAGGTGTTTTGTCCACCTACCTTGTGCTTGGCTGCCATGTGCTTTTGCATGCTGATGGTGCTCAGGTTGGCAGTGTTCTTGCCTCTTCTTAACTTGTTATGGCAGATGCTGCAAATTACAGTTGTTTTGTCTGAAGGATGTCCAGAAAACACTGCCATACAGAGGAACAACACGCCCTTGGCCTGTTATCTAACCAAGTGGGGGGGTTTGTGGAACAGTTGACCATGTTCTCCCTTTCATCAAACACTACCTGTTCTTGCCTGTTTTCATGCTACTGATCCAACACTTTCTGCATTGTGCCAGATTGGATCAGTGACTTTATACTGAACTGATGGCAATTGTGCGTCATGATTAGCTTCCATATCTTCAGACATTAATTGACCTTCCCCAATGTGTCTTTCTCCTGTTCCATGGGTGCTCAAATGTTTGGGCATCACTGCACTCCACCCCCTCATGACCCTCTTTAATGGTGTAAGATGAGAGTCCTTAATAATTACAAGGGAACATAAACAGTTCCTCAGAGTGACCAGCATTGGGGTCATACAGCGGGGGAAAAAGTATTTAGTCAGCTACCAATTGTGCAAGTTCTCCCTCTTAAAAAGATGAGAAAGACCTGTAATGGACATCATAAGTAGACCACAACTATGAGAGTGAAAATGAGAAAACAAATCCAGAAAATCACCCTGTTTGATTTGGCAAGGTTTATTTTGCAAATTATGGTCAGGAACAGGAGTATCATATCTGTGATAAAGAAATTTCAATTAATTTGGTAAGTGGGCATGACCACATGCTGTCCTGCCTGTCTCCACCTCAACTCAATCCATTTAGCTATAGCTGTTTCTAGGTAGTGTGAAAACGACAAAAGCCACAAGATTTTTTGAACAGTTCTGTGTTGAGCAAAAAAATTGCTAGTTTTCAAAGCTTTTACACCAGTTTAGTGGCATAAAAGGTTTGATGACTCTTCTCCTTCATGTGCTGTTAATAAGCACTGATCACCTTTTATATGGGTGAGCGTAAAGAGAGTTGCTTCAAATCGATTCACAATACCTGTTCTAGGCACCAAGTTGTAGTAATACCTGGTCACTGAACAGAAGCCCTGAGAACCACCTCTTACGTTCCGCATTCTTGGCTCCACTATTGATTAGTCAGCCTGTTACAATATCATAATTTCAACATGATGTAATGTACATCTCACAAGGCCAGCCAGTCAAAAGAAGAACTGCAGAAGTTGGCAGTGTTGAGGCAGTTTGCTGGGCTACCTTGTGGTGGCCTCTGTAAAGCAGTGGTAGCACCGTTCTGCACAGCAACAATCACCAACTCACTCTGGCCCTGACACACCTGAGACTCCTTAGACTTAGGGTACTGTCAGACAGTGCAATTTTGATCGCTACGACGGCACGATTCGTGATGTTCTAGCGATATCGTTACGATCTCGCAGTGTCTGACATGCAGCAGCGATCAGGGACCCTGCTGAGAATCGTACGTCGTAGCAGATCGTTTGGAACTTTCTTTCGTCGCTGGATTTCCCGCTGTCATCGCTGGATCGTTGTGTGTGACAGCGATCCAGCGATGCGTTCGCTGGTAACCAGGGTAAACATCGGGTAACTAAGCGCAGGGCCGCGCTTAGTAACCCGATGTTTACCGTGGTTACCAGCGTAAAAGTAAAAAAAAAACAAACCGTACATGCTCACCATCTGATGTCCGTCAGGTCCCTTGCCGTCCGCTTCCCGCTCTGACTGTCTGCCGGCCGGAAAGTGAGAGCAGATCACAGCGGTGACGTCACCGCTGCGCTCTGCTCTCACTGTACGGCCGGATCTCAGTCAGAGCAGGAAGCGGACGGCAAGGGACCTGACGGACATCAGATGGTGAGCATGTACGTTTTTTTTTTTTTACTTTTACGCTGGTAACCACGGTAAACATCGGGTTACTAAGCGCGGCCCTGCGCTTAGTTACCCGATGTTTACCCTGGTTACCCGGGGACTTCGGCATCGCTCCAGCGCCGTGATTGCAACGTGTGACCGCAGTCTACGACGCTGGAGCGATAATCATACGACGCTGCGACGTCACGAATCGTGCCGTCGTAGCGATCAAAATTGCACTGTGTGACAGTACCCTTACTCAGATCTCTTCAACCCTTTCCTGCAGGGCTTTTATCACAGAAACCTATGGCTTTCAGCCACATGGAAAACCTGGGTCCGGAATAGAACAGACTGCAACACTATCATACTGCAATCTGTTTCAAACACAACATCCAGATCAGGTTTTCCTTACCTCTGTCTTGGACACTAACATGCCCAAGACAAACACTTACTTTTATTATCAGTTACTGCCATGCACACCTATGGCCTTCATACGCCTCCATACGCATCCTGGGGAGAACACACAGCGCCCCCTAGCTGTATCAGAGGTCACTGCCTCACACCACAGATTACTAATGTGGCTAGTGGACCTAATCCTGTAAATCGATTCACACCATCTCTGCTTCATTTCTATTCTTTAACACTATATATTTAACTTGTTAAATAATAACATATGTCTTTATATTTCTGGTACAGTTTTATAAAATTAGTTTTTAACATTTTGGACTTATTTCCAACCATTTTTTATAAATACCTTTTTTTATAGCATTGAATTTAATGTCTTTCAAGGAAGAAGTTCAGAGACTTTGTATGCTATAAAACAGTACTTTGTAAGAGACATAGAGATACTGCTGAACTTTTCTCAGGTAAAGAATAATGATAGTGTGCTGAATGACTTCTGGTCATGTTTCTGTATTATCCTCATTGCCATGTCCAAGATCCTTTTAGATGACATTGTTAAAGTAAAATGTGTGGAAGAATTGGATATGCGAAATGCACAACCATGTTCAAAATATAACTGGATGAGATGATGTAGAAAAGTAAAAATGTGAGGGTCGGTTTTATGTCAAGCATTCAGCTTATACCAAGTTAAAAAGTTCTAACAAAAGTAATCACAGTGTATAAACCTGGCTTTCCCCACTGCTGCCAGAAAGCTGATTCCAAAGGTGAAGAGATTGCCGATAGAATCTAAAGTTGTTCCAGATTCACTTTAGGATCAGTGTTTCCTAATCACTGGTACTAATTTATTGTGAAATGATGTGAAGAGTCTGATGCCCTGGTTACGTAGGTTCTTCAGGAACAAAAAAAAGAAAGTGATTATGAATCAAATCCTTTAATTAGCAAATTTAAATCTTTTTTGTTTTGGGAGGCAATCACCAGGACATTAAAATGACCGCCATATTGTTACACTGTCAGTAAACTGTCCTATAATATTAATATTTAAATACTAGTGATGGGAGAGCACTAAAATGCTCGGGTGCTCGTTGCTCGGGTTAAGCAAATTGGGATACTCGGGTACTCGACCCGAGCAACGAGCCCAATGTAAGTTTCTTGGAAACCCGAGTATTTTTACCGCGATCCCCCTGAGGGTCGTTTTAAGGTCTAAAAACGTCTGAAAATGATGGAAACACTGCTCAAATAACACAGGAACATCGTGGGGATCGCCCCTGGAAGCATTTCTGACTCCTAGGTCACAGCTGTAAGCAATATTGTCAGAGTTTCACGCCATTTTTACAGGTGCACCCAAAAACAAAAACAAAGCCAAAATGGATTTTGCTAGGAAATATGTTTTGGTACATCCTTTCCAGGGTAATGACTTGTATATAAGGCAAAATAATTAACCCCAGACCAAAATGTTCCTCCACCACTTGGGCTATGTTCACATGCAGCGTTTTTTATGCGTTTTCAACTTTAAAATTGCTTTCAACCAATACAAATGCATTCACTGGGAAATGTCATTGTAACATTTAACAACCTTAGCTGGCCATGTGGTGTGTGACACATAAGGAGACATATCTTGTTTAATTTATGAAGGATGGACTCTTAAAGTCACAAAGCCTATTTTTAGAGGGGCATAGGGCAGCATTAATATCATTAAAGGACCATTATTATATAGTGTGTCTCCTATGCTGTTATTGCCTATGCAGTGAGTGGCTGGCCAGCCAAGAATTACGGCGCACCCCAATACCCCTTTCACGAGAGGTACAGAAGGACTTCCTGAAAAAATGTTTCATTGTATGCAAGGCCTGGCCAGCTACCAAATCATATGCACCCCAATAAGCCTTTGAACTCATGAACTGGATAGCCACAGGAAAACCCACTTCACATTATTCAGTTGGTCCTGCCTTACTGTTTTCTTATGTAGTAACTGCAAGGTCTGCCCTGCTACCAAGTCATATGCACCTCAATAAGCCTTTGAACCAAAGTACTGGATGGCCACAGGAAAACCCACTTTACATTCTTCACTTGGTCCTGCCATACTGTTTCCTTATGCATTGAATGCAAGGGCCGCCTTGATCCAAATTTGCACGCACTGACAAACATTTCCCCATGGTGGGTACATATTTTTAAAATATTTTATGGGCATCATAGACACCCTTGCCCAAAAAATGACTGGCTGTAGCAGCATGGAACATGTTAACCCTGGTGATCTAGTGGCAGAGAATGATGAGACGTTGATGAAGGCCTCATTAAAAACTAGGCCCAATTTAAAGGAGAGGCTCTCCTAGTGTTAGGGCTGGTGGAACGCACCGAGTATATTTAGATATTATTATTGGTGCGTTCGCCCGGGGTCCAGCGTGCAGGAGACTAGCAAATGGTGGCACAATATGACTGTAGAAGTGAACTCTGTTACTTCACAGAGTCGCACAGAAGGGAAAATGCTGTGCCCTGTTAGCATCACAGGGGAACACAGCTGCCCAACAGAGCAAAAGCAATCAGTGGTCAGGGAGTAGCAAGCACACAAACACCTCCTCTCCGGTGGAGCAGGAATTCTAATGGCTTTACGCCAGCCCTGAATTCACCATACAAACTCCTCACCAGAGGTGCCGGTATTCTAGTGGCTTATTTCAGCCGGACCCTGACCACAAGCAGACAAGACCACTGAGTAGCTAAAGCTCATAACATAAGATGATACTAGCGCATGGCCGTGCGGCCATGCGAACCTTTTATAGCTGCAGCAACTTCAGGACCTTCCTAGAGGACCAATGGAAGAAGCTACAGTACCTGATCAACTTCAGGACCTTCCTAGAGGACCAATGGGAGTTGCCACAGTACATGAGCATGTGATCCCCGACCTCTAATGAGAGGTCTTATCCCAAGCATGCTCAGAAGGGGAAAAGCAGGACATAGTCCCAGAGACATCTGCTCGCCACTGACCAGTACTGGCTACAATGGCAGAGCCTGGAAAGGCAGCAGTAACCATCCGCACAGTATCAGGCTGAGCCAGATGCTGGGCCCGACGTCTCTGCTGAGCAGGCTCCACTGTGGCTGGAGAAAAATGGGAGACCGCAGCGGAGATGGTTCAAAATTCCCCCTGTGTAGAGGTGGGAACTTGACCCCTAACATTACCCTCCCCTTGGGCCTCGCTACGCTCGAAAGCAGCAATGAGCTGCGGAGCTCAAATGTGCTCAGCAGGCTCCCAGGACCTGTCCTCTGGGCCATAACCCTTCCAGTCCACCAAATAGAATTTTTTACCATCTTGCACCCCAAAATAGCGTTCACCTCGTAATCGTCCGTAGACGAACCCAATGTCTCGGCAGATGACTTGGAAAACCGGGACATGTATATGGGCTTCAAGAGGGACATATGAAAGGCGTTGGTGATACCTAGGCGTGGAGGAAGGGCCAGACAGTAGACCACTGGGTTAACCTGTTTGAACACCTTGAAGGGACCCAAGTAGTGAGGTGCAAACTTAGTGGACTCAACTCGCAGCCTGATGTTACGGGCGGAGAGCGACACCAAGTCGCCAGGAGCAAAGGTCGGAGTGGGGCGATGATGTGCATCGGCGGAGGAACTCATTCTCTCCTTTGAGTCCCGAATGGCATCCTGAGTGTGGTCCCAAATGTCCCATACCTCCACAGCCCAGTCTGCCACCCTGGAGTCGGCGGAAGACACAGGCATGGGCTCAGGGACACGCGGATGCTGGCCGTAATTTAGGAGGAATGGAGTCTGACCGGTGGAGTCAGCTAAGGTGTTGTTAAGCGCAAACTCCTCCCACGGCAGCAGAGATGCCCAGTCATCCTGCCTGGCAGAAACAAAATGTCATAAATATGTGACCAGGGTCTGGTTGGCCCTCTCAACCAACCCAGTCATCTCGGGATGATATGCCGAGGAGAGATTCAACTCAATACTGAGTAGACGACAAAGCTCTCTCCAGAATCGAGATGCAAACTGGGGACCCCGGTCACTGACAATTTTGTCCGGCATACTGTGTAGGTGAAAGATATGCTTGATGAAGATGAACAATGCTGCCAGAGCCAGAGAAGGTAGCTGTGGAAGAGGCACCAAGTGCACCATTTTGGAAAAATGTTTGGTGATCACACAGATAATGGTGCAGCTACGAGACTTGGGTAAGCCCACCACAAAATCCATCCTGACCATTTCCCAGGGCCTGTCTACCACCGGCAGGGGGTAAAGCAACTCAGCTGGCCGTTGCCGAGGAGACTTGTTCTTGGCACAAGAGACACACGTCCGAACATAGATTGCGATGTCACGAGCCATATGTGGCCACTAGGGTTGAGCGAAACGGGTCGTTCATTTTCATAAGTCGCCGACTTTTTACAAAGTCGGCGTCTCATGAAACCCGACCCGATCCCTGTGCGGGGTCGGCCATGCGGTACACGATCATGGCGCGAAAGTCGCGTTTCGTATGACGCGATTAGCGCCATTTTTTCAGCCAATGAATGAGCGTGGGCAGAGTGATGACATAGGTGTTAGGGGAGTGAACGCCTATCGTCATGTTATCGCTTGTGCGCAGTAGGGATTTGGAATGTGCAATATGAAATTTTCTGTGCTGGGACGGAGGAGGAGGAGGAGGAGGAGGAGGAGGAAAAAAAAAAAAAAATCCTTCATTGGGTTTCGTGTTTCGGCCGAAACCCGACTTTTAACGGTGGTCGGCCGATTTCATTCGACTCGACTTTTAAGACAGTCGGGTTTCACAAAACCCGACTCGACCCTAAAAAACTAAAGGTCGCTCAACCCTAGTGGCCACCAGTATGTTCTCGCCAGTAGCTCAGATGTCCTTTTGGACCCAAAATGTCCACCCATCCTGGACGAGTGAGCCCAAGAGAGAACCTCCGGTCGCAGACTGGATGGTACAAAAGTCTTGCCCGGAGGCACAGACTCTAGCAAAACCGGGGCCACAGTTCTCAGGCTCTCAGTGGGGACAATAAGCCGAGGCTCTTATTCCTCCTCCTCAGATGATACAATGGAGCGAGAGAGAGCGTCGGCAATAGGGTTGAGCGAAACGGATCAGACAAATTCAAAAATTGCAGACTTTCGGCAAAGTCGGGTTTCATGAAACCCGACCCGATCTTAGTGTGGGATCGGCCATGCAGTCGGCGATCTTAGCGCCAAAGTCGCGTTTCATATGACGCGTTCAGCGCCATTTTTCAGCCAATGAAGGAGGACGCAGAGTGTGGGCAGCGTGATGACATAGGTGTCGGTCCCCACCATCTTAGAGAAGGGCATGACAGTGATTGGCTTGCTTTCTGCGGCGTCACAGGGGGTATAAAGGGGCATGCACGCCGACCGCCATCTTACTTCTGCCGATTTTAGCATAGGGAGAGGTTGCTGCACCTTCGTCAGAAGAAGGGATATAGTTAGCGAGGGAAGATAAACCCCCAAACCGCTTGTGCTGTTGCAATTTCCACTGTCCAACACCACCTTTTTTTTGCAGGGACAGTGGAGGGTATATTTTTGTGCATCAGCTCTGTAGCTTATTAGGCTCCTTATAAGGCTCCCTGATAGCTGCATTGCTGTTTGCACGCTGCTGTGCAAACCAACTGCTTTTTTAAAAGCAAAAATCCTGTTGCTCCTTTCTGCACAGTTATCTTGTTTATTTGTCCACACTTTTGTGTGCAGCAGTCCTTTGTATTGCTGCCATACTTGTCCTGAGATCATTGTAGGGAGATTGAAATTGTACTACAGTCCATGTATTTTTTCATATATCTTCCAGCCACTTTCTGCCACTTACATTGTATTGTGTTATACACTGGGCTGCCTGAGTTTTGGTGCAGTCTCTCCCCCAAAAAAGGGAGATTCAAATTGTCACAAAGTGGATATAAGTCAGTTCTGTTAGTTTGTCGTATATCAGTCAGCCACGTTCTGCCACTTACATTGTGTTGTGTTATACACTGGCCCTGAGTTTTGGTGCAGTCTCCCCCCAAAAAAAGGGAGATTCAAATTGTCACAAAGTGGATATAAGTCAGTTCTGTTAGTTTGTCGTATATCAGCCAGCCACGTTCTGCCACTTACATTGTGTTGTGTTATACACTGGGCTGCCTGAGTTTTGGTGCAGTTTCCCCCCCAAAAAAGGGAGTGTCAGGACTCTGAACATTTTTTTATTACCTTTTGTGCATTACTGCCCTTTTCCAAGATGGCGTCTTTGGTCTCATGTGCACTGTGTCTTCCTGCTATAAAACTCCACCCCAGCCTTCAGTCTGTGCTAGAGTATTCTGCCTTGCATCCAGCTTCAGACCCTGGTGACTCCCTGGCTATGTACCTGCTCCTGTGAACCTGTGTGGTGATCCGGCTACTCTGCTCTGAGTTCCTGCTGCATACACCAGTTTCCAGTAATCCTCCTTCATCTGCTGCTCGTGTTTACTTACATCTGCATTTGCTGGACATGTAAGCTGTTGCTGCTCTGCAAATACCTGAGACTATTACCGAGGCCTCCCTGGTTGTGCTAAGATATTATTTGAACTGCCTTATAAGCATAGCTATCTGTGTTTGGACTAACAAGGACTTATTCGTGTCAAGTATCCTCAAGAATATGTGTGCTTCATAGACTTTCTGCGTAATTGCATCTTACTCTGAAGTTTCCTATAGACTGTTAAGCTGTGTTTAATATTTACATCAAGTGTTGTGGACTGGAGAGTCAGGACTCTGAACATTTTTTATTACCCTTTGTGCATTACTGCCCTTTTCCAAGATGGCGTCTTTGGTCTCATGTGCACTGTGTCTTCCTGCTATAAAACTCCACTCCAGCCTTCAGTCTGTGCTAGAGTATTCTGCCTTGCATCCAGCTCTTGACTCTGGTGACTCCCTGGCTATATACCTGCTCCTGTGAACCTGTGTGGTGATCCTGCTACTCTGCTCTGAGTTCCTGCTGCATACACAAGTTTCCAGTAATCCTCCTTCATCTGCTGCTCGTGTTTACTTCCATCAGCATTTGCTGGACATGTAAGCTGTTGCTGCTCTGCAAATACCTGAGACTATTACCCAGGCCTCCCTGGTTGAGCTAGGATATTATTTGAACTGCCTTATAAGCATATCTATCTGTGTTTGGACTAAAACAAGGACTTATTCGTGTCAAGTATCCTCAAGAATAATTGTGCTTCATAGACTTTCTGGGTGATGGAGTTTTCCTCTGAAGTTCCCTATAGACTGCTAAGCTGCGTTTAATATTTACTCCAAGTGTTGTAGACTTGAGTTTCTCTCTGCACCTGTTTGAATCACCGTGTGGTAATATAGACTTTACCACTTATAAAATTGTGTCCTGTAGTTGTCTTGTTCCATGCAAAGAGTGTTTTCCATAATTAGATCACTGCAGAAAGATGTGGAAGGTCTGCAAAAGAAGTTTGGAAGCTTTGAACACAATCAACAAGTGTTTGGACAGACTTTGCAGGACTTAAGCACCCGCATGGCAGCCCAGGAAAACAAACTTGCTGGCATAGAGTCCCAGTATGGATGGGCTTTTCAGGACATAAGCATGCAAATAGCTGCACAAGCGACTTTACCCTCTGGGCAACCGCCACCAGCTAGCCCACCTAAGTTGCCCCCATTCAGATTTAATGGTGATCGCAACAAATTTCGTGGTTTTGTGAATCAATGTATGCTATATTTTGATGTGCATGCTGACCGTTTTCCTAATGATAGATCCAAAGTATTGTGTGTAATAATACTGCTGACAGCACGAGCACTCGCCTGGGCGAATCCGATGATTGAGTCTCGTGACCCACGGTTAAATAACTTGGATGATTTCTTGGCCGCTATGGCATTAATGTTTGATGACCCTAATCGCCATGCAACCGCTGAATCTGTCTTATTGTCTTTACGCCAGGCTAAACATTCTGTTATTGAGTATGTCACTTAATTCAGGAGATTAGCGGTAGATACCAATTGGGACAGTTGTGCACAATTGCCTATTTTTAAAAGGGGTCTGTCTAGTATTGTAAAAGATGAACTAGCTCACTCTGAGTCACCACAAGAGCTAGAGACATTTATACAGCATTGTGTGCGCATAGACATTCGCCTTACTGAGCGTAGGCAGGAGAAGTTTGCAGCATATAACCGTATTTCTAACTTTTCCCTTCCTTCCAAAGAGCCTGCAGGTAAAACATCTCGGGAGGAGGAGGAGGTGCCCATGCAAATTGATTCTGTTCAGAGGCGTGAGATCAATGAGCTCTGGGAGCATCGCCTTCGTGAAAGTCTATGTTTCTACTGCGGCCAGTCTGACCACTTCTTGATCAATTGTCCTAAGTGTCCTAGACAGTATAACAAGGTGCTAGCAGCAGTAGGGGAAAATGACAACTGTGATGATGAATCTGACATCTCTGAATGTAGCCTGCCTTTAAACGCTGTATTCCATTCACTTTCTATGACTTCACCCCCCAAGGAGCTTAAGGAAAAGAACTCTCACTGTTCTCTCCCTATTAAGATCCTGTGTTCAGGACAGTGGATTTCCAGTGCAACTATGATTGACTCTGGTGCAGGTGGAAATTTCATGGATATCGCATTTGCCAAGGAACATGGTATTGAAATTCAGCAAAGAGCCTCTCCAATTACCATGGAAACAGTGGTTGGGTCACCTTTAATCTCTGGGCCTGTGGATCAGGAGACCATACCCCTTGAAATTTTGTTGGAGCCTAATCATCAGGAGCAACTTTCTTTCTTGCTAATTTCTTCTCCTCGTTTTCCTGTGATTTTAGGCATTCCTTGGTTGCGTTCTCAGAACTCAATTATCAACTGGGTGACCAAGGAGATTATCTTTCCTACAAGGAGCAACTCAGCATTAACAGAAGCTGTCCCTGAGTCCACGGCTACGGAACCACATGTACAGGTATTTTCTTTACCTCCAGCATATAAAGAGTTTTCTGACATCTGTGACAAGAAGAATGCAGATCAGCTTCCTCCACAAAGGCATTATGACTGTCCCATTGAGCAGCTTCCTGGGGCAGCTATTCCTTTTGGTAACGTATACCATTTGGCGGCATTTGAGCTTCAAGCCTTAAAGAAGAATATTGATGAAAATATGGCCTAAGGCTTCATATGTCCTTCTTCCTCACCAGCAGGGGCACCTATCTTTTTTGTAAAAAGGAAGGATGGGACCCTGAGACCCTGTGTTGACTATCGGGAACTCAATAAGGTAACCATATGAAACCGTTACCCTTTGACTCTGATTCCCAAATTACTGGAAAGAGTCCGCCATGCTAAGGTGTTCTCTAAACTGGATCTTTGTGGGGCTTATAATTTGGCACGTATTGGTCCAGGGGATGAGTGGAAGACAGCATTCAGATGCCGGTATGGACACTTTGAATATCTTGTGATGCTCTTCGGGCTTTGTAATGCCCCTGCAACGTTTCAACACCTTGCTAATAACATTTTCAGAGATTTGTTGGACCAGTTTGTGGTGATCTATTTGGACAATATACCAATCTTTTCTGACTCTTTACAGGAACATGAAGGACATGTCAAAACTGTTTTAAGATGTCTGAAAGAGAACCATCTGTATATTAACCCTTTCGCGACATGCGCCGTACATGCGCTCACAGCACACCTGCATTTCTGCTGCATAGCAGCGATCTGATGATCGCTGTTATGTAGCAGAGCCGATCGGGCTGTGCCTGCTTCTAGCCTCCCTTGGAGGCTATTGAAGCATGGCAAAAGTGAAAAAAAAAAGTTTTTAAAAATGTGAAAAAAATATTAAAAATATAAAAGTTTAAATCACCCCCCTTTCGCCCCATCCTAAATAAAACAATAAAAAAAACCCAAACCTACACATATTTGGTATCGCCGTGTTCAGAATCGCCCGATCTATCAATAAAAAAAAGCATTAACCTGATCGCTAAACAGCGTAGCGAGAAAAAAATCCGAAACGCCAGAATTACGTTTTTTTGGTCGCCGCGACATTGCGTTAAAATGCAATAACGGGCGATCAAAAGAACGCATCTGCACCAAAATGGTATCATTAAAAACATCAGCTCGGCATGCAAAAAATAAGCCCTCACCCGACTCCAGATCACGAAAATTGGAGACGCTACGGGTATCGGAAAATGGCACTTTTTTTTTTTTTTTTAAGCAAAGTTTGGAATTTTTTTTCACCACTTGGATAAAAAATAACCTAGACATGTTAGATGTCTATGAACTCGTAATGACCTAGAGAATCATAATGACAGGTTACTTTTATCATTTAGTGAACCTAGCAAAAAAGCCAAACTTTCTTTTCCCGTAGACTAACCTCAGCAGAGAAGAATTATGACGTGGGAGACAAGGAATTGCTGGCTATTATTGCGGCTTTCAAAGAGTGGAGGCATCATCTACAAGGAGCTGCACAACAGATCATAGTGCTAACTGACCATCGCAATTTAGAGTTCCTTAGATCTAGATGTCTTTCTCCTCGTCAGGCTCGTTGGAACTTATTTTTAAATCGATTTAACTTTGTTATCTCGTACCGTCCAGGTTCTCATAATGGGAAGGCTGATGCTTTATCCCGAATCCATGCTGCGGATTCCATACCTGGAGCCCCGTTCAAGACCATTCTATCTGATGCCAATTTCATCCGAGTTGTGGAAGGAGTGCAGGGAGGCCTATGACGGTGATGTATTTCTCGCCAACCCACCTGTGGATATTAATCTTGTCTTTAAGGGTGGCATGTGGTTCAGAGATCGACGTATCTATGTCCCTGAGGTTGTCAGTCTGCAGATCCTCAAGTTGGTACATGACTCCAAGTTGGCTGGTCACAGGGGGGTACAGAAGACACAAGAGTTCCTGAGCCGATTCTTCTGGTGGCCAACTTGCCTGAAGGATACCAAGGACTATGTTCTCTCTTGCGAGGTATGTGCTCATTACAAGACTCCTCATGTGGCACCTACGGGTCTTCTACAACCATTACCTGTTCCGTCCCACCCTTGGGGGTCTATATCAATGGACTTTATTGTGGAGCTGCCTACATCGGGGGGCATGAATACAATCATGGTGGTAGTTGATCGCATGACTAAAGCTGCTCATTTTGTTCCGTGCACCGGCTTCCCCTCAGCTAAAGATACAGTGAACTTGGTTATGCAGAATGTCTTTTGGTTGCATGGGGTTCCGGATGCGATCATCTCTGACTGTGGAGTACAGTTCATTTCAAGATTCTGGAAGGGGTTTTGCTCTGCACTCAATATTAATATCTGTCTCTTTTCTGCTTACCATCCCCAGACAAATGGTCAGACTGAGCGTACCAACCAGATGCTGGAACAATATCTAAGATGCTATGTCAGCCATCACCAGGATGATTGGTTGGAGTTGCTGCCGTTAGCCGAATTTTCATATAACAATTCTCAGAGCGCCTCCACTAAATTTACACCTTTCTTTGCCAATCTGGGTTATCATCCGTGTATCTTACCTAGGTCTCCAATTAATTCTCCGGTTCCGGCAGTGGAGGAAAGGCTGACTGTGATGAGGCAAAATCTGGAGGTTCTGAAGGAATCCCTGACCACAGCTCAAGAACGTTATAAGAGATCGGCTGATAGATTCCGTAAACCTGGACCCATGTTCAAGGTAGGAGATTCCGTGTGGTTAGCAACTAAGAATCTGAAGTTAAACATTCCTTCACAAAAACTTGGACAGAAATTCATTGGCCCTTTCAAGATCAACGGTATTGTGAGCTCTGTGGCTTGCCGGCTGAAGCTGCCTAGGACTATGAAGGTACACCCAGTTTTTCATGTATCTTTACTAAAGCCTGTATCTCCTAATACCTTCCAGGGATGTGTTGTGCCACCTCAGCAGCCTGTGGTGATTGATGGGCAAGAACAATTTGTGGTGGAGGAAATTATTGACTCCAGGATTCGCATGAATCGGCTCCAAAATCTGATAAGATGGCAGGGATATCCCCCTGAGGAAGACTCTTGGGAACCTGTGGAAAACATCAATGCCCAACAGAAGATTTCTCATTTTCATCAGAGATTCTCTGAGAAACCAGGTCCAGGATTGTCCTGAGGCGACTTCTAAGGAGGGAGTAATGTCAGGCCTCTGAACATTTTTTTATTACCTTTTGTGCATTACTGCTCTTTTCCAAGATGGCGTCTTTGGTCTCATGTGCACTTTGTCTTCCTGCTATAAAACTCCACCCCAGCCTTCAGTCTGTGCTAGAGTATTCTGCCTTGCATCCAGCTCCTGATCCTGGTGACTCCCTGGCTATGTACCTGCTCCTGTGAAGCTGTGTGGTGATCTTGCTACTCTGCTCTGAGTTCCCTCTGCATACACGAGTTTCCAGTAATCCTCTTTTATCTGTTGCTCGTGTTTACTTCTACTGCATTTGCTGGACATGTAAACTGTTGCTGCTCTGCAAAAACCTGAGACTATTACCCAGGCCTCCCTGGTTGTGCTAAGATATTATTTGAACTGCCTTATAAGCATAGCTATCTGTGTTTGGACTAACAAGGACTTATTCGTGTCAAGTATCCTCAAGAATAATTGTGCTTCATAGATTTTCTGCGTGATTGCATTTTCCTCTGAAGTTACCTATAGACTGTTAAGCTGCGTTTAATATTTACACCAAATGTTGTCCACTTGAGTTTCTCTCTGCACCTGTTTGAATCACCATGTGATAATATAGACTTTACCACTTAAAAAACTGTGTCCTGTAGTTGTCTTGTTCCACGCAGAGTCTCCTGAGTTATCCCCTATAATTATTACAGGGAGATTCAAATTGTCACAAAGTGGATATACGTCAGTTCTGATAGTTTGTCGTATATTAGCCAGCCACATTCTGCCACTTACATTGTGTTGTGTTATACACTGGGCCTGAGTTTTGGTGCAGTCTCCCAAAAAAAAGGGAGATTTAAATTCTCAACAAGTTTATATACACCTTCTACCTTGTTTTACAGTACCATATAACGGTTGTTATTTTGGTTAGATTTTCCCAAAAATGAGGAAGTCTAGTGGAAGAGGCCGTGGGCGGTCGTTGCCAGCTGGTACTGATGGTGGTGGTGGTGGAGCATCTGGTGGTAGTGGGAAAAGCAAAATAGCACGTAAGGCTGGAGGTGTTGAGCCAGCATCATCATCTGGCTACACAATGCCTCGAAGGCTCCCTTATCTTGGAGTAGGAAAACCGCTTTTAAAGCCGTAGCAGCAGGAAAAAGTTTTGGCTTTCCTTACTGACTCAGCCTCTAGCTCTTTTGCCTCCTCTTCAGAAAGTTCAAAATATAAAAGCAAAAAGTCGTCAGTGGATGCTCCCGGTCAGGAACAAGACATTTCCTTGTGTCCTTCAACCAAACCAAAAGTGAAAGGTGCGTCAGGCGACACTACAGGTTACTCCATGGAGCTCTTTACACATACCGTGCCTGGGTTAGAAAGGGAAATTGTTCACACATGACATTGAAGAGGAGGTGATAGATGACCCAGTTGTTGACCCAGATTGGCAGCCATTGGGGGAAGAGTGTGCCGCTGCGAGTAGCTCAGAAGCAGAGGTGGATGATCCGCAGCAGCCATCTACATCGCAACAGCTGTCATCGGGCAAGCCCGTATCAGGCCAAAAACGTGTGTCAAAAACAAAAACAGTTTTAGGACAGCGCGGCCATCCGGTGAAAGTAGCACAGCGTGCAATGCCTGAAAAGGTATTCGATAGTAGGAAGAGTGCAGTGTGGCAATTTTTTTAAGAAAGATCCGAATGATCAGTGAAAAGTTATCTGTAAGAAATGCTCAAAGACCTTTAGCAGAGGGAAGAATCCTCAAAATGTAAATACAACGTGCATGCGTAGACATTTAACCAGCATGCACTTGCAAGCCTGGACTAACTACCAAACTTCACATACCTGCTCAGAATGAAGGTAGTCAGCAATGCTACATTGCTTCCCTCACTGTAAGCCCACCGGTTAGGACACCACCAGCAGCAAATGTGGAGGTATCGTCGCAAGGCCAAAGCAGTCAGGGAATCACAAGGTTATTGGTAGGAAACACTGTATGTAGGCCAACATCAAGAACACCATCACCAACCTTCTCTCAATCCGCCATGTCCACCACCACCACCACTGCTAGTTCCACAGACTCTCGTTAGGAAAAGAAAGTACTCATCCTCTCATCCGCGTACACAGGGTTTGAACACCCACATTGCTAGATTAATCTCGTTAGAGATGATGCCCTACCGGTTGGTTGAAAATGAACCTTTCAAAGACCTGATAGCCTACGCAGTACCACGCTATGACCTACCCAGTCGGCACTTCTTTGCGAGAAAAGCCATCCCAGCCCTCCACCATCATGTCAAAGACCGCATTGTCCATGCACTGAGGCAATCAGTAAGTGGAAAGGTGCACCTCACAACAGATGCATGGACCAGTAGGCATGGCCAGGGATGTTACGTGTCCATCACGGCGCACTGGGTTAATGTGGTGGATGCAGGGTCCACAGGGGACAGCCATAGTGGGACAGTTCTGCCTAGCCCACGGTCTAGGAAACAGTTGGCTGTAGGCATTCACCACCCCTCCTCCTCCTCCTCCTACAGAAGCGAAAGGTCGTCCACAGAGCGCAGTAGCACGACCACTCCATGCGCAGCTGCCAGTGTTGCACACAAGGTGTCCCATTATCAAACAGCTAGTGGTAAGCATCAGCAGGCTGTGTTACAAATGAAGTGTTTGGACGACAACAGACACACTGCGGAAGTACTGGCTGAGTACTTGCAGCAACAAATGCAGTCATGGCTGGGCATGGTACATCTTGAGGCAGGCAAGGTAGTCAGTGATAACGGAATCAATTTTATGGCTGCCATAGCCCTTTCAGAACTGAAACACATACCTTGCCTGGCTCACACCTTGAACCTGGTGGTACACTGCTTCTTCAAAAATTATCCAGAGTTACCAGCCCTGCTCCTGAAGGTGCGAAGACTTTGCTCGCACATCCGCCAGTCGCCCGTACACTCCAGCTGTATGCAGAACCATCAGCTATCACTGAATCTTCCCCAGCACCGCCTAATAATCGACGTTGCAACAAGGTGGAACTCCACACTGCACATGGTTCAGAGGCTGTGCGAACAAAGGCGTGCTGTAATTAATTTGTGGGAGGATACATATACACGGGCAGGCACTTGGATGGCAGACATGGATTTGTCTGGTGTGCAGTGGTTGAAGCTACAAGACCTCTGTCAAGTCCTTCAGTGTTTTGAGGAATGCACACGGCTGGTAAGTGCAGACGACGCCATCATAAGCATGAGCATCCCACTAATGCATCTGCTGATGCAAAGTTTGACGCACATTAAGGAGCAGGCGTCTGCAGCCGAGGAGGAGGGAAGCCTTGATGACAGTCAGCCATTGTCTGCTCAGGGAACTCTCCTGGACGAGGTGGCGGATGGAGAGGAGGAGGAGGAGGATGATGGGGATGAATAATTATGGGAGGAGGATGCTTCTCAGGGGGCAATTGAAACTGGTGGCGTTGCAAGGTCAGGTGCCGGGTTTTTGCGGGAGACAAGTGATGTTGATTTGCAAGAAAGTGCTCCTCAGACCAGCACAAGCAGTGAATTGACACCTGGAACATTGGCCCAGATAGCTGATTATGCCTTGCGTATCCTAAAAAGAGACCCCCGCATTATCAAAATGGTTGGCCTGCCTCCTGGATCCACGATATAAAGGAAAATTACAAAATATCATGCCACATGAGAACCTTGAGCAAATATTGGCTACCAAACAAGCAACTCTTGCAGACCATTTGGTTCAGGCATTTCCAGCACACACCAGCGGTGATGGTTCTCACACGAGTCGTAGGGGGGCAACATGGCAGAGGTGTTAGAGGTGCACAAATCTGAAGTGGCGTTGGACAGAGGGGTTTTATGACCAGGTTGTGGAGTGATTTCGCAATGACCGCTGACAGGACAGGTACTGCTGCATCAATTCAAAGTGACAGGAGACAGCATTTCTCCAGTATGGTTACGAACTACTTTTCCTCCCTTATCGATGTTCTCCCTCACAGGTCATTCCCCTTTGATTACTGGGCATCTAAAATAGACACCTGGTCTGAATTGGCAGAATATGCATTACAGGAGCTCGCTTGCCCTGCTGCTAGTGTGCTATCAGAAAGAGTCTTCAGTGCTGCTGGTTCAATACTGACCGAAAAAAGGACACGTCTGGCTACCCGAAATGTTGATGATCTAACCTTCATTAAAATGAACCAATCATGGATTTCAAATTATTTGGCCCCACCTTCCCCTGCTGACACATAGCTTGCCTGAAAAATGTCTTGCTTTTGGCCTCCTCTTACTGACTGCTCCAATTCCTCCATTTGCAGCTGCTTAATGTCCACCATAGGCCATTTTTATACCTCCCTAAATGGGCTGACTCCCCAGAGGGCCGTGGTCACCACCTGGCGCAAGCACTCATGCGAGTGGCGTTTGCCTGGACAGGTGGGTGTGCCCACTCTTGGGCGATGGCACTGGCACATGGTCCCCCATAGTACAATGAAGTGTCTCTGACGGTGGTGGTGCACAACCAACGTCAGACACACCGTCGTAATATGAGGGGCCCTGTGCCAGTACCGCCACCCACGAGAGAGTCTTCCCCCCAGCTCGAACAGTGCTCTACCACTTGCAATACTTACCTTCCCCTGCTCCACCACTGTGTTGTCTGGGCAGTTAAATCCTTCAATAGCACTGCCAATACAAATCTATTAAAATTGTAGATGATAGTTAAAATATATAGGGGCCCTGGCCTCCATTTAGACCAGTTAATACTTTGCACCTACTACCACTGTCTGCTACTCAGCAGAGGAGCCCACCCCTGTACCTAGCTATGCCACCTGTTTATTTATGAACAATTTTTTGGCAAACATTTAGCCCACTTTATTATTTGGGCCTACTAACTGTGTCTGCCCCTCATTACAGTTGTCTTCCACTGAACAAAGCAATGCCAACTGTTTAGTCCTGTGCAGCACGATGGCGCAGTGGTTGCTGCACCCCTGTACCTGGAGGACAGGTACAGCGCTGGAGTCCTGGGTTTTAATCCCACTCAGGACAACATCTGCAAAGAGTTTGTATGTTCTCTCTGTGTATGCGTGGGTTTCCTCCGGGTACTCCGGTTTCCTCCCACATTCCAAAGACATACTGATAGGGAATTTAGATTGTGAGCCCCATCGGGAACAGCGATGATAATGTGTGCAAACTGTAAAGCGCTGCGGAATATGTTAGCACTATATAAAAATAAAGATTATTATTATATTACCAATTTTGAACTGCATTTAGCCCACTTTATTATTTGGACCTACTAACTGTGTCTGCCCCTCATTACAGTTTTCCTCCACTGAACAAAGCAATGCCGCCTGTTTAGTCCTGTTACCAATTTTGAACTGCATTTAGACTACTTAATTATTTGGGCCTACTAACTGTGTCAGCCACTCATTACAGTTGTCCTCCACTCAACAAAGCAATGCCACCTGTTTAGTCCTGTTACCAATTTTGAACTTAATTTAGCCTACTTAATTATTTGGGCCTACTAACTGTGTGGGCCACTCCATACAGTTGTCCTCCGCTGAACAAAGCAATGCCGCCTGTTTAGTACTGTTACCAATTTTGAACTGCATTTAGCCCACTTTATTATTTGGGCCTACTAACTGTGTCTGCCCCTCATTACAGTTGTCCTCAACTGAACAAAGCAATGCCGCCTGTTTAGTCCTGTTACCAATTTTGAACTGCATTTAGCCTACTTAATTATTTGGGCCTACTGTGTCTGCCCCTCATTACAGTTGTCCTCCACTGAACAAAGCAATGCCGCCTGTTTAGTCCTGTTACCAATTTTGAACTGCATTTAGGCTACTTTATTATTTGGGCCTACTAACTGTGCCTGCCACTCCTTACAGTTCTCCTCCGCTGAACAAAGCAATGCCGCCTGTTTAGTCCTGTTACCAATTTTGAACTGCATTTAGCCTACTTAATTATTTGGGCCTATTAACTGTGTCTGCCCCTCATTACAGTTGTCCTCAACTGAACAAAGCAATGCCGCCTGCTTAGTCCTGTTACCAATTTTGAACTGCATTTAACCTACTTAATTATTTGCTCCTACTAACTGTGTCTGCCACTCCTTACAGTTGTCCTCCGCTGAAGAAAGCAATGCCACCAGTTTAGTCCTTTTTTTAAGCAAATTGTTCGAGTTTGACGAACGACTCGAACACCGCCCAAAACAGCTCGAATTTGAAATTGGCGAACAGTTTGACTTGAATACCGCTCATCTCTAGTCACCTCCTAATAGAACATACAGAGAAGGCTGCAGTAACCAACAGAAAACAGAAACTAAGGATAGCAGAACCAGAGGTTCCCGAACTGCACAATATCAAACACAGAAAGCTGTCAAAGCACCTAACCAGAACTCTAGCGGATTAACACTGTTGTCCAGCAAGGACTGGGAGGCAGGTGCTGGGTAATAAAGTGTTATACAATCACCTGACCTAAGACAACCCAGGACCAGGGGAAAAAGACCAGCAGCCAGAAAACCACAACAAGATGGCGGATGGTCAAAAACAACACAGATTCTAACATCTAGCTAACAAATAAAGTTGCACTCTGTAGTGCTACAGCATGCGAACATAAAATATATGAAATTTGAATTACATTACTCTCTAGAAAATAGGAAAACAATGAGGATACTTAGCATATACAGTAATTTGGCCAATTCATAAATGCCCAGCAGCCATGGCATGGCAACTTTCATTGCTGGGAACCTATCCTAATGTGATTCCTCTCCTGAGCTGAAGCCTACATTTATATGGGTAGGGAGGATCCTGCTGTAATTAAAACCACCATGGACTGATGTGTGGAGTGCTCGGTCAGACAGCTTATGCATAAATATAAAATATCAAAAGACTGACCATCACTTCCAAACAGAAAACTGTGTGTACAGGTGCAAATTTTCTAAGAGATAGGTTTAGGGAGTCGGGAGTCGGGACTAGTTGTAATATCAGCCCTTTTCAGGGTAGGTGACAGCACAGCAGTTCATAGCACTTTTTGCCAGGCAAGTCTGTTCCAGTGCTGTGCAAGTGTTTGTCACAGCATTTGGTGTAATCTAGCTCAGCCAATCCTTTTAGGCTAGTAGCATTGTCTGGTAGTCATCTGAGTAGCCCACCTGTGAAGCTAGCTACACCGCCTGTGTATCTAAATTTTTACTGCATCTAACCCAGGAAATAGTTTTGGGCCTAGGAGCAGTGTCTGCACGTCAGCGGGGTAGCCCACCTGTGAAGCTAACTACACCGCCTATGTATCTAAATTTTTCTGCATCTAACCCAGTAAATAGTTTTGGGCTTAGGAGCAGTGTCTGCACGTCAGCGGAGTAGCCCACCTGTGAAGCTAACTACACCGCATGTGTATCTAAATTTTTACTGTATCTAACCCAGTAAATAGTTTTGGGCCTAGGAGCAACGTCAGCAGAGTAGCCCGCCTGTGAAGCTAACTACACCGCCTGTGTATCTAAATTTTTACTGCATCTAACCCAGTAAATCTTTTTGGGCTTAGTAGCAGTGTCTGCACGTCAGCAGAGTAGCCCGCCTGTGAAGCTAGCTACGCCACCTGTGTATCTAAATTTTTACTGCATCTAACCCAGTAAATCCCTTTGGGCCTAGTACCACAGTTTGGCCACTCAGTTCTGCTCGGTTTTCGTCCATCATTTTTTGTACCAACAACTACAGATACTGAGTTGCCAATTAGTTAAGCACCAAAATTAGTGGCGAATGGCCTGCTGCTGGTGGAAAGGGGAATAGGCGTGTTGGAAAGGGAAGAAAAGGTTGTGTCCATGGGGTAAGTGGTAAAGCAACAGTAACATCTGCAGAAGAAAGACCGTCTTCCAGCCAAAGTAAGATGTCTACTTGTTTTCGTGGACAATCTGATATCATCCCTTTCCTACGAGCATCACTATGAGCATCACTAAACAGATATCAAGTGCTCGTTCAAGTGGGCTCTCTTCCATGTCAACTTCAACATCACAACTACTCCAGTCCTCAGAGGTGTCACCCCAATCACACTTGCTTCCTCACAGCTCCCAAGTCTCCAGCCGCCCGTCTGAGTATGGGGTAACACAGATGGTTGAGTCTGCAGAGCTGTTTACTCATACTGTAGCCTGGGAATCAGAGGTCTGCTCCAGAGCTTCTGTGAATCCAGACAAGGAAATGATCTGCACTGATGCCCAGAATCTTTGTGAGTTGGATCCAGGCCCAGATAAAGAAGGTTCTGAGCATAATGTAGACCCTCGTTCCCAAACTGTAACTCCTGTTGGTGGAGACAATGAGGAAGATGATGATGAGACTGAGATACCTGATTGGAATGAAAACTTGACTTTTCGTTCAGGGCAGGAAGAGGTTGACTCTGGGGACGACAGGTGTGAGAACACACAGGTTGATGATGACAAGGTTGGAGATGCCACTTACTGTCAACCCACAGTCCGCCAGTCCATGAGGCTAGCAGAGGAGGTGGAGGAGGATGCTAGTGACGAGTCTGATGACGAGGTTAGGTTGTGCCTTCCTGGACAGAGACGGAGTACTGGAAGCACATCAACAACTGCATCCTCAGGCCCAACTGTGCCTCTGAGCAAAAGTCGTGGTAGCTCTTCAGGTCGCATGGGCTCTAAGCCTTGCATAGCCTGGGCATTTTTTGAGATCGCAAAGGATGACCCAACTCATGTTGTGTGTAAGATTTGTCACCAAAATCTCAGTAGAGGCCAAAAAATGACTAGTTTGAGTACTTCATGCATGAACCATCACATGGATATGAGGCATAAGTTGCAGTGGGAAGCTTACTGTGCTACAATGAGGCCTAGTGGTCCATGTCAACCACCGTCTGCCTCATCAAGTGCATCCGCATCCTCTTCATCCTCTGTGACTGTGGGAACAGCAGTCACACATGGTTTTGGATGCAGACCTTACACCTCTTTACCCGCAACAGACAGTGTGATTGGCAGGTGGTCAGGACATTTGCAAGTGGAAACACCTGCTGGTGTTGAGCACTCTCTGACATCGAGACCACATTTTGATCAAGGCAACATAACATCTCTGCCTGCACCTTCCTCACAGACCAGCAGTTTGCTGGGGACACCCTACTCAACTCCGTCTAAGCACGGCAGCCAGCCCTCAGTCCCTCAGATGTGGACAAGTAAAAGACCATTTCCTCCTAGCTATGACAAAGCTAAGAGGTCGAATTTCGCCATCTGCAAGCTGTTGGCTACAGAAATGCTGCCTTTCTGCCTGGTGGACATAGAGCATTTTCGAGACCTTATGTCCGTCACAGTGCCCCAGTACCAGATGCCCAGTTGCCACTACTTCTCAAAGAAAGCTGTGCCTGCGCTACACCAGCATGTCGCACACAACATCACCGCTTCCTTGAGAAACTCTGTGTGTGACAGGGTGCATTTCACCACAGACACTTGGACAAGTAGACATGGACAGGGGCTTTACATGTCGGTGACTGGGCACTGGGTAACTATGGTGACATCAGGAGAAGGGGCTGCTGTCCAAGTCTTGCCGTCCCCATGATTTGCTCATCGATCCTCTGTATCTAGAAGTTCCTTCACTGCTTCTGCCTCCTCAACCTCCCCTCGGTCCTCCACCTGCACCCAAAGCCTGTCTGGTAATGCCACCCGCGTTCTAACTGCGCAGAAGGAATCTTGCACACCTCCTTACTATGCTGTCACCAGGGCTCAACGACATCAGGCAGTGTTTACATTGAAATGTTTGGGAAATGTGAGTCACACAGCTGAGGAGTTGTGGTCAGCTCTGGCTTTGAAAAAGAACACACTATTCGAAACGCGTAGCCTACTGCTACTCACTCTCTTGTTCACCACGTTTTTGGACTTTGCATTTTACTCTCAATAAATTGGATTATTTTTGGAAGCTGGATTTTTTTCTTGTTTTGCTCTACTATTTACGTGATGACTGCATGGTATCCGAGCTTCCCCACAGCACATGCCTAGCAGGTGAGCTGGTTTCATTTTTTTTTCCTTTCTTTTGAGTTCCATCAATGGTTGTCTCCACTCAACCTGCAGCCAGGGAAGGCCATGTGCGACAATGCTGCAATCCTGGGTGCGACCCTTCTCCGGGGCAATGTCACACACGTGCCTTGTATGGCTCACGTTTTGAACCTGGTTGTCCAGCAATTTTTATCCAACTATCCCAGACTAGATGAGCTTCTGCAGAGGGCACGGTCACTGTGTGCTCACTTCTGCCATTTGCATCCCGCAACTCAATGACTTACATATCTACAGAAGTCATTGGGCCTGCCAGTTCACTGTCTGAAATGCAATGTGCCCACACGGTGGGATTCAACTCTGAACATGTTGCAGCGACTGTGGCAGCACCGACGAGCCCTGGTGCAATACTTTATGACGTATTGCCTGGGACAACGAGATCCATAGGTGGGGCAAATCACGCTTCAGGGATGGTCTCAGATCAGGGACCTATGCACCCTTCTGCACAGTTTTAAAATAGCGACAAAGATGTTTAGTGCTGACAATACCATTATCAGCATGACTATTCCAGTGATTTACATGCTGGAGCACACCTTAAACAGTATTTGGAGTCAGGTGGTGGAACAAGAGGAGGAGGAGGAGGAACAGGAGGAGTCGTATGCAGAAGGGATAATATCTCCAGGGTCCAGACGGTCAGCAGCACCAAGGCAGCTGGCATTGGAGGCTGGGGAAGAGGGATTACCGAGGGCGCATGGTAGCAGCCAAACTGTTGAGGAAAGTGCAGGAGGCGAGGAAGAAGTGGAGGACGAACTGGCGCTGGGCATGGAAGACTCATCAGATGAGGGAGACCTTGATCAAATTTCTGTTGTGCGAGGTTGGGGGGAGAGGGCAGACGAAGGAAGCATGATTCTCACCTCGCCGCCACCAAGACAACAAGGACTTGGTCCTCCTGGATGCACAAGACACATGAGTGCCTTCTTGCTGCACTACCTGCAACATGACCCTCGGATTGTCAGAATCTGAAGTAATGCCGACTACTGGGTTGCCACACTCTTAGATCCCAGGGACAAAAGTAAATTTGCCGAAATAATTCCTGCCATAGAAATGGATTCAGGCATGCAGGAGTATCAGCAGAGACTGTTACAGAATCTAACATCTGCTTTTCCACAAAACACCACTGGTGCACGTAGTGAATCTCTGAGTTCTAACTTGCCAACCATGGGACTATCGAGTCATCACTCAAACCGTAACAGTAACATTGTATCTGGTGGTAACAGCAATTTTTGACAATCGTTTCAAGATTTTTTTTAGACCATCCTTTGCAAGGCCACAGGAGACAAGAAGTCTGACGCATAGCCAACGCCTAGAGAGGATGGTACAGGAGTATCTCCAAGTTAACATCAATGCCATGACTGTGGAACTGGACCCTTGCTCATTTTGGGCTTCCAATCTGGAAAAATGGCCTGAGCTCGCTACTCACGCCTTGGAGATCTTGTCGTGCCTCGCAGCCAGCGTTCTCTCTGAACGTGTGTTCAGCGCTGCTGGTGGTGTGCTGACAGATGAGCACACACGGCTGTCCAGTGACAATGTAGACAGACTAACGTTCATCAAGATGAACAAATCCTGGATTTGCAAGGACTTTTCTACCCTTGTGTCATCCTGGGGAGACTAAAAGTTTGATGATTTTGGAAAATTACAATCACCAACTGTTTTAAAAAAAACTCTGGCGAAATTGATGCCACTTAAGTGGTGTCTGTGGCCGAATTTTTGGAAAAAATGGAGACTCTTTTTGGTGTCCCCTTGCTGTGTTTTACATGACGTTGCCATCGTCAATCCCTGGTGGGTGGGGTCGTCTGCAGAGTTGTTTACTCATACTATGGCCTGGGATTCAGAGGTCTGCTCCAAAGCTTCAGTGTCTGCTAGTCAGCAGAGTACCCCACACATGAAGCAAGCTATACGGCCTGTTTATCTATTGACTAATTTTTAACTGCATCTAGCTCAGGAAATCCCTTTTGGCCTAGTAGAATTTTGTGCTATTCAGCAGAGTACCCCACTCATGAAGCAAGCTACACCGCCTGTTTATCTAATGACTAATTTTTAACTGCATATAGCCCAGGAAATCCTTTTGGGGCTAGTAGCATGTTGTGCTACTCAGCAGAGTACACCATCCATGAAGCAAGCTACACCACCTGTTTATCTAAGTACTACTTTTTAACTGCATCTAGCCCAGGAAATCCTTTTGGGCCTAGTAGCATTTTGTGCTATTCAGCAGAGTACACCACCCATGAAGCAAGCTACACCACGTGTATTCACACAGTGGCAAATCTTTTGGGTCCAGGCATAAGAAGTCATTGAGGTAATGGATAATATGTGCCCCCTTAGAAACGGCCATGATGACCCATTCGAGGAAGCAACTAAACGCCTCAAATAGTGAGCAGGATATGGAGCACCCCATGGGCAAACAGCGATCTATGTAGTATGCTCCTTCACAGAAGCAGCCCAATGGGAGGACACTATTCGGAGGCACAAGTAGTAGCCGGAACGCCCCCTCAATGTCTGTTTTGGCCATTAGGGTGCCCCTTCCCAACTTCTTGACCCGCATGATTGCCTCGTCAAAAGAGGTACAGTACATAGTACTGTACTTGGTTCCGCATCGATGTTGTGGTTAACTGACCTGCCCCTTGGATATGACAAATGGTGGATTAGTCTGAATGTATTGGGTTACTTTTTTGGCACAACTCCCAACGGGGAAACCACTATGTCTTCTAAGGAAAGTGGACCTGCCGCCATTCTACCTAAAGATATTTATTTTTAAAAAATTTTGTCACCACGTCTGGGTGTTGGTAGGGTGATTTTAGATTTTTACTCCAGCCTTTCTTGATTTTAGAAGGGCATTACATGCCTATATCTGTGTCTCCTCCTCCTTTTACTCCTCCACGTCTTTTCTTTTCACATGACTATGTGTAGTTGTGACTTCTCCATGTGTTTGTTGTGTCTTCTGAGCAGTTTGTCAGCTTTTGGACACCTTTTAAGGTGTTTTCTATGTGTTTTCTATGTGTTTGTATGTGTTTGTGTTTGCCTGCCATCGACGGTGTTCGTTGAACTCGCCCCAATTCGACGAACCGAACTCGAACACTAGGGGGGTGGCTCAACACTAGAGGTGACCTGCTTTTATACCCAGTCCTTAGATTTTTTAGGGACCTCCTTCCCCCTATCTATAGGTCTTCATTTGAGATTAATCTAGGATCGTCGGTGGGTCTATTCACAAGGAATGGGTCATCCACTCCATCGTAGGATATCAGCCAAGTCTCAGTGCAGGGTCAGTTTTCCCTCTTCTATCCTAGTTCTGTGAAAACCAAAAGAACCAAAGAATTCTCTGACTGCAGCTTCTCTCCCACAGTACCAAAAGATCCAGCATTGAGACATTCAACATGGTCAATAATTCCTTAATCCAATATCAGCCACCTGACATCATACTGTCACCGTATTGGATTGCAAAAGACCAAAAATATACTTGTTCACAAATCTGTGTCTTAACCTAGCTTTAACCTCTTATGTACCTTCTAAGTGCAGTAACTGTTTATTTTTCCATTCACATAGCCGCGTGAGAGCTTGTATTTTGTAGGACAAGTTATAGTTGTGCATGATACAATTCAATGTATCATACAATGTGCTGGAAAACATAAAAAAAAATTCTTCCATTGTTCACTGAGTTTTGTTATCATGACATTCATTGCATGGCAAAAATGACATGGAAACGTGATTGCCCAGGTCATGGCAATACCAAAATTGAACAAATATATACCTAGATGAGTTCATACAGCCATTGTCTGATACATTTAGATACATCTAAATGTTTAGCAGCAGCATCTAAATGGTTAACAGTCGTGATGTGAGTTAAACAGAGCATGTGCCTCTTAATGAATCAGTAATGTCTGACTTCAACACTCCTCTTCATCAAGACCGGCGTTGTTAACACTTGTCTTTATGAATTGGGCCCTAAGTGCTTGGTTTATTTTGTCAGTTGGTCTGACATATTCTCTTTAAGATATAATTGGATTTTGTTTGCCGTTCCCTGTGTATCATGTTTTCAGTTTTCAGTGGATGCTGAGAAAATTTGCTATATGGAATATTATTTCCACATGAGAAGCTGTCCTTTCTTAGATTAGTTGTATTATTCAAACTTGTTGGTCAGTTATTACTTTATGCTAAACAATATCTTCTTATAAGGGATGATAGAAAATGGATCTATTTGTGATGGACACTACATGAATGCAAAAACTTCAGTTTGCCAGCTATATTAATCTAGGAGCTTTTTTAGTCACATGCATATTTGAAATGCCATTTTCTTTTTTACTCTCATCACTTATAATTCTAATGTCAGTGATTGATATCCCCTTGGCATACACAAAAAAATTATAGATTTATTGTGGCTGGGCGATAAGCCAGTTTAGATTCCCGAAATGAAGACCTTTGGAGTTGGACCAGTACTAGTACCTATTAGATTTTCCAAACAAATTGTTGCAGTAAGCTTGAATTAAATTGTGCCACACGTGTTCAGACAAAAGGTTAAGAATTTCATCTCTCTGTCTATAATATATTCTAGAAAAGTCAGAGCAATCCTGTATGAAATAATAAAAATGTAGTCAGTTCTGTTAGCGAACTGAAAAAAAAATGATTCTATATGTGACCTTCAAAAATAATTTCCTGTTACATTTCTTATTGGTGTGTCTTCCCTGATATTGAAATAAATGTCATCACTTTAGGTAATACAAAAATGTCCCATCATTTTGCCTAATGACTAGAGAGATCTTTCTCTATTATCTACTATGACAGAAGATAATAGAAGGGTCATGCACTCACATAGATATAATGATGGATGAGACTACCGTAAGTTCTATTTGGAAAGCTGTCAAAATTTAGTAAACTTGTCTAAAGTCAATGGATGAGATAGTTGGATTTTAACTCTTTCCTGTGATGACTGTTTTTCTTTTATGTTTACCACTTTCCTTTTTTGTGGCCTCTTTTTTTCCAAACACCATAGCTTAAAGTGAACCTGTCATGTTCTTTTTGTGTTATAAACTGCTCCCAGTGTGTTGTTAATGATGCAATGGGCATCATTAACATTGTTTTCTGAAGGAAAAGCTCCCAATATATGTGTAATAACAACACTTTATATCATTAGTAGATTGCATCACATATCTTTCGTTTCAGTCATAGAGGTGCCACTTTTTACCGTTTCAGTCACAGTTGGGTCATGGTCCTGTTTCAAATTTTTACCGCCCACCGCATTGTGTTTGATTACCATGGCTCGGAAATCACGCTCTTGCGCACCCCCCATCGGTTCCCGGGGCATGCACACTGATTCTGGGTGTATGTCTCCAGCTTCTGTTCGCATGTGCGCAGCACGATAATATACTCACTGATCACATTCTTCCCTGGTTTCCAGCTCTACTCTGTTACTCTTTTAAGTCATGTGATGGGGTTTCTGAGCAGTCAGATCACACAATGCTCTATGTTAGAGCTAAAAGTCACATTTACAATGTAAGTCTATGGATCTTTTCTCTGACAATTCATAAACTTGTATTGTAAAAGCGACTTCTGACTCACACAGAGCCCAAAGTAAACTGGTAAGTTGTATTAGCAGCCATGTGACGCAGAAAAGGACCAGAGCGGCTGTGGAAACCAAGGAAGATGGCTATCGATGAGTATATTAACACACTTACACTACACCAGATCACTAGATATACATCAATGCTGGTTTAGGTAGCAAAAACAATAATGGGAGTGCTTCTTTAATTATTATTATATTATTGTAAAGTGCTGGCAAAAACAGGCAATTTTGCAATTTACTTGTCATTAAAAATTCAATGTATTCTCAAGAACGAAGGGGTTTTTAATTTTATTGGTTACTGCTACTGGCTGCCTAGGTCACCAGTCATCTCCTGCAGAGCGTGTGAGCACTGCTCTGAAGCTGGCCAGATCACTAAAGCTTGATGTTACCTCCTGCTTCTATGCAACTGTACTCCTCTGATGCAGTTGAGGGAAAACTTCCTCATAAGCAGCATCATGGCCTAGTGGTGCAATGATGGCGCCAGTTTCAGTTGTCAATCAAGCAGGAGCAGCTGGTTGAACAAGTGTCATTGAGGACTCCTAATCTACATGTTCTTTGTTGGAGGGAATCAAGTGTTTGTGGGGGATTAGACTATATAATTAGTGATAGATCATTTTTGTAGCATAGAATTTGTATTCACTGATGTACTTCCACATTGTCTGTCTCATCTATGTTTTTTTAAACTAAACTAAAAGCTTCAAATATGTTTATGCTGCTGCTAGTCCAAAATAACAAACCCGCAGTAGGTCTGGTCATTGCAGTCGTAACATGGCATAAAATACGGTCATGTGATCGCACCGTTATTGATAATACTGTAAAGGGTCCCTGATTATTAAGTTGTAAGGGGCTCAAGATTTTCTAATGGCTGCCTTGCTCTTATAAACCTATGCCCACGCATCCAAGCAGCGTATTGGTGGGATCCCTAGAACTTCCCCGATATTTCATCTAAGCTGCACAGATTCTAAACTTCTTAACTCACCAAGCTCTGTCCTGTCCCTTACCCAACGCAATAAGCTGGATATGCCATGCATCATTTTGTCTTTTTAACAAGGTACCTTGGTATGGTCTAATAATCAAGCAAAGTGGCCTAACATGCATTTTGGAATTATTTTTAAATTACACTAAATTTTAATTTCTCCTAAGGCAGGGTCATTTTTATGATAGAAACCCCAAATTGTAGTCTGGCTCTACTGAACTGTATGAAAACTAAAAAATTCTTATTATGCCATCTAGAGATTGAAATGTCCTTCCTGACCAGAAACTTTATTTGTTCATTTTATATTAAAACCGGTTTGCTCTTTTTTTGAAAATTAAAAGATTTTAACTCTATATATAAAATTAACAAATATTAGAACAATATTAATAACTAAGGTTACATTCCCACATCCTTGTAACACATCCAAGTGCTGTCTGTTTTTTCCTTGGACAACATTTAACACAAAGAGTTTCATTCAGCCATTCACTCATCAATTTTAAATGGGAGTCTGTGTCTACAGTCTGTGAGACTTGTGTCACAAAAATTGGTTAATAAATAACCGAAAAGAGTATAAACCTTTTAAAAATTATTTTATTGAATTCTATAAATAATAAAAAATTGCTTCAATACATAAATACTACTGGACATTTACAAAAGAATGGGGACCACATATGTTAGTATATAACTATGTAAGACAAACAGGGATAACAAAAAACAACTTACATACAAAAACACCAAGGATAGAGAAGGATAGGAATGTACAAACCAAATGGGAATAGGATAATGGAGAAAGCATACACTCAATAACAGCATACAACAATATCCAGCAGCAACTGTGAACTCCAACTTCAGCACACCAACTACAGCAAGCCAGGAATTAAATTTGATTTTATAGATGGGGATGAAAAGCTCTGGCCAGAGAAATTGAGCAGTTCAGGAGCAGCTGTTAGATGGAGGTGCATGTCTTTAACAAGCATACAAAGTTGTTAACCTCTTCAGCACCAAAGGAAACAAAGTCCATTTAATATGAGGAATGAAACACACAGGCTAAATGGAAGACCTGGGATTCAGTAAATATTGCCAAAACCCAGATCGATCTCCCAGGAGGACATGACACACTCGTGACACTTGGAGAGCAATTTTTGCTGGAACAGACAGCAGACGTAATATTGAATAGCTCCTGACACAGCAGAAACCACACAAAGTATCCACATTTTAGACAGTATATTGTTTGAGCAATTTATTTTGGGTAGTAGTGAGCATTTTGAACCCACTGTGATTTGCAATTACTGCATTGGGTTGTCAAAATTAAATAATATGATTTTTCCTTGAAAATGTTTCTTAAGCTTCAAATTTCTCATTTTCTTATGGGTAATTAGAAACAAAGGACCTCACAATTTATTGTGCAATTTCTTCTGAGTATACTGATACTCCATATGTGGTAAAAAACTACTGTTTGGCACCATGACAGTGCTCATAAGGGAAGGAGAACTATTTGATTTTTGGAGTGCAAATTTGGCTGGAAAAGATTGTTGACGCACTGTCACATTTCCAGAGCCTCTGAGGCACCTAAACAACAGAAACTCTATACAAGTACCCCATATTTAAGTACACCCCTTGAGGAATTCACCTCGGGGTGTGATGAGTATCTTGAATCCACAGGTGGTTCGCAGAACTTTTTCCTATCGGGCCATGAAAATGAAATATTGTTTTATTTCTATAAAATTCTTCCATTGGCCTCAAATTTCTCAATTTCACAAGGGTAACGGGAGAAAATGGACCCCTCAATTTGTCGTGCAATGTTTTCTGAGTACAGGAATAACCCATTTGTGGTCAGAACCTAATGTGTGGACACAGCAATATTTACTGGAATAGATTGTGGATGCCATGTCGCGTTAGAAGAGCCACTGAAGTGCCAAAAAGAAAGAAGAAACTCCACATTTTGGAAACTTCAGCCTTTGAGGAATTCATGTAGGGGTGTAGTGAGCATTTTAAAGCCACATGGCATTCATGGAATTTTATAACATTGTAGAGTGAAAATTAAAAATTACACTTTTTCGACTAAAATGTTGCTTTTGTCCCAAGTTTACATTTTTTGAAAGGGATAAAATAAACCACATGTTGTGCAATTTTTTTCTGTGTATATCAAAACCCCATAAATGGTCATAAACTACTATTCAGACACAATGCAAAGCTCAGAAATGAAGTGGCGAAATGTCGGAGTACAGATTTACTGTAACAATTTGCAGGTGCCATGTCACATTATCAGAGCTTGTAAGATTCTAGAACAGCAGAACCTTCCCCCGCAATAAATGATCTCAATTTGCAGTGAATTTAACTAGAGGCGTATTAAGCATGTTGACACCACTGCATATTATACCATTAGGGATGAAAAAGAAAGTTTTTTACCATTAAAATGTTGTTTTTAGCTCCATAATGTGTAACATCATTTCTTCTGAATGCAGTAATACCCCATATGTTATTGCACAGTACGGTTTGGCCAAATGGCATGGCTTGGGGGGAAGAAGCACTATTTGACTTTTGGAATGCAGATTTTCTTCGAACAGTTTTTGACTCCATGAGTCCCAAAATGCCAGAACAGCAAAATCAACCTCAAATAACCCCACTTTAGAAATCACACCCCTCTGGGAATTCATCTAGAAATGTAGTAATGTTTTTGACTTTACAGGTGTTTTCCAAAAATAGGCACATAGATATTGCAAAGTGACAATTGGAAGTATGCCACCTTAGTGCTCAATGCATTGTGCTTTTGGAGACGTGCAACTTTTAAGTCATTAAGTGGATTCTTTCTGCTTAGGATTTGAGAGTGCAGAATTTGCTGTAATTCTTTTGGATGAAGCTATGTCACTTTTCCAGAGCCTTTGTGCTACTAGAAATGTGAAAGTCCCCATTATTTCTTTTGATGAATGATGGAAACTGATTGGGAACTGTTTCTGTCAGTTCAGTTGATGTTTTGGGATTCATAACATTTTTGATAACTTTTTAAGTCTAGATTCACATTTATTCTGTGCTCTGTGTTGAGCAGATACATCAGGGTTTCCATCTAAATCTCAGAAATACACAATTGGAACCTTGAATGGATCCATTTACTAACCAAGGCTCCATTTGGCCGCTTTTCTGTGTTGTCCAACTTTTCAGAGGTGAATAAAACTGTGGTCAACCACACTGTTATGTATGCCTAAATGATAGGACACCAGTGGGAAAGAGGTGAGATGAGTCCAAAGTGACTCTGCTTATCTTATTTATGTGAATGTTTTTCTACGGATTTGTCTGAATCCTGTTTTGGAAATTTAGCTGTAAACTCTGATGCAAGTGCACAGTGTAAAGCACAGGATAAATGTGAACTGAGCCTTGTTGTTAATTTTGGGATGCAGAATGAACAAATCAATTGAATCAATAGAAGATGAGGAATTGCTTCAATTTTTTTCCATGGTTCATTATGCACTATAAGTTGTATGTCAACTATATGCTTTGCTTGGGTCATTACGATTACAGCGATAAAAGATTTATATACGGTATTTTTTCTACTTTTGCCCACAAAAACACCTTTTTTTAAATTTTTTTTTCATAAAAATATTTTTTGAGCTAACATAGTATGAGAGCTAGCAGTTTTCTTTTTTATGACAGTCATATGAGGGTCTTTTTTTTGCAGGATGAGTTGTAATTTTTTGGGCGTCAATTTGGGATAAATTGCATTATTTGATCACTTTCTATCTGAATCTTGAGAGGCAGATTGAACAAAAACAGTGGTAAGTGACAGGACAGTTTACTTTTTAGGTCAGTAAGGTTACAGTGATACCCAATTTATACTTTTTTATATATTTTGACACACAAAGATCAGTTTTATTGAAAAAAAAGTTGTGCATTGCCATATTCTGAGAGCTATAACTTATTTATTTTTCTGCTGAAAATGCTGAGGAGAGGGTTTATTTTTCGTAGGATGAAATGACAATTTTATGTTTATCAATTTTATAGCTTTAATGGTTTTTAATTGCATTTCATTTAACTTTTTTGAGGCAATATGATGACAAAACAGCACTTTTGCTTTTTTTCTGGTGTTCACTGTAGTTTTTTTTAAATATAGCTACTTTTTTGTTTATTTTTGTTTTCACACAAAAATTCTATTTATTGGCAAGACATTTTTTTATGAGCTCTTTCTTGTCTTTTAACTTTTTTTTTTAAACTTTTTTTCATAGTCCCTTAATAAGACTTTAACTTTCATTTTTCTGATACCTTAACTTTTATATTGCACCTGTCAGTCTTACACTAAGTGGGGGCTTTTTAGACCCTGCTCATGGTATAGATTCACAGGCAATTGTACCTGGCAGACCAGGAGGTCATTGTTATACTGCTGAGGGGTCGATGGAGTGAGAGAGGGAGCCCCCTCCCATTCACAACCTTCTAAGTGCCACAATCATTTTGCTTTGAGAGGTTTTAACAGCCAGTGATGGTAGAAGGGATGGTAACAGGCTGTTACTGCAGGAGCTCGGCTATCAGGTCATCAGATCCTCTGCCAATACTATCACCAAGATGTATTGGTACGTTAATTTATAGGAGCTCCCTGCAAAATAGGACATACTAGTATGACCAATGTCAGGAAGGAGTTAACACTATGTTCCTTGTGCATTAGAATACTTAATGCAAACACATATATAATTGGTTGTAGGTGTAAACAAAGTACCGTATATACTCGAGTATAAGCCGACCCGAGTATAAGCCGACCCCCCTAATTTTGCCACAAAAAACTGGGAAAACTTATTGACTCGAGTATAAGCCTAGGGTGGAAAATGCAACAGCTACCGGTGAATTTCAAAAATAAAAATAGATGCTCCATACTGTTCATTATGGCCCCATAGCTGTGCCATACAGTGCTCTGCACCATTATTGCCCCATAGCTGTGCCATATAGTGCTCTGCACCATTATTGCCCCATAGCTGTGCCATACAGTGCTCTGCACCATTACTGCCCCATAGCTGTGCCATATAGTGCTCTGCACCATTATTGCCCCATAGCTGTGCCATACAGTGCTCTGCACCATTACTGCCCCATAGCTGTGCCATATAGTGCTCTGCACCATTATTGCCCCATAGCTGTGCCATACAGTGCTCTGCACCATTACTGCCCCATAGCTGTGCCATATAGTGCTCTGCACCATTATTGCCCCATAGCTGTGCCATACAGTGCTCTGCACCATTACTGCCCCATAGCTGTGCCATATAGTGCTCTGCACCATTACTGCCCCATAGCTGTGCCATACAGTGCTCTGCACCATTACTGCCCCATAGCTGTGCCATATAGTGCTCTGCACCATTACTGCCCCATAGCTGTGCCATATAGTGCTCTGCACCATTATTGCCCCATAGCTGTGCCATACAGTGCTCTGCACCATTACTGCCCCATAGCTGTGCCATATAGTGCTCTGCACCATTATTGCCCCATAGCTGTGCCATACAGTGCTCTGCACCATTACTGCCCCATAGCTGTGCCATATAGTGCTCTGCACCATTACTGCCCCATAGCTGTGCCATATAGTGCTCTGCACCATTACTGCCCCATAGCTGTGCCATACAGTGCTCTGCACCATTACTGCCCCATAGCTGTGCCATATAGTGCTCTGCACCATTACTGCCCCATAGCTGTGCCATATAGTGCTCTGCACCATTACTGCCCCATAGCTGTGCCATACAGTGCTCTGCACCATTACTGCCCCATAGCTGTGCCATATAGTGCTCTGCACCATTACTGCCCCATAGCTGTGCCATACAGTGCTCTGCACCATTACTGCCCCATAGCTGTGCCATATAGTGCTCTGCACCATTACTGCCCCATAGCTGTGCCATACAGTGCTCTGCACCGTCCATTATTGCCCCATAGCTGTGCCATACAGTGCCCTGCACCATTGCCCCATAGCTCTGCCATATAGTGCTCTGCACCGTCCATTATTGCCCCATAGCTGTGCTGCTGCTGCTGCAATAAAAATAATAAAACACATACTCACCTGTCTTGCTTGCAGCTTCTCGGCGCCATCTTCCCGGCGTCTCCCTGCACTGACTGATCAGGCAGAGGGCGGCGCGCACACTATATGCGTCATCGCGCCCTCTGCCTGCAGTCAGTGAGGAGAGAGAGACGCCGGGAAGATGGAGACAGCGCCCGGCGTGTGGAACGAGGATAGGTGAATATGACATACTTACCTGCTCCCGGCGTCCCGCTCCTTCCCCCTGCCTGTGTTCGGTGCCGCAGCCTCTTCCTCTGTCAGCGGTCACCGGCACCGCTTCATTAGAGAAATGAATAGGCGGCTCCGCCCCTATGGGAGGTGGAGCAGCCTATTCATTTCTCTAATGAGCGGTCCCACGTGACCGCTCAGGGGAAGAGGCTGCTGCACCCGGAGACCGTGGGACGGGCAGGGGGAGTGACAGGATCGCCGGGACTAGGTAAGTATGCCTCAGCGCCCTCTCCCCCTCACCCGCCGACCGTGACTCGAGTATAAGCCGAGGGGGCACTTTCAGCCCAAAAATATGGGCTGAAAATCTCGGCTTATACTCGAGTATATACGGTATATTATTTGCAGCTAGTTCCCCTAACCTGTGCAGAACTTCCTACTCCAGAGGAACAGCAAAGTTATCAAAAAGGTTGGGTGAAATAGCCCGTGTCATGGTAATGGTGTGTAGGGGAAAAAAAAAGAAGATAGGTCTTTTTATCTCTTGATAACATAAGATATTCTAATTTTAAAGGGTCATTCCCCAAATCTAAAGTTATCCCTTATCTACCTAAAATGGGATAATTTGCTGATTCGATCTCTTAAACCCCCTGTGACCCTAAGGACGAGGTTCTGGATCCTAAGAATCAGTTTATACAGGAAGACACCGACCTACAAGCGTCCGGATTATGTATGACCACTAGTTGTGTACATTGATTTTAAAAATATTAAAACCACAATATACTCATTGTTGACCTCTCCGGCCACCATCTTGTCCTCTTTTTTTTCTGCCATTGCATGCTGAATCTCTTGCCTTTTCACTATAGGCCAAGCACCAGGTCACGTGCAGGTCCAAGCTCGCTGCACGTCAGAAGGTTGCATCATCATTGTAACCTTATGATGTGCAGTAAATTCCAGCATAGATGTAGCTGGCAGTCCTGGCCTATTGTGAAGTGGCTGGAGATACGGTGCTCCCAATGAGGGAAAGAAGAGGACTGCATGACAAGCAGAGGGTGGCCAGATATGTTAGTATTGGTTTTAAAAAAAACCTCTCCAGCAGCCCCGCTGCTCACTGATTTTCTTCTTTTTGCCATTGCTCCCTGAATCTCCAAGACTTCCAGCCGCATCCAGGCTCTGAAGAACATTGCACACAGGTCTTGATATCGACATTGCAACCTTCTGATGCACAGTAATCTCCAAGGTCTGAATGTGGCCATGGGTCCTTGCCTATATTGAAGAGGCCATGAGATGTGGCACACCTGACGATGGAAAGAAGACGGTATGGTGGACATTGAGCAGTGGGGTGGCTGGTGCTGAGATGAGCATAAGTTTTTTTTTCCAGACCCTGTTCCAAATGACATTCAAATCTGGGCTACAACCAAAGCTAAAGAACATATATAATTTATAACCCAGGGACTGCCTAAATGGAGCCCAATCTTAAATGGAGTGGAGGTTGCATGCTTGACATTGACTATATTCATTGTCTAAAGGACTGTTGGAATTAGCTGAGAGCTAGATGAAGGATACCATTTGTTTCTTAGATCTTTTAATGTGATTTAGTGATTATCATGAAGAATAAAGGCTTGGTATATTCAAGCGGTTTTACAATTCTTGATTTTTTTTTTACAAACATGTTACAATTGTATAAAGTAACAAAACACCATTGCTGGACCGATGTGAACTGAGACAGTTCTTGGAAAAGGAGCTATGACAGAGGTACTGCTAAGATGAGTATTACTGTATGTGTTTTACTCCTTTTGCTATTTTATATCATTGTCAGTTGTTTGTAAAACTCCTCCAGCAGACTCTGAGCTGTTTGTTATTTTCAGGGAACTCATTTCAAACATTTTCCTACACAGAGAAAAAAAGAAAATCCCCAGTCCTTTACAAGCAAAAGTACTATTTAGTAAATCTGCTCCTACACAAATCCTTGTCAAGGAAATTTCAGCAGAGACTGCGAATACGATTTGAAAAGTCAGAGCATCGATCTATGTGGCTGTTTAACTGGCACTTGCTGCAGTTGGGAAGAGATTATTCTCCCTGGTGAATTGTGAGAAATCATTGTCTTTAAGCCACGTTTTTCTTGTTTTCCTGTAAGTCAATATAATAAATGTACAGTGTCTACACTTTACTAAGAGGTGGCACTTTGATGGACATGTATTCTTTTCAAATTAACTTGTTTGTGACGACTAGATATGTTTGTGTATTTTAGACTTGAGCTTTGGCACGACAAGACTGAAATATTCAATTAATATTTAGAATTTGCTGTCAATATTTATTGTTCCTGGTGTATTTACTCTATTATATTACAAGGGTTATCCGGATTGTAAACAAGGATAATAGCGTTATATTTCCCAAAGTCGCCTAAGATCTATGAGTCAACATGCATGCTTAACACAAGATAAAAATTGATTTCTTACCATTAAAATATGAAACATTGTGCCTGTCTTCAAAACAACAAACTAGAACCTGGATTTACAGACAGGAAACACAAATGCAAAGCACTAAAAAACTATAGATGGAAAACAAGCAGAAAAAATGCTAAGCTGTCTGTGAGTCTTGGAGAGAAAATTGGGGTACTTGTACTTTGGCCACTCTATTATTAGGTTGGTACTACTGAGGTGGAAGCTCGCGTGGCATCCACTGCAGACAGTGCAATTGTGAAGGTTTTGATTTCATTTGTCACTTTTTGGATCGTGACATCAGGGCCCCCATCAGGACATTACTGGTGTATTGGGCCCAGCGAGCAGAAGCAAAGAGGGGGCCTGAACTGGATGACACATGCTGCACAGCCTATGCTGAGACTGCACAGTCGAGCCACTGTATAAACTGCTTGGCAGACTACGTGGCATGCTGGGGCCTGAGCTAATTACTCTACATTGTTTTAGTTTTCTTTGCCCCAGTCACTCACAGCTGCAGCTACTTACTTTGCGTGGCCTTAGTAGAGGGGACCAGCCGTGTCTGACATCTGCCTTCCTTCTTTCTGTTCCTAAGCTGCCGATGCGCCATACCTTCGCGTGACATGATGTCAAATAAAGGATTAGTGAAAATGTAGTCTAATTTAGTTTTTAAAGGTTTGTCCATGAAAATCAAGTTATCCTTTCCACAAGGTAGGTGATGATTTATTGATTGATAGGGGTTCGACCCCTAGGATCCACACTGATCGGCATAACCCAGATGGGTCACTTTTATCCCCGTTAGAATGGATCGCAGAAAATATGATAAACTTCTGCTCAATTCATTCTTTTTGGGGCTGTGCAGCGCTTCAACCTCACAGGGAATGAATGGAGCAGCAGTTGAGCATGTGCACTGCTGCTCCCTTCTAACGAGGAGACCCTCCATTATCTTGTGGATAGGTGATAACTTGTTTTCCCTCGACAACCCTTATATTGATGAGACAACTTTTTTCTTTTTGGATTGACATGAAGCTTGCTCCTTGTGAGATGATTTGAATTTTATTTTATTTGCATTACAATTTTGTGGGGGCAATGCATTTTTTGTTTTGGTTTGTTTTTTAAGTTTTGTTTTTGCAGTATTCACCACATGCTATGAGACTGATAAGTTTATAGCTATAATTATGACAATAGCAAATGTATATTGGTTTTTAATGTTCTTTAACTTTTGCACCTTAAAAACACAATTTTTCACTATTTTTTTAAAAAATGTGTTTGTTTGTTAATTTTTTATGCGATTGAGTTGTGTGAGGGCTCAGTTTTCACAGAATCACTTAATTTTATTGGTTTGATATTGGGGTACATACAACTTTTATTTTTTTATAGTTTTTTTTATGAAGTGTAATGTAAAAAAAAATGTTTATATGTTCATTTTATTTTATTTTATTATACAGGTATTTATGTAGGTGGCGATACTACATATATGCAATTTTTTAACCCCTTCATGACCTTGGGATTTTCCGTTTTTCCGTGTTCGTTTTTCGCTCCCCTCCTTCCCAGAGCCATAACTTTTTTATTTTTCAGTCAATATGGCCATGTGAGGGCTTATTTTTTGCGGAACAAGTTGTACTTTTGAACAACATCATTGGTTTTACCATGACGTGTACTAGAAAATGGGAAAAAAATTCCAAGTGCGGTGAAATTGCAAAAAAAGTGCAATCCCACACTGATTCTCCAGGTCAGTACGAATTCATAGACACCTAACATGACTAGGTTATTTTTTATCTGAGTGGTGAAAAAAAATTCCAAACTTTGCTAAAAAAAAATAAAAAATTGCACCATTTTCCAATACCCATAGAGTCTCCATTTTTCGTGATCTCGGGTGATGGCTTATTTTTTGCGTGCCAAGCTGGTGTTTTTATGATACCATTTTGGCGCAGATACATTCTTCTGATCACCCGTTATTGCTTTTTAATGCAATGTCGCGGCGACCAAAAAAAGGTAATTCTGGCATTTCTAATTTTTTTCTCGTTACGCTGTTTAACGATCAGGTTAATGCTTTTTTTATTGATACATCGGGCAATTCTGAACGTGGCAATACCAAATATGTGTAGGTTTGATTTTTTTTTATTGATTTATTTTGAATGGGGCGAAAGGGGGGGTGATTTAAACTTTTATATATTTTTTATTTTTTTCACATTTTTTTTACTTTTTTTAACTTTTGCCATGCTTGAATAGCCTCCATGTGAGGCTAGAAGCTGGCACAACGTGATTGGCTCTGCTACATAGCAGCAATCATCAGATAGCTGCTATGCAGCAGAAATGCAGGTGTGCTGTGAGCGCCGACCACAGGGTGGCGCTCACAGCTACCGGGGATCAGTAACCATAGAGGTCTCAAGGACCTCTATGGTTACTCTGCAGATGCATCGCTGACCTCCGATCATGTGACGGGGGTCAGCGATGCTCTCATTTCCGGCCGCCCGGCCGGAAGGGCCGTTTAAATGCCGCTGTCTGCGTTTGACAGCGGCATTTAACTAGTTAATAGTGGTGGGTGAATCGCGATTTGACCCGCCGCTATTGCGGGCACATGTCAGCTGCTCAAAACAGCTGACATGTCCCGGCTTTGATGCGGGCTCACTGACGAAGCCCTGCATCAAAGCAGGGGACCTGACGTCGGACGTACTATCCTGTCCGAGGTCAGAAAGGGTTTTTTTTTTCACTTTGTTTTACTCTTAGCCAATGGAAAAAAAGATATGTGCATGCTATTTTTGCATGCTCATATGACACACTGAAATACTATTGTATTACAGTTTGTTATATCTGCTTCCACTGCCATGCCCACAATTGCTTCATAAAAAGGTAATTAAATAGGGTGGAGAGAAGGAACCCACTTCTTTTGTATAAGCACTTAATGCATCTGTAGGCATTAATTGCATCTAAGGGTACCGTCTCACAGTGGCACTTTTGTCGCTACGACGGCACGATCCGTGACGTTCCAGCGATATCCATACGATATCGCTGTGTCTGACACGCAGCAGCGATCAGGGACCCTGCTGAGAATCGTACGTCGTAGCAGATTGTTTGGAACTTTATTTCGTCGCTGGATCTCCCGCTGTCATCGCTGGATCGGTGTGTGTGACACCGATCCAGCGATGTGTTCGCTTGTAACCAGGGTAAACATCGGGTTTCTAAGCGCAGGGCCGCGCTTAGTAACCCGATGTTTACCCTGGTTACCATCGTAAATGTAAAAAAAAAAAAAACAGTTCATACTCACATTCCGGTGTCACGTCCCTCGCCGTCTGCTTCCCGCACTGACTGTGACTGCCGGCCGTAAAGCACAGCACAGTGGTGATGTCACCGCTGTGCTCTGCTTTTAGTTTACGGCCGGCACTCACAGTCAGTGCGGGAAGCAGACGGCGAGGGACGTAAATCATTTAGTGTAACGGTACCCTTAGTATTAAAAAGAAAAGATTTGTTCCCCAATCTGGTCTTTGGAGTGGTACATCAATGGCATGTTTGATGCTACTGGCATAGCTTTGAATCCAACTCCATCACTGTGCCATAATTATATGGTGGCTCCTTTGTAGTTCCTGCAATGTAATATTCTGACATGAGCAGAAAGGGCTTAAAGTGCACTATGACTATAAAACTTTTCTCAATATATGTAGGCTATATGAGTAAGTTCAGGAGTCTATATGAGAAGGCTATTACACCACTGCAGCTGTTGGAAAATCTATTTTCTGAAAGTTTAAAAGTTACTGCAACATTCAATTTAGTGGGAAATAAAACCAAACGAGCAGAAAAGCACGTACAACTACATCTCCGCTTACATAGCATTAGGTTCCCAGGTAAAGAAACAATTCCTGGAGAAGTGTTATTTCTGTAATCCTAGATCTGAAAACAGTATTAGATGTGTATTTATCCTTGCTAAACCTTTCCTGTTGTAGTGCTGCTCTCTTTCTTGAACTCACAGTGACACCTTTTGTAAGCGCAATTTACTTTCCTTTTTTTCTCGAAAGTAAACAAAAATAAACTTTGTGTATCCTGCATAGGTCCTAACACCAGTGGAAAACATTTTATAATACAATTATAATGCAAATGCTAAATATCTAGGTGTGCCAGAGGGGTGCAATATATGTATTAAAGGAATTGAATAGGTTTACTATCACTTGCATTCTGTGATGCTGCCAATAGTTTTATAGGTCATAGTGTACAATGAGCCCTTCTAATTGAGGCTTTAATGAAGGGAAGTCTTTAAAGAATAACCAATGTTTTAATTTTTATTACACAAATAGTACATATGAATATAAGCAATTCTGTAATATTTCTTATCAAAGAGATCTACTTCTTTCTCCTCCTCAGGTCAGTGGTAAAATTTGTTTTCAGTTAAGGCAGATTTTCAAACTGCTGAGACTGGCAATGTGTCACAGTAGCATGCGGAAGGCACAGTAGTAGTATGAACCTACTGAAACAGAACTGTCACTCAAGGAGGAGTGATAAGGCTCTCAGTGGGAAAAACAAGATAGTCTTGTAATTATGACACTTTATAATAGCTAACAAAAATAAAATACATGATGTTACGAAGAAAGCTTTTAAAATTGTCACATTGAGACACTCAAAGAAGAGTGACCCTCTTCCCACCCTTCTCACCAGCAACAAGGAAGTGAAAGGCTGTGCAGCTGCATGATGCTGAAGACGATAACAAGACTAGGCAACATATTAACTGGGAGATTTAAAGCACTAAATAGCACCGAAAAAACCCAAAGCCCCAAGGGCAAATTAGCTCCATAAGAACCATAGGGAAAAAGGAGTATACCAGAGCAAAAGAATAATATAAATATATTTTATTAATTTAACAGACAATGCATAAATACATGTTAGTCATACAGAGGAAACGGATGGTAAAAACTAGAGTGAGTCCCCACTGGCAAACAGCACCGCTTTGACAGAGTGTTCAATATGCAGAGAAATAATGAGGAAACAACCAGAAAGTGCGCGCTACGTTAACCCTGGGAGGGACCAAATAACCCTCCACATAGTAAATACCGGTAAATGTACAGCGCTTACCAGGTGGTATGCAGGCGGCGGTGTGTGCCAGGTGGGGTTCAGTCCACGGAGACCCCGACGCGCGTTTCGCTGACGCGAGTATTGTTGCTTTTTCAAGGGGAGGTGCCCCAGATACAGAACCGGATCCTGGCGTCCTTTTGGTGACTGCCGATGTCCAAACTCTTTACACGTGTATTGGCCATGAACATGGTCTGGCGGCGGTCCGCCTCTTCCTCGGGGCGTCTGACCTGGGTGGCCCTATGTGTGAACTTATTCTCGGCTTGCTGCGCTTTGTTCTCACCCACAATTTTTTTATTTTTAAGGACTGTTATTATCTACAGAAGCGCGGCACAGCCATGGGCGCGGCCTGTGCGCCCTCGTACGCCAATCTCTTCCTGGGCTCTTGGGAGAGATCAATTTTTGGCGACGGGGGCGTGCAGTCCGCAGACCACCTGGCACACACCGCCGTCTGCATACCACCTGGTAAGCGCTGTACATTTACCGGTATTTACTATGTGGAGGGTTATTTGGTCCCTCCCAGGGTTAACGTAGCGCGCACTTTCTGGTTGTTTCCTCATTATTTCTCTGCATATTGAACACTCTGTCAAAGCGGTGCTGTTTGCCAGTGGGGACTCACTCTAGTTTTTACCATCCGTTTCCTCTGTATGACTAACATGTATTTATGCATTGTCTGTTAAATTAATAAAATATATTTATATTATTCTTTTGCTCTGGTATACTCCTTTTTCCCTATGGTTCTTATGGAGCTAATTTGCCCTTGGGGCTTTGGGTTTTTTCGGTGCTATTTAGTGCTTTAAATCTCCCAGTTAATATGTTGCCTAGTCTTGTTATCATTTATGCTTCTGTGTTTCTCACAGTCTTTTTTAGGCCCACAATGGACTTTCGGGCACGGGACTCTACTTGGCGTGCCCAAATCAACGACACATTTAAGGATGGTTTTAACGGGGGCCCGGACGGGCTGGGTAGGGATTTACAGGAGACTATTGTTTCATTTAAAGAGCTCTTACGAAAGAGAACAAGGGTATGGTGGAACCATGTGTCATGATCTCTGCAGGCAGAGATCATAGCAAGCCTATAGAGGGACAAGCTCTCGGAAGATGGAACTATACTGACCATGAACTAAGCCTGCCGCGCAACTAGAAATAGCCAGGTAGCATTTCCTATTTATCGCTAGATGCCCAGCTCTGGCCTAAGACCTAAATAGCTAGCAGAGGGAAATATAAGACCTGGCTCACCTCTAGAGAAATATTCCAAAGAAGACAGTAGCCCCCCACATATAATGACGGTGAGTTCAGATGAAACAACAAACGCAGCAGGAAAATAGTCTTAGCAAATTTGAGGTCCGCTTACTAGATAGCAGAAGACAGATAGTATACTTTCATGGTCAGCAGAAAAACACTAACAAAACACCATCCAGAGATTACCTTAAACTCTGGCATTAACTCATAACGCCAGAGTAGCAATCCCTGATCAACGAGAGCTTTCCAGACACAGTAACAAAACTTCAGCTGTGAACTGGAACAAATAGGCAAAACAAAACATGGACAAAAGTCCAACTTATCTAGTAGTTGTCTAGAAGCAGGAACAAGCACTGAGAGGCATCAGATAACATTGTTGACCGGCAAGAAACCACCAGAGAAATGAGCTTAAATAGCGACACCCACTACTGATGGAACCAGGTGAAACAGGAAAGAGGATGACAAGTCCAATTCCACAAGCGGCCACCGGGGGAGCCCAGAATCCAAATTCACAACAGTACCCCCCCCTCAAGGAGGGGGCACCGAACCCTCACCAGATCCACCAGGGCGACCAGGATGAGCCCTATGGAAGGCACGAACAAGATCAGAAGCATGAACATCAGATGCATTGACCCAAGAATTATCCTCCTGGCCGTAACCCTTCCAGTTGACCAGATACTGGAGTCTCCGTCTGGAAACACGAGAGTCCAAAATTTTCTCCACAACGTACTCCAACTCACCCTCAACCAACACCGGAGCAGGAGGCTCAACTGAAGGTACAACAGGTACCTCATACCTGCGCAATAACGACCGATGAAAAACGTTATGAATGGAAAAGGACGCAGGGAGGTCCAAACGGAAAGAAACAGGATTAAGAATCTCCAATATTCTATAAGGGCCGATGAACCGAGGTTTAAACTTAGGAGAAGAGACCCTCATAGGGACAAAACGAGAAGACAACCACACCAAATCTCCAACACAAAGCCGAGAACCAACACGACGATGACGGTTGGCAAAACGCTGAGTCTTCTCCTGGGACAACTTCAAATTGTCCATAACCTGCCCCCAGATGTGATGCAATCTCTCCACCACCGCATCCACTCCAGGACAATCCGAGGATTCCACCTGACCGGAGGAAAATCGAGGGTGAAACCCCGAATTACAGAAAAACGGGGACACCAAGGTGGAAGAGCTGGCCCGATTATTGAGGGCGAACTCTGCCAATGGCAAAAAAGCAACCCAATCATCCTGGTCAGCAGAGACAAAACACCTCAGATATGTCTCCAGGGTCTGATTAGTCCGCTCGGTCTGGCCATTAGTCTGAGGGTGAAAAGCAGATGAAAAAGACAAATCTATGCCCATCCTAGCACAGAATGCCCGCCAAAATCTAGACACAAATTGGGTACCTCTGTCAGAAACAATATTCTCAGGAATACCGTGCAATCGGACAACATTCTGAAAAAACAGAGGAACCAACTCAGAAGAAGAAGGCAACTTGGGCAGAGGAACCAAATGGACCATTTTAGAGAAACGGTCACAGACCACCCAGATGACAGACATCTTCTGGGAAACAGGCAGATCTGAAATAAAATCCATCGAGATGTGTGTCCAAGGCCTCTTAGGAATAGGCAAGGGCAACAGCAGTCCGCTAGCCCGAGAACTACAAGACTTGGCCCGAGCACAAACGTCACATGACTGCACAAAGACTCGCACATCTCGTGACAGGGAAGGCCACCAGAAGGATCTTGCCACCAAATCCCTGGTACCAAAAATTCCGGGATGACCTGCCAATGCAGAAGAATGTACCTCAGAGATGACTCTGTTGGTCCAATCATCCGGAACAAACAGTCTATCAGACGGACAACGATCCGGTCTATCCGCCTGAAACTCTTGCAAGGACCGCCGCAGATCAGGAGAAACGGCCGACAAAATTACTCCCTCCCTAAGGATACCTGTGGGTTCAGAATTACCAGGAGAGTCCGGGTCAAAACTCCTAGAAAGGGCATCTGCCTTAACATTCTTAGAACCCGGTAGGTATGACACCACAAAATTAAAGCGAGAAAAAAATAAAGACCAGCGCGCCTGTCTAGGATTCAGGCGTCTGGCAGTCTCAAGATAAATCAAATTTTTGTGGTCAGTCAATACCACCACCTGATGCCTAGCCCCCTCGAGCCAATGGCGCCACTCCTCAAACGCCCACTTCATGGCCAAAAGCTCCCGATTCCCAACATCATAATTCCGCTCTGCGGGCGAAAATTTGCGAGAAAAGAAGGCACAAGGCCTAATGACGGAGCAGTCGGAACCTTTCTGCGACAACACTGCCCCAGCTCCGATCTCCGAAGCGTCAACCTCAACCTGAAAAGGCAGATTCACATCAGGCTGACGCAACACAGGGGCAGAGGCAAAACGGTGCTTAAGCTCCTGAAAGGCCTCCACAGCATGAGGGGACCAATTAGCCACATCAGCGCCTTGTCTGGTCAAATCAGTCAGTGGCTTAACGACATCCGAAAAACCAGCAATAAATCGGCGGTAAAAGTTGGCAAAGCCCAAAAATCTCTGAAGACCCTTAAGAGAGGAGGGCTGGGTCCAGTCACAAATAGCTTGCACCTTGACGGGATCCATCTCAATGGAAGAGGGAGAAAAAATATACCCCAAAAAGGAAATTTTCTGGACCCCAAAAACGCACTTAGACCCCTTCACACATAAAGAATTAGACCGCAGAACCTGAAAAACTCTCCTGACCTGCTGGACATGAGAGTCCCAGTCATCAGAAAAAATCAGAATATCATCCAGATATATTATCATAAATTTATCCAGAAAATCGCGGAAAATATCATGCATAAAAGACTGGAAAACTGAAGGGGCATTAGAAAGACCAAAAGGCATGACCAAATACTCAAAGTGGCCCTCGGGCGTATTAAATGCGGTCTTCCACTCATCCCCCTGCCTGATCCGCACCAAATTATACGCCCCACGAAGATCAATTTTAGAGAACCACTTAGCACCCTCTATACGAGCAAACAAATCAGTAAGCAATGGCAATGGGTATTGATACTTAACAGTGATCTTATTCAGAAGCCGATAATCAATACATGGTCTCAAAGAGCCGTCTTTTTTTGAGACAAAGAAAAACCCAGCTCCCAAGGGAGAAGAAGATGGACGAATATGTCCCTTTTCCAAAGACTCCTTTATATATTCCCGCATAGCAGCATGTTCCGGCACAGACAGATTAAACAAACGACCCTTTGGATATTTACAACCCGGTATCAAATCTATGGCACAATCGCACTCACGGTGCGGAGGTAACGACCCAAGCTTGGGTTCGTCAAAGACGTCTTGATAATCAGAGAGGAACTCAGGGACTTCAGAGGGAATGGACGACGAAATAGAAACCAAAGGTAAGTCCCCATGAATACCCTTACATCCCCAGCTCAACACAGACATTGCTCTCCAGTCCAAGACTGGGTTGTGAGACTGCAACCATGGCAATCCCAGTACCAAATCGTCATGTAAATTATACAGCACCAGGAAACGAATAATCTCCTGGTGATCCGGATTGATACGCATGGTTACTTGTGTCCAGTATTGTGGTTTATTATTAGCCAATGGGGTGGAGTCAATCCCCTTCAGAGGAATAAGAGTCTCCAAAGGCTCTAAATCAAAACCACAACGATTGGCAAAGGACCAATCCATAAGACTCAGAGCGGCGCCAGAGTCAACATAGGCGTCCGTGGCAATGGATGACAAAGAGCAAATCAGGGTTACCGACAAAATAAACTTAGACTGAATGGTGCCAATGGAAACAGACTTATCAAGCTTCTTTGTACGCCTAGAGCATGCTGATATAACATGAGTAGAATCCCCACATATAGAAACACAATCCATTCTTCCGTCTAAAATTCCGTCGCTCGCTCTTGGACAGAATTCTATCACACTGCATACTTTCTGGCGTCTTTTCCATAGACACCGCCAGCTGGTGCACCGGTTTGCGCTCCCGCAGACGCCTATCAATCTGAATAGCCATTGTCATGGACTCATTCAGACCTGCAGGCACAGGGAACCCCACCATAACATCCTTAACGGCATCAGAGAGACCTTCTCTGAAAGTTGCCGCCAAGGCGCACTCATTCCACTGAGTAAGCACAGACCATTTACGGAATTTTTGGCAGAAAACTTCAGCTTCGTCTTGCCCCTGAGATAGTGCCATCAAAGTTTTTTCTGCCTGAAGTTCCAAATGAGGTTCCTCATAAAGCAAGCCCAAGGCCAGAAAAAACGCATCCACATCGCGTAACGCAGGATCCCCTGCTGGCAATGAGAAGGCCCAATCTTGAGGGTCACCCCTGAGCAAGGAAATCACAATCCTAACCTGCTGAGCAGGGTCTCCAGCTGAACGAGACTTCAGGGACAAATAAAGCTTACAATTATTTCGGAAATTCTGGAAGCTAGCTCTATTCCCTGTGAAGAACTCCGGCAAAGGAATTCTCGGCTCAGATACCGGAGCATGTACCACAAAATCTTGTAAATTTTGTACTTTCGTGATGAGATTATTCAAACCCGCAGTTACACTCTGGAGATCCATTATTGTCAGGTGCACACAGAGCCATACAGAGATTAGGAGGAGAGAGAGAAAAAAGACTGCAGAAAGGCAGACTGGAGGGAAAAAAAAAAAAAAAAAAAAAAAAAATTCCAGCAGACTTCTTATAACTCTCCTTTCTCAACCTGGGTCTTTAACACTTTATTGGCCGGTCAAACTGTCATGATCTCTGCAGGCAGAGATCATAGCAAGCCTATAGAGGGACAAGCTCTCGGAAGATGGAACTATACTGACCATGAACTAAGCCTGCCGCGCAACTAGAAATAGCCAGGTAGCATTTCCTATTTATCGCTAGATGCCCAGCTCTGGCCTAAGACCTAAATAGCTAGCAGAGGGAAATATAAGACCTGGCTCACCTCTAGAGAAATATTCCAAAGAAGACAGTAGCCCCCCACATATAATGACGGTGAGTTCAGATGAAACAACAAACGCAGCAGGAAAATAGTCTTAGCAAATTTGAGGTCCGCTTACTAGATAGCAGAAGACAGATAGTATACTTTCATGGTCAGCAGAAAAACACTAACAAAACACCATCCAGAGATTACCTTAAACTCTGGCATTAACTCATAACGCCAGAGTAGCAATCCCTGATCAACGAGAGCTTTCCAGACACAGTAACAAAACTTCAGCTGTGAACTGGAACAAATAGGCAAAACAAAACATGGACAAAAGTCCAACTTATCTAGTAGTTGTCTAGAAGCAGGAACAAGCACTGAGAGGCATCAGATAACATTGTTGACCGGCAAGAAACCACCAGAGAAATGAGCTTAAATAGCGACACCCACTACTGATGGAACCAGGTGAAACAGGAAAGAGGATGACAAGTTCAATTCCACAAGCGGCCACCGGGGGAGCCCAGAATCCAAATTCACAACAACCATGCTTATCTCGAAAAGTATATGGAAGGGGGCTTGATTCCACGCGGCCTGAGAATTCAAGTATTTCCTTCTTTTCCCGTTTCGGACGACGAGTTTAAAAATAAATGGGAGGAACTGTCTACTAATTGTTCTCTAGGTTTTATTTCCCTCTTAAAGGGTCTAGACCTGCAGAAACTCAGTCTATTAGAAGAAGAAATTGAAGGGGTACAGCAAATACTGAAAAAAGACATGTCGAATGAGGCAATTAAAAAACTAAATGATGAGATGGACGTAGATTTACAAAAATGGGTGAACGAAATACAAAATTCAAAAGCAAGAAAATTTAAACGTGATGTCCACGATAAACAGACTGGCAACGTGTATAGATGGCGCAATTCCAATGACCGTGCACGTCCTCGCTTCAGGAATTACTCAAATTCACGATCCAGATCCAGATCTACTGCCTCTAATGTTCCATCGGATGATAATATGTCATGCCCTGAACCCTCCAGAAGTCAATCTGGGCCTAAGCCACAATCTAATAAGATCGTGACACGCCAGACCTCTAAAAATAAGAATTCATCTGGAAAAGTGCAAGGGGCCAGTGGTGGCAGTGGGCTCCAGGTATTAAATCTATCTACACGCACTTTTTCTGATGACCAGATTGAGGTGCTTAGTAAGGGCTTGAGCTTTTCTCCAACTAACCCCTTTGATTTCTTTGTAGCTATGAAGGACCTTCACCTCTTTTCCCGGAAGTTAGTTTTAAAAAAACTTCACACCAAGAAGTACTCACCTCATGGGTCTGTGACTGGGACGGAGATGGAGGCCCTACGGGTATTAGAGGAACTCTTGGAGGAGCAAACATCCGCACCCCAAGGTATGTTTCCACCAGCCACCATGCCCAGATCGACGAGGTTCCCCCCCCTGTCTCTATGTCCTGCGGTAGAGATATTCACACACCTGGTTACCGAGGATTTAAAGCATCTCTCCTCGAAACGCAGGTTTGATAACCTGACACATAGACAGAGAATAGCCATTAATGAACTAAAAGCTCTTGAAGATGTGGTATTCAAGCCCGCAGACAAGGGGGGGAACATCGTCATCTGGCCATGTGTAAAATATGAGAAGGAGGTTTTCCGGCAATTAAGGGACCCCCTGACTTACACTAAATTATCATTTAACCCAATGGCATCCTTTTCCTCTAAGTTACAGACTATTCTTGGGAAGGCGTTAGACGAGGGTCTCATTACTAAAAAAGTATTAGAGGGACTTACGGTCAGGTCACCTAGGACGCCAACCTTTTATCTATTACCGAAAATCCACAAGGACGCCGTCGACCCACCGGGGCGTCCGATTGTGTCTGGTATTGATGGCCTATGTGATCCAGTATGCAAGTTTATTGATTTCTACTTGAAACCTCTTGTTGAGGTCTTGCCGTCGTACATCAGAGACACAACGGACGTCCTGTCACGTGTTGACGGCGTCCTTGTCGATCCTGGCGTCCTTTTGGTGACTGCCGATGTCCAAACTCTTTACACGTGTATTGGCCATGAACATGGTCTGGCGGCGGTCCGCCTCTTCCTCGGGGCGTCTGACCTGGGTGGCCCTATGTGTGAACTTATTCTCGGCTTGCTGCGCTTTGTTCTCACCCACAATTTTTTTATTTTTAAGGACTGTTATTATCTACAGAAGCGCGGCACAGCCATGGGCGCGGCCTGTGCGCCCTCGTACGCCAATCTCTTCCTGGGCTCTTGGGAGAGATCAATTTTTGGCGACGGGGGCGTGCAGTCCGCAGACCATGTGCTGTGCTGGATGCGCTATATAGACGATGTCCTATTTTTGTGGGGGGGAACGGCGCAGCAACTTGATGAATTTATGAGCCGGCTTAATGACAACGAGCTTAATATAAGACTTACATACCAGTATCATCATCAACATGTCGACTTCCTGGATGTTACTTTTGAAATCGATGATGCCCGTCATATTCAGACGGACGTCTACAGGAAGTCGACTTCTGTTAATGCTCTGTTGCATGCCGGCTCAGCACACAATCAAAACACCATTAGGGCCATCCCGGTCGGGCAATTCCTGAGGATGAGGCGGATTTGTTCTACTGATGCCAAGTTCCTGGCACAGGCAGAAGATCTTAAGGGACGTTTTGAGGCTCGTGGATATAGCCGTAGGACCATTAGGCATGGGTTCGAAAGAGCCAGAAGGACATCACGGAGAGACCTATTGTACTCCAAGACTAATAAACAGACTACGCAAAAAGAGGGAGATAGGATTCGGTTTATAACAACGTATAACCACGAGTGGTCACATATGCGGGGGATACTGAAGAAACATTGGCCGGTTCTGTTGTCGGAACCTGCACTTGCCTCGGCTCTAGGAGAATGTCCATCAATGACGGCGAGGAGATCCCCCAACTTGGGTAATTTGCTAGTTAGGAGTCACTACATCCCTCCCATTTCCAACCCCTTTAGCACCAGGGGCCCGTTATTGGGTTCATTCAAATGCGGCCACTGCCTAGCTTGCACTAACATGATACGGATTACATCTTTTAAATCTTCAGACGGATCTAAATCATATGACATTAGACAACACATCACATGTGGTACGTCTAATGTCATATATTATGCCACGTGTGGTTGTTCCCTGATTTACGTAGGGCTCACATCCAGGGAGCTCCGGGTGCGTGTTCGGGAACATGTCAGGGACATCCACGCTGCACGCACGGCTACTGATGACTCTGACCTGAAAACACTCCTCCGTCACTTCAGGCAATTTCACAATTGCGACGCGGGGACTCTCCGAGTCAGGGGCATTGAATGTGTACTGTTATGACCCCAATGGCGAGGGTCTCAGAGGAACGTGGAAGTCTGCAGAATACAAAAATCCAGCTCATAGGGCAGTGGTAACTGGGTTGACCATATATCTACTCCTAACGCCAACACTAGAAGTAGCCGGGGATCATTCCTACGTTGATTCTAGATGACACGCGCCAGCCGGAGAATCTAGCTACCCCTAGTAGAGGAAAACAAAGACCTTTCTTGCCTCCAGAGAAGGGGACCCCAAAGCTGGATAGAAGCCCCCCACAAATAATGACGGTGAGGTAAGAGGAAATGACAAACACAGAAATGAACCAGGTTTAGCACAGAGAGGCCCGCTCACTGATAGCAGAATAAAGAAAGGTAACTTATATGGTCAACAAAAACCCTATCAAAATCCACACTGGAAATTCAAGAACCCCCGAACCGTCTAACGGTCCGGGGGGAGAACACCAGCCCCCCTAGAGCTTCCAGCAAAGGTCAGGATATAGATTTGGAACAAGCTGGACAAAAATACAAAACCAAAACAAATAGCAAAAAGCAAAAGGCAGACTTAGCTGATATAACTGGAACCAGGATCAGTAGACAAGAGCACAGCAGACTAGCTCTGATAACTACGTTGCCAGGCATTGAACTGAAGGTCCAGGGAGCTTATATAGCAACACCCCTAACTAACGACCCAGGTGCGGATAAAAGGAATGACAGAAAAACCAGAGTCAAAAAACTAGTAACCACTAGAGGGAGTAAAAAGCAAATTCACAACAGTACCCCCCCCTTAGTGAGGGGTCACCGAACCCTCACCACGACCACCAGGGCGATCAGGATGAGCGGCATGAAAGGCACGAACTAAATCGGCCGCATGAACATCAGAGGCGACCACCCAGGAATTATCCTCCTGACCATAGCCCCTCCACTTGACCAGGTACTGAAGCCTCCGCCTGGAGAGGCGAGAATCCAAGATCTTCTCCACCACGTACTCCAACTCGCCCTCAACCAACACCGGAGCAGGAGGCTCAGCAGAAGGAACTACAGGCACAATGTACCGCCGCAACAAGGACCTATGAACTACATTGTGAATAGCAAACGACACAGGAAGATCCAAACGAAAAGATACAGGATTAAGGATTTCCAATATCTTGTAAGGCCCAATAAAACGAGGTTTAAATTTGGGAGAGGAGACCTTCATAGGAACAAAGCGGGAAGAAAGCCATACCAAATCCCCAACGCGTAGTCGGGGACCCACACCGCGGCGGCGGTTGGCAAAGCGCTGAGCCTTCTCCTGTGACAACTTCAAGTTGTCCACCACATGATTCCAGATCTGCTGCAACCTATCCACCACAGAATCCACCCCAGGACAGTCAGAAGGCTCCACATGACCCGAAGAAAAGCGAGGATGGAAACCAGAGTTGCAGAAAAAAGGCGAAACCAAGGTGGCGGAACTAGCCCGATTATTAAGGGCAAACTCAGCCAACGGCAAGAATGTCACCCAATCGTCCTGATCAGCAGAGACAAAACACCTCAAATAAGCCTCCAAAGTCTGATTGGTTCGCTCCGTCTGTCCATTAGTCTGAGGATGGAAAGCAGACGAAAACGACAAATCAATGCCCATCCTACTACAAAAGGATCGCCAGAACCTGGAAACGAACTGGGATCCTCTGTCTGACACAATATTCTCAGGGATGCCGTGCAAACGAACCACGTTCTGGAAAAACACAGGAACCAGATCGGAAGAGGAAGGCAGCTTAGGCAAAGGAACCAAATGGACCATCTTGGAGAAGCGATCACATATCACCCAGATAACGGACATGCCCTGAGATAGCGGAAGATCAGAAATGAAATCCATGGAGATATGTGTCCAAGGTCTCTTCGGGACAGGCAAGGGCAAGAGCAAACCGCTGGCACGAGAACAGCAAGGCTTAGCTCGAGCACAAGTCCCACAGGACTGCACAAATGACCGCACATCCCTTGACAAGGAAGGCCACCAAAAGGACCTGGCCACCAGATCTCTGGTGCCAAAAATTCCCGGGTGACCTGCCAACACCGAGGAATGAACCTCGGAAATGACTCTGCTGGTCCACTTATCCGGGACAAACAGTCTGTCAGGTGGACAAGACTCAGGCCTATCAGCCTGAAATCTCTGCAACACACGTCGCAGATCCGGAGAAATAGCTGACAAGATAACTCCATCTTTAAGAATACCAACAGGATCAGCGACTCCAGGAGCATCAGGCACAAAGCTCCTAGAAAGAGCATCGGCCTTCACATTCTTTGAACCTGGTAAATACGAGACAACAAAATCAAAGCGGGAGAAAAACAATGACCAGCGGGCCTGTCTCGGATTAAGGCGTTTAGCAGACTCGAGATACATCAGATTTTTGTGATCAGTCAAGACCACCACACGATGCTTAGCACCCTCGAGCCAATGACGCCACTCCTCAAATGCCCATTTCATGGCCAACAACTCCCGATTGCCCACATCATAATTTCGCTCGGCAGGCAAAAACTTCCTAGAGAAAAAGGCACAAGGTTTCATAACAGAGCAACCAGGGCCTCTCTGCGACAAAACGGCCCCTGCCCCAATCTCCGAAGCATCCACCTCAACCTGAAAGGGAAGTGAGACGTCAGGCTGGCACAAAACAGGCGCCGAAGTAAACCGGCGTTTCAATTCCTGGAAAGCCTCCACGGCAGCAGGAGCCCAGTTAGCTACATCGGAGCCCTTCTTGGTCATATCCGTCAAAGGTTTCACAATGCTAGAAAAATTAGCGATAAAACGACGGTAGAAGTTAGCGAAGCCCAAGAACTTCTGAAGACTCTTAACTGACGAGGGCTGAGTCCAATCAAGAATAGCTCGGACCTTGACTGGGTCCATCTCCACAGCAGAAGGGGAAAAAATGAACCCCAAAAAGGGAACCTTCTGTACACCAAAGAGACACTTTGAGCCCTTGACAAACAAAGAATTTTCACGCAAAATTTTAAAGACCAACCTGACCTGCTCCACATGCGAATCCCAATTATCAGAAAAAACCAAAATATCATCCAGATAAACAATCAAAAATTTATCCAGATACTTCCGGAAAATGTCATGCATAAAGGACTGAAAAACTGAAGGCGCATTGGAGAGCCCAAAAGGCATCACCAAGTACTCAAAATGACCTTCGGGCGTATTGAATGCGGTTTTCCATTCATCACCTTGCTTAATGCACACAAGGTTGTACGCACCACGAAGGTCTATCTTGGTGAACCACTTGGCACCCTTAATCCGGGCAAACAAGTCAGACAACAGCGGTAAAGGATACTGAAATTTGACAGTGATCTTATTTAAAAGCCGATAATCAATACAAGGTCTCAAAGATCCGTCCTTTTTTGCCACAAAAAAGAATCCCGCACCAAGAGGGGAAGAAGACGGACGAATATGTCCTTTCTCCAGAGACTCCTTGATATATGAACGCATAGCGGTATGTTCAGGTACCGACAGATTAAACAGTCTTCCCTTAGGAAATTTACTGCCTGGGATCAAATCTATAGCACAGTCACAGTCCCTATGAGGAGGCAGTGCACTGGACTCAGACTCACTGAAGACATCCTGATAATCAGACAAATACTCCGGAACTTCCGAAGGCGTAGAAGAAGCAATAGACACAGGCAGGGAATCCCCATGAATACCACGACAGCCCCAACTTGAGACTGACATAGCCTTCCAGTCCAGGACTGGATTATGGGTCTGTAACCATGGCAGCCCTAAAACAACCAAATCATGCATTTTATGTAAAACCAGGAAACGTATCACCTCGCGGTGTTCAGGAGTCATGCACATGGTAACCTGTGTCCAATACTGCGGTTTATTTGCTGCCAATGGTGTAGCATCAATACCCCTAAGAGGAATAGGATTTTCTAATGGTTCAAGAGTAAAACCACAGCGCTTAGCAAATGAGAGATCCATGAGACTCAGGGCAGCACCTGAATCTACAAACGCCATGACAGGATAAGATGACAGTGAGCAAATCAAAGTTACAGACAGAATAAATTTAGGTTGCAAATTACCAACGGTGACAGGACTAACAACCTTAGCTATACGTTTAGAGCATGCTGAGATAACATGTGTAGAATCACCACAGTAGTAGCACAAGCCATTCCGGCGTCTATGAATTTTCCGCTCATTTCTAGTCAGGATTCTATCACATTGCATTAAATCAGGTGTCTGTTCAGACAACACCATGAGGGAATTTGCGGTTTTTCTATCACATTGCACCGAATTAGGTGTCTGTTCAGACAACACCATGAGGGAATTTGCGGTTTTGCGCTCCCGCAACCGCCGGTCAATTTGAATAGCCAGTGCCATAGTATCATTCAGACCTGTGGGAATGGGAAAACCCACCATAACATTCTTAATGGCTTCAGAAAGGCCATTTCTAAAATTAGCGGCCAGTGCACACTCGTTCCAATGTGTCAGCACGGACCATTTCCGAAATTTTTGGCAATACACTTCAGCCTCGTCCTGCCCCTGAGACATAGCCAGCAAGGCCTTTTCTGCCTGAATCTCAAGATTGGGTTCCTCATAAAGTAAACCGAGCGCCAGAAAAAACGCATCAAGATCAGCCAATGCCGGATCTCCTGGCGCCAGCGAAAAAGCCCAATCCTGAGGGTCGCCCCGTAAGAACGAAATAACAATTTTTACTTGCTGAGCAGAATCTCCAGATGAACAGGGTCTCAGGGACAAAAACAATTTACAATTATTCACGAAATTCCTAAACTTAAACCTGTCTCCGGAAAACAGTTCAGGAATCGGTATTTTAGGTTCTGACCTAGGATTTCTGATAACATAGTCTTGTATGCCCTGCACACGAGTAGCCAGCTGGTCCACACTTGTAATCAAGGTCTGGACATTCATGTCTGCAGCAAGCATAGCCACTCTGAGGTAAAGGGGAAGAAGAAAAAAAAAAAAAAAACAAAACTCAGAATCTTCTTTCTTATAATCCCTCTTCTGCAATGCATTAAACATTTAATACTGGCCTGGCAAACTGTTATGACCCCAATGGCGAGGGTCTCAGAGGAACGTTGAAGTCTGCAGAATACAAAAATCCAGCTCATAGGGCAGTGGTAACTGGTTGACCATATATCTACTCCTAACGCCAACACTAGAAGTAGCCGGGGATCATTCCTACGTTGATTCTAGATGACACGCGCCAGCCGGAGAATCTAGCTACCCCTAGTAGAGGAAAACAAAGACCTTTCTTGCCTCCAGAGAAGGGGACCCCAAAGCTGGATAGAAGCCCCCCACAAATAATGACGGTGAGGTAAGAGGAAATGACAAACACAGAAATGAACCAGGTTTAGCACAGAGAGGCCCGCTCACTGATAGCAGAATAAAGAAAGGTAACTTATATGGTCAACAAAAACCCTATCAAAATCCACACTGGAAATTCAAGAACCCCCGAACCGTCTAACGGTCCGGGGGGAGAACACCAGCCCCCCTAGAGCTTCCAGCAAAGGTCAGGATATAGATTTGGAACAAGCTGGACAAAAATACAAAACCAAAACAAATAGCAAAAAGCAAAAGGCAGACTTAGCTGATATAACTGGAACCAGGATCAGTAGACAAGAGCACAGCAGACTAGCTCTGATAACTACGTTGCCAGGCATTGAACTGAAGGTCCAGGGAGCTTATATAGCAACACCCCTAACTAACGACCCAGGTGCGGATAAAAGGAATGACAGAAAAACCAGAGTCAAAAAACTAGTAACCACTAGAGGGAGTAAAAAGCAAATTCACAACAGTGTACACTTGGGAGCAAGAGGTGGCAATTATAAGAAAGTATTAGCACAACGTGAGACCGCCTGGATTGTGCGTCTTAATACCCTTGCCCCAAATGGTCTGAATGAGTCCCTTAGTTTTTCCTCTTTCTTGGGTTAAACTATTGATTGCTTTGTCCCTTGTTTTCTCTGATTGCTCCTGTATATTAGAAGTTATCCCTACCTTATGCCCTTATCCGGGTCCCTTTAATGTGTGGGTCCCTGCTATGGGATTTTTTGTTCTCTTTTATTGTGTTTTTATTCACTAATCTTTTGTTCTATTATTCCTTTAGTTTTTACTCTGAAATTTAACCTGCTCCGATCTCTTGGACCCCCTATATGGACGGACATGGCTACACCATAGAACCATCCTATCTACCATTATTCGTCCTGTGTATCCCAATGTTGCACAAATTATATTTTATTTATGGCAACTGGCATTTTTGTTGATGTTTGCGCTATAATATGTATAAATACTTTGTTCTATTATTATATTCTGCTGCATTGGGCACGGTATGTACGATTCAGGTTCCTTTTCCACTTACTAGGTTCGGCCGGCCAGGGTGCGCATGCGCGGCTTCTGACTGCCCCATTTCCCGGTCCGAGTGGTGTCTCCTGGCCTCGCGCAGCCGCGGTGGACCTCTTTCCGCCGCGTCTGACCGACGCCTGACGTCATCTCTGACGCGGGATGGGGCGCCGGATACGCGCATGCGCCGCAACCATGGCTGCTATTGGCCGAACTCTTACATGTGACTCATCACATGTATCTTTGCCCGTCCTATTAAAGGGGTACGGTTCTGTATCTGGGGCACCTCCCCTTGAAAAAGCAACAATACTCGCGTCAGCGAAACGCGCGTCGGGGTCTCCGTGGACTGAATCCCACCTGGCACACACCGCCGCCTGCATACCACCTGGTAAGCGCTGTACATTTACCGGTATTTACTATGTGGAGGGTTATTTGGTCCCTCCCAGGGTTAACGTAGCGCGCACTTTCTGGTTGTTTCCTCATTATTTCTCTGCATATTGAACACTCTGTCAAAGCGGTGCTGTTTGCCAGTGGGGACTCACTCTAGTTTTTACCATCCGTTGCCTCTGTATGACTAACATGTATTTATGCATTGTCTGTTAAATTAATAAAATATATTTATATTATTCTTTTGCTCTGGTATACTCCTTTTTCCCTATGATGCTGAAGACACACGGATGGAATAACCCTTAACCCTTTATGACATGCGCCATACTGGTACCGTGCATATCGTGTCTCCCCCTTTGATGTGGGCTCAGGCGCTGTTTTGAACAGCTGACATGTGCCCAGAACAGCTGCAGGTGGAATTACGATCCACCCGCAGGTATTAACCCGTTAAATGCCGCTGTCAAACGCTGAAAGCGGTGTTTAACATGCATTTCTGGCAATCACACCAGAAATCAGCTCATCGGTAACCCCTGTCATGTGATTGGGGTCACTGATGGGTTGGCATGACAACCAGAGGTTTCCTGGAGACGTCTATGGTTGTCGTCACCATATTGCCCTGAGCGCCGCCTGTGGCGGTATCCTGCTACATACACGTGATCTGATCATCGCCTGTATGTAGCAGAGCCGACTGGGTTATGGCAGCTTCTAATCTCCCATGGAGACTATTGAAGCATGCCAAAAGTAAAAAAAAGTTTTTGAAAATATAAAAAAAATAAAAATATATAAAAGTTCAAGTCACCTCCCTTTTGCCCCATTCAAAATAAAACAATAAAAAACTCAAACATACACATATCGGGTATTGCCGAGTTCAGAATCGCCCGATCTATCAATAAAAAAAAAGGATCAACCTGATCGCTAAACAGCGTAATGAGAAAAAATTAAAAACGCCAGAATTATTTTTTTTGGGTCACCGCAACACTAAAATGGTATCATTAAAAATGGCAGATCGGCACTCAAAAAGTGAGCCCTCACCCAACCCGATATCATGAAAAATGGAGATGCTACGGGTAACGGTAAAAGGTGCAATTTTTTCTTTTAACTAACTTTGGATTTTTTTTACCACTTAAATAAAAAAGAACCTACACTCCCTGCACCACAACTTCATTCACCAATGTTATGCAACATATATTTGCATTTTAAGTTAATTATTTGTTTGAATATCACAGTACTTTACGTGGGAGACAAAACTTTTGTCTTGCCAAAATCTGACCATTCTGTGTCCATTAACTGACCAATATTTGTGCATCAATGCCAATTTATTTTTTTAACCTAAACTACATTTCAGAGGGTTTCAGCTTTCAAAAGAATAATTTATACAACCAATGGATGAATTTAACGTCAGGTTATAAGCTTTTATTTACATAACATGGATAAGCGACATAACTTCTGTCAGGGAGTGTAGACATGTTTGGTGTATATGAACTTGAAATGACCTGGAGAATCATAATGGCAGGTCAGTTTTAGCATTTGGCAAACATGGTAAAAAAAAAATAAAAAAAGCATTGTGGAATTGCACTTTTTTTCAATTTCAACACACTTGGAATTTTTTTTCCCTTTTTTGAATACATGTTATGGTAAAACCAATGGTGTCATTCAAAAGTACTTTTCCCGCAAAAAACTAGTTCTCACATGACCATATTGGCTGAAAAATAAAATCGTTTTGGCTCGGGGAATAAGGGGAGCGAAAAACAAATGCAAAAACGAAAAAGGGCTTTGTCTCAAAGGCGTTAAGCATAAAATAAAAATCAGATGCCAGAAAATCAATTTAAAGGAAACCTGTCACCAGCAAAATATGCTATTAACTTGCAGGTATGGGGTTAATCTGCAGGTTAGTAGTGTTACTTAACTGCCTGACGCCTGCCCGTAGCTGAACACTGCGGAGAGCTGATGAACTTTATTCCCCGGCAGTATTTATATAATATAATAATAATAATTTATATTTATATAGCGCCAACATATTCAGCAGCGCTTTACAACTTTGTACAAGTTGTTTGTACAGACAATAGACATTACAGCATAACAGAAATCACAGTTCAAAACAGATACCAGTAGGAATGAGGGCCCTGCTCGCAAGCTTACAAACTATGAGGAAAAGGGGAGACACGAGAGGTGGATGGTAACAATTGCTTTAGTTATTTGGACCGGCCATAATGTAAGGCTCGGGTGTTCATGTAAAGCTGCATGAACCAGTTCACTGCGTAAGTATGTAGCAATACAGACACAGAGTGCTATTAACTGCATAAAGTGATGCGAGGAACCTGATTATGTTTTTTTTTTTTTTTTTACATTTATTTATTTTATTCTTTTTTTGAATGGGCCACACAGGGATGGTTAGGTTAATGCATTGAGGCGGTAGGCCAGTCTGAACAAATGAGTTTTTAGGGCACGCTTAAAACTGTGGGGATTGGGGATTAATCGTATTAACCTAGGTAATGCATTCCAAAGAATCGGCGCAGCACGTGTAAAGTCTTGGAGACGAGAGTGGGAGGTTCTGATTATTGAGGATGCTAACCTGAGGTCATTAGTGGAGCGGAGGGCACGGGTAGGGTGGTAGACTGAGACCAGAGAGGAGATGTAGGGTGGTGCTGAGCCATGGAGTGCTTTGTGGATGAAGGTAGTAGTTTTGTACTGGATTCTGGAGTGGATGGGTAACCAGTGTAATGACTGGCACAAGGTAGAGGCATCGGTGTAACGGTTGGTGAGGAATATGATTCTGGCAGCAGCATTCAGGACAGATTGGAGCTGGGAGAGTTTGGTAAGAGGGAGGCCAGTTAGTAGAGAGTTACAGTAGTCCAGACGAGAATGAATAAGTGAGACAGTAAGAGTTTTTGCAGAGTCGACAGTAAGAAAAGGGCGAATTCTAGAAATGTTTTTGAGATGCAGATAAGAAGAGCGAGCCAGTGATCGGATGTGGGGGGTGAATGAAAGCTCGGAATCAAGGATGACCCCAAGGCAGCGGGCATGTTGCTTTGGAGTAATGGTGGAACCGCACACGGAGATGGCAATGTCAGGCAAAGGTAGGTTAGTAGAGGGAGAGAACACGAGGAGTTCAGTTTTTGACAGGTTCAGTTTCAGATAGAGGGAGGACATGATGTTAGAGACAGCGGTAAGACAATCACTGGTGTTTTCTAAAAAGGTCGGCATGATAACAGGAGAAGAGGTGTATAATTGTGTGTCGTCAGCATAGAGATGGTACTGGAACCCAAATCTACTGATTGTTTGTCCAATAGGGGCAGTATACAAAGAGAAGAGGAGGGGGCCTAGGACTGATCCTTGAGGAACCCCAACAGTAAGGGGAAGGTGAGAGGAGGAGGAACCAGCAAAAGATACAGTGAAGGAGCGGCCAGAGAGATAGGAGGAGAACCAGGAGAGAACGGTGTCCTTGAGGCCGATGGAGCGGAGCATAGTGAGGAGGAGCTGATAATCCACAGTGTCGAATGCTGCAGAGAGATCCAAGAGAATTAGCATGGAGTAGTGACCATTAGATTTAGCTGTTAATAGGTCATTAGAGACTTTAGTGAGGGCAGTTTCAGTAGAGTATTTGGTTTCAAATAGAGAAATGGTTGCACTCAATTGTACTAAAGCAAGGGAATGTGTGATACATGAAATGTGAATAGCATAATGGCTTGTGAAATCTATGAAAAAATACATGAGATGCCTAGCACAAAATCTGGCCAAAAAATGTGAGCCTATCCACCAACGTCAAGGTAATCTCATGGATCGGATGGGTCTCTGACCTATCACACATTCCCTTGCTTTAGTACAATTGAGTGCAACCATTTCTCTTTTTGCTATATTAATTGTTTTTTGGTATGTGCTAGTTCAGACTAGTTCTTTGTTCAGTCAGTTTACCATTACTTTTTATATACCATTTTTTCTGACTTGAACGCCCCGCCCTTCACCATGCTGTGATTTTAATTACATCCAAATACATTTGGCTCTGACCTTCCACTAAATACAGGCTTTACTAAGACATTAGCCAGAGGTAAGTGTTCTCACTAGGCAGTTAGGTCAGGGACCCATCCGATCCATGAGATTACCTTGACGTTGGTGGATGGGCTCACATTTTTGGGCCAAATTATGTGCTAAGCATCTCATGTGTTTTTTCATAGATTTCACAAGCTATTATGCTATTCACATTTTATGTATCACACATTCCCTTGCTTTAGTACAATTGAGTGCAACCATTTCTCTATTTGCTGTCAATTGTTTTTTGGTATTTACCAGTTCTTTGTTCAGTCAGTTTACCATTACTTCTTACTTAGTATTTGGTTTCAGTCACGGGGGAGGCGCCGGCAATGGTTCAGTCACTGCTTTGACAATACAGAGTGACATCTGTAACTTCGCCCCGGGCCCTGACTGACACTGGCTTTGCATTGGAGCTGGTTGTCACTTAGGACTGGGGGCACGGTTACTGATGCCGCTCTGTATACTGCTGTCACGGATAATAAAGATAGACTGCTCTTGCATTCGATAGTGCTACTTAATTTGGCCTCACCCAACAGAGCAGCCTTCCCTCTTCCTGGCTGTCCTATCGATGGGGTGTGACTGCCAACGTCATGCTGATTGACAGCTCTACACAGTTAAGCCCATAAGAAAAAAATGAAATGGTCCCACATAACCCCTTTTAATAATTACTTTCTTCAATCTGCCCCAAGTTTAGTTATAGTTACTCTCTATATCCTTCGCCCAAAAACTAAAAAATTAAACTACCAGTACTTCGCTCAGAAAATGTTTAGCAGCAACTGAAATACTAACCATTTTTCTTATTCATATTAGAAATATGTTAAGCTGTTTTACTTTTTAATTTCCCGATGGGTCATCAGATGTACATTAAATCACCTTGTGTGCATACAATGGAATACATTATATGTGTAGTATCACTATTAATAAAATAATTTAAAACATTTTAGAGTCATGCTTAATCACTGTGCGTGATTTAGTAGCATATTTATAGCCTCTTTACTTGCATCCATCCCAACAAAAAGGCTAGGAGAAAATATATACGCGTGGTCAAAATTGTTGGAACCCCTCATTTAATGACAGAAAAACCCACAATGGTTACAGAAATAACTTGAATCTGACAAAAGTAATAATAAATAAAAAATCTATGAAAATGAACAAATGAAAGTGAGACATTGCTTTTCAACCATGCTTCCACAGAAATTTAAAAAAATAAAAAAAAATAAAATAGATTGTGAACCCCAATAGGAACAGCGATAATAATGTAGGTAAAGCGCTGCGGAATATGATGGCGCTATATAAGAAAAGCATAACAAATAATCTTGCTATGTTAACTTTTTAATGGATATCAACTAAAACAATATTTTTAACCTTGAAACTTTGGCTACTTTTTTTTTATGGATATGACTTGAGAACCTTACTTATTCTTGTTTTGACCCTATATGTCACTTACAGTGAGTACATTGATAATCTACATATATGATCAGTAGTGTTGAGCATTCCGATACCGCAAGTATCGGGTATCGGCCGATACTTGCGGTATCTGAATTCCGATACCGAGTTCCGATATTTTTGTGATATCGGAAATCGGAAGCAGAAGTTCCCAGTGTATGGTTCCCAGGCTCTGGAGGAGAGGAGACTCTCCTTCAGGCCCTGGGATCCATATTCATGTAAAAAATAAAGAATTAAAATAAAAAATATGGATATACTCACCCCTCCGGAGGCCCCTGGACCTTACCGATGTAACCGGCAGCCTCCGTTCCTAAGAATGAGGAGTTTAGGACCTGCGATGACGTCGCGGCCTGTGATTGGTCGCGTGAGTGGTCACATGAGCGGTCACGCGACCAATCACAAGCCGCCACATCATCGAAAGTCCTAGACTCCTCATTCTTAGGAACGGAGGCTGCCGGTTACATCTGTAAGGTCCAGGGGCCGCTGGATGGGTGAGTATATCCATATTTTTTATTTTAATTATTTATTTTTTACATGAATATGGATCCCAGGGCCTGAAGGAGAGTTTCCTCTCCTTCAGACCCTGGGAACCATCCAGGATAGCTTCCGATACTTGTGTCCCATTGACTTGTATTGGTATCGGGTATTGGTATCGGCGATATCCAATATTTTTTGGGTATAGGCCGATACTATCCGATACCGATACTTTCAAGTATCGGAAGGTATCGCTCAACACTAATGATCAGTTTTGATGTTCCATTGCTAATAATATTAGTCACATTTGTTTTCCCCAAAAAAGTCTACTCCCTAAATGTAAAGCATACTTTCTATCGATTGATTATATAAATATAATAAATGCTTATATTTATCAGTAGACCATTGGTAGAAAATATAATTAAATAATCAATTTATAATTATGATAATTTACCTTAATGCCCTGATTGTGTATGCCCTTTGTCAGTAAGCCTCTGTTTATTATGGTGAATATTTTCTATATTAAGAGAGAAATAATTGCATCAGTCCTTTGATGGATATACTGTTTGCTAGATTATGAATATGTTAATTACATAGTTTTTATTTCTATGTATAATTGCAGTGCTTGTTTATGAATGCTGCCATTTGCTCTCAACTAAGGCTGATCCTTTATTTTTTTTTACCAGAATTAACAGGACATTTTATTCATCCACTTTCCTTTTAGACAGCATGACCTTATAATGAATTTAATTTGTCAAATGAGTGCTTTTAGTAAGGTTATGTATTTAATATCCATAGTGTTCTCAATGCTTTGAGCTATATTTGATTGAAAAGCCAATATTTTATGGAAAAAAGTAATGTATTTGGTCAGTTATAAATGGTCTTTTGAAGCTGCAGAAGGCCTTGCCAAAGCGAGCAACGGCTTTGTGAAATTGGTTTCGATCTGCGGTAAATGTTCTGTTTCAACTTATGAAATAAACTACAGTAAGTATGTCATATTTGGTTGTGTGGTATCATGTTAAAGTTGGTACAAATAGTCGCCATATTTTGCGTAATGTGTCAACATTTTTAAATGCAAATAATAGCCACATGAAAATGAACCATCAAACAATAGAAAAATTAATACTGATGGAAGGAAAGACAGCATTAGATCAGGAATGGTGGCTGACTGGTGAACAGTACTTCTTTTAGTTTATTTTAGACCGATCTGAGCATTTTGTAAAAAAAATCAATGTAATAAAAGGACTACAAACCCATAGTATGAAAGTGTAGTGTTCATCCACACCTCACCCTCCAACGAATATTTCACAATGCTTTCTTACAAAGTGGTGAGGAAGCCTTGCAAAACGTGCCTTGGAATGGAAGACGGGGTGGAGGACGAGCACTACACTTTGATACTATGGGTTCGTAGTGCTTTTAGTGCTTTTATTATTCATACATTGATGTGATCATTTATCTATGAGTTTCATATACTTTCAGGTTATATATTCTTAATATTATTTATTGCATTATGAAACATGAGTTGCATTTTGTTATTGTGCACTGGCACTTTATTTGTTGCATTTATACTTTGGCACGCTGCACTTATGTTACTATATTCATAGATGGGGATATCATAAAAAAAGTACTTTTTTGATAATTTATCATTCTATCATTTCATCATTGTATATTTACCTCATAACTAGTGTTGAGCGATACCGTCCGATACTTGAAAGTATCGGTATCGGAAAGTATCGGCCGATACCGTCACAGTATCGGAATCCAATCCGATACCGATACCCGATACCAATACAAGTCAATGGGACTCATGTATCGGACGGTATCCCTGATGGTTCCCAGGGTCTGAAGGAGAGGAAACTCTCCTTCAGGCCCTGGGAACCATATAAATGTGTAAAAGAAAGAATTAAAATAAAAAATATCGCTATACTCACCTGTCCGACGCAGCCGGGACTTCAGCGAGGGAACCGGCAGCGTTGTTTGTTTAAAAATCGCGCTATTACTTGGTTACGTGAATTCCCGGCTTGTGATTGGTCAGGTCGGCCATGTTGCCGGGACGCGGACCAATCACAGCAAGCCGTGACGAAATTACGTCACGGCTTGCTGTGATTGGTCCGCGTCCCGGCAATATGGCCGCCCTGACCAATCACAAGCCGGGACGTCACGGGAGGCTGGACACGCGCTCATTTTAAAATGGGCGCGTGTCCAGCCTCCCGTGACGTCACGGCTTGTGATTGGTTGCGCCGCGATCAACCAATCACAAGCCGGGAGGCTGGACGCGCTCATTTTGAAATGGGCGCGTGTCCAGCCTCCCGTGACGTCACGGCTTGTGATTGGTTGCGCCGCGATCAACCAATCACAAGCCGGGAGGCTGGACGCGCTCATTTTGAAATGGGCGCGTGTCCAGCCTCCCGGCTTGTGATTGGTTGACCGCGACGCAACCAATCACAAGCCGTGACGTCACGGGAGGCTGGACACGCGCCCTTTTTAAAATGAGCGCGTTTCCAGCCTCCCGTGACGTCACGGCTTGTGATTGGTTAATGGCGGCCATGTTGCCGGGACGCGGACCAATCACAGCAAGCCGTGACGTATTTTCGTCACGGCTTGCTGTGATTGGTCCGCGGCCCGGCAACATGGCCGCCCTGACCAATCACAAGCCGGGACTTCGCGTAACCATGTAAAAGCGGGAATTTTAAACAAACAACGCTGCCGGTTCCTGCGCTGAGGTCCCGGCTGCGTCGGACAGGTGAGTATAGCGATATTTTTTATTTTAATTCTCTATTTTACACATTTTAACATTAATGTTGTTCCGATACCCGATACCCGATACCACAAGAGTATCGGAATCCCGGTATCGGAATTCCGATACAGCAAGTATCGGCCGATACCCGATACTTGCAGCATCGGAATGCTCAACACTACTCATAACATTTGCACTGTATTCCTCCACATGCATTTAGTTTATCTTGTCTGTTTTATCATATATAATTTTAATTAATGTGTCTTGTCCACTTTGTTCTCAATAAAAATGATTTTAATATTTCATTATCACACCTGTGCTAGATTTTTGTAGGTATAGGTATTATTATGGATTCTATATAATTTGACAGACTTCCCTATTACTACTGCAGTGCCCCAGAGTCCTGGTCGTTGCAGTAATATTATTCTGATGTAGCAGAAGAAAAAAATGAGCACCTGTTGAAGTGCTTGATAGCACGAAATGGCTGTCGTCCGTGAGTGTTCACAACCCTCCCTGCACCACATAATTATGTGTGAATAAATCGCATTGTTCATCACCGGTGAGTGCGCTTTCATTTTTTTCTTCTGCTACATCTATATGAACTGTTTTTTCTTGAAAGCGGCACCCAGGTGGAACGTTCATGGTGCTAACATAGTTTTTCTTTGACAAAAAGGCATACACGGTATATCACCACAAGTACCTGAGATACAAGGGTCTAACCAATTTCGGTGGTGCGGATGTGACTATTCTACAGTTTTTGGACTCATTTTACAGTAATATTATTCTTCCACCAGGGGGAGTGATGTTACGTCTGAAGGCAATAAAGGAGATCTCTTTGCCAAGTATCACAAACCATACACCACACTTCACACTCCAGTCCACCAGGGGGAGCATTGCTCCCATTCACTAGGGCACTCCTCACAATTAGGTAAAACTGGTGGGCTGGATAGGAAGTTAGTCAGACGCTGACTGGGCTTCTCACAGGCAGCACCCTGTCAGGCAGAGAGAGGGGAAGGAGGAACATCTACAAGCTGCAGACAGAGAGGTCCCTGACAGGGGTGGGATCCTGTCAGAGGCCAAGACAGAGAGCCACGGAGCTGCGCCTGCCCCACATGCGGCAGCATCTTAAGGAAGGACACGAAAGGGAATTGTATTGTAGCGGGTGAGAAACAAAGTCATAGCACAAGGAGAGGAATCCAGAGGGAGTTCTGCCCTGCAAAAGGCTGCCTCCTTCTGAGGCGCAGAATCCGGTAGCCGGAACACCGAGGGAGCAATCATCTCAAAGCCTTGCTTCAGAGACTGGTAGGACAGTCAATTCCACGTTGGCTGCCCGACCATATACCCAGGAGGCACGGTGGCAACTTGTGGGGGCTGGGGTGTTGTAGGGTCCCTGTAAAAAGCCTCAGGCCACCAGTCATATGGGTTTGTCCTATCCATACCTTCTGGGGGCCAGAGAGAAAGAGAAATAACATCTACAACAGTTGTGAGGACCTTACCGAGAAGCTCAGTAGGGAGGTACTACAACACACAGGCGCTAGAGGAAGGCTACTGATTTCCACCTGGAAAAGGGGACTCTGGATTTGCCTTCAGACTGGCTCGACTCTGCCTACCCTGTGGTCTGTACCCTGGGCTGTGGATGCTGAAGCCTTCAGTAAAGGTAAAGAGACTGCAACCTTGTATCCTCGTTATTCACTGTGCCTCACATCATCCACCATCGCCATCTACACCTCTGGGAAGCCCTGGGGATACATTTCACCTGTGGGAAGGTAAACCATCTAGCTGCCATAACATCACCCCAGCGGACCCCTAAGCAGCGTCGGTCACCCTGACCGAATACCACAGGTGGTGTCACGAACATTATCCCTTTAAAGACCTTTCCCCCATTTACAACGGACATTCCTAGGGCCACGGACCGGGTCAGCCACCGTGACATCCCCATCAAGAACTGAAGGACCCAGTACCGAGTACCCCACTGCCCTACGAGGCGCTCCATCTTTTGGCATCACGAACAGGATCTACTTAAGCCTGAAAATCGGGTCATGTGTGCCTAAGAACTGTGCCAGAATTGTATTGGAACTGTGACTTGCTTAAGGACTGTGTATCGCCATTTGCCGTCAAAATTCCCGCCAAAACCGCCGCCATTACAGTGCCACGAGGAGCGCAGAAGAAGAAGGGCATGGAGTTGTGGGCGTGAACGAACTGAGAAGCGCGAACAATAATGGCCGCCCAGTCTAAATATCTCTGTACCTTGAGGACGTGTCTGTCAGCAGCCGAGATCCGCCTCCTGATCCTCAATGGCAGGCAGAGACAAAGAAAACGAAACCGCCCCACGAGAAGAGAGTGGGAAAAGGACCAGGAAGGGGCCAGCCACGTGAAGGATGCCATGGCCAGCCGCTCGGAGCCAGAGCATGGGGTCGGAGTGGAGGACTCCCCCAGCTACCCGGAGAGGCACTGCAACCAGGCCTCCACAGTTGGTGCCGATTTCCTGCAGGCCGGAGTGGACGAACTGATTGACCAGCTGCTGCAGCTGTGGGTGACCACCCAGGCCGCATGCCGGACGACACCTGCAGAGGACCCACCGACACCGCTCCCTGCACCGCTCCTGGAGCCATTGCCAGTATCACCGCAGATGCCACCGCCAGCAGAGCCAGCCGACATCAACGACACCACTGCGGCAGGTAAGAATGCTGACCCTGCCCCGGTGACAGAAGACCTACTGGTAGGCCCCGTAGCAGCGCCACCTCTCCGCGGTGTCCACCAACTTCAGCGCCTTGAACCTTGGGACCAGGCCACGGGGATGGAACGATTTATGACAGCCCCAATGACACCTACCACCCTGCCGGGTGAGGTATACGCCGAGCAGACTGTATACCGCTGGGTGAATCCTGGACCAGATTTCATGGGGTTCTCCGGGGCAGAACAACAAAAAGGAGAGACTGTCGAGGTTTTGAGTTGGGAGGACTACCAGGCCCAGCTTGCTCACCAGTGGGAAGAGAAGGAGGAAAGACATCAGGCCCAGCGCAGAGCCTTTGACAAACGCGACCTGCAAGTCAAAGCACAGGCCCGCAAGGACCGCACCACAAACCAGGCCCCGCGTAAGCAGGGCACAGTTGTAGCCTTCAATCTTCAAGGAGGATGGGGCTTCATTAAAGAGTCAGGACTATACGCTGAAATCTTAGTCAACCGCAGGGATGTGGAATTGCACCTCTGGGAGGGACAGCCTGACAGAGACTTGTACCCGGGAGACGTTGTCACCTACACCAGACATTTTGGTGAGAAAGGTTGGTTTGCTCTAAATGTGCACAAGGGAAGAGACACTGTGGCACATCATGCCAAAGCTCCAGCTAAATCATCTCCTGTGACAACAGCGCCCCATGCATCAAAACTACCGCTACGACGATCACCTGCATTGTCACCACTATTGAAACTGTTGTGGCTACTGAGCCAACTCCCATGGTAACCCGTGCAAAGGTTACCCCTGAACGGAACACTGTGGGCACTCAGACCCCCATCTGGAGTGAGGGAGCTTCCTATATGGTACCAGGTGGTCGCCAATATCCAAAAGGACCTCCCCCACCGGTACTACCTCCAGAATGGTTCAAGTAAACCTCGAAACCCTGAACAAGGATTGTAAATAGTTCCTTTAAAACATTGTCTTTGCTGCTTTTCAAGTTTAAACCCGTCCAGGGTTATTTCCTTAAAGGGGTCCCCTGTTTAAAGGGATCCTATGTTTCAGTTGCACCTGGTTTGCACAAGTTTGATCGTTGCTTTTAAAGAACATTTGGATCATGGACGGTGAATGGTTCACAAACTGCCTGTATATAGTTTGCACCTTCTTAAAGGTGCTCTCTACTGGTTTTGCAAGAAGAGCTTTTCGAAGAGACTGTTTCTGATGGCATCGTGAAAGTTCTTGCTGTTTTACAGTTGATAATTGACTTGAATATTGATTGTTGCACTACTTCAGAAAAGACTTGAGTTACCCTTAAAGGGAATGTTGGTTTGTTTCAGTTTCCTTAAAAGTGATAATGTTTGAAAATATTGAGCAGTTAGATAGTAACAATGTTTACGTAGCTGATAGTATGTAGCCAAGAATAGGAAATGTTAGATGATGTACTTTAAATAAAATTGAGGTTAAATAAATTGAAGAAAAATGCAGTGAGACCGTGGGGGTAGACAGATAGTCCTGCATGTGTAGAAGAGTAAGAATAAGAAAAATGTTGATTTGTACTTTGAGGTTTTATGATAGTACACCCCTGGAGGGTAATTGCACTTAGTAGATAATAGATAGTATACCTGTATGGGTAATTGTGTTTCATAGCCAGATAACAACCGTTTTCTACTTGACTTAAAGTCGTACACCCTATGTAAATATGTTATATTTTGTAACGTTCAAGTGTTCTCACCTCCCATAAAAGGAAGCATTGTTATATTAAGTTGTTTAATAGCATTCCAAAAATGTTGCATGTCTTTTGCTAATATATTGTTGTTTTCTTTTCCCAGTCTGGGAGTACTGGATTTAATGGGGGGTGTGCAGCGCCCCAGAGTCCTGGTCATTGCAGTAATATTATTCTTCCACCAGGGGGAGTGATGTTATGTCTGAAGGCAATAAAGGAGATCTCTTTGCCAGGTATCACAAACCATACACCACACTTCACACTCCAGTCCACCAGGGGAAGCCTTGATCCTATTCACTAGGGCACTCCTCACAATTAGGTAAAACTGATGGGCTGGATAGGAAGTTAGTCAGACATTGACTGGTCTTCTCCCAGGCAGCACCCTGTCAGACAGACAGAGGGGAAGGAGGAACATCTACAAGCTGCAGACAGAGAGGTCCCTGACAGGGGTGGGATCCTGTCAGAGGCCAAGACAGAGAGCCATGGAGCTGCGCCTGCCCCACGTGCGGCAGCATCCTAAGGAAGGACACAAAAGGGAATTGTATTGTAGCGGGTGAGAAACGAAGTCATAGCACAAGGAGAGGAATCCAGAGGGAGTTCTGCCCTGCAAAAGGCTGCCTCCTTCTGAGGCGCAGAATCTGGTAGACGGAACACCGAGGGAGCAACCGTCTCCAAGCCTTGCTTCAGAGACCGGCAGGACAGTCAATTCCATGTTGGCTGCCTGACCATATACCCAGGAGGCACGTGGCAACTTGTGGGGGCTGGGGTGTTGTAGGGTCCCTGTGAAAAGCCTCAGGCCACCTATCATATGGGTTTGTCCTATCCATACCATCTGGGGGACAGAGAGAAAGAGAAAAAGCATCTACAACAGTTGTGAGGACCTTACCGAGAAGCTCAGCAGGGAGGTACTACAACACACAGGCACTAGAGGAAGGCTACTGATTTCCACCTGGATAAGGGGACTCTGGATTTGCCTTCTGTCTGGTTGGACTCTGCCTACCCTGTGGTCTGTACCCTGGACTGTGGATGCTGAAGCCTTCAGTAAAGGTAAAGAGACTGCAACCTTGCGTCCTCGTTATTCACTGCGTCTCACATCATCCACCATCACTATCTACACCTCTGGGAAGCCCTGGGGATACACTTCACCTGTGGGAAGGTGTACCATCTAGCTGCCATAACATTATCCCTTTAAAGACCTTTCCCCCATTTACAACGGACGTCCCTAGGGCCACAGACCGGGTCAGCCACCGTGACATCCCCATCGAGAACCAAAGGACCCGGTACCGAGTACCCCACTGCCCTACAGGGGCGCTCCACTACTACTAAAGCAATGTACCCATTCTAATGTAAATTTCCTCAATCACACAGAATTGGAGCTCTAAAAAACAACCAGTAAGGAGGTAGGCTTCAATTAGCATGACCATATTAGATGTTCTATTTATTGTACAGGGCAATTGGAAGCCTATCACCTCGGTATGGGTAAGCTAAAATAGTCCAGTACCTAAAAGTTAGTTGTTCAGTTGCCCAAGGACAGTGTTACAGATTCCTGGTGAAAAATATTGGGTAAAAGCAGCAATTGTATATTTGTGTTTTCACCAGTGCCCTATGATATCTGATTGTCCTGGTTTACTAGTACTTTAGAATCTGTTTCCACAGTATTTATAGCTTTGATTTAGCTTTGATTTAGATTCTTACTTTGTGATTTTATGGCAAGGTAGATCTATGAATGTGAAAATACGTTGTTACTTATGACTGTTGTGTTTGAAACTGTTAAGCTGTAAAGCGCTGCAGAATATGTTGGCTCTATATAAATAAAGATTATTATTATTATTATTATTATTATTAATAATAAAATAGAGGCATAGTTCGTCTTCATGTCTATCTAGGCTGCAGTATTTTCCTGTGAGACCAAATCAGATCAGACTTTTTTTTGACATTTGTCATTCTATGCCTCTTATAACATCCATGCAAGTACCTGCCCCCTCTCTTTAAGCTTTTGTCACCTGGTGAGGCAACATACCAAGGTGACAACACAGTAACCCTGTGGTGTTCCTAGGACTTGTGTTATCGAACAGCAGGGAATTTTGGGTTAAGTCCTGGTAACTTAGTATTCCTTACTGCTAGTGTTGAGCGATACCTTCCGATATGCAAAGGTATCGGTATCGGATTGGATCGGCCGATATCCAAAAAATATCGGATATCGCCGATACCGATACCGATACCCGATACCAATGCATATCAATGGTACACAAAATATCGGAATAGTTCCCAGGCTCTGAAGGAGAGGATACTCTCCTTCAGGCCCTGGGATCCATATTCATGTATAAAATAAAGAATAAAAATAAAAAATATTGATATACTCACCCCTTAGACGGCCCCGGCTCTCACCGGTCCAAGCGTCTGCCTCCGTTTCTAAGAATGCAGGGAGTGAAGGACCTTCGATGACGTCGCGGCTTGTGACTGGTCGCGTGACCGCTCATGTGACCGCTCACGCGACCAATCACAAGCCGCGACGACATCGCAGGTCCTATACTCACTGCATTCTTAGGAACGGAGGCTGCCGGTTACATCGCTAAGGTCCAGAGTTCGCCGGAGGGGTGAGTATATCCATATTTTTTATTTTAGTTCTTTATTTTTTACATGAATATGGATCCCAGGGCCTGAAGGAGAGTCTCCTCTCCTCCAGACCCTGGGAACCATACACTGGGAACTTCCGATTCCTATTTCTGATGTCACAAAAATATCGGAACTCGATATCGGAATTCCGATACAGCAAATATCGGCCGATACCTGATACTTGCGGTATTGGAATGCTCAACACTACTTACTGCTATGAGCCCTGGGCAAGGCTTCTTTCCGTTTAAACCCCTGAGTCTCAGTCTCCCACGGCCAATTATAAATTCTTCTATACAAGGCTTCATACATCTGTGCTTTACTTTATTAGCTTTAGTGTTTTGTCTTGTTTTGGACCTCAGCCCATTTTCTAGTTATTATTCTGACTTAAGATTTTGTTCCTTGTCTGTACCTCCTGGTTCTTACCTTGGCACATTACTGACTATTCTTCTGACTTATCATTTTGTTCCTTGTTTGTTCCTCTTGCCCCTGACCCAAATACCTAAACATTACTGGCAGGCAGCTCCACCAGCCAGTAGTTATTCCAAGGACTCAACCAAGAGTCCATGTGTAAGTCCACATCCCTGAAGAGTGGTTAAAGATTAAAGGCCAAGACTCACTTGGTACCTGATAATAGGTGTAGCTTACCCAAAGTCTTTCCAAGGAAGGCATATTTAAAGCTGCCAGATGACCACAGACAGATCCAGTTTACACCTCTCTGAGTGAATTCCTGTTTTGTAATTTTGTATTTAAGTATGTATTAATATGTGCTGTTTGTCTGTGTTTGTGGTATAATAAAGTATTTTGTACATTAAACAATGTAGTTAGGTATACATGTTTTTACATGTGCTGCTTTTTCCCCACGACACAATTGTCTAGAATATTTGTTCATCTGTACCATCCTGATACACGGCATGCTTATATTTTTGGTGGTGCCTTCTTTTCAGTCTCTTTATGTCTTACCAATGCAAGTTTAGTATCAAATGGCCAGCTCAGAAAAATGTGTTTGAAGCTAGCTGGAGCTCTTTAAATTTAATGAATATAAAAATTTCTACCAAGTCCTTAGATAGCTATCACTGTTAAGAGATCTCCAGTTTTCCCAAGTTCTGATACAAGATTGACTGCAATGACACCTTTTTCATCTCACATCAGAAAATATCAATGGTGCAAGCACCCTGTAAAACGCAGAGGTACAATGAGTTCTCTCCTTAGATCAAAAGATTTTAAGATTTGCTTTACAAAATGACTCCAGGCTTAAACTAATCTGAGAGACTTTTATTCAGGTGGTAGTAATATCATGCTTTGACCAGACAGATCTAAGCATGCTGCCAATCTAGTTCGGAGGCATTGGGATGGCATCATGGAATTCTTTGTCAGGTTTGACACAAGTGCCCTGTAGCAATAGGTGCTCAAGTGTAGCCAGCTTTCTATTAAATGTCCATTTTGGCATTTATTTCGAAGCATGGAAAGAAAAACCTTGAGAGTTTAAAATGGAAGTAATAATTACATATGAGCTCTTATATGTAGAGCAAGTTATGTAGAATACATTTGAAAAAGTCTTGGTTGATTTTTTTGAGCAAACAGATATTAATATAATTTTGAGTAGGCTATATCATGGAGTAAAATGTGACCCGAATTCTCACATGGAAATTTTAATGATTTTCTAAATAAAGGAGTATTCATTTTTTATCAAAGGAGCTGGTAGAGATGTCTTTTTTTCAGTGAAATGTGACCCTTGAAAATAAGTATCTAGTTGTCAACTAAAAACATTGGTAATTAAATACAAAGATGCTTTGCAAGCAAAAAAAATCATATTAATGAAACACTGGAGAGTAATTATCTCACTATATGATTTACTACTATATCTGTGTGACGGGCAGCTTTTTTTTTTTCAGCTAATGGCAGTCACTTTTTGAAAGTTATTGGGAAAATTAACATTGAAATGTTGCCCTAGGAGAAGCAAGTTTCTGCTCTCACCTGCAAAATATTATAATTGCAGCACTATTCAACTGTTCTTTTTACTAATAGTTTATGTAAATTAGTTTTCTCCAGTAAGCTTTAAAGAGTAAAAGAAAAAGATTGCTAATAATGAAGCATTTTGATTTCTATGGAATTATTTAGCATAGAAATGATGAATGTAAATGTTCTAGATTTGGTATTAGATTTCATGTTTAGACTCTTGAATGTTAAGATGATAAAGAGCCCATCAGGCTAATAAATGATGAGCAAGCTTTGGACTTTTGTGCCTTTTACATTTATGTTGCTATTTCTTCATGAAAATGACAGATTCTACCAGCTAACTGCCAGTTATATATTACACATTTATAATATTGATCTCCACTGTGTTCCTTTATTCACTATAAAGCAATTCAAAGCCATTTAATCCAATTATGAGTGAACACATTTTGAAGAACAGTGGAGGCCAGACAAAAATGTAAAAAAACCTCCCTTCACTACTCACCTGTCTTGCCCACCTCCCTGCTAGCTTTCTGATCCTCCACGCCTTTTCTTTTTGCTTTCCCCATTACATGCATCTTCTTCAGCCTGCATCTCCTTCAGCCTGCCTCACTGTGGGCCATGGTTTAAAGTGGGACGATGTCCTATGCCACTAATGTCCTATTGCACAGTGCTGTCATGGTGCATCTTGTTTCGTCAGACTCTTCACATCATGGTGCAGTGCGACAGCACAGTGCGCAAGGTCATCAGAGGCCTATAGTGAAGCAGGCTAAAATATGTGCATGATGGGGAATATGGAAAAAAGAGGAGGCTCGGAGGACTAGACAGTGGCACAGGTGAGCGGTGACCGGTGAGGTGAGTATTAGTAACCTCCTGTGATTTATTTAAATTAGATTTCCTAATTTCCTTATTTACTTTTGTTAGGAACCTTCAAAACTGACACAGCTTTAAACAGGATTGTGTACCTTGAAATGCTAACCTGTAGCAATCTATTTTAAATCAAATAACACCTTTAGTGACCCAAGTATTGACCCAGCTTTTAAGTGCACCTCCCCCTTGGAGGTTTATTCCCACCCGGTTTCCTCCAATTATTTTTAGTTTTATGTTTAATTTTAATATATTTCAATAAACTATTGCTTTTATCAAAATACTGCTGGAATCACTTTGTATCTCTAGACAATAGTATCACAGATGTCTGGGAGAGTGTGTTTAATTATATTTTGAGTATCTAGCTGCTAACTTTTTTTTACTATTATTTGAATTATATATATATATATTTATATTTATATATATATATATATATATATATATATATATATATACACACAGTTTAAACTAGAGATTTACATAAACTATACAAAAAGTGTTAATTAGAGACACACCTGTGGATATAGTTTAATGCACACCTGAAGCACACTGCTTCTTTGTGTAGCCTCATGGGGAAGTCTAAAAAAAGCCAAGATATCAGGAAGAGAATTGTGAACTTGCAAGTCTGGCTTGGGTACAATTTCAAGATACCTGAAGGTTCCTCATTCATCTGTACAATCCATTATACGCAAGTACAAACAAGATGGGAATGTCCAGCCATCACACCGCTCAGGAAGGAGACGGGTTCTGTGTCTCCGAGATGAATGTGCTTTGGTCCAAAATATGCATATCAACCTAAGGATAAAAGCAAAAGAGCTTGTGAAGATGATGGTGGAAGCTGGTAAGATTGTGTCAATATTCACAGTGAAACGAGTACTGTATCAACATGGGCTGAAAGGCCACTCTGACAGGAAGAAGCCATTACTACACAAGAAACAAAAAAAACTCGATTAATGTTTGCAAATATGCACAGAGGAAGAAGGACCTTAATATTTGGAGACAAGTCATGTGGTCTGATGAAATTAAAATTGAACTTTTTGGGCATAATGAACATCGTTACATTTGGAGGAAAAAGGGAGAAGCTTGGAAGCCTAAGAACACAATGCCAACTGTGAAACATGGGGTGGTAGCAATATGTTGTTGTTTTGCTGCAGGAGGGACTAGTGCTTTTCACCAAATAGATGGCATCATGGGAAAAGAAGATTATGTGGCAATACTGAAGCAACAACTCAAGACATCAGCCAGGAATTTAAAGTTTGGGCGGAAATGGGTCTTCCAAATGAACAATGACTCAAAGCATACTGTCAAAATAGTAACAATGTGGCTTAAGGATAACAAAGTCAATGTTTTGGAGTGACATCACAAAACCCTGATCTCAATCCTATTGAAAATTTATTGGCAAAGTTGAAAAGGCAGGTGCGAGCAAGGCAACCTACAAACCTGGATCAGCTACACCAGTTTTGTCAGGAGGAATGGGAGAATATATATGTAAAAAATGAACTAATAAGGTAAAAAAATCAAGAAAAACTAGCAGAATTGACCTTATGTAACTAGAAGATATGTCAGATAAAATTTAACGTTTAATGAGTAACTCTAAAACAGAGTCATAACAAACTCAAAGGAATGAAAAATCACTGTGCAAGCAACCGTGCTGGTGATCTTCACCCTGCACCAAATTATCCTGCATCCTAAGCCTACCTACCAGCGGAGGTTGGTACCCTAAACAATCAAATGAGTGATGGTGCCCCCCGCTCCTCCGCTTCTGTCCCTAAATCTCCTAGATAGCCCTATGCTGGTAAATCATGCAGCCATCCAATTGTGCATGCATAGGGAATAGGAATATACAGGCAGTGCCGTATGTGGACTAATTATAAAGTTAGATGGCAATGATGGAAATGTCCTAAAAAGGGGTGAATAGTACCACATTGACAAAGTGGCATGTGCGTGGAAAAAAGTGTATAGTACCTCACTATACTGTTCCCTGCTGATATGAATCCTGCCTAGCAGTGGAGGTAGGCACCCTACTTGTCAGCTAATATGGCACCCCCGCTCAGCGACTGCTATTCCTGGGAGTCCCTAATGATAATCCATTCAGACAATTGGATAGCCAAACGATAAACACTACAGGCAGGTAATATATAATGTTACACAAAGAACAGTTAAAAGTTTTTTCTCCCACTCGTGGTTTTGGTTATAAATACTAAGGTAAAATATGTCATCTTCCCTGTATATAGCATATACCTGTATGTCATCTTCTTTCTCTTGTATATAGTATATGCCTGTATGTAATCTCCTCCTGTATATAGTATATACCTGTGTGTCATCTCCTCCTGTATATACTATATACCTGTATGTCATCTTCTCCTGTATATAGTATATGCCTGTATGTCATCTCCAGACAGTTGATGTTTTTTTTTAGACCTCATGTATGATGATTTGGACAGTGTCTCCCTTGCTGAGTCTAAGGTATGCAAGCTCCAGCAGGGAGATCGGCCAGCAGAGGAATTTGCTCAGAGTTCCGTAGATGGGCTACTGACACCCAGTGGAACTATCCTTTTCTTAGGAGTCAGTTTTGTCAGGACCTGTCTGAAAAATTAAAAACACACTAGCGCTTTATGAAATGCCTGAGTCACTGGAGGCCACCATGCCTCTGGCCATGCACATTGATAGATGCCTCAGGAGTATAAATGTTGTGACTCCCTCTGTGATCTGAAAAACCAATGCAGTTAGGAGGGGCCTCCCCTCAGTATGAGTCTCACGGTTCAACGCAAATTGTGGTTGTGTTTTTTCTGTGGTCAAACGAGGAATTTCATTAGGGTCTGTCCCTCTTTACCAAACGTACAAAAAATTTGGAAAACTTCTTACCCCAAGTTGGGGAGAAAATAAAAACCTAGGTGTATATATCTCCTCCGCATATGTATCTCAGTTTTTCTTACCCGCAGAAGTGGCTATTAATATGAAAACTGAGAAAATATCTATCCTCTTGGATAATGGGGCAGGAGCCAATATGGTGGTTGCTTGGTTCGCATGAGACCTTGGTCTTTCCTGTAATGCTCTGGTGAAGCCCATCCCCATATTAACAATTGACTCTGCACCTCTCGGTCAGGTAAATTTTATGCCAGTAGTGCATGGTGTGAACCTGCGCAAAGGAGCTCTCCTTTCTTGTTATATCTTGGAAGTCCTACCTACTAGAGATGGGCAGACCCCTTGATGCATGGGTCTAGCAGGTTCAGCCGAACAGTTAAAAAAAAGTTTGGGTATCAGAAGAGTACCCGGACCAGAATCTGGATACCATTCACTTGAATGGGGGGCCTGAACATCCAGTGTTTTCCACGCTGTCATGTGCACGACAGCGCGGCAAACACTGCTTCTGATCGGGGGTAAAATCATTACTGACAATCAGACAGCAGCGGTTCCCACGCAGTGAAATGATAGCATGAGCATGCAACTGAGATTGGAGGTATAAAGTTTACCTTCGGTCACTGGCGTTAGTTGATGGGACTACTGCTCCCATGAGCCTATGCCTGCTGCCACTAATAACAGCGAGAGCAGGCGACGGCTGATGGGAGTATTCATCAACCAGCGCCTGTGCTCTAAATAAATAATTAAGAAAATGCCGATTTGGGTTCCCTAGTATTTTTGATAACTAGCCAGGCAAAACTGACAGCTGTGGGCTGCAACCCTCAACTGTCTGCTTTAGCAATGCTTGTTATCAAGAATAGAAGGGTCTCTATGCTGTTTTTTTAATTACTTAAATAAATAATTTTTAAAAAAGCATATAGTCCCCCCATGTTTGACAACCAGCCTTGCTAAAGCAGACAGCTGGGGACTGGTATTCTCTTGCCATTAAGGGGCCATGGACATTGTCCACCCCAGCCAAAAAATAGAAGCCAGCAGCCGCCCAGAAAAGGCACATCTATTAGAGACAACAATTCTGTCACTTTGCATGGCTCTTCCCACTTGCCCTCTAGTGGTGGCAAGTGGTTTTCATATATGTGAGGTTGATGTCACCTTTGCACTGTCTGGTAACATTAAGCCCATGGCTTAGTAATGGATAGGCGTCTTTAAGACAGTTATCCATTACTAATCCTATAGTTGTATTGTAAAGACACAGCAAGAATAAAGTCTTGTATTTAAAATAAAAACAAAACACACTGTTCCTTTTTTTTTGTTTAAATAGCAAACACAGTTATACTCACCTAACGCCCATTCCATTGAATCCCTTGTCTCCTGTAATAAAGCAAAAATTGAAAGTAACAATATCCCTCATCTATCCGACATTCTGTCCCACACCATAATCCAATTCTGGGGATTACTAGTTTTCTACCTGGATGGTGCCAAGATGCGACTGTCCAGACTGAGAACCACTGATGAATAAGCTGCTGCAAGCTCATCGTGAGTTAGTAGCGGTGACTCATCAAGGTTACCAGCCATGTCAATGAACTGCAGTGACCTCTCTCCAGTGAGATCACCACTAGCACAATGACAAAAAGTCTCATGGTGCAGAGGCGAGTTCACCACAGTTCAAATTAACTAAAGTGAATTTCTCCCAATGAACTCACCTCTGCACAGTGAGACTTTTTCTAACTGTGCTAGCAGTGATATCACCGGAGGGAGGTCACCGCAATTCATTTGTCCAGCTGGGAACACAGCCTCAGTGACCCGCGGTAAATTCAATGAGGTCACCGCTGCTCCCTGATGTTCCGCTCCCAGCATCTCATTCATCAAAGGTTTTCAGCTTGGATGGTCGCATTTTGGCACCATCCTAGTTGAAAGCAGTAATCCCTAGATATGGATTACTGCGTGGGACAGAATGTCAGACAGGTGAGGGATATTGATGTGCAAGTCAAGTGGAAAGTCAAGTGGAAAGAGTCGGGCAAAGCACCGTAATTGGCACATCTAATAGATGTGCCTTTTTCTGGGCAGCTATGGGCTGCTGTTTTTAGGCTGGGGCGGTATCTATGGCCCCTTAACAGTCTGATAATACCAGCTCTCAGTTGTCTGCTTTAGCTTGCAAAGTTGTCAAAAATGGAAGGACCTCACGCTGTCTTTTTAAAAAAAATTTTTTTAAATAATTTAAAAAAAACAGCATGGAACCCCTCTATTCTTGATAACCAACCTTGCTGAAGCTGACAGCTGATGTTTTGCCTGGCTGCTTATGAAAAATACAGGACAACTCTAGGTTTTTTTTTTAAATTATTTATCTAGAGCGCTCATGAAAAACTCCCATCATCCGCCGCATGCTTTCACTGTTATTAACGGTAGTAGGTAGTGTTGAGCATTCCGATACCGCAAGTATCGGGTATCGGCCGATACTTGCGGTATCGGAATTCCGATACCGAGATCCGATAATTTTGTGGTATCGGGAATCAGAATCGGAAGTTTCCAGTGTATGGTTCCCAGGGTCTGAAGGAGAGGAAACTCTCCTTCAGGCCCTGGGATCCATATGAATGTGTAAAATAAAGAATTAAAATAACAAATATTGATATACTCACCTGTCCGGAGGCCCCTGGACATCACCGCTGGTAACCGGCAGCCTTCTTTGTTTAAAATGAGCGCGTTCAGCACCTTCCATGACGTCACGGCTTCTGATTGGTCGCGTGCCGCTCATGTGACCGCCACGCGACCAATCACAAGCCGCGACGTCATCCCTCAGGTCCTAAATTCCCTTCTAGGAATTTAGGACCTGAGGGATGACGTCACGGCTTGTGATTGGTCGCGTGAGCGGTCACATGGGCGGCCGCGACCAATCACAAGCCGTGATGTCATCTAAGGCCCTGAACGTGCTCATTCTTAAGAAGGAAGGCTGCCGGAAAGAAGCAGGGCGCGTCCGAGGGTGAGTATATACCTAATAGGAATATACTCACCCTCGGCTTCTTTCCGGCAGCCTTCCTTCCTAAGAATGAGCGCGTTCAGGGCCTTAGATGACGTCATGGCTTGTGATTGGTCGCGGCCGCCCATGTGACCGCCACGCGACCAATCACAAGCCGTGACGTAATTCTCAGGTCCTAAATTCCTAGAATTAGGAATTTAGGACCTGAGAATTACTTCACGGCTTGTGATTGGTCGTGTGGCGGTCACATGGGTGGCCGTGAGCAATCAGAAGTCGTGACGTCATGGAAGGCCCTGAACACGCTCATTTTAAGCAAAGAAGGCTGCCGGTTACCAGCAGTAAGGTCCAGGCTGCGTCGGAGAGGTGAGTATATCAATATTTTTTATTTTAATTCTTTATTTTACACATTAATATGGATCCCAGGGCCTGAAGGAGAGTTTCCTCTCCTTCAGACCCTGGGAACCATCAGGGATACCTTCCGATACTTGAGTCCCATTGACTTGTATTGGTATCGGGTATCGGTATCGGATCAGATCCGATACTTTGCCGGTATCGGCCGATACTTTCCGATACTGATACTTTCAAGTATCGGACGGTATCGCTCAACACTAGTAGTAGGCACAGGTTGATGGAAGTTGTAGTCCCATCAGCTGACACCATTGACGGAGATAAACTTTATACCTCCGATAACAGTTGCAGGCTCACGCTGTCATTTAACAGCATGGGAACTGTGGCTGTCTGACCAGTGGTAATGATTTTACCTCTGATCAGAATCAGTGTGCACATGACAGCGCACTAAACACTCAGTGTTTGGGGGGGCCAAACCCGAACAGTAACACGGACTTCCTGGTGAAGTCCGTGTTTGGTGTCCTTGCTTGAACAGTAGGTATTCGGTACGGATGTCGAACTTTACTGTTCGGGTTCACCCATCTCTACTCCCTACTCCTATTGTGTTAAGTCTTCCCTAGTTGACTAAGCATAATCCAGTCATAGCCTGGCAGGCTAGAGAGATAATTAAGTGGAGTGATTTTAGCAAAATGCTTGCCTAGGTGCAACTATCTCTAGTGTCTACACTAAAAACATTCCATCTTTCCTGTTTGATTTTGAGAAGGTGTTCTCTCAAAAGGGATGTCAAGAACTGCCTCCCAATTGTGCGTAAGACTTTCCTGAGATTAAGAACGTTAAAGGAGATGTGTTGTCTCGGAGTTTCCCTGGGCATGGGAGTACAGACTGTGCTGTCCCTATTTTACAGGAAGCGATGGTCGTGTCTTCAATGTGTTCTGAACTTGAGGGTGAGGTATTGAAGGCTCAGGGGGACTTCCCTGCTGGTCCTGTACATCTGCATCTTAAAATTTTGAAGGCACATAATAACTCGGCTGTAGCTGGTAACTCAGGTAGTAAGGCGACCTTTGACATTCTTTCTCAACATTTTTGGTGGCCAAGGTTGCGCAAGTTGACTTTGTGTCTTTGTGTTGTGTCTGTGTGCATTCTAAGTTCCTGCTTACTTGTCTGTCTGGGTCTCTTTTACCATTAACCATTCCTGTCCGACCATCGACTCATTTGTCCATGTATTTCATTGTGGATCTTCCTTCATCCTCTTGTAAAATCTTAGTTGTGGCAGATTGGTTTAGTAAAATGGCACACTTTATTGCTTTACATACGCTCCCTAATGCCAAGACACTGGTTCTGGTGTTTGTCACTGAGATCGTGAAGCTTCACAGGGTTCCCTTCGATGTGTGTCAGACCGAGAGACCTTACTTGTATCTAAATTTTAGATAGAGTTTTTGCTCGTTTAGGGATGCACCTATCCTTTTCTTCAGCATTCCATCCTCAAACTAATGACCAGACTGAATGCCTAAACCAAAGTTTGAAGACTTATTTTAGATGTTTTGTATCAGGGCTGAGGTAGTGGACCCTCTGGGTCACGGCTTCAGAGCCCCCGAGGATGAGTGAACCAGATGAGGCCTCCCCCTATACAGGGAGAGTTTGGGACAGACCCAAGGAGGATGAAGCCGCAACTGCCGGAGCCAAAGGGGTGACTGGTGATAGCCCAAATACTCAATGAAGGACGGGGAAGAGACAGAGCTACTGAAGAGACAAGAATGGCGGAAGTACAGAACAGATGGCAGAAACTAAGACTAAGTACTGACCGGTATGATGGAAGTACAGGCACGAGGGAACCAAGGAGACTCAAGACTGGCAGGAACAGCAAACATGCAGGAGCGGTAAGACACAGCAGGAACACTAGACTGGCATGAACGGGACCACAGGACAGGCAGGAGCACAGGACTGGCAGGAACACAGCAGGAACACGGTATAGGCAGGAACACGGCAGGAACACAGGACTGACTGGAACACAGCAGGAACACAGGAGTAGCAGGAACACTGGACTGGCAGGAACTCAGCAGGAACACAGGACTGGCTAGGACACAGCAGGAACTCACAGGACTGGCAGGAACACAGGAGTGGCAGGAACACGGCAGGAACACAGGACAGGCTAGGACACAGCAGGAACTCACAGGACTGGCAGGAACACAGGACTGGCAGAAACACGGCAGGAACACAGGACTGGCAGGAACACAGGAACACTGGGCTGGCAGGGACACAAGAACACTGGGCTGGCAGGGACACAGCAGGAACACAGACAGGCAGAGTCACAGATTCGGAAACGGGAAACGGAGCCTAGGAACCTAAGAAGACACTGGCGTAAGGCCAGTGAACGCTATAGACGCAAAGGCGTCAGAGCAGAGCAGACGATGGGAAGAAGTACCCGAAGGGCGCCGCCATATTGGAGGCGGAGCCGCTGGGTCACCACCTCCCAGAAGCCCTAGCAATGAGGGGAGCGTGTCTGTGCATGCGCGGACCGGCAAAGGGACGAGCGACGGTGAAGCAGGAAGACAGAGCGCAGGAGAGAGCATCGGGAGTGCGCCGGCCGGACAGGTAAGTATATGAAGGCGGTGTGACATTTTGTGTCAGATAACCAGGAGGATTGGTCTTCTTTTCTACTACTGGCTGAGGTTGCGTTAAACAGTCATCGCAGTGAGTCTGGTAAGTCACCATTTTTTGGCTCATATAGTGATAGGGTTGGCAGAACGCACCAAATATATTTATTAATGAGATAGGTGCGCTCGCTACCCAGGATCCACCGTGCAGGAAAGAACCTGCTGCTAAGTAAGGCGGTGAAGTAAATTAGAATAAACGAACTCTGTTACTTCACAGAGCCCGTAGTAAAGAGAACGCTGTGCCCTGTTTAGCTCACAGGGAACACAGCTACTGAGTAGAGCTGACAGTGGTCATGCAGTCCCAACCAAACACGCTGCTCCTCTCCGGTGGAGCTGGAATTCTAATGGCTATTAGCCAGCCCTGAATTCACTCATGAGAAACTCCTCGCCGGAGGTGCCAGCATTCTAGGGGCTTATTTCAGCCGGGTCCCTGACCACACACACGACCACACTGGTGCTGAGCTCGTACATATTTGATACTAGCGCATGGCCGTGTGGTCATGAGAACCCTTTATAGTCGCAGCACCAACAGGACCTTCCAAGAAGGACCAATGGAAATTGCTGCAGTACCTGAGCATGTGACCCTAGATCTCCACTGAGAGATCTTGCCCTGGGCATGCTCAGTGTGTGCAAATCAGGACTTAGTCCTAGCACCTACAGGACCTTCCAAGATGGACCAATGGAAGTTGCTGCAGTACCTGAGCATGTGACCCTAGATCTCCACTGAGAGATCTTGCCCTGGGCATGCTCAGTGTGTGCAAAGCAGGACTTAGTCCCAGTCATTCGGACCCGTAGAAGTGTAGCCACGCGAAACGGCCGTCGTCCGTTCTTCCACGTTCTCCCGTAAGTCACCTGTATATGTTCTGAATAAAGGAATATAATTCAGAAGGACTGGTGAGTGCACTTTCATCTATTTTTTCTTTCCATGGATCTTCATATTTGACTGTTTTCTGGTGCACCCGATTGTCCTCTCGGTATGTATAGGCTCAGCAGCGGCACATAGCAGTGGCCTTTCAGGGATACAAGTGGTAGCGGTGCTGTGTTTTCTCTTTCTACATTGCCAATTAGTCCTAGAAAAGCCTGCTCACCGCAGAACAGTGCAGGGTACAATAGTAAAGCCTGGAGAGGCAGCAGTAACCCTTTCCACACAGTATCAGATTCAGTGAGATGCTGGGACCGACGTCTCCGCTGAGCAGGCTCCACTGCGGCAGATGCAGAATGGGAGACCGCAGCAGACATGGCTTGAGATTCCCCCTGTGCAGCGGCGGGAACTCGACTCCTCCATTACTCCCCCTCCTAGGGCCCCCCCTCCTTGAGCCTCACTACGCTCAAAAGCTGCAATGAGCAGCGGAGCCCGAATGTGCTCCACAGGTTCCCAGGTTCTATCTTCTGGGCCGTGACCCTTCCAGTCCACCAGATACAATTTCTTGCCACGTACCACCTTGCACCACACAATAGAATTCACCTCAAACTCATCCGTGGATGAACCCGATGTCCCGACAGATGACTCAGAAAACCGGGACATATGAACGGGCTTTAAGAGGGAAACGTGAAAAGTGTCGGTGATACCAAGGTGTGGAGGAATAGCCAAATGGTAGACCACAGGGTTTACCTGTTCCAGAACCTTGAATGGGCCAATGTAGCGAGGAGCAAACTTAGTGGACTCAACTCGCAGCCTGATGTTACGGGCGGAGAGCCACACTAAGTCGCCGGTGTGTATCAGCACAAACCCTCATTCTGTCCTTGGAGGCCCGGATGGCATCCTGTGTGCGGTCCCAAATGTCAAGTGCCTCCACCGCCCAGTCTGCCACCCTAGAATCGGTGGAAGACACGGGCATGGGCACAGGGACACGCGGATGCTGGCCGTAATTAAGGAGAAAAGGAGTCTGCCCAGTGGAATCGGCTACGGCGTTGTTCAAGGCAAATTCCACCCAAGGTAGCAAAGATGCCCAGTCATCCTGCCTAGCAGAGACAAAAAGCCGCAAGTATGTCACCAGAGTCTGGTTGGAATCGGGTCTGCCCAGTGGAGTCAGCTACGGCGTTGTTCAGCGTGAACTCTGCCCATGGTAGCAAGGATGCCTAGTCATCCTGCCTGGCTGAAACAAAATGTTGCAGATATGTGACCAGGGTCTGCTTGGCCCTCTCTACCAACCCATTCGTCTCGGGATGGTATGCAGAGGAGAGATTCAACTCTATGCTGAGTAAACGACAGAGCTCTCTCCAAAACCGAGACGCAAACTGGGGACCCCAGTTGCTGACAATTTTATCAGGCATTCCATGTAAACGGAAAATATGTTTTATGAACAATGCAGCCAAGGCCCGTGCAGAAGGTGTTATGACCTGGTGGTTACGGAGCGGTACTGAGATGACCTGGTGGGTAAAACCAATCATGGACAAGCTCAGAGGAGGTGGCAGCTCCACAGACAGAAATCACTGATATGACCTAGTGATTACGAAGCAGCACTGAAATGACCTGGTGGGTAAAACAAATAATGTACAAGCTCTGAGGAGGTGGTAGCTTTACTGACCGCAATCCCTACTCCTAACACCAACACTAGAAATAGCCGTGGAGCGTTCCTATCTCTGCCTAGACGCCTCTTCACAGCCTAAGAATTAGCTACCCCTGAAGATGGAAACGGAAAACTATCTCACCTCAGAGAAACCCCCAAAGGAAGATAGCCCCCCACAAATATTGACGGTGAGTGGAGAGGGAAATGACAAACTCAGAAATGAAACTAGATTTTAGCAAAGGAGGCCAATACTATCTAAATAGACAGAGATAGAAAAGGCTACTGTGCGGTCAGTATAAAAACTAAATGTCCACGCAGAGTTTACAAAAATAACCTCCACACCGACTCACGGTGTGGAGGGGCAAATCTGCGACCCCAGAGCTTCCAACTAGCCGGAATATTTCATAATGACAAGCTGGACAAAAGAGACATAACTTAAACTGAACAGAAGGTCATAAGCAGGGAAACACCCATAAACTAGCAGAACTTATCTTAAGCTGAAATGGACTGGCCAACAGAGAACTTCCTGGCCATAACCCTTCCACTTGACCAGATACTGAAGTTTCCGCCTTGAAAGACGAGAATCCAAAATCTTCTCCACCACATATTCCAGCTCCCCCTCAACCAACACCGGAGCAGGAGGGTCAACGGAGGGAACCATGGGCACCACATATCTCCGCAACAAAGATCTATGGAACACATTATGAATGGAAAAGGAAGCTGGAAGGGCCAAACGAAAAGACACCGGATTGATAATTTCCGAAATCCTATAAGGACCAATAAAACGAGGTTTGAACTTAGGGAAAGAGACCTTCATAGGAACATGACGAGAAGACAACCAGACCAAATCCCCAACCCGAAGCCGGGGACCAACGCACCGACGGCGGTTAGCAAAACGTTGAGCCTTTTCCTGAGACAATGTTAAATTGTCCACCACATGAGTCCAAATCCGCTGCAACCTGTCCACCACAGAATCTACCCCAGGACAGTCCGAAGGCTCAACCTGTCCTGAAGAAAAGCGAGGATGAAAACTGAAGTTACAAAAAAAAGGCGAAACCAAAGTAGCCGAACTAGCCCGATTATTAAGGGCAAACTCGGCCAACGGCAAGAAGGTAACCCAATCATCCTGATCAGCAGACACAAAGCATCTCAAATAGGTTTCCAAGGTCTGATTGGTTCGCTCCGTCTGTCCATTTGTCTGAGGGTGAAACGCCAAAGAAAAAGACAAATTAATGCCCATTCTAACACAAAAGGACCGCCAAAACCTAGAAACAAACTGGGTACCTCTGTCAGACACAATATTCTCCGGAATACCATGCAAACGAACCACATGCTGGAAAAACAAAGGAACCAAATCAGAGGAGGAAGGCAACTTAGGCAAAGGTACCAAATGGACCATTTTAGAAAACCGGTCACAAACCACCCAGATGACAGACATCTTCTGAGAGACAGGAAGATCAGAAATAAAATCCATGGAAATATGCGTCCAGGGCCTCTCAGGGATAGGCAAAGGCAAAAGCAACCCACTAGCACAAGAACAGCAGGGCTTAGCCCGGGCACAGATCCCACAGGACTGCACGAAGGAACGCACATCCCGTGACAAAGAAGGCCACCAAAAGGACCTGGCAACCAAATCTCTGGTACCAAAGATCCCAGGATGACCAGCCAACACCGAACAATGAATCTCAGAAATCACCCTACTAGTCCATCTATCAGGAACAAACAATTTCCCCACAGGACAGTGGTTGGGTCTATCAGCCTGAAACTCCTGAAGCACCCGCCGCAAATCAGGGGAGATAGCAGAAAGAATCACCCCCTCCTTGAGAATACCAGCTGGCTCACGGACTCCCGGAGAATCAGGCAAAAAACTCCTAGACAGGGCATCAGCCTTCACATTCTTAGATCACGGAAGATACGAGACCACAAAATCAAAACGGAAGAAAAATAAAGACCACCGAGCCTGTCTAGGATTCAACCGCTTGGCTGACTCAAGGTAAATCAAATTCTTATGATCGGTCAAGACCACAACACGATGCTTGGCTCCCTCAAGCCAATGTCGCCACTCCTCGAATGCTCACTTCATAGCCAACAACTCCCGATTGCCGACATCATAATTACGCTCAGCAGGCAAAAACTTTCTAGAGAAGAAAGCACATGGCTTCAACACAGAGCCATAAGAACTTTGCTGAGACAGAACAGCTCCTGCCCCAATCTCAGAAGCGTCAACCTCAACCTGAAAAGGGAGAGAAACATCTGGCTGATGCAATACAGGGGCAGAAGTAAAATGACGCTTAAGCTCCTGAAAGGCCTCCACAGCCGCAGAGGACCAATTCACCACATCTGCACCTTTCTTGGTCAAATCGGTCAGAGGTTTAACCACAGTAGAAAAATTAGCAATGAAGCGGTGATAAAAATTAGCAAAGCCCAAAAATTTCTGAAGGCTCTTCACAGATGTGGGTTGAGTCCAATCATAAATAGCCTGGACCTTAACAGGGTCCATTTCAATAGCCGAGGGAGAAAAAGTGAACCCCAGAAAAGAAACCTTCTGAACTCCAAAAAGGCACTTAGACCCCTTCACAAACAGAGTATTAGCATGAAGAATCTGAAATACCATCCTGACCTGCTTCACATGAGACTCCCAATCATCGGAAAAAAACAAAATATCATCCAAATATACAATCATAATTTAAATTTATCCAGATACTCCCGGAAAATATCATGCATAAAGGACTGAAACACAGATGGAGCATTAGAGAGCCCGAAAGGCATTACAAGATATTCAAAATGGCCTTCGGGCATATTAAATGCTGTTTTCCATTCATCACCCTGTTTGATGCGGACCAGATTATACGCCCCTCGAAGGTCAATCTTGGTAAACCAGCTAGCCCCTTTAATCCGAGCAAACAAATCAGAGAGCAAAGGCAAAGGGTACTGGAATTTGACCGTGATATTATTGAGAAGGCGATAATCTATACAGGGCCTCAAGGAGCCATCCTTCTTGTCAACAAAAAAGAACCCCGCTCCCAACGGTGACGAAGACGGGCGAATATGCCCCTTCTCCAAGGACTCCTTTACATAAGTCCGCATAGCGGCATGCTCTGGCACTGACAGATTGAAAAGTCGACCCTTAGGGAACTTACAGCCAGGAATCAAATTAATAGCGCAATCACAGTCCCTATGAGGAGGCAGAGGACTGGATTTAGGCTCCTCAAATATATCCTGGAAATCCGACAAAAACTCAGGAACTTCAGAAGAAGGGGACGAGGAAATTGACATCAGAGGAATGTCACTATGTATCCCCTGACAACCCCAACTAGTCACAGACATAGATTAACAATCCAGCACTGGATTATGTACCTGTAACCATGGAAACCCCAGCACAACCACATCATGCAAATTATGCAACACCAAAAAGCGAATATTTTCCTGATGTGCTGGAGCCATGTTCATGGCTAACTGTGTCCAGTACTGAGGTTTATTCTTGGCCAATGGCGTAGCATCAATCCCCCTCAAGGGAATCGGACTCTGCAAAAGGCTCCAAGGAAAAACCACAGAGCTTGGCAAATTCTAAGTCCATTAAGTTCAGGGCAGCGCCAGAATCCACAAATGCCATTACAGAAAAGGACGACAATGAGCAAATCAGGGTAATAGACAAGAGAAATTTAGGCTGTACAGTACTGATGGTAACCGACCTAGCAACCCTCTTAGTTCGCTTCGGGCAGTCAGAGATAGCATGAGTAGCGTCACCACAGTAAAAACACAGCCCATTCTGACGTCTGAACTCCTGCCGTTCTGCTCTCGTCAAAATTCTATCACATTGCATAGGCTCAGAACTCTGCCCAGAGGACACCGCCATATGGTGCACTACCTTACGTTCATGTAGGCGCCGATCAATCTGAATGGCCAGAGACATTGATTCATTCAAACCAGCAGGCGTGGGAAACCCCACCATAACATCTTTAAGGGCTTCAGAAAGACCCTTTCTGAAAATAGCCGCCAGGGCATCCTCATTCCATTTTGTAAGCACAGACCACTTTCTAAATTTCTGGCAATACATCTCTGCCGCTTCCTGACCCTGACACAGAGCCAGCAAAATTTTTTCTGCCTGATCCACAGAATTGGGTTCGTCATAAAGCAATCCAAGTGCTTGAAAAAATGAATCTACATTGAGCAATGCAGGATTCCCTGGCTCAAGGGAGAATGCCCAATCCTGCGGGTTGCCACACAGCAGAGAAATAACAATCTTCACGTGCTGAATGGGGTCACCAGAGGAACGGGGTCTCAGAGCAAAAAACAATCTGCAATTATTTTTAAAGTTCAAGAACTTAGATCTATCCCCAGAAAACAAATCAGGGATAGGAATTCTAGGCTCAGAAACAGGAGTTTGAACAAAATAGTCTTGGATACTCTGTACCCTTGCAGCGAGATAATCAACACGTGCAGACAGACCCTGAACCTCCATATCAGCACCAAGCTCCTGCACCATCCAAAAATCAAGGGGAAGAAAAAAGACGAAACAAGCAACAAGAAAAAAAAAACAATGACTCAGAACTTTCTCTTCCCTCTTTTGAGATGCATTTAACACATTGTGGGCCAGCTGTACTGTTATGACCTGGTGGTTGCGGAGCGGTACTGAGATGACCTGGTGGGTAAAACCAATCATGGACAAGCTCAGAGGAGGTGGCAGCTCCACAGACAGAAATCACTGATATGACCTAGTGATTATGAAGCAGCACTGAAATGACCTGGTGGGTAAAACAAATAATGTACAAGCTCTGAGGAGGTGGTAGCTTTACTGACCGCAATCCCTACTCCTAACACCAACACTAGAAATAGCCGTGGAGCGTTCCTATCTCTGCCTAGACGCCTCTTCACAGCCTAAGAACTAGCTACCCCTGAAGATGGAAACGGAAAACTATCTCGCCTCAGAGAAACCCCCAAAGGAAGATAGCCCCCCACAAATATTGACGGTGAGTGGAGAGGGAAATGACAAACTCAGAAATGAAACTAGATCTTAGCAAAGGAGGCCAATACTATCTAAATAGACAGAGATAGAAAAGGCTACTGTGCGGTCAGTATAAAAACTAAATGTCCACGCAGAGTTTACAAAAATAACCTCCACACCGACTCATGGTGTGGAGGGGCAAATCTGCGACCCCAGAGCTTCCAACTAGCCAGGAATATTTCATAATGACAAGCTGGACAAAAGAGACATAACTTAAACTGAACAGAAGGTCATAAGCAGGGAAACACCCAAAAACTAGCAGAACTTATCTTAAGCTGAAATGGACTGGCCAACAGAGAACTTCCAGGAAAGAACTGAATCCACAGGAAAAACATTGACAGCTGGCATCAACTACAGCCAAAAGCCCAGTTAAATAACAAGGCCAGGGAACCGATTAGTGAAAGCAGCTGCTAAGTTCCACTCGAAACCACCAGAGGGAGCCCAAGAGCAGAAGTCCCAAAAATACCATTCGTAACCACAGGATGGAGCCCAAGAACGGAATTCACAACAAGAAGGTAACTGTGGAAGCAGCACCATGTGCACCATTTTAGAGAAATGATCGGTGACAACCCAGATAACGGTGCAGCTATGAGACTTGGGTAAGCCCACCACGAAGTCCATCCTGACCATTTCCCAGGGCCTGTCTGCCACCGGTAGGGGGTAAAGCAACCCAGCAGGCCATTGCCGAGGAGACCGATTCTGGGCGCAGGAAATGCACACCCGAATATAGTCCCCAACATCACGGGCCAAATGCGGCCACCAGTACGTTCTCGCCAAAAGCTCAGTTGTCCTTTTGGACCCAAAATGCCCACCCACTCTGGACGAGTGAGCCCAAGCGAGAACCTCCGGTCGCAAATTCGCTGGCACGAAAATCTTGCCCGGGGGCACAGACTCTAGCGAAACCGGAGCTACAGTTCTCAGGCTCTCAGAAGGAACAATAAGCCAAGGCTCCTCCTCCTTCTCCTCAGATGACACTACGGAGTGGGAGAGAGCGTCGGCGCGAATGTTCTTCTCCCCGGAGAGAAAATGAAGAGTAAAATGAAACCGGGAGAAGAACAGACCATCTATCCTGGCAAGAATTCAGCCGCTGGGCCGTCTGTAGATATACCAGTTCTTGTGGTCAGTGAAAACCTGGAAGGGAAAGCGAGCTCCCTCCAAGAGGTGTCTCCACTCTGAGAAAGCTAACTTCATGGCTAGCAACTCCCTGTCCCCGATGGAATAATTCCTCTCCGCTGGTGTGAAGGTCTTGGAGAAGAAGAAGCAAGGATGCTTCCGACCTTGAGCATCCTTTTGGAAAAGGACTGCTCCAGCACCAACGGATGAGGCATCCACCTCCATGATAAACGAACATAGAATAAACGAACTCTGTTACTTCACAGAGCCCGTAGTAAAGAGAACGCTGTGCCCTGTTTAGCTCACAGGGAACACAGCTACTGAGTAGAGCCGACAGTGATCATGCAGTCCCAACCAAACCCGCTGCTCCTCTCCGGTGGAGCCGGAATTCTAATGGCTATTAGCCAGCCCTGAATTCACTCATGAGAAACTCCTCACCGGAGGTGCCAGCATTCTAGGGGCTTATTTCAGCCAGGTTCCTGACTGCATACACACAAAAACTCCTCACCGGAGGTGCCAGCATTCTAGGGGCTTATTTCAGCCGGGTCCCTGACCACACACACGACCACACTGGCACTGAGCTCGAACATATTTTATACTAGCACATGGCCGTGCAGTCATGAGAACCCTTTATAGTCGCAGCACCTACAGGACCTTCCAAGATGGACCAATGGAAGATGCTGCAGTACCTGAGCATGTGACCCTAGATCTCCACTGAGAGATCTTGCCCTGGGTATGCTCAGTGTGTGCAAAGCAGGACTTAGTCCCAGAAAAGCCTGCTTGCTGCAGAACAGTGCAGGGTACAATAGTAAAGCCTGGAGAGGCAGCAGTAACCCTTTGCACAGTATCAGATTCAGTGGGACGCTGGGACCGACGTCTCCGCTGAGCAGGCTCCACTGCGGCCGATGCAGAATGGGAGACCGCAGCAGAAATGGCTCGAGATTCCCCCAGTGCAGCGGCAGGAACTCGACTCCTAACATATACAGTAGCTTCCATGCACAATTCCATACGTTCTGTAAAGACGAGTCTTCTGGGGTTCCATGGATGAACAATTTTCTAAGTCGTACTCTCCATAGAGATGGCCTTTATACTCTCACACAAAAATTGCAATGTTTGGTTTGAGTTTGCCAAAAGACATGTGGGAGACTCCCCAAATGCATGGACGAAGGTGCTGTGGTAAGATGAGATCAAACTTGAAGTTTGTGGCCACCAAGGTAAACGCTATGTCTGGTGCCAAACCAACACAGCTCATGACCCCAAGAACACCATCCCCACAGTGAAACATGGTGGTGGCAGCATCATGCTGTAGGGATTTTAGCAGCAAGGACAGGGTAAATGGTGCAAGTCTAAAGGAATATGGATGGTACAAAATACAATAAGTTTGTCTGTCATTTGAGACTGGATAGAGGTTCACCTTTCATTAAGACAGTGACACAAAGCATAATCCTGAAGCAACACTTGAATAATTTAAGTGAAAATGTGTAAATGTTTTAAAGTAACCTAGTGAAAGCCCAGATCTTAATCCAATTGAGAATATGTGGTTAGTCTTGAAGATTGCTGTTCAACAGAGGAAATTGAAGAAGCTGGAGCAGTTTTGTCTTGAGGAATGGGAAAAGCTATAATTTCCTCTACAAAGTGCTGGCTATGGGGGGGGGGGAGAATAATTGTGCACACTGAAGTATTCAATTATTTTGTCCTATTTGCTTGCTTCACTATAAAAAGAAAATCAAATGTTCACAGCTCTAGGCATGAGGTAGCAAAACGCAAAAAATGCCAAGAAGGGAGCGAATACTTTCACAAGCCACTGTATATATATATATATATATATATATATATATATATATATATATATATCTGTAGCTTTATTGCCACAAAAGGAGGTGGGCCCAGACACATTTCTTGCACAGGGGCCCCAAGCTGTCATTGTTCGCACCTGATTTACAGCATCTTTTTCTTTCCTGCCTAAATCTTTTGCACAGTACTGTATATTAAAACAAAGAATAACTTTGAAATACATAAAGTAGAATTTAATTTAAATAAGTTTAGTTACTTTTAATGTAAAAATGTATTTCTGAATCAGGAAGTCTGTGTATTTTATTATTGCATGAACATTAAATTATAAATTGATATCAGCAATGAAATTGCTTGCTGTGATTGATGGCTATGTTAGCAGTAATCAGAATTTTTTTCCATTGTCAATAGGTAATTTGAGTTATTAAGGTTGTTCTGTATATCTATAGAAAATAGATTTTAATTTCAGTGACATGGTTTGTTATTTCCATTAGCAGTGCTATACCTCATGAGGGTTTGTAATCTTTACAGTTTATATCACAAGATATAGCTAGGATATTAAGTCGGCGTAATACCTTGGTTTGTGCTTTAATTATAGGGATACCACTATATTTACCTTGACACTTTCCAGGTCCATTGCTTAATCATTTAAATTTAATACTTATATTACCAAATAATAGTTACCGTAATTTACAGCCTTTTCTTTAGTGAGCAGCTAAACCGCTATTTTCCAGATTTATATCTCCTGCCCTGAATTATACTTTCAACTGTGATATGTTTTTTAATTAGAAAGGCTAGTTACTTGCTGCTCTTGAACTTTTCAACCTTTGTATGTGATTTTCTTAGATATACTGCTTTCGAGGATAGCACATTTATACACTTAATTATTTTCTTTTGAAATATCTCATGTGTTGAGCCTGCCTCGAGGGGGCCTTTTTTGGCTGTTTTATGTATTTTAACTTTTAATAATTTTATGGATCCATTATAACATAATATATTTCTACATTTAATATGATTCTTTGGTGGCTGCTGAATGCATTACCAGAATTTGATTCAGTCATAATTGTTGTTATAAAGACGAAGCAGAGGTTAGCATTGGGCACATTGTCAAATGGTATATTCATTGTTCAAACAGCTAAGTTCAGTGTAATTTTTAAATTTTTCAGCCACCATTTTTAAGCACTAATATGCTAATACTATACTATTAATATATATGAACATAATTGCAAAAGAAAAAAACTCTTTTGATATAGTAAAAGAGTCAACAGAATATTAAAACTGCTAAAACTATAATAGTTTATTGACCAAAGATGGAGAAAACACATGAAAAACAGGCTGATATGTTGTTGGAATGAAAATCTCTTGGTTGATTTGAAGGTTTATATGCATTTCGATGCCGAAATAATGTCTTTTTGAAGCAAAAAAACTAGCACACATTGCCAGTTCAGAGTCAAAACATATAATGCTAATGAGGATACAATGAGGCCACCTAAGGAACTAGATGTGTGGTGTGCACTTTGAACCCCCAATTGTTTCACTGAAGTTTATAATATAGAGCCATGAAAATTAAAAAATAATTTTTTTCCACAATAATTATCTTTTCGCCCTCAATTTTTTATTTTCCCAAGGGTATCCAGAGAAATTAGACCCCAAAAATTGTTGTGCAACTTGTTCTGAGAATGCTGAAACCCCATATGTGGGGGAAGGGGACACCACCGTTTGGGCACATGGCAGACCTCGGAAGGGAAGGAGCGCCATTTTGGAATGCAGACTTTGATGGATTGTCTGCGGGCGTCATGTTGCATTTGCAGAGCCCCTGATGTACCTAAACAGTAGAAACCCCCATAAGTGACCCCATATTGGAAACTAGACCCCCCAAGGAACTTATCTAGATGTGTTGTGTGAACTTTGAACCCCCAAGTGTTTCACTAAAGTTTATAGCGCAGTGCCGTGAAAATAAAAATTCTTTTTTCCCACAAAAATAATTTTTTAGCGCCAAGTTTTGTATTTTTCCAAGGGTAACAGGAGATATTGGACACCAGAATTTGTTGTCCAATTTGTCCTGAGTACGATGATACCCCATATGTGGGGGTAAACCACTGTTTGGGCGCACAGCAGAGCTCGGAAGGGAAGGAGCACCATTTGACTTTTCAATGCATTATTGACGTCGGGGCTCGGAAGGGAAGAAGTGGCATTTTGGAATGCAGACTTTGATGGAATGGTCTGCGGGCATCACGTTGCATTTGCAGAGCCCCTGATGTACCTAAACAGTAGAAAACCTCCACAAGTGACCCCATATTGTAAACTAGACCCCCAAGGGAACTTATCTAGATGCGTTATGAGAACTTTGAACCCCCAAATGTTCCACTAAAGTTTATAATGCAGTGCCGTGAAAATAAAAAAATCTGTTTTCTTTCCACAAAAATGATTTTTTAGCGCCAAGTGTTGTATTTTCCCAAGGGTAACAGGAGTAATTGGACCCCAATAGTTGTTATCCAAATTGTCCTGAGTATGCTGATACCCCATATGTGGGAGAAAACTATTGTTTAGGCAGACGTCGGGGCTCGGAAGGGAAGAAGTGGCATTTTGGAATGCAGACTTTGATGGAATGGTCTGCGGGCATCACGTTGCGTTTGCAGGGACCATGATGTACCTAAACAGTAAAAAAAAAAACACAAGTGACCTCATATTGGAAACTAGACTGCGCAAGGAATTTATCTACTTGTGTTGTGAGAACTTTGAACCCCCAGGTGATTCACTAAAGTTTATTATAACGCAGAGCCGTGAAAATAAAAATCATTTTTTTCCCACAAAAATGATTTTTTTAGTCCCCAAATTTTTATTTTCCCAAAGGTAACAGGAGAAATTGGACAGCACAAGTTGTTGTTCAATTTGTCCTGAGTACGCTGATACCCCATATGTGGGGGTAAACCACTGTTTGGGCACACGTCGGGGCTCAGAATGGAAGAAGTGCGTTTTGGAATGCAGACTTTGATTGAATGGTCTGCGGGCGTCACGTTGCGTTTGCAAGCCCCTGATGTGCCTAAACTGTGGAACCCCCAATTCTAACTCCAACCCTAACACCAGTACACCCCTAACCCTAATCCCAAACCTAACCACAAGCCTAACCCCAACACACCCCTAACCCTAATCCCAACCCTAACCAAACCCCTAACCCGAACACACCCCTAACCCTAATTCCAACCCCAACACACCCCTATCCCCAACACACCCCTAACCCTAATCACAACCCTAACCATAAGCCTAACCACACCCCTAACCTTGACACACCCCTAACCCAACCGTAAACGTAATCCAAACCCTAACCCCAACTCTAGCCCCAACTCTAACCCTAACTTTAGCCCCAACCAGAAACCTAACTTTAGCCCCAAGCCTAACCCTAACTTTAGCCCTAGCCCTAACCCTAACCCTAACCCTAATGGGAAAATGGAAATAAATACATTTTTTTTATTTTATTATTTTTCCCTACCTAAGGCGGTGATAAGTGGGGTTTGATTTACTATTTATAGCAGGTTTTTATAGCGGGTTTTTATGTTTGGCAGCTGTCACACACTAAAAAAAGTTTTTTATTGCAAAAAATAGTTTTTGCGTCACCACATTTTGAGAGCTATAAATTTTCCATATTTTGATCCACAGAGTCATGTGAGGTCTTGTTTTTTGCGGGATGAGTTAATGTTTTTATTGGTACCATTTTCGGGCACATGACATTTTTTGAAAGCTTATTATTCTGATTTTTGTTAGGCAGAATGAACAAAATCCAGCAATTCATGAATTTCTTTTGGGGGGCGTTTATACCTTTCAATGTTTGGTAAAATTGATAAAGCGGTTTTATTCTTCGGGTTAGTACGATTACAGCGATACCTCATTTATATCTTTTTTTATGTTTTGGCGCTTTTATACAATAAAAACTATTTTATATAAAAAATAATTATTTTTGCATCGCTTTATTCTGAGGGCTATAACTTTCTTTTTTTCGCTGATGATGCTGTATGGCAGCTTGTTTTTTGGGGGACAAGATGACGTTTTCAGCAGTACCATGTTTATTTATATCCGTCTTTTTGATCGTATGTTATTCCATTTTTTGTTCAGCGGTATGATGATAAAGCATTGTTTTTTGCCACTTTTTTTTTTTTACGGTGTTCACTGAAGGGGTTAACTAGTGGGACATTGTTACATGTCAAGTCGTTACTGATGCGGCGATACTAAATATGTGTACTTGTATTGCTTTTTTTATTTACATAAAGAAATGTATTTATTGGAACAATATTCATTTTTTTCTTCTTTATTTAGGAATAAAAAAAAATATTTTTACACAGTGTATTTATTTATTGTTTTACTTTATAACATTATCCCAGTGTGGGACATCACTATGTAGTGTCAGATCGCTGATCTGACACTTTGCACAGCACTGTGTCAGATCAGTGATCTGACATGCAGTGCTGGAGGCTTGCCAGTGCCTGCACTCAGCGGGCACTGACAAGCCGCCTCCCTGCAGGACCCGGAAGGACCCCCGTGGCCATCTTTGATCTGGGGCCTGCAGGGAGGAGAGCAGAGGAGACCCTCGGAACAACGTGATCACATTGCGTTGTTCTGAGGGTCTCAGGGAAGCACGCAGGGAGCCCCCTCCCTGCGCGATGCTTCCCTGTGCCACCAGAACGCTGCGATCATGTCTGATCGCAGTGTTCCAGGGGTTAATGTGCCGGGAGCAGTTCGTGACCGCTCCTGGAACATAGTGCCGGATGTCAGCTGTGATAATCAGCTGACACCCGGCTGTGATTGGCCGCGCTCTCCCCATGAGCATGACTCATCACCTATGAAGTACTATTCCGTCCATGGGAATTAAGTCCCAGGCCACATGGACGGGATAGTATGTCCAATGGTAGAAAGGGGTTATAAAGAAAAGATCATTTTCATGAAATCAATATCTTAATGCTAATGAAATTTTTTGTTATGCATAAAAGTCCCAACACCACCTGTGCAAATTGTGATTTTCATCTTTGTTGTTTAGAAGTGCACTGCTAGCCAGCCTCTCAACTTATTGCTGGCTATTTGCAGTAGCCGCCCTACTCGTTTTTAGTTTGTACACTCAGAGAAGCTACGATTATGTCTGTTGCAGGAGTTTCATGATTCCGTCTTGAATGGTCATCCTTAGCTCACAGCTGTACAGCCATTGCTAGACTTTTTTGGTGTCCATCCATGCTTACTGATATTAAAGATTAGGTATAGGCTTGTGAAATGTGCACACAAGCTAAAGACTGTCATAACAGGCCAGCTAGGGAATTGGCTCCATTTGTACATGGATTTCTTCACAGATTTGGCTTTGTCTGGGAGGAATATTGTTATTTGGGTGGTAATTGTCCGGTTCAGCTAACGGGCTCATTTTGTTCTGAGATTACTGAATGCTGAAACACTTTCCAGTTTGTTTATCAATCATGTGGTGAGATTGCATGGAATTTCTCTGAACATTGTATCTGATAGGGTGCACAATTTGTCTCCATATTCTGGTGAACGTTTTGTAAGAAATTGTGGATTGATTTGTAATTTTCCTCTGCTTTCCACCCTGAAACCATCGCTTGGCCATCTGACCCCTGACCTCTTGACTACCCTGCCTCATGGCTTGTCAGTGAGTAGTGACAAGCGTCACACTTGTATGCTGCTGTGTGAGCAAAGCATGCATTTTTAAAAATTACAGTGCTTTTAAGAGCATTCTACCACGAATGAGAATTAAAACTTAGATTAGAGATGAACTGATATCCAAATTTGACAGCTTCACCAAATTTCCCCCAAAAATTTGATTTGTGATCAATAATTTCACAGCAAATCCCAATTCTTCAAAGCCTTTAATTGCCTGGAAAATACCTGTATAACCTTCTGATGTATTCTAGGACCTTTGAAATGCTTTTAGTCTAACACAAACATTCAATTAACTTGGATATTAGTATTTGGTTAGGCAAAATATACACTGTGTGCAGAATTCTTAGGCAAGTTGTATTTTAGCGGATTATTTTTATTACTGATCAACAACTATGTTCTCAATCAACCAAAAGACTCATAAATATCAAAGCTTAATATTTTTGGAAGTTGGAGTGTTTTTTTTTTTTTTTTTTAGATTTGGCTATCTTAGGAAGATATCTGTTTGTGCAGGTAACTATTACTGTGCAGAATTATTAGGCAACTTAATAAAAACCAAATATATTCCCATCTCACTTGTTTATTTTCACCAGGTAAACCAATATAACTGCACAAAATTTAGAAATAAACATTTCTGACATGCAAAAACAAAACACCCAAAAAATTAGTGACTAATACAGCCATCTTTCTTTATGATGACACTCAACAGCCTTCCATCCATAGAGTCTGTCAGTTGCTGGATCTGCTTACGATCAACATTGCTTGCAGCAGCCACCACAGCCTCCCAGACACTGTTCCAAGAGATATACTGTTTTCCCTCCCTGTATATCTCACATTTTATGAGCGACCACAGGTTCTCTATGGGGTTCAGATCAGGCGAACAAGGGGGCCATTTCATTATTTTTTTCTTCTTTGAAACCTTTACTGGCCAGCCATGCTGTGGAGTAGTAGGAGGCATGTGATGGAGCATTGTCCTGCATGAAAATCATGTTTTTCTTGGACGATACCGACTTCTTCCTTTACTACTGCTTGAAGAAGTTTTCTTCCAGAAACTGGCAGTAGGTCTGGTAGTTGAGCTTCACTCCATCCTCAACCCGAAAAGGTCCCACAAGTTCATCTTTGATGATGCCAGCCCATACCAGTACCCCACCTCCACCTTGCTGGCGTCTAAGTCGGAGTGGAGCTCTCTGCCCTTTACTGATCCAGCCTCTGTCACTCTCATTTCATCAGTCCATCAAACCTTTGAAAAGTCAATCTTAAGATATTTCTTGGCCCAGTCTGTTAGGGCTGGCGGAACGCACCGAGTAAATAGAGAGATGTTTTTTGGTGCATTCGCAGCCTGGGGTCCACCGTGCAGGAGAGAACCTGCTGCTGGCAAATGGCGGCCCTATATGGTGGTAGAAGCGAACTCTGTTACTTCACAGAGTCGCCTATAGAAAGCACTGTGTCCTGTTAAACTCACAGGAGTACACAGCAACTGCTGAGCAGATAGCAGTTTGTGGTTACGCAATCAAAGAGGCAATCCTACAATCTCCTCACTGGAGCAGCCTGTATTCTAGGGGCTTATTTCAGCCGGGTCCCTGAACACATACACACATAAACACACTGGCGCAAAGCACATAACTTAGATTTGATACTAGCGCATGGCCGTGCGGCCATGCAAACCTTTTATAGCTGCAGCAAGTACAGGACCTTCCTAGAAGAACCAATGAGAGGCTGCCAAAGAGCCTGAGCAACTTCAGGACCTTCCTGGAGAACCAATGGGTTTTGCTGCAGGATCTAAGCATGTGACCCTCGATCTCCAATGAGAGATCTTACCCTGGGCATGCTCAGAAGGGGAAAAGCAGGACTTAGTCCCAAAAGTGTCTGGTTGCCGCTGCCCAGCACTGGCTTCAATGGCTGAAGCTGGAAAAGCAGCAGTAACCCTTTGCACAGAGTCAGACTGAGCGAGACGCTGGGACCGACGTCTACGCTGAGCAGGCTCCACTGCGGCAGGAGAAGAATTGGAGACCGCAGTGGAGATGGCCCGAGATTCCCCCTGTGCAGAGACGGAACTCGACCCCTAACACAGTCTTGACGTTTTATCTTATGTTTCTTGTGCAAAGGTCATTTTTCAGCCTTCCTTACCTTGGCCATGTCTGTTGTGAACTCTATTTTTGGGCTCCCTCTAGTGGTCACAAGCGGTACTGTGTAGTGTTGTCTTTCTGCAGGTTGGCAGCATCAGCTGGTTCGTTATCCTTGGTTGGTTTCCTATTTAGCTCACCTGGAGACTCAGTTCCTTGCCTGCTATCAATGTATTCAGTGCTCTTCAGATTCCTTGTGACTACCTTGCTCCCAGTCTCTCCAAGACAAGCTAAGTTTTTGTTTGTTCATTTTTTGATTATCAGCATTCAATATGTTTCTTGTCCAGCTTGCTAAAATGTGATTTCCTCGCTTGCTGGTTGCTCTAGGGGACTGAGTTTCTCCCCCCACACCGTTAGTTGGTGTGGGGGTTCTTGAAATCTCAGAGTGGATATTTTGTAAGGGTTTTTTACTGACCGCATAGATTCCCTTTTCTATTTTCTGCTATGTAGTATTAGTGGGCCTCATTTGCTGAATCTGCTTTCACCCCTGTGTATGTGCCTTCCTCTTACCTCACCGTTATTATTTGTTGGGGGCTTCTATATCTTTGGGGATTATTTCTCTGGAGGCAAGAGAGGTCTTTCTTTCTCTCTAGGGGTAGTTAGTTCCTCAAGCTGGCTCGAGACGTCTAGGATTTTTAGGCACGTTCACCGGCTACTTCTAGTGTGTTTGCATAGGTTCAGATTTGCGGTCAGTCCAGTTTGCCACCTCCCTAGAGCTTGTCCTATGTTTGTTACTTAGCTGGAGTAATTTGTGATCCTCAACCACTAAGGATCATAACACATGTCCCTGAGTATCGCACACCTTGTGCTTTTTGTTACTCCAGTAACATAGCAGCTCTGAAATATGGCAAAACTGGTGGCAAATGGCATCTTGGCAGCTTCACGCTTGATTGTCCTCAATTCATGGACAGTTATTTTGCACCTTTTTTGCCCAACATGCTTCTTGCGACCCTGTTGGGTATTTGCCATGAAACGCTTGATTGTTCGGTGATCATGCTTCAAAAGTTAGGCAATTTCAAGACTGCTGCATCCCTCTGCAAGACATCTCACAATTTTGGACTTTTCAGATCCCATCAAATCTCTCTTCTGACTCATTTTGCCAAAGGATAGGAAGTTGCCTAATAATTAAGCACACCTTATATAGAGCTTTGATGTCATTAGACAACACCACTCCTCGTTACAGAGATGCACATCACCTGAATTACTTAATTGGTAGTTGGCTCTCAAGCCTGTACAGCTTGGAGTATGACAACATGTATAAAGAGTATCATGTGATCAAAATACAACTTGCCTAATAATTTTTCACACAGTGTATGTTAACTAGTGATAACCTCAGTTTATTTAACAACACAATGTACTAGCAGAATTTTAGGCAGCAAATAGTAAAAATAGTAAAAAAAAATCATTTATTTTCAAGACTGAAGGCTGCCTTGCTGTTGGCATGCAAAAAAAAATAGTTTGAGAGGTGGACAAATCCATTTAAATGCCTGGACTGTGGATATTTTTCTTGTATCTTTCAAATAAAGGATTGCTTGCTCATCTCACAAGCCAGAAAGCACACTTTTTATGACAGTCAAGCCTTTGTTTCATGAACTTTCTTCACAAGCAAAATTAGGACATCGGTGATAAAGTGCCCTACTGTTTTGCAGTGTGTGAAGAATAAAAAAAGCTGCTATATGGCACAGTTACTGCAGTTAATCATAGACTAATTAATCCACAGTTACAGTGGCTATAGAGACACAACACTGCTCTGTCACTTGAATATTTGGATTATTATTCCTAGACTGACACTACCACTCCCACTTTCAATGTGCTTTAGTACTGGAGTGGTAAACTACAATCAATTTTAGGCCTTGTCTATCTCTATTTATAATGAGTGTGCATTCCGCCCTCCTATCCCTCGGCTGAACAAATCCTAAAATAACACTGTTTTGCCCAGATCTTTTATATTGGCTGTGATAGCCCCTCTGATTGGTTGTGCAAGACTATTTGATATTATAGCTGCAAGCTATTAGGCTGCCGTCACACTAGCAGTATTTGGTCAGTATTTTACATCAGTATTTGCAAGCCAAACCCAGGAGTGGGTGATAAATGCAGAAGTGGTGCATATGTTTCTATTATACTTTTCCTCTAATTGTTCAACTCCTGATTTTGGCTTCCAAATACTGATGTAAAATACTGACCAAATACTGCTAGTGTGACACCAGCCTTATAGTGGAGAAAGTATGGCTGCGCTTGAAGTCATGCTCCCATTTTCTAGCTGCTGCAATATTCAGCACTGTGTATAATGGGGCTGGATATACAGTGGGGGAAATATGTATTTGTGTCACTCACCATTCGAACCTAGAAGCTCCTGTGCACCAGCCGGCAACTCTTCCTTTTGAGCTATTCAGCTCGCTGGACAGTTCTATGCTAAACCCAAATACTTGTACCTATGTTGTTGCTGATGTCTCCACCCTGAGTTTTCTGTGGGTTACCACCATGCATTCCTGATTGGCTCATCCTGATTGCACACCCTATTTAAACCTGGCCTTTTTCTCATTTCCTTGCGTGATTGTTGAGCTACCTGCCTTTAGTCAAGCTTCCTTCCACCTTCTAGTCTCTCAAAAAACACTGGTAAATGACCTCTGGCTTTCCTGACTAAGATTCCTCCTTATTCCTTCAAACAACACTGCCGCTCCTGGTAAATGACCTCTGGCTTCCTTGACTTGTTCAATTCCTGCTTATTCCTCCAAACTACATTGATTTTCCAGTGTACCGACTCCTTGGCTGTCCCAGACTATGCTACCTGCCAAGACAAGAACAGCCTATAATTTTAAGGGTAAGTTAAATTTAACAATGAGAGATAGAATATCAAAAATAAAATCAATCCAGAAAATCAAATTGTATAAATTGCATAAATGTATTTGCATTTTGCAGTGAGAAAAGGTTATTTGATCCCTCTGGCAAACAATACTTAATGCTTGGTGGCAAAACCCTTGCTAGCAAGCACTGCAGTCTGACTTTTGTTTTAGTTGATGATGAGGTTTGCACACGTCAGGAGGAATTTTGTACCACTCATCTTTGCAGATCCTCTAAATAATTAAGATTTTGAGGCTGTCACTTGGCAACTTGAATCTTCAACTCCCTCCATAAGTTTTCTATAGGATTAAGGTCTGAAGACTGGCTAGTCCACTCCATGACCTTAATGTGCTTCTTTTTAAGCCACTCCTTTGTTGCCTCGGCTGTATGTTTTTAGGTCATTGTCTTGCTGGAAGACCTAGCCATGACCCATTTTTAACCCCTTTACCCCCAAGGGTGGTTTGCACGTTAATGACCGGGCCAATTTTTACAATTCTGACCACTGTCCTTTTATGAGGTTATAACTCTGGAACGCTTCAACGGATCCTGATGATTCTGACACTGTTTTCTTGTGACATATTGTACTTCATGATAGTGGTAAAATTTCTTTGATATTACCTGCATTTAATTGTGAAAAAAATGGAAATTTGGTGAAAATTTTGAAAATGTCGCAATTTTCCAACTTTGAATTTTTACGCCCTTAAATTACAGAGATATGTCACACAAAACACTTAATAAGTAACATTTCCCACGTGTCTACTTTACACCAGCACAATTTTGGAACTAAAAATTTTTTGGTTAGGGTGTTATAAGGTTTAAAATTTGACCAGCAATTTCTCATTTTTGCAAAACAATTTTTTTTTAGGGACTACATCACATTTGAAGTCACTTTGAGGGGTGTATATGATAGAAAATACCCAAGTGTGACACCAGTCTAAAAACTGCACCCCTCATGGTGCTCAAAACCACATTCAAGAAGATTATTAAACCTTCAGGGGTTTCACAGGAATTTTTGGAATGTTTAAAAAAAAATGAACATTTAATTTTTTTTCACAAAAACTTTACTTCAGCTCCAATTTGTTTTATTTTACCAAGGGTAACAGGGGAAATTGGACCCCAAAAGGTGTTGTGCAATTTGTCCTGAGTACACTGATACCCCATATATTGGGGTAAACCATTGTTTGGGTGCACAGCAGAGCTCGGAAGGGAAGGAGCGCCATTTGACTTTTCAATGCATAATTGACTGGAATTTAGATAGGACGCCATGTTGGGTTTGGAGAGCCCCTGATGTGCCTAAACATTGAACCCCCCACAAGTGACACCATTTTGGAAAGTAGACCCCCTAAGGAACTTATCTAGATGTATGGTAAGCACTTTGACCCACCAAGTGCTTCACAGAAAATTATTACACAGAGCCATGAAAATAAAAATTCTTTTTTTTCCGCAAAAATTATATTTTAGCCCCCAGTTTTGTATTTTCCCAAGGGTAGCAGGAGAAATTGGACCCCAAAAGTTGTTGTCCAATTTGTCCCGAGTACGCCGATACCCCATATGTGGGGGGAACCACTGTTTGGGCGCATGGCAGAGCTCAGAAGGGAAGGAGTGCCGTTTGGAATGCAGACTTAGATGGATTGGTCTGCAGGCATCACGTTGCATTTGCAGAGCCCCTGATGTACTTAAACAGTAGAAGCCCCCACAAGTGACCCCATATTGGAAACTAGACCCCCCAACTAACTTATCTAGATGTGGTGTGAGAACTTTGAACCCCAAGTGTTTCACTACAGTTAATAATGCAGAGCCATGAAAATAAAACATCTTTTTTTTCCACAAAAAAGCCCCCAGTTTTGTATTTTCCCAAGGGTAACAGGAGAAATTGGACACCAAACGTTGTTGTCCAATATGTCCTTAGTACACTGATACCCCATATGTTGGGGTAAACCCCTGTTTGAGCGCATGGGAGAGCTCGGAAGGGAAGGAGCACTGTTTTACTTTTTCAACGCAGAATTGGCTGGAATTGAGATCGGACACCATGTTGCGTTTGGAGAGCCTCTGATGTTCCTAAGCAGTGGAAACCCCCCAATTCTAACTGAAACCCAAATCCAAACACACCCCTAACCCTAATCCCAGTGGTAATCCTAACCACACCCCTAACCCTGACACACCTCTTACCTAATCCCAACCCTAATCTCAACAGTAAATGTAATCCAAACCCTAACCCTAACTTTAGCCCCAACCCTAACCTTAACTTTAGCCCCAACCCTAACTGTAGCCCTAACCCTAACCCTAGCCCCAACCCTATCCCTAGCCCCAACCCTAACCCTAGCCCCAACCCCAACCCCAACCCTAGCCCTAGCCCTAGACCTAACCCTAGCCCTAACCCTAATGGGAAAATGGAAATACAATGCCTACAAGTAGTATTCAACCCCCTGCAGATTTAGCAGGTTTAATAGGATGCAAATAAGTTATAGCCTTCAAACTTCAAACAAGAGCAGGATTTATTAACAGATGCATAAATCTTACAAACCAAAAAGTTTTGTTGCTCAGTTAAATTTTTATAAATTTTAAACATAAAAGTGTGGGTCAATTATTATTCAACCCCTAGGTTTAATATTTTGTGGAATAACCTTTGTTTGCAATTACAGCTAATAATCGTCTTTTATAAGACCTGATCAGGCCGGCACAGGTCTCTGGAGTTATCTTGGCCCACTCCTCCATGCAGATCTTCTCCAAGTTATCTAGGTTCTTTGGGTGTCTCATGTGGACTTTAATCTTGAGCTCCTTCCACAAGTTTTCAATTGGGTTAAGGTCAGGAGACTGACTAGGCCACTGCAACACCTTAATTTTTTGCCTCTTGAACCAGGCCTTGGTTTTCTTGGCTGTGTGCTTTGGGTCGTTGTCTTGTTGGAAGATGAAATGACGACCCATCTTAAGATCCTTGATGGAGGAGCGGAGGTTCTTGGCCAAAATCTCCAGGTAGGCCGTGCTATCCATCTTCCCATGGATGCGGACCAGATGGCCAGGCCCCTTGGCTGAGAAACAGCCCCACAGCATGATGCTGCCACCACCATGCTTGACTGTAGGGATGGTATTCTTGGGGTCGTATGCAGTGCCATCCAGTCTCCAAACGTCATGTGTGTGGTTGGCACCAAAGATCTCGATCTTGGTCTCATCAGACCAGAGAACCTTGAACCAGTCAGTCTCAGAGTCCTCCAAGTGATCATGAGCAAACTGTAGACGAGCCTTGACATGACGCTTTGAAAGTAAAGGTACCTTACGGGCTCGTCTGGAACGGAGACCATTGCGGTGGAGTACGTTACTTATGGTATTGACTGAAACCAATGTCCCCACTGCCATGAGATCTTCCCGGAGCTCCTTCCTTGTTGTCCTTGGGTTAGCCTTGACTCTTCGGACAAGCCTGGCCTCGGCACGGGAGGAAACTTACAAAGGCTGTCCAGGCCGTGGAAGGCTAACAGTAGTTCCATAAGCCTTCCACTTCCGGATGATGCTCCGAACAGTGGAGACAGGTAGGCCCAACTCCTTGGAAAGGGTTTTGTACCCCTTGCCAGCCTTGTGACCCTCCACGATCTTGTCTCTGATGGCCTTGGAATGCTCCTTTGTCTTTCCCATGTTGACCATGTATGAGTGCTGGTCACAAGTTTGGGGAGGGTCTTAAATAGTCAGAAAAGGCTGGAAAAAGAGATAATTAATCCAAACATGTGAAGCTCATTGTTCTTTGTGCCTGAACTACTTCTTAATACTTTAGGGGAACCAAACAGAATTCTGGTGGGTTGAGGGGTTGAATAATAAATGACCCTCTGAAAAGACTTTTCACAATTTAAAAAAAAAATAAACAAAGAAATAACATTCTTTTTTGCTGCAGTGCATTTCACACTTCCAGGCTGATCTACAGTCCAAATGTCACAATGCCAAGTTAATTCCAAATGTGTAAACCTGCTAAATCTGCAGGGGGTTGAATACTACTTGTAGGCACTGTAAATACATTTTTTTAATTTTATTATTTTTTCCTAACTAAGGGGATGATAAAGGGGGTTTGATTACTAATTGATTATGGTCGCGGCGATACTAAATATGTGTACTTTTATTTATTTATTTTTTATTTAGATAAAGAAATTTATTTATTGTAACAATATTTTTTTTCTTTATTTAGGATTTTATTTTATTATTTTGTAAATGTAAATTATGTAAATATTTTTTTTTTACATTGCCCCAGGGGGGAACATCACACTATAGTGTCAGATCACTGATCTGACACTTTGCACTGCACTGTGTCAGATCAGCGATCTGACATGCAGCGCTCCTGGCTTACCAGTGCCTGCTCTGAGCAGGCGCTTGTAAGCCACCTACCTGCAGGACCCGGAAGCAGCCCCGCAGCCATTTTGGATCCGAGGCCTGCAGGGAGAAGGAGGTAGGAGACCCTCGGAGCAATGCGATCACATCGCATTGCTCTGAGGGTCTCAGGGAAGGACGCAGGGAGCCCCCTCCCTGCGCTATGCTTCCTTATTCCACTGGAATGCTGCGATCATGTTTGATCGCAGTGTTCCGGGGCTTAATGTGCCAGGGGCGGTGTCCGTGACAGCTCCTGGCACATATTGCCAGATGTCAGCTGTGATAGTCAGCTGACACCCGGCCGCGATCGTCCACGCTCCCCCTGTGAATGGGGCCGATCACATATGACGTACTATCCCGACGGTGGTCATACTGGCCCACCCCACCTCGACGGGATAGTACGTCTAATGTCAGAAAGGGGTTAATGTTCTGGCAGAGGGAAGGAGGTTGTCACTCAGGATTTTACGTCACATGGCCCCATCCATTCTCCTATTGATGCAGTGAAGTAGTCCTGTGCCCTTAGCAGAGAAGCACCCCCAAAGCATAATGTTTCCATCTCCATGCTTGACAGTGGGGACAGTGTTCTTTGGTCATAGGCAGCATTTCTCTTCCTCCAAATACCGCAAGTTGAGTTAATGCCAAAGACCTCAATTTTTGTCTCATCTGACCACAGCACCTTTTCCCAATCATGCACAGAATCATCCAGGTGTTCAGTGGCAAACTTCAAATAGGCCTGCACATGTGCCTTCTTGAGCAGGGGGACCTTGCAAGCACTGCAGGATTTTTAACCTTTACAATGTAATGTGTTACCAATGGTTCTCTTGGTGACTGTGGTCACAGCTGCCATGAGATCATTAACCAGTTCCCCCGTGTAGATTTAGGCTGATTTCTCACCTTCCTCATGATCAAGGATACCCCACGCGGTGAGATTTTGCATGGTGCCCCAGATCAATGTCGATTGACAGTCATTTTGTATTTCTTCCATTTTCTTACTATTGTACCAACAATTGTCTCCTTCTCACCCAGCATCTTACTTATGGTTTTGTAGCCCATTCCAGCTTTGTGCAAGTCTATGATCTTGCCCCTGACATCCTTATAAAGCTCTTTTGGTCTTGCCCATGTGGCAGAGGTTAGAGTCTGACTGATTAGTTAAGTCTGTGGACAGGAGTCTTTTATAAAGGTAACTATGTAAGACAGCTGTGTTTAATACAGGCACCAAGTTCATTTGGAGCATCTAACTGGTCTGTAGAAGCCAGAACTCTTAATGGTTCGTGGGGGATCAAATACTTATATATCACTGCAAAATGCAAATAAATTTATTATATAATTTATACAATGTGATTTTCTGGATTTTATTTTTGATATTCTATCTCTCAATGTTAAAATTAACATACCTTTAAAATTATATACTGTTCATATCTTTGTCAGTGGGCAAACTTATAAAATCAGCAAGGGATCAAATACTTTTTTCCTTCACTGTATATATTTTTTATGATCCTTACAAATTAAATCACAAACTGTGGATGGGATTTGGCGGATCACTCATGTGCATCTACATGATATCCTCTCGAAAATACTCATGAATGTAAATCTAATAGTATCCCTCACTCTAGTTTGGCAATAGCATGCATTAACTGCTAGTTATATATTTACAAGTATCTGTACTTATATTTGATGCACATTTTTATTAATAATATGTTATACAATTTAAAATGAGGATTTGCTCTCATGAGTGTGTCATCTTCTCCTGGAAGACATGGAGTTCGATCGTCACGTCGGGTAAGTAATCGCAGGTCTTCTTTAAAGATGATGTGCTTTGTGTCCCATGCTAAATGGATTTAGTTTCTTATTGTGCTAAAGAGGTTAATGACCCTTTGTATGCTGGTCTGAAACATGAGCTCTATTGCAGCTGCTTTTGAATCTCGTCATTACCTACAGTATATAAACTGGTTAAACCTTATTGTCCATGCCGGTGAAAGAATCGTCTTCCTGTGCTTTCTGCTAAATCTAAGTGATTGGAGTAGATTTGTTGTAGAAGTGCTCTGTGGTTTGCTTCTATCTGTGTTTATCAACTGTTCCCTGTTCTCTATTAGTTTATTCCTCTCTGTTCCTATCCTCCTCCCTATTGTTGGTTAGTGCTTTTGTATAGTAGATGTTTTCTGTTATTCAGTTTTATATTGTTTACATTTCACTTCTATCCATGCTTCATGGACTGGGGGAGGGGACTGATCTTGGTTTAACTGGAGTATAGCAAGGTAGGAGACTTAGACATCTCTACCTTCAAGAGTACCCACAGCAGTGGCGTATCTAGGGGGGGGCAGCTGGGGCATGTGCCCTGGGTGCAGCCGGCGGGGAGGCACAGTCGGGCCGCCTAATTCAGTGGTTTGCAATGTCTCCCCCGGTGGCTGCATTCTGCCGTCCCCCGGATTGAGAGTCGGCAGTTCTCTGTGTCGACTGTCAAGCTGACAGATGGCACAGAGAAGCTGCAGCACGCCAGCTCCCAACATGTGCGGACATACCACATGTGCAGCCTGTGCGGCTGCACAGAGGTCCGGCAAAGATGGAGGGGGCTCCTGCAGGGTGGCTTCAGCAGGCAGGGAGAAATCCCTGCAGCTCCGCTGCCTACAAGAGAAAATAGCAGCAGAGCTGCAGCGATCTGTCTTCCTGCCTGGGCTTCCTCTCACACTGGCAGCGCCACTGGATGACGCCATCATTCAGCGGCCGGCTGTGTCAGAGGAAGGCAATGAGATGCTGTGGCACAGTGTGTGGAGAGGTGAGAGGTTGTGTCTGTGTATATATAGAGGTGCTGTGTGTGTGTTGTGTGTGTCTGTATAGAGAGGTGCTGTGTGTGTGTTGTGTGCGTGTGTGTGTATAGGTGAGAGGTGCTGTGTGTGTATAGGTGAGAGGTGCTGTGTGTGTATAGAGGTGAGAGGTGCTGTGTATGTGTTGTGCGTGTGTATATAGGTGAGAGGTGTTGTGTGTGTGTGTGTGTTTGTGCATGCGTAGCCCTGTGGGTGAATGTGCAGAGAGGTAAATGGTTTTGTGTGTGCGTGTCTGTATGGGGAGGAGAGGTGAGAGCAATGATGAGGCTGATGGGGGAGGGCAATAATTGGGATGGAGGGGGAGGAGGAAATGATGGATGTGGTGAAATGGGCAATGATGGAGGTGGCAATGATGGAGGTGTAATGGGCAATGATGGGGGTGGGGAGGAGGAAATGATAGAGGTGGTGGAATGGGCAATGATGGGGGTGGGGGTAGGAAATGATGGAGGTGGTGGAATGGGCAATGATGGGGGTGGGGGAGGCAATATTGGAGGTGGAAATTGGAATGGGCAATGATGGTGGTGGGGAGAATACAATGATGATGGGGGAGGAGGAAATCATGGAGGTGGTGGAAAGGGCAATAATGAGGGGGGAAGAAATGATGGAGGTGGTAGAATGGACAAGGATGGTGGTGGTGGAAAGCACACTGATGATATTGGAGGGGGAGAAAATGATGGAGGTGGTGGAATGGGCAAGTATGGTAATGGCGGCGGAAAGGACAATGATGATGGTGGAGGAAAGGGCAATGGTGGAGGAAGAGAAAATGATGGATGTGGTGGAAAAGGCAAAGGAGGAAATGATGGGAGTGCTGGGGGAGGAGGAAATGATGGAGGTTGTGGAATGGGAAATTATGGGGTGATGGGGAGAAAGCAATGATAATGGTGGTGGAGAAGGCAAAGATGGGGGTTCTGAAGAGGAAAATGATGAGATGTGGTAGAGGAAAATAATGGGCATATATGAGGTAACAGTACAGGAGAATGGGGGGCATGTATGAGGAAACAGTACTGGGGAATAGGGGGCATGTATAAGGAAACAGTACTGGGGAATGGGGGGCATATCTGAGGAAACAGTATGGGGGAATGGGGGGCATATCTGAGGAAGCAGTATGGAGGTTGGTGTCAGACAGTATGAGGAGCGAACGGGGGAATGTATGTGGACACAGTATGAGTAGCAATGTGGAAAATGTATGTGGACAGAGTACAGGGAGTGAGGGTGATGGGATGTGTGCAGACACAGTATGGGGAGTCAGGTGAGCAGGCAGTGAAGAAAGTGAGAGGGGTAAATATATGAGGAGACAGTATGGTGAACAGGGGGATGTGAGAGGAGACAGTATAAGGAGGGAGGGGAATAGTGTGAGGAGACAGTATGGGGAGAGAAAAGTGATTGGGCACAGAATAGAAACTGAGTAGTGGGGGCATAGCATGGAGGGACAGTGTAAGGGCACAGCCAGGAGAGGCCAGTATACCAAGGAGGGGGAGTGTGATGAGAGTACAATATAAATACTGAGCCCTGTAGGGGTCAGTGTGAAGAGCATGTACCATAAGAGAGACAGTGTGGGGGTCATATTTTGTGCAGACAATATAGTGAGGGGCAATTTTTTATTCAGGAGCATTATAATGACATGGCAAAAGAGCAGAGAAGATGGAAGTCTGCAGAGACGAGCTGTGGATGAGAAAACACATCATGGGGTCTGGACAAGATGAAGAAAAGAAGAACGACTCCAGAGACGACGTCATCTATAAGGTACCAGGATGTAAATGTTATTTGTGATACTAACTAACATGTTTTTATTTATGTTAGGAGCATTAAAAGGGGATGTCCAGGTTTGTAATGAGTCTGCAGTCATTCTTTGTGACTGCAGACTTCTGACTTCTCACAGTGCGCACTGCACACTGTCAGGAATCTGTCGTGCTGGCGATTTACATACATGCGGTCACGTGCTGACTAGACATGTGTGGCCTCTCTCAATGAAAATGAACTGAGCGAGGCCGGGCAAATCTAGTCGGAGTGTGATGAAGTATACAAATCACAAGCTTGTGCTGACATGACTGTCCACCAGCAAGGAAGAATCTTAAAAGTGTGCAGTGCATTAGTGAGAATTCAGAAGCTGCGATGTCAGGATTCAGCTCTGCAGGTTCCAGTAGTCGTCACACGGACACTTCACTCATATGCGACTTTCATACTTATGGTCCTGTGACAACGAGCTTCTCTTCTGCTTCTCTCAGTTTTTCACTGAATATTGAGAGCATTAGGGAGAGTGGCTCATCGGTACATGACTAAGTGTGCAAATTGCATATGTGCTTAGTAAAGGGGGGCGCCAAAATGAACTCTTGCCCCGGGTGCCAGAAACCCTAGATACGCCTCTGACCCCCAGGACAGGGATAGTTAGGGTCCCAGTTCCAGGCACAGTTTTAGACCCCCCCGCCTTACCAAAGACCATCACAGCATGACATTTTCTTTGTGCAAACTTGCAATGATAGTTTATTCATACTTTTTTTTGTGAGACCTAGTCAAAATCTAGCAAGTGAAAAATAACTATAATATGATTAAATCGGTAATTGTTTCATTTTAATTGACTATGTAAAATAGAGCCCACAGCTGTTTTTGTTATAGAAATATTCTAGCTACATTAATAATGAATCAAGTCTTTCTTATAACCTCTTGCATCCTGCTACTCTCGCTATATTATACTTGACATTATTAAGTTACTACCATAGAATTATGCTAGATTTTTTAAATAAATGTAAAAAGAAGCTCCATCCTAGCTTTTACATATAAGCAATATTATACTCCTCATAATGCAAAGCTAGAATTCTTTCTAATTGCTGACATACATATGGCAAAATCATAACTAAATATGTAAAATACCAAATGTGTTATTATTCAAAGTCAGAATTGTAGCTCAAGGCTCTTGAACTGAGCTTTACCAAGTTGACTTTCCTGCTTATTCCTTTCATTAATAAATTTTGTTTAGTTAATTAGGTGTAAGTCTGGAAAGGAGAAATATGTTTGTTAATCTGAAAGCCTATACAGAAAAGCTAGTATGTGTGCTAAAGGAAGCAGGTAACATCACACCATCGTAACTACTCCTGTATCCAGTTTGAAAGCTGGTATTTCTTTATATTTGAATTGTCACAAGAGATAAAAAGCAGCACCAAAATTAAAAATATATTTATTTATCATAAAATCTGATTTATATATTTCTGATACCCTTAACTCCTTTTCTCTGTGACTGACACTTAATAACCAGCTAATGACCTACAGACCTTTTGCGCCCCTGCAATCTGAAGTGGAGATAAAGGGAATCTGTAAGCAGGTTTTTGCTATGTAATCTGAAGACAGCATGATGTAGGGGATAAAATACAGATTTCATTGATACCTCTCTTATCAAGCTCCTGCTTTTGTGTACTTGTTTATTTTAGCACCAGGAGCTTATCATTGCCAGATACAGTAGCAAATGCCTGGTAGTCTGACTCTGCCCCCTCCTGTGATATGCACCCCACTGTCTATGGACTTTGCAGATAGAGAGCCTTGTGTGGGCCAGGTTAGGTTTCTTAACTCTGCTGCATTGCTAAATGTAAAAACTCTGATTGTGTCAGTATTGCTGCACACAGTAAACTAAGTGATATATCATTGGATTCAGCATCTCTTTGCCTACATCATGCTGCTCTCAGATGTGGTAGCAATAAACTGCTGACAGATTCCATTTAAGGCTATAACATACAGTTTGTTCCACACTCTACAGTAATGGCAGAAATCAGAGGTACTTCTTTTGTCTGCTGTTTAACTTCTTTATTGCCACAAACAATTCTGATAGTGGCATTCATTCATGTATTATTAATGCACACTTAATTCCAATATTTTGAAATTTAGATATATACATATACATTATAGCCAAAAATTAAGTGCTATATTTAAAATCCTTGTATGTGATTAAAAAACGTAAAATGAATTATAAAAAGTCATGTAAAATGCTGTAAAATACACAAAACACATTTTTATTTAACAATTAATAAATTTTATTAGATATTATATCCTAAACACTTACAATAGAATAATGAAAAAGGTTAAGCACTGTTTATAATGATCAGTATAGTGTATGACTAAGAAAAAAAAACAGCTGAGGAAATATATATTTTAATGTTTGCCAAAACAAACATTTATATAAACTGACATTAACAATTTAGGTGATGCATATACAGTATATAAAAATGATGAAAAGAGAAATAAACCAGATCACCTGTGATACATTAGTTGAACTTCGGGAGCACGGACCCGCTGTGTCCAAACGTGTAAAGTCCAAAAAAAAAAAGGAATGTCCAGCTCCACCGAATCCGTGAAGATAAAATTTCTTTATTCACAAACTTGTAACATAGTGGATACAAACTTCAGCACAAACCATATGGGTGTGAATCTCAATCCAATCCAGACCTCAATCCAATCGAGAATCTGTGGAAAGAGCTAAAAACTGCTGTTCACAAACGATCTCCATCAAACCATCTCCATCACTGAGCTCGAGCTGTTTGCCAAGGAAGAATGGGCAAGCATTTCAGTCTCTTGATGTACAAAACTGATTGAGACATACCCCAAGCAACTTGCAGCTGTAATCGCAGCAAAAGGTGGCGCAACAAAGTATTAAGTTAAAGGGGCCGAATAAAATTGCACGCCCCTCTTTTCAGTTTTTGAATTTCCACAAAAATGTGAAATAACCAATAAATTTCGTTCAACTTCACAAATGTGTTCCACTTGTTGTTGATTCTTCACCAAAAATTTACATTTGGCATCTTTATGTTTGAAGCATGATATGTGGGAAAAGGTTGAAAAGTTCCAAGGGGCCGAATACTTTCGCAAGGCACTATATGGGGTATCAGCGTACTCAGGACAAATTGGACAACAACTTTTGGGGTCCAATTTCTCCAGATACCCTTGGGAAAATACAAAACTGGGGGCTAAAAAATCATTTTTGTGTAAAAACAAAAAAGATTTTTTATTTTCATGGCTCTGCATTATAAACTTTAGTGAAACATTTGGGGGTTCAAAGTTCTCGCAACACATCTAGATAAGTTCCTAGATAAGTTCCTTGGGGGTCTAGTTTCCAATATGGGGTCAATTGTTCGGGTTTTCTACTGTTTAGGTACATTAGGGGCTCTGACGTAACACCCACAGACCATTCCATCAAAGTCTGCATTCCAAAACGCCACTTCTTCCCTTCCGAGCTTTGCCATGCGCTCAAACAGTAGCTTTCTATCCACACATCGGGTATCAGAGTACTCAGGACAAATTGGACAACAACTTTTGGGGTCCAGTTCCTCCAGATACCTTGGGCAAAATACAAAATTGAGGGCTAAAATTTTTTTAATTTTCACGGCTCTACATTACAAACATCTGTGAAGCACTTGGGGGTTCAAAGTGCTCACCACACATCTAGATAAGTTCCTTAGGGGGTCTACTTTCCAAATGGGGTCATTTTGGGAGGCTTTCAACTATTTAGGCACATCAGGAGCTCTCCAAACGAGACATGGCGTTTTGACTTTTAGTCTCGATTTCTTACTGTCCACTACTGCTTTGAACATGAGACTATTATCAGTTTTAGTCAATCATCTTGGGTATCTCATACATAACTTTGATTTGCAACTATTAAGCATATGATTAGTTATGCAGATTATTGTCATGCCACTGCATTATTACTGGTTTGGTCCTGGTGGGGGAAAAATCTTTTTATTCCTTTTATACTACAAAATAAAACCTGTTCTCACATTCCATAATAGCTTGCTCAGTGTGTTACTAGGTTGATTACCAAAGAGCATTGGTTTCAATCGAGGAGCAGCCATGAAAATATTTCCCAAGCAAAGAGAAACAGCATCATCCAGCTCATCGATAGTGGTCTTTCAAGCAAGAAAATTGCCAAACTGCGTCATGTGAGTGCCATGACAGTTGGAAGAATAAGAAACTAAGTCCGCCCATTCATTCAAAAGCCAAGAGCTGGATGTCCAGGCAAAATATTGAAGTCAACAAGGTGGAATCGCAAGGTCTATCAGCTCTGGAGCAACAAACATGGCAGTGGAGGTGCAAATGTACTCTTGTACCGTGAATCTAACAGAGTGGCAACCAAGTAGTCATCACTATCTCTAATCCTAACAATATGGGCATCATGTTGCAGATAGTGTAGAAAGAAGGAGCTCATGTGTGCGGTGCTTCCATGAGGACCAAGTCCACGGTGTGTTGGTGGCATGGTAACACTCAATCTTGCTTCCTATGTCCCCTCCCGCCAACTATGGACAGAGAGGGAATCATTACTCGCTTCATCTCCTGACTGTTGCACACCCATCACCTCTTCCTCATCGTCCTCCTCCATTTATTTCTTGGCTCCTGCACCTTCAGTAACAGTTTGTCTGGTACCATGAGCCTCCCTCAAATGCTGTAACACACCCTCCTATGACACCCACGACAGTCCGGAATTTAGAGATATTGTTATCCCCTCCTCATCCTCCTCTGCTTTCACCTTTTCCTCTGGGATCATCACCGACTTCAAACAGAATTTTCAAAGTGTCCTCCAGCGTGTAGATGACCGGAATAGTGATGCTGATAATGGCATCGTCAGCAGTAACCATCTTAGTAGCCATTTCTAAGCAGTGCTGAAAGGTGAAGACATCCGTCATCTGTGCCCACTCCACAAGCATGATTTGCACCATGCTCGTACTGCATGGCCCAGGCTATGCAAAAGGACATACTGCACCAGGGCTTGAAATTGAAGAAAGAAAAGATTCTGTCGAGCACACCAACACGGTGAGTAAAAATCAAAAAACTTTATTGAGGCATGTCAAACCATGGTTAAAAGCGAAGCATAAAATGACATTTTTCTGGAGCGGTTGCGTGCCCTTAATCATAGGATACTACAATAGCAATACATCTAGAGATATATAGGAGAAACCAACCAAACAACAATGCATGCTTGATTGCCTTAAAAATGCACAAGAACTGAACCATGTCAACATTGTAGAAACAGATGATCACAATAAAAAAACAGACAGTTATTGTATATAGAACAAATCATTATGTACATTCATCCCTTTTGGGTATTTTGTGTCTAATTTAAGAATCCAGAAAGCTTAGCTGTTTCTGTGTGTTGTCTCCACAGTTGGAGCTCACTACCTTTTCAAATCCGAAAAATGCTAGGTGAGAAGTGTCACCTTTATGAATGTTAACAAAATGCTTTGCTGCTCCTGAAAAGGAGCCACTGTTGTTACTAATATTAGATAAGTGCTGTGCTTTTTTAATTTGTGGGTAGTGCATCTGATATATTTTAATTGGCAAGACAGACAGCATATGCAATAAACAACAAATTTTGTATCACAAATAATGACATTTGTAATGTTGTGTGTAATGCCTGAAGCTGACTGAATTGATTTGGTTTCGTCTACTGCAAATGGACACATGTTACATCTACTACCAGCACATTTTTAGAAACCTGTTACTGATAACCAAGATCTGACATTGTCAGGCTGTTTGATTAGACTGGGAGACAAAGAGTTACCCAGAGTGAGACCTCTACGGACCACATATCTGCATCCATTGCCCGTAATTGTATATAAAATATCATCTTGATTGGTGACGGGTAAATATTTCTTTACAATAGATTTGGTTTCATTAAATTGTAGACTGTAAGGGGTTGAGAACTTGACCATAGATTGTGTATTAAACTGGGGCAAAAATAACTTTTGCAGTGATAATAAAGATCTGGATGGATTGTATGTATTACCTGAAAGCTCCATCCTATAGAGTAACTTTATAACTTTATTAGTGACAAGGTTTCCTACCAAACATATATCCAAAAATGGAGTTTGAAGGGATGCTGGCAGTGAATTTTAAAATCAAATTGTTAGAATTTAGATAAATGATGAAATCATCCACATCAGATAGACCACCCTGCCATACAAACAGCAGATTGTCCACATATCTCCCAAACCAGTTTATGGCATTGAAAAAAGGATTCTCATCAGTAAAGATATACCGTTCTTCCCATCATGACATGTATAAAATTGAAAGAGACGGAGAGAATTTTGAGCCCATTGGGGCACCAAGTATCTGCAGAAAAAAATTGTGAATTGAACATGAAAATATGATGGGCTTGTCATGGGTTGCCACTGTCACTGCAACATGTGCAGAGTGGAATTTCACCGTGTCGACACATCTCATATCAAATGGTTAACCAGTAGGCTGAAAGACCTCTGTAGCAATGCAAGTCGATGACCTACGAGGTGCAAATGGTGGAAATGAGCACACAGTAACCGTGTTTTCTGCTGCAGTGCATCCAGGCCGTGACAGTTGCGGAGCAATTGTTGTACAACCAAGTTGTGGACTTGAGCCATGCAAGGCACATGTGTGAGGTTGCCCAGGGTCATTCTTTGCAGTCTCAAAAAAGGACTAGGCTAGGCAACCCTTTCCGCCCCTGTGAACTGCAGACCCATGACCGCTGTTGGCCACTGCTAGAGTTGGGGCTCAGGATGCAGTGCTTGTCATGGTTGCATCACTCAGGGTCTGTGCAGCAAGCTGCAACGTAACCTCCGCTGCTGATCTACTCAACTGCATGCCTCTGGGTTCATATCAAGTGGGATCTACAACCTCATCATCATGCTCTCACACTACTCACTCTTAAAGTCACCCTCCTCCTCTTCCTGCCCTGACAACACAGTACAGTCTGCATGCACCTAAGGTATCGGAGTTTCATCAGGATTACCCCAGGGATTAACATCTGGTAATGGGGTCTGGATTCTGCTTGGACCCAACTTCGTCTGAGCCCAGATCCAAAAGGAAAACATTTTGGGCATCAGTGCAGATACTTTGATATGGAGGGAAACAAGGGTGATTGGGGTGTCACCTATGAGGATTGTATTGTGTGTGATGTTAAGGTGGAGGAAAAGAAGAAGAGGTCACTTGATGTAGCACTTGCCATCCACTGGAGCACATGCTCTTTCTGGTCATCATCCACAGGGCATACCACTGTGTGACTGACAAAGAAAGGGAGTCGAGTAGCCAGTCCAGTAACAGATGATGCCAGTTGAGAGGAGATACCTCTCGAAACGCGTTGGCAGTTGTCCCTTTCATGCACCGTTACCTGTTACCCTGTGACGTCACACTAGCTCCGCCCCACCCAAACACGCTGCATCCTCAGCATTGCTTCTGGCCAGAGTGCGCGAGGTGCTAGTGTTCTTCTGTGCCTAGCTATGGACTCTTTGAAGCATCACTTCGCACGGTAGGTTTCCCTGACAACCGGTAATCTCGGCTCTCTGCGTCTTGCATGCAGCATCACCGGGCTACCGTCTATTACTTTCAACACCTCACGGATCCTGCTAGCACGCAACAATCAGTATTTATTTGCTGGAATAGTGTGCCTGCACCACGATATTAGCCAAAACAATTTTGATTAGGAAGTGTTGTCTCGTGCCTGCACCATAATATTAGCATAAATGATTTTGATTAGGAAATGTGGCCTCCTGACTGCAACACAGTATTAGCACAATTTTAATGAGGAAATGCAGCCTTTTGCCTTCTCAATAATATTAGACCAAATGATTTTGATTAGCAAATGTGGCCTCGTGACTGCACCACGATATTGGCCCAAACCATTTTGATTAGGAAATGTGGCCTCCTGCCTGCAACACAGTATTAGCCCAAATGATTTAGATTAGAAAATGTAAACTCCAGCCTGTACCAGACTAATAGCACAAACTAGTTAGATGCTGGAAGGTCGATTTCACACAGGATCCTGCTAAGTAGCTGATAATATACCACATATCTAACTATCTGGCAACTTGCAGCAGCCTATCAGCGCTGTTACACTGACAAAATGGTGCCACCAAAACAACAAGTCTGCTTTTTGTTTTAAGAGAGACATGTGTTAGTCAGCCAATGACAGAAGCCCTTGTGTCTATACCTTGTGGATAGTTTCTGCACCCTGATTGGCTGCTGGAATCTGCACACATTAAGTGAATTGAAAAAAATAAATCATACAGCACCACTATCCCAGCCAAAGTCCTAACAAAAACATTAGTGGAAACGCGGTCATTTACCGAACTGGAGCTGATTATAAGGGAAAATGCTTGGGAATCTGAACACATATTTGAATGAGCTATATTCATGATGAATTTGAGATTAGCGAGCATCTTCTGAACAAGTTTGTCTAATCTCTACGTATGGCTAACATTATTCCTAGATGCTTTTTTGCCTATTTTATAAAAATGCTCAAAATGTGAGTAGAAATATGTAATATGGTGATGAACATAATAAAGAGGATTTTCCTTTTTGTCCCTTACACAGGAAGCTGAAGTAGAACTTGATAGTGTTTGTCAATATCGAATTCATGTCTCTGATATTGATTTTGTCTATGCAAAAATCCAAAAGATTGATAATAAAAGTTCTTGAGAATGTTAACACAATGTTGGCAGGGATTGCCCTCTGAGTGAGATACAGAGCATATATTCAGAATGCTAGGTGGACAAGACATCAATTTTGCTAACTCCATGCTTCTACATTAACCTGGCAGCTCTGAAGATACGGGCTATCAACTTAACCAAATACTGAAATTTTTCAGGCAGGAATTTGATAAAATATGTGCTGTTGCAGCGCCCCAGGGTCCTGGTCATTGCAGTAATGTCGTTCTCCCACCAGGGGAAGTGATGTTACGTTTGAAGGCAATAAAGGAGATCTCTTTACCAGGTATCACAAATCATGCAACACACTTCACACTCCAGTCCACAAGGGGGAACTATGTTCCTATTTATTAGGGCACTCTTCACAATTAGGTAAAACTGGTGGTCTGGATAGGAAGTTAGTCAGAAGCTGGCTGAGCTTCACTCAGTCATTACCTGTCAGGCAGACAGAGAGGAAGGAGGAACATCGAGCAGTTGCCGACAGGGTGGTCCCTGACAGGGGTGGGATTCTGTCAGAGGCCTAGACAGAAGGCCACGGAGCTGCACCTGCCCGACATGCGGCAGCATCCTAAGAAAGAGACATGAACAGCGAATTGTATTGCAGAGAATGAGAAACGAAGTCATAGCAAAAGGAGAGGAAACCAGAAGGAGTTCTGCCCTGCAAAGGCTGCCTCCTTCTGAGGTGCAGGATCCGGTAGCCAGAACACCAAGGGAGCAACAGTCTCTATGCTTTGCTCCAGAGACCGGCAGGACAGCTAATTCCACGTTACCTGCCCGACCTATACCCAGGAGGCACGGTGGCAACTTGTGGGGGCTGGGGCGTGCTAGAGTCCCTGTAAAAAGCCTCAGGCCATCAGTCATATGGGTTTTTCCTATCCTTACCATCAGGGGGACAGAGAAAGAGACATACTGTAACATCTACAACAGTTGTGAGGACCTTATGAGAAGCTCAGCAGTAAGGTACTACAACACCCAGGCGCTAGAGGAAGGCAACTGATTTCCACCTGGTCAAGGGGACTCTGGATTTGCCTTCAGACTGGCCAGACTCTGCCTGCCCTGTGATCTGGTGCTCTGGATTGTGGATGCTGAAGCCTTCAGTAAAAAGGTAAAGAGACTGCAACCTTGTGTCCTCGTTCTTCACTGCGCCTCACACCATCTACCATCTACACTCTGGAAAGCCCTGGGGACATACTTCACCTGTGGGAATGTATACCATCTAGCTGCCATAATACCAACCCAGCGGACCCTGTCATGGTTCCCAATGGCAAGGGAACGTCAGAGAACATAAATAACAGAACAGCTCTTGGGTGATGGAATCTCGAGCTGACCGTGAGCTAAACCTACCACACAACTAACAGTGGCTGGGTGGCGTACCTACGTTTTATCCCTAGACGCCTAGCGCCAGCCGGAGGACTAACTAACCCTAATAGAGGAAAAGACAGACCTGGCTTACCTCTAGGGAAATTTCCCCAAAAAGGAGACAGAAGCCCCCCACATATATTGACGGTGAGTTCAGAGGAAAAGACATACGCAGTATGAAGGTAGGTTCAGCAAAGCGAGGTCCGCTTACTAGATAGCAAGAAGATACAATAGGGAACTTCACGGTCAGCTGAAAACCCTATTAAAATACCATCCCGAAATTACTTTAAGACTCATGTGTCAACTCATGACACCGGAGTGGCAATTTCGGGCCACAAGAGCTTCCAGCTACAGAAAAATAACATAACTGTGAACTGGAACAAAAATGCAAAACAAACTTAGGACTAAGAGTCCAACTTAGCTGATAGTAGTCTAGAAGCAGGAACATGCAACAGAAAGGCTCTGGTTACATTGTTGGCCGGCACTAGAATAACTGAGCAGCAAGGCTAAATAGGATACACCCATACCCTGATGGAAACAGGTGAACAGAGAAAGTGAAGCACACAAGTCCAGTACCACCAGTGACCACCGGGGGAGCCCAAAAACCAAACTCACAACAGTACCCCCCCCTCAAGGAGGGGGCACCGAACCCTCACAAGAACCACCAGGGCGATCAGGACGAGCCCTATGAAAGGCACGGACCAAATCAGAGGCATGAACATCAGAGGCTGTCACCCAAGAATTATCCTCTTGACCGTAGCCCTTCCACTTGACCAGATACTGAAGTTTCCGTCTGGAAACACGGGAGTCCAAGATCTTCTCCACAACGTACTCCAATTCACCCTCAACCAACACCGGAGCGGGAGGCTCAACGGAAGGCACAACCGGTACCTCATACCTGCGCAATAATGACCGATGGAAGACATTGTGGATAGAAAAAGATGCTGGGAGGTCCAATCGAAAGGACACGGGGTTAAGAATCTCCAAAATCTTATACGGGCCGATGAACCGAGGCTTAAACTTAGGAGAAGAAACCCTCATAGGGACAAAACGAGAAGACAACCACACCAAGTCCCCAACACGAAGACGAGGACCAACACGACGACGGCGGTTAGCAAAATGCCCAGTCTTCTCCTGGGACAACTCCAAATTGTCCACCACCTGTCCCCAAATCCGATGCAACCTATCCACCACAGTATCCACTCCAGGACAATCCGAAGACTCCACCTGACCGGAAGAAAAACGAGGATGAAACCCCGAATTGCAAAAGAAAGGAGAAACCAAAGTGGCAGAACTAGCCCGATTATTGAGGGCAAACTCCACCAACGGCAAAAAGGCAACCCAGTCATCCTGATCCGCAGACACAAAACACCTCAAATAAGTCTCCAAGGTCTGATTAGTTCGCTCAGTCTGGCCATTAGTCTGAGGATGGAACGCAGACGAAAAAGACAAATCAATGCCCATCCTAGCACAGAACGCCCGCCAAAATCTAGACACGAACTGGGTCCCCCTGTCAGAAACGATATTCTCCGGAATACCATGCAAGCGAACCACATTTTGAAAAAACAGAGGAACCAACTCGGATGAGGAAGGCAACTTAGGCAAGGGCACCAAATGAACCATCTTAGAAAAACGGTCACACACCACCCAGATGACAGACATTTTCTGAGAAACAGGGAGATCAGAAATAAAATCCATAGAGATGTGAGTCCAAGGCCTCTTCGGAATAGGCAAAGACAACAACAATACGCTAGCCCGAGAACAACAAGGTTTGGCCCGAGCACAAACATCACAAGACTGCACAAAAACTCGTACATCTCGAGACAGGGAAGGCCACCAGAAGGACCTAGCCACCAAATCCCTGGTACCAAAGATCCCGGGATGACCTGCCAACACAGAAGAATGAACCTCCGAGATTACTCTACTGGTCCAATCATCAGGAACAAACAGTCTACCAGGCGGGCAACGATCAGGTCTATCCGCCTGAAACTCCTGCAAAGCCCGTCGCAGGTCTGGGGAAACAGCAGATAATATCACCCCATCCTTAAGGATACCTGTAGGTTCAGAATCACCAGGGGAATCAGGCTCAAAACTCCTAGAAAGGGCATCCACCTTCACATTTTTAGAACCTGGTAAGTATGAGACCACAAAATTAAACCGAGAGAAAAACAACGACCAGCGCGCCTGTCTAGGATTCAGGCGCCTGGCAGACTCAAGATAAATCAAATTCTTGTGATCGGTCAATACCACCACCTGATGTCTAGCCCCCTCAAGCCAATGACGCCACTCCTCAAAAGCCCACTTCATAGCCAAAAGCTCCCGATTACCAATATCATAATTTCGCTCGGCGGGCGAAAATTTTCGAGAAAAGAACGCACAAGGTCTCATCACGGAGCAGTCGGAACTTTTCTGCGACAAGACCGCCCCAGCTCCGATCTCGGAAGCATCGACCTCAACCTGAAAAGGAAGAGTAACATCAGGCTGACGCAACACAGGGGCGGAAGAAAAGCGGCGCTTAAGCTCCCGAAAGGCCTCCTGTTGTGAATTTGCTTTTTGCTCCCTCTAGTGGTTACTAGTTTTTTGACTCTGGTTTTTCTGTCATTCCTTTTATCCGCACCTGGGTCGTTAGTTAGGGGTGTTGCTATATAAGCTCCCTGGACCTTCAGTTCTATGCCTGGCAACGTAGTTATCAGAGCTAGTCTGCTGTGCTCTTGTCTACTGATCCTGGTTCCAGTTATATCAGCTAAGTCTGCCTTTTGCTTTTTGCTATTTGTTTTGGTTTTGTATTTTTGTCCAGCTTGTTCCAAATCTATATCCTGACCTTTGCTGGAAGCTCTAGGGGGCTGGTGTTCTCCCCACGGACCGTTAGACGGTTCGGGGGTTCTTGAATTTCCAGTGTGGATTTTGATAGGGTTTTTGTTGACCATATAAGTTACCTTTCTTTATTCTGCTATCAGTAAGCGGGCCTCTCTGTGCTAAACCTGGTTCATTTCTGTGTTTGTCATTTCCTCTTACCTCACCGTCATTATTTGTGGGGGGCTTCTATCCAGCTTTGGGGTCCCCTTCTCTGGAGGCAAGAAAGGTCTTTGTTTTCCTCTACTAGGGGTAGCTAGATTCTCCGGCTGGCGCGTGTCATCTAGAATCAACGTAGGAATGATCCCCGGCTACTTCTAGTGTTGGCGTTAGGAGTAGATATATGGTCAACCCAGTTACCACTGCCCTATGAGCTGGATTTTTGTATTCTGCAGACTTCCACGTTCCTCTGAGACCCTCGCCATTGGGGTCATAACAGTTTGCCAGGCCAGTATTAAATGTTTAATGCATTACAGAAGAGGGATTATAAGAAAGAAGATTCTGAGTTTTTTTTTTTCTCCTTCCCCTTTACCTCAGAGTGGCTATGCTTGCTGCAGACATGAATGTCCAGACCTTGATTACAAGTGTGGACCAGCTGGCTACTCGTGTGCAGGGCATACAAGACTATGTTATCAGAAATCCTAGGTCAGAACCTAAAATACCGATTCCTGAACTGTTTTCCGGAGACAGGTTTAAGTTTAGGAATTTCGTGAATAATTGTAAATTGTTTTTGTCCCTGAGACCCTGTTCATCAGGAGATTCTGCTCAGCAAGTAAAAATTGTTATTTCGTTCTTACGGGGCGACCCTCAGGATTGGGCTTTTTCGCTGGCGCCAGGAGATCCGGCATTGGCTGATCTTGATGCGTTTTTTCTGGCGCTCGGTTTACTTTATGAGGAACCCAATCTTGAGATTCAGGCAGAAAAGGCCTTGCTGTCTATGTCTCAGGGGCAGGACGAGGCTGAAGTGTATTGCCAAAAATTTCGGAAATGGTCCGTGCTGACACATTGGAACGAGTGTGCACTGGCCGCTAATTTTAGAAATGGTCTTTCTGAAGCCATTAAGAATGTTATGGTGGGTTTTCCCATTCCCACAGGTCTGAATGATACTATGGCACTGGCTATTCAAATTGACCGGCGGTTGCGGGAGCGCAAAACTGCAAATTCCCTCATGGTGTTGTCTGAACAGACACCTAATTCGGTGCAATGTGATAGAAAAACCGCAAATTCCCTCATGGTGTTGTCTGAACAGACACCTGATTTAATGCAATGTGATAGAATCCTGACTAGAAATGAGCGGAAAATTCATAGACGCCGGAATGGCTTGTGCTACTACTGTGGTGATTCTACACATGTTATCTCAGCATGCTCTAAACGTATAGCTAAGGTTGTTAGTCCTGTCACCGTTGGTAATTTGCAACCTAAATTTATTCTGTCTGTAACTTTGATTTGCTCACTGTCATCTTATCCTGTCATGGCGTTTGTAGATTCAGGTGCTGCCCTGAGTCTCATGGATCTCTCATTTGCTAAGCGCTGTGGATTTACTCTTGAACCATTAGAAAATCCTATTCCTCTTAGGGGTATTGATGCTACACCATTGGCAGCAAATAAACCGCAGTATTGGACTCAGGTTACCATGTGCATGACTCCTGAACACCGCGAGGTGATACGTTTCCTGGTTTTACATAAAATGCATGATTTGGTCGTTTTGGGGCTGCCATGGTTACAGACCCATAATCCAGTCCTGGACTGGAAGGCTATGTCAGTCTCAAGTTGGGGCTGTCGTGGTATTCATGAGGATTCCCTGCCTGTGTCTATTGCTTCTTCTACGCCTTCGGAAGTTCCGGAGTATTTGTCTGATTATCAGGATGTCTTCAGTGAGTCTGAGTCCAGTGCACTGCCTCCTCATAGGGACTGTGACTGTGCTATAGATTTGATCCCAGGCAGTAAATTTCCTAAGGGAAGACTGTTTAATCTGTCGGTACCTGAACATACCGCTATGCGTTCATATATCAAGGAGTCTCTGGAAAAAGGACATATTCGTCCGTCTTCTTCCCCTCTTGGTGCGGGATTCTTTTTTGTGGCAAAAAAGGACGGATCTTTGAGACCTTGTATTGATTATCGGCTTTTAAATAAGATCACTGTCAAATTTCAGTATCCTTTACCGCTGTTGTCTGACTTGTTTGCCCGGATTAAGGGTGCCAAGTGGTTCACCAAGATAGACCTTCGTGGTGCGTACAACCTTGTGCGCATTAAGCAAGGTGATGAATGGAAAACCGCATTCAATACGCCCGAAGGTCATTTTGAGTACTTGGTGATGCCTTTTGGGCTCTCCAATGCGCCTTCAGTTTTTCAGTCCTTTATGCATGACATTTTCCGGAAGTATCTGGATAAATTTTTGATTGTTTATCTGGATGATATTTTGGTTTTTTCTGATAATTGGGATTCGCATGTGGAGCAGGTCAGGTTGGTCTTTAAAATTTTGCGTGAAAATTCTTTGTTTGTCAAGGGCTCAAAGTGTCTCTTTGGTGTACAGAAGGTTCCCTTTTTGGGGTTCATTTTTTCCCCTTCTGCTGTGGAGATGGACCCAGTCAAGGTCCGAGCTATTCTTGATTGGACTCAGCCCTCGTCAGTTAAGAGTCTTCAGAAGTTCTTGGGCTTCGCTAACTTCTACCGTCGTTTTATCGCTAATTTTTCTAGCATTGTGAAACCTTTGACGGATATGACCAAGAAGGGCTCCGATGTAGCTAACTGGGCTCCTGCTGCCGTGGAGGCTTTCCAGGAGTTGAAACGCCGGTTTACTTCGGCGCCTGTTTTGTGCCAGCCTGACGTCTCACTTCCCTTTCAGGTTGAGGTGGATGCTTCGGAGATTGGGGCAGGGGCCGTTTTGTCGCAGAGAGGCCCTGGTTGCTCTGTTATGAAACCTTGTGCCTTTTTCTCTAGGAAGTTTTCGCCTGCCGAGCGAAATTATGATGTGGGCAATCGGGAGTTGTTGGCCATGAAATGGGCATTTGAGGAGTGGCGTCATTGGCTCGAGGGTGCTAAGCATCGTGTGGTGGTCTTGACTGATCACAAAAATCTGATGTATCTCGAGTCTGCTAAACGCCTTAATCCGAGACAGGCCCGCTGGTCATTGTTTTTCTCCCGCTTTGATTTTGTTGTCTCGTATTTACCAGGTTCAAAGAATGTGAAGGCCGATGCTCTTTCTAGGAGCTTTGTGCCTGATGCTCCTGGAGTCGCTGATCCTGTTGGTATTCTTAAAGATGGAGTTATCTTGTCAGCTATTTCTCCGGATCTGCGACGTGTGTTGCAGAGATTTCAGGCTGATAGGCCTGAGTCTTGTCCACCTGACAGACTGTTTGTCCCGGATAAGTGGACCAGCAGAGTCATTTCCGAGGTTCATTCCTCGGTGTTGGCAGGTCACCCGGGAATTTTTGGCACCAGAGATCTGGTGGCCAGGTCCTTTTGGTGGCCTTCCTTGTCAAGGGATGTGCGGTCATTTGTGCAGTCCTGTGGGACTTGTGCTCGAGCTAAGCCTTGCTGTTCTCGTGCCAGCGGTTTGCTCTTGCCCTTGCCTGTCCCGAAGAGACCTTGGACACATATCTCCATGGATTTCATTTCTGATCTTCCGCTATCTCAGGGCATGTCCGTTATCTGGGTGATATGTGATCGCTTCTCCAAGATGGTCCATTTGGTTCCGTTGCCTAAGCTGCCTTCCTCTTCCGATCTGGTTCCTGTGTTTTTCCAGAACGTGGTTCGTTTGCACGGCATCCCTGAGAATATTGTGTCAGACAGAGGATCCCAGTTCGTTTCCAGGTTCTGGCGATCCTTTTGTAGTAGGATGGGCATTGATTTGTCGTTTTCGTCTGCTTTCCATCCTCAGACTAATGGACAGACGGAGCGAACCAATCAGACTTTGGAGGCTTATTTGAGGTGTTTTGTCTCTGCTGATCAGGACGATTGGGTGACATTCTTGCCGTTGGCTGAGTTTGCCCTTAATAATCGGGCTAGTTCCGCCACCTTGGTTTCGCCTTTTTTCTGCAACTCTGGTTTCCATCCTCGCTTTTCTTCGGGTCATGTGGAGCCTTCTGACTGTCCTGGGGTGGATTCTGTGGTGGATAGGTTGCAGCAGATCTGGAATCATGTGGTGGACAACTTGAAGTTGTCACAGGAGAAGGCTCAGCGCTTTGCCAACCGCCGCCGCGGTGTGGGTCCCCGACTACGCGTTGGGGATTTGGTGTGGCTTTCTTCCCGCTTTGTTCCTATGAAGGTCTCCTCTCCCAAATTTAAACCTCGTTTTATTGGGCCTTACAAGATATTGGAAATCCTTAATCCTGTATCTTTTCGTCTGGATCTTCCTGTGTCGTTTGCTATTCACAATGTATTTCATAGGTCCTTGTTGCGGCGGTACATTGTGCCTGTAGTTCCTTCTGCTGAGCCTCCTGCTCCGGTGTTGGTTGAGGGCGAGTTGGAGTACGTGGTGGAGAAGATCTTGGATTCTCGCCTCTCCAGGCGGAGGCTTCAGTACCTGGTCAAGTGGAAGGGCTATGGTCAGGAGGATAATTCCTGGGTGGTCGCCTCTGATGTTCATGCGGCCGATTTAGTTCGTGCCTTTCATGCCGCTCATCCTGATCGCCCTGGTGGTCGTGGTGAGGGTTCGGTGACCCCTCACTAAGGGGGGGGTACTGTTGTGAATTTGCTTTTTGCTCCCTCTAGTGGTTACTAGTTTTTTGACTCTGGTTTTTCTGTCATTCCTTTTATCCGCACCTGGGTCGTTAGTTAGGGGTGTTGCTATATAAGCTCCCTGGACCTTCAGTTCTATGCCTGGCAACGTAGTTATCAGAGCTAGTCTGCTGTGCTCTTGTCTACTGATCCTGGTTCCAGTTATATCAGCTAAGTCTGCCTTTTGCTTTTTGCTATTTGTTTTGGTTTTGTATTTTTGTCCAGCTTGTTCCAAATCTATATCCTGACCTTTGCTGGAAGCTCTAGGGGGCTGGTGTTCTCCCCCCGGACCGTTAGACGGTTCGGGGGTTCTTGAATTTCCAGTGTGGATTTTGATAGGGTTTTTGTTGACCATATAAGTTACCTTTCTTTATTCTGCTATCAGTAAGCGGGCCTCTCTGTGCTAAACCTGGTTCATTTCTGTGTTTGTCATTTCCTCTTACCTCACCGTCATTATTTGTGGGGGGCTTCTATCCAGCTTTGGGGTCCCCTTCTCTGGAGGCAAGAAAGGTCTTTGTTTTCCTCTACTAGGGGTAGCTAGATTCTCCGGCTGGCGCGTGTCATCTAGAATCAACGTAGGAATGATCCCCGGCTACTTCTAGTGTTGGCGTTAGGAGTAGATATATGGTCAACCCAGTTACCACTGCCCTATGAGCTGGATTTTTGTATTCTGCAGACTTCCACGTTCCTCTGAGACCCTCGCCATTGGGGTCATAACAGCCTCCACAGCAGCAGGGGACCAATCAGCAACATCAGCACCCTTTTTGGTCAAATCAGTCAAAGGTTTAGCAACATCAGAAAAACCAGTTATAAATCGACGATAAAAATTAGCAAAACCCAAAAATTTCTGAAGGCTCTTAAGAGAAGAAGGCTGCGTCCACTCACAAATAGCCCGAACCTTGACAGGATCCATCTCAATGGAAGAGGGGGAAAAAATGTACCCCAAAAAAGAAATCTTTTGAACCCCAAAAATACACTTAGAACCCTTCACACACAAGGAATTAGCCCGCAAAACCTGAAAAACCCTCCTGACCTGTTGGACATGAGAATCCCAGTCATCCGAAAAAATCAAAATATCATCCAGATACACGATCATAAATTTATCCAAATATTCACGGAAAATGTCATGCATAAAGGACTGAAAGACTGAAGGGGCATTTGAAAGACCAAAAGGCATTACTAAATACTCAAAATGGCCCTCGGGCGTATTAAATGCGGTTTTCCACTCATCCCCCTGCTTAATTCGCACCAAATTATACGCCCCACGGAGATCAATCTTAGAGAACCACTTAGCCCCTTTTATTCGAGCAAACAAATCAGTCAGCAGTGGCAGAGGATACTGATATTTGACTGTAATTTTATTCAAGAGTCGATAATCAATACATGGCCTCAAAGAGCCATCTTTTTTAGATACAAAGAAAAAAACGGCTCCTAAGGGAGATGAAGAAGGACGAATATGTCCCTTTTCCAGGGACTCCTTAATATATTCTCGCATAGCAGCATGTTCAGGTACAGATAGATTAAATAAACGACCCTTTGGAAATTTACTGCCCGGAATCAGATCTATGGTACAATCGCAATCTCTGTGAGGAGGTAGTGAACCAAGCTTAGGCTCCTCAAAAACATCACGATAATCAGATAAAAATTCCGGAATCTCAGAGGGAATAGATGACGAAATGGAAACCAAAGGTACGTCCCCATGAGCCCCCTGACATCCCCAGCTTAACACAGACATTGCTTTCCAGTCAAGGACTGGGTTATGAGATTGTAACCATGGTAGTCCGAGCACCAAAACGTCATGTAGATTGTACAACACAAGGAAGCGAATCATCTCCTGATGGTCTGGATTCATACGCATAGTCACTTGTGTCCAGTATTGTGGTTTATTACTAGCCAATGGTGTAGAGTCAATACCCTTCAGAGGTATAGGAACTTCCAGAGGCTCTAGATCAAACCCACAGCGCCTGGCAAAGGACCAATCCATTAGACTCAAAGCGGCGCCAGAGTCGACATAGGCATCCGCGGTAATTGACGATAATGAACAAATCAAGGTCACAGACAGAATAAACTTAGACTGTAAAGTGCAAATTGAAATAGACTTATCAACCTTTTTTGTACGTTTAGAGCATGCTGATATAACATGAGTTGAATCACCACAATAGAAGCACAACCCATTTTTTCGCCTAAAATTCTGCCGTTCGCTTCTGGACAGAATTCTATCACATTGCATATTTTCTGGAGCCTTCTCAGAAGACACCGCCAAATGGTGCACAGGTTTGCGCTCCCGCAAACGCCGATCAATCTGAATAGCCATTGTCATGGACTCATTCAGACCTGTAGGTGCAGGGAACCCCACCATAACATCTTTAATGGCATCAGAGAGACCCTCTCTGAAATTCGCCGCCAGGGCGCACTCATTCCACTGAGTAAGCACAGACCATTTACGAAATTTTTGGCAGTATATTTCAGCTTCATCTTGCCCTTGAGATAGGGCCATCAAGGCTTTTTCAGCCTGAATCTTTAAGTTAGGTTCCTCATAAAGCAACCCCAAAGCCAGAAAAAACGCATCCACATTGAGCAACGCAGGATCCCCGGGTGCCAATGCAAATGCCCAGTCTTGAGGGTCACCCCGCAGCAAGGAAATTACTATCCTAACCTGCTGTGCGGGATCTCCAGCGGAGCGAGATCTCAGGGAAAGAAATAATTTACAATTATCTTTGAAATTCAGGAAACGAGATCTATCCCCGGAGAAAAATTCTGGTATAGGAATTCTAGGTTCAGATATAGGAGCATGAATAACAAAATCCTGTAAATTTTGAACCTTCGTAGCAAGATTATTCAAACCTGTAGCCAAACTCTGAGGATCCATTTTAATCAGGTGAGATCAGAGCCATTCAAGGATTAGAAGGAGAGAGAGAGACAAGGCTGCAATTAGAGCAGAAATGCAACTAAGGCAACTATAGAGCAAGCTCAGAGGGAAAAAAAAAAAAAAAAAAAATCTGCAGACTTCTTTTTCTCTCCTTTCTTCTGCCAACGATTTTAACACCTGGCCGGCCATACTGTCATGGTTCCCAATGGCAAGGGAACGTCAGAGAACATAAATAACAGAACAGCTCTTGGGTGATGGAATCTCGAGCTGACCGTGAGCTAAACCTACCACACAACTAACAGTGGCCGGGTGGCGTACCTACGTTTTATCCCTAGACGCCTAGCGCCAGCCGGAGGACTAACTAACCCTAATAGAGGAAAAGACAGACCTGGCTTACCTCTAGGGAAATTTCCCCAAAAAGGAGACAGAAGCCCCCCACATATATTGACGGTGAGTTCAGAGGAAAAGACATACGCAGTATGAAGGTAGGTTCAGCAAAGCGAGGTCCGCTTACTAGATAGCAAGAAGATACAATAGGGAACTTAACGGTCAGCTGAAAACCCTATTAAAATACCATCCCGAAATTACTTTAAGACTCATGTGTCAACTCATGACACCGGAGTGGCAATTTCGGCCCACAAGAGCTTCCAGCTACAGAAAAATAACATAACTGTGAACTGGAACAAAAATGCAAAACAAACTTAGGACTAAGAGTCCAACTTAGCTGATAGTAGTCTAGAAGCAGGAACATGCAACAGAAAGGCTCTGGTTACATTGTTGGCCGGCACTAGAATAACTGAGCAGCAAGGCTAAATAGGATACACCCATACCCTGATGGAAACAGGTGAACAGAGAAAGTGAAGCACACAAGTCCAGTACCACCAGTGACCACCGGGGGAGCCCAAAAACCAAACTCACAACAGGACCCCAAAGCAGCGTCGTTCACCCTGACCGAATACCACAGGTAGCATCACGAACATTATCCCTTTGAAGACCTTTCCCTTACTTTACAACTGACGTCCCTAGGGCCACGGACCGGGTCAGCCACCGTGACATCCTCCTTGAGAACCAAAGGGCCCGGTACCAAGTACTCCACTGCCCTATGGGGGCGCTCCAAATCTTTTGGCGTCACAAACAGGATCTACTTAAGCCTGAAATCAGGTCATGTGCACCTAAGAACTGTGCCAGAAATGTATTTTAAGTGTGATTTGCTGAAAGACTCTGTATTGCAAAAAGACCGCCAAGATTCCCGCCAAAACTGCCGCCATTATAGCGCCACGAGGAGCGCAGGAGAAGAAGAAGGGCGTGTCGTCGTGGGTGTGAACGACCTGAGAAGCGCGAAAAGTAATGGCCGCCCAGTCCAAATACCTCTGTACCTTGAGGACGTGTCCATCAGCAGCCGAGATCCGCCTCCTAATCCTCAATGGCGGGCGGAGACAAAGAACAAAAAAACGCCCCAGGAGAAAAGAGCAGGAAAAGGACGAGGAAGGAGCCAGCCACGTGGAAGACGCCATGGCCAGTCGCCTGGAAACAGAGCGTGAGATCGGAGCAGAGGACTCCTGTTATGACCCCAATGGCAGAGGGTCTCAAAAGTACATACCAAGTCTGCAAACATAAAAAACCAGCTCATAGGGCAGTGGTAACTGGGCTAACCGTATATCTAATCCTAGCACCACAAATAGCAGCAGCCGGGGAACGTGCCTACGTTGGTTCTAGACGTCTTGCGCCAGCTGGAGAACTAACTAACCCTAGAAGGGAAAAGATAGACCTTTCTTGCCTCCAGAGAAAAGACCCCAAAAGTTGGATACAAGCCCCCCACAAATAATAACGGTGAGGTAAGGAGAAAAGACAAACGTAAGAATGAACTAGATATTTAGCAAAGAGAGGCCCACTGACTAATAGCAGAATATAGTAAGATGACTTATACGGTCAGCAAAAACCCTATCAAAATTTCCACGCTGGATATTCAAGAACCCCCGAACCGTCTAACGGCCTGGGGGGAGAATACCAGCCCCCTAGAGCTTCCAGCAAAATCAGGAATCACATTTAGTACATGCTGGACAGAAAATAAGAGCAATACAGATAACCAAAAAACAAGGAAGCAGGACTTAGCTTAATTTTGCAAGAACCCGGACCAGCAGACAGGAGCAAACAGAAAGGATCTGATTACAAAGATGCCAGGCACTGGACTGAGGATCCAGGAAGTTTATATAGCAACACCCCTGGACTAACGACCCAGGTGGGTGCCAAACTGAGGAAAGACAATCCCAGAGTCATATCACTAGTGACCACAAGAGGGAGCCAAAAAAGTCTAATTCACAACAGTACCCCCCCTTTAAGGAGGGGTCACCGAACCCTCACCAGGACCACCAGGGCGATCAGGATGAGCAGCGTGAAAGGCACGAACTAAATCGGCCGCATGCACATCAGAGGCAACCACCCAGGAATTATCCTCCTGGCCATAGCCCTTCCACTTGAGCAGATACTGAAGCCTCCGTCTGGAGAGACGAGAATCCAAGATCTTCTCCACCACGTACTCCAACTCGCCCTCAACCAACACCGGAGCAGGAGGCTCAACAGAAGGAATCACAGGCACAACGTACCGCCGCAACAAAGACCTATGGAACACGTTGTGAATGGCAAACGACACCGGAAGATCCAAGCGAAAGGACATCGGATTAAGGATTTCCAATATCTTGTAAGGACTGATGAAGCGAGGCCTAAATTTAGGAGAGGAGACCTTCATAGGAACAAATCGAGAAGACAGCCATACCAAATCCCCAACACGTAGTCGGGGACCCACACCGCGGCGACGGTTGGCAAAACGCTGAGCCTTCTCCTGTGACAACTTTAAGTTGTCCACCACATGATTCCAGATCTGCTGCAACCTATCCACCACGGAATCTACCCCAGGACAGTCAGAAGGCTCCACATGTCCCGAGGAAAAACGAGGATGGAAACCAGAGTTGCAAAAAAAAGGCGAAACCAAAGTAGCGGAACTAGCCCGATTATTAAGGGCAAACTCAGCCAACAGCAAGAAGGTCACCCAATCATCCTGATCTGCAGAAACAAAACACCTCAAATAAGCCTCCAGAGTCTGATTAGTTCGCTCTGTTTGTCCATTAGTCTGAGGATCAAAGACAGACGAAAACGACAAATCAATGCCCATCTTAGCACAAAAGGATCGCCAGAACCTGGAAACAAACTGGGATCCTCTGTCAGACACAATATTCTCAGGAATGCCGTGTAAACGAACCACATTCTGAAAGAACAAAGGAACCAGATTGGAAGAGGAAGGCAGCTTAGGCAAAGATACCAAATGGACCATCTTGGAAAAGCGATCACATACCACCCAGATGACAGACATGCCCTGAGACACCAGAAGATCTGAAATGAAATCCATGGAAATGTGTGTCCAAGGCCTCTTCGGGACAGGCAAGGGCAAGAGCAACCCGCTGGCATGAGAACAGCAAGGCTTAGCTCGAGCACAAGTCCCACAGGACTGCACAAATGACCGCACATCCCGTGACAAGGAAGGCCACCAAAAGGACCTAGCCACCAGATCTCTGGTGCCAAAAATTCCCGGATGCACTGCCAACACCGAGGAATGAACCTCGGAAATGACTCTGCTGGTCCACCTATCAGGAACAAACAGTCTGTCAGGTGGACAAGAGTCAGGTCTACCAGCCTGAAATCTCTGCAACACACGTCGCAAATCCGGAGAAATGGCTGACAAGATAACTCCCTCTTTAAGAATACCAACTGGTTCTACGACTCCAGGAGAGTCAGGCACAAAGCTCCTTGAAAGAGCATCAGCCTTCACATTCTTTGAACCTGGTAAATACGAGACCACAAAGTCAAAACAGGAGAAAAACAATGACCAGCGGGCCTGTCTAGGATTCAGGCGTTTAGCAGACTCGAGATACATCAGATTTTTGTGATCAGTCAAGACCACCACACGATGCTTAGCACCCTCGAGCCAATGACGCCACTCCTCAAATGCCCACTTCATGGCCAACAACTCCCGATTGCCAACATCATAATTCCGCTCAGCAGGCGAAAACTTCCTAGAGAAAAAGGCACATGGTCTCATTACAGAGCAACCAGGGCCTCTCTGCGACAAAATGGCCCCTGCCCCAATCTCAGAAGCATCCACTTCAACCTGAAAGGGCAGTGAGACATCAGGCTGGCACAAAACAGGCGCCGAAGTAAACCGGCGCTTCAACTCTTGGAAAGCTTCCACGGCTGCAGGAGCCCAGTTAGCAACATCAGAACCTTTCTTGGTCATATCCGTCAAAGGTTTAACAACGCTAGAAAAATTAGCGATAAAACGACGGTAGAAGTTAGCAAAACCCAAGAACTTCTGAAGACTTTTAACTGACGTGGGCTGAGTCCAATCATGAATAGCTCGGACCTTGACTGGGTCCATCTCCACCGCAGAAGGGGAAAAAATAAAACCCAAAAAGGGAACCTTCTGTACTCCAAAGAGACACTTTGAGCCCTTAACAAACAAAGCATGCTCACGCAAAACCTGAAACACCATCCTGACCTGCTCTACATGCGAGTCCCAATCATCAGAAAAAAACAGAATATCATCCAGATAAACAATCATAAATTTATCCAGATACTTCTGGAAAATATCATGCATAAAGGACTGAAACACTGAAGGAGCATTAGAGAGCCCAAAAGGCATCACCAAGTACTCAAAATGACCTTCGGGCGTATTAAATGCAGTTTTCCATTCATCTCCTTGCTTAATGCGCACAAGGTTGTACGCACCACGAAGATCTATCTTGGTGAACCACTTGGCACCTTTAATCCGTGCAAACAAGTCTGACAACAGAGGCAAAAGATACTGAAATTTAACAGTGATTTTATTCAGAAGCCGATAGTCAATACAAGGTCTCAAAGATCCGTCCTTCTTGGCCACAAAAAAGAATCCCGCACCAAGAGGGGAAGAGGATGGACGGATATGCCCCTTCTCCAGAGACTCCTTGATATACGAACGCATTGCGGTATGCTCAGGTACAGACAGATTAAATAGTCTTCCCTTAGGAAATTTACTACCTGGAATCAAATCTATGGCGCAGTCACAGTCCCTATGAGGAGGCAGAGCACTGGACCTGGACTCGCTGAATACATCCTGATAATCAGACAAATACTCAGGAACTTCCGAAGGAGTAGAGGAAGCAATAGACACCGGCGGGGAATCACCATGAATTCCCTGACAGCCCCAACTTGACACAGACATTGCCTTCCAATCCAAGACTGGATTATGGGTCTGTAACCATGGCAGACCCAAAACGACCAAATCATGCATTTTATGCAGAACAAGAAAACGAATCACCTCCCGATGTTCAGGAGTCATGCACATGGTTACCTGTGTCCAAAACTGCGGTTTATTTTCCGCCAATGGCGTAGCATCAATACCTCTAAGAGGGATAGGATTTACCAAAGGCTCAAGAACAAAACCACAGCGCTTGGCAAATGACAGATCCATAAGACTCAGGGCAGCACCTGAATCCACAAACGCCATAACAGGGTAGGAAGACAATGAGCAAATTAAAGTCACAGACAAAATAAATTTAGGTTGCAAATTACCAATGGCGACAGGGCTAACAACCCTTGTTAGGCGTTTAGAGCATGCTGATATAACATGTGTAGAATCACCACAGTAAAAACACAACCCATTCTGACGTCTATGATTTTTCCGTTCATTTCTAGTCTGAATTCTATTACATTGCATAAAATCAGGTGTTTGTTCAGACAACACCACCAGAGGATTAGCAGTTTTGCGCTCCCGCAAACGCCGGTCAATTTGAATAGCCAGCGCCATGGAATCATTTAGACTTGTAGGAATGGAGAAACCCACCATCACATTCTTAATGGCTTCAGAAAGGCCATTTCTGAAATTTGCGGCCAGAGCACACTCATTCCACTGAGTAAGCACGGACCATTTCCGAAATTTTTGGCAATACACTACAGCTTCACCCTGGTAAAGGGGAGGAACAAAGAAAGGGAAAGAAAAAAAAAAAAAACTCAGAATTTCCTTTCTTATTATCCCACTTCTGCAATGCATTAAACATTCAACTTTGGCCTGGCATACTGTTATGACCCTAATGGCAGAGGGTCTCAAAAGTACATACCAAGTCTGCAAACATAAAAAACCAGCTCATAGGGCAGTGGTAACTGGGCTAACCGTATATCTAATCCTAGCACCACAAATAGCAGCAGCCGGGGAACGTGCCTACGTTGGTTCTAGACGTCTCGCGCCAGCCGGAGAACTAACTAACCCTAGAAGGGAAAAGATAGACCTTTCTTGCCTCCAGAGAAAAGACCCCAAAAGTTGGATACAAGCCCCCCACAAATAATAACGGTGAGGTAAGGAGAAAAGACAAACGTAAGAATGAACTAGATATTTAGCAAAGAGAGGCCCACTGACTAATAGCAGAATATAGTAAGATGACTTATACGGTCAGCAAAAACCCTATCAAAATTTCCACGCTGGATATTCAAGAACCCCCGAACCGTCTAACGGCCCGGGGGGAGAATACCAGCCCCCTAGAGCTTCCAGCAAAATCAGGAATCACATTTAGTACAAGCTGGACAGAAAATAAGAGCAATACAGATAACCAAAAAACAAGGAAGCAGGACTTAGCTTAATTTTGCAAGAACCCGGACCAGCAGACAGGAGCAAACAGAAAGGATCTGATTACAACGATGCCAGGCACTGGACTGAGGATCCAGGAAGTTTATATAGCAACACCCCTGGACTAACGACCCAGGTGGGTGCCAAACTGAGGAAAGACAATCCCAGAGTCATATCACTAGTGACCACAAGAGGGAGCCAAAAAAGTCTAATTCACAACAGACTCCCCCAGCCACCTGGAGAGGCACCGCAACCAGGCATCCACAGTTGGCGCTGACCTCCTGCAGGCCAGAGTGGACGAGCTAATCGACCAGCTCCTGCAGCTGTGGGTGAACACCAAGGCCGCATGCCGGACAACGCCTGCAGAGGACCCACCGGCACCGCCTCCAACATCGCTTCCTGCACCACTCCCAGAGCCGACACCAGCTCCGCTGCAGACGCCGCCGCCAGTGGAACGGACCGGCACCGAAGACACCACAGTGGCAGGTAAGGACGCCGACCCTGCCCCGGTGACAGAGGAACTGCTGATAGGCCCCATAGCAGTGCCACCTCCTCGCGGTACCCACCGCCTCCAGCATCTCGAGCCTTGAGACCAGGCCACGGGAATGGAGCAATTCCTGAATGTCCCAATTACACCCACTGTTAGGGCTAGCGGAACGCACCAAATTATAAGAGAGATGGTATAAGGGGCGTTCGCAGAGATGGAACCTGCTACTGAGTAATGACGGACTATATGGCAGTACAATGTGGATACACACACGGGTTAACTTCACCCTGTGTTAAGTAAGCAAACCCTGTTGCATCACAGAGCCACGGTACCGCACCAAGAGCGCAAGCAAGGAGTCTCAGGACTCTATCCCAAGACACAGGGTTAGAGTACGTTCAGACCACTTGCGCTCGACACCGCAACTGGGGTGTCAAAGTAATAGAAAATATAACTTAAAGCACAAGAGTGCATCCTGTGCCGCTTTGGTGGATGCCACTAACCACCCAGACTTGGGACAGGAAAGCGCTCTATAAGCGCACGGGGCCGCACTGGCAGTTACAGCAATAGACGCTGTATCGTGTGTCTTTATGTTGACAGCTTTGTCGGACGCTAGACAGCAAGCATCCTCCTTTTGCGAACAGTCAAACACAAGGGAGGGGATTTTAAAGAACGACTTGCACTCATCAACACACACACGATTCCAAATGTACACTAGCGCATGGCCGTGCGGCCATGTGAATGCAGTGCCCCAAAGTCCTGGTCGTGGCAGTAATGTCGCTCTGCCACTAAGGGGACTGATGTTATGTCTGATTGCATTAAAGGAGTTCACCTGACCAGGTATCACAGTCACACACTACACTTCACACTCCGGCCACCAGGGGGAGCAAAAGGTTCTATGTATTAGGCCACTCCTCACACTCTGGTAAAACTGGGGGTTGGAGAGGAAGTTAGGAAGAAGCTGACTGGGTTTTGCCAAGGTAACATCTAGTGAGAGGAGAGAGTTACTTGGGAAGATTCAGGGGGTCCTGTTGTGAAATTGGATTCTGGGCTCCCCCTGTGGCCACTTGTGGAATTTAACTTGTGTGCATCATCCCCTCTGTTCACCTGCTCCTATCAGGATGTGGGAGTCGCTATATAACCTTGCTCCTCTGTCAGTTTCATGCCGGTCAACAATGTAATCAGTAGCCTTTCTGTGCATGTTCCTGCTACTAGACAACTCCCAGCTAAGTTGGACTTTTGTCCTTGTGTGTTTTTGCATTTTGTTCCTGTTCACAGCTGCTGTTTCGTTACTGTGTCTGGAAAGCTCTTGTGAGCGGAAATTGCCACTCTGGTGTTATGAGTTAATGCTAGAGTCTTAAAGTAATTTCTGGATGGTGTTTTGATAGGGTTTTCTGCTGACCATGAAAGTGCCCTTTCTGTCTTCATGCTATCTAGTAAGCGGACCTCGATTTTGCTAAACCTATTTTCATACTACGTTTGTCATTTCATCTTAAATCACCGCCAATATATGTGGGGGCCTCTGTCTGCCTTTTGGGAAAATTTCTCTAGAGGTGAGCCAGGACTGTCTTTTCCTCTGCTAGGATTAGGTAGTTCTCCGGCTGGCGCTGGGCATCTAGGGATAAAAAACGTAGGCATGCTACCCGGCCACTTCTAGTTGTGCGGCAGGTTTAGTTCATGGTCAGTATAGTTTCGATCTTCCAAGAGCTAGTTCTCATATATGCTGGGCTATGTTCTCTCGCCATTGAGAATCATGACAGTTTGACCGGCCCAAAAAAGGGTTAAATTTCTGGCTGAGAAAGGAGAGAAAAAAGAAGTCTGCTACAATTTTTTTTTTTTTTTTTTCCCTCTAGTTCTGAGTGTGCTCTTAATTGAATCACTTGCTAGTCTGCCTATACTGCAGCCTTCCTCTCTTCCTCTCCTTCTAATCCTTGAATGGCTCTGTGTTCACCTGTTTCAAATGGATCTTCAGAGTGTAGCTACAGGTTTGAATAATCTCGCCACAAAGGTACAAAATTTGCAAGATTTTGTTGTTCATGCACCTATGTCTGAGCCTAGAATTCCTTTGCCTGAATTCTTCTCGGGGAATAGATCTCACTTTCAAAATTTTAAAAATAATTGCAAATTGTTTTTGTCCCTGAAGTCTCGCTCTGCCGGAGACCCTGCACAGCAGGTCAGGATTGTAATTTCCTTGCTCCGGGGCGACCCTCAAGACTGGGCTTTTGCATTGGCACCAGGGGATCCTGCGTTGCTCAATGTGGATGCGTTTTTTCTGGCCTTGGGGTTGCTTTATGAGGAACCTCATTTAGAGCTTCAGGCGGAAAAGGCCTTGATGTCCTTGTCTCAGGGGCAAGATGAAGCTGAAATATACTGCCAAAAATTCCGCAAATGGTCTGTGCTTACTCAGTGGAATGAGTGCGCCCTGGCGGCGATTTTCAGAGAAGGTCTCTCTGATGCCATTAAGGATGTTATGGTGGGGTTCCCTGTGCCTGCGAGTCTGAATGAGTCCATGACGATGGCTATTCAGATCGATAGGCGTCTGCGGGAGCGCAAACCTGTGCACCATTTGGTGGTGTCTACTGAGAAAACGCCAGAAAATATGCAATGTGATAGAATTCTGTCCAGAAGCGAGCGGCAGAATTTTAGACGAAAAAATGGGTTGTGCTTCTATTGTGGTGATTCAACTCATGTTATATCAGCATGCTTTAAGCGTACTAAGAAGCCTGACAAGTCTGTTTCAATTAGCACTTTACAGTCTAAGTTTATTCTATCTGTGACCCTGATTTGTTCTTTGTCATCTATTACCGCGGACGCCTATGTCGACTCTGGCGCCGCTTTGAGTCTTATGGATTGGTCCTTTGCCAAACGCTGTGGGTATGATTTGGAGCCATTGGAGGCTCCGATACCTCTGAAAGGGATTGACTCCACCCCATTGGCTAGTAATAAACCACAATACTGGACACAAGTGACTATGCGTGTTAATCCGGATCACCAGGAGGTTATTCGCTTTCTGGTGCTGTATAATCTACATGATGTTTTGGTGCTGGGATTGCCATGGCTGCAATCTCATAACCCAGTCCTCGACTGGAGAGCTATGTCTGTGTTAAGCTGGGGATGTAAAGGAACTCATGGGGACATACCTTTGGTTTCCATTTCATCATCTATTCCCTCTGAGATTCCTGAATTCTTGTCTGACTTTCGTGACGTTTTTGAAGAACCCAAGGTTGGTTCACTACCTCCGCACCGGGAGTGCGATTGTGCCATAGACTTGATCCCGGGTAGTAAATACCCTAAGGGTCGTTTATTTAATCTGTCTGTGCCTGAACACGCTGCTATGCGAGAATATATAAAGGAGTCCTTGGAAAAGGGACATATTCGTCCTTCGTCATCTCCCTTAGGAGCCGGTTTTTTCTTTGTGTCTAAGAAAGACGGCTCTTTGAGGCCGTGTATTGATTATCGACTTTTGAATAAAATCACTGTTAAATATCAATATCCGTTACCACTGCTTACTGATTTGTTTGCTCGTATAAAGGGGGCCAAGTGGTTCTCTAAGATTGATCTCCGTGGGGCGTATAATTTGGTGCGAATCAAGCAGGGGGATGAGTGGAAAACCGCATTTAATACGCCCGAGGGCCATTTTGAGTATTTGGTGATGCCTTTTGGTCTTTCAAATGCCCCTTCAGTCTTCCAGTCCTTTATGCATGACATTTTCCGCGATTATTTGGATAAATTTATGATTGTGTATCTGGATGATATTCTGATTTTTTCGGATGACTGGGACTCTCATGTCCAGCAGGTCAGGAGGGTTTTTCAGGTTTTGCGGTCTAATTCCTTGTGTGTGAAGGGTTCTAAGTGTGTTTTTGGGGTTCAGAAGATTTCCTTCTTGGGATACATTTTTTCCCCCTCTTCCATCGAGATGGATCCTGTCAAGGTTCAGGCTATTGGTGATTGGACGCAACCCTCTTCTCTTAAGAGTCTTCAGAAATTTTTGGGCTTTGCTAACTTTTATCGTCGATTTATTGCTGGTTTTTCTGATGTTGTAAAACCATTGACTGATTTGACTAAGAAGGGTGCTGATGTTGCTGATTGGTCCCCTGATGCTGTGGAGGCCTTTCGGGAGCTCAAGCGCCGCTTTTCTTCCGCCCCAGTGTTGCGTCAGCCTGATGTTGCTCTTCCTTTTCAGGTTGAGGTCGACGCTTCTGAAATCGGAGCTGGGGCGGTGTTGTCGCAGAGAAGTTCCGACTGCTCCGTGATAAGACCTTGTGCTTTTTTTTCCCGTAAATTTTCGCCCGCCGAGCGGAATTATGATATTGGGAATCGGGAGCTTTTGGCCATGAAGTGGGCTTTTGAGGAGTGGCGTCACTGGCTTGAGGGGGCCAGACATCAGGTGGTGGTATTGACTGACCACAAAAATTTAATTTACCTTGAGTCTGCCAGGCGCCTGAATCCTAGACAAGCGCGCTGGTCGTTGTTTTTCTCTCGGTTTAATTTTGTGGTGTCTTACCTACCGGGTTCCAAGAATGTTAAGGCGGATGCCCTTTCTAGGAGTTTTGAGCCTGACTCCCCTGGTAATTCTGAGCCCACAGGTATCCTTAAAGATGGAGTGATATTGTCTGCCGTTTCTCCAGACCTGCGGCGGGCCTTGCAGGAGTTTCAGGCGGATAGACCTGATCGTTGCCCACCTGGTAGACTGTTTGTTCCTGATGATTGGACCAGTAGAGTCATCTCTGAGGTTCATTCTTCTGCGTTGGCAGGTCATCCTGGAATCTTTGGTACCAGGGATTTGGTGGCAAGGTCCTTCTGGTGGCCTTCCCTGTCACGAGATGTGCGAGGCTTTGTGCAGTCTTGTGACGTTTGTGCTCGGGCCAAGCCTTGTTGTTCTCGGGCTAGTGGATTGTTGTTACCCTTGCCTATCCCGAAGAGGCCTTGGACGCACATCTCGATGGATTTTATTTCGGATCTGCCTGTTTCTCAGAAGATGTCTGTCATCTGGGTGGTGTGTGACCGTTTCTCTAAGATGGTCCATCTGGTTCCCTTGCCTAAGTTGCCTTCTTCTTCCGAGTTGGTTCCTCTGTTTTTTCAAAATGTTGTTCGTTTGCATGGTATTCCGGAGAATATCGTTTCTGACAGAGGGACCCAATTCGTGTCTAGATTTTGGCGGGCATTCTGTGCTAGGATGGGCATAGATTTGTCTTTTTCGTCTGCTTTCCATCCTCAGACTAATGGCCAGACCGAGCGGACTAATCAGACCTTGGAGACATATTTGAGGTGTTTTGTGTCTGCAGATCAGGATGATTGGGTTGCTTTTTTGCCTTTGGCGGAGTTCGCCCTCAATAATCGGGCCAGCTCTGCCACCTTGGTGTCCCCGTTTTTCTGTAATTCGGGGTTTCATCCTCGATTTTCCTCCGGTCAAGTGGAATCTTCGGATTGTCCTGGAGTGGATGCTGTGGTGGAGAGGTTGCATCAGATTTGGGGGCAGGTGGTGGACAATTTGAAGTTGTCCCAGGAGAAGACTCAGCTTTTTGCCAACCGCCGTCGTCGTGTTGGTCCTCGGCTTTGTGTTGGGGACTTGGTGTGGTTGTCTTCTCGTTTTGTCCCTATGAGGGTTTCTTCTCCTAAGTTTAAGCCTCGGTTCATCGGCCCGTACAAGATATTGGAGATTCTTAACCCTGTGTCCTTCCGTTTGGACCTCCCTGCATCCTTTTCGATTCATAATGTTTTTCATCGGTCATTGTTGCGCAGGTATGAGGTACCAGCTGTGCCTTCCGTTGAGCCTCCTGCTCCGGTGTTGGTTGAGGGTGAGTTGGAGTACGTTGTGGAAAAGATCTTGGACTCTCGTGTTTCCAGACGGAAACTCCAGTATCTGGTCAAATGGAAGGGATACGGTCAGGAGGATAATTCTTGGGTCACTGCCTCTGATGTTCATGCCTCCGATCTTGTCCGTGCCTTTCATAGGGCTCATCCTGATCGCCCTGGTGGTTCTGGTGAGGGTTCGGTGCCCCCTCCTTGAGGGGGGGGTACTGTTGTGAAATTGGATTCTGGGCTCCCCCTGTGGCCACTTGTGGAATTTAACTTGTGTGCATCATCCCCTCTGTTCACCTGCTCCTATCAGGATGTGGGAGTCGCTATATAACCTTGCTCCTCTGTCAGTTTCATGCCGGTCAACAATGTAATCAGTAGCCTTTCTGTGCATGTTCCTGCTACTAGACAACTCCCAGCTAAGTTGGACTTTTGTCCTTGTGTGTTTTTGCATTTTGTTCCTGTTCACAGCTGCTGTTTCGTTACTGTGTCTGGAAAGCTCTTGTGAGCGGAAATTGCCACTCTGGTGTTATGAGTTAATGCTAGAGTCTTAAAGTAATTTCTGGATGGTGTTTTGATAGGGTTTTCTGCTGACCATGAAAGTGCCCTTTCTGTCTTCATGCTATCTAGTAAGCGGACCTCGATTTTGCTAAACCTATTTTCATACTACGTTTGTCATTTCATCTTAAATCACCGCCAATATATGTGGGGGCCTCTGTCTGCCTTTTGGGAAAATTTCTCTAGAGGTGAGCCAGGACTGTCTTTTCCTCTGCTAGGATTAGGTAGTTCTCCGGCTGGCGCTGGGCATCTAGGGATAAAAAAACGTAGGCATGCTACCCGGCCACTTCTAGTTGTGCGGCAGGTTTAGTTCATGGTCAGTATAGTTTCCATCTTCCAAGAGCTAGTTCTCATATATGCTGGGCTATGTTCTCTCGCCATTGAGAATCATGACAGGGTCCCTGTCAGGGGTGGGATCCTGACAGTGCCCTGGCCAGAGACAGATCGTTACAGAGCTGCACCTGCAGTTCATTGCGGCGGCATCCTAAGAAAGGATACGATGCGAAGTATATTATATTGTGGAGAGGTGAGAAATGAGATCACAGCACAAAGGAGATAATACCGTGAGGAGTCGTGCCCTAAGATCGAGGCAACATCCTTCTGAGGCGAATAGCCGGTGGCGGGAACACCGAGGGAGTACTGGCTCTACGCACTACTCCGAATCACGGCAGGGCAGTTGACTTTAGGTTGGCTGTCTCACCTTTTCACCTAAGCAGACAACGGAGGCAATTGTGGGAGAGGGGCGTCTCTAGGGTCCCTATAAAATAACTCCAGGACTACCCCGTCATACAGGTGCGTCCTAGCCATACCAATTGGGGGACGGAGAGAGAACATCAGAAACAGATACGAGAGTTGTGAGGACTATCCTGTGGTGCTCAGCAGGGAGGTACTACAACACACAGGCGCAAGTAGGAAGGCTACTGATTTCCACCTGCAAAGGGAACTCTGGATGTACCTTCGGACTGGCCGGTCTCAGCCAGCCCAGTTAGCAGTGCTCTGGATTGTGGATGCTGAAGTCTACAGTAAAAGGTAAAGAGACTGCAACCCTGTGTCTTCGTTATTCATCGCGCCTTGCACCACTCACCATCACCTTTAATTGGACGCCCCTTAGCAGGGCCACGGACCGGGTCTAGCCACCATGACATCCCCAGGACCGAGACAGAGAGACCCGGTACCGGGTACCCCATTGCCCTGCATCTGGGGGCGCTCCATGAACCTTTTATAGCTGCAGCAAGAACAGGACCTTCCCAGAAGGACCAATGGGAGTCAGCCACAGAAGAAGAACACCTTCAGGACCTTCCTAAAGGACCAATGGGATTTGCTGCAGTATCTAAGCATGTGACCCTTGATCTCCAATGAGAGATCTTGCCCTGGGCATGCTCAGAAAGGGAAGAGCAGGACAGTCCCAAACACGTCTGCTCACCGCTGCCCAGTACTGGCTACAATAGCAGAAGCTGGAAAGGCAGCAGTAACCAGTCGTCCAGTATCAGCCTGAGCTAGACGCTGGGACCGACGTCTCCACTGAGCAGACTCCACTGCGGCTGGAGAAGAATGGGAGACCGTAGCGGAGATGGTTCGAGATTCCCCCTGTGCAGAGGCAGGATCTCAACACCTAACACCCCCCACCCTGCCGGGTGAGCTATATGCAGAGCAGACTGTATACCGCTGGGTGAATCCTGGACCAGACTTTATGGGGTTCCTGGGGCGGAACAACAGAAGGGAGAAACCGTGGAAGTCCTAAGTTGGGAGGACTACCAGGCCTAGCTCGCCCGCAAGTGGGAGGAAACAGAGGAAAGACATCAGGCCCAACGCAGAGCTTTTGACAAACGCGACCTACAATTTAAAGCCCAGGCCCACAAGGACCGCACCAACCAGGCCCCGCGTAAGCAGGGCACAGTCGTAACCTTTAAATTACAAGGAGGATGGGGCTTTATCAAAGAACAAGGACTATATGCCAAAATATTTGTTAACCGCAGAGACATAGAATCCCATCTCTGGGAAGGACATCCAGACAGAGACTTGTAAGACAATGTCACTTACACCAGGCATTTTAGTGAAAAAGGATGGTTTGCCCTGAATGTTCATAAGCAAAGAAGCCCTGTGACACACCATACTAAAACTCCAGCTATGCCGTCTCCTGTGACAACAGCACCGCCATGTGTCAAGACCACTGCCACTACAACTGTCACCCCCACCTGCACCTTTACAAGGGCAACCGTGTGCACTGTTACTACCACAGAAACTGTTGTGGCCACGGAACCAACTCCATCGGTAACCTGTGCTAAGGTTACCCCGGAACGGAATTCATTGGGCACTCAGACCCCCATCTGGAGTGAGGGAGCCCCCTATGTAGCACCTGGTAGCCGCCAGTACCCAAAAGGACTACCTCCACCAGTGCTACCTCCAGACTTGCAATAGAAGAAACCTGAAAAGATTGTAAATAGTTTTCAAACTTTCTTTTTTCTACTTTGAACCCATCCAGGGTTAATTCTTAAAGGGGTCCTCAGTTCCAGGAGGATTCCAAGAGTTTTCACCAGTTTTGCACAAGTTTCCTTATTGTTTCCATGAACTGCAGAATCATGAACTGTGCATGATCAGATACTGTCCTTGTAAATAGTTTACACCTTCTTAAGGGTGCTTCCTACTGGTTTTACAACAGGAGTCTTTTACAAAATCTGCCTCCATTGGAGACTACTACTAATCTTGTTGAAGGAATTATTTTGTTTTACAGACCTGAAGAAAAACCCGTTGGTGTGGCAGAATTCCGGGTCAGAATACACGTCTTGTAGCTCACCCAAAACCAACGTTGGGGGTTCATCATGGGTCCCTTGCATCACATCACTGACATTGCTAAACTGACTTGAATCTTGATGTGATTGTTTGCACTACCTCATTGACAGACTTGAATGTTTTTTGCTCTTAAAGGGAATTTTGATTTGTTGCACTTTGCTAAAAAGTTAATATATTACAGGGTAATATAGCAGATAAAGTTAGAAATTTAGATTCAGATAGTAATAATGTTTACATGGTTGATAGGATGTAGCCAGAAATCTAGATAGTAAGAAAATTTTTGATAATGTACTTTAAATAAACTGAAAAAAATTCAGTGAGCCCCTGGGGGTTAATAGACTGTTCTGCATTTGAATAAAGTAAGCCCGTGGGGGTTAGTTGATGACTTTTGCACTTGAATAAAGATAGAATGTTTGCCTATGCACTAAGTAAATAGTATACCTGTACGGGTAATTGTGTTTCATAGTTAGATAATGACTGTTTTCTATTTGGCTTAAAGTCGTATGTACCATGTAAATATGTTCTTGTTTGTAACGTTCAAGTGTCCTCACCTCCCATAAAGGGAAGCACAGTTAAATTAATTTGGTTTATAGCAATTTAAAAATTGCATGTCTTTTGCTAATGCATTGTTGTTTTCTTTTCCCAGTCCCGGAGTACTGGATTTAACGGGGGGGAGTGCAGCACCCCAGGGTCCTGGTCATTGCAGTAATGTCATTCTCCCACCAGGGGGAGTGATGTTACGTTTGAAGGCAATAAAGGAGATCTCTTTACCAGGTATCACAAACCATGCAACACACTTCACACTCCAGTCCACCAGGGGGAGCTATGCTCCTATTTATTAGGGCACTCTTCACAATTAGGTAAAACTGGTGGTCTGGATAGGAAGTTAGTCAGAAGCTGGCTGAGCTTCACTCAGTCAGTACCTGTCAGGCAGACAGAGAGGAAGGAGGAACATCGAGCAGTTGCCGACAGGGTGGTCCCTGACAGGGGTGGGATCCTGTCAGAGGCCTAGACAGAAGGCCACGGAGCTGCACCTGCCTGACGTGTGGCAGCATCCTAAGAAAGAGACACAAACAGCTAATTGTATTGTAGAGGGTGAGAAACGAAGTCATAGCAAAAGGAGAGGAAACCAGAAGGAGTTCTGCCCTGCAAAGGCTGCCTCCTTCTGAGACGCAGGATCCGCTAGCCAGAACACCGAGGGAGCAACAGTCTCTATGCCTTGCTCCAGAGACCGGCAGGACAGCTAATTCCACGTTACCTGCCTGACCTATACCCAGGAGGCACGGTAGCAACTTGTGGGGGCTGGGGCGTGCTAGAGTCCCTGTAAAAAGCCTCAGGCCATCAGTCATACGGGTTTGTCCTATCCTTACCATCAGGGCGACAGAGAAAGAGACATAACATCTACAACAGTTGTGAGGACCTTATGAGAAGCTCAGCAGTAAGGTACTACAACACCCAGGCGCTGGAAGAAGGCTACTGATTTCCACCTGGATAAGGGGACTCTGGATTTGCCTTCAGACCATCCAGACTCTGCCTGCCCTGTGATCTGGTGCTCTGGATTGTGGATGCTGAAGCCTTCAGTAAAAAGGTAAAGAGACTGCAACCTTGTGTCCTCGTTCTTCACTGCGCCTCACACAATCTACCATCTACACTCTGGGAAGCCCTGGGGACATACTTCACCTGTGGGAACGTATACCATCTAGCTGCCATAGCACCCCAGCGGAACCCTAAGCAGCGTCGGTCACCCTGACTGAATACCACAGGTGGCGTCACGAACATTATCCCTTTAAAGACCTTTCCCTTACTTTACAACGGACGTCCCTAGGGCCACGGACCGGGTCAGCCACCGTGACATCCTCCTTGAGAACCGAAGGGCCCGGTACCGAGTACCCCACTGCCCTACGGGGGCGCTCCACTGTCAGTATACAATATGTTCCCTGTGTAAATATTGCACTGTGAAACGTTATAAAAGTGGAGATTCACTTTTAATATTTCAGTAGTATCAGTTGAAATGTTTGCCATGAAGTTCAGCTGTATTAGAGTTAAATTTTGCATATCTAACTTGGACGGCCTAGATATTAGGTTTGTTTTTTTTCTTCTTTCCCTGTCCCAAGAATTTGAAAAACTTAAATAATGTAAGGTTTTCTGACAAAAGTACTATGAACACAATATGATATGTTTTCTTCACAATGACTACAGTAGGTAAATCCAATCGGACATTTTGGCAGAATTTTCTCACTTGAGATTTATTCATGATTGAAATGTAAGGAACAGTTTGGTGGCTGAAATACAACAATCACCAAGCGCTTTAATTCCAGTGTCTGGAAGCATCCATCTCTCACCTGGACAGCGGCCTGAAAAATTTGTCATACTGAAAATCAAGAAAATATAGCAGACATGATTACCTCTCTGCTGTGTTGTGTGATTTACAATATTCCTAGGACAACAGATTTGCGTGATGAAAACTGAAGTTTGAGTTTTGGAAAGTGTTAGTAATGTGAATCAGATGTCTGGTGGAGAAGTGCATGACTTCATCAGCATCTGATGCCCATTATTTCTTTATTTTAATTAATTTATCTATTAAAATGAAGTAATCTGTGATGTATTAGGCTATGTGCACACATTGCGGATTAGGCTTAGGAATTTCTGGTGCGGATTCTGTCTCTCCTGGCAGAAAACACACCTGCGTTTTTTTGTGCCGTTCCGCAGCATTTTTTTGTGCGTTTTTCTTGCGGATTTGCTGCATTTTTTAGCCCTGCGGTTTTCTATAATGTACAAAAACGCTGCAGATTCACAAAAAAGAGAATCAGAACCAAAAGACATGAAGTAATATAACTCATAAAAATGTAAAAATATATATGTTTATTAATAAATATAGACAAAACAACCAAAACAAAGGAAAAAAATATAATTACAATCCAGAGAAATAGACAATAATTTACACAGAGTCATATGAATATTGAGAACTGGGTGCACCAGAACCAGTGTTGTACTATGGACAAAGAGGGGAATCTACAATTTAAAGTGCAAATGCTTAATATACCGCCGTAATAGGTATAATAACAGAGGTAAGAAGGGATATACCCTATGGTCAAGTGACCGTCATCCTAACAATATAAGAGACCTAGTCTCATGCTGTCCTCTTACCCTTTTCCTTGTCCATGTGTCACAACAACACGCGCCCCTACGCGCGTTTCGCCCACAGCTTCATCGCTGATGCGAGCCCCCCGATGAAGCTGTGGGCGAAACGCGCGTAGGGGCGCGTGTTGTTACACATGGACAAGGAAAAGGGTAAGAGGACAGCATGAGACTAGGTCTCTTATATTGTTAGGATGACGGTCACTTGACCATAGGGTATATCCCTTCTTACCTCTGTTATTATACCTATTACGGCGGTATATTAAGCATTTGCACTTTAAATTGTAGATTCCCCTCTTTGTCCATAGTACAACACTGGTTCTGGTGCACCCAGTTCTCAATATTCATATGACTCTGTGTAAATTATTGTCTATTTCTCTGGATTGTAATTATATTTTTTTCCTTTGTTTTGGTTGTTTTGTCTATATTTATTAATAAACATATATATTTTTACATTTTTATGAGTTATATTACTTCATGTCTTTTGGTTCTGATTGTATTTGAAGTATCTCAGGGTATTATCCCGATAAGTCCTGGATGATCCAGACAGGACTATTTTCTATGTAGTTATGGTTTCTGTATCTGAGGTTTTGTTTCTAGATTCACAAAAAAGAAGTGACATGCTACTTCTTTTAAACCGCAGCGTTTCCGCAGCGGATTTTCCGCAAAGTGTGCACAGCATTTTTTTTTCTCATTGATTTACATTGTACTGTAAATCAATTGCGGATCTGCAGTGTTTCTGCACTGCAAAAAGCGCTGCAGATCCGCAGAGAATCCGCAACGTGTGCACATACCCTAACTCATATGAGCTTAATAAAAAAATAAAAATAGACAGAACCTGTTAGCTGAGTAATGCTGTCCAAACACATGCAGCATGAATCAGAGACCAGCTTCATTATTAAAGTAATTTATGTTTTATTCTGAAATATTTCACTTCTGCATTTCAAAAAGAGATAAAGGTATTAACTGGCAACATTACCAAAGTCTACATAAATATAAGTATTGCCATATAATGGATATATGAAGACCCAGTCGTAATACATAACATAAGACGGGAATGTGGAAAACCACATAAGAAACGACCATACATGGGTGTTAGTACAAAAACATCTTTATTAATAACCAACATTAACAAAGTTAAAAACGCCTAATAAGGCTCAGGACAAAAGATAGAACAAGGTGCAATGTTAATGGCAATTATCCCAACCAATCGCTACTATGCCTAAAAAACCATGCGGACCAATGTCACAAGGCTACCCTCTCCAAATATATATAGAGCCTATGGCACATGTATTACTCCCCCATGGTCACTAAGGACCGTACAGCTCACCATGTAACTGCCCGAACCAAGCAGGACTGAAAGCCGCAACTGCGGCTGTGAGTTTACCTGAGTACAGGGAGGATGTTTGGAAGGTAGGCCGGACCGATCACACACGGGCACCCGACGCGCGTTTCGGAGCGGAAGCTCCTTCGTCAGGGGGCGTGTCGGTTGGCTCCGAAAACAGGGTTTAAATGTGCGCGTGTCCTTGATTGTCGGGACGGAGCCCGGAAGTGACGCAGGCGTCGCCGTGACCACGGCGACCCCGGGCGGCAGCGGCGTCATGCCGTGCGGACGCCAAAGCCATAGCAACCACCACTGCATGAAGACGCCACAGGCCGCCCAGGGTAGCCAGGACCAGACGCGCATGCGTACAAGCCGCGCCAGGGCAATCAAGGAACATCGCCAAGCAAGTGAAAGAGAAATAGTGACACCTACAGAGTACCCACTGCTGGATGTAAAAATATAACGAAAAAAACAACAACAAAAGAAAAAGATATTAAAAAATAAAGAAATAAATAAATAAACTAAACAGAAAAAAGGGGACAAAAAAGTACCTCACACCAAGATAATGTCCCACACTAAAAAAAGGTGACACCAATATGAATAATACGTAAAAGAAACAAAAACAAAAACGTGATGCAGCTATAACAAAAATTTGCTTCGATCTTCCATCTACCGGGATATGAGACCAGGATATTCAACAGCATAACATAATGATGTAACTAACACAAGTTCAAATATGAAGAAAATAATGTAGTAATATTTTGCGAGGTCACAATTTTCATCAGACGGCAGACTTTATCCACTTGACCCAAATATCCAACGGAAGCCGAAGAAACAGAAAACCCATTGCAGAGTCAACCCGTATGACCAGGTGTAAATATATCTAAATGGTAAAAAGATTAAAAAATTAAAAACAAACATAGCAAACTTAGGGCGGGACTAGCCACTACTATATTTAGAAAACTGCCAAGGCAAGAGGTCACAAAAAAGGTGCAAAGCTAATGGTTTCATTTAACCCATAGGGGTGGATCGTGTTTAGGGTCCACATCCATCGTGTTTCTAGTTGTGCCAAACGTTGAGAAATGTTACCCCCCCTAGTGCCTGGTTCAATCATGTCTATCCCTGTAACCCGTAGGCCCTTACTGTTGCAGCCATGATGAGACCTAAAGTGTCTGGGTAGTGTTTTTAGTAAGCTTGGATCAAGTGCACTAGCAGCTGCTTCTATTCCCAGAACGTGCTCACGCACCCTTATTTTGAGCTGTCGCGTCGTCAACCCCACATATATTAATGTTATGACCCCAATGGCGAGGGTCTCAGAGATATCAGCAAGTCTGCGAAGTACAAAAATCCAGCTCATAGGGCAGTGGTAACTGGGTTGACCATATATCTACTCCTAACGCCAACACTAGAAGTAGCCGGGGAACATGCCTACGTTGGTCGCTAGATGTCTCGCGCCAGCCGGAGGACTAACTACCCCTAGAAGAGGAAAACAAAGACCTCTCTTGCCTCCAGAGAATAGACCCCAAAAGTAGGATACAAGCCCCCCACAAATAATAACGGTGAGGTAAGAGGAAATGACAAACACAGAGATGAACTAGGTTTAGCAAAGAGAGGCCCGCTTACTAATAGCAGAATGTAGTAAGATAACTTATATGGTCAACAAAAACCCTAACAAAATTCCACACTGGAGATTCAAGAACCCCCGAACCGTCTAACGGCCCGGGGGGAGAACTCCAGCCTCCCTAGAGCTTCCAGCAAGGAAAGGATACAGATAATGAACAAGCTGGACAAAAATGCAAACAAAAACAAATAGCAAAAAGCAAGAAAGCGGACTTAGCTTAATCACGCAGGAACCAGGATCAGTAGACAAGAGCACTACAGATTAGCTCTGATATCAACGTTGCCAGGCATTGAACTGAAGGTCCAGGTAGCTTATATAGCAACACCCCTGACCTAACGACCCAGGTGAGCATACAAGGGATGATAGACATACCCAGAGTAAAATCACTAGTAGCCACTAGAGGGAGCCAAAAGGTAAATTCACAACAGTACCCCCCCCTTAGTGAGGGGTCACCGAACCCTCACCAAGACCACCAGGGCGATCAGGATGAGCAGCGTGAAAGGCACGAACTAAATCGGCCGCATGCACATCAGAGGCGACCACCCAGGAATTATCCTCCTGACCATAGCCCTTCCACTTGACCAGGTACTGAAGCCTCCGCCTGGAGAGACGAGAATCTAAGATCTTCTCCACCACGTACTCCAACTCGCCCTCAACCAACACCGGAGCAGGAGGCTCAGCAGAAGGAACCACAGGCACAACGTACCGCCGCAACAAGGACCTATGAAATACGTAGTGAATGGCAAACGACACCGGAAGATCCAGGCGAAAAAATGAACCCCAAAAAGGGAACCTTCTGTACACCAAAGAGACACTTTGAGCCTTTTACAAACAAAGAATTTTCACGCAGAATCTCAAAAACCATCCTGACCTGCTCCACATGCGAGTCCCAATCATCAGAAAAAAACAGAATATCATCCAGATAAACAATCAAAAATTTATCCAGATACTTCCGGAAAATGTCATGCATGAAGGACTGAAAAACTGAAGGTGCATTAGAGAGCCCAAATGGCATCACCAAGTACTCAAAATGACCTTCGGGCGTATTGAATGCGGTTTTCCATTCATCGCCCTGCCTAATGCGCACAAGGTTGTACGCACCACGAAGGTCTATCTTGGTGAACCACTTGGCACCTTTAATCCGGGCAAACAAATCTGACAACAGCGGCAAAGGATACTGAAATTTGACAGTGATCTTATTTAAAAGCCGATAGTCAATACAAGGCCTCAAAGATCCATCCTTTTTGGCCACAAAAAAGAATCCCGCACCAAGAGGGGAAGAAGAAGGACGGATATGCCCCTTCTCAAGAGACTCCTTGATATATGAACGCATCGCGGTATGTTCAGGTACCAACAGATTAAACAGTCTCCCCTTAGGAAACTTACTGCCAGGAATCAAATCTATTGCACAGTCACATTCCCTATGAGGAGGCAGTGCACTGGACTTAGACTCGCTGAAGACATCCTGATAATCAGACAAATACGCCGGAACTTCCGAAGGCGTAGAAGATGCAATAGACAAGGGCAGGGAATCTCCGTGAATTCCATGGCAGCCCCAGCTTGACACTGACATAGCCTTCCAGTCCAAGACTGGATTATGGGTCTGTAACCATGGCAAACCCAAAACAACCAAATCATGCATTTTATGTAGAACAAGAAAACGTATTACCTCCCGATGTTCGGGAGTCATGCACATGGTAACCTGTGTCCAAAACTGCGGTTTATTTTTTGCCAATGGCGTAGAGTCAATACCCCTAAGAGGGATAGGATTTTCCAATGGCTCAAGCACAAATCCGCAGCGCTTGGCAAATGACAGATCCATAAGGCTCAGGGCAGCACCTGAGTCCACAAACGCCATGACAGGATACGATGACAGTAAGCAAATCAAAGTTACAGATAGAATAAATTTAGGTTGCAAATTACCAATGGCGACCGGACTAACAACCTTAGTAAGACGTTTAGAGCATGCTGAGATAACATGTGTAGAATCACCACAGTAGTAACACAAGCCATTCTGGCGTCTATGAATTTTCCGCTCATTTCTAGTCAGGATTCTATCACATTGCATTAAATCAGGTGCCTGTTCAGACAACACCATGAGAGGATTTGCGGTTTTGCGCTCCCGCAACCGCCAGTCGATTTGAATAGCCAGGGCCATAGAATCATTCAGACCTGTGGGAATGGGAAAACCCACCATCACATTCTTAATGGCTTCAGAAAGGCCATTTCTAAAATTTGCAGCCAATGCACACTCGTTCCACTGGGTCAGCACGGACCATTTCCGAAATTTTTGGCAATACACTTCGGCCTCGTCCTGGCCCTGAGAAATCGCCAGCAAGGCTTTTTCTGCCTGAATCTCAAGATTGGGTTCCTCATAAAGCAAACCGAGCGCCAGAAAAAAACGCATCAATGTCAGCCAATGCCGGATCTCCTGGCGCCAGCGAGAAGGCCCAATCCTGAGGGTCGCCCCGTAAAAAAGAAATAACAATTTTTACTTGCTGAGCGGAGTCTCCAGATGAACAGGGTCTCAGGGACAAAAACAATTTACAATTAGTCCTGAAATTTCTAAATTTAAATCGGTCTCCGGAAAATGGTTCAGGAATCGGTATCTTAGGTTCTGACATAGGATTTCTGATAACATAATCTTGTATGCCCTGCACACGAGCAGCAAGCTGGTCCACACTTGTAATCAAGGTCTGGACATTCATGTCTGCAGCAAACACAAGCCACTCAGAGTTAAAGGGGAAAAGAAAAAAAAACGAGAGAGAGAAAAAAAAACTCAGAACTTTCTTTCTTATAATCCCGCTTCTGCAATGCATTTAACATTTAATCAAGGCCTGGCAAACTGTTATGACCCCAATGGCGAGGGTCTCAGAGATATCAGCAAGTCTGCGAAGTACAAAAATCCAGCTCATAGGGCAGTGGTAACTGGGTTGACCATATATCTACTCCTAACGCCAACACTAGAAGTAGCCGGGGAACATGCCTACGTTGGTCGCTAGATGTCTCGCGCCAGCCGGAGGACTAACTACCCCTAGAAGAGGAAAACAAAGACCTCTCTTGCCTCCAGAGAATAGACCCCAAAAGTAGGATACAAGCCCCCCACAAATAATAACGGTGAGGTAAGAGGAAATGACAAACACAGAGATGAACTAGGTTTAGCAAAGAGAGGCCCTGCTTACTAATAGCAGAATGTAGTAAGATAACTTATATGGTCAACAAAAACCCTAACAAAATTCCACACTGGAGATTCAAGAACCCCCGAACCGTCTAACGGCCCGGGGGGAGAACTCCAGCCTCCCTAGAGCTTCCAGCAAGGAAAGGATACAGATAATGAACAAGCTGGACAAAAATGCAAACAAAAACAAATAGCAAAAAGCAAGAAAGCGGACTTAGCTTAATCACGCAGGAACCAGGATCAGTAGACAAGAGCACTACAGATTAGCTCTGATATCAACGTTGCCAGGCATTGAACTGAAGGTCCAGGGAGCTTATATAGCAACACCCCTTACCTAACGACCCAGGTGAGCATACAAGGGATGATAGACATACCCAGAGTAAAATCACTAGTAGCCACTAGAGGGAGCCAAAAGGTAAATTCACAACATATTAATGGGCAAGGGCAGACCGCGCAATAGATCACATTTTTAGATATACATGTGATAGACTTAGTGATTTTGAAATTCTTTTGTCCTGATGAGTCAGTAAACGTGTCCTCTCTAGAAATGTTACAGCATGCAACACAGTGTCCACATGTGCGACAGCCACCTTTAGGTAGATGACGTGGATCATTCAAAAATGTCCTCGGGGAATTTTCAACAAAATGGCTGCGCACTAAGTGATCCCGCAGATTTTTTGACCTCCTAAATGTGATGGACGGTCGGCTAGGTAATAATTTTGCCAGTGTTGCATCTGTTCTAAGAATCGGCCAGGCGCGTTCCAATGTATATCTTATGGCGCCCGCCCTTGAGTTGTAGTTAGTCACAAACCTAGCTACATCAGATGCGTTACCATTACTCGGACTGCCATAAAGTAATGTATTTCTTTTGCTGTGCTTGGCCCTTAAATACGCTCTCTTAATGGCCCGATTGCTGTATCCCCTTTCTCTAAATCGTGACCAAAGATCCCTTGCCCGTATTTCGAAATCAGAATCAATAGAACATAAACGGCGTAGGCGTAAAAACTGCCCAATAGGGACCGCCTGTACCATGTGAGTGGGGTGTGAAGAAGTCGCATGGAGCAACATATTTGTGGCTGTGGGCTTTCGATAGATAGTTGTTTGTACTGTGTCCAGGCAATCTCTTTGTAGTGACACATCGAGAAACTCTATATTTGATCTGTCACATGTTGCTGTCAACCTTATATTGAAGGAGTTCTTATTCAAAATGGTGACAAATTTAAAAAAAGACTCACTATCACCCTGCCAGATAATGAGAATGTCGTCTATGTAGCGCGCCCACAAGAGGACGCGCCCCATAGACGACAGACCCTCTGACTGAAGAAGGTCCCTCTCCCACAGCCCCAGGAACAGATTCGCATAGGAGGGCGCAAAGGCCGCTCCCATGGCTGTTCCCTGGAGCTGCAGGAAAAAGGACCCCCTAAAGGTGAAAAAATTGTGAGTCAACGCAAAATACAAAACCTCCAAAAGGAAGGTGGCAAAGCCAGGGGACAGACTAGATGTGGAGAGAAAAAACCGGGTGGCCGCCAAGCCATCAGTGTGGCGGATGCTAGTATATAAGGATTCCACATCTATCGCCCCCATGACTGTGTCAGCCCCCAGATGTAAATCATCCACCCTTCTTAACAATTGGTTTGTGTCCTTCAAGAACGAGGGGAGCTCCTCCACCAGTGGTTGCAAAATTGAATCGATCCATTTGTTGATTCGTTCGAGATAACTACCATTCCCCGATACAATGGGGCGTCCCGGCGGTGTGGCCATATCCTTATGTGTTTTAGGAAGTAAGTAAAATGTTGGCACTGTGGGTTCGGACACCACAAGTGCTGTACATAATTCCCTGGAAATAACTCGATCCTCTACTCCTTTTTCCAGGATCTCCCTGAGTTGCGAGCAGAAGGCGGACGAGGGGTTATACGTCAATTTTTTGTAGCAGGTGGGGTTCAATAGCTGGCGCATGGCCTCTTTAACATACATGGTCTGTGGCCATAATACAATATTACCCCCCTTGTCCGCCGGCTTGATCACAACACCAGGGAGATCCCGGAGCTGTTTAAGCCGTGATCTCTCCTGTCTCGTCAGATTGTCATTTTTGATGGTTTGGGGAATCTTAGCTAATTCCTCACTCACAACTTTCACAAAGGTTTCAATGGCACTACAACTTGCCAATGGTGGAAACTTTTTAGATCGTACACGAATCACAGGTGGGACCCTACCTCCTTCATCAGTCGCCTCTTCTCTAGACAGCTCTTCCAAAATCCTCAGGGCCGATTGTTCGCTTTCTGTGGGAAGCAATTCATAAAGATTGTTATCAAAAAAATGTCGTTTGAATAATAGAGACCGAGCGAATAGATGTAGATCCTTAATCGCCGTAAAACGGTCAAAGCCCGCAGTGGGTGAAAAGGATAATCCCTTATATAAAAGCGAACAATCGGCCCGAGATAGAGGGTATTTGCTAAGATTTATTACCTTAATATCCTCTTTGGGGACTTCAAAACCACGTGTTTTGTACCTCCTATAGGGATGGAAGTTTTGTCTCCTCGTGCGGTTATAACTCGCACCTGAGCGTGTGACCGCAGATGATGCTGAACTGTCCGACTGAGAGCCATGTGATGAGAGTGATGTATTTAAATCCACTCCGTGGCATCTGGTGATTTGATGTTTTCCTCCACATATATACATTCTGAGACTGATAGTCCTTTAGGTCACGATTAAATTTGGAGGACTGTGTATTACTGATTATTTTGACTGTTGACTCCACAATCTTATCAATTTGTGCATCATAGTTTTTGAATTGCTCATCCGAGCATTTCATACGTAACTCTGATAATACGGAGTCAATCTCCTTATCAAGTCCCTCAATAGTTTTTATATTGAGTTCAATCAGCAGTTTCATCAATGTTCCCGAGCAGATCCCACAGGCCTCCTCCCATTTGGATATAAAATCTCTGTCTTCAACGGGGAACGTTGGCACTACTCGAACACGAAGGCCCCTGGGAATCATATTTTTCAATAAATATTTTTCCAGAAATAATCTATTCCACCAGAGCTTTGTGCGTTTTAAAAGCATCTTTTTCATAGATTCAAATAATATATCACTGCTGTGATCTCTTGCCGGCAGATCACCTGTTCCCTCTTGTCCAAAGACCTGTTCAATTTGTCCCAGCCAGGACTGTTCCCTGGCTCTAAAATCCATAATACCCAACAGCGTACCTGTGCAAAACACAGAAAGGAATGATAAAGAGATAAAGGTATTAACTGGCAACATTACCAAAGTCTACATAAATATAAGTATTGCCATATAATGGATATATGAAGACCCAGTCGTAATACATAACATAAGACGGGAATGTGGAAAACCACATAAGAAACGACCATACATGGGTGTTAGTACAAAAACATCTTTATTAATAACCAACATTAACAAAGTTAAAAACGCCTAATAAGGCTCAGGACAAAAGATAGAACAAGGTGCAATGTTAATGGCAATTATCCCAACCAATCGCTACTATGCCTAAAAAACCATGCGGACCAATGTCACAAGGCTACCCTCTCCAAATATATATAGAGCCTATGGCACATGTATTACTCCCCCATGGTCACTAAGGACCGTACAGCTCACCATGTAACTGCCCGAACCAAGCAGGACTGAAAGCCGCAACTGCGGCTGTGAGTTTACCTGAGTACAGGGAGGATGTTTGGAAGGTAGGCCGGACCGATCACACACGGGCACCCGACGCGCGTTTCGGAGAAAATTAAATTTTAAAAGCCTTCTATGAACTTTACGTCTCGAATGACTAGTCCAAAGCAGGTCACTGGTGGCTTTTTCCTGGTCCACTGCCCTTGAGTGACAGATCTCTCCTTATATATACACGTAGGAAGTGACCTGTCAGTCAACAGGAGCATTGTGTCTAGAAGCTGCTAAGGAATTGCCTCTGACTAGTGGTCTAAGAAGGATAGCCCTCAGGCAACTTTTCAAGGTATGTTTTCTTCTGAATCTTTGCAGTATTTTATAGCACAACTTGCATGGATGCAATTGTCTGACAAGACTGCTTGTCCACCTGCTTTTTGAGAATTTGCCACACATTCTCAAGGGGATTCTGGGGAAATTTATGGCCATGAACCCAAACATTTCAATGTGCTGTTTACTGAGTCATTTATTTATCACTTTTTCCCAGTGACATGTGATCCATCGTGGTTTAAAAAGCATTGTGCATCAGCAATATGCTCCTAAGTTGTTGGGAGAAGTTGCATTTGGAGAAAGTTTAGATACCAATCTTAATTAATAACAGAGTTGTTAAGGAAAATTGTGAATGGGCCCACTCCCTTGAATGAAAAGGTACCCCTCTAATGAAAGGTCTCAGGATGCTTTACTGCTGAATGACACAGGACTCATTGTAGCACTCACTGTTTTTTTCTTTGTACAAACATTCTTCCAGATTCCCCAAACCATTTGAGGGGGGATTCATTAGTATAATTACAGCTGTTCTGTGAAGGCCTCAGAGGTTTGTTTGAGAACATTAGAGGGTCAAACAGCATCATGAAAACAAAAGAATATACCAAACTGTCACTGTAAACTTGCTTACTGTAAACGATATCTATAACCCTGTATGTAACCCTTTTCTCATGTACAGCACCATGGAATTAATGGTGCTATATAAATAAATAATAATAATAATAATAATAATAATAATAATAAATAATAATAAACATTGTGGAGAAGAGTAAAGCAAGCCTGTGGGTGCACATATGGTATTTGTAGCCCACCTGATATAATTGTAGGGGCATTGGTAATAGTCTGCTACATGGATAGAGGTGTATCTCACATAATGGTGTGAATGGTGTGAATGACACCCTATGCACAACTGTGTGCATTTAGAATACTAGGCAGCCATGCAATGGATGTTTGGTGAATTAGTAAGGGGTTTTTTTTCAGTATTTTGCACTTGTGACTTTTTCATGGGAACCTGCTGTATCCTGTTTGTGCATTTGTGCTTGGACATGGTATTGCAAGTATGGCTGTTTTTTCTCTTTCGGTGATGTTTTTATTGAATTTTTCAGTTCTTTTTTCAGTGAATTGCTTTCAATTTCTATTTTCTTGCCACTCTTCCATAAGTGCTAGATTTGTGGAGTATTTAGACTAATAGCTGTCCTGTGGACACATTCTTCCTCCTGGGCGGTGGATCTCAGCATCTCCTCCAGAGTGACCATGGGAATCTTGGCTGCTTCTCTAATTAGTGATCTATTTGCTTGGTTGTCAATTTAGGTGTTATGTCTTAGTAAGTTTGCAATTTTGCCATGTACCTACTATCTTTGGATAATGTCAAGGATGGTGATACTTTAGGCCATGACGGTATATATCTAAAAATATATAAGTATGTAAATATGTACAGTCATGGTCAAAAGTGTTGGCACCCTTGAAATTCTTCCAGAAAATGAAGTATTTCTCCCTGAAAACTATTGCATTACATATATTTTGATAGGCTATTTTCACATTTGCGGATGAGGGCTTTGTGGAGGGCTGCGTAGTTCCTCCACTAAACCCCGCCCACTGCCGCGCCTCTTCCTTCAGCTCCACCTACATTGGCATGCGTCCTGCTTATCCTATCTTTAACATTGGGTAAGCAGGCCATGCGGATGTATGTGGATGCCTCCCCATGCGTTGTTTTGGCGCTGTGCTGACTGCACATGCAACATGTTGCATTTGAAGCAGGTCAGCGCATCGTCAAAATGACGCATGCGGAGGCATCCACGTACATCCGCATGGCCTGCGTACCCAATGATAAAGATAGGGTATGCTGGATGCATGCCGACGTAGGCGGAGCTGAAGGAAGAGGGACAGCAGTGGGTGGGGCTTAACAGAGGAACTATGCAGCCCTCCGCAAAGCCCTCATCCGCAAATGTGAAACTAGCCTTATACACATATTTATTTTTCTTTGTGTTTATTGTAACAACAAAAAAAACAGAAAATGGGCAAATTGGACGTCGTTTATCATAAACCCCCCAAAACGGGCTGGACAAAATTGTTGTTTCCAAAATTGTAGCTAAACAACTTTGTTTCAAGTATGTGATGCTCATCCAAACTCACCTGTGGCAAGCAACAGGTTTGCGCAATATGAAGATCACTCCTGAAACCAGATAAAAAGGAGATAAATTGATTCAATCTTTGCATTGTGTGTCTGTATGTGCCACACTAAGCATGGAGAACAGAAAGAGGAGAATAGACCTGTCTAAGGACTTGAGAACCAAAATTGCTGAACAATATCAATAATCTCAAGGTTACAAGTCAATCTCCAAAGATGTTGATGTTCCTTTGTCCACAGTACACAAACTAATCAAGAAGTTTACAACCCATGGCACAGTAGCTAATCTCCCTGGACGTGGACAGCAGAGAAAATTAATGAAAGGTTGCAATGTCCAGGTGGTGAATATGCATCCCCAATCAAGTTCCAATGAAATTCAAACTGCACTGTGGGCTCAGGGAGCATCAGTTTCAGGGTGAACTATCCGTCAACATCTGAATTAAATGAAACGCATTGACAGGAGACCCAGGATGGTCTCTGTTGACACAGACATAAAAAAGCTAGACAACAGTTTGTCAAAATGTATATGGGTAAGTAAAAATAATTCTGGGAAAGTGTCTTGTGGACAGATGAGACCAAGATAAAGCTTTGTGTTAAAGCACATCACTCTACTGTTTACTGAAAATGGAATAAGAAAAGAACACCGTATGTAAAGTCAAATATGATGAAGGCTCAAAGATGTTTTGGGGTTGTTTTGCTGCCTTTGGCACTGAGTGCATTGATTTTGTGCAAGGCATCATGAAATGTTAAGATTCCCAAAGGATTTTGGGTTGCAATGTAGTGCCCAGTGTCAGAAAGCCGGGTTTGCATCTTAGGTCATGGGTCTTGGAGAGTCTGGATCTAACTCCCATTGAACACCGGTGGAGACATCTTAGAATTGCTATTGGGAGAAGGCACCCTTCAAATATATTAGAGACCTAGACCAGTTTGCAAAAGAAGAGTGGTTCAGAATTCCAGCTGAAAGATGTAAGAAGCTTGTTAATGGTTATAGGAAGTGATTGATAGCAGTTATTTATTCCACAGGGTGTACAATCAAATGTTCAGTAAGTTGAGGGTGCTAGCAATTTTATGTTGCCCATTTTTCGGGTGTTGTGTAAAATTATGACCAATTTGTTTGTTTGTGTTACACACAAAGGAAAAAAAAACATTGTGTATTGCAAAATATGTGAAACTGAAATAATTTTCTGGGGGAAATACTTAATTTCCTGGAACAATTTAAAGAGTGCCAACACTTTCGGCTATGATTGTATATGTACAGAGAGAGAGAGAGTGATTGATCTAAATTTTATTTCTGACTCTTCTGTTCTTTGCAGACAATAAGTCTATACAATAGTTGATGTAAATGTTTCATCGATAAAATGCAATGTTTCACCATATTTTCTTTAAAGTGAAGGTAAAATTAATGCAAATGGTGCATCATTATGATGACCAAGTCTACACGGAAAGGGTGGGGAGTTTGATTTGCTTGCATTGATGCAAGCTTAGAAATTATTCTTGCTTGCAAATAGAGAAATTTGGGTAAAAACTTTATTACCAGGGAATTGTTTATCAATGAAGTTGTACAAGAATTGCATATATATATGAGTATTATAGATAAAATTCTATTAAAAATGTATATCATCAATGGAAGATGTTGGAAGTTGTAGGGCTATAAAATAGGCATTAAGGGCTATAACATGATGAAAGTTGAATGGTCTTTTCAAAGTCTTGAGAGGGAGGAATGCAGAACTGAAATTCATAATTTTACCCTTTTCACCAACCTTGTTGAGGTCTTAGAATGCAAACAGTATTGTGTAATGAAATACAACAATAAAATATATGCACTACATTAAATATAATCTTAGAGAAGCAGCTTCTTAACAATCAAGGCAGTTATTCTTGTCAAACGTGTTTTAAAAGCTATTTTACCATCCTGCTACAGGGTTTTAAATCACATTATTAGGCTTCATTAAAGACACTTACAATTCAAGACCTGACAGCAGAGATAATGAATTATAGGTACTAGAAGATTCCATGAACATACTTTTGTATTGAAATATCAAGAAAAACTGTTCACATGGTAATGTTGCAGGGTTTTAAGAGACAAATGTTCTCATTCTTTTTGCAAAAAAAAATGCATTTCAATACATTGAAGGTTTTCAAGGTAAAATATTTTTCTTCTTGTAATGAATTAAAACCCACTGTCTCAGAATTACTTAAAGAGGCAATGTAAAAGTATGCATAATCTTAAATCTAGTTATCAAAATCCAATTATATGCTCTTAAAATAGTAGATATCTATCAGCATAACATTAAAGGGAACCTGTCGGCAGGATTGTGCTGAGTAACCTACGCACCGTGTCAGGTCAGTGCCGTTATACTGATTAAAATGATACCTTGGTTGATGAAATCCATCTCGTAGATGTTGTTTAATCTTTATTTTCAGATTTGAGTTAATGATATGCTCCTGCTCTGGGGTGGCGCGCGGGGGGGGGGGGCTTCATGTGGTACTCTGCTTAGCTATTCATCTGTGTGGCTTTTGATGGGTCACTGATCCCTCAGTGACTTGCCCTCTATTTTACATAATGAATACTATATACAGTATATTGAACAAAAAAGTCAACTTCTGCAGGCAGACGCCGGCAGTGGTGCCTGAGCTGCAGCATGATCACATCTATAATGTGTATTTAATTCTTTTATTTGATGGTATACATAAAGTCATTAAAAAAAATCAGTCTCAAAACAGCGCCAGCCACATCTGCATGATGACAACTATTGGCGATCCAATAGATGCTACTGCACAGGTGACGGCAGTGCCATCTTGGAGGAGGAAATTTTTTTTCACTAGCAAGATGGCGTTGGCAGTACCTGCGCAATAGCAGCTATCGGATCACCGCCGGATGCCATTTTTTTTTTTAAAATTAATTTTTTGAATTTATGCATACCATCAAATAAAATAATTAAATACACATTATAGATGGGATCATGCTGCAGTGAGTCAATATATATATAATTCATTATGTAAAATAGAGGGCAGGTTACTGAATGAATGATGAATATGTAAGCAGAGAACCACATAAAGACCCTCAGAGCACGAGAATCTCATTAACTGAAAACTACAAATAAAGATTAAACAACCACAGATTTCATCAACCAAGTTATAATTTTAATTAGTATAACGGCGCCAACGTGACACTGTCTGTAGGTTACTGTGCACAATCCTGCTGACAGGTTCCTTTTAAAGAGAATCTGTCAATAGGATGAATCACCCCAAGTTGTCTATATAGGCATGCAGATCATAGAAATTTGAATTAAATTATAGCTTGATATCTGCAATCCGATATCTTATCGTTGAAAAATCCATGGTTTTCATAATGTGTAGCTGAGCTGTTAAGCTCTATGGGCAGACACAAATCTTACTGTGAATCTCTCTAGAGCCTATTTTAAATAAATGGGGCATTACGAGAGTGAGACTTGTAATGACTGACAGTCTGCTCTCCTGATTTCACTGTAGAGCTGTGTGTGATTATAACGAAAACTGTACAGCAGATCTGAACTTTGTCTCATTACAAACATATTTGCAGCTGCAGCTCTCTTCTCACAGTTCTGACAGCTTTGCTGTTCTGCTCCCCCACACTGGCTTTCATTGAGATGGAAGTTGAATCATTGGATAACCACACCTTTAGACCTTGGCTATAAAATAAAAATAGCAAAATGGGGAAAGGGAGTTCAAATGGGTTTAAATGGGTTTAATACTAAGATGGGCTATTACCTGCTTTATAAAGTTTTTGTAAAGTCAATGCCTGCCACCTACATGACTGACCAGCAGATCCCTCTTTGGTCCATGCAGACACAACAACCCCCTTCTACCTTGCTGATCCTGCCTCAGCCACTGCACAACTACGTTGGCCACACATCACCTGGCTTCCCTCTGTGTTTCATAGTGCTTGACAGTACTGTTGCTGCCAGGCCTGCCATTGCTGTCCTTAAATTGCCACACATTTCCTAGTCTGGTTATATACCACAAGCTTGTAAAAAATAGTAGTGATCAAAATGGATCAGGTATGAATCAATGCCAACTCACATTTACCTAGAACTGATGGCAATGATTACTTAGATCAAGTGGAGGCAGTTTAATGGTCTGGTATTTATGTGGATGCTACTTTCACAAGTACCACCAGCCTAAACATTGTTGGAGACCAAGTAAAGCCCTTCATTTCATAGCAACAGTATTCCAAAATGTCAATATTGTGTCTTACACACTGCAAAAAATAACGAAAAGCTTGTTTCTGTTGGATGTCTTCAAGTTGCGTAAAAAAAACCACTTTATTGGTGAAAATCCCAGTTAGACGAAAGAAGATATTCTTGCTGTTCTGGAGATATTATAAAATGTATGGCTGTTTATTAGTTTTTATGCATAAGGAGCCTTAGTGCCTAAAAATGGAAAAGTATCATGTCATTCTATTACTTTAGATCCGCAGTATGGGAAAAGGCAGTGATGACATACATTTATTACAAAGAAAATAACAAAGCAATTACATACAACAAATAAGTAAATAAGTCCCCCAACCTAAAAGTAGTTGATGAAATAAATATTAAAATTCAGTACAGCAAACACATAAAATAGGAATATTTTAAAAATTATATTAACAAAAATAAATGCCTAAATCTCAATAATAATGCAAGCTATGCAGGGAGAGTAGTCATAAAGACCTTGGAGTCATTTAGTAGCATTGTTTAATGCCATGTGAGAATAACTCTGTAAGCCACCAAAGTAGTTCAGTGCTGATGGATAATGCAAGGAAGATAGGACCAGGGGCATAAGATCACTAGAATATATTAGTAATATGGAGAAGTCTGAAATTGGGAAACTTAAATGCTAAAGGGGTTTCTCATCAAGCATAATCACAGCTTGTTAGCAATATGCACTGAGTTTGAAGGGGAGATAAATTAAGTTGTCAAATTGATATAATGTTATAAGAAAAATCAAAAAAGTTGATCAATTAGAGACCCCAGCTTGGAGGGTTAATTAATACCATAATTAAAGTACAGTAGTATCATAAGACATCTTACAGATTATCATACCTCATATAGGGGCTTCAGTACCTGGGCCCTCTGATATCGCTACACAGTTTGTACAGCAGAATTGTTTTCCATCTCCACAATCACTGGGTAAATCTCTCTCTTGTCGAGTGTAAGATCTTATGGTTAATTGGATCCTCTATTTCTTCCTCCTGTAGAGAGTAAGCACTTGTGGTTAACAGGTGCCTATCTTTCTTTCTCCTGTAGCATGGAAGCTCTTATAGTCTGCCAGGTGCCCACTTTATCTTGTAGAATGTAAGCTCTTATGGTTAGCAGGTTCTTCTAACTCCTGTAAAGAATAAGCTTTTTTGGTCAGCTTTTTTCTCTCTTGCCAACTGTATTGTCCGAGCAATTACAAGCTCTCCAGTGATTAAGTTATTCACCGCAATTATTTGAGTAAAATTCAACGAAGACTGCAAATTTTAATTTTAAAAGTGCCTTGCCACAATTCTGTCTATGAGCTCCTTGGCCAGTTCCTTTGACCTCATGATTCTCATTTGGTCTGACATGCACTGTGAGCTGTGAGGTCTTATATAGACAGGTGTGTGCCTTTCCAAATAAAGTCCTACCAGTTTAATTAAACACAGCTGGCCTCCAATGAAGGAGTAGAATCATCTCAATGAGGATCACAATGAAATGGACAGCATGTGACTTAAATATGAGTCTCTGAGAAAAGGGTCTGAATACTTATTATGACCATGTGATATTTCAGATTTTCTTTTTTAATAAATTTGCAAAAATTTCCACATTTGTTTTTTTTCAGTCAAGATAGGGTACAGAGTGTACATTAACGAGAAAAAAAAGCTTTTTTGAATTTACCAAATGGCTGCAATGAAACAAAAAGTGAAACATTTAAAAAGGTCTGAATACTTTCAGTTCCTGCTGTATGTTCTTTGAGGAATGGGTAAAGGATCTGGGAATGTTTAGCTTCCAAAAAATAAGGCTAAGAGGAGACTTAATAGCTGTCTACAAGTAGCTGAAGGGATGTCACAGTCTAGAGGTATCATGCTTATTCTCATTTGCACATGGAAACACGAGAAGCAATGGAATGACATTTAAAGTGAGAAGATGCAAATTAGATATTAGAAAACACTTTTTGACAGTGAGGATGATCAGTAAGTAGAACATGCTGCCATGAAAGGTGGTGAGTTCTCCTTCAGCGGAAGTCTTCAAATAGAGGGTGGACACTGGACAGACATCTGTCTGAAATGGTTTAGTGAATGCTAGAATTGAGCAGGTTCCTTCCAGCTCTAACATTTTATTGAGTCTATGATATACGATTCTAACATGACACTTCTCAATTAATTCCTTAAGGAGCAATCAATTTTTCTTTCCTACTCTTTAATTTTCTTTTTCCCTTTTTCCAAGAGCCAAACTTTTTAATTTTCCCCTTTTTATGGAACTAGTTAAACATGTCCAGATTAATATGATTATGATGATACCACAGTGGCATCATTTTTTCTATTTAAGTAGTGAAATTAAAATTCAGAAATTTTATTTTTGGGTAGATCCTATACTCTGATCGCTTCTTAATGCATTTTATGTGGATATGCGGCAGCCAAAAAATGCAATGCCGGCACTTTAATTATTTTTCTCTCTACAGTGTACATAAATCGGGATAACTAGTTTTATATTTTCATAGATCAGACTTTTCTGACCATATTGATACCAAATAAGTATACCGTATATACTCGAGTATAAACCGACCCAAATATAAGCCGACCCCCCTAATTTTGCCACAAAAAACAGGGAAAACTTAATGACTCGAGTATAAGCCTAGGGTGGGAAATGCAGCAGCTACCAGTAAATGTCAAAAGTAAAAATAGATACCAATAAAAGTAAAATTAATTGAGACATCAGTAGGTTAAGTGTTTTTGAATATCCATATTGAATCAGGAGCCCCATATAATGCTCCATAAGGTTTATGATGGCCCATAAGATGCTCCATATTAAAATATGCCCCCCAAAATCCTGCATAAAGGTTAATAATGGCCCCATAAGATGCTCCATAGACACATTTGCCCAATGTAATGCTGCACAAATGTTGATTATGGCCCCATAAGATGCTCCATACAGACATTTGCCCCATACAATGCTGCACAAAAACTTGATTATGGTCCCATAAGATGCTCAATACAGACACTTGCCCAATATAGTACTGCACAAACGTTGATTATGGCCCCATAAGATGCTCCATACAGACACTTGCCCCATATAGTGCAGCACAAACGTTGATTATGGCCCCATAAGATGCTCCATACAGACACATGCCCCATATAGTACTGCACAAACATTGATTATGGCCCCATAAGATGCTCCATACAGACACTTGCCCCATATAGTGCTGCACAAATGTTGATTATGGCCCCATAAGATGCTCCATACAGACACTTGCCCCATATAGTGCTGCACAAACATTGATTATGGCCCCATAAGATGCTCCATACAGACACTTGCCCCATATAGTGCTGCACAAACATTGATTATGGCCCCATACAGACACTTGCCCCATATAGTGCTGCACAAACGTTGATAATGGCCCCATAAGATGCTCCATACAGACACTTGCCCCATATGCTGTTGCTGCGATAAAAAAATCACATACTGACCTCTCCGTCGCTCAGGCCCCCGGCACTTTCAATATTCACCTGACTTCATTCTGGCGCCGCTCCATCTTCAGCATCTTCTGCACTGACGTTCAGGCAGAGGGCGCGCACTAACCACGTCATTGCGCCCTCTGACCTGAGCGTCACTGCAGAAGACGTGAAGACTGAGTGGTGCCCGGAACGAGGAAAGGTGAATATCGTGCTGCGCTCCTCTCCCCATTATACTCACCTGCTCCTGGAGCTGTGCAGTCCCTGGTTCCCCAGCGTCACAGCTTCTTCCTGTACTGAGTGGTCACAGTTACCGCTCATTTTAGTAATGATATTCATTACTGTAATGAGCGCTACCATGTGACCGATCAGTACAGGAAGAAGCTGGGGCGCCGGGGAGCCAGGGACCTGCAGGGACCGCGCCAGGAGCAAGTGAGTATAATTAGACAGCCCCCGCTCCCCCTCCCCTGCCAACCCCTGGGTATAACTCGAGTATAAGCCCAGAGGGGGACTTTCAGCCCCAAAAAATGGGCTGAAAATCTCGGCTTATACTCGAGTATATACAGTATTTGTTTCATTTTTGCACAGTTATTTATTGTTAACTGGAGAAAAACGTGGTGATTTGAATTTTTATATCTTTTTTCTGCATTTTTAAAAACTTTTTTCTTTACTTTTTACTTTATTTATTAGTTCCCTTAGGTGACTTGTGTCTTTAGATGCTTAGAAGTTAACTTGGGTTCAATTGGCACTGCACAAACTATTAAACACTTTGCTATGAGAGTCATTTTACTCTTTTAGTTGACACCACTCATTTTGTCATGTAATACACTGAAAAGCAGGAGAAAAATTCCAAATGCATTGAAATTCCAAACAGTGCAATACCATCATTTTTTTTATTTATTTTTTTATTTACCATGCTTACTATATGGTAAAACTGACCTGACATTATAATTCTCCAAGTCAGTGCAATTACACAGATACCAAACATGTATTTTTATGTATTTATTTATTTTATTATTTTTTAACTAGGGGAAACAAAATGAAAATTAATAAATTTTATTGCAATGTCGCGTTGGCAAAAATGTTACATTTCCATTTCAATTTTTCTTATTATGACGCTTACTGAGCAGATTAATTTATTTTATCCAAATATGTGCATTTTTTTTAAATAGCTTTATTTTTAAAAGGAATCTATCAGCAAGTATTTGCAGCCTCATTAATCCCTTACTGACCTCGGACGGGATAGTACGTCCGAGGTCAGCTCCCCGGCTTTGATGCAGGGCTCCGCGGTGAGCCCGCATCAAAGCCGGGACATGTCAGCTGTTTTGAACAGCTGACATGTGCCCGCAATAGCGGCGGGTGAAATCGCGATTAACTAGTTAAATGGCGCTGTCAAAAGCTGACAGCGGCATTTAACTACCGCATCCGGCCAGGCGGCCGGATATGAGCGCATCGCCGACCCCCGTCACATGATCGTAGGTCGGCGATGCTTCTCCATTGTAACCATAGAGGTCCTTGAGACCTCTATGGTTACAGATCCCCGGCAGCTGTGAGTGCCACCCTATGGTCGGCGCTCACAGCACACCTGATCGCTGCTATGTAGCAGAGCTGATCGTGCTGTGCCTGCTTCTAGCCTCCCATGGAAGCATGGCAAAAGTTAAAAAAAAAAGTTAAAAAAAATGTGAAAAAAATAAAAAAAATATAAAAGTTTAAATCACCCCCCTTTCGCCCCAATCAAAATAAATCAATAAAAAAAAATCAAACCTACACATATTTGGTATCGCCGCGTTCAGAATCGCCCGATCTATCAATAAAAAAAAGCATTAACCTGATCGCTAAACGGCGTAATGAGAAAAAAATTTGAAACGCCAGAATTACGTTTTTTTGGTCGCCGCGACATTGCATTAAAATGCAATAACGGGTGATCAAAAGAACGTATCTGCACCAAAATGCTATCATTAGAAACGCCAGCTCGGCACGCAAAAAATGCACCTGACCCCAGATCACGAATAATGGAGACGCTACGAGTATCGGAAAATAGCGCTTTTTTTTTTTTTTGCAAAGTTTGGATTTTTTTTTAACCACTTAGGTGAAAAATAACCTAGTCATGTTAGGTGTCTTCTAGCATTTAGTGAACCTAGCAAAAAAGCCAAACAAAAAACAAATGTGGGACTGCACTTTTTTTGCAATTTCACTGCACTTGGAATTTTTTTCCCGTTTTCTAGTACACGACATGGTAAAACCAATGATGTCGTTCAAAAGTACAACTCGTCCCGCAAAAAATAAGCCTTCACATGGCCAAATTGACGGAAAAATAAAAAAGTTATGACTCTGGGAAGGAAGGGAGTGAAAAACGAACACGGGAAAACGGAAAATCCCAAGGTCATGAAGGGGTTAAAGAGCAGCATAACGTAGGCAAAGAGACCCTGAATGCAACAATGTACCACTTAGTGGTTCTGAAACAATTAGTTTTTAGATTTAGCAATGCTGCAAATTTCTTTTATTAGAAAGCATGATACAGCCTAAACTCTATATGTTGACATACAGGTAAAATACAACATTACTTCCTAATCCTTACAGCTCCCGATGAAAGAAAGATTTTGGTGCTTTTCATTAGTTAGTCCTCCATCTGGAGGTGGCAAGGATATTATAATACAAATATACCAATAATTTATAGACTAGCACTGATAACCAGATATGAAGAAATGGATCCTACTGGAATTCAATTCTACTCAAATTTTAAAAAAATGCACAGTTGTATGCATTTTTATATCTCGCTTCCGTGTGGATTTAGGTGCTGACGGCCATTTTTCTGAACTTTTGAGGGACATCAAAATGATAAAAAAAATTATACTAACCTCTCCGGTCCCTCTGCATTACCCTCTTGATTGCCTGTCCAATTCTAGCTGCATCTTCAAACTGCCTCAACTCGTGCTGAAATCTCCCGGCATCTCATTCTAGACATAAACTGTGATGGGGGCCTGGGAGTGTTCTGTACATGCCTCTAAAAGATCACAGCATGATGATGTCACTTTCAAAATATTAAGGATATCAAAAAAACTTGCTGTGCACAGGTACTGTGTTATACAGTATTATTTCTTTTAAACTCTTCTGGTTTCAAAAGTCACGAAGAGTCTAAATTAAGTGTACTGACTAGGGTTGAGCGACTTTTGCTTTTTTAGGATCGAGTTGGGTTTTGTGAAACCCGACCTTCTCGAAAGTCGGATTGCCTGAAATCGGCTGATTCTACTGTAAAGTCGGGTTCCGGACCGGAACACGAAACCCAATGCAAGTCAATGTGGATTATTTTTTACACTCTCTCTCTCTCTCTCTCTCTCTCTCTCTCTCTCTCTCTCCCTCTCTCCCTCCCTCCCCTCCGTGCAAAGCATATGTTGTGTTTGACTGCGGAAATCACTGCAGCCCAAACGGTAATATGGCTCTATGACACCGCAGAAACCAGGCCGGAACCTATGTCATCACGCTGCCCACACTCCTTAATTGGCTGAAAAAATGGCGGGGAAGGCTTCATACAAAACGCGACTTTGGCGCCAAGATCGCCGACCACGTGGCCGATCCCACGCTGGAGTCGGGTTGGGTTTCACGAAACCCAACTTTGCCAAAAGTCGGCGACTTTTGAAAATGAACGATCCGTTTCGCTCAACCCTAGTACTGACCATTCTGATTTTGGCTTCTGTTTGGAAGCTGCCACAATGCTATGTCTGAAGTAAAAAATTACTAATGGTGAAGATCCTGCAAAAACTCTATAAAGGTCATCAAAGAAGATGCTCTAGGAACAACACTGCTGGCATTTTCCAGATTTGTCCTCTTCTAAAATGATGCGAAAATGCCGATGTCTATTAGATGAAATGAAGATGCAATGTACACATACCATTCATTATACTGACTGTTCTGAATTTCATTGTTCCAGATGGTATTTTCACAAGCCAAAAGAAGAAACTGGATCCAGTGTCCAAAATCAATTAAAACCTAGAATTTATTTCTTCAAGTTTAAAATATGAAACCAGTAAGAATCCAAACAAAGGAGATATAAATATTGCAATAATATCTACATCTCCTGTATGTGAAATCTTAATGGCTACATGTTTCTAACTTAGACTAAATTTCAGGTTTTCATTAATTTTGGATGCTGGCTCCAGATTCTTCCTTCTGCTTACAAATAAAAATAAAAGTACAAATATTTAGTTTCACTGAGTTTGTAAAAGTTTGATCAATCAAAATATAAAATACATAAATCTGATCGGTAAATGGCATACCGAACAAAAATCAAAACACCAGAATTAATTTTTTTTGGCCACTGCAACATTGCAATAAAATGCAATAAGAGGTGATCAAAACATCATATCTACTCCCAAATATTATCAGTGCAAATTAGCTCAGGATGCAAAAATGTAATCCCTCACACAGCCCTATAACCCAAAAAATAAAAACATTACGGGTTTGGAAAATAGTAAGAAAAGCCATTTTTTCTCCCTACAAATTTCCAATTTTTTTTTTCATCAGTTAAATTAAAAAAAAATATTTATCTTTGGCATCTGCATTATCATACTGACCTGCAGAATCACATTGTCAAATCAGTTTTACCATGTTGTTAATATGATAAATAAACCCCCCCAAAAATTGTGTAATTGCACTTTTTTGTTTTGCAATTTTAAAGCAATTGGATTTTTTTCCTGTTTTCCAGTACACTATGTAATAGAATGAATAGTGTCATTCAAAAATACCATTCGTCCCTCAAAAAAACAAGCCCTCATATGACTATATTGACAGAAGAATAAAAAATGTATGGCTCTTTAAAGAAGGGGAGGAAAAATGAAGTCTAAGAAATGGAAAATGGTCATGCCATGAAGGAGTTAAGGATAAAGTTTCAAATAAATTGAATAACTCGGAGGTTATCTGTGTGATGACTGTTATTTTCGCAGAATCAGATTTGCCTAGGTAATTTTGTTCCATGACTCAGATCAAAATCAGACATGTCATAGACCAGGCCTGCACAACATACAGCGCAGGGGCCACATGCGGCCCACAAGAATAATGCTGTTTGGCCCATGTAGCTGGCTGGGAGACGCTGCTCCATTCTTCTTATATAAACCTTCAGCACTGTTAGCTCCTCCGAGCTGAGGATGCATGACTAACAGTAAGCCCTCCATTAAGGAGCCGAAGACTAAATGGAAATCAATGTTGATGAGGGAGGAAGGTGCTTAATGTTGCTGCTAGGGGACATAATGGGGGGACAATTATCAAAGGGTGCACGTTTTGTTAAAAGCAGTATGCGGGTGATATTTTAGAGAGGGGCAGTTTGGAAATTATATTTTGGAGAAAGATAGTGTGGGAGGATATTTTTGAAGAAGTGCAGTGTGGGGTGTTAGGGGTCGAGTTCCCACCTCTGCACAGGAGGAATTTCGAGCCATCTCTGCTGCGGTCTCCCATTCTTCTCCAGCCACAGTGGAGCCTGCTTACGGGAGATGTCGGTCCCAGCATCTGGCTCAGGCAGATACTCTGCGTCTGGCTACTGCTGTTCTTCCAGGCTCTGCCATTATAGCTAGTACTGGTCGGCGGCGAGGACTCGCTTCTGGGACTAAGTCCTGCTTTCTCCCTTCTGAGCATGCCCAAAGGAAGACCTCTCATTGGAGGTCAGGGGTCATATGCTTAGGTCCTGAAGCAACTCCCATTGGTCCTCTAGGAAGGTCCTGAAGTTGCTGCAACTATAAAAGGTTTGCATGGCCGCACGGCCACATGGTAGTATCAATCTTTGTCATGAGCTTTGCGCCAGTGTGGTCATGTATGCTTGTGGACAGGGCCTGGCTGAAATAAGCCACTAGAATACCGGCACCTCCGGTGAGGAGTTTGTTTGCATGTATTCAGGCCACAGCTGAAATAAGCCACTAGGATACCGTCACCTCCAGTGAGGAATTCTTTGTGTGCTTCTCTGACTGCATGACCACTGACTGCTATCAGCTCAGCAGTTAGCTGTGTACTCCTGTGAGCTTAACAGGACACAGTGCTTTTCTATCATGGTGACTCTGTGAAGTAACAGTGGTCACTTATACTGCCATATAGTGCCATTTGCTAGCAGCAGGTTCTCCTTCTGCACGGTGGACGCCGGGCTGCGAACGCACCAATAATAACATCTATATTTACTCGGTGTGTTCCACCAGCCCTAACATAATACTAGCACCAGTGTCATGGTTCTCAATGGCAAGAGACCGTAGTAAAGCATACAAAGGACTAGCTCTTGGAAGATGGGAACTCGAGCTGACTGTGAGCTAAACCTACCGCACAACTAACAGTGGCCGGGTAGCGTGCCTACGTTTTATCCCTAGACGCCCAGCGCCAGCCGGAGAACTGACTGACCCTAGCAGAGGAAAATACAGACCTGGCTTACCTCTAGAGAAATTTTCCCCAAAAGGCAGACAGTAGCCCACACATATAATGTCGGTGATTTTAGAGGAAATTGACATACGAAGTATGAAGATAGGTTTAGCAAATTGAGGTCCGCTTACTAGATAGTAGGAAGACAGAAAAGGGAACTACACAGTCAGCTGAAAAACCCTTTCAAAACACCATCCTGAAATTACTTTAAGACTCTAATATCAACTCATGACACCAGAGTGGCAATTTCAGCTCACAAGAGCTTCCAGCCTCAGAAAAATTCAAACACAGAGAACTGGAACAAAAATGCAAAACAAACTTAGGACTCAAAGTCCAACTTAGCTGATAGTAGTCTAGGAGCAGGGACATGCAACAGAAAGGCTTCTGGTAACATTGTTGGCCGGCATAGAAATGACTGAGGAGCAAGGCTAAATAGACAACTCCCACATCCTGATGGAAACAGGTGAACAGAGGAGATGAAGCACATAAGTGCAGTACCACCAGAAACCACCGGGGGAGCCCAGAAACCAAATTCACAACAGTACCCCCCCCTCAAGGAGGGGGCACCGAACCCTCACCAGAACCGCCAGGGCGATCAGGATGAGCCCTATGAAAGGCACGGACCAAATCGGAGGCATGAACATCAGAGGCTGTCACCCAAGAGTTATCCTCCTGACCGTAGCCCTTCCACTTGACCAGATACTGAAGTCTCCGTCTGGAAACACGGGAGTCCAAGATCTTCTCGACAACGTACTCCAACTCACCCTCAACCAACACCGGAGCAGGAGGCTCAACGGAAGGCACAACCGGTACCTCATACCTGCGCAACAATGACCGATGGAAGACATTATGAATAGAAAAAGATGCAGGGAGGTCCAAACGAAAGGACACAGGGTTAAGAATCTCCAATATCTTGTACGGGCCGATGAACCGAGGCTTAAACTTAGGAGAAGAAACCTTCATAGGGACAAAACGAGAAGATAACCACACCAAGTCCCCAACACAAAGATGAGGACCAACACGACGACGGCGGTTGGCAAAATGCTGAGTCTTCTCCTGGGACAACTTCAAATTGTCCACCACATGCCCCCAAATCTGATGCAACCTCTCCACCACAGCATCCACTCCAGGACAATCCGAAGACTCCACCTGACCGGAAGAGAAACGAGGATGAAACCCCGAATTACAGAAGAAAGGAGAAACCAAGGTGGCAGAACTAGCCCGATTATTGAGGGCAAACTCCGCCAAGGGCAAAAAGGCAACCCAATCATCCTGATCCGCAGACACAAAACACCTCAAATAAGTCTCCAAGGTCTGATTAGTTCGCTCGGTCTGGCCATTAGTCTGAGGGTGGAAAGCAGACGAAAAAGACAAATCAATGCCCATCCTAGCACAGAACGCTCGCCAAAATCTAGACACGAATTGGGTTCCCCTGTCAGAAACGATATACTCCGGAATACCATGCAAGCGCACCACATTTTGAAAAAACAGAGGAACCAGCTCGGATGAGGAAGGCAATTTAGGCAAGGGAACCAAATGGACCATCTTAGAAAAACGGTCACACACCACCCAGATGACAGACATCTTCTGAGAAACAGGGAGATCAGAAATAAAATCCATGGAGATGTGAGTCCAAGGCCTCTTCGGAATAGGCAAGGATAACAACAATCCACTAGCCCGAGAACAACAAGGCTTGGCCCGAGCACAAACATCACAAGACTGCACAAAACCTCGCACATCTCGCGACAGGGAAGGCCACCAGAAGGACCTAGCCACCAAATCCCTGGTACCAAAGATTCCAGGATGACCTGCTAACGCAGAAGAATGGACCTCCGAGATGACTCTACTGGTCCAATCATCAGGAACAAACAATCTACCAGGCGGGCAACGATCAGGTCTATCCGCCTGAAACTCCTGCAAGACCCGTCGCAAATCTGGGGAAACAGCAGATAATATCACTCCATCCTTAAGGATACCTGTAGGTTCAGAATTACCAGGGGAATCAGGCTCAAAACTCCTAGAAAGGGCATCCGCCTTCACATTTTTAGAACCCGGTAGGTAAGAAACCACAAAATTAAACCGAGAGAAAAATAACGACCAGCGCGCCTGTCTAGGATTCAGGCGCCTGGCGGACTCAAGATAAATCAAATTCTTGTGGTCGGTCAATACCACCACCTGATGTCTAGCCCCCTCAAGCCAATGACGCCACTCCTCAAAAGCCCACTTCATAGCCAAGAGCTCCCGATTACCAATATCATAATTTCGCTCAGCGGGCGAAAACTTACGAGAAAAGAACGCACAAGGCCTCATCACGGATCAGTCGGAACTTTTCTGCGACAAAACCGCCCCAGCTCCGATTTCTGAAGCGTCGACCTCAACCTGAAAAGGAAGAGTAACATCAGGCTGACGCAATACAGGGGCGGAAGAAAAGCGGCGCTTAAGCTCCCGAAAGGCCTCCACAGCCGCAGGGGACCATTCAGCAACATCAGCACCCTTCTTAGTCAAATCAGTCAACGGTTTAGCGACATCAGAAAAACCAGTTATAAATCGACGATAAAAATTAGCAAAGCCCAAAAACTTCTGAAGGCTCTTAAGAGAAGAGGGTTGCGTCCAATCACAAATAGCCTGAACCTTGACAGGGTCCATCTCAATGGAAGAGGGGGAAAAAATGTACCCCAAAAACGAAATCTTTTGAACCCCAAAAACGCACTTAGAACCCTTTACACACAAGGAATTAGAGCGCAAAACCTGAAAAACCCTCCTGACCTGTTGGACATGAGAGTCCCAGTCATCCGAAAAAATCAAAATATCATCCAGATACACAATCAAAAATTTATCCAAATATTCACGGAAAATGTCATGCATAAAGGACTGAAAGACTGAAGGGGCATTTGAAAGACCAAAAGGCATTACTAAATACTCAAAATGGCCCTCAGGCGTATTAAATGCGGTTTTCCACTCATCCCCCTGCTTAATTCGCACTAAATTATACGCCCCATGAAGATCAATCTTAGAGAACCACTTGGCCCCCTTTATTCGAGCAAAAAAAATCAGTAAGCAGTGGCAAAGGATACTGATATTTAACCGTGATTTTATTCAAAAGCCGATAATCAATACACGGCCTCAAAGAGCCATCTTTTTTAGATACAAAGAAAAAACCGGCTCCTAAGGGAGATGACGAAGGACGAATATGTCCCTTTTCCAAGGACTCCTTAATATATTCCCGCATAGCAGCATGTTCAGGCACAGATAGATTAAATAAACGACCCTTTGGAAACTTACTGCCCGGAATCAGATCTATAGTACATTCGCACTCTCTGTGCGGAGGTAGTGAACCAATTTTAGGCTCCTCAAAAACGTCACGATAATCAGATAAAAATTCCGGAATCTCAGAGGGAATAGATGACGAAATGGAAACCAAAGGTACGTCCCCATGAGTCCCCTGACATCCCCAGCTTAACACAGACATTGCTTTCCAGTCGAGGACTGGGTTATGAGATTGCAGCCATGGCAATCCAAGCACTAACACATCATGTAGATTATACAACACAAGGAAGCGAATAATCTCCTGGTGATCCGGATTAATACGCATAGTTACTTGTGTCCAGTATTGTGGTTTATTACTAGCCAATGGCGTGGAGTCAATACCCTTCAGAGGTATAGAAACTTCCAGAGGCTCTAAATCAAACCCACAGCGTTTGGCAAAGGACCAATCCATAAGACTCAAAGCGGCGCCAGAGTCGACATAGGCGTCCGCGGTAATAGACGATAAAGAGCAAATCAGGGTCACAGATAGAATAAACTTAGACTGTAAAGTGCCAATTGAAACAGACTTATCAACCTTCTTAGTACGTTTAGAGCATGCTGATATAACATGAGTTGAATCACCACAATAGAAGCATAACCCATTTTTTCGCCTAAAATTCTGTTGTTCGCTTCTGGACAGAATTCTATCACATTGCATAATCTCTGGCGCCTTCTCAGTAGACACCGCCAAATGGTGCACAGGTTTGCGCTCCCGCAAACGCCGATCAATCTGAATAGCCATTGTCATGGACTCATTCAGACCTGTAGGCACAGGGAACCCCACCATAACATCCTTAATGGCATCAGAGAGACCCTCTCTGAAATTTGCCGCCAGGGCGCACTCATTCCACTGAGTAAGCACAGACCACTTACGAAATTTTTGGCAGTATATTTCAGCCTCATCTTGCCCTTGAGACAGGGCCATTAAGGCTTTTTCAGCCTGAATCTCTAAATGAGGTTCCTCATAAAGCAGCCCCAAAGCCAGGAAAAACGCATCCACATTGAGCAACGCAGGATCCCCTGGTGTCAAAGCAAATGCCCAGTCCTGAGGGTCGCCCCGGAGCAAGGAAATTACAATCCTGACCTGCTGTGCAGGATCTCCAGCGGAGCGAGATCTCAGAGACAAAAATAATTTACAATTATGTTTGAAATTCTGGAAGCGAGATCTATCCCCGGAGAAAAATTCAGGTAAAGGAATTCTAGGTTCAGATATAGGAGCATGAATAACAAAATCCTGTAAACTTTGAACCTTCCCAGCGAGATTATCCAAACCTGTAGCTAAACTCTGAAGATCCATATTAATCAGGTGAAATCAGAACCATTCAAGGATTAGAAGGAGAGAGAGACGAAGGCTGCAGTAAGCAGAGATGCTAGTGAATCAACTAATGAGCAAACTCAGGAAAAAAAAAAAAAATTCTCTGCAGACTTCTTTTCTCTCCTTTCTTCTGCCAATTATTTTAACCCTTGGCCGGCCAAACTGTCATGGTTCTCAATGGCAAGAGACCGTAGTAAAGCATACAAAGGACTAGCTCTTGGAAGATGGGAACTCGAGCTGACTGTGAGCTAAACCTACCGCACAACTAACAGTGGCCGGGTAGCGTGCCTACGTTTTATCCCTAGACGCCCAGCGCCAGCCGGAGAACTGACTGACCCTAGCAGAGGAAAATACAGACCTGGCTTACCTCTAGAGAAATTTTCCCCAAAAGGCAGACAGTAGCCCCCACATATAATGTTGGTGATTTTAGAGGAAATTGACATACGAAGTATGAAGATAGGTTTAGCAAATTGAGGTCCGCTTACTAGATAGTAGGAAGACAGAAAAGGGAACTACACAGTCAGCTGAAAAACCCTTTCAAAACACCATCCTGAAATTACTTTAAGACTCTAATATCAACTCATGACACCAGAGTGGCAATTTCAGCTCACAAGAGCTTCCAGCCTCAGAAAAATTCAAACACAGAGAACTGGAACAAAAATGCAAAACAAACTTAGGACTCAAAGTCCAACTTAGCTGATAGTAGTCTAGGAGCAGGAACATGCAACAGAAAGGCTTCTGGTAACATTGTTGGCCGGCATAGAAATGACTGAGGAGCAAGGCTAAATAGACAACTCCCACATCCTGATGGAAACAGGTGAACAGAGGAGATGAAGCACATAAGTGCAGTACCACCAGAAACCACCGGGGGAGCCCAGAAACCAAATTCACAACACACCAGGGTCTGGCTAGTAAAAGGCGGATCAACAGCAATCTTTGCGGTGCATCCAGCAGCTGAAGGGTAGATTGGCGGCTCTCGAGCGCTCAATATCAGCAGTGGATTTTATGGCAGTTACTGTTCAAGCTGCGAACGCACCAATAATAACATCTATATTTACTCGATGCGTTCTGCCAGCCCTAATATGGGGTAGATATTTTGGAGATAGGCAGTGTTAGGGGTCAAGTTCCCACCTCTTCACAGGCGGAATCTCGGTCCATCTCTGCTGCGGTCTCCCATTCTTCTGCCGCAGTGGAGCCTGCTCAGCGGAGACGTCAGTCCCAGCGTCTCGCTCAGTCTGACTTTGTACAAAGAGTTACTGCTGCTTTCCCTGCTTCTGCCATTGAAGTCAGTGCTGGGCAGCGGCGAGCAGACTCTTCTGGGACTAAGTCCTGCTTTTCTTCTTCTGAGCATGCCCAGAGAAAGATCTCTGAGTGGAGATCGAGGGTCACATGATCAGATACTGCAGCTTAGGCCATTGGTCCTTCAGGAAGGTCCTGTAGGTGCTCATGCTCTGTCGCAGCCTCTCATTGGTCCTCCTAGGAAGGTCCTGCACATGCTGCAACTATTTAAGGCTCGCATGGCCGCACGGCCATGCGCTAGTATTGTTCTAAGTTATGTACTTTGCGCCAGTGTGGTCATGTATGATTGTGTTCAGGGACCCGGCTGAAATAAGCCCCTAGAATGCTGGCACCTCCGGCGAGGAGTTTGTGTGTTTGTGTATTCAGGAAGGGTCTTAACGCCATCACCGTTAAGAATAAGTATCCTTTGCCCCTGATATCTGAGCTCTTCGATAGGCTTCGGGGAGCAAGGGTATTTATTAAATTAGATCTGCGGGGTGCTTACAACCTGATTCGCATCCGTGAGGGGGACTAATGGAAGTCGGCTTTTAACACCAGGGATGGGCACTATGAATAATTGGTGATGTCCTTCGGGCTCTGCAATGCCCCAGCCGTTTTCCAAGAATTTGTGAATGACATCTTCCGGGATATGCTCTCCACCTCGGTCGTAGTCTATCTGGATGATATTCTCATCTACTCTCCAGATATTGACTCCCACCGGAGAGATGTTTGCAAAGTCTTCGATCTCCTACGGGCAAACTCCCTCTATGCCAAGTTGGAGAAGTGTGTGTTTGAGCAGGAGTCCTTACCTTTCCTTGGCTATATCATCTCCGCCCAGGGATTGGCTATGGATCCTGCCAAACTACAGGCTGTGATGGACTGGCAGGAACCCCATTCTCTTAAAGTGGTACAGCGCTTTATGGGGTTCATTAATTATTATCGCCAGTTCATTCCGCACTTCTCAACTTTAGTAGCTCCCTTGGTTGCCCTCACCAAGAAGGGAGCAAATCCCAAATTGTGGTCTGAGGAGGTCTCCAAGGCCTTTAACTCCATTAAGTCACACTTGGCGACTTAGTGTGGCTCTCCGCTCGTAACATCAGGCTGCGTGTTGAGTCCACTAAGTTTGCACCTCGCTACTTGGGTCCCTTCAAGGTCCTCGAACAGGTTAATCCTGTGGTCTACTGTCTAGCCCTTCCTCCACGCCTAGGTATCACCGACACCTTTCTTGTGTCCCTCCTTAAGCCCGTTTACATGTCCCGGTTTTCTGAGTCATCTGCCGAGACATCGGGTTCGTCTACAGACGATTACGAGGTGAACGCTATTTTGGGGTGCAAGGTGGTTCGTGGCAAAAAATTTTATTTGGTGTACTAGAAGGGTTACGGTCCTGAGGATAGGTCCTGGGAGCCTGCTGAGCACATTCGGGCTCCGCAGCTCATTGCTGCCTTCGAACGTAGCGAGGCCCAAGGAGGGGGGGCCCTAGGAGGGGGGTAATGTTAGGGGTCGAGTTACTGCTGCTTTCCCTGCTTCTGCCATTGAAGTCAGTGCTGGGCAGCGGCGAGCAGATGCTTCTGGGACTAAGTCCTGCTTTTCTCATTCTGAGCATGCCCAGAGTAAGATCTCTCAGTGGAGATCAAGGGTCACATGATCAGATACTGCAGCTTAGGCCATTGGTCCTTCAGGAAGGTCCTGTAGGTGCTCACGCTCTGTGGCAGCCTCTCATTGGTCCTTCTAGGAAGGTCCTGCATGTGCTGCAACTATTTAAGGCTCGCATGGCCGCACGGCCATGCACTAGTATTGTTCTAAGTTATGTACTTTGCGCCAGTGTGGTCATGTATGATTGTGTTCAGGGCCCCGGCTGAAATAAGCCCCTAGAATGCTGGCACCTCTGGCGAGGAGTTTGTGTGTTTGTGTATTCAGGGACCTGGCTGAAATTAGCCCCTAGAACGCTGGCACCTCTGGCTAGGAGTTTTGTGTGTGTGCATGACCACTGACTGCTCTCGTTTGGGTAGTTAGCCTGTGCCACTGTGAGGTCTAACAGAGCGCAGTGCTTTGAGTTCACGGCTATTCTGTGAAGTAACAGAGTTAGCTCATACCGCCATATAGTTCCGCCATTTGCTAGCAGCAGGTTCGCCTGCATGGTGGACCCCGGGCTGCGAACGCATCTATTATAATAAAATCTCTATATTCATTTGGTGTGTTCCGCTAGCCCTAACAGGCAGTGGAGGGGATACTTTGTACAGGAAGCACAGTAATGGACAATTATTTATTCAGGTGCACAGCATGGCAGATATTTTTATTTATGGGGCAATATTATGATACTTTTATTTTTAAGGGCCCGTGTTGGGAATTACTGCTGAAGATGGAGAAGAAAGCAGGCTGCATAGATGAGCTTTGGACATTAAATTTTATTATGATTTCTGTCCTGTGCTACATTGAGACAAAAAGGATGGGAACAACTTCCATTGAAGAAGATGTTGAAAATAAGGAGCTTATTTTCACATACATTTGTGATACTGACTACACATCATGGTATGAGCCACAACCTGATGATGGCTTTTGACAATTACCATTGTTAGAGACAAACTAAGTTCTGTAGGCTCATGCAAAAATATTATATATATATACATGGGGTCCAGCCCTCTATCTCACAGATCTACCTTGCCTAATCTATCTATCACAATAAATTACATCACACTTTGGCCCTTACCAGATGTCTGCCTCAGAGTAACCCTTGATTCTGCCATGTCCTTCAAACCATACATCCAAGCTCTTTCCACCTTCTGTCGCCTCCAGCTCAAAAATATTTCCAAATCCGCCCTTCCCTCAACCCTCAATCTGCTAAAATGCTTGTGCATGCCCTCATCATCTCCTGCCTCCACTACTGCAACATTCTTTTCTGTGGCCTCCCTGCTAACACTCTCGCACCTCTCCAGTCCATCCTTAACTCTGCTGCCTGACTAATTCATCTCTCTCCTTGCTACTCCTCCGCTTCTTCCCTCAGCAAATCTCTTCACTAGCTCCCACTCCCTCAGCATATCAAATTACTAATACTGACCTACAAAGCCATCCATAACCTGTCTCCTTCATATATCTCTGAACTAGTCTCTGGATATCTTCCCTCACGTAATCTCCAGTCCTCCCAAGAACTCCTTCTCTTCTCTACACAGATTCACTCCTCACCTAATCACCTCCAAGACTTCTCCCAAATATCCCCCATCCTCTAGGATTCTCTGCCCCAACACATCCGACTATCAACCACATTCGGATTCTTCAGACGGAATCTGAAAACCCACCTCTTCAAGAAAGCATATAGCCTGCAATGACCCCGCTGCCTCCTCACCACTATCGGAGCTCCCGAATCACAAACATCGGAGAAGCTGCAACTCCCAGCCTACTGTCTCCTTCCCAACCATCCTGTAGAATGTAAGCCCAGAAGGGCAGGGTCCTCTTCCCTCTCTATTACTCTGTATTTGTTAGTTTGCTTACTGTAAGTGATATCTGTAATTTGTATGTAACCCCTTTTCGTGTACATCACCATGGAATCAATGGTATATATAAATAAATAATAATAATATTGCAATTAATTGCTGTATTAAACTTGGTGATTTATTCATGTACAGATGGTGGGTCCGATGCTGCATTCATGTAATGATAGTTTTTCTGGTGCTGTATTCATGTACTGACAGTGGTTTGGATGCTGTATTCATGTACTGATGATGGTTCTGTGCTTCATTCATGCACCAACTGTGGTTCTGGTGCAGCATTCATGTACTGAGGGTGGTTCTGGCACTGAAGTAACTGACAGTAATATTGTTTCTATATTCATTTGCTAATGGTTCTGATAGTGAATTCACATACTGATGACGTTCTGGAGCTGTATTCAAGAACTGACTGTGGTTCTGACCCTGCATTTATGTGATGATGGTAGTTGTGATTTTGTACACATGTAGCAATCCAAAACGTGCTTCATGGCTATTTTAAAAGTGAAAACATTTTTAAGTTAGAGTTTTGAGATTACAAAGAGGATTTAGCTAGAATCTGCTCAGTTTCTGCTCCAAAAAATCAAGTTAGTTTGTGTTCACACTTAGTTTTTGGAGCAGAAACTGAGCAAAATTTCTCCAAGTCCACGTAAAATATTCAAAACTTGGTTCTGAGGATGTATTAATGTCATGATAGTGCTTCTGGTCATATATTCATGTAATTTTTTTGCTGCCTTTGGGATCGGTTCAATATGACATTACGGCCCTTAGGACTAAAAAATGTTCTGCACTCCTGCCATAGACTATAATGCATGCATGTTCTATCCTGGCCTGTTTTCAGATTGGTATCTATGTTGATCCTTTTTGTGTACAATTTGTCAGTTTGAACAGGATACAATAGGTCAGACACCCTGTCATATCATGTTATAAATTATACCTCTTGAACTACTCTTGAAAAAAAAGTGTTTTTCAATAAATTGTTAAAGCATTTTGTGAACAGGGCCTTGAAGCTGAGGTGAGGGCAAAGGAAGAAGTAAGCTGCCCTATATAGATGTCAGCCAAACAATGGTTAAACCGATTATTGGGCCTGCAGCTATCTTTCCCAACTCCTCCAAACACTCCCTCTGCCAAATCTCTATGAGGGAGCCTCAGCCAGAGTGGCGACTCTGGCGATGGTTGATCTTGCTCAGAATAAAATAATCATTCAGGGGAAAGTCATCAAACATCCACATTAGACTGTCGGTCAAACTCGCCAATATTTATAGGCTTTGCCAGCTCTAGTCTAGTGTATGGGGCCTTTGGTGCACAAACACCATGTGTGTCCAATATAAAAACATGCTCATTTGCTAATGTTTGTCAGAGATAACTACTGAAAGTGAATAGAAAAACAAGTTCCAATACAAATTATGCAATAAACAATCTAATAGTTACCAGTCTGCTTCTGAAACTTTTATATTTTCTTCTACTAAGTCCCTCGAATGCGCAAGTATTTGTAATGATGACAGATTGTTCCTCTAATACAATAAGAATTGTTGTACCACAGATGGGAAGCAATCCTCAGGCACTCATCTTTTGTATTCAAATGTTGTGTCTCAAGTCAGTCAGTTGTCAAATAAAAGCATCTTGTACCAATCACAGAAGAAAGACAAGAGAGCTGAGGGTGAACACTTTAAAGTAAATTGACATGAGATGTAGTACTAGCAATTATGGCTCTTTTATTATTTACAACATTCTTTTTCTAGACAGAATGTGAGAATAAACAAAGAAAATACACCAATAGAATACAATATGGTGATACTTTCAAATTCATTGCCTGCAACCCCAGTAGCAGAAAAAACACAAGGTTCATGAAGCACAAAGCTCCATTAACATTTCAATTTTGAAATGCTTGTTAGGTAAAATACCTGTCAATTTATAAAGGCTTCCACAGAAGGTTTTGGCACTAGCTATTCCACTTAGGATGTCCCAAGGACTGGTCATACTTTAACCTTTATACTAGGAACTGAGCTTGGCTAAAGGTTTTCCTGAATTTGTTGCCATTCAGAATCCATTAAAATAATCCACTGATCCCTCTGCTGTCGGTGTAGCCCACAGGAATGGAATGACTTGGAATACTTACAGGAACAGAGTCAACTGTGTTTGTATAACCAGAACTAGAGTACAATAAAAGCTTCTTGAAATAAAAAGTTGAAAATGTAATAAAAATATTTTTTTCTTTTTTAGTGCAAGGCAAAGGTGTTGTGGATTCTGTTTGTGGGCTCCCTCTGGTGGTTACTGCTGGTACTGGGTGACTTTGGTGGGTTGCGGCCTTTGGTTTCCACCTGTCCATCAGTGGCTGGGTGTTTCCTATTTTACCTGGCCTTTCTGTCATTTCCCTTGCCGGCTATCAATGTATTCAGATGTGCTCTGTTTGGTTCCTGCCTACCTGCTCCCAGATCTTTCAGGATAAGCTAAGTGCTGATTTTCAGTTGTTTGGTTTTTTGTCCAGCTTGCTTATTATGTCTCTATGCTAGCTGGTAGCTCTAGTGGACTGAGGTTCTCCCCATGTGCCATGAGTTGGCACATGGGTTCTTGTAATCTCAGGATGGTTTTTTTGATTAGGGTTTTTTGCTGACCGCTCAGTCCCCTTTTGTATCGTTCTGCTTTCTAGTTTACAGCGGGCCTCTATTTGCTAAAACTATATATATCATCTCTATGTGTGCCTTCCTCTCATTTCACCGTCAATACATGTGGGGGGCAACTATATCTTTTGGGGTTCATTCCGCTGGAGGCAAGTGAGGTCTTTATTTTCTCTGCAGTGCTAGTTAGCTCTTAGGCTGGTGCGTGGCGTCTAGAACCAATGTAGGCACGCTCCCTGGCTATCTCTAGTTGCGTTTGTCAGGCGTAGGGCAGCGGTCAGCCCAGGTTCCATCACCCTAGAGCTCGTCCGTAATATATTTGTACTTTGCTTGTCCTGTGCTATCCCTAGCCATTGGGATTCATGACAGTATAGCCGGCCCACAAAGTGTTAATTGTTTGGGCTGAAGCAGGAGAAAGAGAAGTGTTTAAGGGAAATTTTTTTATTTTTTTTTTTCCTTCAGAGTTTTGCTGCCTAGCCCTTAATTGCTGTCTAGCTGCTTCTTACCTCCTCTTAACCCTTGAATGGCTCTGATCTTAGCTGTTTAACATGGATGTCCAGAGTTTGGCTTCCAGCCTGAGTAATCTCGCGGCAAAAGTTCAAAACATACAGGATTTTGTTGTTCACACTCCCATGTCTGAACCTAGACTTCCTATTCCAGAGTTCTTTTCTGGAGATAGATCTACCTTCCTGAATTTCAGGAACAATTGTAAATTGTTTCTTTCTTTAAAATCTCGCTCCTCTGGAGACCCTGCTCAACAGGTCAAGATTGTAATATCTTTCCTGCGGGGCGACCCTCAGAATTGGGCATTTGCATTGGCACCAGGGGATCCTGCATTGCTCAGTGTGGATGCGTTTTTTCTGGCATTGGGATTGCTCTATGAGGAACCTAACCTGGAGATTCAGGCTGAAAAGGCTTTATTAGCCCTCTCTCAGGGGCATGATGAAGCGGAGATATATTGTCAGAAGTTTCGGAAATGGTCGGTGCTTACTCAGTGGAATGAGTGCGCCCTGGCTGCAAACTTCAGAAATGGTCTTTCTGAGGCCATTAAGGATATTATGGTGGGGTTCCCTACGCCTACAGGTCTGAATGAGTCTATGGCTATGGCCATTCAGATTGATCGGCGTTTACGGGAGCGCAAACCCGTGCACCAGTTGGCGGTGTCTTCTGAACAGGCACCTGAGACTATGCAATGTGATAGAATTCAGTCCAGAAGTGAACGGCAAAATTATAGGCGGAAAAATGGATTGTGTTTCTATTGTGGTGATTCAGCTCATGTTATATCAGCATGCTCTAAACGCACAAAAAGGGTTGATAAATCTTTTGCCATTGGTACTCTGCAGCCTAAGTTCATTTTGTCTGTGACTCTGATTTTTTCACTGTCTTCCATTTCCGTCGATGCCTATGTGGATTCGGGCGCTGCCCTGAGTCTTATGGATTGGTCATTTGCTAAACGCTGCGGTTTTAGTCTGGAACCTCTGGAAGTTCCTATTCCTCTGAAGGGAATTGACTCTACACCATTGGCTATGAATAAACCGCAGTATTGGACACAAGTGACCATGCGCATGACTCCCGTTCATCAGGAGGTGATTCGCTTCCTTGTACTTTATAATTTACATGATGTACTAGTGCTTGGTCTGCCATGGTTACAAACTCATAATCCTGTCCTGGACTGGAAAACAATGTCTGTGTTAAGCTGGGGATGTCAGGGGGTTCATGATGATGCACCTCCGATTTCTATCGCTTCATCTACTCCTTCTGAGATCCCTGCGTTTTTGTCTGACTATAGGGATGTTTTTGAGGAGCCTAAGCTCAATTCGCTCCCTCCGCATAGAGATTGTGACTGTGCTATAGAATTGATTCCTGGCAGTAAGTTCCCTAAGGGTCGTTTATTTAATCTGTCACTGCCAGAGCATACTGCTATGCGGAATTATATTAAGGAGTCCTTGGAAAAGGGACATATTCGTCCATCTTCGTCCCCTCTGGGAGCAGGTTTTTTTTTTGTGGCAAAAAAAGATGGTTCCCTGAGGCCTTGTATAGATTATCGCCTTCTGAATAAGATTACAGTCAAGTATCAGTATCCATTGCCATTATTGACTGATTTGTTTGCTCGCATTAAGGGGGCTAGGTGGTTCACTAAGATAGATCTTCGCGGTGCGTATAATCTGGTGCGGATAAAACAGGGTGATGAGTGGAAAACCGCATTTAATACGCCTGAGGGCCATTTTGAGTATTTGGTAATGCCTTTTGGACTCTCCAATGCTCCGTCAGTCTTTCAGTCCTTTATGCACAATATTTTCCGTGAATATCTGGATAAGTTTATGATTGTGTATTTGGATGATATTTTGGTGTTTTCTGATGACTGGGAGTCTCATGTTCTACAGGTCAGGAAGGTGTTTCAGGTTCTGCGGGCCAATTCTCTGTTTGTGAAGGGCTCAAAGTGTCTCTTCGGAGTCCAGAAGATTTCTTTTTTGGGGTACATTTTTTCTCCTTCTACTATTGAGATGGATCCCGTCAAGGTTCAGGCGATTTGTGACTGGACACAACCTACATCTGTTAAGAGCCTTCAGAAGTTCTTGGGGTTTGCTAATTTTTATCGTCGGTTCATTGCTAATTTTTCCAGTATTGTTAAACCTTTGACTGATTTGACTAAAAAGGGTGCTGATGTTGCTGATTGGTCTCCTGCGGCCGTGGAGGCCTTTCAGGAACTTAAGCGCCGGTTTTCTTCTGCTCCTGTGTTGTGTCAACCGGATGTTTCACTTCCTTTTCAGGTTGAGGTTGATGCTTCCGAGATTGGAGCGGGGGCGGTTTTGTCACAGAGAAAGGAGTGGTACCCGGTGTGGTCTTCTGCTGCTGTAGCCCATCTGCCTCAAAGTTCGACGCACTGTGCGTTCAGAGATGCTCTTAGGCCTACCTTGGTTGTAACGGGTGGCGATTTGAGTCACTGTTGCCTTTCTATCAGCTCGAACCAGTCTGCCCATTCTCCTCTGACCTCTGGCATCAACAAGGCATTTCCGCCCACAGAACTGCCGCTCACTGGATTTTTTTTCTTTTTCGGACCATTCTCTGTAAACCCTAGAGATGGTTGTGCGTGAAAATCCCAGTAGATCAGCAGTTTCTGAAATACTCAGACCAGCCCTTCTGGCACCAACAACCATGCCACGTTCAAAGGCACTCAAATCACCTTTCTTCCCCATACTGATGCTCGGTTTGAACTGCAGGAGATTGTCTTGACCATGTCTACATGCCTAAATGCACTGAGTTGCCGCCATGTGATTGGCTGATTAGAAATTAAGTGTTAACAAGAAGTTGGACAGGTGTACCTAATAAAGTGGCCGGTGAGTGTATATATATATATATATATATATATATATATATATATATATATATATATATATATATATATATATATATATATATATATATATAAGAAAATGTAATTACTGTTTACTGTTTTTCTTAAATTACCTGTCTTTCAGAGAGTTTTAAATTGTATTTTAGATATTATAGAAACAAATTAAAAAGCATATAAGTAGCAGACACAAATTTGTCATTCAAAACAATTCTTCACAGTAAACAATTCTTCACAGTTCATAAACTACTTGCATGTCATAAATAGGTACATTTTTATTTTTTGGTTACATTTACCATTATAAATTGATGAATGAGGACACAAAAATCATACAGCGTCTCTTCTTCTGTTTATTTAAAGAACATGAAGATCCAAAGGGGTTCAGGTTTTTTTTACAACTGAAGTCAGTTGCAAGATGATGCACATATGTGGTGTCCTTCCTTAAAGAAATACTTTCGATAACTTTTTTTATTCATTAAATGTGTGTGTACATGTATATATAATATATAATATGTGAATGTATTAATATATTCATCAACCAATGCTCTCTCATGGATCAATGCTTCTCACGTCATCGCTCTGCATACTCGCTGGGTCACACTGCACTCTGCGTGACTTGTAAGTTGATTTTACAATGAAAGCCTGTGGAGTGTCAGAAAGAGGTCTCATAGGCTTTTATTGTAAAATTGATTTCTGGTTAATGCATAGCCCATAGAACTAGCCGGTTTGTCACAATGGCGGTGAAATAGCTCAGAAGCAGAGAAGACCGGCCCATAACTCCAGGGAGCAGCGGTGGGTGATTATACACTCACACTATATTACAAGCATGTACACATACATTTAATGAATACAAAAAGTTAGTGTAAGCGCTTCTTTAACCTTTTTCTTAGTTTGAGAGATGCCAAGATGAGTGAGGTAAGATCATTAGTTCTGAAAAGATGAAAGTTTAGTGTTATTCTGTCGGGTGTTGTATGCAATGTAATATTGTAATTTAATTTTTAATATAAATAATTTTTTTTTATTTCTGTTTTTTACATTTGTTTTTTTTCTCTTTTTAATTACTTGGATAGCCAAGAAGAACAATATGTAAGGACACACCGTATCAGGACTAGCATTCTGTTCCATGATGTTCTAAATATAATTTTTCCAATCCTGAATTAAATAACATATTTCAAGAGAATGCAAACATTTGTTGTGTTAATAACCATTTATATAAAAAGTAATATACTGTGTAATCAAAATTAACTATGAAATATCAAAATATTTCACTTGAATGTGCACACACTGGAAAGAAGATTCTTAGCTTGACTTATTGTTCTCTATGTGTTAACATTTTATGTATAAAATCAGTCCTAAATGAAAAGGGATGAATTGTGGTTTATTAAAGATCCTCATAGACAACATGGGTCAATAGAGCTATAACTCCTATTGATTTCAAAAGGATTTATGGGTAGAAATGCCCATGCATTTGAGGACATATGAGAAATACACTGGGGAAAATTGTCATTATATTTTACTATAGCTTACCAGGGATGTAAGCTTAAAAGTATAAAATCAACAAATTGTTTACCTCAATGATTATTTTGTATAATTATTTCTTAAAAATGCATTTTAATATTTATTAATATATTAAATTTAAACAGTATAAAAAGGGTGATTCTGTAGATTGAAAGTTATGGGGTCTGCTGTGATCCTCATTGATTCTAAGAATGGGACTTTAAAAAGTCCCATTGGAATGGAGTGGTGGCCACGCATGTTCTCCTTTACTGCATTTATTCGCTATAAGACTTCTTGAGTATAGCATCAGGTTTCTCCAGCAGTCCTATAGATTAAAAATAGATTTGCCACGTGATTGGCCTGTTTTTTAAATTCCGTGAGGGCCCCAGTGGTCAGACTCCCACCAATCAGAGAGTAGTCACCCATTTAAAACATAGGTGATAACATTCAATGTTGAGAATAACCCTTTATTAGAAAGTTGAAACTTTAAATTTATTTCATATTTATATACAGGGAATTTCCTGTTCTAATCCAACAATGAGATCTGAAAATTCAGCTTTTGTTCGTGAAGCTCTACAAGAGCTCCACACCTAACCCTTTTTTCATACAAAACTTAATAGTTATCATGAGTCACTTGAGTCATTATAGGAAGTACTACACCTACAAGGAAAATATGATTGCCGAGCAGTACTTTAATTAACAAGAAATTATCTTTCTATTTCTAGTGATCATGAACATTGTATAGATCTTAATGAGACAAACATTTTGCAAATACTTTTTCAACCCTTCCATTTTTCTATACATACTTGAAGTACTAGCATGTTGTTTGCTCCTCCAAAAAGGTGAACCTTATTATTCTCACCCAAATTTTTTCATTTGGCCAAAACAAACTGAGTTTAAGAAATTTCACAGGTAACAAATGACCTCCTAAGAGTATAGTTGTATGTGATGTTTCATTGCATTGTTTTTATATTTTTAGTAGCCACATAATCTCTTAGAATTCATCTCATTCACTGTAATATTAGATCTGTCATGTAAAATTGTGTTTCTTGGCTTCAGGCATACAGAAGTGCTGAGTCTGACATGAAAGTGATGAAACAAACTATAATTGTTTAGTCTCAAGGCATAACATGCAATAGACCCGTGAAAGTTTTGGAGTCATCAGGCTGATCATGTGTAAATTCATGTAGATAGAATACAGTCTGTGCTTGACCGCAGATGTCTCACCAGAATCTCTCTATTATCTGCATTTTTGTATTTATATTGGTATTTTCATTTTATTATTAATGTGTTCTAAATGTAAGATTCTTTACGTTCATTGACTTGACATTTTAATTTACATTTCTAATCAGTTATTTCATGGTCTCCATTAGGGATGCTTATAATATATGCCTGAAATGAAACAAATCTGTTATTGTCCTTTATTGCAGTATTTAAATTTTTACAACCTTTCCTCACTGCAGTAGATCAAATGATAGTAAATTGACTTTACAGCATGTTAGATTTGTAAATGTTGTAAAGATTGCAAATATGTGCCAATAGTTTGTTCTACCTGATGAGATTTAACATGTAATTAACATATTTTTTATATAGAGATCTTAAATTGAGTTTCTAGTAGAGATAAGCGAGAACTAAAATGCTCAGGTGCTTGTTTTGAGTAAAGAGCATAATGAGAGTCAATGGGAAAGCCTAGCTTTTTTCCAGCAGACACAAAGAGATCTGAGGAGGCAGTGAAAATGTTCAAATGGATGGGAAAAGTGCTGAATGGAAGGAGAACAACATCGGGAAGACCCCTTGAGTCATCTCTGACTCCAAGATTCCTGTTGAGAACAATGGTGTCAAACTTTTACTCCACTATAAGGAGTGACAATAAAACATTCCAAACCAACAAGAAATTGCATTTTACAGTAAAAACAAGTTAAGAAACATTTTATCCTTGGTAATGACTTGCATATAAAGCAACATTTTTAAAGGATTTAAAAAAATATATAATCTAAGTAAGCCAATTTGATTTTTTTATTAAAAAATAGGAAATTTTATTTTAATTTGTGATTGAAGCAAAAACTGTCAAAAATTAGGGACTCAGACAGGCTAGGTTCACATTAGGGTTTCTGTGTGCAGCTTATCATCTGCATGCGCAAACGCTTGCCAAAACGCAAGCAAAGGCATGTTTATGCTGCATTATTTATCCGCATCAGCTTACGCATGACGCAAAAAAACTGCATGTGCATGCGTTTGCATGCATTTTTGCATACATTTGCATTGTTTATGTGCATGCGTTCGATATTTCCAGTGCTTTTCCAGTAGAATTTCCTTGACACAAGACACCCAATGTGTGTGTCTCATGGGATTTTTATATATAGACACACTGCGCTGATGAAATCCTCGTCTTCTGCTGCTGTATCCAGCAGCAAGATGGATCTTAACATGGAGAGCTTCAATCTTAATCTTGATTTGTAATTAAAATTGGCTTTTGCGTTTGCTGTGGCTTGTGAAGAAGAAAGAAGAAGACAAAGATGGAGAAGATGTTGTCGTCACTATTGGCAACACCCCATCGTTGAAGTCCGAGAGAGCCATGGAGCCTACTAATCGTTGAACACCGAGATGCGTAAACACCCAGATACATTTTTCGAGTAAATGAGAATGTCAGAACAGAGCTTCAATGACTTGCTGCAATGTGTCCGAGGATCCATCACCAGGCAGGACACACAGCTACATCGAGCAATTCCTGCAGAGGAACGTCTGTTGGTGACCCTGAGGTACGTAATTTGGAAAAAGAAACACCTGTCTTTAATATTATTGTTCTAAAAGCCATGTATTAATTTTTGTTTTCATTTTCTGTTCGGCAAATTCCAGGCTACTGGAGAGACTTTATCATCTCTACATCTTCAATTCTGAATTGGAGTGTCCACCCTTTCTGGAATAGTTGCAGAAACCTGCGGTGCATTATGTGACATTCTGCGTGAAAAATTCCTCCCCCAACCCACAACTGAACTCTGGCTGCAAAATGCTGCAAAATTCAAGGAAATTTGTAATTTTCCAGACTGTGTAAGGGCTGTGGACGGCAAACACATTTGGATTCTGAAACCTGCTGGAAGTGGATCCGAGTATTTCAATTACAGGAAATACTTTTCAATTGTTCTCATGGTGATTGTAGATGCTGACTGTCGATTTGCCGTGGATGTTGGCTCATTTGGACGAGGAAATGACTCTCAGACTTTCAAAGACTCTGACATGGGCTAACGTTTGTATGATAATGAATTCAATTTTCCACGGCCATGACCTCTTCCGAACACTGAAGGACTGCCAATGCCGTTTGTTGTGGTTGGGGATGAGGCGTTTCAAATGTGTGCCAATCTCATTAAACCGTACTCAAGTCGGGACTTGAATCACACCAAAAGGATTTACAACTACTGACTGACAAGGGCACGAAGAACTGTGGTGTGTGCCTTTGGATTGCTGGCATCTAAATGACGCATTTTGGGAACATCCATCAATCTAAAAATTCAGACAATTGATGAGGTTGTGAAAGCGTGTGTTCTGCACAATTACTTGCAAAAGAGCGACACTACTTAGAACTTGAGGAACTTGTTGTTAGCATATTGTGGGATTACCAAGATCACCCTCTGAGAATTACAGTGGAAGTTGCCCAAATAAGGGATACTGTTGTGATTTTGCTTTTTGCTCCCTCTAGTGGTCATTAGTGATTTGACTCTGGAGCGTCTGTCTTTTCCTATATCCTCACCTGGGCCGTTAGTTCAGGGGCGTTGCTATATAAGCTCCCTGGACCTTCAGTTCAATGCCTGGCATCGTTGAAATCAGAGCTAATCTGTTGTGCTCTTGTCCTCTGATCCTGGTTCCTGTTTTTCAAGCTAAGTCTGCTTCTTTGCTTTTTGCTTTTGTTTTGTTTGGTATTTTTGTCCAGCTTGTTCCTATCTGTATCCTGACCTTTGCTGGAAGCTCTAGGGGGCTGGTGTTCTCCCCCCGGACCGTTAGACGGTTCGGGGGTTCTTGAATCTCCAGCGTGGATTTTTATAGGGTTTTTGTTGACCAGATAAGTTATCTTGCTATATTCTGCTATTAGTAAGCTGGCCTCTCTTTGCTGAACCTGGTTCATTTCTGTGTTTGTCATTTCCTCTTACCTCACCGTTATTATTTGTGGGGGGCTTGTATCTTGCTTTGGGGTCCCTTTCTCTGGAGGCAAGAGAGGTCTTTTTTTTCTTCTCCTAGGGGTAGTTAGATTCTCCGGCTGGCGCGAGTCATCTAGCGATCACCGTAGGCATGATCCCCGGCTACTTCTAGTGTTGGCGTTAGGAGTAGCTATTTGGTCAACCCAGTTACCACAGCCCTATGAGCTGGCTTTTTGTTTCTTGCAGACTTACACGTTCCTCTGAGACCCTGTCCACTGGGGTCATAACAGTATGCCAGGCCAGTATTAAATGTTTAATGCATTGCAGAAGTGGGATTATAAGAAAGAAAATTTTGAGTTTTTTTTTTCCCTCTCTCATTTTTTTTTTTTCTTTTCCCCTTTACCTCAGAGTGGCTTAAGCTTGCTCCAGAAATCCTAGGTCTGAACCCAAGATTCCGATTCCTGAACTGTTTTCAGGAGACCGATTTAAGTTTAGGAATTTCAGGAATAATTGTAAATTATTTTTGTCCCTGAAACCTTGTTCGTCTGGAGACTCTGCTCAACAAGTAAAAATTGTTATTTCATTCTTACGGGGTGACCCTCAGGATTGGGCTTTTTCGTTGGCGCCAGGAGATCCGGCATTGGCTGATGTTGATGCGTTTTTTCTGGCGCTCGGTTTACTTTATGAGGAACCCAATCTTGAGATTCAGGCAGAGAAAGCCTTGCTGGCTATGTCTCAGGGCCAGGACGAGGCTGAGGTGTATTGCCAAAAATTTCGGAAATGGTCCGTGCTGACACATTGGAACGAGAGTGCACTGGCCGCTAATTTTAGAAATGGCCTTTCTGAGGCCATTAAGAATGTTATGGTGGGTTTTCCCATTCCCACAGGTCTGAATGATACCATGTCCCTGGCTATTCAAATTGACCGGCGGTTGCGGGAGCGCAAAACCGCAAATTCCCTCATGTTGTTGTCTAAACAGACACCTGATGTGATGCAATGTGATAGAAAAACCGCAAATTCCCTCATGGTGTTGTCTGAACGGACACCTGATTTGATGCAATGTGATAGAATCCTGACTAGAAATGAGAGGAAAAATCATAGACGCCGGAATGGCTTGTGCTACTACTGTGGTGATTCTACACATGTTATCTCAGCATGCTCTAAACGTATATCTAAGGTTGTTAGTCCTGTCACCGTTGGTAATTTGCATCCTAAGTTTATTCTGTCTGTAACTTTGATTTGCTCACTGTCATCTTATCCTGTCATGGCGTTTGTAGATTCGGGTGCTGCCCTGAGTCTTATGGATCTCTCATTTGCTAAGCGCTGTGGTTTTATTCTTGAACCATTAGAAAATCCTATCCCTCTTAGGGGTATTGATGCTACGCCATTGGCAGAAAATAAGCCGCAGTATTGGACACAGGTTACCATGTGCATGACTCCTGAACACCGCGAGGTGATACGTTTTCTCGTTCTACATAAAATGCATGATTTGGTTGTTTTGGGGCTGCCATGGTTACAGACCCATAATCCAGTCCTTGACTGGAAGGCTATGTCAGTGTCTAGTTGGGGCTGTCGTGGTATTCATGAGGATTCCCTGCCTGTGTCTATTGCTTCTTCTACGCCTTCGGAAGTTCCGGAGTACTTGTCTGATTATCAGGATGTCTTTAGCGAGTCCAGGTCCAGTGCATTGCCTCCTCATAGGGAATGTGACTGTGCAATAGATTTGATTTCAGGCAGTAAATTTCCTAAGGGAAGACTGTTTAATCTGTCGATACCTGAACATACCGCTATGCGTTCATATATCAAGGAGTCTCTGGAGAAAGGACACATCCGTCCGTCTTCTTCCCCTCTTGGTGCGGGATTCTTTTTTGTGGCTAAAAAGGACGGATCTTTGAGGCCTTGTATTGACTATCGGCTTTTAAATAAGATCACTGTCAAATTTCAGTATCCTTTGCCGCTGTTGTCTGACTTGTTTGCCCGGATTAAAGGTGCCAAGTGGTTTACCAAGATAGACCTTCGTGGTGCGTACAACCTTGTGCGCATTAAGCAAGGGGATGAATGGAAAACCGCATTCAATACGCCCGAAGGTCATTTTGAGTACTTGGTGATGCCTTTTGGGCTCTCTAATGCCCCTTCAGTTTTTCAGTCCTTTATGCATGACATTTTCCGGAACTATCTGGATAAATTTTTGATCGTTTATCTGGATGATATTCTGTTTTTTTCTGATAATTGGGATTCGCATGTGGAGCAGGTCAGGATGGTCTTTTAAATTTTGCGTGAAAATTCTTTGTTTGTCAAGGGCTCAAAGTGTCTTTTTGGTGTACAGAAGGTTCCCTTTTTGGGGTTCATTTTTTCCCCTTCTGCTGTGGAGATGGACCCAGTCAAGGTCCGAGCTATTCTTGATTGGACTCAGCCCTCGTCAGTTAAGAGTCTTCAGAAGTTCTTGGGTTTCGCTAACTTCTACCGTCGTTTTATCGCTAACTTTTCTAGCATTGTGAAACCTTTGACGGATATGACCAAGAAGGGCTCCGATGTGGTTAATTGGGCTCCTGCTGCCGTGGAGGCTTTCCAGGAGTTGAAACGTCGGTTTACTTCGGCGCCTGTTTTGTGCCAGCCTGATGTCTCGCTTCCCTTTCAAGTTGAGGTGGATGCTTCAGAGATTGGAGCAGGGGCCGTTTTGTCGCAGAGAGGCCCTGGTTGCTCTGTTATGAGACCTTGTGCCTTTTTCTCTAGGAAGTTTTCGCCTGCGGAGCGAAATTATGATGTGGGCAATCGGGAGTTGTTGGCCATGAAATGGGCATTTGAGGAGTGGCGTCATTGGCTCGAGGGTGCTAAGCATCGTGTGGTGGTCTTGACTGATCACAAAAATCTGATGTATCTCGAGTCTGCTAAACGCCTGAATCCTAGACAGGCCCGCTGGTCATTGTTTTTCTCCCGATTTGACTTTGTTGTCTCGTATTTACCAGGTTCAAAGAATGTGAAGGCCGATGCTCTTTCCAGGAGCTTTGTGCCTGATGCTCCTGGAGTCGCTGAACCTGTTGGTATTCTTAAGGATGGTATTATCTTGTCAGCTATTTCTCCTGATCTGCGACGTGTGTTGCAGAGATTTCAGGCTGATAGGCCTGATTCTTGTCCACCTGACAGACTGTTTGTGCCTGATAAGTGGACCAGCAGAGTCATTTCCGAGGTTCATTCCTCGGTGTTGGCAGGTCACCCAGGAATTTTTGGCACCAGAGATCTGGTGGCCAGATCCTTTTGGTGGCCTTCCTTGTCTAGGGATGTGCGGTCATTTGTACAGTCCTGTGGGACTTGTGCTCGAGCTAAGCCTTGCTGTTCTTGTGCCAGCGGGTTGCTCTTGCCCTTGCCTGTCCCTAAGAGACCTTGGACACATATCTCCATGGATTTCATTTCTGATCTTCCGGTGTCTCAGGGCATGTCTGTTATCTGGGTGATATGTGATCGCTTCTCCAAGATGGTCCATTTGGTTCCTTTGCCTAAACTGCCTTCCTCTTCCGATCTGGTTCCTGTGTTTTTCCAGAACGTGGTTCGTTTGCACGGCATCCCTGAGAATATTGTGTCAGACAGAGGATCCCAGTTCGTTTCCAGATTCTGGCGATCCTTTTGTAGTAGGATGGGCATTGACTTGTCGTTTTCGTCTGCTTTCCATCCTAAGACTAATGGACAGACGGAGCGAACTAATCAGACTTTGGAGGCTTATTTGAGGTGTTTTGTCTCTGCTGATCAGGACGATTGGGTGACCTTCTTGCCGTTAGCTGAGTTTGCCCTTAATAATCGGGCTAGTTCCGCCACCTTGGTTTCGCCGTTTTTCTGCAACTCTGGTTTCCACCCTCGTTTTTCTTCGGGTCATGTGGAACCTTCTGACTGCCCTGGGGTGGATTCTGTGGTGGATAGGTTGCAGCGGATCTGGAATCTTGTGGTGGACAACTTGAAGTTGTCACAGGAGAGGGCTCAGCGCTTTGCCAACCGCCGCCGCGGTGTGGGTCCCCGACTACGTGTTGGGGATTTGGTGTGGCTTTCTTCCCGCTTTGTTCCTATGAAGGTTTCCTCTCCCAAATTTAAACCTCGTTTTATTGGTCCTTACAAGATATTGGAAATTCTTAATCCTGTATCCTTTCGCCTGGATCTACCTGTGTCGTTTGCTATCCACAACGTGTTTCATAGGTCCTTGTTGCGGCGGTACGTTGTGCCTGTGGTTCCTTCTGCTGAGCCTCCTGCTCCGGTGTTGGTTGAGGGCGAGTTGGAGTACGTGGTGGAGAAGATCTTGGATTCTCGTCTCTCCAGGCGGAGGCTTCAGTACCTGGTCAAGTGGAAGGGCTATGGTCAGGAAGATAATTCCTGGGTGGTCGCCTCTGATGTTCATGCGGCCAATTTAGTTCGTGCCTTTCACGCCGCTCATCCTGATCGCCCTGGTGGTCGTGGTGAGGGTTCGGTGACCCCTCACTAAGGGGGGGGTACTGTTGTGATTTTGCTTTTTGCTCCCTCTAGTGGTCATTAGTGATTTGACTCTGGAGCGTCTGTCTTTTCCTATATCCTCACCTGGGCCGTTAGTTCAGGGGCATTGCTATATAAGCTCCCTGGACCTTCAGTTCAATGCCTGGCATCGTTGAAATCAGAGCTAATCTGTTGTGCTCTTGTCCTCTGATCCTGGTTCCTGTTTTTCAAGCTAAGTCTGCTTCTTTGCTTTTTGCTTTTGTTTTGTTTGGTATTTTTGTCCAGCTTGTTCCTATCTGTATCCTGACCTTTGCTGGAAGCTCTAGGGGGCTGGTGTTCTCCCCCCGGACCGTTAGACGGTTCGGGGGTTCTTGAATCTCCAGCGTGGATTTTTATAGGGTTTTTGTTGACCAGATAAGTTATCTTGCTATATTCTGCTATTAGTAAGCTGGCCTCTCTTTGCTGAACCTGGTTCATTTCTGTGTTTGTCATTTCCTCTTACCTCACCGTTATTATTTGTGGGGGGCTTGTATCTTGCTTTGGGGTCCCTTTCTCTGGAGGCAAGAGAGGTCTTTGTTTTCTTCTCCTAGGGGTAGTTAGATTCTCCGGCTGGCGCGAGTCATCTAGCGATCACCGTAGGCATGATCCCCGGCTACTTCTAGTGTTGGCGTTAGGAGTAGCTATTTGGTCAACCCAGTTACCACAGCCCTATGAGCTGGATTTTTGTATCTTGCAGACTTACACGTTCCTCTGAGACCCTGTCCACTGGGGTCATAACAGGATACATTTTCTGCTTACTTTGTTTCTGATATTGGATGTGTGGCATGGCAAGACGAAATGGTTTATTGCACTTGTAAAAAATGTACCTTTAATGTTTGCTGACTTTAATAATAACACCTCAACTGTAACACCCCTTAATACTTCACTCAACTGTAACACCCCTTATTACTTTGAGATAAAGAAAACACAGGGATTATGAAAACAAACAATGTTTATTAACAAAAATAAAAACAATTTTTAATTTAACATAGATAAATTAAAACAATAGATGAAAATTTGGTTTACTTTCTCCGTTTGTCCGATGGTGTGATATTGTGGACCTGGAGGGTGTCGGGCTGGGATGATTGAGTAGGAGAGGGTGGGGAAGTGGTTACAGGGAAAGGGTCAATAAACTGGAGAATTGGGTCACAGATGGTGTGGTCTATCATTTCACGGATGGGAGTAAATACCTGGGCAGAAGACACATTAGGAGTGGAAGATAAATTGGAAGGGATTGATACATTGGAAGGGAGAGAACTAAGGGAAGGTGGAGACAGACTTGAAAACAGAGACACATTGGGAAGTGAGGGTGGAGGTGGTCAGTAGTTTTTTTGTCCTACTTTTCTTCAGAAGGTGATTTCTTTTGGGTGTGTACTGGGCACCTTTTTTGCTGTTTCCTCTGCATTTTTTTGTTCCTGTTCAACGGGTGCTGCACTTGTGGTGTGGTGGAAGCTGCACGCTGCAGGGGTGCTGCACTTGGCTGCGTGGTGGAAGCTGCATGCTGGATGAATGCTGCACTCGGCTGCGTGATGGAAGCGGCATGCTGCAGGGGTGCTGCACTCGGCTGCATGGTGTAGCTGGGTTCTGTTGGAACTGTAGAAATGTCCAGCAGTGGTGGTCGAGAAAAGTTCATTTGCACTGTCAGTTGTTGGGCAGACAGGTATCCAAGTCCTTGTGATGTCTGCAGTGGTGCTAGCAGATTATGTGTTGTGAATTCTGCTCTTGGGCTCCCTCCGGTGGTTGTAAGTGGTAGCGCTGCTGTCTCTGAATCGCAGCATTTATCAGGTGTGTTCACTTTTTGCAATTTTGACTGGGCTATTTAGCCTTTCTTCACCCTTTAGTGAGTGCCAGTTGTCCATTGTTCCTGGAGGATTCACATCCCTGCCTGGTCTCTTCTGCTTTGCAGTTAATTTCAACAAAGATAAGCTCTGGCCTTGATTTTTGCTGTCCACATGCTGTGGCCTTATTGTTCAGTTCTTTTCCATGTTTTTGTCTTGTCCAGCTTGGTCTGTATAAGGATTTGTTTAGCCAAGCTGGTATCTCTGGAGATGCAGATATACCCTCCATATCTTTAGTTAGCTGTGGAGATTTCGTATTTTCTGTGGTGGATGTTTTCTAGTGTTTTAATACTGACCGCATAGTACTCTGTCCTATCCTTTCTATTTAGCTAGAAGTGGCCTCCTTTGCTAAATTCTCATTTCAGTCTGTGTATGTTTTTTCCCTCTCCTCTCACAGTCAATATTTGTGGGGGGCTGCCTATCCTTTGGGGATTTTCTCTGAGGCAAGATAGTTTTCCCTTTTCTATCTTTAGGAATAATTAGTCCTCTGGCTGTGTCGAGATGTCTAGGGAGCGCTAGGTACATTCCACGGCTACTTCTAGTTGCGGTGTTAAGTTCAGGGTCTGCGGTCAGTACAGGTACCACCTTCTCCAGAGTACGTCTCATGCTGCTCTTAGGCCACCAGATCATAACAGTACAACTGGCCAACAATGAGTTAACCGCATCTCAGAAGAAGGGAAGGTTAGTGCTGAGCCATTTTTTTTTCTGTAGTCTGTTGTGTTTTGTTTTTTTCTTCCCTCTTTACCTCTGGGTGGCTCAGGAGTTCGGCGCTGGTATGGATGTTCAGGGATTGGCTTCTCGTGTGGATCAACTTGCTGCTAGAGTACAGGCTATTTCCGATTATGTCGTTCAGACTCCGGTTTTAGAGCCTAGAATTCCAACTCCTGATTTGTTTTTTGGGGATAGGTCCAAATTTCTGAGCTTTAAAAATAACTGTAAACTGTTTTTTGCTCTGAAACCCCATTCCTCTGGTGATCCCATCCAGCAGGTTAAAATTGTTATATCTCTGCTGCGTGGTGACCCCCAGGATTGGGCATTTGCCCTGGAACCTGGAAATCCGGCGTTGCTTAATGTAGACACCTTTTTTCAGGTGCTTGGGTTATTGTATGACGAACCTAATTCAGTGGATCATGCTGAGAAGACCTTGTTGGCCCTGTCTCAGGGTCAAGAAGAGGCAGAATCATATTGCCAGAAGTTTAGAAAATGGTCTGTACTGATTAAATGGAATGAGAATGCCTTGGTGGCAATCTTCAGAAAGGGTCTTTCTGAATCCGTTAAAGATGTTATGGTGGGGTTCCCCACGCCTGCTGGTCTGAGTGATTCTATGTCTCTGGCCATTCAGATTGATCGGCGCTTGCGTGAGCGCAGAGTTGTGCACACTATGGCATTGTCTTCCGAGCGGAGTCCTGAGCCTATGCAGTGTGATAGGATTGTGTCTAGAGCTGAACGACAAGGATTCAGACGTCAGAATATGTTGTGTTTTTACTGCGGCGATTCTGCTCATGTTATTTCTGATTGCCCTAAGCGTACCAAGAGAATCGCTAGTTCTGTTACCATCAGTACTGTACAACCTAAATTTCTGTTATCTGTGACCCTGATCTGCTCATTATCGTCATTTTCTGTCATGGCATTTGTGGATTCAGGCGCAGCTCTAAACTTAACGGACTTAGAATTTGCCAGACGTTGTGGTTTCCCCTTGCAGCCTTTGCAGAGTCCTATTCCTTTGAGGGGCATTGATGCTACACCGTTGGCTAAAAATAAACCTCAGTTTTGGACACAGCTGACCATGTGCATGGCGCCAGCCCATCAGGAAGATTGTCGTTTTCTTGTGTTGCATAATTTGCACGATGCTATTGTGCTGGGTTTCCCATGGTTACAGGTGCATAATCCGGTATTAGGTTGGAAATCTATGTCTGTGACTAGTTGGGGTTGTCAGGGGGTTCATGGTGACGTTCCTTTGATGTCAATTGCCTCCTCCCCCTCTTCTGAAATTCCTGAGTTTTTGTCAGATTTCCAGGATGTATTCAATGAGCCCAAGTCCAGTTCCCTTCCACCGCATAGGGACTGTGATTGTGCTATTGACTTGATTCCAGGCTGTAAGTTCCCTAAGGGCCTGTTGTGAATTCCGCTCTTGGGCTCCCTCCGGTGGTTGTAAGTGGCACTTTTGTGAGTTCTACTCTTGGGCTCCCTCCGGTGGATTTAAGTGGAACTGCTGCTCCTTGGATTTAGCAGTCAGCAGCTGCTTCCACTGATCATCTATTCTGGCTCGGCTATTTATCCTGGCTCTATCCTTCAGCCAGTGCCAGTTGTCAATGGTTCCTGCTTGGATTCACATCTCTCTTGGATTTCCCTGATATTCTGACCAGTTCAGCAAAGATAAGTCCTTGCTTTGTTCTTTTGCTTTCCACTTGTTGTGGACTTAATCGTTCAGCACATTCTATGTTTTTTCTAGTCCAGCTTGTCAGTATGGATTTATTCAGTTAAGCTGGAAGCTCTGGGAAGCAGATTTACCCTCCGCACCTTTAGTCAGGTGTGGAGATTTTTGTAAACTCTGTGGTGGATTTTTCTAGTTTTTAATACTGACCGCACAGTATTCTGTCCTGTTCTATCTATCTAGCTAGATTGGCCTCCTTTGCTATATCCTAGTTTCATTCTGTGTATGTCATTTCCCTCTCCACTCACAGTCAATATTTGTGGGGGGCTGTCTGTCCTTTGAGAATTTTCTCTGAGGCGAGATAGCTTTCCTGTTTCTATCTTTAGGGGTAGTTAGTCCTCCGGCTGTGACGAGGTGTCTAGGGAGTGACAGGAACATCCCACGGCTACTTCTAGTGTTGTGTTAAGCTCAGGAACTGCGGTCAGTACAGGTACCACCTCCTCCAGAGCACGTCCCATGTTGCTCCTAAACCACCAGTTCATAACAGTACGACTGGCCAAATATGAATTAAATGCATCTCAAAAGAAGGAAAAAAGAAAAATTCTGAGCCATTTTTTTTTCTGCAGTCTGTTTTGTCTTTTTTTTCCTCTTAATCTCTGGGTGGTTCAGGATTTTGGCGCTGGCATGGATGTTCAGGGTTTGTTTTCTCGTGTGGATCAACTTGCTGCAAGAGTACAGAGCATCCAAAATTATGTTGTCCAGACTCCGGTGCTAGAGCCTAAAATTCCTACTCCTGATTTGTTTTTTGGGGACAGATCCAAGTTTTTGAACTTTAAAAATAACTGCAAATTGTTTTTTGCTTTGAAACCCCATTCCTCTGGTGATCCCATTCAGCAGGTTAAAATCGTCATCTCTCTGCTGCGTGGTGACCCTCAGGACTGGGCATTCTCCCTTGAATCAGGGAATCCGGCATTGCTTAATGTAGACGCATTTTTTCAAGCGCTCGGATTATTGTATGACGAACCTAATTCTGTGGATCATGCAGAAAAAACCTTGTTGGCCCTATGTCAGGGTCAGGAAGCGGCAGAATTATACTGCCAGAAATTTAGAAAATGGTCTGTGCTCACTAAATGGAATGAGGATGCTCTGGCAGCAATTTTCAGAATGGGTCTTTCTGAAGCCCTTAAAGATGTTATGGTGGGGTTCCCTGTTGTGAACTCTATTTTTAGGCTCCCTCTAGTGGTCACAAGCGGTACTGTGTAGTGTTGTCTTTCTGCAGATTTGGCTGCATCAGCTGGTTCGTTATCCTTGGTTCGTTTCCTATTTAGCTCACCTGGATACTCAGTTCCTTGCCTGCTATCAATGTATTCAGTGCTCTTCAGATTCCTTGTGATTACCTTGCTCCCAGCCTCTCCAAGACAAGCTAAGTTTTTGTCCGTTCATTTTTTGATTATCAGCATTCATCATGTTTCTTGTCCAGCTTGCTAAGATGTGATCTCCTCGCTTGCTGGTTGCTCTAGGGGACTGAGTTTCTCCCCCCACACCGTTAGTTGGTGCGGGGGTTCTTGAATCTCAGTGTGGATATTTTGTAAGGGTTTTTTACTGACCGCACAGACCCCTTTACTATTTTCTGCTATCTAGTATTAGTGGGCCTCATTTGCTGAATCTGTTTTCACCCCTGTGTATGTGCCTTCCTCTTACCTCACTGTTAATATTTGTTGGGGGCTTCTATATCTTTGGGGATTATTTCTCTGGAGGCAAGAGAGGTCTTTCTTTCTCTCTAGGGGTAGTTAGTTCCTCAGGCTGGCTCGAGACGTCTAGGATTTTTAGGCACGTTCACCGGCTACTTCTAGTGTGTTTGGATAGGTTCAGATTTGCGGTCAGTCCAGTTTGCCACCTCCCTAGAGCTTGTCCTATGTTTGTTACTTAGCTGGAGTAATTCGTGATCCTCAACCACTAAGGATCATAACAGTATAGCAGGCCAAAAAAGTGTTTAATGCATCGCAGAAGTGGGATATAAAGAAGACCTGAGTAAATTTTTTTTTTTCCACCCGCTTTTCCTTTGCTGCAGTCTGTTTAGCTTCTTTCATCCCCTTGAACTCTGGGTGGTTTTGAGCTCAGCTGCAGACATGAATGTTCAGACTCTGACTTCTAGTGTGGATCATCTTACTGCATGGGTGCAAAGTATCCAGGATTTTGTTATTCATAGCCCTATGTCAGAACCAAAGATACCCATTCCTGAGCTGTTTTCTGGAGATAGATCTAGGTCTCAGAATTTTAAGAATAATTGTAAGTTATTTCTGTCTCTGAGACCTCGTTCCTCTGGTGATTCCGATCAGCAAGTTATAATTGTTATCTCCTTGTTGCGTGGCGACCCTCAAGATTGGGCTTTCTCTCTGGCGCCAGGAGATCCTGCATTGCTTAATGTAGATGCATTTTTTCTGGCTCTTGGACTGCTTTATGAGGAGCCTAATCTTGAGAATCAGGCAGAAAAAGCATTGCTGGCTATCTCTCAAGGTCAGGATGAAGCAGAGGTGTATTGTCAAAAATTTCGGAAATGGTCGGTGCTTACTCAATGGAATGAGTGTGCCCTGTGTTGTGAACTCCGTTTTCAGGCTCCCTCTTGTGGTCACAGATGGTATTGTGTGACTTTGGTTTTTTGGCTCCCCCTGGTGGTTTGGTTTATTGTCCTGCGGGTCTGGCTGGATCAGGTGCCTCGTTATTCACCAGGGAGGCTCCTATTTAGCTCTGCTTCACTTCTACTTGTTGCCGGCTGTCAATGTATTCAGTGCTATTCTGATTACTTCTGATTATCTCGTTTTCTGCCTCTTCAGGATAAGCTAAGTTCTGTTTGAATATTTTTTGCTCATCTGCCTGCAATATGATTTCTGTGTATGATGAGTCTAGTCCAGCTTGCTAATATGTGATTTTGTTTTGCTGGTAAGCTCTGGGGTACGGAGTTGCTCGAGCAATCTCTGCGTGGATATTTTGAATAGGGTTTTTTATTGACCGCACAGTTCCCTTCCTATTTTCTGCTATCTAGTATTAGCGGGCCTCATTTGCTAAATCTGATTTCATCTCTGCGTTTGTGCTTTCCCCTTAACTCACCGTTAATATTTGTGGGGGGCTATTCTATATCTTTGGGGTGATTCCACTGAGGCAAGAGAGGACTTTCTTTCCCTCCAGGAATAGTCAGTTTCTCAGGCCGTGAAGAGACGTCTAGGATTTTTAGGCAACGTTCCACGGCTGCCTATAGTTGTTTGCGGATAGGATCAGGTTGCGGTCAATCTAGTTACCACTTCCCCAGAGCTAGTAGTCTTTTCAGTTACTTAGCTAGTCCGACCTGCGATCCTTGCCACTAGGATCATAACAGCCCTGGCTGCAAATTTCAGAGAAGGTCTTTCTGAGGCCGTTAAGAATGTTATGGTGGGGTTTCCCACCCCTACAAGTCTGAGTGATTCTATGGCTTTAGCCATTCAGGTTGATCGGCGTTTGCGGGAGCGCAAATCTGCTCATCCTTTGGCGGTATTTTCTGAACAGAGACCTGAGTTTATGCAATGTGACCGAACTCTGACCAGAATTGAGCGACAAAGTCATAGACGTCAAAATGGGTTGTGCTTTTACTGTGGTGATTCTACTCATGTTATCTCAGCATGCTCTAAACGTTTAAAAAAAATCGCTAAACCTGTCACCATTGGTACGATACAGCCTAAATTTATTTTGTCTGTTACTTTGATTTGTTCTTTGTTGTCCTACCCGGTTATGGCTTTTGTGGATTCGGGTGCTGCCCTGAATCTGATGGATTTGTCGTTTGCCAGGCGCTGTGGTTTTGTCCTGGAGCCTTTGGAATTTCCTATTCCTCTGAGGGGAATTGATGCTACGCCATTGGCTGAGAATAAGCCTCAGTATTGGGCGCAAATGACCATGTGCATGACTCCCGTACATAAGGAGGTGATTCGCTTTCTCGTTCTGCATAATTTGCATGATGTTGTCGTTTTGGGTCTGCCATGGCTGCAGGCTCATAATCCAGTTTTAGATTGGAAAGCTATGTCTGTGTCAAGTTGGGGTTGTCAGGGAATTCATGGCGATACTCCGTTGGTGTCTATTGCTTCTTCTACTCCTTCTGAGATCCCTGAGTTTTTGTCTGACTACCAGGATGTATTTGATGAGCCCAGGTCCAGTGCCCTGCCCCCTCATAGGGATTGTGACTGTGCTATAAATTTAATTCCTGGTAGTAAATTCCCTAAGGGACAACTTTTTAATTTGTCTATACCAGAGCATGCCGCGATGCGGAGTTATATAAAGGAGTCTTTGGAGAAGGGACATATTCGCCCATCCTCTTCCCCTCTTGGTGCAGGATTTTTTTTTTGTGGCCAAGAAGGACAGTTCTTTGAGACCTTGTATAGATTATCGTCTTCTGAATACAATCACAGTCAAATTTCAGTATCCTTTGCCACTATTGTCTGATTTGTTTGCTCGGATTAAGGGGGCCAGTTGGTTCACTAAGATAGATCTCCGTGGTGCGTATAACCTTGTGCGCATTAAGCAGGGAGATGAATGGAAAACAGCATTTAATACGCCCGAAGGCCATTTTGAGTACTTAGTGATGCCTTTTGGACTCTCTAATGCTCCTTCTGTGTTTCAGTCCTTCATGCATGACATCTTCCGAGAATATCTGGATAAATTTATGATTGTTTATCTGGATGACATTTTGGTCTTTTCTGATGATTGGGAGTCCCATGTGAAGCAGGTCAGGATGGTGTTTCAGGTCCTGCGTGCTAATGCTTTATTTGTGAAGGGCTCAAAATGCCTCTTCGGAGTACAGAAGGTCTCCTTTTTGGGTTTTATTTTTTCTCCTTCTACTGTGGAGATGGACCCAGTCAAGGTCCAGGCTATTCATGACTGGACTCAGCCTACGTCTGTTAAGAGTCTTCAGAAGTTCTTGGGTTTCGCTAATTTTTACCGTCGTTTCATCGCTAATTTTTCTAGCGTGGTTAAACCTTTGACGGATTTGACCAAGAAGGGTTCTGATGTGACTAATTGGTCTCCTGCGGCCGTGGAGGCCTTTTGGGAACTGAAGCACCGGTTTTCTTTAGCTCCAGTCTTATGTCAACCAGATGTCTCTCTCCCCTTCCAGGTCGAGGTTTATGCTTCTGAGATTGGAGCAGGGGCTGTTTTGTCACAGAGAAGCTCTGATGGCTCTGTGATGAAGCCATGTGCTTTCTTCTCAAGAAAGTTTTCGCCTGCCGAGCGGAATTATGATGTTGGTAATCGGGAGTTGTTGGCTATGAAGTGGGCATTTGAGGAGTGGCGACATTGGCTCGAAGGAGCTAAACATCGTGTGGTGGTCTTGACTGATCACAAAAACCTGATTTACCTCGAATCTGCCAAGCGCCTGAATCCTAGACAGGCTCGTTGGACGCTGTTTTTCTCCCGTTTCAACTTCGTGGTCTCATACCTGCCTGGTTCGAAGAACGTGAAGGCTGATGCACTTTCTAGGAGTTTTGTGCCTGACTCTCTGGGAGTTTCTGAGCTGGCTGGTATTCTCAGAGAGGGAGTGACTTTGTCTGCCATTTCCCCACATTTGCGACGAGTGCTGCAGAAATTTCAGGCGGATAGACCTGACCGTTGTCCACCAGAGAGACTGTTTGTCCCGGATAGATGGACCAGCAGAGTTATTTCCGAGGTTCATTCTTTGGTGTTGGCGGGTCATCCTGGGATTTTTGGTACCAGAGATTTGGTGGCTAGGTCCTTCTGGTGGCCTTCCTTGTCGCAGGATGTGCGTTCCTTTGTGCAGTCTTGTGGGATTTGTGCTCGGGCTAAGCCTTGCTGTTCTCGTGCAAGCGGTTTGCTTTTGCCTTTGCCTGTCCCGAAAAGGCCTTGGACGCACATTTCCATGGATTTTATTTCGGATCTTCCAGTATCTCAGAAAATGTCTGTCATCTGGGTGGTGTGTGATCGTTTTTCCAAGATGGTCCATTTGGTGCCCTTGCCTAAGTTGCCTTCCTCCTCCGATTTGGTTCCTCTATTTTTTCAGAATGTGGTTCGCTTGCACGGCATTCCTGAAAATATTGTGTCTGATAGAGGATCCCAGTTTGTTTCCAGGTTTTGGCGGACTTTTTGTGCTAAGATGGGCATTGATTTATCTTTTTCATCGGCCTTCCATCCTCAGACTAATGGCCAAACCGAGCGAACTAATCAGACGTTGGAAACTTATTTGAAATGTTTTGTTTCTGCTGATCAGGATGATTGGGTGACTTTTTTGCCATTGGCCGAGTTTGCCCTTAATAATCGGGCTAGTTCTGCTACTGTGGTTTCACCTTTTTTCTGCAATTCTGGTTTCCATCCTCGCTTTTGCTCGGGTCAGGTTGAGTCTTCTGACTGTCCTGCGGTGGATTCTGTGGTGGATAGGTTGCAGCAGATTTGGAACCATGTGGTGGACAATTTGAGGTTGTCACAGGAGAAGGCTCAGCGCTTTGCCAACCGCCGCCGCGGTGTGGGCCCCCGACTTCGTGTTGGGGATTTGGTGTGGCTGTCTTCTCGGTATGTTCCTATGAAGGTCTCCTCTCCTAAATTCAAGCCTCGCTTCATCGGTCCTTATAAGATCTTGGAAATCCTTAACCCGGTGTCTTTTCGTTTGGATCTCCCAGCATCGTTTGCCATTCGTAATGTGTTCCATAGGTCTTTGTTGCGGAGGTATGTGGTACCTGTGGTTCCTTCTGTTGAGCCTCCTGCTCCGGTGCTGGTCGAGGGAGAATTGGAGTACGTGGTGGAGAAGATTTTGGATTCTCGTATCTCTAGACGGAGGCTTCAGTATTTGGTGAAGTGGAAGGGCTATGGTCAGGAGGATAATTCCTGGGTTGTCGCCTCTGATGTTCATGCGGCCGATTTGGTTCGTGCCTTCCACGCGGCTCATCCTGATCGCCCTGGGGGTCTTGATGAGGGTTCGGTGACCCCTCCTCAAGGGGGGGGTACTGTTGTGAACTCTATTTTTAGGCTCCCTCTAGTGGTCACAAGCGGTACTGTGTAGTGTTGTCTTTCTGCAGGTTGGCTGCATCAGCTGGTTCGTTATCCTTGGTTCGTTTCCTATTTAGCTCACCTGGATACTCAGTTCCTTGCCTGCTATCAATGTATTCAGTGCTCTTCAGATTCCTTGTGATTACCTTGCTCCCAGCCTCTCCAAGACAAGCTAAGTTTTTGTCCGTTCATTTTTTGATTATCAGCATTCATCATGTTTCTTGTCCAGCTTGCTAAGATGTGATCTCCTCGCTTGCTGGTTGCTCTAGGGGACTGAGTTTCTCCCCCCACACCGTTAGTTGGTGCGGGGGTTCTTGAATCTCAGTGTGGATATTTTGTAATGGTTTTTTACTGACCACACAGACCCCTTTACTATTTTCTGCTATCTAGTATTAGTGGGCCTCATTTGCTGAATCTGTTTTCACCCCTGTGTATGTGCCTTCCTCTTACCTCACCGTTAATATTTGTTGGGGGCTTCTATATCTTTGGGGATTATTTCTCTGGAGGCAAGAGAGGTCCTTCTTTCTCTCTAGGGGTAGTTAGTTCCTCAGGCTGGCTCGAGACGTCTAGGATTTTTAGGCACGTTCACCGGCTACTTCTAGTGTGTTTGGATAGGTTCAGATTTGCGGTCAGTCCAGTTTGCCACCTCCCTAGAGCTTGTCCTATGTTTGTTACTTAGCTGGAGTAATTTGTGATCCTCAACCACTAAGGATCATAACAGTTCCCCACGCCTGCTGGTTTGAGTGAATCTATGTCTCTAGCCATTCAGATTGATCGGCGCCTGCGTGAGCGCAAAGTTGTGCACCATATGGCAGTGTCTTCTGAGCGGAGTCCTGAGCCTATGCAATGTGATAGGATTTTGACTAGAGCAGAACGGCAGGGATTCAGACGTCAGAATGGGCTGTGTTTTTACTGTGGTGATTCTGCTCATGTTATTTCTGATTGCCCTAAGCTTTCTAAGAGGGTCGCTAGGTCTGTTACCATCAGTACTGTACAGCCTAAATTTCTCTTATCTGTGACCCTGATTTGCTCATTATCGTCCTTTTCTGTCATGGCATTTGTGGATTCAGACGCTGCCCTGAACTTAATGGACTTGGAATTCGCCAGGCGCTGTGGTTTTTCCTTGCAGCCTTTGCAGAGCCCTATTCCTTTGAGGGGGATTGATGCTACACCGTTGGCCAAGAATAAACCTCAGTATTGGACTCAGCTGACCATGTGCATGGCTCCAGCACATCAGGAAGATTGCCGTTTTCTGGTGTTGCATAACTTGCATGATGTTGTTGTACTGGGTTTTCCATGGTTACAGGAACATAATCCGGTGCTGGATTGGAAATCTATGTCTGTGACTAGTTGGGGTTGTCAAGGGGTACATTGTGACGTTCCTTTGATGTCAATTTCCTCTTCCCCCTCTTCTGAAGTCCCTGAGTTTTTGTCGGATTTCCAGGATGTATTTGATGAGCCCAAGTCCAGTTCCCTTCCTCCACATAGGGACTGTGATTGTGCTATTAACTTGATTCCTGGCTGTAAGTTCCCTAAGGGACGACTTTTCAATCTGTCTGTGCCAGAGCATGCCGCCATGCGGAGTTATGTCAAGGAGTCTTTGGAGAAGGGGCATATTCGGCCGTCTTCGTCACCATTGGGAGCGGGATTCTTTTTTGTTGCCAAGAAGGATGGCTCCTTGAGACCCTGTATTGATTATCGCCTTCTTAATAAGATCACGGTCAAATTCCAATACCCTTTACCTTTGCTTTCTGATTTGTTTGCTCGGATTAAGGGGGCTAGTTGGTTTACTAAGATTGACCTTCGAGGGGCATATAATCTTGTTCGTATTAAACAGGGTGACGAATGGAAAACTGCATTTAATATGCCCGAAGGCCATTTTGAATACCTTGTGATGCCTTTCGGGCTTTCTAATGCTCCTTCTGTATTTCAGTCCTTCATGCATGATATTTTCCACAATTATCTTGATAAATTCATGATTGTGTATTTGGATGATATTTAGATTTTTTCAGATGATTGGGAGTCTCATGTGAAACAAGTCAGGATGGTATTCCAGATCCTTCGTGATAATGCTTTATTTGTGAAGTGGTCTAAGTGCCTCTTTGGAGATCAGAAGGTCTCTTTTTTGGGTTTTATTTTTTCTCCCTCGTCTATAGAAATGGATCCTGTTAAGATCCAAGCCATTCATAACTGGATTCAACCCACATCGGTGAAGAGCCTTCAGAAATTTTTGGGCTTTGCTAATTTTTATCACCGTTTCATTGCCAACTTTTCCAGTGTGGTTAAGCCCCTGACCGATTTGACGAAGAAAGGCGCTGATGTGACGAATTGGTCCTCTGCAGCTGTTTCTGCCTTTCAGGAGCTTAAGCGCCGATTTACTTCTGCCCCTGTGTTGCGTCAGCCGGATGTTTCTCTTCCTTTTCAGGTTGAGGTTGACGCTTCTGAGATTGGGGCAGGGGCCGTTTTGTCTCAGAGGAATTCTGATGGTTCCTTGATGAAACCGTGTGCCTTCTTTTCTCAAAAGTTTTCGCCTGTGGAACGCAATTATGATGTCGGCAATCGTGAGTTGTTGGCTATGAAGTGGGCATTTGAGGAGTGGCGACATTGGCTTGAGGGGGCCAAGCACCGTATTGTGGTCTTGACCGATCATATGAATCTGATTTATCTCAAGTCTGCCAAACGGCTGAATCCTAGACAGGCCCGATGGTCCCTGTTTTTCTCCCATTTTGATTTTGTGGTCTCGTATCTTCCGGGTTCTAAGAATGTTAAGGCTGATGCCCTCTCTAGGAGCTTTTTGCCTGATTCTCCTGGGGTCCTTGAGCCGGTCGGTATTCTGAAGAAGGGGTGATTCTTTCTGCCATCTCCCCTGATTTACGACGGGTTCTTCAGGAATTTCAGGCTGATAAACCTGACCGCTGTCTAGTGGGGAAATTGTTTGTTCCTGACAGATGGACTAGTAAAGTGATTTCGGAGGTTCATTGTTCTGTGTTAGCTGGTCATCCTGGGATTTTTGGTACCAGAGATTTGGTTGGTAGGTCCTTTTGGTGGCCTTCTTTGTCACGGGATGTGCGTTCTTTTGTGCAGTCCTGTGGGACTTGTGCGCGGGCCAAGCCTTGCTGTTCCCGCGCTAGTGGGTTGCTTTTGCCTTTGCCGGTCCCTGAGAGGCCTTGGACGCATATTTCTATGGATTTTATTTCTGATCTTCCGGTTTCCCAGAGGATGTCAGTTATCTGGGTGGTTTGTGACCGGTTTTCTAAGATGGCTCATTTGGTACCTTTGCCTAAGTTGCCTTACTCTTCTGATTTGGTTCCGTTGTTTTTTCAGCATGTGGTTCATTTGCATGGCATTCCGGAGAATATTGTGTCCGATAGAAGTTCCCAGTTTGTTTCTAGGTTTTGGCGGGCCTTTTGTGCTAGGCTGGGCATTGATTTGTCTTTTTCTTTAGCATTTCATCCTCAGATAAATGGCCAAACCGAGTGAACTAATCAGACTTTGGAAACTTATTTGAGATGCTTTGTGTCTGCTGATCAGGATGATTGGGTGGCTTTCTTGCCATTGGCCGATTTTGCCCTTAATAATCGGGCTAGTTCTGCTACCTTGGTTTCACCCTTCTTTTGTAACTCTGGTTTTCATCCTCGTTTTTCTTTGGGGCATGTTGAGCCTTCTGATTGTCCTGGGGTGGACTCTGTGGTTGACAGGTTGCAGCAAATTTGGGCTCATGTTGTTGACAATTTGGTGTTGTCTCAGGAGGGGGCTCAGCATTTTGCTAACCGTCGTCGGTCTGTTGGCTCCCGGCTTCGGGTTGGGGATTTGGTCTGGTTGTCTTCCCATCATGTCCCTATGAAGGTTTCTTCCCCTAAGTTTAAGCCTTGGTTTATTGGCCCTTATAGGATTTCTGAGATTATCAATCCAGTGTCTTTTCGTTTGGCCCTTCCAGCCTCTTTTTCCATCCATAATGTTTTTCATAGATCTTTGTTGCGGAAATATGTGGTGCCCTTTGTTCCCTCTGTTGATCCTCCTGCCCCGGTGTTGATTGATGGGGAGTTGGAGTATGTGGTTGAGAAGATTTTGGATTCTCATTTTTCGAGGTGGAAGCTTCAGTATCTTGTCAAATGGAAGGGTTATGGCCAGGAGGATAATTCTTGGGTTGTTGCCTCCGATGTTCATGCTGATGATTTGGTTCGTGCCTTTCATTTGGCTCATCCGGATCGGCCTGGGGGCTCTGGTGAGGGTTCGGTGACCCCTCCTCAAGGGGGGGGGGGTACTGTTGAGAATTCTGCTCTTGGGCTCCCTCCGGTGGTTGTAAGTGGTAGCGCTGCTGTCTCTGAATCGCAGCATTTATCAGGTGTGTTCACTTTTTGCAATTTTGACTGGGCTATTTAGTCTTTCTTCACCCTTTAGTGAGTGCCAGTTGTCCATTGTTCCTGGAGGATTCACATCCCTGCTCGGTCTCTTCTGCTTTTCAGTTCATTTCAACAAAGATAAGTTCTGGCCTTGATTTTTGCTGTCCACATGCTGTGGCCTTATTGTTCAGTTCTTTTCCATGTTTTTGTCTTGTCCAGCTTGGTCTGTATATCGATTTGTTTAGCCAAGCTGGTATCTCTGGAGATGCAGATATACCCTCCATATCTTTAGTTAGCTGTGGAGATTTCGTATTTTCTGTGGTGGATATTTTCCAGTGTTTTAATACTGACCGCATAGTACTCTGTCCTATCCTTTCTATTTAGCTAGAAGTGGCCTCCTTTGCTAAATTCTCATTTCAGTCTGTGTATGTTTTTTCCCTCTCTTCTCACAGTCAATATTTGTGGGGGGCTGCCTATCCTTTGGGGATTTTCTCTGAGGCAAGATAGTTTTCCCTTTTCTTTCTCTAGGGTTAATTAGTCCTCCGGCTGTGTCGAGATGTCTAGGGAGCGCTAGGTACATTCCACGGCTACTTTTAGTTGCGGTGTTAAGTTCAGGGTCTGCGGTCAGTACAGGTACCACCTTCTCCAGAGTACGTCTCATGCTGCTCTTAGGCCACCAGATCATAACAATTATGCCACTGATGCTGTGCTGGTCCTTGTTGCTGTGTGGGAAACGAAATGTGTGGCACCTGCTGATATTTTGACGGGTTGTAGCTTTGGGACTGCTGCATGGCCTGGGTGTAAGCATCCTGACAGGCCTTCATGACATACAGCTGGAGATCAGACGATAGGTTATCATACATGCCCCGCTCTGTTGAAGCAAAAATTTTTTGTGTCGGTCACTGAAGGTCGGCTTCCAGGCGGTCAAGGCGTCTGTGGAAATCCTGGAAAAGTGTGTTCACTTGAGTGAACCTACTGTTCAGTCTATCTCCAAGTGCCTTAAACCCTTCCTGGAAGATCGAGCTTAAATTAATAAACTCGGGAATAGTTGACCTCTCCCAGGCCCTCTGCCGCTGACAAGAAGACCTAACAAAAGCAGTGGCAGAGGGCTGGGAGAGGGGAAAACCTGATGGCCGGCTGCATCTTCCCCAGCCTGCGAAACCTGCTTGGTTGCTCCATCGCAGGGGGATGATTGGAACTGCTCGTTGGCTGGTCGATGAGGGGCCGCTTCAACTGAGGACGATCCAGGTTGTGTTATGCTGCACCAGGTTCGGTGTGGAAAATAAATTAAAAACATGACTGAAAAAATTATATAATTTATATAATAGTAAGACAAGAAAAAAGATACTCACGTTCGCTGAGCAACCACAGGCGTCAGAAAAAAAAAGCATATGGTGGTATTTGTATTTTGTTTGCTTTTGAGCAGCACCACTTTTAACCCGAATCTCCTCTCTCATATCTTTATTGAAACGATCCTTTTACTCTCTTCACTGTGAAGGGGGAAAAAAAATTAAAAAATAAATTGTAAAACAATGCACCTACGTTTACTGGTTCACTGGCGCATTAGACCACATTGCAATACTTACAAAAATCCTATTTGACATGTGGCGTGCCACCTTCCCAATCATCCAACATCGATTTGGCCACTTCTTCCCAGAGTCATCTAATCACTACTATGTCGGAGTGCTTACGATCATGGGTGTCCCACAATGGTACTCGCTCATGCACAAGGTGAATGAGTTGGTCCTTGTCAATCACTTGTTTGTCTTCCTCACATTGTGCAACCTATAGATTAAATTAAATAAAAAATGTTTGTAATTCATATAGTTTTAAAAATGCAAAACTGAAACCAAATTCAATTACAACTCTGATAATGAAAACACTACTTTCCTCCTCAGAAACTTGAGCCCGATGACCCTGGGAAGATTCATTTCCACTTGACTGCTCCTGCTCTTCATCACTCGAAGGTACCTGTAAAGAAATTACATGATTTGCCTCATGTATAGTATTGCTAGTCAATACATACCAATCAGTATATCAAATGTGATTACATATCAGTGTCATGTCCACCCTGGGAAGCAGTCAGTTCTTCACTGGAGGATATTTTTGAAGAGCAGGCAACAGTCAAGTGAAACACTAAAGAAAAGAACAGAAAAGAAAAATTAAACTTGTTAAAAGAGCAAAACACAATGTAGCCAAATAAAAAAGAAAAAAAATTAAAATAATAAAAAATCTAAACACAATGTACACCAATACTTACATTACAGGCAGTAGTCCAACAGCACAGCAGTCAGGCAGCACATAACCAGGACAGCAGCACAGCACCACAAGACGGGGACAGCAGCACAACATGGGTACAGCAGCGCAACACGGGTACAGCAGCACAACACAGTCTACAAGGAAAAGAAAGCAAAACATAAGACACAAAGTTATGAAGAGTGTGAAACTGGGCAGAGTGTGAGACTGGGCAGAGCAACATAGTTATTGAAAAGTACAAACACTCATACTTGCATTAAGTAGCAGCTGAGAGGGCCAGTACCACACCACTTGAACGGAGAAATCCTGGACAGTAGAACTGAGGGCCAGTACCACACCAACAGAATGGAGAAATCCTCGACAGGAAACTACCACACCACCGGAACGGCGAAATACTGGACAGGAGAACTGAAGGGCTAATACCACACCAGAAATCCTGTACAGGAGAAATAAGGGTCAGTACTACACCACCAGAACTGAGAAATCATGGACAGGAGAGCTGAGGGTTAGTACCAAAGCACCGGAATAGAGAAATCCTGTACAGGAGAAGCAAGCCACAAAAGTAGTCCGGGACTGGAGCAGCAACCAGTCTACAAGGAACAGAAAAAAAAATAAGTACAGAGTACAGACTGCAGTGAGAGAGAGACAGACATTTTCATAGCTTCTATACTTACATAGATAGTCTTGTGCTCACATCCAGAGTCTGGAGAGTAATGTCCTTGCAGTGTCCACACTTACTTTTATACAGCTGGCAATTAGTAGATGGTGAAATCAGTTCCTGGACCTGCTCAGTCTGAAGTACGCATGTGTATTGAACGAAAGCGTATGCATGTCCTTGCGTTCCCATAGACAGTATTACGTTGTTTTGATGCACCCATCCGCATGCGCATGACTGTGCATAATTGACGCCTCAAAAAATGCAACATGTTGCATTCGCCGGACACCGCAAAATGACGCATGCATATGCATCCACAGGCGAACTGATGCTAACGCATGTCCCTGCATACACCATGTTAAAGATAGGTACGCAAGGCACATGCAGAGCTTACGCAGGCCTATGCTGTGCACAGAAACGCAAGTGTGAACCCGGCCATACACCCTGTATCATACATAAAGGAGGGCCTCATACACATTCTTTTCAAATTGTCATGTAGTGGTACTCCTAGACTCAAAGGCTATTCACTTTTGAGTGTTATATACTAATATAAATATTTATACAATAATGTAATATAATACCGATAAGGGTATGTGCACATATTGAATTAAATTTCTGCACCATTTCTGCATCTTTTGGCAGGAAAAATGCAACTGCAAAAATGTGCGTTTTTGCTTTGCTTCTGGTGCTGTTATGCCTTGCATTTTTGGTTGATTTGAGTGAAGTCAATGGTGAAAAACACTGGGAAAAATGGGAAAAAAAATAATTGACATGCTGCAGATTATTTTCTGCACCAAATCTGCAAGTCAGAAATACTCAACATGTGCATGACACTTTATGCTTTTCATTCACTTTGCTGGCATTAGGGTTTACTTCAAGTTTTGTCACAAATGCGCACTGAAAAATGCGACAAAAATGCACCAAATCTGCAGTGTGTCCACACAACTTAAAATTTTGAACAAGTCTTTTCAGGCTTAACGGTGTTTCTCACAAAATTAGAATATCATCAAAAAGGTAATTTATTTCAGTTCTTCAATACAAAAAGTGAAACTCGTATATTATATTTACAAACAGGGTGATCTATTTCAAGTGTTTATTTATGTTTACATTGATGATTATTAAAATTGTCCCTTAGTCTGTTTCAGTAGGCTCCACAATCATGGGGAAGACTACTGACTTTGACAGTCATTGACACACTCCACAAGGAGGGTAAGCCACGAAAGGTCATTGCTAAAGAAGCTGGCTGTTTGCAGAGTGCTGTATCCAAGCATATTAATGGAAAGTTGAGTGGAAGGAAAAAGTGTGGTAGAAAAAGGTGAATTTTGTGAGAAGCATTTGTATACAGCAATGAAATCTACCCAAGAATATGTAAAACTATGTGTGAGCAATATAATACCAACACATTTTTAACAAGTATTTTGAGGCTTATATAGCAACTAAATGTATGCACACAGAGAATTTATATGCTGCAGATTATTTTCTGCATCAAATCTGCAAGTCAAAAATACTTAACGTATGTATCATGCTTTAGGTTTCTCATTCACTTTGCTGGCATCAGGTTGTGACAAAAATGCACCAAATCTGAAATGTGTGCTCACAGCCTAAAGTTTTGAGGAAGTTTTTTGAGGACTATATAGCAATGATATCTACCCAAGAATATGTAAAAGTTTATGTATTAGCAATATAATACCAATATTTTTTATACAAGTTTTTTGAGGGTTATATACTAACCAAATGTACTCCAGACCATGGAATAGCTTATTGGTGAGTAATATAATACCAATGCATTTTTGAACAAGTTTTTCCAGGTTATATAATAACAAAATCTACCCAAGAATATGTAAAAGTCTACGGTTGAGCAATATAATACTGACATTTTTGTACAAGTTTTTTGAGACTTATGTAGTACAAACTGTACCCAAGAAGATGTAATATCCTATTAATGAGCAATATAATACCGATACATTTTTTAACACATTTTTTGACTCTTATATAGCAACAAAATCTACCCAAGAATATGTAAAAGTCTATGGATAAGCATTAATAATAACAATAATAATAAAAATCTTTATTTATATAGCAACAGCATATTCTGCAGCACCTTACAATTCAGAGGTTCATATACAACAGTCATTAGTAACATAGTTTAAAATAATACAATAATTAAAGTGAAAATAATGACAACCCTGCTCGTAAAAGCTTACAATCCACAATGAGGTGGGAGAGACACAAAGTACAGGTGCTTATTTACAATTTACAGCCATCTTGAAGGAATGGGAGAAAGATAAAGGCTGCACGAGTTAGTCACAAGTCAATATTTGTATTGCTTTTGCATTCGGTGGAATTTGATGGAGAATTGTGTTAGGAGATATAGCGAATGGGCTATATATATTAAAGGACTTTGACTAGGGAATGTGATAGGCCACCCTAAACAGATGTGTTTTAGGGAGCTCTTAAAACTGTGCAAGTTGTGGTTAGTAGGGTTGAGAGACTTTTGCTTTTTTAGGATCGAGTCGGGTTTCGTGAAACCCGACTTTCTCGAAAGTCGGATCGTGTGAAATCGTGAAATTATTGTGAAAAGTCGGGGGGCCGACCGAAACACAAAACCCAATGCAAGTCAATGGGGATTTTTTTTTTTCCTCCTCCTCCTCCTACGTAAATCGCTACATCCAAAATGGTAAGATAGCGTTTATACCCCCACCCCCTGTGACGCCGCAGAAAGGAAGACAAGACCTATGTCATCACGCTGCCCACACTCCTTCATTGGCTGAAAAAATGGCGGTTAAACCATCATACGAAACGCGACTTTGCCGCGAAGATCGCCGACCGCATGGCCAATCCCACGCTGGGATCGGTTCGGGTTTCACGAAACCCGACTTTGCCAAAAGTCGCCGACTTATGAAATTGACCGATCCATTTCGCTCAACCCTAGTGGTTAGTCTTAAATTCTTGTGATAGAGCATTCCAGAGAATTGGTGCAACTCAGGAGAAGTCTTGGAGCCAAGTGTGGTAGGTACGGATTAGTGTGGATGTTAGACAAAAGTCGCTTACAGAGCATAGAGAATTGATAGGCCTATAAACAGAAATGAGGGAGGAAATGTAGGGGGGTGCCACACTGTGGAGAGCTTTGTGGGTGAGAACAAGCAGTTTCAATTGGATCCTATAATGTATCGGCAGCCAGTCCAATGACTTAATTAATAGACATGTGCACTGCCTTAAAACTTGTGGTGCTCAGGTAGGTTCCAACACCATAACAATATGTAATAAAACCTGGCACTCAACTTTTTTTATCTGGAAATGTATTTATTATCAGCAACAAAAATGTTTTGGTCGCAAACTGGACCTTCATCAGTTACTGAAAGTGCAAATGAAAGAATATACAAAAAATGAACAAAATAAAATAAACAAAGTATATACAAAGCTGGACATCCAGTGTATAAAGAACATGGCAATGTAGCTACTGAAAAGGTACAAAAAACAGTATAGAACCGACCAATATTGGCACAATACTACTTCGGATGGTGAGTGGCTTATCTATTGAAAGTGAGAGGGTAGTCACATACCGTGCTATGCAGAATATTTAGGAGAGACGTGCCCGTGTGGGCAGATGGTGGTTAGCTTCTGAAATAGAGGGTTGAATATATGAGTGATAGGCCAGGGGCGTAGTGGTATAGAAGGAGCAAGACATACCCATAAAGATGCAGAGTGTTAGTCTGTGTAAGGCTGTATGGGCAACAACCTACTGGGTATAAAGCGCAAAGTAGGTTAGTTGAAAGGCATCGTCCTATGTGACCAGACAATATGTGGGGTTACCTTACCGTGTAGGAATGGCGTGGCTGACGCGGTGTCCACCGCTAGTCTGACGCCATGTGCGCTGGTTGTGCGCTATAAATCCAATGACTGGCACAGAGCAGAAGCCTCCGAATAATGATTAACCAGATAGATGACCCTGGCTGCTGCGTTATGGATGGACCAGAGAGGGGAAAGTTGAGTGAGGGGGAGGCCAATTAATAGAGAACTACAGTAATCAAAGAGATAGTGGATCAGGGCAACAGTTAAGGTTTTTGTAGTTTCCATGGTGAGAAAGGAGTGGATTCTATAGCTTCTAGAGAAATATAATACCGATAAATTTTTGAACAAGTTTCTTGATTTCTTAAGGGTTATATATCAATGGAATGTACTCAAGACCATGCAATAGTCTATAGGTGAGCAATATAATACCGAAAAAGAAACGTAACACGTTTTTTCAAGCTTATATTGCAATTAAATCTATAAGAATATATAAAAGTTTGTGGATGAGCAATATGTTATACCGATCAATTTTTTAAAAAGTTTTTTTTGATGCTTATATAGCAACAAAATGTACCCAAAAAGATGTAATATCCTATGGGTGTGCAATATAATACAGATACATTTTGAAAAACATTTTGAAGGCTATATACACCTTACCAATGAAATGTTCTCCAGACCAAGGAATAGTCTATGGGTGACCAATATAATACCAATACATTTTGAAAATGTTTTTTGAGGCTTATATAGCAACGAACTGGTCACAAGAAGGTGTAATACCCTATGGATGAGCAATACAATACCAATAAATCTTTGAACAAGGTTTTTGAGGGTTATATATAGAGATGAGCAAATATGTTCTGAAAACAATAGCCAAAAATAAATTCAGCACGAATATGGTACATTCGGATTTGTGATCAGTAACATGAGCATTTTTCTTAAAAACAGAAAGTCAATAACATTCTGTAAAAGATAGTATTAAATCCGGTAATTCATATGCCACATTCAGTAAAACCACAGCATGACAGGTTAGAATAGAAAAGATAAAATAGATATATACACAGAAAATACATGTATATATTTTTATATATATATGCACAGTGGGTATGGAAAGTATTCAGACCCCATTAAAATTTTCACTCTTTGTTTCATTGCAGCCATTCGGTAAATTCAAAAAAGTTCATTTTTTTCTCATTAATGTTCACTCTCCATCCCATCATGACGGAAAAAAAACAGAAATTTACAAAATTGTGCAAATTTATTAAAAAAGAAAAAACTGAAATATCCCATGGTCATAAGTATTCATATTTAAGTCACATGCTGTCCATTTCCATGTGATCCTTCATGAGATGGTTCTACTCCTTCAACGGAGTCCAGCTGTGTTTAATTAAACTGATAGGACTTGATTTAGAAAGGCACACACCTGTCTATATAAGACCTCACAGCTCACAGTGCATGTCAGACCAAATGAGAATCATGAGGTCAAAGGAACTGGCCAAGGAGCTCACAGACAGAATGATGGCAAGGCACAGATCTGGCCAAGATTACAAAAGAATTTCTGCAGTACTTAAGGTTTCAAAGAGCACAGTGGCCTCCATAATCCTTAAATGGAAGAAGTTTGGGGCCACCAGAAGTCTTCCTAGACCTGGCCGTCCAGCCAAACTGAGCAATCATTCGAGAAGAGCCTTGGTGAGAGAGGTAAAGAAGAAACCCAAGATCACTGTGGCTGAGCTCCAGAGATGCAGTAGGAAGATGCGAGAAGATTCCACAAGTCAACTATCACTGCAGCCCTCCACCAGTCAAGCCTTTATGGCAGAGTGGCCCGACGGAAGCCTCTCCTCAGTGCAAGACATATGAAAGCCCCCAGTGAGTTTGCTAAAAACACACAATGAACTCCCAGACTATGAGAAATAAGATTCACTGACCTGATGAGATGTAGACTGACCTTTTTAATGATAACTCTAAGCGATATGTTTGTAGAAAACCAGGCACTGCTCATCACCTGCCCTATACAATCCCAAAAGTGAAACATGCTGGTGGCAGCATCATGCTATAGGGGTGTTTTTCAGCAGCAGGGACAGGACAACTGGTTGTCATTGAAGGAAACATGAATATGGCAACATACAGAGATATTCTGGATGAAAACATCTTCCATAGTGGACAATGACCCTAAGCACACAGCTAAAATAACAAAGGAGTGGCTTCAGAACAACTCTGTGACCATTCTCGACTGGCCCAGCTAGAGCCCTGACCTAAACCCAATTGAGCATCTCTGAAGAGACCTGAAAATGGCTGTCCACCAACATTCACCATCCAACCTGACTGAGCTGCAGAGGATCTGCAAGGAAGAATGGCAGAGGATCCCCAAATCCAGGTGTGAAATACTTGTTGTATCATTCCCAAGAAGACTCATGACTGTACTTGCTCAAAAGGGTGCTTCTACTCAATATTGAGTAAAGGGTCTGAATACTAGTTATGACCATGTGATATTTCAGTTTTTCTTGTTTAATAAATTTTAGTGAGGAGCAATCACTAAAATGCTCGGGTGCTCGTTGCTCGGGTGGAGCAAATTGGAATACTTGGGTACTCGGCCAGAACATTGAGCCCAATGTAAGTCTATGGGAGACCCGGGTATTTTTACCGCGATCCCCCCAGGGGTGCTTTTAAGGTCTAAAAACGTCTGAAAATGATGGAAACACTGCTCAAATGACACAGATACATCATGAGGATCGCCCCTGGAAGCATTCCTGACTCCTAGTTCACAGCTTTAATAATTTTTTTCCAAGATACATGCCATTTTTCCCGGTGCCACAAAAAACACATGAAAATGAAACCAAAATTGGTTTTGCTTGGAAACATGTCAAGGTACATCCTTTGCAGGTTAATGACTTGCCTGTAAGGCCAAATATTCAACCCCAGACTGAAAAATTTCCTCTCCCACTTAGGCTTAGATCAGCTGTAACATTGCTTTCAACCACTACAAATGCATTCACTGGGAAATGTCATTGCACCATTTAACAACCCTAGCTGGCCATGTGGTGTGTGACACATAAGCAGACCCATCTTGTTTCATGTATGAAGGAGGGACTCTTAAAATCACAGAGCCTGGTTTTACTGGTTCATCAGGCGGCATTAATCTTCTTAAAGGGCCATTATGAAACAGTGGGCCTCCTAAGCTGTTGTAGCCTATGTTGTGAGTGGATGGGCTGCCAAGAATTATGACACACCACAATACCCCTTTCATAAGATGACCAGGAGGGCCTGCTGAAAAAATGTTGCATTGAATGCAAGGCCTGCCCTGCTATGCCCCCCCTTACGCCTTGGAACCCACATACTGTATGGGCCCATGAAAATCCACTTCACAATATGCATTTTGTGCTTCATACTCCTTTGTTTTATACATTGGCAAGAAGGCGAGCCCTGCTGCATAGTCAGTCATATGCACCCCATTAGGCCTTGGAATCCACATACTGGATGGGCCCATTAAAATCCACTTCACAATATACATTTTGTACTCCCGTCCTCCTTTGTTTTACACATTGGCAGTAAGGCCAGCCCTGCTACATAGTCAGTTATATGCACCCCATTAGGCTTTGGAATCCACATACTGGATGGGCCCATGAAAATCCACTTCACAATATGTATTTTGTGCTCCATACTCCTTTGTTTTATACATTGGCAGGAAGGCTAGCCCTGCTCCATAGTCATATGCACCCCATTAGGCCTTGGAACCCACATACTGGATGGGCCCATGAAAATCCACTTCACAATATGCATTTTGTGCCCCATACTCCTTTGTTTTATACATTGGCAGGAAGGTGAGCCCTGCTGCATAGTCAGTCATATGCACCCCATTAGGCCTTGGAACCCACATACTGGATGGGCCCAGGAATATCCACTTCACAATATGCATTTTGTGCTCCATACTCCTTTGTTTTATACATTGGCAGGAAGGCGAGCCCTGCTGCATAGTCATTCATATGCACCCCATTAGGCCTTGGAACCCACTTACTGGATGGGCCCAGGAAAATTCACTCATATTTTTTGATGGTATTATGGTTCCCTCTTTGCACAATTATTTACAGGAGAATTTGGCAATTTTATTTGACATGTTTTTAACACAAAGGTTCAGATACGGCTTTAAAAAAGGCTAATACTTGCAATACAAGGCAATTTTATTGCAAACTACAAAATTCAAGGAATAGTATGATTGAATAGTGTGAGTGCGTACACTTTTGAATGTGTTAACATACACAGGTTAATAAGTGCATATAAGGATTAAATAAATATAGTGATTACGTATATACAGTATATGGAGATTAACTACATACAGTATACTTAGATCATCACCAAGATGCTTTTAAACATCATCCATCTGGAATATCAGAGAAGCAACACCAAGACAGAGAACCCCTGGGAGATTACACTATACATGTACAGGTACCCCAGTTTTGGCATCTGTTTTAGTCATGTTTCTCTGGTCTTACATAGTGAATAACACTATGTAGTAACTCTAGTTTCACCCAGACCTTCAAGTGGCCACTTTTCAAGGTTGGATGAAACTGAGATATCATGGAGTCATCAGATGAGGGGCCGTAAATCCCTAGAAAATAAAAGCCACAAGGATTTAGATCAAACCACCACCGGCATAGTTTCAGTAAACCTTAATATTTTACAATGACAAACAGCAAACATATAGAGGCATAGAAATGTTTGTGAAGTGAATAAACAAACATTTATCAAGATTGTGTCACTATGAGCATTGTCTGTCACATCTCTAAAGGTTTTACAAGAAATGCAGCTATGTGATTGTCTGAATGCATTCGTATACAGTATTTAATTCTTGTTTACAAATCGCCATTTGTATATTTTCCATTTGTACATTTGAGGCAGACAAAGTTAAGGCTCTCAAGGAGAGAAACTAATATAGTGGACAAAGCTATATTTTAATGAACTACTGAGGCAAAGTAACAGCATTGCTTTATCAAATTTATATGAAGTGTATTGTGTCCAATGTTAGCAACCAGGCAACACAAAAAAGAGCTTTTCAAGTGAGCACTTTAAGGTACACATAGTTTATGAAGTGTTTGCCAACAAGGATGTGGTTTCACCAATGTGGGGTACCTTTTTGTTAAAATAGACTAGAGCCATCACAGCCCCCCTTGACCAAACTTCACTTGCCTATAACAGTATAAAGCACGTTCACCCTGGTGATCTAGTGGCAATTAAACAAGAGACATTGCAGGAGACAGAAGTAGGCCCAATGGAATGACATGCCCAAGTTCTCAATGTGGGGTCCTTTTTGGACTGATTAAAATAGTGCCATCACAGCCCCTTAGCCCTAAATGCACCGTACAGACCACGTTCACCATTGTGATCTACTGGCAGGAACAGGACAGATTGCAGGAGACCGAGTTAAGAAGTAGGCCCAAAGTAATGTCATGCCCAATTCCCCAATGTGTTGCCCTTTTTGGACTTAAAAAAATAGTGTCAGCACAACCCACTTGCCCAAAATTCACTGGCCTATAACAGTACAGACCACGTTCACCTTGATGATCTAGTGGCAGGTACAAGACACATTGCAGGAGACCGAGTTAAGAAATAGGCCCAAAGTAATGTCATGCCCAATTCCCCAATGTGTTGTCCTTTTTGAACTTAAAAATATAGTGCCATCACATTCCACTTGCCCAAAATTCACTGGCCTATAACAGTACAGACCACGTTCACCCTGGTGATCTAGTGGCAGTTAAACAAGAGACATTGCAGGAGACAGAGTTAGGAAGTAGGCCCAATGGAATGCCATGCCCAATTCCCCAATGTGGTGTCCTTTTTGGACTGATTAAAATAGTGCCATTACAGCCCCCTTGGCCAAAATGCACCGTACAGAGCACGTTGACCCTGGTGATCTAGTGTCAGGTACAGGACAGATTGCAGGAGACCGAGTTAAGAAGTAGGCCCAAAGAAATGTCATGCCCAATTATCCAATGTGTTGTCCTTTATTTACTTAAAAATATAGCGCCATCAAAGACCACTTGCCCAAAATTCAGCAGCTTATAACAGCACCGATCAGGTGCACAGTGGTCATCTAGTGGCAGTTAAAGGACATATTGCAGGAGACAGACTTAAGAAGTAGGCCCAATGTAATGTAATGCCCAATTCCTCAATGTGGGGTCCTGTTTTTACAGCATAAAATAGTGCCTTCACAGCACCCGTGCCCAGAAATCACCGGCCTATAACAGTACTGAGCACGTGCACCCTGGTCATCTAGTGGCAGTTAAATGACTCATTGCAGGAGACAGACTTAAGAAGTAGGCCCAATGTAATGTAGTGCCCAATTCCCCAAAGTAGGGTCCTGTTTTTACAAAATAAAATAGTGCCTTCACAGCCCTCGTGCCCAAAAAGCACCGGCCTATAACAGTACTGAGCACGTTCACTGTAGTCATCTAGTGGTTCTTGATGATGAGTATGAGGATAAGGAGAAGGAGAACAACAAACAGACCATATGTGGAAGCACATACCCATGTGTGGCTGTAAAGAGGTGCATGAGAATACACCTCCTCAAAAGAGAGAATATATTTGAGGTTATGTTTTGCTGGTTTCATTTGGTGGTGTACAGAATTCTTTCCCAATTCAGGCTTTTTTCATTTTTATGAACAAGTCAACCTGTCAGCATTTTCAGTTGACAGGTGGATGCGCTTATCTATGATAATTCCACCAGCAGAACTAAAAACCCGCTCTGACAAAACGCTAGAAGCAGGGCAGGCCAGGACCTCCAAGGTGTAGAGAGCCAGTTCATACCACATGTCCAGCTTGGATACCCAATAATTCAAAGGCACAGAGGAATTATGGAGGACATTTTTACGATCTGCAAGGTACTCCCTCACCATCTTCCCAAACATTGCACTTCTTGTGACAGCACCCCTCTGTGCCGCCACGATGGGAGGGTCTGAGAAAAGTGTCCCAGAACTTGGCCATTGTTCCCCCACCTGAGCTGGATTGTACTTCTGTCTCTCTCGCTTGGACTCCTTGGATGTACAACAAACTCTGACGTTTGCTGCCAGCGTTCTCACATGGGAACTTTCTAAGTAATTCCGCTACAAGGGCCCTGTGGTACTGCAACATTTTAGTACACCTCTCTGCCTCAGGCAGAAGAGATTGAAAGTAGCGTGTGTAGAAGTGTCACCAACCAGTAATGAGTGTCACCCAAAATTTTGATAATCCGTTGGTCACGTGAAATGCAGTGCAACATAAAGTCAGCCATGCGTGCCAGACTGCTAACAGGCAAGACTTCCGTGTCCTCACCAACAGTACGACTGACCATGCTGTCCTCCTTCTCCTCATCCTCATCCTCCTCCTCCTTGTCCTCAGGCCATCCCCGCTGAACATAAGCTAATACAGATGTTTTTGTAGTACTGTCTATAGCGCATGAAAGTAGCTCCTGTTCTTCCTCCTCCTCCTCCTCATTGCCTACCAATCCACTTTGAGAAGACAAGAGGCTGGGCTGAGTGTTATCCCCCCTGTATGTTTCCTTGCTCTATGTACTCATGCTCCGCCTGCAATGCATCCTCTTTGATTGTGAGCAGAGAGGTTTTCAGAATTCTGAGAAGCGGGAAGGTGTCGCTAATTATGGCGTCATCGCCGCTCACCATCTTGGTGCTGTCCTCAAAGTTTTGGTGAATGTTACATATGTCTGACATCCATGTCCACTCCTGAGGTCTTATGTGTGGAGTCTGACCTGAAATTCGATGGCCTTGTTGATGTTGGTAGTCAACAATGTCCTTCTTCTGCTTACAAATCCTTTCCAACATATGCAGCGCAGAGTTCCAGCTCGTGGGGACATCACACAACAGTCAGCGACTGCAAGGGTGGCTGAAGCTGTAGCTGACTTTCTAAAATGGGCAGACAGATGGCGTACTTTCACTAGCAGATCCGGCAGCTCTGGGTAGCTTTTCAGAAAACATTGAACCACGGGGTTAAGCACATGGGCCAAGCAAGGTACGTGTGTGAGCTTTCCTTGCCTCAGAGCCGCTACCAGGTTACAGCCATTGTCACACACGACCATGCCTGGCTGTAGGTTCAGCGGTGTCTTCCAAACATCTGACTGCTCTTTCAGAGCTGTCCACAACTCTTCTGCATTGTGCGGTTTGTCACCTAGGCAGATTAGCTTCAGCACAGCCGGTTGCCGCTTGACTGAGGCAGTGCTGCAGTGCTTCCAGCTTCTGACTGATGTGTTGATTTCAAAGATGAAGGATGAAGAGGAGGAGGTGGTGCAGGAGCTGTAGACTGGGGGGCAACCCTGATTGACGTAGGGCCAGCAATCCTTGACGTGGGGAGGATGTGTTCAATCCCAAGGTCCGACTGGGTCTCAGCTTCCACTATGTTAATCCAGTGTGCCGTCATTGAGATGTACCGTCCCTGCCCACAAGCACTTGTCCATGTGTCCGTGGTTAGGTGGACTTTCCCTGTAACAGCTTTTTGAGGACACGGGTAATGTTGTGGGACACATGCTGTTGTAATGCCAGTACGGCACACCGGTAGAAATAGTGGCGACTGGGGACCATGTACCTTGGGACAGCTGCAGCCATTTCTCGGAAAGCTTCCGTCTCAACAAGTCTAAAAGGCAGCATTTCTAGTGCAAGCAGAAGAGAAATATTAGAATTGAGGACTGTGGCCTGTGGCACGTTGGCGGGGTATTTCCGCTTTCATTCCAAAGACTGGGTTATAGACAACTGAATGCTGTGCTGGGACAAGGACGTAAACGGGCTTGCTGATGGTGCTGCTTGACTGTGGGCCACAACAGGTGCAGGGCTAAAGACATCTTCACATACACAGTGTACTGGGGATTGGCTTCTACGCAAAACAGTGGAAAAAGCAATGGTGTGACCAGCAGGCAGAGGTCCTGGAACCTGGGGTTCAGCCCACAAAGTCGGGTGCTTTGCTTGCATGTGCCTGATCATGCTGGTGGTGGACAGGCTGCTTGTTTTGCTACCCCTGCTGATATGGGCATGGCAGGTGCTGCAAGTGGCTTGTTTGGGGTTATCAGCAGAGTCTTTAAAAAATAACCAGACTCCGGAAGATCTAACAGTTGGAATGGCAACTTCCCTCATGTTGGTGTTACTGGGAACGGATGCACGCCTTCTGTCTGTGGCCACCACACTGCTTCTTCCTGCCTATTGGGGGGATATGCCTCCTTCCCAATTTGTGCTGCTGTCCTCGTTATGCATGTCCTCCTGCCAGGTTGGGTCAGTCACTATGTCATCCACCACCTCATCTTCCACATTTGCACCCTGCTCCTCCTCCTGACTTTCTGGCAATTGTGTCTCATCATCGTCCACTTCTTGTGACACTTTCCCACCATCGCCTTCAGCTGGTCAAAGCTTTTGGCAGCCCTACTTGCGATCTCATTTTTCGCCACTTCAAGTTGACGGCAGAGATTTCTGAATCTTGAAATGGAAAACTGAACAGCTCTTCAGAGTGTCCAAGTGTGGTATCAGTTGTCTCAGGGCACTCGGCATGGTGGGAGGAAGGAGGATCAGGGTGAGGAATATCCTAGCCACACTCACAGCTACTCAGACTTGACCGTGTGGAAGACAAGGTGGTGGTGGTGGCTAAGTGACTGGAAGCATTATCCGCTATCCAACGAACAACCATTTCACACTGCTCTGGCTTCAATAATGGTGTGCTGTGGTCCCCTAGAAACTGGGACAGGAAGGTCGAGCGAGAACATGTGGGTCTTTGTTGTTGCCCTCTTTCACCTTGGCCACAGCCTCGTCCTCTGGATGCATCATCAGCATCATGTCCTCTTTCCCATCCCTTCTCCCTTGCGATAACCATTTTAAGTGGACTACTGCACTATTTCAAATGCTCAACACAAACTTCTTTATTAGTAGCGAAATAATATCTGATCAGTATGCCTGCAAATCTACGATTTTTCAAACCCAAACACCAGGCAGACCTCAGCCTGACCTAACAGACTGTATGCAATTTTTGGGGCCTTTTTTTAAGTTAATTTATGCAAAATAGTGCTGTATATAATTTGAGTATAAGACAGACAAAAAATAAGTACACCGGCCTACAATGCCCAAACTTAGAGTAGAGATATATGAGGGCTCTCACAGAAATACCACACTTGTAAATCTGTGGCCTTTGAATTTTTTTTAATGCTAAATAGTGCTGTATAGAATTTGAGTATCAGACAGCCAAAAAATAAGTACACCGGCCTACAATGACCAAACTTGGAGCACGCAGATACTGTATATGACGGCAGTCACGGAAATACCACACTGGCACATATGTGGCCTCGTAATATTTTTTGAGGCAAAATAGTGCTGTATATATTTCAGCAACACACAGCAAAAAAAGGGTTCCTCCGGCCTACAATGACCAAACTTGGAGCATACAGATATATGAGGGCTCTCACGGAAATACCACACTGGCAAATATGTGGCCTGTTTATATTATTGTATGCTAAATAGTGCTGTATATAATTTCAGTAACACACAGCAAAAAAAGTGGTCCTCTGGCCCAGGGGCGGATTATAATAGGGTCAACCTGGGCAGTAGCCCAGGGCCCAATGGTGTGGGGGGGCCCTGGGCTACCGCTCAGATTGCCCACCCCCATCAGGGCATTACTGCCTTGACTGGCGTATTGGCCTGGTGGGCAGAGGGGGCCTGCATCGGGCCCCGTCTCATCTGCTCACCGGGCCGCTACCGGCGCTGCGGCAGTTAAACGCTATTGATGTGCGGTCGCGCGCCCGCACGTCAATAGTTAACAGCCGCCAGCCGATCGGAGGCTGGCAGATGACATCAGCCGCAGCGAGCACGTCGCCGGCGTCTGACGTCATTGACAGTCGCCGGCGAGTGCGCGCTGCTGGAGAGAGCTGCTTCGCCGAAGGAGCCGGGACAGGTGAGAACTATTTTTTTTTTTATTGCGAACGGCAATCCGGGGGTATGCTGGACACTGGGGGCAGAGATGCTGGACACACTGGGGACAATATGCTGGAGACACTGGGACAGATTGCTGGACACTGGGGGCAGAGATGCTGGACACACTGGGGCAGATTGCTGGACACACTGGGGGCAGAATGCTGGACAAACTGGGGGCAATATGCTGGAGACACTGTGGGCATTATGCTGGAGACGCTGTGGGCAATATGCTGAACACACTGGGGGCAATATGCTGGACACACTGGGGGCAATATGCTGGACACACTGGGGGCAGGATGCTGGACACACTGGGGGCAAGATGCCTGACACACTGGGGACAATATGCTGGACACACTGGGGGCAATATGCTGGACACACTGGGGGCAATATGCTGGACACACTGGGGGCAGGATGCTGGACACACTGGGGCAGAGATGCTGGACACACTGGTGGCAAAATGCTGGACACACTGGGGGCAATATGCTGGACACTCTGGGGGCAATATGCTGGACACTGGGGGCAATATGCTGGATACTGGAGACAATATTCTGGACACACTGGGGGCAGGATGCTGGACAAACTGGGGGCAGAGATGCTGGACACACTGGCGGCAATATGCTGGAGACACTGGGACAGATTGCTGGACACTGGAGGCATAGATGCTGGACACACTGGGGCAGATTGCTGGACACACTGGGGGCAGAATGCTGGACACACTGGGGGCAATATGCTAGAGACACTGGGGGCAATATGCTGGACACACTGGGGGCAATATGCTGGACACACTGGGGGCAGAGATGCTGGACACACTGGGAGCAGAATGCTGGACACACTGGGGGCAGAATGCTGGACACACTGGGAGCAATATGCTGGACACACAGGGGGCAATATGCTGGACACACTGGGGACAATATGCTGGACACACTGGGGGCAATATGCTGGACACACTGGGGCAATATGCTGGACACACTGGGGGCAGGACGCTTGACACACTGGGGGCAATTTGCTGGACACACTTGGGGCAATATGCTGGACACACCGGGGGCAATATGCTGGACAAACTGGGGGCAATATGCTGGATACACTGGGGGAAATATGCTGGAGACATCGGGCAGATTGCTGTACACACTGGAGGCAGGATGCTGGACACACTGGGGTCAATATGCTGGACACACTGGGGGCAATATGCTGGACACACTGGGGCAGATTGCTGGACACGCTGGCGCAATATGCTGGAGACACTGGGGCAGATTGCTGGACACACTGGGGGCAATATGCTGGAGACACTGGGGCAGATTGCTGGACACACCTGGGGGCAGAGATGCTGGACATTGGGGGTAGGATGCCAAACACACTGGGGGCAGGATGCTGGACACATTGGGGGCAGAGATGCTGGACACTGGGGGCAGAGATGCTGGACACTGGGGGCAGAGATGCTGGACACTGGGGGCAGAGATGCTGGACACTGGATGCAGAGATGATGGACAGTGGAGGCAGAGATGATGGACACACTGGGGGCAATATGCTGGAGACACTGGGACAGATTGCTGGACACTGGGGGCAGAGATGCTGGACACACTGGGGCACATTGCTGGACACACTGGGGGCAGAATGCTGGACAAACTGGGGGCAATATGCTGGAGACACTGTGGGCATTATGCTGGAGACACTGTGGGCAATATGCTGGACACACTGGGGGCAATATGCTGGACACACTGGGGGCAATATGCTGGACACACTGGGGGCAGGATGCTGGACACACTGGGGGCAAGATGCCTGACACACTGGGGACAATATGCTGGACACACTGGGGGCAATATGCTGGACACACTGGGGGCAATATGCTGGACACACTGGGGGCAGGATGCTGGACACACTGGGGCAGAGATGCTGGACACACTGGTGGCAATATGCTGGACACAATGGGGGCAATATGCTGGACACTGGGGGCAATATGCTGGATACTGGGGACAATATTCTGGACACACTGGGGGCAGGATGCTGGATAAACTGGGGGCAGAGATGCTGGACACACTGGCGGCAATATGCTGGAGACACTAGGACAGATTGCTGGACACTGGGGGCAGAGATGATGGACACACTGGGGCAGATTGCTGGACAAACTGGGGCAGAATGCTGGACAGACTGGGGGCAATATGCTAGAGACACTGTGGGCAATATGCTAGACACACTGGGGCAATATGCTGGACACACTGGGGGCAATATGCTGGACACACTGGGGGCAGGATGCTGGACACACTGGGGGCAGAATGCTGGACACACTGGGGGCAGAATGCTGGACACACTGGGAGCGATATGCTGGACACACAGGGGGCAATATTCTGGACACACTGGGGACAATATGCTGGACACACTGGGGGCAATATGCTGGACACACAGGGGGCAATATTCTGGACACACTGGGGACAATATGCTGGACACACTGGGGGCAATATGCTGGACAAACTGGGGGCAATATGCTGGACACACTGGGGGAAATATGCTGGAGACATCGGGCAGATTGCAGTACACACTGGGGGCAGGATGCTGGACACACTGGGGTCAATATGCTGGACACACTGGGGGCAATATGCTGGACACACTGGGCAGATTGCTGGACACACTGGGGGCAATATGCTGGACACATTGGGGCAGATTGCTGGACAAGCTGGGGCAATATGCTGGAGACACTGGGGCAGATTGCTGGACACACTGGGGGCAATATGCTGGAGACACTGGGGCAGATTGCTGGACACACCTGGGGGCAGAGATGCTGGACATTGGGGGTAGGATGCTGGACACACTGGGGGCAGGATGCTGGACACATTGGGGGCAGAGATGCTGGACACTGGGGGCAGAGATGCTGGACACTGAGGGCAGAGATGCTGGACACTGGGGGCAGAGATGCTGGACACTGGGGGCAGAGATGCTGGACACTGGAGGCAGAGATGCTGGACACTGGAGGCATAGATGCTGGACACACTGGAGGCAATATGCTGAGGACACTGGGACAGATTGCTGGACACTGGGGGCAGAGATGCTGGACACACTGGGGAAGATTGCTGGACACACTGGGGGGAGAATGCTGGACAAACTGGGGGCAATATGCTGGAGACACTGTGGGCAATATGCTGGACACACTGGGGGCAGGATGCTGGACACACTGGGGGCAAGATGCCTGACACACTGGGGCAGATTGCTGGACACACTGGGGGAAGAATGCTGGACAGACTGGGGGCAATATGCTGGACACACTGGGGCAATATGCTGGACACACTGGGGCCAATATGCTGGACACACTGGGGGCAGGATGCTGGACACACTGGGGGCAGAATGCTGGACACACTGGGAGCAATATGCTGTACACACTGGAAGCAATATGCTGGACACACTGGGGACAATATGCTGGACACACTGGGGGCAATATGCTGGACACACTTGGGGCAATATGCTGGACACACTGGGGGCAATATGCTGGACAAACTGGGGGCAATATGCTGGATACACTGGGGGAAATATGCTGGAGACATCGGGCAGATTGCTGTACACACTGGGGGCAGGATGCTGGACACACTGGGGTCAATATGCTGGACACACTGGGGGCAATATGCTGGACACACTGGTCAGATTGCTGGACACACTGGGGGCAATATGCTGGACACACTGGGGCAGATTGCTGGACACACTGGGGGCAATATGCTGGAGACACTGGGGCAGATTGCTGGACACACCTGGGGGCAGAAATGCTGGACATTGGGGGTAGGATGCTGGACACACTGGGGGCAGGATGCTGGAGACATTGGGGGCAGAGATTTTGGACACTGGGGGCAGAGATGCTGGACACTGAGGGCAGAGATGCTGGACACTGGGGGCAGAGATGCTGGACACTGGGAGCAGAGATGCTGGACACTGGAGGCAGAGATGCTGGACACTGGAGGCAGAGATGCTGGACACACTGGGGGCAATATGCTGGAGACACTGGGACAGATTGCTGGACACTGGGGGCAGAGATGCTGGACACACTGGGGCAAATTGCTGGACACACTGGGGGCAGAATGCTGGACAAACTGGGGGCAATATGCTGGAGACACTGTGGGCAATATGCTGGACACACTGGGGGCAATATGCTGGACACACTGGGGGTAATATGCTGGACACACTGGGGGCAGGATGCTGGACACACTGGGGGCAAGATGCCTGACACACTGGGGACAATATGCTGGACACACTGGGGGCAATATGCTGGACACACTGGGGGCAATAAGCTGGACACACTGGGCGCAATATGCTGGACACACTGGGGGCAGGATGCTGGACACACTGGGGGCAAGATGCCTGACACACTGGGGACAATATGCTGGACACACTGGGGGCAATATGCTGGACACAGGGGGGGCAATGAGCTGGACACACTGGGGACAATATGCTGGACACACTGGGGGCAATATGCTGGACACTCTGGGGGCAATATGCTGGACACTGGGGGCAATATGCTGAATACTGGGGACAATATTCTGGACACACTGGGGGCAGGATGCTGGACAAACTGGGGGCAGAGATGCTGGACACACTGGCGGCAATATGCTGGAGACACTGGGACAGATTGCTGGACACTGGGGGCAGAGATGCTGGACACACTGGGGCAGATTGCTGGATACACTGGGGGCAGAATGCTGGACAGACTGGGGGCAATATGCTAGAGACACTGGGGGCAATATGCTGGACACACTGGGGCAATATGCTGGACACACTGGGGGCAATATGCTGGACACACTGGGGGCAGGATACTGGACACACTGGGGGCAGGATGCTGGACACACTGGGGACAATATGCTGGACACACTGGGGGCAATATGCTGGACACACTGGGGGCAATATGCTGGACACACTGGGGGCAATATGCTGGACACACTGGGGGCAGGATGCTGGACACACTGGGGCAGAGATGCTGGACACACTGGTGGCAATATGCTGGACACACTGGGGGCAACATGCTGGACACTCTGGGGGCAATATGCTGGACACTGGGGGCAATATGCTGGATACTGGGGACAATATTCTGGACACTCTGGGGGCAGGATGCTGGACAAACTGGGGGCAGAGATGCTGGACACACTGGCGGCAATATGATGGACACACTGGGGGCAATATGCTGGAAACACTGGGGGCAGGATGCTGGACATACTGGGGGCAGAATGCTGGACACACTAGGGGCAGAATGCTGGACACACTGGGGGCAATATGCTGGACACACGGGGGCAATATGCTGGACACACTGGGGACAATATGCTGGACACACTGGGGGCAATATGCTGGACACACTGGGGCAATATGCTGGAGCACTGGAGGCAGAATGCTGGACACACTAGGGGCAATATGCTGGACACACTGGGGCAATATGCTGGACACACTTGGGGCAATATTCTGAACACACTGGGGGCAATATGCTGGACAAACTGGGGGCAATATGCTGGATACACTGGGGGAAATATGCTGAAGACATGGGGCAGATTGCTGTACACACTGGGGGCAGGATGCTGGACACACTGGGGTCAATATGCTGGACACACTGGTGGCAATATGCTGGACACACTGGGCAGATTGCTGGACACACTGGGGGCAATATGCTGGACACACTGGGGCAGATTGCTGGACACACTGGGGGCAATATGCTGGAGACACTGGGGCAGATTGCTGGTCAAACTGGGGGCAATATGCTGGAGACACTGGGGCAGATTTCTGGACACACCTGGGGCAGAGATGCTGGACATTGGGGGTAGGATGCTGGACACACTGGGGGCAGGATGCTGGACACATTGGGGGCAGAAATGCTGGACACTGGGGGCAGAGATGCTGGACACTGAGGGCAGAGATGCTGGACACTGGGGGCAGAGATGCTGGACACTGGGAGCAGAGATGCTGGACACTGGAGGCAGAGATGCTGGACACTGGAGGCAGAGATGCTGGACACACTGGGGGCAATATGCTGGAGACACTGGGACAGATTGCTGGACACTGGGGGCAGAGATGCTGGACACACTGGGGCAAATTGCTGGACACACTGGGGGCAGAATGCTGGACAAACTGGGGGCAATATGCTGGAGACACTGTGGGCAATATGCTGGACACACTGGGGGCAATATGCTGGACACACTGGGGGTAATATGCTGGACACACTGGGGGCAGGATGCTGGACACACTGGGGGCAAGATGCCTGACACACTGGGGACAATATGCTGGACACACTGGGGGCAATAAGCTGGACACACTGGGGGCAATATGCTGGACACACTGGGGGCAGGATGCGGGACACACTGGGGACAAGATGCCTGACACACTGGGGACAATATGCTGGACACACTGGGGGCAATATGCTGGACACACTGGGGGCAATAAGCTGGACACACTGGGGACAATATGCTGGACACACTGGAAGCAATAAGCTGGACACACTGGTGGCAATATGCTGGACACACTGGGGGCAATATGCTGGACACTCTGGGGGCAATATGCTGGACACTGGGGGCAATATGCTGGATACTGGGGACAATATTCTGGACACACTGGGGGCAGGATGCTGGACAAACTGGGGGCAGAGATGCTGGACACAGTGGCGTTAATATGCTGGAGACACTGGGACAGATTGCTGGACACTGGGGGCAGAGATGCTGCACACACTGGGGCAGATTGCTGGATACACTGGGGGCAGAATGCTGGACAGACTGGGGGCAATATGCTAGAGACACTGGGGGCAATATGCTGGACACACTGGGGCAATATGCTGGACACACTGGGGGCAATATGCTGGACACACTGGGGGCAGGATACTGGACTCACTGGGGGCAGGATGCTGGACACACTGGGGACAATATGCTGGACACACTGGGGGCAGTATGCTGGACACACTGGGGGCAATATGCTGGACACACTGGGGGCAATATGCTGGACACACTGGGGGCAGGATGCTGGACACACTGGGGCAGAGATGCTGGACACACTGGTGGCAATATGCTGGACACACTGGGGGCAATATGCTGGACACTCTGGGGGCAATATGCTTGACACTGGGGGCAATATGCTGGATACTGGGGACAATATTCTGGACACACTGGGGGCAGGATGCTGGACAAACTGGGGGCAGAGATGCTGGACACACTGGCGGCAATATGCTGGACACACTGGGGGCAATATGCTGGACACACTGGGGGCAGGATGCTGGACATACTGGGGGCAGAATGCTGGACACACTAGGGGCAGAATGCTGGACACACTGGGGGCAATATGCTGGACACACTGGGGGCAATATGCTGGACACACTGGGGGCAGGATGCTGGACAAACTGGGGGCAGAGATGCTGGACACACTGGTGGCAATATGCTGGACACACTGGGGGCAATATGCTGGACACTCTGGGGGCAATATGCTGGACACTGGGGGCAATATGCTGGATACTTTGGACAATATTCTGGACACACTGGGGGCAGGATGCTGGACAAACTGGGGGCAGAGATGCTGGACACAGTGGCGGCAATATGCTGGAGACACTGGGACAGATTGCTGGACACTGGGGGAAGAGATGCTGGACACACTGGGGCAGATTGCTGGATACACTGGGGGCAGAATGCTGGACAGACTGGGGGCAATATGCTAGAGACACTGGGGGCAATATGCTGGACACACTGGGGCAATATGCTGGACACACTGGGGGCAATATGCTGGACACACTGGGGGCAGGATACTGGACTCACTGGGGGCAGGATGCTGGATACACTGGGGACAATATGCTGGACACACTGGGGGCAGGATGCTGGACACACTGGGGCAGAGATGCTGGACACACTGGTGGCAATATGCTGGACACACTGGGGGCAATATGCTGGACACTCTGGGGGCAATATGCTGGACACTGGGGGCAATATGCTGGATACTGGGGACAATATGCTGGACACACTGGGGGCAGGATGCTGGACAAACTGGGGGCAGAGATGCTGGACACACTGGCGGCAATATGCTGGACACACTGGGGGCAATATGCTGGACACACTGGGGGCAGGATGCTGGACATACTGGGGGCAGAATGCTGGACACACTAGGGGCAGAATGCTGGACACACTGGGGGCAATATGCTGGACACACGGGGGGCAATATGCTGGACACACTGGGGACAATATGCTGGACACACTGGGGGCAATATGCTGGACACACTGGGGCAATATGCTGGAGCACTGGAGGCAAAATGCTGGACACACTGGGGGCAATATGCTGGACACACTGGGGGCATTATGCTGGACACACTTGGGGTAATATGCTGGACACACTGGGGGCAATATGCTGGACAAACTGGGGGCAATATGCTGGACAAACTGGGGGCAATATGCTGGATACACTGGGGGAAATATGCTGAAGACATGGGGCAGATTGCTGTACACACTGGGGGCAGGATGCTGGACACTCTGGGGTCAATATACTGGACACACTGGGGGCAATATGCTGGACACACTGGGCAGATTGCTGGACACACTGGGGGCAATATGCTGGACACACTGGGGCAGATTGCTGGACACACTGGGGGCAATATGCTGGAGACACTGGGGCAGATTGCTGGTCACACTGGGGGCAATATGCTGGAGACACTGGGGCAGATTGCTGGACACACCTGGGGCAGAGATGCTGGACATTGGGGGTAGGATGCTGGACACACTGGGGGCAGGATGCTGGACACATTGGGGGCAGAGATGCTGGACACTGGGGGCAGAGATGCTGGACACTGAGGGCAGAGATGCTGGACACTGGGGGCAGAGATGCTGGACACTGGGGGCAGAGATGCTGGACACTGGAGGCAGAGATGCTGGACACATTGGGGGCAGGATGCTGGACACATTGGGGGCAGAGATGCTGTACACTGGGGGCAGATATGCTGGACACACTGGGGCAGAGATGCTGGACACTGGGGGCAGAGATGCTGGACACTGGGGTAGAGATGCTGGACTCTGGGGGCAGAGATGCTGGACACTGGGGGCAGAGATGCTGGACACTGGAGGCAGAGATGCTGGACACATTGGGGCAGAGATGCTGGACACATTGGGGGCAGAGATGCTGGACAATGGGGGCAGAGATGCTGGACACTGGGGGCAGAGATGCTGGACACTGGGGTAGAGATGCTGGACTCTGGGGGCAGAGATGCTGGGCACTGGGGGCAGAGATGCTAGACACTGGAGGCAGAGAAGCTGGACACATTGGGGGCAGAAATGCTGGACACATTGGGGGCAGAGATGCTGGACACATTGGGGGCAGAGATGCTGGACACATTGGGGCCAGAGATGTTGGACACTGGGGCCAGAGATGCTGGACACTGGGGGCAGAGATGCTGGACATTGGGGGCAGAGATGCTGGACACTGGGGACAGAGATGCTGGACACACTGTGGGCAGGACTGGAGACAGATGGGGCAGGATTGGAGACATGGGGCAGAATGAAAGACATGGGGCAGGATTGGAGACAGATCGTGCAGGATCATGGGGCAGGATGGATATGATGGAGACTGATGGGGCATGATGGGGAGATCATATGGGGCAGAATGGATGCTCATGAGGGCAGGATGGGAGAACATATGGCTGGAGCCAGGAATGAGATACACAGGGCCAGGATGGGGGATATTATTATTACCATAGGGGCTAATTAAGGGATATTATTACTGCTGTGATGTATTTATTTTATTTTTTGAGGACACTGTTTTAAATGGGGGGCTGTGCTGTGACTGTGTAGAGTGACACTATGTTGCCTCTTTTTCTTCATGTGGTGTAATATAGAAGTTTGGAAAAATTAAGTAATGTGTTCTGCAAGCGGAGCTTGAGATAACTGTGTTATTTCCTGCAGAGACGAGTCCTGGCTGGATGAAGTGATGGCGGTCTGTGCTGGATGAAAGATGAAGGACTTCACCTAGAGACGTCACTGGTGAGTTAGTGTTACCTATACACTGACACTATACACTGTATACTATTTACAGAGGTCCTGTGTACAATGTCACTGGTGATCACTGTATTACCTCTACACAGACACTGCATACTAAGTACAGATCTCCTGTGAATACTGGCACTTATAGTGATAGCATTGTGTTTTTGTTTTTTTTTTCGTTTTTTCTTCCTAACTGAAGGGTAAATTGACTAGATCAATGGATGTTTGACAGGTTATAGTTTCACACAGCAACTATTTTTCTGGAATAATCTGGTTCAGGTATATGATGACCTCGTCGCATGACCCTGTCACACGACCCCATCACATGACCCCGTCACATGACAGGGGGGCCCACAGTGTCTGAACAGCCCGGGGCCCTGGCTACCTTTAATCCACCCCTGGTCATATATAGAGATGGGCAAACCCGAACAGTAAAGTTCGGCATCTGTACTGAACACCTACTGTTCGGGCACAGACTCCAAACACGGATTTCAGGAAGTCCATGTTACTGATCAGGTACAGTTGCCCAAATACCATGTGTTTGTCATGCAGTCATGTGCATGACAGCGCAAAAAACACCGCTTCTGATCGCCGGTGAAATCATCTCCGACGGTCAGAGAGACGCAGTTCCCAAGCTATCTAGACAGCGTGAGCACTCAGCTGTGATCAGAGGTATAAAGTTTACCTCTGGTTATTGGTGTCAGCAGATGGGACTACTGATCCCATCATCAAACACCTGCTGCTGCTAATAACAGCGAGAACAGGAATGGCTGATGGGTGTATTCATTAGCCGACTCCTGTGCTGTATGTAAATAATTTAAAAAAATGGCGTGGGTTCCCCTGTATTTTTGATAATCAGCCAGGCTAAACTCACAGCTGGGGGCTGCAACCCTTAGCTGTCAGCTTCAACAAGGCAGGTTATCATAAATAAATAAAGGGGTCCCCACACCATATTTTTTAATTATTTAAATAAGTAATTAAAAAGAACGGCGTGGGGTCCGCTCCATTCTTGACAACCAGCCTTGCTAATGCAGATGACTGGGGGCTGGTATTCTCAGGCTAGTAAGGGGCCATGGATATTGGCCCCCCAGCCTAAAAATAGCAGCCCGCAGCTGCCCAGAAAAGGCACATCTATTAGATGCAACAATTATGGCACTTTGTCCAGCTCTTCCCACTTGCCATGTAGCGATGGCAAGTGGGGTTCATATTTGTGGGGTTGCTGTCATCTTTGTATTGTCAGGTGACATCAAGCCCACGGCTTAGTAATGGAGAGGCATCTATAAGGCTACGTTCACATTTGCGGTCTGCGCCGCAGCGTCGGGCGCCGCAGCGTTGCCGCATGCGTCATGTGCCCCTATATTTAACATGGGGGCGCATGGACATGCATCGCACTTGCGTTTTGCGCCGCATGCGTCCCTGCGGCGCCCGCGTCCGGGCGCAGAGGACGCAGCAAGTTGCATTTTTGCTGCGTCCAAAATCAATGAAAAAAAGGACACATGCGGCGCAAAACGCAGCGTTGTGCATGCGTTTTGCTGCGTTTTTGTTTGCGTTGTGCGTTGCGGCGCCGACGCTGCGGCGCACAACGCAAGTGTGAACGTAGCCTAAGACACCTCTCCATTACTAATCCTAAAGTTGTATTGTAAATAAAGACACAGAAAGAATAAAGTCTTTTATTAGATATAAAACAAAACACACTTTTACTTTTTTATTAAAATATAACAAACACAGTTATACTCACCAAATGCCTAATTCAACCGAAGCCCTCAATCTCCTGTAATAAACCAAAAATAAAAAGCAACAGTATCTCTCACCTATCCATCGTTCTGTCCCACGCCGTAGCCAGCCTTGTCGAAGCTGACAGCTGAGGGTTTCCGCCCCCAGCTGTGAGCATTGCCTGGCTGATTATCAAAAATACAGGGTGAACCTATGCAGTTTTTTTTTTTATTATTATTTATTTACAGCACAGGAGCCAGCTAATGAATACACCCATCAGCCACTCATGCTCTCGTTGTTATTAGCGACAGCAGGTGTCGAATGATGGGAGATGTAGTCCCATCTGCTGACACCAGTGGCTGGAGGTAAACTGTATACCTCCAATCACAGCTGAGCGCTCATGCTGTCTTTTGACAACATGGGAACCGCTGCTCTCTGAATGGCGGGGATGATTTCACTGCCGAACAGAAGCGGTGTTTGCTGCGCTGTCATGCACGTGTCGCGGCTATGTGACAGTCACAACACACAGGCTCTCCATGCATGAGTTGTGACTGTCACCCTGCCGCAACACATACAGCTGTGGTGCCGGACACCTGATTATTGGGAGAGATCCGGGTATCCGGGTTCCCGCTGAGCGGTGAGCTCTATTAGAGAGCTGAATAAGGAGGGATTTGACTATATCGCTCATTACCTAGTCTCGAGATCCACATGTGGCTACCAAGATTTGAATGGTATGTTTTTCTATGTAAACCTTAAAGAAAAAATTAATTATATTCATTTTGAAATCTCTGCTCATTTCGGCCTTGAGAGACCATTGGACCCTGATTCTCTGATTGACCTTGTGTGATTATGCATTCAGATATAGCTGTCAGTCACTGACTCAGTGGGCTTCTATTACCAGAATGTGCAGGGATATAACTGTATGAAAAACAAGATGGACTGCAATTTTTCACGTGTATATATCAATTTGGTCAGCTCCTCCTGCTAAATAACATGCTACCTGTCGATCACATTGTATTTCCAACATAACGGGTACTCTTTAATGTATTTGTGTAAAAATTCAAGGAAAAATACTGGTTAAACAGAATAAGTGTTCTTTATTTACTCCACACAGTATGGAATAAATTCTTAATGCACCATACATACCGTAATTTATTTATACAAGTATAAAGGATGACACGATTCACAACTGAATAACAGCCAACAAACATTTGTTTCTGGCTTCTTTGTATCCTCTCAATCCTGCATAATTCCTCAGAGCAAAGACTTCTGTCTGTCTAACAAAGAGGAAGGTTCAATAGGACCCCTATGAGTTCAGCAGAGATTAGTGAACTCTTCTGCCTCATGTTGGCACTGTCTGTTTTAAGACAGGTGGCAGGTGGTTCTGTAACAACTTTCCACTTCTTTCTTGGTTACTGGATTGCCCCAGGGGCTGCGGTCTAGCACAGTATGAAAACAAATAATCTCAATGAATTCTATGATTCCTGCTTTTTACGCCAGTCTAATATTGACAAAACAACATAGCTGTGTCCTTGAAAGCCGGCTGTGCTAACTCTTGGTAAAACTAACATAAAATAAATATATGGATGAAATTAATATGAGGAATGGTAGGTATTGCTCTAGAAGATTTTTTTTATCTAAAATGTTGTATTCTGTTTTCATAGAAGTACAGCCAAAAGTGACACATACGTTTGTACGTTTGTACATATGCAACTTAAAGGAGCATGTCCACACTGACCATTAAACAGACAAAAACTAAGATAGAAACAAAATGAACATATACCGTGCTATAAGTAAATAAAAAGCAAGAGTGCATATAAATAACATAGGGTACGTGATAAACACCGTTTTTTAAATAAAAAAGAGTAAAGTCTATTCCACCAGTGCCAATGTATACCCAGTCAGGACAGTCCTAAGCTCTAGTATTAAAACCTAGTCAAAAATTGCCACAATTTGAATAAAGGCCGAGCAGGACCGGGACCCAACTATGAACACCCAGCAACAGGAAGCTAAATTAAAGTATTGCAGGGCAAGGTCAATGAATTATCAATGTCAGATGACAGCTGTATATACAGTATATATATATATATATATATATATATATATATATATATATGTATATATATATATATATATGTATATATATATATATATATATATATGTATATATATATATATATATATATATATATACAGCTCTGAAACCACTGCAAAATTTTCATTTTGTCTGATTTTTCTCTTTATAGGTATATTTTTGAGTAAAATGTAAATTGTTCTTTTACTACTGACAACGTCTTTGAATTTCCAAGCACTAAATTTTGTATTTATTTTCAGAAAATGAGAAATGATCAAAAGAACAAAAAAATGCAGTGCTTGCAGATCTCAAATAATGCTAGGAAAACAAGTTCATAATCATTTAGAAACAACAATACTAATGTTTTAACTCAGGAAGAGTTCAGAAATCAATATTTTGTGGAATAACCATGATTTATAATCACAGCTTTCAAGCGTTTTTGCATGCTTTCAACCAGTCTTTCACACTGCTTTTGGGTGACCTTATGCCACTTCTGGCACAAAAATGTAAACAGTTATTCTTTGTTTGATGGCTTGTGACTATTCATCTTACTCTTGATTACATCCCAGAGGTTTTCAATGGGGTTCAGGTCTGGTGATTGGGCTGGCCATGACAAGGATTTGATGTGGTGGTCTTTCATCCATACATTGATTGACCTAGCTGTGTGGCATGGCACATTGTCCTGCTGGAAAAACCAGTGCTTAGAGTTGGGGAACATTGCACGAGCAGAAGGAATTAACTGTTTTTCCAGGATAACCTTGTATGCGGCTTGATTCATACGTCCTTCGCAAAGATTAACCTGCCCAATGACAGCCTTGCTGAAGCATCCCCAGATCATCACCGATCCTCGACCAAATTTCACAGTGGGTGCAAGACACTGTGGCTTGTACTCCTCTCCAGGTCTCCATCTAACCATTAGACAACCAGGTATTGGGCAAAGCTGAAAATTAGACTCATCAAAAAAAAAAAAACTATTCTATTGCCAATTCTTATGGTCTTTGGCAAACTTCAGCCTGGCTCTCCTTTACTTCTCATTGATGAAAGGCTTTTTTATAGCTTTACATGACTTGAGCCCTTCCTCTAGGAGCCTGTTAAAAACTGATCTTGCTTTGCACTTCACCCCAGCTGCCATTTTCCATTCCTTTTGTAGGTCACTTGATGTCATCCTGTGGTTGCTGAGTGACATTCGAATAAGATGATGGTCATCCCGGTCAGTGGAGAGTCGTGTTCTCCATCTGCCGGTCTGTAGCTTTGTGTCACCAATGTCTGCTGCTTGACCTTGTTGTAATGGACTGCCGTCTTAGAAATTTTAAGGCTGGAGGCAATATGACACTCACTGTATCCCTCTGCTAGTAAAGCCAGAATTGAGCCCTTCTTTTTCCTCCCTCAAAACTTTTCTTTTCAACTCCTTTGGCATGGTTAAAAGTTATTTTTTCATTCCTATTACGTTTGAAATATTACTAGCACTTGTTTTGCCATTGAGCTTGTCCTATTGCAAAAGGATTGTGAACACCACAGCAGGGTTTTTTATATTTCCTTCGCTAATTAAGATTTGGTTCAGGTGATCACCTAATTAGAAGCACATTAAGTAAAATAAGGTGTACTCTGGTTGGAATTCAACTGACACTGGAATTAAATGGCTGTCAGACATGTAAAGAATCTGATTTTTATAGAACTGTGCAGTGGTCTCTTAATTTTTGCCAGAGCTGTATATATATATATATACACTGCTCAAAAAAATAAAGGGAACACTAAAATCCCACATCTTAGATATCACTGAATTAAATATTCCAGTTGTAAATCTTTATTCATTACATAGTGGAATGTGTTGAGAACAATAAAATCTAAAAATTATCAGTGTAAATCACAACTAATATCCCACGCTGGTCTGGAGTTGGAATGATGCTCAAAATCAAAGTGGAAAATGAAGTCACAGGCTAATCCAACTTCAGTGGAAATGCCTCAAGACAAGGAAATGATGCTCAGTAGTGTGTGTGGCCTCCACGTGTGGCCAATTCTGGATTGCCTTTACCTTTTTATATCTTATTTACTTGTTGCCTGATTACGCTCCTTCCAACTATATAGCCCAAGTATTTTGCCTCTTCTTTGGGTTTATAGTAAACCCTGCCATCCTCAGTTCATCCAGACAAAGTACGTGGCCCCGATGTCTTCACCATCAGAAGAAATCCAGGAAACAGGGTGAGCTAGGGTGCCCCTAGGGTTAGGGACAGGGAAGGAGCCTCTAGTCCTGGGACACTCGACAACTGAGTCGTGACAGCTGCTTACAAAAGTAATTTGGGCTTAATGATAGGTATACATAAAGGCCTTTATACTGTAGGCCTCAGACCACCTCTATAATTCATTTTATATTTTGATAGACCAGACCTATATGGATATTGTGATACCAAACTTATTTATTTATTTTTTCAGTTTATTTTTAATGAAGGGAAAGTGGTGTGATAAAAATGTTTAATATTTTGTTTTAATTCTTTTTTAATTCATTTTTTTACTTTTTTATTTTTCCACTCCTTTATTAGGCTAGGTTCACATTGCGTTAGTGGCAGTCCGCTGACGGAATCCATTTCATAGCGGCACTAACGTGGCACTAACGCTATGTAACGGATCCGTTAGCGCACCCATTGACTGCCATTATGTAGCGCATCGCAACACATATCATAATCGGCTCTATCTGCGCTAGCGGGTGACGGACCCGAAATGCAGCAGACTGCGTCCGAGGGTCCGTCACAGAATGACGGAACATCGCTAACGCATACCGATTATGACATGCGTTAGCGATGCGCTACATAATGGCAGTCAATGGGTGCGCTAACGGATCCGTTACATAGTGTTAGTGCCGCTATGAAATGGATTCCGTCAGCGGACTGCCACTAACGCAATGTGAACCTAGCCTTAGGGGACTTGAGCTTGTGATCATCTAATTGGTTATACTATATATTGCAATTCCACATTACTGTAGTACATTGCAGTTTTCTTCAATGCTCAGTCTGATGTTGAGTTTCTCAGGATTACAAAGATGGCAGTGACGAGGATCCCCTGGCTGCAATGGTAATCTATCATTGCTTCATGATCACATTGCAGGGGATGTATGGGATCCAATATGCTAGAGAACTGGAAACTGTGCTATTTAAATGCTTCTGTCGTGGATTGACATCAGCGTTTAAATGAGTAACAGTAATGATTTGAGCTCCCCTCTGGTCGCTGATGTTAGACACAGATGTAATATATGTAACTTTGCATCAGATGTGTACGTATAATGCTTAGATCCTGGGCCCCTTTCACACGTTTGGTCACCCCTGCAATGATGTACCTACAGTATATATTCATTAGCATTAAGGGTTAAAAAAATCTATGTAAATATATATTTGATGCTGTATGATGTAAGATAGAAAAGTTCAATGGAGATATAAATATTTAAAGGGAACCTGTCATGTCCCCATGGGGTTTATCTGCAGGTTAATAGCGTTTTAATGCCATACGGCCACTGTACTGAGAAGCTGGCTATTGTGAGTATATTGACTTTATTCTTCTTGGCAGCCTACGTCTTTCTGTCATAGAGGCGCATCCACCGCGGCTTCAGTTACCGCTCATAGACACCCATTATCAGTGAGCAGGGGCTGCAACCACTCACTGATTAACAGCCACTTCAGTGTGTCAGTGTTCATCCAGCATATATTAAGTGCTGGGTTGTGATTATAGCCACCAGTCATTATATATGGCTTTTAATAGAAAAGCGTGTATGGTTTATTCTGGAAACAGTGTCTCTTATGTCAGTGGGTATTACAGACCCAGCTTATGGACAAGAACATAGCTGTAATAAATTATATCTGTCAGTAGGTTTTTGCTATCTCATGTGAGAGCAGCCTGATGTAGGGAAAAAGATCCTGAATTTAACAATGTATCACTTAGATTCCTTGGTGCATCAGCTGTAACACAGTTTTTAGAGTTAGCAATGCAGCAAAGCTGAGAAAGCTAACCCCGCCCACACCAGGCTCTCCATGTACATAGTTTATAGACAGTGAGCTGCTTATTACAGAAGTCGGATGAGTGTCCATGTGCTAGCTCGTAACAGCAATGATAATGTCCTAGTGAGCAACAGAACACAGCCTATCATGTGACACATTCCTGCTGACAGATTCCCTTTAATTTATGAACCCTGTTAATAAATAGAGTTTGTATAAAACTTATGAAAAGTTACTTTCATTAGGTCAAATTTTACATACATGTTAAAGACTATGATTAAAAAATTATAATCATATGCAATTCTTTATTTATGTCAATAATCTAATTTTTCACATTTTTAAAATAAATATGAAAATAGTCAAAAAGTTTAATTTTGGCAAAGAAGTAAATTCATTTTATGATTTATCTGAAGTATATCCTGTGTCACTCTTCCTTACCTATTTTATATAGTTCATGTTCTACATTCGAAAGTACATTAAGAAGCAATGTAGGAAAAGTATTTGTCTTCCAGATTTTCTGTTCCTGCAATGCACATTTCCTCTAATTTTTCTAAGGTAGGAGAAAAGCATCAGCTGTAAGGAAGAGGCAGACTTCTTGACTACATAAATCTGTCAGAGAAGTTTATCCACTGTGAGGTTGTCTGGAGATGAAAATGCTGTCTTTACACATAAATAAATCCCATGACGGTGCGGAATTGAGCACAAGCCGCTAGCTGGTCTATTTGTTCATATCTATCTGAGATAAAAGCAGCAGTGACAGTGGCAGAAGGTTACCCTGTATATACACTTTACTTTCATAACTAGGAATTGTGGATAGAGAGATACCTGTGACTGCTCACCGCTAAGATAAATTTGTGAATCTGATAAATCTGGAGCAATTTTACCATCGTAACCGTGTATTTATTCAGTACACATTAATCTACTAAATATAAGCCAAATTAAGAAATGCAAATATGTTTTGTAGTGAGATGAAGGCTGTCCTAGGGGATTTAAAGGGGATACACGGTGACATTTTAAATAAACTGTCTCATTGTGGAAAGCAATATTCATAACTAAATAATATGGTACATGATACTAGAATGTAAGTCTGCAAGGACCGGGTCCTCTCCCCTCTGTACCAGTCTGTCACTGTAAACTTGTTTACTGTAAACAATATTTACAACCCTGTATGTAACCCCTTTCTCACGTACAGCACCATGGAATTAATGGTGCTATATAAATAAATAATAATAATAATAATACTAGAGAAGGTTTTTTTATCCTCAGTGCCCTTTATGTAGAGCTGTGGAGTTGGTAAGCCAAACCTCCAACTCCGACTCCTCAATTTCCCTGACTCCAACTCCATAGCACTGGTCACTACTGAGCATGTACATAAAGTGCAGCACAGATTCATCTCAACTAAAAGCTGAGATCCTTAGATCAGGAACAGAACAGACATTTATAGGACATTTCATAACTTTCCCAAATTCTTACGAAAACATTTAGAGCACAACATATAATAAATTAGGTACAGTACTTTATTGCATTTTTTAGGAGTCGGAGTCGGTCCATTTTATATCAATTCCAACTCCACAGCCCTGTTATGACCCCAATGGCAGAGGGTCTCAGAAATAATTACTAAGTCTGCAAACACAAAAAAACAGCTCATAGGGCAGTGGTAACTGAGCTGACCATATATCTAATCCTAGCACCACAAATAGCAGCAGCCGGGGAACGTGCCTACGTTGGTTTTTGACGTCTCGCGCCAGCCGGAGAACTAACTAACCCTAGAAGGGAAAAGAAAGACCTTTCTTGCCTCCAGAGAAAAGACCCCAAAAGTTGGATACAAGCCCCCAACAAAAAATAACGGTGAGGTAAGAGGAAAAGACAAACGTAAGAATGAGCTAGGTATTTAGCAAAGAGAGGCCCACTAGCTAATAGCAGAATATAGTAAGATGACTTATATGGTCAGCAAAAACCCTATAAAAACCCACGCTGGATATTCAAGAACCCCCGAACCGTCTAACGGCCCGGGGGGAGAACACCAGCCCCCTAGAGCTTCCAGCAAAGTCAGGAATCACATTTAGTACAAGCTGGACAAAAATAAGAGCAAAGCAATAACCAAAAAACAAAGAAGCAAGACATAGCTTAATTTTGCACGAACCAGGACCAGCAGACAGGAGCAAACAGAAAGGATCTGATTACAACGATGCCAGGCACTGGACTAAGGATCCAGAAAGTTTATATAGCAACACCCCTGGACTAACGACCCAGGTGGGTGCCAAACTGAGGAAAGACAATCCCAGAGTCATATCACTAGTAACCACAAAAGGGAGCCAAAAAGTCTAATTCACAACAGTACCCCCCCCATAAGGAGGGGTCACCGAACCCTCACCAAGACCACCAGGGCGATCAGGATGAGCAGCGTGAAAGGCACGAACTAAATCGGCCGCATGCACATCAGAAGCAACCACCCAGGAATTATCCTCCTGACCATAGCCCTTCCACTTGACCAGATACTGAAGCCTCCGTCTGGAGAGACGAGAATCCAAGATCTTCTCCACCACGTACTCCAACTCACCCTCAACCAACACCGGAGCAGGAGGCTCAACAGAAGGAACCACAGGTACAACGTACCGCCGCAACAAAGACCTATGGAACACGTTGTGAATGGCAAACGATACCGGAAGATCCAAGCGAAAGGACACAGGATTAAGGATTTCCAATATCTTGTAAGGACCGATGAAGCGAGGCTTAAATTTAGGAGAGGAGACCTTCATAGGAACAAATCGAGAAGACAGCCATACCAAATCCCCAACACGAAGTCGGGGACCCACACCGCGGCGGCGGTTGGCAAAACGCTGAGCCTTCTCCTGTGACAACTTTAAGTTGTCCACCACATGATTCCAGATCTGCTGCAACCTATCCACCACAGAATCTACCCCAGGACAGTCAGAAGACTCCACATGTCCCGAGGATAAACGAGGATGGAAACCAAAGTTGCAGAAAAATGGCGAAACCAAAGTAGCGGAACTAGCCCGATTATTAAGGGAAAACTCAGCCAACGGCAAGAAGGTCACCCAATCATCCTGATCTGCAGAAACAAAACACCTCAAATAAGCCTCCAGAGTCTGATTAGTTCGCTCCGTTTGTCCATTAGTCTGAGGATGAAAGGCAGACGAAAACGACAAATCAATGCCCATCCTAGCACAAAAGGATCACCAGAACCTGGAAACAAACTGGGATTCTCTGTCAGACACAATATTCTCAGGAATGCCGTGCAAACGAACCACATTCTGAAAGAACACAGGAACCAGATCGGAAGAGGAAGGCAGCTTAGGCAAAGGCACCAAATGGACCATTTTAGAAAAGCGATCACATACCACCCAGATGACAGACATGCCCTGAGACACAGGGAGATCTGAAATGAAATCCATGGAAATGTGTGTCCAAGGCCTCTTCGGGACAGGCAAGGGCAAGAGCAACCCACTGGCACGAGAACAGCAAGGCTTAGCTCGAGCACAAGTCCCACAGGACTGCACAAATGACCGCACATCCCGTGACAAGGAAGGCCACCAAAAGGACCTAGCCACCAGATCTCTGGTGCCAAAAATTCCCGGATGCCCTGCCAACACCGAGGAATGAACCTCGGAAATGACTCTGCTGGTCCACTTATCAGGAACAAACAGTCTGTCAGGTGGACAAGAGTCAGGTCTACCAGCCTGAAATCTCTGCAACACACGTCACAAATCAGGAGAAATGGCCGACAAGATAACTCCCTCTTTAAGAATACCAACTGGTTCTGCGACTCCAGGAGAGTCAGGCACAAAGCTCCTTGAAAGAGCATCAGCCTTCACATTCTTTGAACCCGGTAAATACGAGACCACAAAGTCAAAACGGGAGAAAAACAATGACCAGCGGGCCTGTCTAGGATTCAGGCGTTTAGCAGACTCGAGATACATCAAATTTTTGTGATCAGTCAAGACCACCACACGATGCTTAGCACCCTCGAGCCAATGACGCCACTCCTCAAATGCCCACTTCATGGCCAGCAACTCCCGATTGCCAACATCATAATTCCGCTCAGCAGGCGAAAACTTCCTAGAGAAGAAAGCACATGGTCTCATTACCGAGCAACCAGGGCCTCTCTGCGACAAAACGGCCCCTGCCCCAATCTCAGAAGCATCCACTTCGACCTGAAAGGGAAGTGAGACATCAGGCTGGCACAAAACAGGCGCCGAAGTAAACCGGCGCTTCAACTCTTGGAACGCCTCCACGGCTGCAGGAGCCCAGTTAGCAACATCAGAACCTTTCTTGGTCATATCCATCAAAGGTTTACCAACGCTAGAAAAATTAGCGATAAAACGACGGTAGAAGTTAGCAAAACCCAAGAACTTCTGAAGACTCTTAACTGACGTGGGTTGAGTCCAATCATGAATAGCTCGGACCTTGACTGGGTCCATCTCCACAGCAGAAGGGGAAAAAATAAACCCCAAAAAGGGAACCTTCTGTACTCCAAAGAGACACTTTGAGCCCTTAACAAACAAAGCATTCTCACGCAAAACCTGAAACACCATCCTGACCTGCTCCACATGTGAGTCCCAATCTTCAGAGAAAACCAGAATATCATCCAGATAAACAATCATAAATTTTTCCAGATACTTCCGGAAAATATCATGCATAAAGGACTGAAACACTGAGGGAGCATTAGAGAGCCCAAAAGGCATCACCAAGTACTCAAAATGACCTTCGGGCGTATTAAATGCTGTCTTCCATTCATCTCCTTGCTTAATGCGCACAAGGTTGTACGCACCACGAAGATCTATCTTGGTGAACCACTTGGCACCCTTAATCCGGGCAAACAAGTCCGACAACAGAGGCAAAGGATACTGAAATTTAACAGTGATTTTATTCAGAAGCCGATAGTCAATACAAGGTCTCAAAGATCCGTCCTTCTTGGCCACAAAAAAGAATCTCGCACCAAGAGGGGAAGAGGATGGACGGATATGCCCCTTCTCCAGAGACTCCTTGATATACGAACGCATTGCGGCATGCTCAGGTACAGACAGATTAAATAGTCTTCCCTTAGGAAATTTACTACCTGGAATCAAATCTATGGCGCAGTCACAGTCCCTATGAGGAGGCAGAGCACTGGACCTGGACTCGCTGAATACATCCTGATAATCAGACAAATACTCAGGAACTTCCAAAGGAGTAGAGGAAGCAATAGACACCGGCGGGGAATCAGCATGAATTCCCTGACAGCCCCAACTTGACACAGACATTGCCTTCCAATCCAAGACTGGATTGTGGGTCTGTAACCATGGCAGACCCAAAACGACCAAATCATGCATTTTATGCAGAACAAGAAAACGAATCACCTCCCGATGTTCAGGAGTCATGCACATGGTTACCTGCGTCCAAAACTGTGGTTTATTTTCCGCCAATGGCGTAGCATCAATACCTCTAAGAGGAATAGGATTTACCAACGGTTCAAGAACAAAACCACAGCGCTTGGCAAATGACAGATCCATAAGACTCAGGGCAGCACCTGAATCCACAAACGCCATAACAGGGTAAGAGGACAATGAGCAAATTAAAGTCACAGACAGAATAAATTTAGGTTGCAAATTACCAATGGCGACAGGACTAACAACCCTTGTTAGGCGTTTAGAGCATGCTGATATAACATGTGTAGAATCACCACAGTAAAAACACAACCCATTCTGACGTCTATGATTTTTCCGCTCATTTCTAGTCTGAATTCTATCACATTGCATTAAATCAGGTGTTTGTTCAGACAACACCACCAGAGGATTAGCGGTTTTGCGCTCCCGCAAACGCCGGTCAATTTGAATAGCCAGCGCCATGGAATCATTCAGACTTGTAGGAATGGGGAAACCCACCATCACATTCTTAATGGCTTCAGAAAGGCCATTTCTGAAATTTGCGGCCAGAGCACACTCATTCCACTGAGTAAGCACGGACCATTTCCGAAATTTTTGGCAATACACTTCAGATTCATCCTGGCCCTGAGAAATAGCCAGCAAGGCTTTTTCTGCCTGAACTTCAAGATTGGGTTCCTCGTAAAGCAATCCGAGTGCCAGAAAAAACGCATCAATATTTGCCAATGCCGGATCTCCTGGCGCTAGCGAGAAAGCCCAATCCTGAGGGTCGCCCCGTAAAAAAGAGATAACAATTTTAACTTGCTGAGCTGAATCTCCAGATGAACGGGGTCTCAGAGATAGAAACAATTTACAATTATTCCTGAAATTCCTAAACTTAAATCGGTCTCCAGAAAACAGTTCAGGAATAGGTATTTTAGGTTCAGACATTGGACTACTGGTAACAAAATCTTGTATGCCCTGCACACGAGCAGCAAGCTGGTCTACACTTTTAATCAAGGTCTGGACATTCATGTCTGCAGCAAACACAAGCAACTCAGAGGTAAAGGGGAGGAAGAGAGAAAAAAAAAAAAAAAAACTCAGAATTTCCTTTCTTATTATCCCACTTCTGCAATGCATTAAACATTCAATGTTGGCCTGGCATACTGTTATGACTTCAATGGCAGAGGGTCTCAGAAATAATTACTAAGTCTGCAAACACAAAAAACCAGCTCATAGGGCAGTGGTAACTGAGCTGACCATATATCTAATCCTAGCACCACAAATAGCAGCAGCCGGGGAACGTGCCTACGTTGGTTCTAGACGTCTCGCGCCAGCCGGAGAACTAACTAACCCTAGAAGGGAAAAGAAAGACCTTTCTTGCCTCCAGAGAAAAGACCCCAAAAGTTGGATACAAGCCCCCAACAAATAATAACGGTGAGGTAAGAGGAAAAGACAAACGTAAGAATGAGCTAGGTATTTAGCAAAGAGAGGCCCACTAGCTAATAGCAGAATATAATAAGATGACTTATATGGTCAGCAAAAACCCTATCAAAACCCACGATGGATATTCAAGAACCCCCGAACCGTCTAACGGCCCGGGGGGAGAACACCAGCCCCCTAGAGCTTCCAGCAAAGTCAGGAATCACATTTAGTACAAGCTGGACAAAAATAAGAGCAAAGCAATAACCAAAAAACAAAGAAGCAAGACTTAGCTTAATTTTGCACGAACCAGGACCAGCAGACAGGAGCAAACAGAAAGAATCTGATTACAATGATGCCAGGCACTGGACTAAGGATCCAGAAAGTTTATATAGCAACACCCCTGGACTAACGACCCAGGTGGGTGCCAAACTGAGGAAAGACAATCCCAGAGTCATATCACTAGTAACTAGGGTTGAGCGAAACGGGTCGATCATTTTCAAAAGTCGCCGACTTTTGGCTAAGTCGGCGTCTCATGAAACCCGATCCGACCCCTGTGCTTGTCGGCCATGCGGTACGCGACTTTCGCGCCAAAGTCGCGTTTCAATGACGCGAAAAGCGCCATTTCTCAGCCAATGAAGGTGAACGCAGAGTGTGGGCAGCGTGATGACATAGATCCTGGTCCCCACCATCTTAGAGAAGGGCATTGCAGTGATTGGCTTGCTGTCTGCGTCGTCACAGGGGCTATAAAGGGGCGTTCCCGCCGACCGCCATCTTACTGCTGCTGATCTGAGCTGAGGGAGAGGTTGCTGCCGCTTCGTCAGAAGCAGGGAGAGCGTTAGGCAGGGTCCACTAACCACCAAACCGCTTGTGCTGTAGTGATTTCCACTGTCCAACACCACCTTCGGTGTGCAGGAACAGTGGAAGCTATTTTTTTTTTTTTTTCCTCAGCGCTGTAGCTCATTGGGCTGCCCTAGAAGGCTCCGTGATAGCTGTATTGCTGTGTGTACGCCACTGTGGAAACCGACTGCTTTTTTCAAAGCACATATCCTCTTGTTCCTTTCTGCACAGCTATCTTTTTTGTTTGTCCACACTTTTATTTAATTTGTGCATCAGTCCACTCCTATTGCTGCCTGCCATACCTGGCTTAGATTACTGCAGGGAGATAGTAATTGTAGGACAGTCCCTGTTTTTTTTTTTTTTGTTTTTTTTTTTGTGGGAGATTAAGATTGGCATTTCTGCTACAGTGCCATCCCTGTGTGTGCCATCTCTCACTGAGTGGGCCATAGAAAGCCTATTTATTTTTTCCGTGATTTGTGTTCTAAATTCTACCTCAACACAAAAACACTACATCAATCAGTGGTAGAAAAATATTGGCCTCAGTCAGGGCTTGTGTGCCACTGCTGTGTGTGCTATCTCTTATTCAGTGGGCTATAGAAAGCCTATTTATTTATTTATTTTTTTTCTTATTATTTGGTTTCTAAAGTCAAAAACAGTGGGAGAGTAATATTGCCCTTTCAGCTTGTGTGCCAGTCTTGACTCCTGGGTGTGCCACCTCTCTCTCTAATTGTGGGCCATAGAAAGCCTTTTTTTTTTTTTTTTTTTTAATATTATTTGGTTTCTAAAGTCTCCCTTAAAAAACAAAAAATACATAAAAAAACAGTGGGAGAGTAATATTGCCCTTTCAGCTTGTGTGCCAGTCTTGACTCCTGGGTGTGCCACCTCTCTCTCATTCAGTGGGCCATAGAAAGCATTTATTTATTTTTTTCCTTGATTTGTGTTCTAAAATCTACCTCAACACAAAAACACTACATCAATCAGTGGGAGAAAAATATTGGCCTCAGTCAGGGCTTGTGTGCCACTGCTGTGTGTGCTATCTCTCATTCAGTGGGCTATAGAAAGCCTATTTATTTATTTATTTTTTTCTTATTATTTGGTTTCTAAAGTCTCCCTGAAAAAAAAAATACCTAAAAAAACAGTGGGAGAGTAATATTGCCCTTTCAGCTTGTGTGCCAGTCTTGACTCCTGGGTGTGCCACCTCTCTCTCATTCAGTGGGCCATAGAAAGGCTATTTATTTTTTTGTTTTTTTTAATATTATTTGGTTTCTAAAGTCTCCCTGAAAATAAAAGAAAAAAAACATAAAAAAACAGTGGGAGAGTAATATTGCCCTTTCAGCTTGTGCGCCAGTCTTGACTCCTGGGTGTGCCACCTCTCTCTCTAATTGTGGGCCATAGAAAGCCTTTTTTTTTTTTTTTTTTTTTTTAAATATTATTGGGTTTCTAAAGTCTCCCTTAAAAAACAAAAAATACATAAAAAAACAGTGGGAGAGTAATATTGCCCTTTCAGCTTGTGTGCCAGTCTTGACTCCTGGGTGTGCCACCTCTCTCTCTCATTCAGTGGGCCATAGAAAGGCTATTTATTTTTTTGGTTTTTTTAATATTATTTGGTTTCTAAAGTCTCCCTGAAAATAAAAAAAAAAAAACTTAAAAAAACAGTGGGAGAGTAATATTGCCCTTTCAGCTTGTGCGCCAGTCTTGACTCCTGGGTGTGCCACCTCTCTCTCTCTAATTGTGGGCCATAGAAAGCCTTTTTTTTTTTGTTTTTTTTTTAATATTATTTGGTTTCTAAAGTCTCCCTTAAAAAACAAAAAATACATAAAAAAACAGTGGGAGAGTAATATTGCCCTTTCAGCTTGTGTGCCAGTCTTGACTCCTGGGTGTGCCACCTCTCTCTCTCATTCAGTGGGCCATAGAAAGGCTATTTATTTTTTTGTTTTTTTTAATATTATTTGGTTTCTAAAGTCTCCCTGAAAATAAAAAAAAAACAACTTAAAAAAACAGTGGGAGAGTAATATTGCCCTTTCAGCTTGTGCGCCAGTCTTGACTCCTGGGTGTGCCACCTCTCTCTCTCTAATTGTGGGCCATAGAAAGCCTTTTTTTTTTGTTTTTTTTTAATATTATTTGGTTTCTAAAGTCTCCCTTAAAAAACAAAAAATACATAAAAAAACAGTGGGAGAGTAATATTGCCCTTTCAGCTTGTGTGCCAGTCTTGACTCCTGGGTGTGCCACCTCTCTCTCTCATTCAGTGGGCCATAGAAAGGCTATTTATTTTTTTGGTTTTTTTAATATTATTTGGTTTCTAAAGTCTCCCTGAAAAAAAAAAAAACATAAAAAAACAGTGGGAGAGTAATATTGCCCTTTCAGCTTGTGTGCCAGTCTTGACTCCTGGGTGTGCCACCTCTCTCCCTCTCATTCAGTGGGCCATAGAAAGCCTATTTATTTATTTTTTTAAATATTATTGGGTTTCTAAAGTCTCCCTTAAAAAACAAAAAATACATAAAAAAACAGTGGGAGAGTAATATTGCCCTTTCAGCTTGTGTGCCAGTCTTGACTCCTGGGTGTGCCACCTCTCTCTCATTCAGTGGGCCATAGAAAGCATTTATTTTTTTTTTCCTTGATTTGTGTTCTAAAATCTACCTCAACACAAAAACACTACATCAATCAGTGGGAGAAAAATATTGGCCTCAGTCAGGGCTTGTGTGCCACTGCTGTGTGTGCTATCTCTCATTCAGTGGGCTATAGAAAGCCTATTTATTTATTTATTTTTTTTCTTATTATTTGGTTTCTAAAGTCTCCCTGAAAAAAAAAATACCTAAAAAAACAGTGGGAGAGTAATATTGCCCTTTCAGCTTGTGTGCCAGTCTTGACTCCTGGGTGTGCCACCTCTCTCTCATTCAGTGGGCCATAGAAAGGCTATTTATTTTTTTGTTTTTTTTAATATTATTTGGTTTCTAAAGTCTCCCTGAAAATAAAAGAAAAAAAACATAAAAAAACAGTGGGAGAGTAATATTGCCCTTTCAGCTTGTGCGCCAGTCTTGACTCCTGGGTGTGCCACCTCTCTCTCTAATTGTGGGCCATAGAAAGCCTTTTTTTTTTTTTTTTTTTTTTAAATATTATTGGGTTTCTAAAGTCTCCCTTAAAAAACAAAAAATACATAAAAAAAACAGTGGGAGAGTAATATTGCCCTTTCAGCTTGTGTGCCAGTCTTGACTCCTGGGTGTGCCACCTCTCTCTCATTCAGTGGGCCATAGAAAGCATTTATTTTTTTTTTCCTTGATTTGTGTTCTAAAATCTACCTCAACACAAAAACACTACATCAATCAGTGGGAGAAAAATATTGGCCTCAGTCAGGGCTTGTGTGCCACTGCTGTGTGTGCTATCTCTCATTCAGTGGGCTATAGAAAGCCTATTTATTTATTTATTTATTTATTTTTTTTCTTATTATTTGGTTTCTAAAGTCTCCCTGAAAAAAAAAAATACCTAAAAAAACAGTGGGAGAGTAATATTGCCCTTTCAGCTTGTGTGCCAGTCTTGACTCTTGGGTGTGCCACCTCTCTCTCTCATTCAGTGGGCCATAGAAAGGCTATTTATTTTTTTGGTTTTTTTAATATTATTTGGTTTCTAAAGTCTCCCTGAAAAAAAAAAACATAAAAAAACAGTGGGAGAGTAATATTGCCCTTTCAGCTTGTGTGCCAGTCTTGACTCCTGGGTGTGCCACCTCTCTCTCTCATTCAGTGGGCCATAGAAAGGCTATTTATTTTTTTGGTTTTTTTAATATTATTTGGTTTCTAAAGTCTCCCTGAAAATAAAAAAAAACAAACTTAAAAAAACAGTGGGAGAGTAATATTGCCCTTTCAGCTTGTGCGCCAGTCTTGACTCCTGGGTGTGCCACCTCTCTCTCTCTAATTGTGGGCCATAGAAAGCCTTTTTTTTTTGTTTTTTTTTTAATATTATTTGGTTTCTAAAGTCTCCCTTAAAAAACAAAAAATACATAAAAAAACAGTGGGAGAGTAATATTGCCCTTTCAGCTTGTGTGCCAGTCTTGACTCCTGGGTGTGCCACCTCTCTCTCTCATTCAGTGGGCCATAGAAAGGCTATTTATTTTTTTGGTTTTTTTAATATTATTTGGTTTCTAAAGTCTCCCTGAAAAAAAAAAAAACATAAAAAAACAGTGGGAGAGTAATATTGCCCTTTCAGCTTGTGTGCCAGTCTTGACTCCTGGGTGTGCCACCTCTCTCCCTCTCATTCAGTGGGCCATAGAAAGCCTATTTATTTATTTTTTTAAATATTATTGGGTTTCTAAAGTCTCCCTTAAAAAACAAAAAATACATAAAAAAACAGTGGGAGAGTAATATTGCCCTTTCAGCTTGTGTGCCAGTCTTGACTCCTGGGTGTGCCACCTCTCTCTCATTCAGTGGGCCATAGAAAGCATTTATTTTTTTTTTTCCTTGATTTGTGTTCTAAAATCTACCTCAACACAAAAACACTACATCAATCAGTGGGAGAAAAATATTGGCCTCAGTCAGGGCTTGTGTGCCACTGCTGTGTGTGCTATCTCTCATTCAGTGGGCTATAGAAAGCCTATTTATTTATTTATTTTTTTCTTATTATTTGGTTTCTAAAGTCTCCCTGAAAAAAAAAATACCTAAAAAAACAGTGGGAGAGTAATATTGCCCTTTCAGCTTGTGTGCCAGTCTTGACTCCTGGGTGTGCCACCTCTCTCTCATTCAGTGGGCCATAGAAAGGCTATTTATTTTTTTGTTTTTTTTAATATTATTTGGTTTCTAAAGTCTCCCTGAAAATAAAAGAAAAAAAACATAAAAAAACAGTGGGAGAGTAATATTGCCCTTTCAGCTTGTGCGCCAGTCTTGACTCCTGGGTGTGCCACCTCTCTCTCTAATTGTGGGCCATAGAAAGCCTTTTTTTTTTTTTTTTTTTTTTAAATATTATTGGGTTTCTAAAGTCTCCCTTAAAAAACAAAAAATACATAAAAAAACAGTGGGAGAGTAATATTGCCCTTTCAGCTTGTGTGCCAGTCTTGACTCCTGGGTGTGCCACCTCTCTCTCTCATTCAGTGGGCCATAGAAAGGCTATTTATTTTTTTGGTTTTTTTAATATTATTTGGTTTCTAAAGTCTCCCTGAAAATAAAAAAACAAAAACTTAAAAAAACAGTGGGAGAGTAATATTGCCCTTTCAGCTTGTGCGCCAGTCTTGACTCCTGGGTGTGCCACCTCTCTCTCTCTAATTGTGGGCCATAGAAAGCCTTTTTTTTTTTGTTTTTTTTTTAATATTATTTGGTTTCTAAAGTCTCCCTTAAAAAACAAAAAATACATAAAAAAACAGTGGGAGAGTAATATTGCCCTTTCAGCTTGTGTGCCAGTCTTGACTCCTGGGTGTGCCACCTCTCTCTCTCATTCAGTGGGCCATAGAAAGGCTATTTATTTTTTTGTTTTTTTTAATATTATTTGGTTTCTAAAGTCTCCCTTAAAAAACAAAAAATACATAAAAAAACAGTGGGAGAGTAATATTGCCCTTTCAGCTTGTGTGCCAGTCTTGACTCCTGGGTGTGCCACCTCTCTCTCTCATTCAGTGGGCCATAGAAAGGCTATTTATTTTTTTGGTTTTTTTAATATTATTTGGTTTCTAAAGTCTCCCTGAAAAAAAAAAAAAACATAAAAAAACAGTGGGAGAGTAATATTGCCCTTTCAGCTTGTGTGCCAGTCTTGACTCCTGGGTGTGCCACCTCTCTCTCATTCAGTGGGCCATAGAAAGGCTATTTATTTTTTTGTTTTTTTTAATATTATTTGGTTTCTAAAGTCTCCCTGAAAATAAAAGAAAAAAAACTTAAAAAAACAGTGGGAGAGTAATATTGCCCTTTCAGCTTGTGCGCCAGTCTTGACTCCTGGGTGTGCCACCTCTCTCTCTCTAATTGTGGGCCATAGAAAGCCTTTTTTTTTTGTTTTTTTTTTAATATTATTTGGTTTCTAAAGTCTCCCTTAAAAAACAAAAAATACATAAAAAAACAGTGGGAGAGTAATATTGCCCTTTCAGCTTGTGTGCCAGTCTTGACTCCTGGGTGTGCCACCTCTCTCTCTCATTCAGTGGGCCATAGAAAGGCTATTTATTTTTTTGGTTTTTTTAATATTATTTGGTTTCTAAAGTCTCCCTGAAAAAAAAAAAAACATAAAAAAACAGTGGGAGAGTAATATTGCCCTTTCAGCTTGTGTGCCAGTCTTGACTCCTGGGTGTGCCACCTCTCTCCCTCTCATTCAGTGGGCCATAGAAAGCCTATTTATTTATTTTTTTAAATATTATTGGGTTTCTAAAGTCTCCCTTAAAAAACAAAAAATACATAAAAAAACAGTGGGAGAGTAATATTGCCCTTTCAGCTTGTGTGCCAGTCTTGACTCCTGGGTGTGCCACCTCTCTCTCATTCAGTGGGCCATAGAAAGCATTTATTTTTTTTTTTCCTTGATTTGTGTTCTAAAATCTACCTCAACACAAAAACACTACATCAATCAGTGGGAGAAAAATATTGGCCTCAGTCAGGGCTTGTGTGCCACTGCTGTGTGTGCTATCTCTCATTCAGTGGGCTATAGAAAGCCTATTTATTTATTTATTTTTTTCTTATTATTTGGTTTCTAAAGTCTCCCTGAAAAAAAAAATACCTAAAAAAACAGTGGGAGAGTAATATTGCCCTTTCAGCTTGTGTGCCAGTCTTGACTCCTGGGTGTGCCACCTCTCTCTCATTCAGTGGGCCATAGAAAGGCTATTTATTTTTTTGTTTTTTTTAATATTATTTGGTTTCTAAAGTCTCCCTGAAAATAAAAGAAAAAAAACATAAAAAAACAGTGGGAGAGTAATATTGCCCTTTCAGCTTGTGCGCCAGTCTTGACTCCTGGGTGTGCCACCTCTCTCTCTAATTGTGGGCCATAGAAAGCCTTTTTTTTTTTTTTTTTTTTTTAAATATTATTGGGTTTCTAAAGTCTCCCTTAAAAAACAAAAAATACATAAAAAAACAGTGGGAGAGTAATATTGCCCTTTCAGCTTGTGTGCCAGTCTTGACTCCTGGGTGTGCCACCTCTCTCTCTCATTCAGTGGGCCATAGAAAGGCTATTTATTTTTTTGGTTTTTTTAATATTATTTGGTTTGTAAAGTCTCCCTGAAAATAAAAAAAAAAAAACTTAAAAAAACAGTGGGAGAGTAATATTGCCCTTTCAGCTTGTGCGCCAGTCTTGACTCCTGGGTGTGCCACCTCTCTCTCTCTAATTGTGGGCCATAGAAAGCCTTTTTTTTTTTGTTTTTTTTTTTATATTATTTGGTTTCTAAAGTCTCCCTTAAAAAACAAAAAATACATAAAAAAACAGTGGGAGAGTAATATTGCCCTTTCAGCTTGTGTGCCAGTCTTGACTCCTGGGTGTGCCACCTCTCTCTCTCATTCAGTGGGCCATAGAAAGGCTATTTATTTTTTTGTTTTTTTTAATATTATTTGGTTTCTAAAGTCTCCCTTAAAAAACAAAAAATACATAAAAAAACAGTGGGAGAGTAATATTGCCCTTTCAGCTTGTGTGCCAGTCTTGACTCCTGGGTGTGCCACCTCTCTCTCTCATTCAGTGGGCCATAGAAAGGCTATTTATTTTTTTGGTTTTTTTAATATTATTTGGTTTCTAAAGTCTCCCTGAAAATAAAAGAAAAAAAACTTAAAAAAACAGTGGGAGAGTAATATTGCCCTTTCAGCTTGTGTGCCAGTCTTGACTCCTGGGTGTGCCACCTCTCTCTCATTCAGTGGGCCATAGAAAGGCTATTTATTTTTTTGTTTTTTTTAATATTATTTGGTTTCTAAAGTCTCCCTGAAAATAAAAGAAAAAAAACTTAAAAAAACAGTGGGAGAGTAATATTGCCCTTTCAGCTTGTGCGCCAGTCTTGACTCCTGGGTGTGCCACCTCTCTCTCTCTAATTGTGGGCCATAGAAAGCCTTTTTTTTTTTGTTTTTTTTAAATATTATTTGGTTTCTAAAGTCTCCCTTAAAAAACAAAAAATACATAAAAAAACAGTGGGAGAGTAATATTTCCCTTTCAGCTTGTGTGCCAGTCTTGACTCCTGGGTGTGCCACCTCTCTCTCATTCAGTGGGCCATAGAAAGCATTTATTTTTTTTTTCCTTGATTTGTGTTCTAAAATCTACCTCAACACAAAAACACTACATCAATCAGTGGTAGAAAAATATTGGCCTCAGTCAGGGCTTGTGTGCCACTGCTGTGTGTGCTATCTCTTATTCAGTGGGCTATAGAAAGCCTATTTATTTATTTATTTTTTTTCTTATTATTTGGTTTCTAAAGTCTCCCTGAAAAAAAAAAAAATAAATAAAAAAACAGTGGGAGAGTAATATTGCCCTTTCAGCTTGTGTGCCAGTCTTGACTCCTGGGTGTGCCACCTCTCTCTCTCATTCAGTGGGCCATAGAAAGGCTATTTATTTTTTTGGTTTTTTTAATATTATTTGGTTTCTAAAGTCTCCCTGAAAATAAAAAAAAAAAAACTTAAAAAAACAGTGGGAGAGTAATATTGCCCTTTCAGCTTGTGCGCCAGTCTTGACTCCTGGGTGTGCCACCTCTCTCTCTCTAATTGTGGGCCATAGAAAGCCTTTTTTTTTTTGTTTTTTTTTTAATATTATTTGGTTTCTAAAGTCTCCCTTAAAAAACAAAAAATACATAAAAAAACAGTGGGAGAGTAATATTGCCCTTTCAGCTTGTGTGCCAGTCTTGACTCCTGGGTGTGCCACCTCTCTCTCTCATTCAGTGGGCCATAGAAAGGCTATTTATTTTTTTGTTTTTTTTAATATTATTTGGTTTCTAAAGTCTCCCTGAAAATAAAAAAAAAACAACTTAAAAAAACAGTGGGAGAGTAATATTGCCCTTTCAGCTTGTGCGCCAGTCTTGACTCCTGGGTGTGCCACCTCTCTCTCTCTAATTGTGGGCCATAGAAAGCCTTTTTTTTTTGTTTTTTTTTAATATTATTTGGTTTCTAAAGTCTCCCTTAAAAAACAAAAAATACATAAAAAAACAGTGGGAGAGTAATATTGCCCTTTCAGCTTGTGTGCCAGTCTTGACTCCTGGGTGTGCCACCTCTCTCTCTCATTCAGTGGGCCATAGAAAGGCTATTTATTTTTTTGGTTTTTTTAATATTATTTGGTTTCTAAAGTCTCCCTGAAAAAAAAAAAAACATAAAAAAACAGTGGGAGAGTAATATTGCCCTTTCAGCTTGTGTGCCAGTCTTGACTCCTGGGTGTGCCACCTCTCTCCCTCTCATTCAGTGGGCCATAGAAAGCCTATTTATTTATTTTTTTAAATATTATTGGGTTTCTAAAGTCTCCCTTAAAAAACAAAAAATACATAAAAAAACAGTGGGAGAGTAATATTGCCCTTTCAGCTTGTGTGCCAGTCTTGACTCCTGGGTGTGCCACCTCTCTCTCATTCAGTGGGCCATAGAAAGCATTTATTTTTTTTTTCCTTGATTTGTGTTCTAAAATCTACCTCAACACAAAAACACTACATCAATCAGTGGGAGAAAAATATTGGCCTCAGTCAGGGCTTGTGTGCCACTGCTGTGTGTGCTATCTCTCATTCAGTGGGCTATAGAAAGCCTATTTATTTATTTATTTTTTTTCTTATTATTTGGTTTCTAAAGTCTCCCTGAAAAAAAAAAATACCTAAAAAAACAGTGGGAGAGTAATATTGCCCTTTCAGCTTGTGTGCCAGTCTTGACTCCTGGGTGTGCCACCTCTCTCTCATTCAGTGGGCCATAGAAAGGCTATTTATTTTTTTGTTTTTTTTAATATTATTTGGTTTCTAAAGTCTCCCTGAAAATAAAAGAAAAAAAACATAAAAAAACAGTGGGAGAGTAATATTGCCCTTTCAGCTTGTGTGCCAGTCTTGACTCCTGGGTGTGCCACCTCTCTCTCTAATTGTGGGCCATAGAAAGCCTTTTTTTTTTTTTTTTTTTTTAAATATTATTGGGTTTCTAAAGTCTCCCTTAAAAAACAAAAAATACATAAAAAAAACAGTGGGAGAGTAATATTGCCCTTTCAGCTTGTGTGCCAGTCTTGACTCCTGGGTGTGCCACCTCTCTCTCATTCAGTGGGCCATAGAAAGCATTTATTTTTTTTTTCCTTGATTTGTGTTCTAAAATCTACCTCAACACAAAAACACTACATCAATCAGTGGGAGAAAAATATTGGCCTCAGTCAGGGCTTGTGTGCCACTGCTGTGTGTGCTATCTCTCATTCAGTGGGCTATAGAAAGCCTATTTATTTATTTATTTATTTATTTTTTTTCTTATTATTTGGTTTCTAAAGTCTCCCTGAAAAAAAAAAATACCTAAAAAAACAGTGGGAGAGTAATATTGCCCTTTCAGCTTGTGTGCCAGTCTTGACTCTTGGGTGTGCCACCTCTCTCTCTCATTCAGTGGGCCATAGAAAGGCTATTTATTTTTTTGGTTTTTTTAATATTATTTGGTTTCTAAAGTCTCCCTGAAAAAAAAAAACATAAAAAAACAGTGGGAGAGTAATATTGCCCTTTCAGCTTGTGTGCCAGTCTTGACTCCTGGGTGTGCCACCTCTCTCTCTCATTCAGTGGGCCATAGAAAGGCTATTTATTTTTTTGGTTTTTTTAATATTATTTGGTTTCTAAAGTCTCCCTGAAAATAAAAAAAAACAAACTTAAAAAAACAGTGGGAGAGTAATATTGCCCTTTCAGCTTGTGCGCCAGTCTTGACTCCTGGGTGTGCCACCTCTCTCTCTCTAATTGTGGGCCATAGAAAGCCTTTTTTTTTTGTTTTTTTTTTAATATTATTTGGTTTCTAAAGTCTCCCTTAAAAAACAAAAAATACATAAAAAAACAGTGGGAGAGTAATATTGCCCTTTCAGCTTGTGTGCCAGTCTTGACTCCTGGGTGTGCCACCTCTCTCTCTCATTCAGTGGGCCATAGAAAGGCTATTTATTTTTTTGGTTTTTTTAATATTATTTGGTTTCTAAAGTCTCCCTGAAAAAAAAAAAAACATAAAAAAACAGTGGGAGAGTAATATTGCCCTTTCAGCTTGTGTGCCAGTCTTGACTCCTGGGTGTGCCACCTCTCTCCCTCTCATTCAGTGGGCCATAGAAAGCCTATTTATTTATTTTTTTAAATATTATTGGGTTTCTAAAGTCTCCCTTAAAAAACAAAAAATACATAAAAAAACAGTGGGAGAGTAATATTGCCCTTTCAGCTTGTGTGCCAGTCTTGACTCCTGGGTGTGCCACCTCTCTCTCATTCAGTGGGCCATAGAAAGCATTTATTTTTTTTTTTCCTTGATTTGTGTTCTAAAATCTACCTCAACACAAAAACACTACATCAATCAGTGGGAGAAAAATATTGGCCTCAGTCAGGGCTTGTGTGCCACTGCTGTGTGTGCTATCTCTCATTCAGTGGGCTATAGAAAGCCTATTTATTTATTTATTTTTTTCTTATTATTTGGTTTCTAAAGTCTCCCTGAAAAAAAAAATACCTAAAAAAACAGTGGGAGAGTAATATTGCCCTTTCAGCTTGTGTGCCAGTCTTGACTCCTGGGTGTGCCACCTCTCTCTCATTCAGTGGGCCATAGAAAGGCTATTTATTTTTTTGTTTTTTTTAATATTATTTGGTTTCTAAAGTCTCCCTGAAAATAAAAGAAAAAAAACATAAAAAAACAGTGGGAGAGTAATATTGCCCTTTCAGCTTGTGCGCCAGTCTTGACTCCTGGGTGTGCCACCTCTCTCTCTAATTGTGGGCCATAGAAAGCCTTTTTTTTTTTTTTTTTTTTTTAAATATTATTGGGTTTCTAAAGTCTCCCTTAAAAAACAAAAAATACATAAAAAAACAGTGGGAGAGTAATATTGCCCTTTCAGCTTGTGTGCCAGTCTTGACTCCTGGGTGTGCCACCTCTCTCTCTCATTCAGTGGGCCATAGAAAGGCTATTTATTTTTTTGGTTTTTTTAATATTATTTGGTTTCTAAAGTCTCCCTGAAAATAAAAAAACAAAAACTTAAAAAAACAGTGGGAGAGTAATATTGCCCTTTCAGCTTGTGCGCCAGTCTTGACTCCTGGGTGTGCCACCTCTCTCTCTCTAATTGTGGGCCATAGAAAGCCTTTTTTTTTTTGTTTTTTTTTTAATATTATTTGGTTTCTAAAGTCTCCCTTAAAAAACAAAAAATACATAAAAAAACAGTGGGAGAGTAATATTGCCCTTTCAGCTTGTGTGCCAGTCTTGACTCCTGGGTGTGCCACCTCTCTCTCTCATTCAGTGGGCCATAGAAAGGCTATTTATTTTTTTGTTTTTTTTAATATTATTTGGTTTCTAAAGTCTCCCTTAAAAAACAAAAAATACATAAAAAAACAGTGGGAGAGTAATATTGCCCTTTCAGCTTGTGTGCCAGTCTTGACTCCTGGGTGTGCCACCTCTCTCTCTCATTCAGTGGGCCATAGAAAGGCTATTTATTTTTTTGGTTTTTTTAATATTATTTGGTTTCTAAAGTCTCCCTGAAAAAAAAAAAAAACATAAAAAAACAGTGGGAGAGTAATATTGCCCTTTCAGCTTGTGTGCCAGTCTTGACTCCTGGGTGTGCCACCTCTCTCTCATTCAGTGGGCCATAGAAAGGCTATTTATTTTTTTGTTTTTTTTAATATTATTTGGTTTCTAAAGTCTCCCTGAAAATAAAAGAAAAAAAACTTAAAAAAACAGTGGGAGAGTAATATTGCCCTTTCAGCTTGTGCGCCAGTCTTGACTCCTGGGTGTGCCACCTCTCTCTCTCTAATTGTGGGCCATAGAAAGCCTTTTTTTTTTGTTTTTTTTTTAATATTATTTGGTTTCTAAAGTCTCCCTTAAAAAACAAAAAATACATAAAAAAACAGTGGGAGAGTAATATTGCCCTTTCAGCTTGTGTGCCAGTCTTGACTCCTGGGTGTGCCACCTCTCTCTCTCATTCAGTGGGCCATAGAAAGGCTATTTATTTTTTTGGTTTTTTTAATATTATTTGGTTTCTAAAGTCTCCCTGAAAAAAAAAAAAACATAAAAAAACAGTGGGAGAGTAATATTGCCCTTTCAGCTTGTGTGCCAGTCTTGACTCCTGGGTGTGCCACCTCTCTCCCTCTCATTCAGTGGGCCATAGAAAGCCTATTTATTTATTTTTTTAAATATTATTGGGTTTCTAAAGTCTCCCTTAAAAAACAAAAAATACATAAAAAAACAGTGGGAGAGTAATATTGCCCTTTCAGCTTGTGTGCCAGTCTTGACTCCTGGGTGTGCCACCTCTCTCTCATTCAGTGGGCCATAGAAAGCATTTATTTTTTTTTTTCCTTGATTTGTGTTCTAAAATCTACCTCAACACAAAAACACTACATCAATCAGTGGGAGAAAAATATTGGCCTCAGTCAGGGCTTGTGTGCCACTGCTGTGTGTGCTATCTCTCATTCAGTGGGCTATAGAAAGCCTATTTATTTATTTATTTTTTTCTTATTATTTGGTTTCTAAAGTCTCCCTGAAAAAAAAAATACCTAAAAAAACAGTGGGAGAGTAATATTGCCCTTTCAGCTTGTGTGCCAGTCTTGACTCCTGGGTGTGCCACCTCTCTCTCATTCAGTGGGCCATAGAAAGGCTATTTATTTTTTTGTTTTTTTTAATATTATTTGGTTTCTAAAGTCTCCCTGAAAATAAAAGAAAAAAAACATAAAAAAACAGTGGGAGAGTAATATTGCCCTTTCAGCTTGTGCGCCAGTCTTGACTCCTGGGTGTGCCACCTCTCTCTCTAATTGTGGGCCATAGAAAGCCTTTTTTTTTTTTTTTTTTTTTAAATATTATTGGGTTTCTAAAGTCTCCCTTAAAAAACAAAAAATACATAAAAAAACAGTGGGAGAGTAATATTGCCCTTTCAGCTTGTGTGCCAGTCTTGACTCCTGGGTGTGCCACCTCTCTCTCTCATTCAGTGGGCCATAGAAAGGCTATTTATTTTTTTGGTTTTTTTAATATTATTTGGTTTGTAAAGTCTCCCTGAAAATAAAAAAAAAAAAACTTAAAAAAACAGTGGGAGAGTAATATTGCCCTTTCAGCTTGTGCGCCAGTCTTGACTCCTGGGTGTGCCACCTCTCTCTCTCTAATTGTGGGCCATAGAAAGCCTTTTTTTTTTTGTTTTTTTTTTAATATTATTTGGTTTCTAAAGTCTCCCTTAAAAAACAAAAAATACATAAAAAAACAGTGGGAGAGTAATATTGCCCTTTCAGCTTGTGTGCCAGTCTTGACTCCTGGGTGTGCCACCTCTCTCTCTCATTCAGTGGGCCATAGAAAGGCTATTTATTTTTTTGTTTTTTTTTAATATTATTTGGTTTCTAAAGTCTCCCTTAAAAAACAAAAAATACATAAAAAAACAGTGGGAGAGTAATATTGCCCTTTCAGCTTGTGTGCCAGTCTTGACTCCTGGGTGTGCCACCTCTCTCTCTCATTCAGTGGGCCATAGAAAGGCTATTTATTTTTTTGGTTTTTTTAATATTATTTGGTTTCTAAAGTCTCCCTGAAAATAAAAGAAAAAAAACTTAAAAAAACAGTGGGAGAGTAATATTGCCCTTTCAGCTTGTGTGCCAGTCTTGACTCCTGGGTGTGCCACCTCTCTCTCATTCAGTGGGCCATAGAAAGGCTATTTATTTTTTTGTTTTTTTTAATATTATTTGGTTTCTAAAGTCTCCCTGAAAATAAAAGAAAAAAAACTTAAAAAAACAGTGGGAGAGTAATATTGCCCTTTCAGCTTGTGCGCCAGTCTTGACTCCTGGGTGTGCCACCTCTCTCTCTCTAATTGTGGGCCATAGAAAGCCTTTTTTTTTTTGTTTTTTTTAAATATTATTTGGTTTCTAAAGTCTCCCTTAAAAAACAAAAAATACATAAAAAAACAGTGGGAGAGTAATATTTCCCTTTCAGCTTGTGTGCCAGTCTTGACTCCTGGGTGTGCCACCTCTCTCTCATTCAGTGGGCCATAGAAAGCATTTATTTTTTTTTTCCTTGATTTGTGTTCTAAAATCTACCTCAACACAAAAACACTACATCAATCAGTGGTAGAAAAATATTGGCCTCAGTCAGGGCTTGTGTGCCACTGCTGTGTGTGCTATCTCTTATTCAGTGGGCTATAGAAAGCCTATTTATTTATTTATTTTTTTTCTTATTATTTGGTTTCTAAAGTCTCCCTGAAAAAAAAAAAAATAAATAAAAAAACAGTGGGAGAGTAATATTGCCCTTTCAGCTTGTGTGCCAGTCTTGACTCCTGGGTGTGCCACCTCTCTCTCTAATTGTGGGCCATAGAAAGCCTTTTTTTTTTTTTTTTTTTAAATATTATTGGGTTTCTAAAGTCTCCCTTAAAAAACAAAAAATACATAAAAAAACAGTGGGAGAGTAATATTGCCCTTTCAGCTTGTGTGCCAGTCTTGACTCCTGGGTGTGCCACCTCTCTCTCTAATTGTGGGCCATAGAAAGCCTTTTTTTTTTTTTTTTTTTAAATATTATTGGGCTTCTAAAGTCTCCCTTAAAAAACAAAAAATACATAAAAAAACAGTGGGAGAGTAATATTGCCCTTTCAGCTTGTGTGCCAGTCTTGACTCCTGGGTGTGCCACCTCTCTCTCTCATTCAGTGGGCCATAGAAAGGCTATTTATTTTTTGGGTTTTTTTAATATTATTTGGTTTCTAAAGTCTCCCTGAAAATAAAAAAAAAAAAACTTGAAAAAACAGTGGGAGAGTAATATTGCCCTTTCAGCTTGTGCGCCAGTCTTGACTCCTGGGTGTGCCACCTCTCTCTCTCTAATTGTGAGCCATAGAAAGCCTTTTTTTTTTGTTTTTTTTAATATTATTTGGTTTCTAAAGTCTCCCTTAAAAAACAAAAAATACATAAAAAAACAGTGGGAGAGTAATATTGCCCTTTCAGCTTGTGTGCCAGTCTTGACTCCTGGGTGTGCCACCTCTCTCTCATTCAGTGGGCCATAGAAAGGCTATTTATTTTTTTGTTTTTTTTAATATTATTTGGTTTCTAAAGTCTCCCTGAAAATAAAAGAAAAAAAACTTAAAAAAACAGTGGGAGAGTAATATTGCCCTTTCAACTTGTGCGCCAGTCTTGACTCCTGGGTGTGCCACCTCTCTCTCTCTAATTGTGGGCCATAGAAAGCCTTTTTTTTTTTGTTTTTTTTAAATATTATTTGGTTTCTAAAGTCTCCCTTAAAAAACAAAAAATACATAAAAAAACAGTGGGAGAGTAATATTGCCCTTTCAGCTTGTGTGCCAGTCTTGACTCCTGGGTGTGCCACCTCTCTCTCATTCAGTGGGCCATAGAAAGCATTTATTATTTTTTTTCCTTGATTTGTGTTCTAAAATCTACCTCAACACAAAAACACTACATCAATCAGTGGTAGAAAAATATTGGCCTCAGTCAGGGCTTGTGTGCCACTGCTGTGTGTGCTATCTCTTATTCAGTGGGCTATAGAAAGCCTATTTATTTATTTATTTTTTTTCTTATTATTTGGTTTCTAAAGTCTCCCTGAAAAAAAAAAAAATAAATAAAAAAACAGTGGGAGAGTAATATTGCCCTTTCAGCTTGTGTGCCAGTCTTGACTCCTGGGTGTGCCACCTCTCTCTCTAATTGTGGGCCATAGAAAGCCTTTTTTTTTTTTTTTTTTTAAATATTATTGGGTTTCTAAAGTCTCCCTTAAAAAACAAAAAATACATAAAAAAACAGTGGGAGAGTAATATTGCCCTTTCAGCTTGTGTGCCAGTCTTGACTCCTGGGTGTGCCACCTCTCTCTCTCATTCAGTGGGCCATAGAAAGGCTATTTATTTTTTGGGTTTTTTTAATATTATTTGGTTTCTAAAGTCTCCCTGAAAATAAAAAAAAAAAAACTTAAAAAAACAGTGGGAGAGTAATATTGCCCTTTCAGCTTGTGCGCCAGTCTTGACTCCTGGGTGTGCCACCTCTCTCTCTCTAATTGTGAGCCATAGAAAGCCTTTTTTTTTGTTTTTTTTAATATTATTTGGTTTCTAAAGTCTCCCTTAAAAAACAAAAAATACATAAAAAAACAGTGGGAGAGTAATATTGCCCTTTCAGCTTGTGTGCCAGTCTTGACTCCTGGGTGTGCCACCTCTCTCTCATTCAGTGGGCCATAGAAAGCATTTATTATTTTTTTTCCTTGATTTGTGTTCTAAAATCTACCTCAACACAAAAACTCTACATCAATCAGTGGGAGAAAAATATTGGCCTCACTCAGGGCTTGTGTGCCACTGCTGTGTGTGCTATCTCTCATTCAGTGGGCTATAGAAAGCCTATTTATTTATTTATTTATTTATTTTTTTTCTTATTATTTGGTTTCTAAAGTCTCCCTGAAAAAAAAAAATACCTAAAAAAACAGTGGGAGAGTAATATTGCCCTTTCAGCTTGTGTGCCAGTCTTGACTCCTGGGTGTGCCACCTCTCTCTCTCATTCAGTGGGCCATAGAAAGGCTATTTATTTTTTTGGTTTTTTTAATATTATTTGGTTTCTAAAGTCTCCCTGAAAAAAAAAAAACATAAAAAAACAGTGGGAGAGTAATATTGCCCTTTCAGCTTGTGTGCCAGTCTTGACTCCTGGGTGTGCCACCTCTCTCTCTCATTCAGTGGGCCATAGAAAGGCTATTTATTTTTTTGGTTTTTTTAATATTATTTGGTTTCTAAAGTCTCCCTGAAAAAAAAAAAACATAAAAAAACAGTGGGAGAGTAATATTGCCCTTTCAGCTTGTGTGCCAGTCTTGACTCCTGGGTGTGCCACCTCTCTCCCTCTCATTCAGTGGGCCATAGAAAGCCTATTTATTTTTTTAAAAAAATATTATTGGGTTTCTAAAGTCTCCCTTAAAAAACAAAAAATGCATAAAAAAACAGTGGGAGAGTAATATTGCCCTATCAGCTTGTGTGCCAGTCTTGACTCCTGGGTGTGCCACCTCTCTCTCATTCAGTGGGCCATAGAAAGCATTTTTTTTTTTTTTCCTTGATTTGTGTTCTAAAATCTACCTCAACACAAAAACACTACATCAATCAGTGGGAGAAAAATATTGGCCTCAGTCAGGGCTTGTGTGCCACTGCTGTGTGTGCTATCTCTCATTCAGTGGGCTATAGAAAGCCTATTTATTTATTTATTTTTTTTCTTATTATTTGGTTTCTAAAGTCTCCCTGAAAAAAAAAATACCTAAAAAAACAGTGGGAGAGTAATATTGCCCTTTCAGCTTGTGTGCCAGTCTTGACTCCTGGGTGTGCCACCTCTCTCTCATTCAGTGGGCCATAGAAAGGCTATTTATTTTTTTGTTTTTTTTAATATTATTTGGTTTCTAAAGTCTCCCTGAAAATAAAAGAAAAAAAACATAAAAAAACAGTGGGAGAGTAATATTGCCCTTTCAGCTTGTGCGCCAGTCTTGACTCCTGGGTGTGCCACCTCTCTCTCTAATTGTGGGCCATAGAAAGCCTTTTTTTTTTTTTTTTTTTTTTTTTTTTAAATATTATTGGGTTTCTAAAGTCTCCCTTAAAAAACAAAAAATACATAAAAAAACAGTGGGAGAGTAATATTGCCCTTTCAGCTTGTGTGCCAGTCTTGACTCCTGGGTGTGCCACCTCTCTCTCTCATTCAGTGGGCCATAGAAAGGCTATTTATTTTTTTGGTTTTTTTAATATTATTTGGTTTCTAAAGTCTCCCTGAAAATAAAAAAAAAAAAACTTAAAAAAACAGTGGGAGAGTAATATTGCCCTTTCAGCTTGTGCGCCAGTCTTGACTCCTGGGTGTGCCACCTCTCTCTCTCTAATTGTGGGCCATAGAAAGCCTTTTTTTTTTTGTTTTTTTTTAATATTATTTGGTTTCTAAAGTCTCCCTTAAAAAACAAAAAATACATAAAAAAACAGTGGGAGAGTAATATTGCCCTTTCAGCTTGTGTGCCAGTCTTGACTCCTGGGTGTGCCACCTCTCTCTCTCATTCAGTGGGCCATAGAAAGGCTATTTATTTTTTTGTTTTTTTTAATATTATTTGGTTTCTAAAGTCTCCCTTAAAAAACAAAAAATACATAAAAAAACAGTGGGAGAGTAATATTGCCCTTTCAGCTTGTGTGCCAGTCTTGACTCCTGGGTGTGCCACCTCTCTCTCTCATTCAGTGGGCCATAGAAAGGCTATTTATTTTTTTGGTTTTTTTAATATTATTTGGTTTCTAAAGTCTCCCTGAAAAAAAAAAAAAACATATAAAAACAGTGGGAGAGTAATATTGCCCTTTCAGCTTGTGTGCCAGTCTTGACTCCTGGGTGTGCCACCTCTCTCTCATTCAGTGGGCCATAGAAAGGCTATTTATTTTTTTGTTTTTTTTAATATTATTTGGTTTCTAAAGTCTCCCTGAAAATAAAAGAAAAAAAACTTAAAAAAACAGTGGGAGAGTAATATTGCCCTTTCAGCTTGTGCGCCAGTCTTGACTCCTGGGTGTGCCACCTCTCTCTCTCTAATTGTGGGCCATAGAAAGCCTTTTTTTTTTTGTTTTTTTTAAATATTATTTGGTTTCTAAAGTCTCCCTTAAAAAACAAAAAATACATAAAAAAACAGTGGGAGAGTAATATTGCCCTTTCAGCTTGTGTGCCAGTCTTGACTCCTGGGTGTGCCACCTCTCTCTCATTCAGTGGGCCATAGAAAGCATTTATTTTTTTTTTCCTTGATTTGTGTTCTAAAATCTACCTCAACACAAAAACACTACATCAATCAGTGGTAGAAAAATATTGGCCTCAGTCAGGGCTTGTGTGCCACTGCTGTGTGTGCTATCTCTTATTCAGTGGGCTATAGAAAGCCTATTTATTTATTTATTTATTTTCTTATTATTTGGTTTCTAAAGTCTCCCTGAAAAAAAAAAAATAAATAAAAAAACAGTGGGAGAGTAATATTGCCCTTTCAGCTTGTGTGCCAGTCTTGACTCCTGGGTGTGCCACCTCTCTCTCTAATTGTGGGCCATAGAAAGCCTTTTTTTTTTTTTTTTTTTAAATATTATTGGGTTTCTAAAGTCTCCCTTAAAAAACAAAAAATACATAAAAAAACAGTGGGAGAGTAATATTGCCCTTTCAGCTTGAGTGCCAGTCTTGACTCCTGGGTGTGCCACCTCTCTCTCTAATTGTGGGCCATAGAAAGCCTTTTTTTTTTTTTTTTTTTAAATATTATTGGGTTTCTAAAGTCTCCCTTAAAAAACAAAAAATACATAAAAAAACAGTGGGAGAGTAATATTGCCCTTTCAGCTTGTGTGCCAGTCTTGACTCCTGGGTGTGCCACCTCTCTCTCTCATTCAGTGGGCCATAGAAAGGCTATTTATTTTTTGGTTTTTTTTAATATTATTTGGTTTCTAAAGTCTCCCTGAAAATAAAAAAAAAAACATAAAAAAACAGTGGGAGAGTAATATTGCCCTTTCAGCTTGTGTGCCAGTCTTGACTCCTGGGTGTGCCACCTCTCTCTCATTCAGTGGGCCATAGAAAGGCTATTTATTTTTTTGTTTTTTTTAATATTATTTGGTTTCTAAAGTCTCCCTGAAAATAAAAGAAAAAAAACTTAAAAAAACAGTGGGAGAGTAATATTGCCCTTTCAGCTTGTGCGCCAGTCTTGACTCCTGGGTGTGCCACCTCTCTCTCTCTAATTGTGGGCCATAGAAAGCCTTTTTTTTTTTGTTTTTTTTAAATATTATTTGGTTTCTAAAGTCTCCCTTAAAAAACAAAAAATACATAAAAAAACAGTGGGAGAGTAATATTGCCCTTTCAGCTTGTGTGCCAGTCTTGACTCCTGGGTGTGCCACCTCTCTCTCTCATTCAGTGGGCCATAGAAAGGCTATTTATTTTTTTGTTTTTTTTAATATTATTTGGTTTCTAAAGTCTCCCTTAAAAAACAAAAAATACATAAAAAAACAGTGGGAGAGTAATATTGCCCTTTCAGCTTGTGTGCCAGTCTTGAATCCTGGGTGTGCCACCTCTCTCTCTCATTCAGTGGGCCATAGAAAGGCTATTTATTTTTTTGTTTTTTTTAATATTATTTGGTTTCTAAAGTCTCCCTGAAAAAAAAAAAAACATAAAAAAACAGTGGGAGAGTAATATTGCCCTTTCAGCTTGTGTGCCAGTCTTGACTCCTGGGTGTGCCACCTCTCTCTCTCATTCAGTGGGCCATAGAAAGGCTATTTATTTTTTAGGTTTTTTTAATATTATTTGGTTTCTAAAGTCTCCCTGAAAAAAAAAAAAACATAAAAAAACAGTGGGAGAGTAATATTGCCCTTTCAGCTTGTGTGCCAGTCTTGACTCCTGGGTGTGCCACCTCTCTCCCTCTCATTCAGTGGGCCATAGAAAGCCTATTTATTTTTTTTTTTAAATATTATTGGGTTTCTAAAGTCTCCCTTAAAAAACAAAAAATACATAAAAAAACAGTGGGAGAGTAATATTGCCCTTTCAGCTTGTGTGCCAGTCTTGACTCCAGGGTGTGCCACCTCTCTCTCATTCAGTGGGCCATAGAAAGCATTTATTTTTTTTTTTCCTTGATTTGTGTTCTAAAATCTACCTCAACACAAAAACACTACATCAATCAGTGGGAGAAAAATATTGGCCTCAGTCAGGGCTTGTGTGCCACTGCTGTGTGTGCTATCTCTCATTCAGTGGGCTATAGAAAGCCTATTTATTTATTTATTTTTTTTCTTATTATTTGGTTTCTAAAGTCTCCCTGAAAAAAAAAAATACCTAAAAAAACAGTGGGAGAGTAATATTGCCCTTTCAGCTTGTGTGCCAGTCTTGACTCCTGGGTGTGCCACCTCTCTCTCATTCAGTGGGCCATAGAAAGGCTATTTATTTTTTTGGTTTTTTTAATATTATTTGGTTTCTAAAGTCTCCCTGAAAATAAAAGAAAAAAAACTTAAAAAAACAGTGGGAGAGTAATATTGCCCTTTCAGCTTGTGCGCCAGTCTTGACTCCTGGGTGTGCCACCTCTCTCTCTCTAATTGTGGGCCATAGAAAGCCTTTTTTTTTTTGTTTTTTTTTTAATATTATTTGGTTTCTAAAGTCTCCCTGAGAAAAAAAAAAAAATAAATTAGGTGGGAGATTAATATTGACATTAGTGCTTGAGTGACAGTCCTGCGTGTGTGTCATCTCTGTGATTTTGTGCCACAGAAAACAGAGTGTGTAACATTGTGCCTGATTTTCCTTGTGGTCTCACCAACCTGTTAAGGGATATTGAAATCATACTGAAGTTATAGCTCACCGTGTAAGTTGTTTGACAGCAACAAATAAAGTTACTTTGGTTAAGATTTTAAAACAATGAGGAAGTCTGGTGCAAGAGGTCGTCGTGGGCGTTCATTGTCAGCTGGTAATGATGGTAGTGGTAGTGGAGCATCAGGTGGTCGTGGGGATAAAAATATTCCACCTAAGGCCGGAGACACACTGGTGCGAGATACGGCCGAGTCTCGCTGGTTAAAAGCAAGCTGTGGCACCTGCACTCCGGAGCAGAGCGTGCAGCTCCATGTATTGCTATGCAGCTGCACGCTCCGCTCCGGAGTGCAGGTGCCACAGCTTGCTTTTAACCAGCGAGACTCGGCCGTATCTCGCACCAGTGTGTCTCCGGCCTAAGTCTGGAGCTGTGGAGCCAGTTTCGTCGTCAGGCTACACAAGGCCTCGAACGCTCTCTTTTCTGGGAGTAGGAAAACCGCTTTTAAAGGCGGAGCAGCAACAGCAAGTTTTGGCTTACATTGCAGACTCAGCCTCTAGCTCTTTTGCCTCCTCTTCCGAAACTGGTAAATGTAAAAGCAGCGCGTCGCTTGTGGATGTTCACGGTCAGGGACAAGTCGCTTCCTTGTCCTCCTCAGCAAAACCTACAACAAGAGAGAAGGATGCAGCAGGCGACACAACGGGTCACTCCATGGAGCTCTTTACACATACCGTCCCTGGCTTAGAAAGTGAAACATTTAACAGGCCATGCCCATTACAAGTAGATTCTGACATGGAGTGCACTGATGCACAGCCACAGCCAGAGTACTATGCTGCTCCTTTGACTCAGACCACCACATTGCCCTCTCAGGGTACAGATCCACAATCAGACCCTGATGAGACTATGTTGCCCCGCCACGAACGCTATACCACCGACCGACACAGTGACACAGACGAAGTTGCACACGAGCTCGAAGAGGAGGTAATAGATGACCCAGTTATTGACCCCGATTGGCAGCCATTGGGGGAACAGGGTGCAGGCGGCAGTAGTTCAGAAGCGGAGGTGGAGGAGGGGCCGCAGCAGGCATCAACATCGCAACAGGTTCCATCTGCCGGGCCCGTATCTGGCCCAAAACGCGTGTCAAAGCCAAAACCTGTTGGAGGACAGCGTGGCCATCCGGTTAAAGCTCAGTCTGCAATCCCTGAAAAGGGATCCGAGTCTAGGAAGAGTGCAGTCTGGCATTTTTTTAAACAACATCCAACTGATCAGCTCAAAGTCATCTGTCAAAAATGTTCAACTAGCTTAAGCAGAGGTCAGAATCTGAAAAGTCTAAATACTAGTTGCATGCATAGACACTTAACCACCATGCATTTTCAAGCCTGGACTAACTACCAAACGTCCCTTAAGGTTGTAGCACCCTCGGCCAATGAAGCTAGTCAGCAACGCAACATCCCTTCCGTCACTGTAAGGCCACCATTTTCCGCACCACCGGCAGTATCTGTGCAGGTTTCTTTGCCAGCCAAAAGCAGTCAGGGTCAGGGAACCACCAGTTTTGTAGGAGGAAATATTGCATCTAGGGCACCGGCGGAAACAATACCGTCTCCAACCGTCTCTCAGTCTGCCATGTACACCGGCACACCCGAAAGTTCCACGATCTCCAGCTCTCCAGTCCAGCTCACCCTACATGACACTCTGGTTAGAAAAAGGAAGTACTTATCCTCGCATCCGCGTACACAGGGTTTTAACGCCCACATAGCTAGACTAATCTCGTTAGAGATGATGCCCTACCGGTTAGTTGAAAGCGAAGCTTTCAAAGCCCTGATGGAGTACGCTGAACCACGATACGAGCTACCCAGTCGACACTTTTTTTCCAGAAAAGCCATCCCAGCCCTGCACCAGCATGTTAAACAGCGCATCGTCCATGCACTCAGGCAATCTGTGAGTACAAAGGTGCACCTGACTACAGATGCATGGACCAGTAGGCATGGCCAGGGACGTTATGTGTCCATCACGGCACACTGGGTGAATGTGGTGGATGCAGGGTCCACAGGCGACATCAATTTAGGGACAGTTGTGCCTAGCCCACGGTCTAGGAAACAGTTGGCTGTAGGCGTTCGCACCCCCTCCTCCTCCTCCTCCTCGTCCTCCTGCAGAAGCTACAGCTCTTCCACAGAACGCAGTCTGCCAACCACTCCATCGGCAGATGACACTGTTGCACACCAGTTGTCCCATTATGGGCCAGCTACTGCCAAGCGTCAGCAGGCTGTATTGGCTATGAAGTGTTTGGGCGACAACAGACACACCGCGGAAGTTCTGTCCGAGTTCTTGCAACAAGAAACGCAGTCATGGCTGGGCACAGTAGATCTTGAGGCAGGCAAGGTAGTGAGTGATAACGGAAGGAATTTCATGGCTGCCATCTCCCTTTCCCAACTGAAACACATTCCTTGCCTGGCTCACACCTTAAACCTGGTGGTGCAGTGCTTATTGAAAACTTATCCTGGGTTCTCCGACCTGCTCCTCAAAGTGCGTGCACTTTGCTCACATATCCGACGTTCGCCTGTACACGCCAGCCGTATGCAGACCTATCAGCGGTCTTTGAACCTTCCGCAGCATCGCCTAATCATAGACGTTGCAACAAGGTGGAACTCAACACTGCACATGCTTCAGAGACTGTGCGAACAGAGGCGTGCTGTTATTTATTTGTGGGAGGATACACGGGCAGGCAGTAGGATGGCAGACATGGAGTTGTCAGGTGTGCAGTGGTCTAAGATACAAGACATGTGTCAAGTCCTTCAGTGTTTTGAGGAATGCACACGGCTGGTTAGTGCAGACAACGCCGTAATAAGCATGAGCATCCCCCTAATGCGTCTGCTGATGCAAAGTTTGACGCACATAAAGGAGCAGGCGTCTGCACCAGAGGAAGAGGAAAGCCTTGATGACAGTCAGCCATTGTCTGGTCAGGGCAGTGTACAGGACGAGGTAGCGGGCGAAGAGGAGGTGGAGGACGAGGAGGATGATGGGGATGAGTATATTTTTAATGCCGAACCTTTCCCGGGGGCACAGGAAATTGGTTGCGTGTCACGGCCGGGTTCTGGTTTTTTGAGGGACACAAGTGACGTAGATTTGCCTGCAACTGCCCCTCAACCAATCACAACCGGAGATTTGACAACTGGAACTTTGGCCCACATGGCGGATTATGCCTTACGTATCCTAAAAAGGGACACACGCATTACGAAAATGATGAACGATGACGATTACTGGTTGGCCTGCCTCCTTGATCCACGCTATAAAGGCAAATTGCAAAATATTATGCCACATGAGAACTTGGAACTAATATTAGCAACCAAACAATCAACTCTTGTTGACCGTTTGCTTCAGGCATTCCCAGCACACAGCGCATGTGATCGTTCTCACACGAGCTCCAGGGGGCAGCAGACTAGGAGTGTTAGGGGTGCACACATCAGAAGTGGCGTTGGACAGAGGGGTTTTCTGACCAGGTTGTGGAGTGATTTTGCTATGACCGCAGACAGGACAGGTACTGCTGCATCAATTGAAAGTGACAGGAGACAACATTTGTCCAGTATGGTTACTAACTATTTTTCATCCCTTATCGATGTTCTCCCTCAACCGTCATTCCCATTTGATTACTGGGCCTCCAAATTAGACACCTGGCCAGAATTGGCAGAATATGCATTGCAGGAGCTTGCTTGCCCGGCAGCAAGTGTCCTATCAGAAAGAGTATTCAGTGCTGCAGGTTCAATATTAACCGAAAAAAGGACTCGTCTGGCTACCCAAAATGTTGACGATCTAACATTCATTAAAATGAACCACAACTGGATTTCGAAATCTTTTGCCCCACCTTGCCCGGCCGACACCTAGCTTTCCTATGAAAAGCTCTTGCCTGTGAATTACTTTTCTAATGTCTAATTTGCTGCAGCTGATTGTACAGCATACACCTCCCTAAATGGCAAAACTCCCCACACGGGGCCGTGGTATCGCGACTTGGCGCAAGCACCCGTGAGACTGCTGTTTGTCTGAAGAGGTGGGTGTGCTCGCTTTTGGTTGACGGCATTGCTACTGGGTCCCTCATAGTACAATGTAGTGTCTCTGGCGGTGGTGGTGCGCACCCAACGTCAGACACACCGTTGTAACATGAGGGGCCCTGGGGCGGTCCCGCCGGCCTCAAGAGAGTTCCCCCCTACCCCAGCTCAAAATGTGCTCTACCACGTGCAAAATTATGTCGCACAGCTCCACCAATCTTTAGTCTATTCGCTGACATCATTCAATGTCTGGCACTGACAATACAAATTTGTAGACATCTATGATGCAACTTAAAGTAGTCTGTGTCTGTGTCCTATATTGGCACCATTAAATAGTTACTGCCAAATTACTATGTCAGAAACTCAGTAGATGAGCCCACCCCTGTACCTAAGTATGCCACCTTTTTTTTTGTTTTGGTTGTTTTGCGAGACATTAACATCTATTTATATTTTGGGAGTACTGGGACAGACACTCCTTGCACTACTCCTCCACTCACCACCAAGCTGCCTGTGTATCCATGTAACCGCTGTAAAGCTGCCATGAGCCTATTGTTTGTTATTTTAGGCCTTTGATAGCCTGTCTGCGGTCCCTACTTTAAATACTCCTCCACTCATCACCAGCTGCCTGCCCGTGTATCCATGTAACCGCTGTAAAACTGCCATGAGCCTATTGTTTGTTATTTTAGGCCTTTGATAGCCTGTCTGCGGTCCCTACTTTAAATACTCCTCCACTCATCACCAGCTGCCTGCCCGTGTATCCATGTAACCGCTGTAAAACTGCCATGAGCCTATTGTTTGTTATTTTAGGCCTTTGATAGCCTGTCTGCGGTCCCTACTTTAAATACTCCTCCACTCACCACCAAGCTGCCTGTGTATCCATGTAACCGCTGTAAAACTGCCATGAGCCTATTGTTTGTTATTTTAGGCCTTTGATAGCCTGTCTGCGGTCCCTACTTTAAATACTCCTCCACTCACCACCAAGCTGCCTGCCCGTGTATCCATGTAACCGCTGTAAAACTGCCATGAGCCTATTGTTTGTTATTTTAGGCCTTTGATAGCCTGTCTGCGGTCCCTACTTTAAATACTCCTCCACTCACCACCAAGCTGCCTGTGTATCCATGTAACCGCTGTAAAACTGCCATGAGCCTATTGTTTGTTATTTTAGGCCTTTGATAGCCTGTCTGCGGTCCCTACTTTAAATACTCCTCCACTCATCACCAGCTGCCTGCCCGTGTATCCATGTAACCGCTGTAAAACTGCCATGAGCCTATTGTTTGTTATTTTAGGCCTTTGATAGCCTGTCTGCGGTCCCTACTTTAAATACTCCTCCACTCATCACCAGCTGCCTGCCTGTGTATCCATGTAACCGCTGTAAAACTGCCATGAGCCTATTGTTTGTTATTTTAGGCCTTTGATAGCCTGTCTGCGGTCCCTACTTTAAATACTCCTCCACTCACCACCAAGCTGCCTGCCCGTGTATCCATGTAACCGCTGTAAAACTGCCATGAGCCTATTGTTTGTTATTTTAGGCCTTTGATAGCCTGTCTGCGGTCCCTACTTTAAATACTCCTCCACTCACCACCAAGCTGCCTGTGTATCCATGTAACCGCTGTAAAACTGCCATGAGCCTATTGTTTGTTATTTTAGGCCTTTGATAGCCTGTCTGCGGTCCCTACTTTAAATACTCCTCCACTCATCACCAGCTGCCTGCCCGTGTATCCATGTAACCGCTGTAAAACTGCCATGAGCCTATTGTTTGTTATTTTAGGCCTTTGATAGCCTGTCTGCGGTCCCTACTTTAAATACTCCTCCACTCATCACCAGCTGCCTGCCCGTGTATCCATGTAACCGCTGTAAAACTGCCATGAGCCTATTGTTTGTTATTTTAGGCCTTTGATAGCCTGTCTGCGGTCCCTACTTTAAATACTCCTCCACTCATCACCAGCTGCCTGCCCGTGTATCCATGTAACCGCTGTAAAACTGCCATGAGCCTATTGTTTGTTATTTTAGGCCTTCGAAGCCTGTCTGCGGTCCCTCCTTCCACTAGGCCTCCACTGACCAGACCACTGCTGCCCGTGTACCCCTGGAACCAATTTTAAAGTGCCTACAGCCAGCCCATTTTATTGTGTTAGGCCTTCGAAGCCTGTCTGCGGTCCCTCCTTCCAATAGGCCTACACTGACAAAGGTACACCTGACAACAGACACATGGACCTGTAGGCATGTCCACGGAAGGTTACGTGTCCTTTGTGGCTCAATGGGTTAATGTATTGGATGCATGGTCCACACAGGGGACAGCCTGCTAAGTCTGTATGCAGTCCCTAATTCAAGTTGTCCTCAACTGAATAAAGCTGAGCTTCTACCTTCTGGCTCTCATTAAGTGTTTTTTAAAAAACAAAATGGTAATTAGGGCCTACTAACGGCTTCTGCCCCTCCCTGGTGTTGCCCTCAACTGAATAAAGCTGAGCTTCTACCTTCCGGCTCTGATTAACTGCTGTTTTTAAACACATTGCTGGTTCCGGCCTACTAACGGTGTCTGCCCCTCCCTGGTGTTGCCCTCAACTGAATAAAGCTGAGCTTCTACCTTCCGGCTCTGATTAACTGCTGTTTTTAAACACATTGCTGGTTCCGGCCTACTAACGGTGTCTGCCCCTGCCTGGTGTTGCCCTCAACTGAATAAAGCTGAGCTTGAACCTTCTGGCTCTCATTAAGTGTTTTTTAAAAAACAAAATGGTGGTTCCGGCCTACTAACGGTGTCTGCCCCTGCCTGGTGTTGCCCTCAACTGAATAAAGCTGAGCTTCAACCTTCTGGCTCTGATTAACTGCTGTTTTTAAACACATTGCTGGTTCCGGCCTACTAACGGTGTCTGCCCCTGCCTGGTGTTGCCCTCAACTGAATAAAGCTGAGCTTCTACCTTCCGGCTCTGATTAACTGCTGTTTTTAAACACATTGCTGGTTCCGGCCTACTAACGGTGTCTGCCCCTCCCTGGTGTTACCCTCAACTGAATAAAGCTGAGCTTCTACCTTCCGGCTCTGATTAACTGCTGTTTTTAAACACATTGCTGGTTCCGGCCTACTAACGGTGTCTGCCCCTGCCTGGTGTTGCCCTCAACTGAATAAAGCTGAGCTTGAACCTTCTGGCTCTCATTAAGTGTTTTTTAAAAAACAAAATGGTGGTTCCGGCCTACTAACGGTGTCTGCCCCTGCCTGGTGTTGCCCTCAACTGAATAAAGCTGAGCTTCAACCTTCTGGCTCTGATTAACTGCTGTTTTTAAACACATTGCTGGTTCCGGCCTACTAACGGTGTCTGCCCCTGCCTGGTGTTGCCCTCAACTGAATAAAGCTGAGCTTCTACCTTCCGGCTCTGATTAACTGCTGTTTTTAAACACATTGCTGGTTCCGGCCTACTAACGGTGTCTGCCCCTCCCTGGTGTTGCCCTCAACTGAATAAAGCTGAGCTTCTACCTTCCGGCTCTGATTAACTGCTGTTTTTAAACACATTGCTGGTTCCGGCCTACTAACGGTGTCTGCCCCTGCCTGGTGTTGCCCTCAACTGAATAAAGCTGAGCTTCAACCTTCTGGCTCTCATTAAGTGTTTTTTAAAAAACAAAATGGTGGTTAGGGCCTACTAACGGCTTCTGCCCCTCCCTGGTGTTGCCCTCAACTGAATAAAGCTGAGCTTCTACCTTCCGGCTCTGATTAACTGCTGTTTTTAAACACATTGCTGGTTCCGGCCTACTAACGGTGTCTGCCCCTCCCTGGTGTTGCCCTCAACTGAATAAAGCTGAGCTTCTACCTTCCGGCTCTGATTAACTGCTGTTTTTAAACACATTGCTGGTTCCGGCCTACTAACGGTGTCTGCCCCTGCCTGGTGTTGCCCTCAACTGAATAAAGCTGAGCTTCAACCTTCTGGCTCTCATTAAGTGTTTTTTAAAAAACAAAATGGTGGTTAGGGCCTACTAACGGCTTCTGCCCCTCCCTGGTGTTGCCCTCAACTGAATAAAGCTGAGCTTCTACCTTCCGGCTCTGATTAACTGCTGTTTTTAAACACATTGCTGGTTCCGGCCTACTAACGGTGTCTGCCCCTGCCTGGTGTTGCCCTCAACTGAATAAAGCTGAGCTTCAACCTTCTGGCTCTCATTAAGTGTTTATTAAAAAACAAAATGGTGGTTAGGGCCTACTAACGGCTTCTGCCCCTCCCTGGTGTTGCCCTCAACTGAATAAAGCTGAGCTTCTACCTTCCGGCTCTGATTAACTGCTGTTTTTAAACACATTGCTGGTTCCGGCCTACTAACGGTGTCTGCCCCTGCCTGGTGTTGCCCTCAACTGAATAAAGCTGAGCTTCAACCTTCTGGCTCTCATTAAGTGTTTTTAAAAAACAAAATGGTGGTTCCGGCCTACTAACGGTGTCTGCCCCTGCCTGGTGTTGCCCTCAACTGAATAAAGCTGAGCTTCAACCTTCTGGCTCTCATTAAGTGTTTTTTAAAAAACAAAATGGTGGTTAGGGCCTACTAACGGCTTCTGCCCCTCCCTGGTGTTGCCCTCAACTGAATAAAGCTGAGCTTCTACCTTCCGGCTCTGATTAACTGCTGTTTTTAAACACATTGCTGGTTCCGGCCTACTAACGGTGTCTGCCCCTCCCTGGTGTTGCCCTCAACTGAATAAAGCTGAGCTTCTACCTTCCGGCTCTGATTAACTGCTGTTTTTAAACACATTGCTGGTTCCGGCCTACTAACGGTGTCTGCCCCTGCCTGGTGTTGCCCTCAACTGAATAAAGCTGAGCTTCAACCTTCTGGCTCTCATTAAGTGTTTTTTAAAAAACAAAATGGTGGTTAGGGCCTACTAACGGCTTCTGCCCCTCCCTGGTGTTGCCCTCAACTGAATAAAGCTGAGCTTCTACCTTCCGGCTCTGATTAACTGCTGTTTTTAAACACATTGCTGGTTCCGGCCTACTAACGGTGTCTGCCCCTGCCTGGTGTTGCCCTCAACTGAATAAAGCTGAGCTTCAACCTTCTGGCTCTCATTAAGTGTTTTTTAAAAAACAAAATGGTGGTTCCGGCCTACTAACGGTGTCTGCCCCTGCCTGGTGTTGCCCTCAACTGAATAAAGCTGAGCTTCAACCTTCTGGCTCTCATTAAGTGTTTTTTAAAAAACAAAATGGTGGTTAGGGCCTACTAACGGCTTCTGCCCCTCCCTGGTGTTGCCCTCAACTGAATAAAGCTGAGCTTCTACCTTCCGGCTCTGATTAACTGCTGTTTTTAAACACATTGCTGGTTCCGGCCTACTAACGGTGTCTGCCCCTCCCTGGTGTTGCCCTCAACTGAATAAAGCTGAGCTTCTACCTTCCGGCTCTGATTAACTGCTGTTTTTAAACACATTGCTGGTTCCGGCCTACTAACGGTGTCTGCCCCTGCCTGGTGTTGCCCTCAACTGAATAAAGCTGAGCTTCAACCTTCTGGCTCTCATTAAGTGTTTTTTAAAAAACAAAATGGTGGTTAGGGCCTACTAACGGCTTCTGCCCCTCCCTGGTGTTGCCCTCAACTGAATAAAGCTGAGCTTCTACCTTCCGGCTCTGATTAACTGCTGTTTTTAAACACATTGCTGGTTCCGGCCTACTAACGGTGTCTGCCCCTCCCTGGTGTTGCCCTCAACTGAATAAAGCTGAGCTTCTACCTTCCGGCTCTGATTAACTGCTGTTTTTAAACACATTGCTGGTTCCGGCCTACTAACGGTGTCTGCCCCTGCCTGGTGTTGCCCTCAACTGAATAAAGCTGAGCTTCAACCTTCTGGCTCTCATTAAGTGTTTTTTAAAAAACAAAATGGTGGTTAGGGCCTACTAACGGCTTCTGCCCCTCCCTGGTGTTGCCCTCAACTGAATAAAGCTGAGCTTCTACCTTCCGGCTCTGATTAACTGCTGTTTTTAAACACATTGCTGGTTCCGGCCTACTAACGGTGTCTGCCCCTGCCTGGTGTTGCCCTCAACTGAATAAAGCTGAGCTTCAACCTTCTGGCTCTCATTAAGTGTTTTTTAAAAAACAAAATGGTGGTTCCGGCCTACTAACGGTGTCTGCCCCTGCCTGGTGTTGCCCTCAACTGAATAAAGCTGAGCTTCAACCTTCTGGCTCTCATTAAGTGTTTTTTAAAAAACAAAATGGTGTTTAGGGCCTACTAACGGTGTCTGCCCCTCCCTGGTGTTGCCCTCAACTGAATAAAGCTGAGCTTCAACCTTCTGGCTCTCATTAAGTGTTTTTTAAAAAACAAAATGGTGGTTAGGGCCTACTAACGGTGTCTGCCCCTCCCTGGTGTTGTCCTCAACTGAACAAAGCTGAGCTTCCACATTCTGGCTTTCGGCCTATACTATCAGATATTAAACTGCATTTGGCCTACTAGTGTGGTTAGGCCCTTGAAACAGTGTCTGCTGCTCTTGGGTTTGCTACTCCACTGAACAAAGCAATGCCGCCTGTTTAGTCCTGTTACCAATTTTGATCTGCATTTAGCCTACTTTATTCTTTGGCCCTATATCTGTTTCCTCATCATCCTGCCCATTGCCCAGCCACTGCTAGATGAGTCTGCTGGTACATTGACCTAGACCACTACATTCCCCTTGTACTCTACACAGCCAGAATCTGACCCTGCTGAAAGTAAGGTTCCCCTTGCCGCATATTATACCACCTTACACAGGGACAAAGAGGAAGGTGCAGATGAAAGTGCAGGTTCCTTCATCAGGTGGGGGGGCATACTCGTTGGCGACGTCACTGGCACAGGGCCACTCAGAGTACGCAAAAGTGTCGCTGCTGGTGGGAGGCGCCCCCGCCATGCAAACACACCGCCGTACTTTGAGGGGCCCTGTGCCAGTGCCAATGCGAACGAGTGGGCCCCCCCTGCTTGCTCAGGATCACAGCACTTGCAACGTTGAAATACTTACCTCTCCCTGCTCCACCACCATGACGTAGTCCATGTTTCCTGGGCCCACTAAAACCTTGAACCAGCCCTACCCCCACAACTTTTGCCAAATGACCCCCAATTTCCAGTGCCCAACTATTATTATAAAGTTAATTAAGATTGACAAGCTTCAGAAAACAAGAATGGATGTTTTTGGCAGTAAAATGTGCACTGTAGGTGTTTTCCTGGCCTCCACTCACTGCCGGCTATGCTTCCCCATTGACTTGCATTGGGTTTCGTGTTTCGGTCGATCCCCGACTTTTAGCGATAATCGGCCGACTTCACTCGACTCGACTCTGGACTAAATCGGGTTTCACAAAACCAGACTCGATCTTAAAAAAATGAAAGTCGCTCAACCCTACTAGTAACCACAAAAGGGAGCCAAAAAGTCTAATTCACAACACAGCCCTGCCTGTATATCAAAAAGCAATGAAAAATGGGCAACTTGTGGTTTTCATTTTTAAAGTGTATAGTTAAATATCTTAAATAGTACTTTGGGAGTTCTTAGAGAGCACCTGCCAAAAGATACTGTATGTGTCCTCATAAAAGCCAGAAATCAATAGGTATGCATTGTACTGTAAAGTACTTCCCTTTAAACACATGTATATTTTTTAGCATTCAACTTGCAACCAGTGAACTAACAGAATTTTAACTGACTGGTTATGACAGGCTTCCCTCCAACTTCTCTCAGACTTTCACTAATAACTTAAATTTTAACAGTGGGAAAATGAAGCTGAATTTGCAACATTAAAATTTGGCAGATTCATTTTAAATCTTATTAAAGGAAATTTGTTAGCACAATTTGACACATCAAACTATTTATATTTTTATGAAGGTCATTCAAAGCCAAGTCCAGCAATGACTTTTCATGGTAATTCTATATCTCCATTACTGAAAAATCAGTAGATATGAAGCTTCTGTCACTCCATCTCTACTCTGTCCAGCGCAGCCTCCACCTGCTTAACTGACAACTTTGTTGCCTGAAGTCACACAATATATAGGCTGTGAATCAAGCAGGAGCAGAATAATGCTGAAATGATGAATGCTTCAGATCTACAGCCTCATTTGCGTATCAATTGAAACGCTGATTTTTCAGTAATGGAGATACGGACTGGTCATGTAATGGTGTGGCTGGACTTACTTTTGAAAGAGCTGCATGCACATATGAATATTTTGGGTGGTAAAATTATCAGATTCCATTTAAATTTTACTTTTCAAGAAGAGTAAACCAGAGTTTAAATAAACAGAAAAACTTTACAACATCTAGAAGTTTTTATGTTTATTTTATTTTTACACATTTTTCCTAGAGCAAAGAACAAGTCTGCTAATCTTTTGCCCAGTGGAGAACATAATTATTTATTTCAATATTAGAGAAGTACATGAGCAGATTTCTATTACATAAAATTAAAAAGAGACCATTGCTCTCTCCTGTATTCGATCATTGAGTCAATTTTAGTTTATTTATATTTTGCCAAACACCAGCTTCAAGAACAATTTTAAGAAAAGAAAATTGAAATTTCTTTGCTGCAGGAAAAAAATCAGTGCTTGACAATTTGTATTTTATAAGTAATAGTTCCTTGGCTTTGGGCAAAAATAAGCAAAATAACAATGACTTAAGTGAGTACACTGTTGGCCTTCTACACATTTTTCAATTTTTTTTTTCAGAATTTTTTAGGATAAAATAGTATTACATGCTAATGGTCACTTTGAGAACTGTAAACTCTTTAACACTAGTAAAGCTGGGTCCATGGGGTTGTTAAACCTTGACCTATTTTACTAAACTGTCACCTAAAGGCCATTTGAAGCAATAATGCTGATGGCAGTCATATGAAACTGAACCGGCCTAAAGATGGATTATAGAAGAGTAAAGTCTCAAAGGTTGGCACACAATATAAATATAACTATGTGATTCATCAGATTTCGCTATGATTATTCGAGGTCTTGTGGCCAAATCACATTCATTCTATGTTAGGCATATTGAAAACGTAATTAACAATTTAAGTCCAGAAATTAGTTTTAATTATTTTTTTCAGTAACCCATTTACCACTTAGTGGCATATTACATACACGTCATATTCTTTGTCCCTGATATCTTTCCCAGCAGATGATGGCTGATTTAATCCATCTTGTTTGTGCTTGCATAACACAAAGAAGCAGTGTGTTTCAGGTGTACAACTCAGGCATTGCCCAAAAACCAGAAGCTTCCAAATACGCAACATCATCATATGAGCAGTCTAGAATTGTTTAAAGACATAGTAATCTTACTATCTTACTAATTCATATAAAAAAAAATAAACAATTCTGCTCACTCTCCCTCTGCTCCCCTGCCTCTTCTGAAGCCTCCGGCTGACTTAAGTGTGGAAGTGACGGGAGCGCATTATGTCACTGCCATGTACACCCAGTCATGTGCACGCTGATGTCAGCTGCTGGCCTCTGATTGGCCACAGCATATATTGCAGCACATTGACCCAGTGGATGTCTGTACCACAATATGCTTCAGCTGAATGTGCATTTCACGTAAATCCAGGTGAAGTTTGTTCTGGTGCCAGCGGGGCCCCCACCCGCACGGGACCTCTGGGACAGTGGTCGTTATTCCCCTGTTCTAAAATTGTCTCTTTAGCAGTACAGAGCAATGCAATCTACCACAGTTTCCTGACTGTACTTCTTGGTTTCCAGCAGGATGGGCTATCCTCCTTTACTGACAGCTAAGGTGAATAGAACTATAGTATAAGTAGAACTATAAAGCCATGTGCACACGTTCAGTATTTTTTGCATTTTTTTTGCGTTTTTTAGCTATAAAAACGTGATAAAAATGTGAAAAAAATGCGAAAAAAACGCTTAGATATGCCTCCTATTATTTACAGTGTATTCCGCATTTCTTGTGCAAATGTTGCATTTTTTTCCGAGAAAAAATCGCATTGCGAAAAAAAAAGCAACATGTTCATTAAATTTGCGGAATTGTGGGGTTCCGCACACCTAGGAATGCATTGATCTGCTTACTTCCCGCACGGGGCTGTGCACACCATGCGGGAAGTAAGCAGATTATGTGCGGTTGGTACCCAGGGTGGAGGAGAGGAGACTCTCCTCCACGGACTGGGCACCATATAATTGGTAAAAAAAAAGAATTAAAATAAAAAATAGTGATATACTCACCTTCGATGGCCCCCACAGTCTTCCCGCCTCTCAGGTGCATGCTGCCGCTTCGGTTCCTATAGCTGGTGTGTGGTGAAGGACCTGCGATGACGTCGAGGTCTTGTGATTGGTTGCGAGACCGGTCATGTGACCGCTCACGTGACCGCGACGTCATCGAAGGTCCTGCACACACACATCATCTATAGGAATGGACGCCGCTGAGGAGATCGGCTGTCTGCAGGTGAGTATAACCATTTTTTTAATTTTTTTTATTACTTTTAAACATTCTATCTTTTACTATTGATGCTGCATAGGCTGCATCTATAGTAAAAAGTTGGTCACACTTGTCAAACACTATGTTTGACAAGTGTGACCAACCTGTCAGTCAGTTTTCCAAGTGATGCTACAGATCGCTTGGAAAACTTTAGCATTCTGCAAGCTAATTTCGTTTGCAAAATGCTAAAAAAAAACGCAAAAAAAACGGGAAAAAACAGCAAAAAAAAATGCAGATTTCTTGCAGAAAATTTCCGGTTTTCTTCAGGAAATTTCTGCAAGAAATCCTGACGTGTGCACATACCCTGAGGCTGTGTGCACACGTAGCATGTTTTTCGCAGTTTTTTCGCGGTTTTTCGCTATAAAAACGCTATAAAACCGCGAAAAAAACGCTAACATTAAGCATCCTATGTAATAGAATGCATTCCGCATTTTTTGTGCACATGCTGCATTTTTTTCCTGAAGCGGAATCGCATTAAGGAAAAAAACGCAGCATGTTCATTAAAATTGCGGAATCGCGGCGATTCTGCACCCATAGGAGTGCATTGATCTGCTTACTTCCCACACGGGGCTGTGCACACCATGCGCGGAAGTAAGCAGATCATGTGCGGTTGGTACCCAGGGTGGAGGAGAGGAGACTCTCCTCCACGGACTAGGCACCATATAATTGGTAAAAAATAAAAGAAATAAAAGAAAAAATAGCGATATACTCGCCTTCGATGTCCCCCGCAGTCTTCCGGCCTCTCCGCTGCACGCTGCCGCTTCGGTTCCTATAGCTGCTGGGCGGTGAAGGACCTGCAATGACGTCAGTGTCTTGTGATTGGTCGCGAGACCGCATGTGACCGCTCACGCGTCACAAGCCGTGACGTCATCTCAGGCCCTTCACCGCACAACAGCTATAGGAACGGACGCCGCTGAGGTCTGCAGGTGAGTATAACCATTTTTTTTTTTTTTTTATTATTTTTAAACATTCTACCTTTTACTATAGATGCTGCATCTATAGTAAAAAGTTGGTCACACTTGTCAAACACTATGTTTGACAAGTGTGACCAACCTGTCAGTCAGTTTTCCAAGCGATGCTACAGATCGCTTGGAAAACTCTAGCATTCTGCATGCTAATTATGCTTGCAAAACGCTAGTTTTCTGCGGGTATATGCATGCTAATTCTGCATGCTCAAATTTGCATCTGAACGAACGACAAGACAATTGAAACAATGTACTTTAGACAGATGAAAGTAAAGACGTTTGGCAATAACGACCTGCACCACATTTGTCAAAAGCCAAACAAGGCATATTTGCTAGAGAGGAAATGATTTGGGCTTGTTTTGCAGCCAGGTGACTTGGATACCTTGCATTAATTGAGTAAAAATTAATGGATCTTTTGAAATTTGTACTTACGAACTTAGTCAAATTTTTACCAAAAAATTGATTTGAAGCAAATAAATTTGCACAGATCGCATAATTTAAATTACTCTAATTAACTGGAAAATATGTGTACAACATTGAATTCCCTTCCAGTCAACAGAAAAGTTTTGAGCTCTGTAATGCAAACACAGCCTTTTTAACATACAAGTTACTGCAACCTATCTAGTTAGTGGAAAAAGGATTGTTACCATAGGTAACCAACAGCATATTTAACAGCATACTGCAGTGTCAGACTATTTAGGCTACACAAACTGTGTTAAAAAGTCTAAAAATTATTATTTTTTGTAGAGGGTAGATTCAATAATTTGTGTTATTTATAGGCAAATGGTGCAAACATAAGATGATGCCACATTTTCACACAGTTAGGTGCAACAATGTTATCCCTTATTGGTGATTATAAAGAGCTTTGAACTTTGCTAAATAAAGAAGCGATAATTTTTGGACAGGTTATGAAAATGCTATCGCTTAATACATTATACTGTGTGAATGTGAAGAAGTAATTATCCATTTTTGGGGGCCCAGAACTTCTTTGATAATGATTAAATGATTATGCAATTACAAGGGCTTTTATCAAACCATCCAAAAATTACCCCTTTTTCTGAAAACAAAACAGTTGCACTGTTTTGAACTTGAGTAATTATAGCAAACTCTCTAAAAATTAGCCCTTTTTTGAAAGTTGTCTCTTGAGGGCGAAAAAACATGAACATATGTTTCCCAGCATCAGTAGCACTATACAGTTCTAATAAACACAGTGGAAAGCTTGGAGGTGTGTAGCTTTGCAGTAACTGGTCCAGGAGACTTGTAGAGTGTTAAGATGAGGCAGGATTGGAAAGATGATTGGCAGGTGAGGGCAAGCAACGACAGCCTTGGAAGCAACAGTTCTACAGCATCAGTGGCATGATCAACAAGGAGCAAACAGCAGGCAGAATGTGGTCCACCTGCATTGGTGGCAGAAGAATGATGTAGACAATAGACAGTAAGGCAGCAGACATATGTTATGGCCTACTTAATCATTGGCATCAGCTGTCACATGAAATCTTTACTGATCCATATTCGATTCTTTTTAATAAATGTTAAGCTTTCCATGCTTGTGGCATATAACCTAATCTGCTTAAGTTTGACAAATTCACCCTCTATGACATAGCATTAGAGGCTGGAAAAGGCAGTACTTCCACACCGAACTGGGCCAGTTCTTGCCACTGGTCTAATATATTAACCCAGAAACCTATGGGAATGAGGATAAGAGTATATGCCTGAAAAAGGACACAGTTTAGGTACAACCAAACTTGACTACTTAGTGTATCTGTGCTTGCTGAAGTGTGCCAGGTTGTTGCAATGGTAAAAAACACATCTGGTCAATCATATCAAAATTACTGAAGGTATTACTGCTGCCTTAGCTATTTGATATAGCCCAAATGCAAGCACAGGCGAGAAAATGTTGTGTCTGCATGGATTGCTCAGTGAAAATTTCAAAGAGCAGGGAGCACAGCTTATTCTGGAGGTCAGCCAATTTGAACTTCCTTTTCAAAGTTAAAAATATCCCTCCATTTTGCTTTTATTGCGAGGGTGGATTGTTGTGAACTATATTTCTTGGCTCCCTCTTGTGGTCTCAAGCGGTATTACACTTGGATCATCTTTCTCCAGGTTGGTACCCACCTGGTTCGTTAGGCCTTGGGTGTTCCTATTTAGACTTCCTGGAAACTCAGTCTAGTGCCTGGAATCGATGTAGTCAGTCTATGTCTGTTTGCTCCTGACTCCTGGTCTCCTGTTCTTTGCAAGATAAGCTAAGTCCTGCTTTCTTATTTTTGTTTATTCGCTTTGTTTCTATTTTGTTCCAGCTTGTTCATAATGTGATTCCTGATTTTTGCTGGAAGCTCTAGGGGGCTGATATTCTCCCCCCACACCGTTAGTCGGTGCGGGGGTTCTTGGATTTTCAGCGTGGATATTTTTGTAGGGTTTTTGCTGACCGTATAAGTCTCCTTCCTATTTTCTGCTATTAATTAGTGGGCCTCTCTTTGCTAAATCTAGTTCATTCTTACGTTTGTCTTTTCTTCTTACCTCACCGTTATTATTTGTTGGGGGCTTGTATTATAACTTTGGGGTCCTTTCTCTTGAGGCAAGTGAGGTCTTATTTTCTCTGAAAGGGTTAGTTAGTTCTCCGGCTGGTGCGAGACGTCTAGAATCAACGTAGGTACGTTCCCCGGCTACTTCTAGTTGTTGTGCTAGGATTAGATATACGGTCAGCCAAGTTACCACCTCCCTATGAGCTGGTTTTTGTGTTTGCGGACTTAGCTGGAACTTCTGAGATCCTCTACCACTAGGATCATAACAGTATTCCAGGCCGAAAGTGAATATTTATTGCATTGCAGAAGCGCGATTAAAAGAAAAGAAGTTCTGAGGTTTTTTTTTGTTTTTTTTTCTTCTTCCCCTTTTTCCTCTGAGTGGCTTGAAGCTCTGCTGCAGACATGAATGTTCAGACTCTGATTGCTAGTGTGGATCAGCTTGCTGCACGAGTGCAGGGCATTCAGGATTTTGTTATTAGTAGTCCTATGTCAGAGCCTAAGATACCTATTCCTGAGCTTTTCTCTGTTGATCGATTTAAATTTGGGAATTTTAGGAATAATTGTAAATTGTTTCTATCTTTGAGACCGCGTTCATCTGGAGACTCAGCTCAGCAAGTTAAAATTGTTATCTCTTTCTTGCGTGGCGACCCTCAGGATTGGGCTTTTTCATTGGCGCCAGGAGATCCGGCATTGGCAAATATTGATGCGTTTTTTCTGGCACTCGGATTGCTTTATGAGGAGCCCAATCTTGAAATTCAGGCAGAAAAAGCGTTGCTGGCTATCTCTCAGGGCCAAGATGAGGCTGAAGTGTATTGCCAAAAATTTCAGAAATGGTCCGTGCTTACTCAATGGAATGAGTGTGCTCTGGCCGCAAATGTCAGAAATGGCCTTCCTGAAGCCATTAAGAATGTGATGGTGGGTTTTCCCATTCCTACAAATCTAAGTGATTCTATGGCTCTGGCCATTCAGATAGATCGACGTTTGCGGGAGCGTAAATCTGCTAATCCTCTGGCAGTGTTGTCTGAACGGACACCTGACTCAATGCTATGTGATAGAATTCAGACTAGAACTGAACGACAAAATCATAGACGTCAGAATGGGTTGTGTTTTTACTGTGGTGATTCTACACATGTTATCTCAGCATGCTCTAAACGCCTAACAAAGATGGTTAGTCCTGTCGCCATTGGTAATTTGCATCCTAAGTTTATTTTGTCTATAACTCTAATTTGCTCATTGTCTTCCTACCCTGTAATGGCATTTGTGGATTCAGGTGCTGCCCTGAGTCTTATGGACTTGTCGTTCGCAAGCGCTGTGGTTTTGTCCTGGAGCCTTTGAAAAATCCTATTCCTCTTAGAGGAATTGATGCTACGCCATTGGCGGAGAATAAACCGCAGTATTGGACACAAGTGACCATGTGTATGACTCCTGAACATCGGGAGGTGATTCGTTTTCTTGTTCTGCATAAAATGCATGATTTGGTCGTTTTAGGTCTGCCATGGTTACAGACTCATAATCCAGTTTTGGATTGGAAGGCAATGTCTGTGTCAAGTTGGGGTTGTCAGGGAATTCATTGCGATTCCCCGTCGGTGTCTATTGCTTCTTCTACTCCTTCTGAAGTTCCGGAGTATTTGTTGGACTATCAGGATGTATTCAGTGAGTCCAGGTCCAGTGCCCTTCCTCCTCATAGGGACTGTGACTGCGCTATAGATTTGATTCCTGGTAGTAAATTTCCTAAGGGACGATTATTTAATTTATCTGTACCTGAGCATGCCGCAATGCGTTCTTATATAAAGGAGTCTTTGGAGAAGGGACATATTCGTCCATCCTCTTCCCCTCTTGGTGCGGGATTCTTTTTTGTAGCCAAGAAAGACGGGTCTTTGAGACCTTGTATAGACTATCGGCTTCTGAATAAAATCACGGTCAAATTTCAGTATCCTTTGCCACTACTGTCAGACTTGTTTGCTCGGATTAAGGGTGCCAAGTGGTTCACCAAGATAGATCTTCGTGGTGCGTACAACCTTGTGCGCATTAAGCAGGGAGATGAATGGAAAACTGCGTTTAATACGCCCGAAGGTCATTTTGAGTACTTGGTGATGTCTTTTGGGATTTCTAATGCTCCTTCAGTGTTTCAGTCTTTTATGCATGACATCTTCCGGAAGTATCTAGATAAATTTATGATTGTTTATCTGGATGATATTCTGGTTTTTTCTGATGATTGGGATTCTCATGTAAAGCAGGTCAGGATGGTGTTTCAGGTTTTGCGTGATAATGCTTTGTTTGTGAAGGGCTCAAAGTGTCTCTTTGGAGTGCAGAAGGTTTCCTTTCTGGGTTTCATTTTCTCCCCTTCTACAGTAGAGATGGACCCAGTCAAGGTCCGAGCTATTCATGATTGGACTCAACCCACGTCTGTTAAGAGTCTTCAGAAGTTCTTGGGTTTTGCTAATTTCTACCGTCGTTTTATTGCTAATTTCTCTAGCGTTGTTAAACCTTTGACGGATATGACCAAGAAAGGTTCTGATGTGGCTAATTGGGCTCCGGCAGCCGTGGAGGCTTTCCGGGAGCTGAAGCGCCGGTTTACTTCGGCGCCTGTTTTGTGCCAGCCTGATGTCTACTTCCCTTTCAGGTTTAACCATATAAAGCAAACATGACCAAGACACATGATCATAGTAACCTGCCGCATATTATTTTTCGATCAAGTGTCCATTAGGACTTAGTAGACCCATCATCATATATAACATATGAGAAACCCATTACAAGAAAAAAGATGATGTAACCGGTCAAATATAGAAGCAATCAGTATAAACTTTTATTAAATAGCCATTAAAAACACATGACATAACATCAAACCAAAAAATGGGAAGGAGGGTGAAACTTGAACACCAAATACACTCAGCGTGATACATAGGTGACTGACATCCACACCCGGTATGAACCCCAAACTCCCGGTAGCTATATGTGGATTTAGATTACATATCAAGTCCAATATGTGGACTAATGCCAGGCGTTACTACCATAAGTGTAATAGCATAATATACTCTCCTACTCTCCTAGCACTCTCCACAGATGCAGCTATAGCATATACCCCCATATAACAAATAGCCCGAGGGCCTAAAAGTATGCGCCGTACAGTCGGCAACAATTACCTCAGTATATAAAGTTTATACTGATTGCTTCTATATTTGACCGGTTACATCATCTTTTTTCTTGTAATGGGTTTCCCTTTCAGGTTGAAGTGGACGCTTCTGAGATCGGTGCAGGGGCTGTTTTGTCGCAGAAAGGCTCTGGTTGCTCTGTGATGAGACCTTGTGCTTTTTTTTCTAGGAAATTTTCGCCTGCAGAGCGGAACTATGATGTTGGTAATTGGGAGTTGTTGGCCATGAAGTGGGCATTTGAGGAGTGGCGTCATTGGCTCGAGGGAGCTAAGCATCGTGTGGTGGTCTTGACGGATCACAAAAATTTGATGTATCTCGAGTCTGCTAAGCGCCTGAATCCTAGACAGGCTCGTTGGTCGTTGTTTTTCTCCCGTTTTGACTTTGTGGTCTCGTACCTGCCTGGTTCGAAGAATGTGAAGGCCGATGCTCTTTCTAGGAGTTTTGTGCCTGACTCTCCGGGAGTCTCAGAGCCAGCTGGTATTCTTAAAGAGGGAGTAATCTTGTCGGCCATTTCTCCTGATTTGCGTCGTGTGTTGCAGAGATTTCAGGCTGGTAGACCTGACCCTTGCCCACCTGATAGACTGTTTGTTCCTGATAAATGGACCAGCGGAGTTATCTCCGAGGTTCATTCCTCAGTGTTGGCGGGGCATCCTGGGATTTTTGGTACCAGAGATTTGGTGGCTAGGTCCTTTTGGTGGCCTTCCTTGTCGCGGCCTTGTCACTTCTTTTGTGCAGTCCTGTGGGATTTGTACTCGGGCTAAGCCTTGCTGTTCTCGTGCCAGCGGGTTGCTTTTGCGCTTGCCCGTCCCGAAGAGGCCCTGGACACACATTTCCATGGATTTCATTTCAGATCTTCCGGTGTCTCAAGGTATGTCTGTCATCTGGGTGGTGTGTGATCGCTTTTCCAAGATGGTCCATTTGGTGCCGTTGCCTAAGTTGCCTTCCTCTTCTGATCTGGTTCCTTTGTTCTTTCAGAATGTGGTTCGCTTGCATGGCATTCCTGAGAATATCGTGTCTGACAGAGGATCCCAGTTTGTGTCCAGATTCTGGCGATCTTTTTGTGCTAAGATGGGCATTGATTTGTCGTTTTCATCTGCCTTTCATCCTCAGACTAATGGCCAAACGGAGCGAACCAATCAGATGCTGGAGGCTTATTTGAGATGTTTTGTTTCTGCGGATCAGGATGATTGGGTGACCTTCTTGCCATTGGCTGAGTTTGCCCTCAATAATCGGGCTAGTTCCGCTACTTTGGTTTCGCCATTTTTCTGCAACTCTGGTTTTCATCCTCGTATTTCCTCGGGTCATGTTGAACCTTCTGACTGTCCTGGGGTGGATTCCGTGGTGGATAGGTTGCAGCGGATTTGGAATCATGTGGTGCACAACTTGAAGTTGTCACAGGAGAAGGCTCAGCATTTTGCCAACCGCCGCCGCGGTGTGGGTCCCCGACTTCGTGTTGGGGATTTGGTTTGGTTATCTTCTCGGTATGTCCCTCTGAAGGTTTCCTCTCCTAAGTTTAAGCCTCGCTTTATTGGTCCTTATAAAATTTTGGAAGTCCTTAATCCGGTGTCTTTTCGTTTGGATCTTCCGGTGTCATTTGCCGTTCACAATGTGTTCCATAGGTCTCTGTTACGGCGGTACGTTGTGCCTGTGGTTCCTGCTGTTGACCCTCCGGCTCCGGTCTTGGTTGAGGGCGAGTTGGAGTACGTGGTGGAGAAGATCTTGGATTCTCGTCTCTCTAGACGGAGGCTTCAGTATCTGGTCAAATGGAAGGGCTATGGTCAGGATGATAATTCCTGGGTGGTCGCCTCTGATGTTCATGCGGCCGATTTGGTGCGTGTCTTTCACGCTGCTCATCCTGATTGCCCTGGTGGTCTTGGTGAGGGTTCGGTGACCCCTCCTTAAAGGGGGGGTACTGTTGTGAACTATATTTCTTGGCTCCCTCTTGTGGTCTCTAGCGGTATTACACTTGGATCATCTTTCTCCAGGTTGGTACCCACCTGGTTCGTTAGGCCTTGGGTGTTCCTATTTAGACTTCCTGGAAACTCAGTCTAGTGCCTGGAATCGATGTAGTCAGTCTATGTCTGTTTGCTCCTGACTCCTGGTCTCCTGTTCTTTGCAAGATAAGCTAAGTCCTGCTTTCTTATTTTTGTTTATTCGCTTTGTTTCTATTTTGTTCCAGCTTGTTCATAATGTGATTCCTGATTTTTGCTGGAAGCTCTAGGGGGCTGATATTCTCCCCCCACACCGTTAGTCGGTGCGGGGGTTCTTGGATTTTCAGCGTGGATATTTTTGTAGGGTTTTTGCTGACCGTATAAGTCTCCTTCCTATTTTCTGCTATTAATTAGTGGGCCTCTCTTTGCTAAATCTAGTTCATTCTTACGTTTGTCTTTTCTTCTTACCTCACCGTTATTATTTGTTGGGGGCTTGTATTATAACTTTGGGGTCCTTTCTCTTGAGGCAAGTGAGGTCTTATTTTCTCTGAAAGGGTTAGTTAGTTCTCCGGCTGGTGCGAGACGTCTAGAATCAACGTAGGTACGTTCCCCGGCTACTTCTAGTTGTTGTGCTAGGATTAGATATACGGTCAGCCAAGTTACCACCTCCCTATGAGCTGGTTTTTGTGTTTGCGGACTTAGCTGGAACTTCTGAGATCCTCTACCACTAGGATCATAACAGTGGATCGCCCCCCAAGGGCCGTGGGGTACTCGGTACCGAGTCCTGCGGTTCACAGGGGGAAGTCACAGTGGCTGACCCAGTCCGTGGCACTGGGACGTCGTTGTAAAAGGGGAAAGGTCTTTAAGGAGAATGTTCATGATGCCACCTGTGGTATTCAGTCAGGGTGACTGACACTGCTTTAAGGGGTCCACTGGGGTGATGTTATGGCAGCTAGATGGTATACCTTCCCACAGGTGAATTGTGTCCCCAGGGCTTCCCGGTGTGTAGATGGTGTTATGGTGAATGATGCAGAGAATAACGAGGACACAAGGTTGCAGTCTCTTTACCTTTACTGAAGACTTCAGCATCCACAGTCCAGAGCACCAAATCACAGGGCAGGCAGAGTCCGGCCGGTTTGGAGGCAAGTTCAGTGTCCCCTTGTCCAGGTGGAAATCAATAGCCTTCCCTTGCGCTGTGGTGGTGTAGTCCCTTACTGCGAAAGCTTCAAATAAGGGTCTCAAAGATGTGGTGTCTCTCTCTGTCCTCTGTAGTCGGAGAGGACAAAACCCGTATGACCGGTGGCTTGAAGCTGTTTATAGGGACTCTAGCATGCCCTGGTCTCTGAGGGGTGCCACCGTGCCTCCTGGGTGTAGGTGCGAACGGGTAAACTGCATTTAGCTGTCCTGCCGGTCTCTGAAGTAAGGCATAAAGGTCCTTACTACCTCGGTGTCCTGGGTACCAGTGTTCTGCACCTCAGAATGAGGCAGCCTGTTCTGTGCTTTTCCTCTTCTGGCATCCTCTCCTTTGCTTCAACTTCCTTCACGCTCGCTGCAATACAGTTCTGCCTTTCAATGTGTCTCTTTCTGGGAGCTGCAGCTCTGAGGGCATGCAAAGCTCTTTTAACCTTCTATCCTCCTCAGACTCTGGTCTGGAACTGAACTGAGCAGAGCTCAGCCAGCAACTGACTAACTTTCCCTACAGACTACCAGTTATATATATATGGGGAGTGACCTAATAAATAGGAGCAGAAGCTCCCCCTGGTGGTCTGGAGTGTGAAATGTGTTGCATGTTTGTGATACCTGGAAGCAGTTATCCTTCTTTGCCTCCAAACGTATCATCACTCTCCCCAAGAGGAAAGCAATACCACTGCGATGACCAGGACCCTGGGGCGCCACACTCCCCCATTAAATCCTGTACTCCCGGACTGGGAAAAGAAAAACAACAGTTACAGGTTAGCAAACAGACATACAAATTTTGAAATGCTAGAAAACAAATTAATACTATATCTAAGCTTCCCTTTATGCGAGGTGAGGATACTTGAACGTTGCATTAACTATTTACATCGTATGCATACTTTCATGGATAGAAAACTTTAATAAAACAATATGATTACTAACTAACTATTATGTGCCATAACCCCAAGGGTATACTATTTAATAAGTGCAAAGCCTTTATTCAAGTGCAAAGTTTTTCGTCTAACCCCTGTGGGTTACTTTATTCTCTATATTTTATCAAAAGTGCATCAGGATATCAATACTCACTATCGGCTATATGGAAACATCATTCTAACTAAATTCAATTTTTAGCTTTCATTACTATTTACTATTTTAACTCTTCAATATACTCTAGCAAAGTGCAACTAGTAAACATTCCCTTTAAGGGTTCCAACAATATTCAAGTCTCTTTTAATGAGGTAGTGAAAAGTATCAATCACACTAATATTCAAGTCAATTAAAACTTAAGAACAGCAGCAACGATGCGGGGGACCCGTCATTATCCCTCAACGTTGGCTTGGGCAGGCTACAAGGTGTGTATCCAGACCTGGAATCCTGCCGCGCCAAACGGGTTTTTCTTCAGGTCTCTGTAAAACAAAGCAACTTTCTAGCAACTTTAGAATCAGTCTCTTTAGAAGCAGTCTCTTTAAAAGCTTATTTTTGTAAAACGAGTAGGAAGCACCTTTAAGAAGGTGCAAACTATTTACAAGCAAAGTTCTGATCATGCACAGTTCATGATCCTCAGTTCGTTAAGGCAACTTGTGCAAACATGTGTAAAAACTTAGGATCCTCTGAAAAACTGAGGACCTCTTTAAGGAATAACCCTGGCCGGGTTCAATAAACTTTTGCAGCAAAAAGTGTAACAGTTAACTATTTACAGTCAGCTTTCAAGTTTTTCTGTGGTTTACTGGGGTAGCACAGGTAATGGCAGTCCCTTAGGGTATGGGCGGCTACCAGGTGCTACATTTGGGGCGCCTTCACTTCTGCTGGGGGTCTGGGTGCCCACTGATCTCTGTTCCACAATAGCTTGGTTGCAGGTTATGGTTGGCCCAGTGGCTACTGCAGTCTCCGTAATGGTGTTGGTACACACCATAGTCTTTGTAGTGGTGCAGGCAGGGGTGACAGTGGGAGTAGTGGTAGTTGCGGTTGCTTTAGCACAAGGGGGCGATGTCACTGCATGAGGAGGCATGGCTGGTGTCTTAGGGCTAGAAAGTTTTGAGATGGGGGTCTCTGTATTTGTCGACGTTGAGAGCGAACCACCCTTTGGCGCCAAAGTGCCTGGTGTAGGTGACGCGATCCCCTGGGTACAGATCTCTATCCGGGTGTCCTTCCCAAAGGTGGGACTCCATGTCCCTCCTGTTAACAAAGACTTTGGCAGAAAGTCCTTGCTCTTTTATGAAGCCCCAGCCTCCTTTCAGTTTAAAGACTGCCACTATGCCTTGCCTAAGCGGTGCCTGTTTGACATGACAGTCCTTGCGGGCTTGGGCCTTGGCCTGCAAATCCCTTTTATCAAAGGCTCTGCACTTGGCCTGTTGTTCCTTCTCCTTTTCCTCCCATCTGCGAGCGAGCTGCCACTGGTACTCGTCCCAGCTTAGGACCTCCAGGGTTTCTCCCTCCTGCTTAGCGGTCGGGGGGAACCCCATAAGGTTTGACCCAGGGTTCACCCAGCGGTAGATGGTCTTCTCCATGTACACCTCTCCAGGTAGGCTGGCGGGTTGGATTGGGGCCTTTAAGAACTGCTCCATCCCTGTGACCTGGTCCCATTGCCCAAAGTTTTGGATCCGGCTGGACCCGTAGGGAGGTGGCGCTGCAATATGGCCTACCAAGAGTTCATCGGCTACCGGGGCAGGGTTGGTGTCCATTCCTGCCGCTGCAGTATCTCCAGTGCCGGTCTCCTCCGTCGGTGTCGGAGGCTGTTGGACAGGGAGCGGTGCTGGTAATTCCTCTGCGGGTGCCGTCTGACACGTGGCCTTGGCACCCAGCTGCATCTCTAGGGGCTGGTCGATAAGCTCTTCCACTCCAGACTGCAGGAATTCAGGGCCGACTGGTGGGATCTGGCCGCGGCTCCTTTCCAGGTGTCTGGGGGAGTCCTACGCTTCCACCCCACACTCTGGTTCTGGGCTGCTGGCCATGGCGTCCTCCATGTGGCTCTCTCCATCCAGGCCTCTTTCCCGCTCTCTCCTCCGGGGCGGTTCCTTCTTCTTTGTCTCCTCCTGCCATTGGGGATCAGAAGGCGGATCTCTATTGCTGACGGACACGTCCTCAGTGTACATAGATATTTGGACTGAGCAGCCATTATTTTTCGTGCTTCTCAGTTAGTTCCTGCCCACGATGGCATGCCCTTCTTCTCCAGCATTCCTCATGGCGCTTTAATGGCGGAGGTTTTGGCAGCAATTTTGGCAGTCTTTTCCGATACGCAGTCTTTCAATTAAATACAGTTCAAGCACAATTCTGGCACAGTCCTTAGGCGCACATGACCCGCTTTGCAGGCTTTAGTAGATCCTGTTAGTGACGCCAAAGTTGGATCGCCCCCAAGGGCCGTGGGGCACTCGGTACCGGGTTCTGCGGTTCACAGGGAGATGTCACGGTGGCTGACCCGGTCCATGGCCCTGGGACATCCGTGTTAAAGGGGAAAGGTCTTAAAGGGGAATGTTTGTGACACCACCTGTGGTATTCGATCAGGGTGACCGACGCTGCTTTAACGGGTCCGCTGGGGTGATGTTATGGCAGCTAGATGGAATACCTTCCCACAGGTGAAGTATGTCCCCAGGGCTTCCCAGTGTGTAGATGGTGTTATGGTGAATGCCGCAGAGAATAACGAGGACCCAAGTTTGCAGTCTCTTTACCTTTACTGAAGACTTCAGCATCCACAGTCCAGAGCACCAGATCACAGGGCAGGCAGAGTCCGGCTGGTTTGGAGGCAAGTCCAGAGTCCCCTTGTCCAGGTGGAAATCAATAGCCTTCCCTTGCGCTGTGGTGGTGTAGTTCCTTACTGCATAAGCTTCAAATAAGGGTCTCACAGATGTGGTGTCTCTCTCTCTGTCCCCCGTAGTCGGATAGGACAAAACCCGTATGACTGGTGGCTTGAGGCTGTTTATAGGGACTCTAGCATGCCCCAGCCTCTGAGGGGTGCCACCGTGCCTCCTGGGTGTAGGTGCGAACAGGTAACCTGCAATTAGCTGTCCTGCCAGTCTCTTAAGTAAGGCATTAAAGGTCCTTACTACCTCGGTGTCCTGGCTACTAGTGTTCTGCACCTCAGAATGAGGCAGCCTGTTCTGGGCTGGTCCCCTTCTGGTATCCTCTCCTTTGCTTTGACTTCCTTCACGCTTGCTGCAATACAGTTCTGCCTTTCAATGTGTCTCTTTCTGGGAGCTGAAGCTCTGAGGGCATGCACAGCTCCTTTAACCTTCTATCCTCCTCAGACTCTGGTCTGGAACTGAACTGAGCAGAGCTCAGCCAGCAACTGACTAACTTTCCCTACAGACTACCAGTTATATATATATATATATATATATATATATATATATATATATATATATAGGGAGTGACCTAATAAATAGGAACAGAAGCTCCCCCTGGTGGTCTTGAGTGTGAAATGTGTTGCATGTTTGTGATACCTGGATGCAGTTATCCTTCTTTGCCTCCAAACGTAGCATCACTCTCCCCGAGAGGAAAACAATACCACTTCGATAACCTGGACCTGGGGGCACCGCAAGGGTGTAAAAGTAGAGCTGTCCGATACTCATCACTTTGCTTCATGCTTAACATTCGCTTGTCCTCCCACAAGCATTGCAGCATACATCTTACCATACCCTCAATCATGAATGAGGGCTCTCTGTTTTCATTGTAAACCCCATTGTGAAGGTTGAATGTCATGTACAGCGTCATAGTCATTATCGTTTTTGCTCTTACTGTCTGTTGTCCCCTGCCTGTTTAATGTCTTTGTCCTCCATTTCCACCTGTTTTTCCTCCTCCTCTTCGTCTTCAGACTCTTCTTTTTCCAAATCCTTCAGCATGTGACAAGGACCTTAATGGTGCTTTCACAGGTTGGTGCAAATTGCTGTCATTGCACCATCCCCTCTTGCATGCATTGCTTTTTTAAGGATAGATATTAGCTTGATTACATCGCTGATTCCATAAGTGTCTTTGCTATAACTTTTTTTGTCTCTTTAACCCCTTCATGACCCAGCCTATTTTGACCTTAATGACCTGGCCATTTTTTGCAATTCTGACCAGTGTCCATTTATGAGGTAATAACTCAGGAACGCTTCAACGGATCCTAGCGATTCTGAGAATGTTTTTTCGTGACATATTGGGCTTCATGTTACTGGTAAATTTAGGTCAATAATTTCTGAGTTTATTTGGGAAAAAAATGGAAATTTGGCGAAAATTTTGAAAATGTCGCAATTTTCACATTTTGAATTTTTATTCTGTTAAACCAGAGAGTTATGTGACACAAAATAGTTAATAAATAACATTTCCCACATGTCTACTTTACATCAGCACAATTTTGGAAACAAATTTTTTTTTTGCTAGGAAGTTATAAGGGTTAAAATTTGACCAGTGATTTCTCATTTTTACAACAAAATTTACAAAACCATTTTTTTTAGGGACCACCTCACATTTGAAGTCATTTTGAGGGTTCTATATGGCTGAAAATACCCAAAAGTGACACCATTCTAAAAACTGCACCCCTCAAGGTGCTCAAAACCACATTCAAGAAGTTTATTAACCCTTCAGGTGTTTCACAGCAGCAGAAGCACCATGGAAGTAAAAAATGAACATTTAACTTTTTAGTCACAAAAATGATCTTTTAGCAACAATTTTTTTATTTTCCCAAGGGTAAAAGGAGAAACTGGACCACAAACGTTGTTGTCCAATTTGTCCTGAGTTCGCTGATACCTCATATGTGGGGGTAAACCACTGTTTGGGCACACGGCAGGGCTCGGAAGGAAAGGAGCGCCATTTGACTTTTTGAATGAAAAATTGGCTCCAATCTTTAGCGGACACCATGTCGTGTTTGGAGAGCCCCCGTGTGCCTAAACATTGGAGCTCCCCCACAAGTGACCCCATTTTGGAAACTAGACCCCCCAAGGAACTTATCTAGAAGAATAGTGAGCACTTTAATCCCCCAGGTGCTTCACAAATTGATCCGTAACAATGAAAAAGTACTTTTTTTTACAAAAAAATTATTTTAGCCTCAATTTTTTCATTTTCACATGGGCAACAGGATAAAATGGATCCTAAAATTTGTTGGGCAATTTCTCCTGAGTACACCGATACCTCACATGTGGGGGTAAACCACTGTTTGGGCACATGGTAAGGCTCGGAAGGGAAGGAGCGCCATTTGACTTTTTGAATGAAAAATTATCTCCATCGCTAGCGGACACCATGTCACGTTTGGAGAGCCCCTGTGTGCCTAAACATTGGAGCTGCCCCACAATTGACCCCATTTTGGAAACTAGACCCCCCAAGGAACTTATCTAGAAGCATAGTGAGCACTTTAAACCCTCAGGTGCTTCACAAATTGATCCGTAAAAATGAAAAAGTACTTTTTTTCACACAAAATTTCTTTTAGCCTCAATTTTTTCATTTTCACATGGGCAACAGGATAAAATGGATCCTAACATTTGTTGGGCAATTTCTCCTGAGTACAGTGATACCTCACATGTGGGGGTAAACCACTGTTTGGGTGCACGGCAAGGCTCGGAAGGGGAGGCGCGCCATTTGACTTTTTGAATGGAAAATTAGCTCCAATCGTTAGCGGACACCATGTCACGTTTGGAGAGCCCCTGTGTGCCTAAACATTGGATCTCCCCTACAAGTGACCCCATTTTGTAAACTAGACCCCCCAAGGAACTTATCTAGATGCATAGTGAGCACTTAAAACCCCCAGGTGCTTCACAGAGGTTTATAACGCAGAGCCGCGAAAATAAAAAATAATTTTTCTTTCCTCAAAAATGATTTTTAGCCCAGAATTTTTTATTTTCCCAAGGGTAATAGGAGAAATTGGACCCCAGATGTTGTTGTCCAGTTTGTCCTGAGTACGATGATACCCCACATGTGGGGGTAAACCACTGTTTGGGCGCACGGCAGGGCTCGGAAGGGAAGGCACGCCATTTGGCTTTTTGAATGGAAAATTAGCTCCAATCATTAGCGGACACCATGTCGCGTTTGGAGAGCCCCTGTGTGCCTAAACATTGGAGCTCCCCCACAAGTAACCCCATTTTGGAAACTAGCCCTCCCAAGGAACTAATCTAGATGTGTGGTGAGCACTTTGAACCCCCAAGTGCTTCACAGAAGTTTATAACGCAGAGCCATGAAAATAAAAAATAATTTTTCTTTTCTCAAAAATGATTTTTTAGTCCACAATTTTTTATTTTCCCAAGGGTAACAGGAGAAATTGGACCCCAAAAGTTGTTATCCAGTTTCTCCTGAGTACGTTGATACCACATATGTGGGGGTAAACCACTGTTTTGGCACATGTCGGGGTTCGGAAGGGAAGTAGTGACGTTTTGAAATGCAGACTTTGATGGAATGCTCTGCGGGCATCAGGTTGCGTTTGCAGAGCCCCTGATGAGCCTAAACAGTAGGAACTCCCCACAAGTGACCCCATTTTGGAAACTAGACCCCCAAGGGAGCTTATCTAGATGTCTGGTGAGCACTTTGAACCCCCAAGTGCTTCAGAGAAGTTTATAACGCAGAGCCGTGAAAATAAAAAATAATTGTTCTTTCCTCAAAAATTATGTTTTAGCAAGTAAATTTTTATTTTTGCAAGGGTAACAGGAGAAATTGGACCCCAAGAGTTGTTGCCCAGTTTGTCCTGAGTATGCTGGTACCCCATATGTGGGGGTAAACCACTGTTTGGGCACACGTCGGGGCTTGGAAGGGAGGGAGCACCATTTGACTTTTTGAACACAAGATTGGCTGGAATCAATGGTGGCGCCATGTTGCGTTTGGAGACCCCTGATGTGCCTAAACAGTGGAAACCCCTCAATTCTAACTTCAACACTAACCCCAACACACCCCTAACCCTAATCCCAACTGTAGCCATAACCCTAATCACAACCCTAACCCCAACACACCCCTAACCACAACCCTAACCCCAACACACCCGTAACCCTAATCCCAACCCTAACCCTAATCCTAATCCCAACCCTAACCCTAATCCCAACCCTAACCACAACTGTAACCCCAACACACCCCTAACCCTATCCGTAACCCTAACCACAAGCCTAATCTTAACCCTATTTCCAACCCTAGCCCTAATTCCAACCCTAACTCTAATTCCAACCCTAACCCTAAGGCTATGTGCCCACGTTGCGGATTCGTGTGAGATTTTTCCGCACGATTTTTGAAAAATCTGCAGGTAAAAGGCACTGCGTTTTACCTGCGAATTTACAGCAGATTTCCAGTGTTTTTTTGTGCGGATTTCACCTGCGGATTCCTATTGAGGAACAGGTGTAAAACGCTGCGGAATCCGCACAAAGAATTGACATGCTGCGGAAAATACAATGCAGAGTTTCCGCATGGAATTTTCCGCACCATGGGCACAGCGGATTTGGTTTTCCATAGGTGTACATGGTACTGTAAACCTGATGGAAAACTGCTACGAATTCGCAGCGTCCAATCCGCTGCGGATCCGCGGCCAATCCGCTGCGGATCCGCGGCCAATCCGCTGTGGATCCGCGGCCAATCCGCTGCGGATCCGCAGCCAAATCCGCACTGTGTGCACATGCCCTAACCCTAACCCTACCCCTAACCCTAACCCTACCCCTAACCCTAACCCTAACCCTACCCCTAGTTCTAACCCTAGTTCTAACCCTAACCCTAGTGGAAAAAGAAAAAAAAATATTTTCTTTTTTTTTATTATTGTCCCTACCTATGGGGGTGATAAAGGGGGGGGTCATTTACTATTTTTTTTATTTTGATCACTGTGATATAACCTATCACAGTGATCAAACTATACCTGGAACGAATCTGCCGGCCGGCAGAGTCGGCGGGAGCACTGCGCATGCGCCCGCCATTTTGGAAGATGGCGGCGCCCATGGAGAAGACGGACGGACACCGGGAGGCCCGGTAAGTATGAGGAGGGGAGATCTGAGCATGGGGGTGGATCGGAGGATGGGGGGGTGGCATCGGAGCACGGGGGGACCGGGCAGGAGGACGGGGGAGCAGACAGGACGACGGAGGGGAGCGGGCACCGGACGGAGGACCGGGGAGGAGATCGGTGGCGGTGGGGGGGGGTGCATCAGTGTTTCCAGCAATGGCCGATGATATTGCAGCATCGGCCATGGCTGGATTGTAATATTTCACCAGTTTTTTAGGTGAAATATTACAAATCGCTCTGATTGGCAGTTTCACTTTCAACAGCCAATCAGAGCGATCGTAGCCACGGGGGGGGGGGGGTGAAGCCACCCCCCATGGGCTGAAGTACCACTCCCCCTGTCCCTGCATGTCGGGTGAAATGGGAGTTAACCCTTTCACCCGATCTGCAGGGACGCGATCATTCTGTGACACAGCATATGCGTCATAGGTCGGATTGGCACCGACTTTCATGACGCATACGCTGTGTCACAGGTCGGGAAGGGGTTAAAGGGCTTTAGTAGGCAACATGTATCTATCATTCACTGCCAATGTCAGATTTCAAAATAATCCATGCTCAATTTGACTAATTCATGATGCACTCCATAATTTCTTATGCTGTTTGTACACACAGAACCTTATGAAGAATTTGCACTCAACTTTGGCCCCAATGTTCTCCCTTTCATGCCCTGATTCTGCACTGAAACATTATAATGAAACAATGCAAAGTGCCCTTGATGAAGCTGCACCTCCTACACATAGAGCAACTTAGCACAGACAGCGACAACCCTGGCACATGTTGCACACATGTTCCCACAGTGGTGTTCCAGGTGTGCCTTTGGAGAAAATCTGATCTAGCTGAAGATTTAATTCATTATAAGTTTATGCTTAAAATATACAAATCTGCCCTTCACCTATCCAAAAACAAATCTGTTTCAACAACCTCATTACCTCACTATCCAAGAATCCTAAATGTCTTTTTGACAATTTTCATTCACTTCTCAATCTAAGAGTGCAGGTCCCGACCACCGATCTCAGTGCTCACGATCTGGACAATTATTTCAAAGAAAAAAAAACATATTTGACAGGAATTTTTCTTCCAATCCCTTCATACCAGGCACTGTTGTCCCTCCCCCTCTGTATCTAGCTCAATTTCTGCCTTTGAATAAATCCCAAAAGAAGAAGAGATCAAAGAGATCAGGCTCCTTGCATCTTCTCACCCTGCTACTTGCAGCAGTGACCCTAATCCCTCACAACTCCTCCAGTCCATTTCCCCATTACTCACCTAGCAAAAATATTCAACCTCTCTCTTCTGGTATCTTTCCCTCCTCACTTAAACATGCCAGAATACATCCATTACTTAAAAACCATCCCTCGACCAAAATTGTGTTGCTACCTATAGACCTGTCTCTAATCTTCCCTTCATTTCTAAACTCCTGGAATGCTTTGTCCTCTCTCGTCAAATCTGCTATAAGATAATTCTTTCCTTGACCCTTTAGAATTAGCAGCTAAATCTAATGGTGACTACTCCCCGCTGATTCTTGATTCTCCTGGATCTCTCCACAGCAGTCAACACTGTGGATCACCGGCTTCTCCTCACTATGCTACAAGCCTCAAGGACACCATTTTCTCATTGGTCTCCTCCTACCTCTCTGACCACTCCTTCACTGTATTGTTTGCTGGCTCCTCTTCCTCACTTTTTCCCCTTACTGTCAGGGTTAATAAAGATCAGTCCTAGTCAACCTCTTCTCCTTGTATACTGCTCCTATTAGACAATCAGTAGATTTGATTTTCAGTACCATCTATATGCTGATAACACCAATTATGCGCCTCTACTACTGACATCATGCCTGCATTATTACAAAACACCAATGATTGTCTTTCCACTGTTTCTAGCATCATATCCTCTTTCTATCTGAAACTGAACTCCTTGTATTTCCTCTCTCCATTAATCTACCTATGCGCCATATTTTATTTTCCATGTGTGGTTCTGCCATTATTCCCCAGCAACATGCCAGCTGTCTTGGGGATGTACTTCAGATCTTTCATAATTCAGATCACATTCACTCCCCTACATCTGATCACTCACTCATTCATGTCATCTAAACCTCAAAACTAATTCTAGAATTCGTCCTTTTCTTACTTTCAACTCTGCAAAAACTATTACTGTTGCTCTTATTCATTCTCATCTGGACTATTGCAACTCTCAACTAATTGGTCTCCCTCTTACTAAACTTTCCCCTCTTTAATCCATCCTGAATGCAGCAGCCAGGATAATATTTCTCGCCAACTGTTACACTGGAGCATCTACGGTGTGTCAGTCATTGCACTAGTTTCCCATCCAATACAGAGTTCAATATAAGCTTATCACTCTCACACACAAAGCTTTCTACGCTACATCTACTCCCTCTTTTTAGTCTACCTCCCAACCCATGCCCGCCATTCTGCTAATGAGCTAAGATTAACATTCTCAATAATCAGAACCTCCCACTTCCGTCACCAAGACTTCTTGCGTACTTAACCAATCCTTTGGAATGCACTACCCAGGACAATTCGATTAATCCCCAATACCCTCTTTTTCCCATACAAAACTTTCCTCAAAACCAGGACCCTAGTATCATCTGTTCTCACACACCCTTCATTCAATTAATAGTCTCTATGTCTGTACTTTTACACATTATTAATCCTACAAGGAACATGGAGTATTAATCCACAATATAATGAGCAATATAATTTTATTAAATAATGAAGCATAACAAAATCACAAAGCGTATATAGAAAAAGTAAAAAAACTGAAAAAGGCTCAGGTATGAAAGAAATATAAACATCACATGTGTAAACAGGGTCAGGGAAAGCAAAGCCTGAACAGATGGAAATAGTCTCATAATTAGTAAAGATATAAAGTGCTTAGTGCAGATAAAGTGCAGCACAATTGCCCAGGAATGTCACTAAAAAGTCATTAGTTCAGCCCTAAGCTACAGTACAGACCAAAAGTTTGGACACACCTTCTCATTTAAAGATTTTTCTGTATTTTCATGACTATGAAAATTGTACATTCACACTGAAGGCATCAAAACTATGAATTAACACATGTGGAATTATATACTTAACAAAAAAGTGTGAAACAACTGAAATTATGTCTCATTCTAGGTTCTTCAAAGTAGCCGCCTTTTGCTTTAATGACTGCTTTGCACACTCTTGGCATTCTCTTGATGAGCTTCAAGAGGTAGTCACCGGGAATGGTCTTCCAACATTCTTGAAGGAGTTCCCAGAGATGCTTAGCACTTGTTGGCCCTTCTGCCTTCCAGCTCACGCCAAACCATTTCGATTGGGTTCAGGTCTGGTGACTGTGGAGGCCACGTCACATGGTGTAGTGTTATGATCTGGTGGCCTAAGAGCAGCATGGGACATACTCTGGAGAAGGTGGTACCTGTACTGACCGCAGACCCTGAACCTAACACCGCAAATAGAAGTAGCCGTGGAATGTACCTAGCGCTCCCTAGACATCTCGACACAGCCGGAAGACTAATTACCCCTAGATAGAAAAGGGAAAACTATCTTGCCTCAGAGAAAATCCCCAAAGAACAGGCAGCCCCCCACAAATATTGACTGTGAGAGGAGAGGGAAAAAACATACACAGACTGAAATGAGAATTTAGCAAAGGAGGCCACTTCTAGCTAAATAGAAAGGACAGGACAGAGTACTATGCGGTCAGTATTAAAACACTAGAAAATATCCACCACAGAAAATACAAAAACTCCACAGCTAACTAAAGACATGGAGGGTATATCTGCATCTCCAGAGATACCAGCTTGGCTAAACAAATCCTTATACAGACCAAGCTGGACAAGACAAAACATGGAAAATAACTGAACAATAAGACCACAGCATGTGGACAGCAAAATCAAGGCCAGAACTTATCTTTGTTGAAAAGAACTGCAAAGCAGAAGAGACCAGGCAGGGATGTGAATCCTCCAGGAACAATGGACAACTGGCACTGACTAAAGGGTGAAGCAAGACTAAATAGCCCTGTCCAAATTGCAAAAAGTGAAAACACCTGATAAATGCTGTGATTCAGAGACAGCAGCGCTACCACTTACAACCACCGGAGGGAGCCCAAGAGCAGAATTCACAACAGTACCCCCCCCCCCCTTGAGGAGGGGTCACCGAACCCTCACCAGAGCCCCCAGGCTGATCCGGACGAGCCAAATAAAAGGCACGAACCAAATCATCAGCATGAACATCGGATGCAACAACCCAAGAATTATCCTACTGGCCATAACCCTTCCATTTGACAAGATACTGAAGCCTCCGCCTCGAAAAAACGAGAATCCAAAATCTTCTCAACCACATACTCCAACTCCCCATCAATCAACACCGGGGCAGGAGGATCAACAGAGGGAACAACGGGCACCACATATTTCCGCAACAAAGATCTATGAAAAACATTATGGATGGAAAAAGAGGCTGGAAGGGCCAAACGAAAAGACACTGGATTGATAATCTCAGAAATCCTATAAGGGCCAATAAACCGAGGCTTAAACTTAGGGGAAGAAACCTTCATAGGGACATGATGGGAAGACAACCAGACCAAATCCCCAACCCGAAGCCGGGAACCAACACAGCGACGATGGTTAGCAAAACGCTGAGCCCCTTCCTGAGACAACACCAAATTGTCAACAACATGAGCCCAAATTTGCTGCAACCTGTCAACCACAGAGTCCACCCCAGGACAATCAGAAGGCTCAACCTGCCCTGAAGAAAAACGAGGATGAAAACCAGAGTTACAAAAGAAGGGTGTCATGATTCTCAATGGCGAGAGAACATAGCCCAGCATATATGAGAACTAGCTCTTGGAAGATGGAAACTATACTGACCATGAACTAAACCTGCCGCACAACTAGAAGTGGCCGGGTAGCATGCCTACGTTTTTTTATCCCTAGATGCCCAGCGCCAGCCGGAGAACTACCTAATCCTAGCAGAGGAAAAGACAGTCCTGGCTCACCTCTAGAGAAATTTTCCCAAAAGGCAGACAGAGGCCCCCACATATATTGGCGGTGATTTAAGATGAAATGACAAACGTAGTATGAAAATAGGTTTAGCAAAATCGAGGTCCGCTTACTAGATAGCATGAAGACAGAAAGGGCACTTTCATGGTCAGCAGAAAACCCTATCAAAACACCATCCAGAAATTACTTTAAGACTCTAGCATTAACTCATAACACCAGAGTGGCAATTTCCGCTCACAAGAGCTTTACAGACACAGTAACGAAACAGCAGCTGTGAACAGGAACAAAATGCAAAAACACACAAGGACAAAAGTCCAACTTAGCTGGGAGTTGTCTAGTAGCAGGAACATGCACAGAAAGGCTACTGATTACATTGTTGACCGGCATGAAACTGACAGAGGAGCAAGGTTATATAGCGACTCCCACATCCTGATAGGAGCAGGTGAACAGAGGGGATGATGCACACAAGTTAAATTCCACAAGTGGCCACCGGGGGAGCCCAGAATCCAATTTCACAACAGTACCCCCCCCTCAAGGAGGGGGCACCGAACCCTCACCAGAACCACCAGGGCGATCAGGATGAGCCCTATGAAAGGCACGGACAAGATCGGAGGCATGAACATCAGAGGCAGTGACCCAAGAATTATCCTCCTGACCGTATCCCTTCCATTTGACCAGATACTGGAGTTTCCGTCTGGAAACACGAGAGTCCAAGATCTTTTCCACAACGTACTCCAACTCACCCTCAACCAACACCGGAGCAGGAGGCTCAACGGAAGGCACAGCTGGTACCTCATACCTGCGCAACAATGACCGATGAAAAACATTATGAATCGAAAAGGATGCAGGGAGGTCCAAACGGAAGGACACAGGGTTAAGAATCTCCAATATCTTGTACGGGCCGATGAACCGAGGCTTAAACTTAGGAGAAGAAACCCTCATAGGGACAAAACGAGAAGACAACCACACCAAGTCCCCAACACAAAGCCGAGGACCAACACGACGACGGCGGTTGGCAAAAAGCTGAGTCTTCTCCTGGGACAACTTCAAATTGTCCACCACCTGCCCCCAAATCTGATGCAACCTCTCCACCACAGCATCCACTCCAGGACAATCCGAAGATTCCACTTGACCGGAGGAAAATCGAGGATGAAACCCCGAATTACAGAAAAACGGGGACACCAAGGTGGCAGAGCTGGCCCGATTATTGAGGGCGAACTCAGCCAAAGGCAAAAAAGCAACCCAATCATCCTGATCCGCAGACACAAAACACCTCAAATATGTCTCCAAGGTCTGATTAGTCCGCTCGGTCTGGCCATTAGTCTGAGGATGGAAAGCAGACGAAAAAGACAAATCTATGCCCATCCTAGCACAGAATGCCCGCCAAAATCTAGACACGAATTGGGTCCCTCTGTCAGTAACGATATTCTCCGGAATACCATGCAAACGAACAACATTTTGAAAAAACAGAGGAACCAACTCGGAAGAAGAAGGCAACTTAGGCAAGGGAACCAGATGGACCATCTTAGAGAAACGGTCACACACCACCCAGATGACAGACATCTTCTGAGAAACAGGCAGATCCGAAATAAAATCCATCGAGATGTGCGTCCAAGGCCTCTTCGGGATAGGCAAGGGTAACAACAATCCACTAGCCCGAGAACAACAAGGCTTGGCCCGAGCACAAACGTCACAAGACTGCACAAAGCCTCGCACATCTCGTGACAGGGAAGGCCACCAGAAGGACCTTGCCACCAAATCCCTGGTACCAAAGATTCCAGGATGACCTGCCAACGCAGAAGAATGAACCTCAGAGATGACTCTACTGGTCCAATCATCAGGAACAAACAGTCTACCAGGTGGGCAACGATCAGGTCTATCCGCCTGAAACTCCTGCAAGGCCCGCCGCAGGTCTGGAGAAACGGCAGACAATATCACTCCATCTTTAAGGATACCTGTGGGCTCAGAATTACCAGGGGAGTCAGGCTCAAAACTCCTAGAAAGGGCATCCGCCTTAACATTCTTAGAACCCGGTAGGTAAGACACCACAAAATTAAACCGAGAGAAAAACAACGACCAGCGCGCTTGTCTAGGATTCAGGCGCCTGGCAGACTCAAGGTAAATTAAATTTTTGTGGTCAGTCAATACCACCACCTGATGTCTGGCCCCCTCAAGCCAGTGACGCCACTCCTCAAAAGCCCACTTCATGGCCAAAAGCTCCCGATTCCCAATATCATAATTCCGCTCGGCGGGCGAAAATCTACGGGAAAAAAAAGCACAAGGTCTCATCACGGAGCAGTCGGAACTTCTCTGCGACAACACCGCCCCAGCTCCGATTTCAGAAGCGTCGACCTCAACCTGAAAAGGAAGAGCAACATCAGGCTGACGCAACACTGGGGCGGAAGAAAAGCGGCGCTTGAGCTCCCGAAAGGCCTCCACAGCATCAGGGGACCAATCAGCAACATCAGCACCCTTCTTAGTCAAATCAGTCAATGGTTTTACAACATCAGAAAAACCAGCAATAAATCGACGATAAAAGTTAGCAAAGCCCAAAAATTTCTGAAGACTCTTAAGAGAAGAGGGTTGCGTCCAATCACCAATAGCCTGAACCTTGACAGGATCCATCTCGATGGAAGAGGGGGAAAAAATGTATCCCAAGAAGGAAATCTTCTGAACCCCAAAAACACACTTAGAACCCTTCACACACAAGGAATTAGACCGCAAAACCTGAAAAACCCTCCTGACCTGCTGGACATGAGAGTCCCAGTCATCCGAAAAAATCAGAATATCATCCAGATACACAATCATAAATTTATCCAAATAATCGCGGAAAATGTCATGCATAAAGGACTGGAAGACTGAAGGGGCATTTGAAAGACCAAAAGGCATCACCAAATACTCAAAATGGCCCTCGGGCGTATTAAATGCGGTTTTCCACTCATCCCCCTGCTTGATTCGCACCAAATTATACGCCCCATGGAGATCAATCTTAGAGAACCACTTGGCCCCCTTTATACGAGCAAACAAATCAGTAAGCAGTGGTAACGGATATTGATATTTAACCGTGATTTTATTCAAAAGTCGATAATCAATACACGGCCTCAAAGAGCCGTCTTTCTTAGACACAAAGAAAAAACCGGCTCCTAAGGGAGATGACGAAGGACGAATATGTCCCTTTTCCAAGGACTCCTTTATATATTCTCGCATAGCAGCGTGTTCAGGCACAGACAGATTAAATAAACGACCCTTAGGGTATTTACTACCCGGAATCAAGTCTATGGCACAATCGCACTCCCGGTGCGGAGGTAGTGAACCAGCCTTGGGTTCTTCAAAAACGTCACGAAAGTCAGACAAGAATTCAGGAATCTCAGAGGGAATAGATGATGAAATGGAAACCAAAGGTACGTCCCCATGAGTTCCTTTACATCCCCAGCTTAACACAGACATAGCTCTCCAGTCGAGGACTGGGTTATGAGATTGCAGCCATGGCAATCCCAGCACCAAAACATCATGTAGATTATACAGCACCAGAAAGCGAATAACCTCCTGGTGATCCGGATTAACACGCATAGTCACTTGTGTCCAGTATTGTGGTTTATTACTAGTCAATGGGGTGGAGTCAATCCCTTTCAGAGGTATCGGAGCCTCCAATGGCTCCAAATCATACCCACAGCGTTTGGCAAAGGACCAATCCATAAGACTCAAAGCAGCGCCAGAGTCGACATAGGCGTCCGCGGTAATAGATGACAAAGAACAAATCAGGGTCACAGATAGAATAAACTTAGACTGTAAAGTGCTAATTGAAACAGACTTGTCAGGCTTCTTAGTACGCTTAAAGTATGCTGATATAACATGAGTTGAATCACCACAATAGAAGCACAACCCATTTTTTCGTCTAAAATTCTGCCGCTCGCTTCTGGACAGAATTCTATCACATTGCATATTTTCTGGCGTTTTCTCAGTAGACACCGCCAAATGGTGCACAGGTTTGCGCTCCCGCAGACGCCTATCGATCTGAATAGCCATCGTCATGGACTCATTCAGACTCGCAGGCACAGGGAACCCCACCATAACATCCTTAATGGCATCAGAGAGACCTTCTCTGAAAATCGCCGCCAGGGCGCACTCATTCCACTGAGTAAGCACAGACCATTTGCGGAATTTTTGGCAGTATATTTCAGCTTCATCTTGCCCCTGAGACAAGGACATCAAGGCCTTTTCCGCCTGAAGCTCTAAATGAGGTTCCTCATAAAGCAACCCCAAGGCCAGAAAAAACGCATCCACATTGAGCAACGCAGGATCCCCTGGTGCCAATGCAAAAGCCCAGTCTTGAGGGTCGCCCTGGAGCAAGGAAATTACAATCCTGACCTGCTGTGCAGGGTCTCCGGCAGAGCGAGACTTCAGGGACAAAAACAATTTGCAATTATTTTTAAAATTTTGAAAGTGAGATCTATTCCCCGAGAAGAATTCAGGCAAAGGAATTCTAGGCTCAGACATAGGTGCATGAACAACAAAATCTTGCAAATTTTGTACCTTTGTGGCGAGATTATTCAAACCTGTAGCTACACTCTGAAGATCCATTTGAAACAGGTGAACACAGAGCCATTCAAGGATTAGAAGGAGAGGAAGAGAGGAAGGCTGCAGTATAGGCAGACTAGCAAGTGATTCAATTAAGAGCACACTCAGAACTAGAGGGGAAAAAAAAAAAAAAAAAAAAATTGTAGCAGACTTCTTTTTTCTCTCCTTTCTCAGCCAGTAATTTAACCCTTTTTTGGGCCGGTCAAACTGTCATGATTCTCAATGGCGAGAGAACATAGCCCAGCATATATGAGAACTAGCTCTTGGAAGATGGAAACTATACTGACCATGAACTAAACCTGCCGCACAACTAGAAGTGGCCGGGTAGCATGCCTACGTTTTTTTATCCCTAGATGCCCAGCGCCAGCCGGAGAACTACCTAATCCTAGCAGAGGAAAAGACAGTCCTGGCTCACCTCTAGAGAAATTTTCCCAAAAGGCAGACAGAGGCCCCCACATATATTGGCGGTGATTTAAGATGAAATGACAAACGTAGTATGAAAATAGGTTTAGCAAAATCGAGGTCCGCTTACTAGATAGCATGAAGACAGAAAGGGCACTTTCATGGTCAGCAGAAAACCCTATCAAAACACCATCCAGAAATTACTTTAAGACTCTAGCATTAACTCATAACACCAGAGTGGCAATTTCCGCTCACAAGAGCATTACAGACACAGTAACGAAACAGCAGCTGTGAACAGGAACAAAATGCAAAAACACACAAGGACAAAAGTCCAACTTAGCTGGGAGTTGTCTAGTAGCAGGAACATGCACAGAAAGGCTACTGATTACATTGTTGACCGGCATGAAACTGACAGAGGAGCAAGGTTATATAGCGACTCCCACATCCTGATAGGAGCAGGTGAACAGAGGGGATGATGCACACAAGTTAAATTCCACAAGTGGCCACCGGGGGAGCCCAGAATCCAATTTCACAACAGAAGGGTGAAACCAAGGTAGCAGAACTAGCCTGATTATTAAGGGCAAACTAGGCCAATGGCAAGAAAGCCACCCAATCATCCTGATCAGCAGACACAAAGCATCTCAAATAAGTTTCCGAAGTCTGATTAGTTCGCTCGATTTGGCCATTTGTCTGAGGATGAAATGGGGAAGAAAAAGACAAATCAATGCCCAGCCTAGCACAAAAGGCCCGCCAAAACCTAGAAACAAACTGGGAACCTCTATCGGACACAATGTTCTCCGGAATGCCATGCAAACTAACCACATGCTGAAAAAACAACGGAACCAAATCAGAAGAGGAAGGCAACTTAGGCACAGGTACCAAATGAACCATCGTAGAAAACTGGTCACAAACCACCCAGATAACTGACATCCTCTGGGAAACCGGAAGATCCGAAATAAAATCCATAGAAATATGCGTCCAAGGCCTCTCAGGGACCGGCAAAGGCAAAAGCAGCCCACTAGCGCGGGAACAGCAAGGCTTGGCCCGCGCACAAGTCCCACAGGACTGCACAAAAGAACACACATCCCGTGACAAAGAAGGCCACCAAAAGGACCTACCCACCAAATCTCTGGTACCAAAAATCCCAGGATGACCGGCCAACACAGAACAATGAACCTCCGAAATCACTTACTAGTCCATCTGTCAGGAACAAACAATTTCCCCACTGGACAGCGGTCAGGTTTATCAACCTGAAATTTCTGAAGAACCCGTCGTAAATCAGGGGAGATGGCAGAAAGAATCACCCCTTCCTTCAGAATACTGACCGGCTCAAGGACCCCAGGAGAATCAGGCAAAAAGCTCCTAGAGAGGGCATCAGCCTTAACATTCTTAGAACCCGGAAGATACGAGACCACAAAATCAAAATGGGAGAAAAACAGGTACCATCGAAACCTGTCTAGGATTCAGCCGTTTGGCAGACTCGAGATAAATCAGATTCTTATGATCGGTCAAGACCACAATACGGTGCTTGGCCCCCTCAAGCCAATGTCGCCACTCCTCAAATGCCCACTTCATAGCCAACAACTCACGATTGCCGACATCATAATTGCGTTCCGCAGGCGAAAACTTTTGAGAAAAGAAAGCACACGGTTTCATCAAGGAACCATCAGAATTCCTCTGAGACAAAACGGCCCCTGCCCCAATCTTAGAAGTGTCAACCTCAACCTGAAAAGGAAGAGAAACATCCGGCTGATGCAACACAGGGGCAGAAGTAAATCGGCGTTTAAGCTCCTGAAAGGCAGAAACAGCCGCAGAGGACCAATTCATCACATCAGCGCCTTTCTTCGTCAAATCGGTCAGAGGTTTAACCACACTAGAGAAGTTGGCAATGAAACGGCGATAAAAATTAGCAAAGCCCAAAAATTTCTGAAGGCTCTTCAAGGATGTGGGCTGGATCCAATCATGAATGGCCTGAACCTTAACCGGATCCATTTCTATAGATGAGGGAGAAAAAATGAAGCCCCAAAAAGAAATCTTCTGTACTCCAAAGAGGCACTTAGACCCCTTCACAAACAAGGCATTATCACGAAGGATCTGAAATACCATCCTGACTTGTTTCACATGAGACTCCCAATCATCTGAAAAAATCAAAATATCATCCAAATATACAATCATGAATATATCAAGATAATTCCGAAATATATCATGCATGAAGGACTGAAACACAGATGGAGCATTAGAGAGTCCGAATGGCATCACAAGGTATTCAAAATGGCCTTCGGGCGTATTAAACGCAGTTTTCCATTCGTCCCCCTGCTTAATACGAACCAGATTATATGCCCCTCGAAGGTCAATCTTAGTAAACCAACTAGCCCCCTTAATCCTAACAAACAGATCAGAAAGCAAAGGCAAAGGGTATTGGAATTTCACCGTGATCTTATTCAAGAGGCGATAATCAATACAGGGTCTCAAGGAGCCATCTTTTTTGGCAACAAAGAAAAAACCTGCTCCCAATGGTGAAGAAGATGGCCGAATATGCCCCTTCTCCAAGGACTCCTTCACATAGCTCCGCATGGCGGTATGTTCTGGCACAGACAGGTTGAAAAGTCGGCCTTTAGGGAATTTACAGCCTGGAATCAAGTCAATAGCACAATCACAGTCCCTATGCGGTGGAAGGGAACTGGACTTGGGCTCATTGAATACATTCTGGAAATCTGACAAAAACTCAGGAATTTCAGAAGAGGGGGAGGAGGCAATTGACATCACAGGAACGTCACCATGAACCCCCTGACAACCCCAACTAGTCACAGACATAGATTTCCAATCCAATACCGGATTATGCACCTGTAACCATGGGAAACCCAGCACAATAGCATCATGCAAATTATGCAACACCAGAAAACGACAATCTTCCTGATGGGCTGGCGCCATGCACATGGTCAGCTGTGTCCAAAACTGAGGTTTACTTTTAGCCAACGGTGTAGCATCAATGCCCCTCAAAGGAATAGGACTCTGCAAAGGCTGCAAGGGGAAACCACAATGTCTGGCAAATTCTAAGTCCATTAACCCCTTCCCGACATTTGACGTACTATCCCGTCGAGGTGGGGTGGGCCCGTATGACCGCCGACGGGATAGTACGTCATAGCCGATCGGCCGCGCTCACGGGGGGAGCGGGGCCGATCGCGGCCGGGTGTCGGCTGCATATCGCAGCTGACATCCGGCACTATGTGCCAGGAGCGGTCACGGACCGCCCCCGGCACATTAACCCCCGGCACACCGCGATCAAACATGATCGCGATGTGCCGGCGATGCAGGGAAGCATCGCGCAGGGAGAGGGCTCCCTGCGGGCTTCCCTGAGCCCCCCGCAGCAACGCGATGTGATCGCGTTGCTGCGAGGGTCTTACCTCCCTCCCTGCCTGCTCCAGACCCGGATCCAAGATGGCCGCGGATCCGGGTCCTGCAGGGAGGGAGGTGGCTTCACAGAAGCCTGCTCAGAGCAGGCACTGTGAAGCAGCCTGCACTTCTCGCAGATCGGTGATCTGTCAGAGTGCTATGCAAACTGACAGATCACCGATCTGTATTGTCCCCCCCTGGGGCAAAGTAAAAAAGTAAAAAAAAAAATTTCCAAATGTGTAAAAAAAAATAAAAAAAAATATTCCAAAATAATGAAAAAAAAATATATATTATTCCCATAAATACATTTCTTTATCTAAATTTAAAAAAAAAAACAATAAAAGTACACATATTTAGTATCGCCGCGTCCGTATCGACCCAACCTATAAAACTGCCACACTAGTTAACCCCTTCAGTAAACACCGTAAGAAAAAAAAAAAAAAAACGAGGCAAAAAACAACGCTTTATTACCATACCGCCGAACAAAAAGTGGAATAACACGCGATCAAAAAGACTGATATAAATATCCATGGTACCGCTGAAAACGTCATCTTGTCCCGCAAAAAACAAGCCGCCATACAGCATCATCAGCAAAAAAATAAAAAAGTTATAGTCCTGAGAATAAAGCGATACCAAAATAATTATTTTTTCTATAAAATAGTTTTTATCGTATAAAAGCGCCAAAACATAAAAAAATGATATAAATGAGATATCGCTGTAATCGTACTGACCCGACGAATAAAACTGCTTTATCAATTTTACCAAACCCGGAACGGTATAAACGCCTCTCCCAAAAGAAATTCATGAATAGCAGGTTTTTGGTCATTCTGCCTCACAAAAATCGGAATAAAAAGCGATCAAAAACGGTCACGTGTCCGAAAATTTTACCAATAAAAACGTCAACTCGTCCCGCAAAAAACAAGACCTCACATGACTCTGTGGAGCAAATGTGGAAAAATTATAGGTCTCAAAATTTGGAGACGCAAAAACTTTTTTGCTATAAAAAGCGTCGCTGGTTTCACACTTGCGTTTTTGTCTGCAGCGTTTTTTGCACAAAAAAACGCATGCGTTTTTTCCCTATATTTAACATTGAAAACGCATGCGGTTTTTTTCTGCATGCGTTCATTTTCAGAAATACAACCTGCAGTATTTTCTTGCGTTTTTAAGCACATGCGTTTGTTTGCGTTAAAAACGCATGCATTTTTATCGAAAAAAACAGAAAACACACTGAAAAGCCACCCACCACCATCAAGGTGATAGAGATCCAAACCCTAACCCTAACTCTACCCCTAACCTCACCCCTAACCGTTTAATGAACATTTTCTGACAGTCATAGTGCCACGTATTTCAGTGCCACGTATTTCAGTGCCACGTATTTCAGTGCCATGTATTTCAGTGCCACGTATCACGTATTTCAGTGCCACGTGTTTCAGTGCCACGTATTTCAGTGCCACGTATCACGTATTTCAGTGCCACATATTTTAGTACCACGTATTTCAGTTGCACGTATTTCAGTGCCACGTATTTCAGTGCCACGTATTTCAGTGCCACGTATTTCAGTGCCACGTGTTTCAGTGCCACGTATTTAAGTGCCACGTATCACGTATTTCAGTGCCACGTATTTCAGTGCCACGTATTTCAGTGCCACGTATTTCAGTGCCACGTATTTCAGTGCCACGTATTTAAGTGCCACATATCACATATTTCAGTGCCACTTATTTCAGTGCCACGTATTTCAGTGCCACGTATTTCAGTGCCACGTATTTCAGTGCCACGTATTTCAGTGCCACGTATTTCAGTGCCACGTATTTAAGTGCCACGTATCACGTATTTCAGTGCCACGTATTTCAGTGCCACGTATTTCAGTGCCACGTATTTCAGTGCCACGTATTTCAGTGCCACGTGTTTCAGTGCCACGTATTTAAGTGCCACGTATCACGTATTTCAGTGCCACGTATTTCAGTGCCACGTATTTCAGTGCCACGTATTTCAGTGCCACGTATTTCAGTGCCACGTATTTCAGTGCCACGTATTTCAGTGCCACGTATTTCAGTCACGTTTAGGGTTAGGGTTAGGGGTAGGGTTAGGGTTAGGGCTAGGGTTGGAGGTAAAGTTAGGGTTGGGGCTAAAGTTAGGGTTGGGGCTAAAGTTAGGGTTAGGGTTTGGATTACATTTACGTTTGGATTAGGGTTGGAATTAGAATTATGGGTGTGTCAGGGCTAGGGGTGTGGTTAGGGTTACCGTTGGGATTAGGGTTAGGGGTGTGTTTGGGTTAGGGTTTCAGGTAGAATTGGGGGGTTTCCACTGTCCAGGCACATCAGGGGCTCTCCAAGCGCGACATGGCGTCCAATCTCAATTCCAGCCAATTCTGCGTTGAAAAAGTAAAACAGTGCTCCTTCCCTTCCGAGCTCTCCCGTGCGCCCAAAAAGGGGTTTACCCCAACATATGTGTTATCAGCGTACTCGGGACAAATTGAACAACAACTTCTGGGGTCCAAGTTCTCTTGTTATCCTTAGGAAAATAAAAATTTGGGGGGCTAAAAATCATTTTTGTGGGAAAAAAAAGATGTTTTATTTTCACGGCTCTGCATTATAAACTGTAGTGAAACACTTGGGGGTTCAAAGTTCTCAAAACACATCTAGATAAGTTCCTTGGGAGGTCTAGTTTCCAATATGGGGTCACTTGTGGGGGGTTTGTACTGTTTGGGTACATCAGGGGCTCTGCAAATGCAACGTGACGGCTGCTGACCAATCCATTTAAGTCTGCATTCCAAATGGCGCTCCTTCCCTTCCGAGCTCTGTCATGCGCCCAAACAGTGGTTCCCCCCCACATATGGGGTATCAGCGTACTCAGGACAAATTGGAAAACAAATTTTGGGGTCCAATTTATTCTGTTACCCTTGTAAAAATACAAAGCTGGGGGCTAAAAAATCATTTTTGAGAAAAAAAAAAAAATTATTTTCACGGCTCTGCGTTATAATCTGTAGTGAAACACTTGGGGGTTCAAAGCTCTCAAAACACATCTAGATAAGTTCCTTAGGGGGTCTACTTTCCAAAATGGTGTCACTTGTAGGGAGTTTCAATGTTTAGGCACATCAGGGGCTCTCCAAACGCAACATGGCGTCCCATCTCAATTCCAGTCAATTTTGCATTGAAAAGTCAAATGGCGCTCCTTCCCTTCCAAGCTCTGCCATGCGCCCAAACAATGGTTTACACCCACATATGGGGTATCAGCGTACTCAGGACAAATTGCACAACATTTTTTGGGGACCAATTTCTTCTCTTACCCTTGGGAAAATAAAAAATTGGGGGCAAAAAGATCATTTTTGTGAAAAAATATGATTTTTTATTTTTACGGCTCTGCATTATAAACTTCTGTGAAGCACTTGGTGGGTCAAAGTGCTCACCACACATCTAGATAAGTTCCTTAGGGGGTCTACTTTCCAAAATGGTGTCACTTGTAGGGAGTTTCAATGTTTAGGCACATCAGGGGCTCTCCAAACGCAACATGGCGTCCCATCTCAATTCCAGTCAATTTTGCATTGAAAAGTCAAATGGCGCTCCTTCCCTTCCAAGCTCTGCCATGCGCCCAAACAATGGTTTACACCCACATATGGGGTATCAGCGTACTCAGGACAAATTGCACAACATTTTTTGGGGTCCAATTTCTTCTCTTACCCTTGGGAAAATAAAAAATTGGGGGCAAAAAGATCATTTTTGTGAAAAAATATGATTTTTTATTTTTACGGCTCTGCATTATAAACTTCTGTGAAGCACTTGGTGGGTCAAAGTGCTCACCACACATCTAGATAAGTTCCTTAGGGGGTCTACTTTCCAAAATGGTGTCACTTGTAGGGAGTTTCAATGTTTAGGCACATCAGGGGCTCTCCAAACGCAACATGGCGTCCCATCTCAATTTCAGTCAATTTTGCATTGAAAAGTCAAATGGCGCTCCTTCCCTTCCAAGCTCTGCCATGCGCCCAAACAATGGTTTACACCCACATATGGGGTATCAGCGTACTCAGGACAAATTGCACAACATTTTTTGGGGTCCAATTTCTTCTCTTACCCTTGGGAAAATAAAAAATTGGGGGCGAAAAGATCATTTTTGTGAAAAAATATGATTTTTTATTTTTACGGCTCTGCATTATAAACTTCTGTGAAGCACTTGGTGGGTCAAAGTGCTCACCACACATCTAGATAAGTTCCTTAGGGGGTCTACTTTCCAAAATGGTGTCACTTGTAGGGAGTTTCAATGTTTAGGCACATCAGGGGCTCTCCAAACGCAACATGGCGTCCCATCTCAATTCCAGTCAATTTTGCATTGAAAAGTCAAATGGCGCTCCTTCCCTTCCAAGCTCTGCCATGCGCCCAAACAATGGTTTACACCCACATATGGGGTATCAGCGTACTCAGGACAAATTGCACAACATTTTTTGGGGTCCAATTTCTTCTCTTACCCTTGGGAAAATAAAAAATTGGGGGCGAAAAGATCATTTTTGTGAAAAAATATGATTTTTTATTTTTACGGCTCTGCATTATAAACTTCTGTGAAGCACTTGGTGGGTCAAAGTGCTCACCACACATCTAGATAAGTTCCTTAGGGGGTCTACTTTCCAAAATGGTGTCACTTGTAGGGAGTTTCAATGTTTAGGCACATCAGGGGCTCTCCAAACGCAACATGGCGTCCCATCTCAATTCCAGTCAATTTTGCATTGAAAAGTCAAATGGCGCTCCTTCCCTTCCAAGCTCTGCCATGCGCCTAAACAATGGTTTACACCCACATATGGGGTATCATCGTACTCAGGACAAATTGTACAACAACTTTGGGGGTCCATTTTCTCCTGTTACCCTTGGTAAAATAAAACAAATTGGAGCTGAAATAAATTTTGTGTGAAAAAAAGTTAAATGTTCATTTTTATTTAAACATTCCAAAAATTCCTGTGAAACACCTGAAGGGTTAATAAACTTCTTGAATGTGGTTTTGAGCACCTTGAGGGGTGCAGTTTTTAGAATGGTGTCACACTTGAGTATTTTCTATCATATAGACCCCTCAAAATGACTTCAAATGAGATGTGGTCCCTAAAAAAAAATGGTGTTGTAAAAATGAGAAATTGCTGGTCAACTTTTAACCCTTATAACTCCGTCACAAAAAAAAATGTTGGTTCCAAAATTGTACTGATGTAAAGTAGACATGTGGGAAATGTTACTTATTAAGTATTTTGCGTGACATATGTCTGTGATTTAAGGGCACAAAAATTCAAAGTTGGAAAATTGCAAAATTTTCAAAATTTTCGCCAAATTTCCATTTTTTTTCACAAATAAACGCAAGTTATATCGAATAAATTTTACCTTTAACATGAAGTACAATATGTCACGAGAAAACAATGTCAGAATCGCCAAGATCCGTCAAAGCGTTCCAGAGTTATAGCCTCATAAAGGGACAGTGGTCAGAATTGTAAAAATTGGCCCGGTCATTAACGTGCAAACCACCCTTGGGGGTGAAGGGGTTAAATTTAGAGCGGCGCCTGAATCCACAAATGCCATAACAGAAAATGACGATAATGAGCAGATCAGGGTCACAGATAACAGAAATTTAGGTTGTACAGTACTGATGGTAACAGAACCAGCAATTCTCTTGGTACGCTTAGGGCAATCAGAAATAACATGAGCAGAATCGCCGCAGTAAAAACACAACCTATTCTGACATCTGAATCCTTGTCGTTCAGCTCTAGACACAATCCTATCACACTGCCTAGGCTCAGGACTCCGCTTGGAAGACAATGCCATAGTGTGCACAACTCTGCGCTCGCGCAAGCGCCGATCAATCTGAATGGCCAGAGACATAGAATCACTCAGACCAACAGGCGTGGGGAACCCCACCATAACATCTTTAATGGATTCAGAAAGACCCTTTCTGAAGATTGCCGCCAAGGCATCCTCATTCCATTTAGTCAGTACAGACCATTTTCTAAACTTCTGGCAATATGATTCTGCCGCTTCTTGACCCTGAGACAGGGCCAACAAGGTCTTCTCAGCATGATCCACTGAATTAGGTTCGTCATACAATAACCCAAGCGCCTGAAAAAAGGTGTCTACATTAAGCAACGCCGGATTCCCAGGTTCCAGGGCAAATGCCCAATCCTGGGGGTCACCACGCAGCAGAGATATAATTATTTTAACCTGCTGGATGGGATCACCAGAGGAACGGGGTTTCAGAGAAAAAAAACAGTTTACAGTTATTTTTAAAGCTCAGAAATTTGGACCTATCCCCAAAAAACAAATCAGGAGTTGGAATTCTAGGCTCTACAACTGGAGTCTGAACGATATAATCGGAAATACCCTGTACTCTAGCAGCAAGTAGATCCACACGAGAAGCCAATCCCTGAACATCCATACCAGCACCGAACTCCTGAGCCACCCAGAGGCAAAGAGGGAAGAGAAAAAAAAAAACACAACAGACTACAGAAAAAAAAATGGCTCAGCACTTTCCTTCCCTTCTTCTGAGATGCGGTTAACTCATTGTTGGCCAGTTGTACTGTTATGATCTGGTGGCCTAAGAGCAGCATGGGACGTACTCTGGAGAAGGTGGTACCTGTACTGACCGCAGACCCTGAACCTAACACCGCAACTAGAAGTAGCTGTGGAATGTACCTAGCGCTCCCTAGACATCTCGACACAGCCGGAGGACTAATTACCCCTAGAGATAGAAAAGGGAAAACTATCTTGCCTCAGAGAAAATAGCCAAAGAACAGGCAGCCCCCCACAAATATTGACTGTGAGAGGAGAGGGAAAAAACATACACAGACTGAAATGAGAATTTAGCAAAGGAGGCCACTTCTAGCTAAATAGAAAGGACAGGACAGAGTACTATGCGGTCAGTATTAAAACACTAGAAAATATCCACCACAGAAAATACAAAAACTCCACAGCTAACTAAAGACATGGAGGGTATATCTGCATCTCCAGAGATACCAGCTTGGCTAAACAAATCCTTATACAGACCAAGCTGGACAAGACAAAACATGGAAAATAACTGAACAATAAGACCACAGCATGTGGACAGCAAAATCAAGGCCAGAACTTATCTTTGTTGAAAAGAACTGCAAAGCAGAAGAGACCAGGCAGGGATGTGAATCCTCCAGGAACAATGGACAACTGGCACTGACTAAAGGGTGAAGCAAGACTAAATAGCCCTGTCCAAATTGCAAAAAGTGAAAACACCTGATAAATGCTGTGATTCAGAGACAGCAGCGCTACCACTTACAACCACCGGAGGGAGCCCAAGAGCAGAATTCACAACAGTGTAGCACCCCATCACTCTCCTTCTTGGTAAAATAGCCCTTACATAGCCTGGAGGTGTGTTTGGGGTCATTGTCCTGTTGAAATATAGATGATGGTCCAGCTAAATGCAAACCGGATGGAATAGCATGCCACTGCAAGATGCTGTGGTAGCCATGCTGGTTCAGTAGGCCTTCAATTTTGAATAAATCCCCAACAGTATCACCAGCAAAACACCCCCCACACCATCATACCTCCTCTTCCATGCCTCATGGTGGGAACCAGGCAGAGAGAGTCCATCCATTCACCTTTTCTGCGTTGCACAAACACACGATGGTTGAAACTCAAATTAGGACTCATCAGACCAAAGCACAGATTTCCACTTGTCTAATGTCCGTTTCTTGTGTTCTTTGGCCCAAACAAGTCTCTTCTGCTTGTTGCCTGTCCTTAGCAGTGGCTTCCTAGCAGCTATTTTACCATGAAGGCCTGCTGCACAAAGTCTCCTCTCAACAGTTGTTATAGAGATGTGTCTGCTGCTAGAACTCGTTTTTCTTTACTTAGCTGCTTTTTTCTTGCCAGAATACAAATTCTAACAGTCTTTTCAGTAAGACTATCAGCTGTGTATCCACCAGACTTCTGCACAACACAACTAATGGTCCCAACCCCATTTATAAGGCAAGAAATCCCACTTATTAAACCTGACAGGGCACACCTGGGAAGTGAAAACCATTCCCGGTGACTACCTCATGAAGCTCATCAAGAGAATGCCAAGAGTGTGCAAAGCAGTCATCAAAGCAAAAGGTGGCTACTTTGAAGAACCTAGAATATAAGACATAATTTCAGTTGTTTCATACTTTTTTGTTAAGTATATAATTCCACATGTGTTAATTCATAGTTTTGATGCCTTCAGTGTGAATGTACAATTTTCAGTCATGAAAATACAGAAAAATCTTTAAATGAGAAGGTGTGTCCAAACTTTTGGTCTGTACTGTATATGTAACAGGCATGCTTCCAACAGGTGGTATCAGCTCCCTGATATATGAAAGCATGCATAGTGTAAAGTAAAGCTGAATCACATATAAGGCAATATAAAGACAAAGGCCAGCTTGCACATAGCGTTGCCTGTGTGATGTTTTGTCCCATGCAGCCCTGATGTGCGTTTCACGTGGGATTTGTCGGTGGGGGTTCTAATTCTGCATGTCTCAACGATCTTTATATATGATCTAGACCAGAGGGACGTTGCAATCAGCACAAAAATTGGTGCATGCACGCCGCCAGCAGTCTCTGGAAGTAGAGGCGCCTCAGGCTTCAACTGCGACAGGGTGGTCCAGAATTAAATCCCCCCGTGATGTCAGATTCCACGCCTCGTCACATCCAGATGCCATGAGCGACACCCCATGGACAATGCCATAGCAGGCAGGCGCCCATGCCGACATTCATGTTGGAAGTGGGCAGAAGTGAGGTGTAAGGTTTTAGACAATTTGCTATAACTGCTGTTATTTTTAGTAGAACCTAGTTTTTCCTGTCGGCCATTTTGCTTTCTGTTCTGCTGTATCTACTTTGCCCTTAACCAGCATGGAGTTCTCAGTTTCAATGATTCCGCCCTGTTCACTGCCACTTGCCCTTTTAAGCAGCATCAGCTGTTTAATCAGTGCTTCAGAATCAAGTCTGCAGTTTGCCTGTTACCTTGCTCCTGGAAGACATGGACTTTGTTATCCTAACCACCTTCTACTTCAGATCCTTGGACATGTGTGGACTCAGGAATCTCTCAGCTTACCATCAACTTTGGCAAGGGAAGTAGAGAGAGAACCTTTAACCTGTTTCTGTGACTAGATGGACTTAAGGTTTATTCCTGCCTGTCTTGTATCCTGTCTGCAACTGTGTTAACCCTTACTTGTATGAAGTAATACAAGAACTAAAACAAGCCTGTGTCTTCTGTGTTTCCTTGCACCCAAGCACAAGACTCTATACAGACTGTATTTTATATTTGACATGAGGGCAAATCCCCATAGAAAATCCTAAGGTGGGTAGATGATGAATATCTATAATATCACGCATGTAGATGCAAAGGGAGACTACAAATGTATTACTGACTCATGTTTTCCTCTAATAAAGTTGAAAGTGCATAGTGCAAAAGGAGTTGTGCAGCAAGGTGCAAAATGACATATAATACCATGTAAGAAATAGATGAAGAACAAAATAAAAATAATAACTGCCGTAAACATAATGCTGAATCTACCCAAAAAGATTTGAAAAATAATGACCAGTGGGATATTGCATAGAAATAGAAAAAGTGTAGAATATTATATACACTATAATATAACAATGTGAACACATATTGAAAAGAGAAATATGAAGACGATAATATTTTACTAATGACATCCATAAAAACACATAAATATAATAGTGTACCCACCATAGTGATATCCAGAGGGGTTTACTACATTCATGAGAGATGTGGGATCTGTCACTAATGAAGTAGAAAATAATTTGCCACATAGGCAGCCATTCAGTATTTGGAAGAATTCAAATGTCTGGTCCAGACAAGATGGACATGGATGTTGATGAGCCATAACAATAGAGAAGATATAAACTAGAATGAAAAAAAGACACACAAATTAAAATCCAGATCTATTAATTGCGACTAGTTTAGAGGATTGAAACAAAGCTTAATTGCTCTTTGATGCCTGCCGGTGCCATAGTGCCTAGGTTTGAGAGCCAATGGCTTTTTACCTGCACAAGGTGTTTCATATCGCTCTCTCTAATTCCACTCCATACCTGATTAAATTCCAAAACTTTGAAATCCTTAGAATTACAGTTGTGATGTAGCCTAAAGTGTAGGGGAATTGTCTTCAAGATGGCATCGTCGTCCAACTCTCTGGCACACATGATGTCCCTCACGTGTTCTTGGGTTCGTACCCGAAGTTCACGTGAGATAAATCCAACATATATCAATTTACATGTACACGTACCACAAAGGTCATGCTACATGATGTTTAGATAAGGTAGGCTCTGTTTTTAATATGGACCAATGTCTTTGAAGAATTTTGTTCATGATTTCCCACTGGTGATTATAAGTTGAGATGTAGCATGTCCCAGACTCATTGACTTTATCTATTTTACGGGAAGTGAGTAAATCACTTCTCCTCAAATTCCTGGCCAGGGAATAGCCACGTTTAATGCTTCTTTTGCTATAACCACAGGCCAGAAATCTTTCCCCAAGGTCCATAGACTGCCTCTCAAATATCTCTTTTGAAGTGCATACCTTCCTCATACGTAAAAACTGCCCAATTGGGACAGTCCCAATTGTGGAATTAATATGGGAGGATGAAGCATGGAGGAGTGCGTTAATCGATGTTTCTTTCCCTAAAACGTCAGTGTGAATGGATCCATCCTCTTGGACCAGCTTACTGGAAATTATAGGTGAGCCTGATGTTGGGGCCATTGCGATTAAGAACTGTCATAAATTTGTGCAGGTCATCAACTGATCCCTGCAAAATAAATAGGACATCGTCAATATAACGATACCATTCAAGAATCTGGGTGGCGGCATATGTGCCCTCCTGAAATATGCCCCTCTCCCAAACCTCCAAGAAGAGGTTGGCATAAGAGGGAGCACATGCTGCCCCCATGGCAGTGTCCCAATTCTGGAGGTAAAATTTGTCCCTAAATGTGAAAAAATTATGTGTAAGGACAAATTGCAACAGCCTCAACACCAGGACCTTAACCTCAACATCAATGTTGCTGGACTCAAGTAAAAAGTATGTAGCCTCCAAGCCATCATCATGGTGGATGGAGGTATAGCATGTCTCTACATCCGCCGTGACGAGTAGCATATAAGGTTCTAAGATTATGCCATCTAGACATTTGAGGATGTCCATAGTGTCTGTGACATAGGAGGGCAGCGTCTCTATTTGAGGTCTCAAGTAATAATCAATGTTTTTACATATTGGATCATATAGCCGGCCTATGCCAGAGACAATCGGACATGCTGGGGAATTGATGGCATCTTTGTGGACATTGGGGAGAAGATAAATTGTGGAAACAACTGGAGACCTGATAGTGAGCCCATCAAGTATCTTTTTACTTATTATCCTGCTCTCAAAGTTTGCACCAAGTATTTACTTCAGTTCAGCCTCAAAGGTGGGCAGGGGATTCCTAGGTAACTAGACATAAGTGTCTTTGTTACATAGCTGTTTCAATGCCTCTCTTTCATATCCGCTGGCATAATGACGACATCGTCCATTGCTTTTAGCTCTTTGAGCTCTTTCCTCTGACAAAAGGTTAGATTGTCCCTCTTGCCCCTATTACTGATTGTCTTAAAATCTGAGGCAACTAGTTTTGTAAAAAAATCAACCCGACAGCAGAGGGAAAAGGGAGAGAAAGTGGTGGATCTGGCAGAAAGAAGTGGGGGGGCAATACATGTTATGCTATTGAGCGATTCATTCTTCAATTCCTATAAGGTATTATAGAATCATAGAATCATAGAATGGTAGAGTTGAAAGGGACCTCCTGGATCATCTGGACCAACCCCCTTCTCAAAGCAGGATTCACTAAATCATCCCAGTCAGATGTCTGTCCAGCCTCTGTTTGAAAACTTCCATGGAAGGAGAACTCACCACCTCTCGTTCCACTCACCTGTTCCACTCATTGATCACCCTAACTGTCAAAAAGATTTCTCTAATATCTGATCTGTGTCTCCTCCCATTCAGTTTCATCCCATGGCTTCTAGTCTTTCCTTATGCAAATGAGAATAAACATGATCCTTCTATAATTTGACAGCCCTTGAGATATTTGTAGACAGCTATTAAGTCTCCTCTTAGTCTCCTTTTTGGCGAGCTAAATATTTCCAAATCCTGTAACCATTCCTCGTAGGACATGGTTTGCAGACCGGTCACCATTCTGGTCACTTTACTCTGAACTTGCTCCAGTTTGCTGATGTCTTTTTTAAAATGTGGTGCCCAAAACTGGACACTGTATTCAAAATGAGGTCTGATCAAAAAAGTCATGACTAAGGGTGCTCTGTCACCAGAAACGCGTTGATACTGTTTTTATTCCTGTTGTTGCTGATGTTTTTATCCTCCACATATATTATTGAAGTGAATAAAGGAACGACACGTTTTTTCACTATCTCGTTGAGCTGGATGTTTCCTTCTTCTTTACAGGAAAGAAATATATCTTGGTACCGTGTTAGCCAGTAGATAGAAAATTATTTAGAATTGAAATAAGCCCCTGCTGTAAACTAAGAGGTCAATAGCCTCATGTGTGTTTTTTCATCACATTGTGGCAGTGGAGGGATAACTAGGATAAGCCCCCTGCACATGTGATAGCTGTCTGTTGGTCTAAAGTCACCCCAATCCGTGACATATTGTGGGCAGCGGCTAAGGGATCTTGACAGTCACAGTGTGAATCGTGACAATTGGTCCACTGAGGACTCTCAATTCTAAATATTTTCCTTCTTCTTTGATTCTCTTAATACATCCCAGAATTGCATTTGCCTTTTTTGCTGCTGCATCACACTGTTGACTCATGTTTAATTTATAATCTATTAGTATACCCAATTCTTGTTCACATGTGCTGTTGCTTAGCCCTATTCCTCCCATTCTGTATATGCTTTTTTCATTTTTATTGCCCAGATGTAGTATTTTGCATTCTTCCTTGTTAAAAACCATTCTGTTAGTTGCTGCCCACTGCTCCAGTTTATTTATATCTTTTTGAATCCTCTCTCTCTTCTCTGTTATTAGCTATCCCTCCTAGCTTTGTGTCATCAGCAAACTTAATCAGTGTACCCTCAATTCCTTCATCTAAATCATTGATAAAGATGTTGAACAATACAGAATATACAATACACAATATAAGAAATTAAGTTAGTCTGACATGACTTATTAGTTACAAATCCATGCTGACTCTGGTTAAACACTTCATTCTTATCCAGGTACTTACATGCATGTTGTTTAATAATTTGTTCAAAGATCTTTCCTGGTATGGAAGTCAGACTCACCGGCCTATAGTTCCCTGGGTCCACCTTCTTCCCATTTTTGAAGATAGGAACAAGATTTGCTCTTCTCCAGTCTTTTGGGACTTCTCCTGTTCACCAAGAATATTCAAAGATTATGAAGAGTGGTTCAAAAATTTCTTCTGCTATCTCCTTCAGCCTCTTGTTCGGTTGGTTTGTTACCGGTTCATGCAGCATGACATGAACACATGAACACCCTATTTATTATGTTGATGGGTGGACCATACAATGCAAGCAATTTTTACCTTCCACCTTTCATGTCTCCCCTATTTCCTCATAGATTGTAAGCTTGGGAGCAGGGTATCTGTTGATTTATGTGATTATTGTTATTCTGTAATGTCTTATTGTTTGTACAAGGTCCCTCTAAAATGTAAATTGCTGCGAAATATGTTGGTGCTATAGAAACAAAATTATTATTATTATTATTATTATTACAAATGTGTCAACATATACAGCATTGCATTACAGCGGGTTGTGACATTGAAAACCAGATTGTGCTCTTGCAGCCTGTTTTTTTAATGCAAAGCAAGAAGGATGTCCTTTGCTACATAATAGCTTTTTAAATGGGCTGACAGTTTTTAGGCCATAGCCACCAACTTTCTCAAGTGTGTATATTTGCAAAATAAATTATGCACTATTAATTTCATGATGTGGGTCATGCATGGAGTGTGAGTGTAAGGCAGCCAGAATGTTCTGGGCACTGCTGCTCATAACAATTCCAAGTTGCAGTTCATGAGGAGTTAGCTGATGGCCAAAATGCCTCTTGAAGCCCAAACAACTCTTCCACTGGTTGACATTTCTTCCCCAGTTTTTCAACTGCTTGGCAGTGCTTTGCCTTGCATGAGCACTTCTACTGAAAACATTCATCCAGTTAGCTGGATGTATTGTCACTGGTTATAGCTGCTGCTCCAGCTATCTCTAATGCAGTGCACTTTGGAGCTAAAAGGCAAGTCCAGAGAATATCCTGTTTTCCTGCTTGTGAAAACAAATAGGAGGGTAGAAATAATGGAGGCAGTGGATATTTGCCTTTTTGATGGAGAAGAAAGAGGCAAACTCATGCCGCTGATGGAGAGCTGTGGTTCCTAGTCTATAAGAACCATTAAATACAAGGCAAATTTTCTTTTTGCAGAGTCTTTAGAGTGCCCAAGTATCATCTGTTGGCAATGTGCAAAAGTACCTCGATACATGAGAAGCCCTCATGTACAACTCACCAACACTGCGACCAGACCCTTCAGGTGCTGTACAGTCTCCTTACCAACAGCACATGCTGCATTACCTACTCCAGAGCTGACAGTAGGAAAAGCTGATTTGGAGTCAGAAGATGTTTTACGCACTTCACCTGCTCTGTGTATCTCCCATAAGAGCAACCATATTCTCTAATGACCTCTAATCATCCCTGTCTGATTCCCAGGATTTTTCCAACAAAGAATCATCATTTTCAACGTCATCCATGATTTGGTGGATGGGTGCCTCTGTGTGTGAAATGGCCAGTGCTTCTTGCCCCCTGCCTGATTTCCACTCTATGGTTTGCCTTTGCTCAAAGTGTTACTACCATGGACAGTGTCACTACCACCTCAGCTAGCAAAGCCTACAACAGAGTGGCATGTTGTAGAGATTAGAGTCTGACTGATTAATTGAGTCTGTGGAGAGGAGTCTTTTATAAAGGTGAGTATATTAGACAGCTGTATTTAATGCAGATAACGACTTGATTAGGAGCATCTAACTGGTGTGTAGGAGCCAGAACTCTTAATGGTTGGTAGGGGGTCAAATACTTATTTCTCACTGCAAAATGCAAATAAATTTATATAATTCATACAATGTGATTTTCTAGATTTTATTTTTGATATTCTGTCTCTCAGGGTTAAAATTAACCTACCCTTAAAATTATAGACTGTTCATGTCTTTGTTGGTGGGCAAATATCAATAAATTATGGGGTGCTCACAGTATATCAAGTTGGTGCTCAGGGGAAAAAATGAATATATATATGTAGATGAACTCCGGCACTCATGTGTTCTTTAGACGAAAAGTATATTCCTCAGGCAAAGGAAGTATTTTTGAGCCAAAAATGATTTATTCAAAGTTCCAGAATAATATATTAATCAAACTAAGATGGTAAGTGCAGACATCAATATTTACAACGTTTCGGATAGCATGCCCTTCTCAAGTTATGTCTGTTTCGTGAAATATGGTCTTCAAAAGGTAAGTAATCCCACTATAGTAGTCCAGGTAAGGGTGTCCGGCAAGGAGCCTCGGGGCGGCGATAGCCGAAGCAGGATCCGGATAGCAGTGCTGACAGGTGCTTATTTTAATTAATATATTATTCTGGAACTTTGAATAAATCATTTTTGGCTCAAAAATACTTCCTTTGCCTGAGGAATATACTTTTCATCTAAAGAACACATGTTTTTCAGTGGGCAAACTTACAAAATCAGCAAGGGATCAAATACTTATTTCCCACAAAGTATATGCATCTAATATTATACTACTGAAGCAATGAAGAGGGCTCAAAAAATATTTTAAACAACGCACACACTTTATCTTCTATTCTTTTAGTTATTCTGACCTGGTCCTTTTTTTTATTTTTTTTTTATTTTATTTACTAATTTTATCTTTCTTTCACCCAAGTTATAGGTTATATGAAAATGAATTGGATAACTTTTTGAGTGCTATAATAAAAAAAGATATATTTAATAATGTACTCATGTACAGTACAGACCAAAAGTTTGGACACACCTTCTCATTTAAAGATTTTTCTGTATTTTCATGACTATGAAAATTGTACATTCACACTGAAGGCATCAAAACTATGAATTAACACATGTGGAATTATATACTTAATAAAAAATTGTGAAACAACTGAAATTATGTCTTATATTCTAGGTTCTTCACAGTAGCCACCTTTGCTTTGATGACTGCTTTGCACACTCTTGGCATTCTCTTGATAAGCTTCAAGAAGTAGTCACCGGGAATGGTCTTCCAGAAATCTTGAAGAAGTTCCCAGAGATGCTTAGCACTTGTTGGCCCTTTTGCCTTAACTCTGCGGACCAGGTCACCCCAAACCATCTCGATTGGGTTCAGGTCTGGTGACTGAGGAGGCCAGGTCGTCTGGCGTAGCGCCCCATCACTCTCCTTCTTGGTCAAATTGGAGGTGTGTTTGAGGTCATTGTCCTGTTGAAAAATAAATGATGGTCCAACTAAACGCAAACCGGATAGAATAGCATGCTGCTGCAAGATGCTGTGGTAGCCATGCTGGTTCAGTATGCCTTCAATTTTGAATAAATCCCCTACAGTGTCACCAGCAAAGCACCCCCACACCATCACACCTCCTCCTCCATGCTTCACGGTGGGAACCAGGCATGTAGAGTCCATCCGTTCACCTTTTCTGCGTCGCACAAAGACACGCTGGTTGGAACCAAGGATCTCAAATTTGGACTCACCAGACCAAAGCACAGATTTCCACTGGTCTAATGTCCATTCCTTGTGTTCTTTAGCCCAAACAAGTCTATTCTGCTTGTTGCCTGTCCATAGCAGTGGTCCTAGCCGCTATTTTACCATGAAGGCCTGCTGTGCTGTGTGTGGCATTGTACTGGTCTCTAATCTGAGCTTCTGTTAACCTGCGATTTCTGAGGCTGGTGACTCGGATAAACTTATCCTCAGAAGCGGAGGTGACTCTTGGTCTTCCTTTCCTGGGGCGGTCCTCATGTGAGCCAGTTTCTTTGTAGCACTTGATGGTTTTTGCCACTGCACTTGGGGAGACTTTCAAAGTTTTCCCAATTTTTCGGACTGACTGACCTTCATTTCTTAAAGTAATGATGGCCACTCGTTTTTCTTTACTTAGCTGCTTTTTTCTTGCCATAATACAAATTCTAACAGTCTTTTCAGTAGGACTATCAGCTGTGTATCCACCAGACTTCTGCACAACACAACTGATGGTCCCAACCCCATTTATAAGGCAAGAAATCCCACTTATTAAACCTGACAGGGCACACCAGTGAAGTGAAAACCATTCCCGGTGACTACCTCTTGAAGCTTATCAGGAGAATGTCAAGAGTGTGCAAAGCAATCATCAAAGCAAAAGGTGGCTACTTTGAAAAACCTAGAATATAAGACATAATTTCAGTTGCTTTACACTTTTTTGTTAAGTATATAATTCCACATGTGTTAATTCATAGTTTTGATGCCTTCAGTGTGAATTTACAATTTTCAGTCATGAAAAAACAGAAAAATCTTTAAATGAGAAGGTGTGTCCAAACTTTTGGCCTGTACTGTATACTTGTGTATAAATGTACTTAGAAATATACTGTAATTACCCTGTTTAAAAAGAGCTTTCATGATACCTGTCACTTCATAAAAGTAGACCGATCCTCCAGCAGCAACTTATGCAGCAGGAGAAGCTGAAAAAATGGATATAAAATTTTCAGCAAAAAGATTCAGTATAATTTAGAATTTAATTAGCTAAATTTTTGCTCCTTATGAGCGTATGAGTCAAGTGGGCAGTTCTAATCAATAAATAATTTATGTTTGCACACCCATACAGTGATTTCTACTTGTCACTTAATATGACCCCCCACTGTACTGCTAGACAGAGCATAAACAGAAATATTGGTAAAAAATTGCAAGCTATACTGAATCTTTTCCAGAAGAATATGTATCAATTAGCTTTGTTATTTTTGTTCCATAAAATGTTGCTGGTAGATAGAACATCATGTTCAATGCGACAGGTTTCCTTTCAGTAGGAAACATTGTGTTTTCTTTTCAGATTGCTTTTTTGGAGTTTAGTGCTGCACAAATGTACTGTTTCATGATTGTAAGGCAGTATTAAAGTCTTGTCTAAACCTACCTTGGAAAATGAATGGCCATGCTATATAATATTTTACTGTGTAGGTTAATAAAATCTACATGCGTGATTTTCTGCTACACAGTGTGCTGAATTTTTAATGTCAGTTGGATTTAGTGTCGGTACCAGTGCAGAGTAATTATGGTCTGTGCCAGTAACACATTGTTTTGACATTAACTTTATGAATGTCTTCTCCTTAAATTGAATGCGTTGCTCAAACAGGAAAAGCACAGGAGATTAATGAGCAAATCCAAATGCTCATACTGCAGAAAGATAATCCGTACCTTTCTTTCCATGTCTAAAAAGGCTTAGAATAAATTACATTGACAAAACATTTATCATCAGTCTAATGTTTTATTAACAGCTGACAGCAACACATCACAATAAAATGACAGTTTGACTCATAAATCAATAGCAATAAAGTTATAGGTTTAGAATAGGATGCTTAATGACTTGTCTTCCAAGATGTTGATGTCTCTTTTATATGAATGAAAAGCACAACATCTCGTACTTATTTCATTTATGAAATGATACAGGTCCTTGGAGATTACTATGCATGGCCAGCCTTGAGCAATGCCGACTGTACTAGCTAATGTTTTCAAAGAGTATGCTGCCAATGCTGGAAAGTGCAGATGTTCTTTCTCGAAAGTAAAAAAACAGCACAAAAAAAGAGGAGTCATTCAATAACTTTCACATACTTTATCAGCTCAGATACATTATCTGGACAATTACCGTATTAAAGAGGATGTCCAAGGCTCAATTACTTTTTCAAAAGGCAAACAATGTAATCAAGGCTGGGCTGTTCTAGGACCTGTAACGCACCAGCTCATCATTCCGTTTCCTTCTTGGTACCTGAGGATGAGTATTTTTTTTATCACATTCTTTGCTTTTTGAAACAAATTCCTGGACAAGATCTTTAACCCCTTCCGCGTTTTTATATTATAATTTATTCAATCTTGCACTTAAATACAGTAGATATATTAGGGCTTTTTTGGGACAAGATATTTTAAATGACACCATTCATTTTCCTATACAGAGTAAAGGAAAAGGGCAAGCAATTATTAGTGCAATAAAATAGAGAAAAGAAAATGAAGCTGCAACTCTGCCACTTTTTCCTGTTTTATTTTGATGGCACTCACTGTGCAGTAAAAATTATCTGTACTAAGCACTACATTTGTATTGCCATTTTCCGAAACCTGGAACTTTTTTTTATATTATCATGAATAGAGCTGTGTGAGTGCTTTTGTTCTGTATGGCAATCTGGTAATTTTACTTATACAATTTTGGGTTATATACTAGCTTGATCGCTTCTTATTGCATTTTGCAATAATCAAAATGCCACAATATTGCAATTGTCGTATTTTGATGCTTTTCATCATTACTGCATTTACTAATTGGCTTCAGTAGTTTTGTATTTTGATAGATGTCACAAAAAAGATCATATGACAGACAAAAGCACTTCCAGCTAGCAACCAGTTGTCATAGCAGCTTACCAGCTTCCTGCAATTGCATCTCAAGGGGGCAGATAGGTACCTGTATTAACGTCTGGACTGCATCACCATACTTAAATGCCTCTGTCAGTGATTGCCAGCTGCATTTATGAGGTCAACAGCAGCAATCAGGGGGCATGCTGATCGCAGCTGTTAGAGGCAGATGTCATCAATATAATATAGCTGGCATTTGCCCGAGTGGGCTCTGCTTCTGAGCTTGCTCCAAAGTCCCTGACAAACTCCATGATGTTTACGGCTTAAGACTACGGTTAAGTGGATTCATACCTGGCTGAGTGATCGTACTGAAAGAGTGATAATTGGTTGCACATTTTAAATGGAAAAGTGTTTCAAGTGGGGTACTACAAGTGTCTGTCCTTGCCCCAGTGTTCAACATTTTTATAAATGATCTACAAAGGGAACAGAAGCTAAACTAATCAAATTTGCAGATGATGCAAAGCTAGGAGGGATAGCTAACACTAGAGAAAACAGAGAAAGGATTCAGAAGAATCTAGATAATATTGAACAATGGGCAGTGGCTAATAGAATGGTATTTAACAGGGAGAAATGCAAGATTCTACATTTGGGCAATAAAATGAAAATTACATCTATAGAATGGAAGGAATAGAACTAAGCAACAGCACATGTGAAAAAGACTTGGGTATACTAATAGATAGCAGACTGCACATGAGTCAACAGTGTGATGCAGCAGCAAAAAAGGGAAACACAGTTCTAAGATATATTAAGAGAAACATAGAGTCTAGTTCACGTGAAGTAATTATCTTCCTTTACTCCTCGTTGGTCAGGCCTCATCTGGAATACTGTGTCTAGTTCTGCGCACCATATTTTAAAAAAGACATTGAAACACTTGAGCAAGTTCAGAGAAGAGCTATCAGGATGGTGAACGGACTGCAAAGTATGTCCTACGAGGAATGGTTAAAAGATCTGGGAATGATTAGTTTGCAAAAAAGAAGACTTGGAGGAGACTTAATAGCTGTCTACAAATATCTAAAGGGATGTCACAATGTAAAGGTATCATCATAATTCTCATTTGTACATGGAAACACGAGACACAATGGAATGAAACTGAAAGGGATTATTTACAGATTAGATATTAGAACAAATGTTTTGACAGTAAGGGTGATGCCACGAGAGTTGGAGAGTTCTCCTTCAATGGAAGTCTTCAAACAGAGGCAGGGCAGACATCTGTTTGAAATGGTTTAGAGAATCCTGCATTGAGCAGGGGGTTGAATACGATTACCCTTGAGGTCCCTTTCAACTCTAACATTCTATGATTCTATGTAATAATACGTCACAGATTATGAATAGGTTTAAGAGATTGTTCCATGTTGTGGGCACAGCGGGAGTTGATGTGCATTGCCAGATTAGAGGTGTTGTGAATCAATGAGCTTGGAGACTCACGAGACAGCACAAATGTAGAAGTATTCAGCAGGGGATTTTTCTGTAAAGGAATATGTATGGAGGTTATATACTCCCATGAACAGAGAAGGCTCTATTACAAAAAGCATGCAACTGTTTTTGGGATTTAGGCACAGCTGTATCTAGGGATAAGAAGAAAAGCTGACAGCACTCACTAAATGTGGATGCATGCTCTCAGTCCAAAGAACTCACTTGGAAAAGCACAGCAATCAGAAAAAATGGGAACAGCATCCAGTCCAGGTGAAGAAAATAAAGATGCTTTATTTCACCATGGATACAACGTTTCGACCTGTTATAGGGCTTTATCAAATTTATGCTGTATCCATGGTGGAATAAAGCATCTTCATTTTCTTCACTTGGACTGGATGCTGTTCCCATTTTTCTGACAGCTACTAAGCAACAGCACATGTGAAAAAGACTTGGGTATACTAATAGATTGCAGACTGCACATGAGTCAACAGTGTGATGCAGCAGCAAAAAAGGGAAACACAGTTCTAAGATATACTAAGAGAAGCATAGAGTCTAGTTCACGTGAAGTAATTATCTTCCTCTACTCCTCGTTGGTCAGGCCTCATCTGGAATACTGTATCTAGTTAAGTCCACCATATTTAAAAAAAAGACATTGAAACACTGCAAGTTCAGAGAAGAGCTATCAGGATGGTGAACGAACTGCAAAGTATGTCCTACGAGGAATGGTTCAAGGATCTGGTGTATAGATCACCAAATCAACCACATACTGCAACAGCATAATTGAAGGCAGTGTGGGGATGCAGTTCTGAAGGACTGACAGCAGTGCTTTTGAGTATTGTGTTCATGAAGTCTAGCACCTTGTGGTAACACTGTCCAAACATAATATTTTCCCTGAAAGGTAAAAACAAACAGATATTGACAAGATGCAATGCAATTGTACAAGGAAAAAAAATATTAGCCATGTCAATGACAGTGTATATTCAAGTATAGAACAAAGAACCTGACCAGCACCTCAATCAAGTGTGAACATGGGCATGCAGCAATGACTGCATAGCAAGAAAAAAGGGGACACAGCAGCACTCTGTAGGGACCAAAATATATGCAAACACAAGATCCACACTACATTATTGCAGAATAAACTGTACTACGAAATTAAAAAAATTGTTTAAAAAGTACTTACAAAAATTAAGGTTCTTAGCGCATAAACTGGCCTAAAAAAATTCAAGTTTTTCGTTCTATGCAGTTTACCATTGGAGGTTGTGACTGCCTCCTTTCTGACTCTGCACTCCTCCCATCAGCCCAAGGGTGTTTTTAATTAGTACTGGCCCTACCAGCCCATTAAAATTTGTAGGTTGGTATCCCAAGAGAGGCATGTTTTAGAATGGTGTCACTTTTGGGTATTTTCTATCATAAAGACCCCTCAAAGTGACTTCAAATGTGATGTGGTCCGTAAAAAAATGGTTTTTGTAAATTTTGTTGGAAAAATGAAAAATCGCTGCTTAATTTTCAACCCTCATAACTTCTGAACAAAATAAAAATGTGGTTCCAAAATTGTGCTGATGTAAAGTACACATGTGATAAATGTTATTTATTAACTATTTTATGTGACTTATTTCTGTGATTTAAAAGCATGAAAATTCACAGTTGGAAAATTGCAAAATTTTCAAATTTTTGGCCAAATTTCCATTTTTCACAAATAAACACAAGTCATATTGAAGAAATGTTACCACTATCATGAAGTACAAAATGTCATTAAAAAACTTCTCAGAATCACCGGGATCTGTTGAAGCGTTCCAGAGTTATTACCTCATAAAATGACAGTGGTCAGAATTGTAAAATTTGGCCTGGTCGTTAATGTGCAAACCACCTTAGGTGATAAAGGGGTTAAAATGATAAAAAACATACAATATCAGAAAAGGAAATATATGTCAATTAAGTGAGTATAATGGTTTCAATATATTTAATATAATACGTAGTAGATATAAATCAAGTAGTGCTCTGCATAGAGCATAATTCCTTAAAATATGGTTTATAAAAGTGCTACAAATTCTAGCAATATATAAAAAATTAAGCAATTCATGTTAGAGCATTCATTATTGTAAATAAAACACAGTGGTTGGTATTTGCTCACCCAAGATGACAGACCTCATGCACGTTGCCTCATTGCCATTCTTGAGCAAGTTTTTCATGGTTGTTAAACCAACCCTGTAGCTCAATCTTCTTTAGTAAACAATTTTGAAATTTTCTTGATTTTCTTGGCAGTTTTGAACACTCTGTGCCGTTCAGCCTTTGACGATATGATACAGTAAATGATTGGTTCAGAGGCAATACTGTATTAATGGTAGCAATGTTCTTGCCTGTAAAGCCTTTTTGATGTAAGGCAATGATAGCTGCACGTTCCCTTGTAGCTAACCATGGTTCAGAGGTGAAACCCACTTTTAATGCAACCAGGCTGTATTTATAATTCAACCAGCCTGAGAGAGTGATATCAGCTGCCTTGCTCCCATTAACACTTTCTCCTGAGATAATGAGAAGGTTACTGAAATTATGTAAACATGTCAGTTTGTAGCAGGGATTAAATTCTGTAAAAATGGGACTTTTGTAAGTAAGTAAATTTTAATGGCAAGTAAGAGCTTTGCAAGTAATTGCATTTAATTGAACTGAAGCTGCAAACTTTGTGAGAACCAAAATTTGGGTCAGTCTCAAAACTTTTAAACACAATTGTTTATAATCATCTACAGTACAAAATGCCCTAAATGTATATAATGTTTATAATGATCTACATGTACTGTATATAATGCTCTATAATATGTTTATAATGTATGTAATGTACTACATGTATGTATTCTACGTATTTATAATGCTGCATGTGAAAATGAGACCTAATGCAGAGACACAATCAGATGATGTATAGGAATCAGAACAGTAGGGACTTCAAGTAATGCATTTTAATTGTTTATGGAAAGGCAAAGAAGAGATGAGGTACAGATGGGAAATGATGAAAGTGTAAGTAATGAAATATACAGTATATACTCGAGTATAAGCCGACCCAATATATAAGCCCAGGCACCTACTTTTGCCACGGAAAACTGGGTAAGCTTATTGACTCGAGTATAAGCCGGGTATGCATTGTCCCCTCATCCCTGTCCTGGCTCCCCTTTCCCTGTCCAGGTATGAATGCCTTCCCCTTCCCTGTCCTAGTATGAATGCTTCCCCGTCCCTGCCCCTGTCTGCATGGCTCTCCTGTCTGTGTCCTGGTATGAATGCCTCCCCTATTCCATCCCTGTATGCATGCCTCCCCCTTCCCTGTCCTGGTATGAATGCCTCCCCCACTCTGTCCCTGTATGCATGCCTCCCCCATTCCATCCCTGTATGCATACCTCCTCATTCTGTCCCTGTATGCATGCCTCCTTATCCCCTATCCCTGTGTGCATGTTTCCTATTAAAAAAAAACAAAAGACATCCTACTCATCTACCTGCCCGCACTCGGTGCTGGCACTGCACCTCGTTCCTGCCACCGGCGCCAGCCTGCAGCTCTTCCTGCCCAGAAATCACGTGGTACTGCTCATTAAGGTAATGAATATGTGCTCCATGCCTGTGGGAGTGGAGACACGTACATATTCATTACCTTAATGAGCGGTACCACGTGATCGCTCAGCAGAAAGAGCTGCAGGTGCTGGCGGACCGAACGAGATGCAGTGCCAGCACAGAAGGGTGTGCAGGTAGGTGAGTATGATGTGTGCTGAAAGCCACCGGATCCTGTCGCCCGCTGCTCCTCCACAAAAAAGTGCTGAAAAACTCAGCTTATACACGAGTATATACAATACCTTTAACTGTTTTTTTCCTTTCATAAGCACATAAATCATTTAGAGTTTAGTATTTACATCTACTGTGTTTCTTGGACTTTAAAACACACTGTTTAATAACAAAAACTATTGCTAAATGTGTGTGTCTTATAGTCAGGAGACAGTCCCAGTTAGAGGGGAGAAAGCTGACACCACATCCTTCCCGATCAGAGAGAGTTTCTTTCTCTCCTCCTGCTCTGCACTGTTCTGTGTGATCAGTGTAGAGCGGGAGAGGAAGCTTACCAGGATTTGGTCATAGGCTTCATGACTGGCAGCAGAAGAACCTTCCATCAGATTAACTAAAGGACCTTTCAGGTTATGTGACTAATAGCGTGATCTGAAATGCCCTTCAGTTAATCAAGTGGAAGGTCCTTCAGCTGCTCAGTTCATGTATCCTCCGTTCAGGTCCAGATCAAGAACTGGAAAATGTGATAATGTATAGTGTGTGTGAGTAGCAGAGCTGTGCATCTATTTGTGCATATAAGCTGAAAATTAAAGCGCTAAGGGCTCAAGAAGTATAGTCCTAATATAGTTTTATTGAATTAGCATAAAATTTGCAATAATATACAGAGACTGCTCGGCAAAGTATGGGGAATCACAGACAGTAAAAGTGCATAGTGCAAACCACCATCCACTAGCCAAAGTGGTTACAATAGCTTTATCAGTATCTATTAGTGCCAACAGTTCAAATTATCTTTTGTGCAAATAAATCAAAAGATTTTTTGCTGAATCAAGTATATCACCTGCCAATCAGATGTAGATGGCTACACAGCACTTATTTTATTAAAAAAAATAACAGCAGGAGCAATTTCTAATACTATGACTTACAGAGTGGTTTATAGATAGAAATCTATTGAGGCATTGAGACTAAAGTGAAAATGCTTAAGTGCAGGCAACCAGGCCTGAAAAGCTCTAAGACATTGGATTAGTTACATGTGGTTAAGTCTGTCTGTATGAACCTGTCACACGTTTCATTGATACTTCTTCAGGAGGCTTGTGTTGGGGGAGGAATGACCTTGGTTATATCGGGATTGATGGCCCATTGCGTGGGTGTCAGGTTGCTTAACTTATGTGATCACTACAAGGACTTCTACAATTACAGGACTGTGTGTGTTGCACAAAGCTCCACATGGATGGGAGTTGTAGTTCCATCAGCTGACACCAGTGACCAGAGGTAAACTTTATACCTCTTATCACAGCTGAGTACTCACGCTGTCTTTTGACAGCGTGGGAATTGCGGCTCTCTGACCAGCAGGGATAATTTCATCGCCGATCAGAAGCGGTGTTTGCCACACTGTCATGCACATGACAGCGTGGCAAACGCTGGATGTCCGGGCTCACCATTCAAGTGAATGGGGTCCGGGTTTGGGTCCGGGTACTCTTCTGGCACCCGAACCTGAACTTTTTGTAACTGTTCGGCCGAACCCACTGGACCCGAACATCCAGGTGTTCGCCCATCTCTATAGACCACCTAACTTCCATGAAAATGAACAAGTCATGGATCTCCAATGACATTTGCACCCCAGTAACACACTATGCGATGGTGTCATTTTTAGTGCATTTATCTCACGATATTAAAGTTTGTACCATCTTTGTGGTGTCTTCTGTGCCTGTTGTTGTTACTGCTGCTGCTTTTATAAACAATTTTTTTAAGTGTTGAGACTCCAAGTTGGGTCTCCATCCGGTGGGTTGCCTGTAGTGGAAGGTGTGTCAGAGGCCTATTATAATATTTAATATTATTATAATATTTAGACTGTGTGGAAACTAATTCTGTTAAGTTCATGTTGTGAGGATTGCCAGGATACCCTTTCCTTTTTGGAGCTCTCTTAAGTGGTACTATAGGCTTACCAAAATAATACGTAAACAGTTATGTCATGGCTAAAATCATTTCATTCAATTAACCCCTTCGTGCCATGCGCCGTACTAGTACGGCGCTGCCGGCACTGCATTAGTGCCAGCCGCAGTACTAGTACGGCGCATCGATCACCGCGGTCTCGCGCTGAGTGCCGCGGTGATCGGGTGCGGGTTTCAGCTGTATATGACAGCTGACACCCCGCAGCAATGCCCACGATCGGCGCTGTCGCCGATTGCGGGCATTTAACTCCTCTGATGCCGCTGTCAATAGTGACAGCAGCATAGAGGGGGATCGCGCAGGGACGGGGGCTCCCTGCGGTCTCCCACCGGAGCAGCGCGATGAGATTGCGCTGCTCCGGTGACCTGGAAGGAGTCCCCGGATCCAAGATGGCCGCGGGACTCCTTCCGGGTCATGAGATGACCCTGCTTGCCGGCGTCTGCTGAGAATTCCTCATAGCAGGCGCCGGCAAGCCTCTGCAATGTGCCTGTCACATTGGTGATCTGACAGAGTGCTGTGCACACTGTCAGATCACCGATCTGTGATGTCCCCCCCTAGGACAAAGTAAAAAAGTCAAAAAAAAATTTTTCCACATGTGTAAATAAAAAAAAATAAAAAATTCCTAAATAAAGAAAAAAAAAATATATTCCCATAAATACATTTCTTTATCTAAATAAAAAAAAACCCACACAATAAAAGTACACATATTTAGTATCGCCGCGTCCGTAACGACCCCACCTATAAAACTATATCACTAGTTAACCCCTTCAGTGAACACCGTAAAAAAAATAAAAAGTAAACGAGGCAAAAAACAACGCTTTATTCTCATACCGCCAAACAAAAAGTGGAATAGCACGCGATCAAAAAGACGGATATAAATAACCATGGTACTGCTGAAAACGTCATCTTGTCCCGCAAAAAAAAGCCGCCATACAGCATCATCAGCAGAAAAATAAAAAAGTTATAGTCCTCAGAATAAAGCGATGCAAAAACAATTATTTTTTTATATAAAAGTTTTTATTGTGTAAAAGCGCCAAAACATAAAAAAATTACATAAATGAGGTATCGCTGTAATCGTACTGACCCGAAGAATAAAACTGCTTTATCCTTTTTACCAAACGCGGAACGGTATAAACGCCCCCCCTAAAAGAATTTCAGGAATTGCTGGTTTTTGTTCATTCCGCCTCCCAAAAATCGGAATAAAAAGCGATCAAAAAATGTCATGTACCCGAAAATGGTACCAGTAAAAACGTCAACTCGTCCTGCAAAAAACAAGATCTCACATGACTCTGTGGACCAAAATATGAAAAATTATAGCTCTCAAAATGTGGTGATGCAAAAACTATTTTTTGCAATAAAAAGCGTCTTTTAGTGTGTGATGGCTGCCAACCATAAAAATCCGCCCAAAAAACGCTATGAAATTAAATCATCCCCCTTCATCACCCCCTTAGTTAGGGAAAAATAATAAAATGTAAAAAAATATATTTATTTCCATTTTCCCGTTAGGCTACTTTCACACTAGCGTCGGTACGGGGCCGTCGCGCTGTGTCAGCCCGACATAACGACGCATACTGTGCAAGCGCCGCACAACGGGGGCAGCGGATGCTGTTTTTCCAGGCATCCGCTGCCCCATTGTGAGGTGCGGGGAGGTGGGGGCGGAGTTCCATCTGCGCATGCGCGGTCGGAAATGGTGGACCGTCGGCACAAAAAAAGTTACATGTAACGTTTTTTGCTGCCGGAGGTCCGCCACAAAACGATGCAACCGTCGCACGACGCTTGCGACGTGTGTCAATACGTCGCTAATGTTAGTCTATGGGGAAAAAACGCATCCTGCAGATGACTTTGCAGGATGCATTTTTTCGCCAAAACGACGCATTGCGACGTATGCAAAAAAACGCTAGTGTGAAAGTAGCGCTAGGGTTAGGACTAGGGTTAGGGCTAGGGTTAGGGTTGGGGTTAGGGCTAGGGTTAGGGCTGGGGTTAGGGTTGGGGTTAGGGTTTCAGTTAGAATTGGGGAGTTTTCACTGTTTAGGCACATCAGGGGCTCTCCAAACGCGACATGGCGTCCGATCTCAACGCGTTTGTTTGAGTTAAAAACGCATGCGTTTTTATAGAAAAAAAACCAGAACACACACTGAAAAGTCACCCACCACCATCAAGGTGATAAAGGGATCCAAACCCTAACCCTAACCCTACCCCTAAACTCACCCCTAACCGTTTAATGAACATTTTCTGACAGTCATAGTGCCACGTATTTCAGTGCCACGTATTTCAGTGCCACGTATTTCAGTGCCACGTCTTTCAGTGCCACGATATTTCAGTGCCACGTATTTCAGTGCCACGTCTTTCAGTGCCATGATATTTCAGTGCCACAATATTTCAGTGCCACAATATTTCAGTGCCACGTCTTTCAGTGCCACGATATTTCAGTGCCACGATATTTCAGTGAAATACGTGGCACTGAAATATCGTGGCATTTACGTGAAATACATGGCACTTATATATGTGGCACTTATATACGTGGCACTTATATACGTGGCACTTATACAGGTGACACTTATATAAGTGGCACCTGAAATATCGTGGCATTTACGTGAAATACGTGGCACTTATATACGTGGCACCTATATACGTGGCACTTATATACGTGGCACTTATATACGTGGCCACTGAAATATCGTGGCACTTATATACGTATATACATATATACGTATATAAACATATTTCAGTGCCACGTATTTCAGTGCCACGTATTTCAGTGCCACGTATTTCAGGTTAGGGGTAGGGTTAGGGGTAGGGGTAGGGTTAGGGGTAGGGGTAGGGTTTTTAGGTTTTTTCTTGTTTTCTTGTGTTTTTCTATAAAAACGCATGCGTCTAAAAAACGCATGCGTTTTACCGCGTTTACATGTGTTTTTTCACACATGCGTTTTTTTTTAAAAACGCATGCAGATAAAAACACAAGTGTGAAACCAGCCTTACCCTTGGGAAAATAAAAACATGGGGGCTAAAATATAATTTTCGTGGAAAAAAAGATATTTTTTATTTTCACGGCTCTGCGTTATAAACTGTAGTGAAGCACTTGGGGGTTCAAAGTTCTCACAACACATCTAGATAAGTTCCGTGGGGGGTCTAGTTTCCAATATGGGGTCACTTGTGGGGGGTTTCTACTGTTTAGGTACATCAGGGGCTCTGCAAATGCAACATGACACCCGCAGACCAATCCATCTAAGTCTGCATTTCAAACGGCGCTCCTTCCCTTCCGAGCTCTGCCGTGCGCACAAACAGTGGTTCCCCCCAATGTATGGGGTATCAGCGTACTCAGGACAAATTGGACAATAACTTTTGTGGTCCAATTTCTCCTGTTACCCTTGGGGAAAAAAAATTGCGGGCTAAAACATCATTTTGTGGAAAGAAAAAATGATTTTTTAATTTTCACAGCGCTACATTCTAAACTTTAGTGAAACAACTGGGGGTTAAAAGTGCTCACCACACATCTAGATAAGTTCCTTAGGGGGTCTTCTTTCCAAAATGGTGTCACTTGTGGGGGTTTCCACTGTTTAGGCACGTCAGGGGCTCTCCAAACACGACATGGGTTCCGATCTCAATGCCAGCCAATTTTGCATTGAAAAGTCAAATGGCGCTCCTTCCCTTCCGAGCTCTGCCATGCGCCCAAACAGTGGTTTATCCCCATATATGAAGTATCAGCGTACTCAGGACAAATTGCACAACAACTTTTGGGGTCCAATTTATCCTGCTACCCTTGGGAAAATAAAAAATTTGGGGCAAAAATATCATTTTTTGTGAAAATTAATATTAATTTTTTTACGGCTCTACATTATAAACTTCTGTGAAGCACTTGGAGGTTCAAAGTGCTCACCACACATCTAGATTAGTTCCTTAGAGGGTCTACTTTCCAAAATGGTGTCACTTGTGGGGATTTCCACTGTTTAGGCATGTCAGGGGCTCTCCAAACATGACATGGGTTCCGATCTCAATTCCAGCCAATTTTGCATTGAAAAGTCAAATGGCGCTCCTTCCCTTCCGAGCTCTGCCATGTGCCCAATCAATGGTTTACCCCAACATATGGGGTATCGGCGTACTCAGGATAAATTGTTCAACAACTTTTTTGGTCCAATTTCTCCTGTTACCCTTGGTAAAATAAAACAAATTGGATCTGAAGTAAAAATTTTGTGAAAAAAAAGTTAAATGTTCAATTTTTTTTAAACATTCCAAAAATTCCTGGGAAGCACCTGAAGGGTTAATAAACTTTTTGAATGTGGTTTTGAGTACCTTGAGGGGTGCAGTTTTTAGAATAATGTCACTTTTGGGCATTTTCTGTCATATAGACCCCTCAAAGTCACTTCAAGTGTGAGGTGGTCCATAAAAAAATTGGTTTTGCAAATTTTGTTGCAAAAATGAGAAATCGCTGGTCAACTTTTAACCCTTATAACTCCCTAACAAAAAAAAATTATGTTTCCAAAATTGTGCTGATGTAAAGCAGATATGTGGGAAATGTTGTTTATTAACTATATTATGTGATATAACTCTCTAATTTAAGGGCATAAAAACGAAAAATTTGAAAATGGCTAAATTTTCATAATTTTCGACAAATTTCTGTTTTTTTCACAAATAAATGCAAGTCATATCGAAGAAGTTTTACCACTATCATAAAGTACAATATGTCACGAGAAAACAATCTCAGAATCACCAGGATCCGTTGAAGCGTTTCAGAGTTATGACCTCATAAAGTAACACTGGTCAGAATTGTAAAAATTGGCCGTGTCACTTAGGTGAAAATAGGCTTTGGGGTGAAGGGGTTAATTTTCAATTTCAAGGATTTATATTAAGGAAAATGCATTACTACATAGCATGCATTTAGAGTGTTTCCTAAGGTGGTGAGAGAGCATGGGACTTATCAGACAAAATGGACAAGACTTGTGACATTTTGTGATATGATTATTTTTTATGTCATGTTCATTATTTAGAGACAAAGACATAAACTACTATTAAAAAGTAAAATACCAGCCACAACCATGCCTATTTTTCATAATCAATGTGTTTCCTTGTTTCTCCTCACAAAAAGTATCTGGCTGCTGGACACCGCCTGGAGACAACATAGATCAGTCAAATATGGAGATTCAGAGACCTTTAGCAAGTAAGCTTTTCCAAATAAATTTCTGAAAATGCCACCTAAAAATAAATCGTTCTTGCTCGTGTTTAAATAGAGATAACATGCAGTCATTGAGTAAAAGGTGTTAAAGAACTGCATGACTTTGGAATGAATAGTGTAACAAATGAATGTCTTGCACTCACATAATGGGGTCTCCTAGGCTGATATCCAATGCCACTAAGATTTCATCAAGGCTAAAGTTATTTTTATCCATATCTTTAATTGCATGAATAGGGATGTTTATTACATGGCAGGTTTCCCTAACAGAATGATAGATTTAAGTTTTTAATTATTTGCAACCTCTACTAATTGCATAATCTGGGTTTAAAAGAGAGTTTAAATTCTACTTTGGATATTCAAAAATGATCAAACGTTCACTGCTATCAAATTAACAGTTTAATACACTTTATCGTTTTACATTACAAATTTTCGTTGAAAATCAAACATAATTAGCAAACTATATATGGTGCTGTGCAAAAATTTTAGGCAGCTGTGGACAAAATTATGCATAGTAGGAATAATTTAAAAATTTAGATTAATAGTTTATTTTTATCACTTAGAAAACGCAAAATGTATTAACAGAAGAAAAATCTAAATCAAATCAATATTCCATGTGACCACACTGTGCATACAAAATAGCATTAATTCTTCTGGGTACACTTTCACACAGTTTTTGAAGGAACTTGGTAGAGGGATTGGTCCAAACATCTTGGAGATGTAAAAGCAGATCTAGTAGAAACGTACATTTACACAAATCCTTTTGTCTTTTCATGTAATCCCATCCAGACTTGAAGACAGGTACGATTGACATTGGCTGTATTTTCAGGGTTGTCCTTCCGGAGAAATAAATTTTGAGCCATTGACATTACTCCCTCATGGTTATGTATGATCAATAATTTTCTGCCTTTTTATTTCTATTAATTGAGGACATCAAGAAATGGGCTAAGTTGATCATCATAGAAGCAGCGGTTGGCTAAGGAGACTTTGTGCTGCAGATGAAAGGCATATCATGCTTATTTTTCTTCAAAATCATTGGAAGATGTCCAGCAGTGACATCATTTCAGAGCTGTCAGCATCCAGTGGGACCCAGGTATACCAATCTACTGCTAGGAGGAGTCTGACCAAAGATGTTCTTTATTGAAGATTTGCAGTCCAAAACTCATGGAAACATGGCCAGATGAATCATTGCATGTAAACGTAGTGGTGTAGAACAATGGCAACAGGTGTTCTAGACTGATGAGTCAAATTTTGAATTACAATAATGAGTGTCCATAGGCAACAGTGAAGAATGGTGGAGTATCTTTGCGAGTCTGAGGGTGCTTTTCAGCAAGTACAGCTGGGGATTTAGTCAGGATTAAAAGCTTTATCATAGCTTAGAAATACAGGCAAAAAGTAATCTCTCATGTAAAACCATCAGAGAGGCATCTGATTTGCTCCAAATTTATTTTGCAGCAGTACAATGACCTTAAACATGCAGCCAAAGTCATCAAGAACCATCTGAGCATGAAAAAATAAGGAGTGTCCTGAAAATAATGATATGGCCAATAAAAAGCCCTCATTATCAACGCTATCAGGGATTACATTAAGAGAGAAATATTTTTGAGAGCCTACATCCAAAGAAGATCTGTGGATAGTTCTCCTAGGTAATTGGAACAACTTTCATGCAGCGTTATTTCAAAAATAGCATTCAAATATAGTGATATTTGATGTTATTTTGAATTTGTAGGGTGGTTACTAGTGGTGAGCGACTACATTTGGTACTATTCGTGACTCGCATGAATAGTACGCTATTTGGGCTATTTGTTACTCGGCGAGTAATTTGGTATTTACCTCGGTATATTCCAGTAACCCGCCCAGCATGTTTGGTGCTTTATTTGCCACCAATGAACATGCTGGTCTTGATTGGCAATCAAAGTAATGCCAGCACCATATTTGGTGAGGCATTGTTGTGATAGGCTGGCCTTACAGCATCATAGAGTATATTTGAACACTGCCAGTGCCATCTTGCCCACATTACAGCCAGAAACAGCATAGAGTGAGCATAATGTGAGTAGGGATAGTGAAAGCAGCATATAGGGAGAGTTTGTGATTACAAAAAGCTCTTTTAAGAGTTACTGAGAGTGAAGATTAGTTTTCTGTTAGGTGGAGATAGCATAGGGAGATTTAATACAAGGGAAAAGCAGACACCTGGGTGTTATCATTGCAAGTACAAGCTGCAGATCTCTGCTAGTTTGCATTGTGTTGTATAGTGTAGGGCCCACTTTCAGCTTTGTTGTGGCCCATTTTCAGCTTTGCCACGGCCTCGTCCTCTGCATTCACCATCAGCATCACGTCCACTTCCCCATCCCTTGCCCCTTGCCTTACCCATTTTAAATGGACTACTGAAATATTTGAAAAGCTCAATACAAATGGATTTATTTGGAGAAAAATTATATGTGATCAGTTTGCTTGAAAAGCAAGTACTTGGAGACCACAGATACACCGAGCGTCTGACAGAGATAACAGACAGTTTAGTTTTTTTAAATATTTTAAAAAAATAATAATGAGTAGACCCAGGCTAGCAGACCCAAAAATACAACGTATGCCTGCAAAGCGAAGATTTGGACACCACACATACACCAGGCGTCAGACGGAGCTAACAGACTGTATACATTTTGGTTATGGTTTTTTGTAATTTTGTAAAACAATAAATACTGAGTAGACCAAGGCTAGCAGACAGAACAATGCAATGTATGCCTGCAAAGCATGGATTTTGACACCACTGATACAACCGGTGTCAGCCAGAGATAAAAGACTGATCAAAGTGTGGCCTTGAATTTTTTTGGCAAAATTGTGTCAAAAAGTTGGCTAGGACACCCAAAAATAATTTGTAGTACTAAAATTGTAAGACATTTAGCGTAATGATATGATGATATGCATGTGGTGTACAACTCACCGTCATAAATATAACAACTGTAGCTAAATATTTTTGGGCCAGCTACAGATTTTTTGGGCAGCAAAACGTTGTCCAAAAATGTTGTAAGACACTGCAAAATATTAGATAGTACCAATAAAAAGCTAGATTTTTTGGTGCATTCACATCTGATGCCTGGGTCCAAAGAAAATTAGTTAAAAAATTATATTTTCACGCTCTTGTATGCTGTAGTCTGCAGCATGACCAAGCAAATAAATGTAGAAAAAAGGGAGCTATGGATTCCTTTAGAATAAAATGAGCAGGTATAAGCAGAAAAAAAATTGCCACGGATAACTGCAGCTAAGTATATAGAAAATAAGCAGCAGAAGCAGACATGAATGGAGCTTTTGGAGGTATGCAGTGAGATCTATGTACTCACATACAGTGCCTGCAGGCCTTGCACTGACGTGGATATGTGCACATAGACTCCCCTGCCTACCTAGCGCTGCAATCTCAGGACCCCCGAATTAACCCTAAAAAGGACTGTTGGTTTCTCAGGATTTATGGACCGAACACTAGCAGACCCACACAAAAAAAATAGGACTATTCTGACCCTATCTCGGCAGCAGTTCTCCCTACACTATCTAAGTCTGGAGCAGAATGCGGCAAGCAGAGCGGCGCCAGGTCTCTTATAGACCTGATGATGCTGTGCTGCCAGCGAGTCACTGTAATACCACAAAAAAGATGGCTGCAGCATTACAGTGCATGGCAGCCAATCCCTGCATTGTCATTGGCACTTTAAAGAGCACCAGAATTGCAGGGCGGACACCCAAGCTCCCACCGAATTATCCCAGAAATACTTGGTGCTCACCGAGTACACCGAGCATAGTGATTGTAATAATTATAGGGGATAACTCAGGAGACTCTTTTGCAGACCTTCCACATCTTTCTGCAGTGATCTAATTATGGAAAACACCTGCTCTAATCTGCTTTCTGCAGTCATTGTTCCAGCAGTCTCCTTTTTTTTTTTTTTTTTAGGCTAGAGTATCCTGTAATAATTATAGGGGATAACTCAGGAGACTCTTTGCGTAGAACAAGACAACTACAGGACACAGTTTTATAAGTGGTAAAGTCTATATTATCACACGGTGATTCAAACAGGTGCAGAGAGAAACTCAAGTCCACAACACTTGGTGCAAATAATAAATGCAGCTTAGCAGTCTATAGGAAACTTCAGAGCAAAATGCAATCAAGCAGAAAGTCTATGAAGCACAGTTATTCTTGAGGATACTTGACACAAATAAATCCTTGTCTTAGTCCAGACACAGATAGATATGCTTATAGGCAGTTCAAATCATATCTTAGCTCAACCAGGGAGGCCTGGTTAATAGTCTCAGGTTAATGCAAAGCAGCAGCAGCTTACATGTCCAGCAAATGCAGGTGGAAGTAAACACGAGCAGCAGATGAAGGAGGATTACTGGAAACTTGTATATGCAGCAGGAACTCAGAGCAGAGTAGCAGGATCACCACACAGGTTCACAGGAGCAGGTGTATAGCCAGGGAGTAATCAGAGGTCAGGAGCTGGATGCAAGGCAGAATACTCTAGCACAGACTGAAGGCTGGGGTGGAGTTTTATAGCAGGAAGACACAGTGCACATAAGACCAAGGACGCCATCTTGGAAAAGGGCAGTAATGCACAAAAGGTAAAAAATGTTCAGAGTCCTGACATTACTCCCTCCTTAGAAGCGGCCTCAGGACGATCCTGGACCTGGTTTCTCAGGGAATCTCTGATGAAAACGAGAAATCTTCTGTTGGGCATTGATGTTTTCCACAGGTTCCCAAGAGTCTTCCTCAGGGGGATACCCCTGCCATCTTATCAGATATTGGAGCCGATTCCTGCGAATCCTGGAATCAATAATTTCCTCCACCACAAACTGTTCTTGCCCATCAATCACCACAGGCTGCGAGGTGGCACAACATGTCCCTGGAAGGTATTAGGAGATACAGGTTTTAGTAAAGATACATGAAAAACTGGGTGTACCTTCATTGTCCTAGGCAGCTTCAGCCGGCAGGCCACAGAGCTCACAATACCGTTGATCTTGAAAGGGTCAATTAATTTCTGTCCAAGTTTTTGTGAAGGAACGTTTAACTTCAGATTCTTAGTTGCTAACCACACGGAATCTCCTACCTTGAACATGGGTGCAGGTTTACGGAATCTATCAGCTGATCTCTTATAACGTTCTTGAGCTGTGGTCAGGGATTCCTTCAGAACCTCCAGATTTTGTCTCATCGCAGTCAGCCTTTCCTACACTGCCGGAACCGGAGAATTAATTGGAGACCTAGGTAAAATACATGGATGATAGCCCAGATTGGCAAAGAAAGGTGTAAATTTAGTGGAGGCGCACTGAAAATTATTATATGAAAATTCGGCTAACGGCAACAACTCCAACCAATCATCCTGGAGATGGCTGACATAGCATCTTAGATATTATTCCAGCGTCTGGTTGGTACGCTCAGTCTGACCATTTGTCTGGGGATGGTAATAGTCCATGAGCCAAGAACCAAATTTGACGATATCGGTACCAAGCGGAGTGACTAATTCTCTTTGGTATTTTTAGGTAGATGCATGTCTGTAGTTTATTTTTTGATATGATAGCCCTTACATATACGTAGCTTATTAACCCCTTCAGCCCTAGGCCTATTTGTACCCAAGTGCCTAAGCCAATCTGACCTGTGCCACTTCATGGGCTAATAACTTTGGAACGCTTTCACCTATCCAAGCCATTCTGAGATTGTTTTCTCGTGACATATTGTACTTCACGTCAGTGCTAAATGGGAGTCAATATATTTTACCTTTCTATATAAAAAAATGCTAAATATTCGGAAATTTTGGAAAAATCGGCAATTTTTTAACTTTGAAATTCTCTGCTTTTTACAAAAATACTGATACCCCCCATAATAGTTATTAATTTACACTCCCCACATGTTTACTTCATATTGGCATCATTTTGAAAATGAAACCTTATTGTTTTACGACGTAATAGGGCTTATAGTTTTATGCGCAATTTTTCACATTTACAGCAAAACCCACTTTTCAAAGGACCAAGTCACTTCTGAAGTCACTTTAAGGGGCTTACATAACAGAAACCACCCATAAATTACCCCATTTTGCAAACTACACCCCTCAAGCTGTTCAAAACTCATTTTTAAAAACTGTTAACCCTTTAGGTGTTCCACAGGAATTTTAGCATGAGCCAAGAACCAAATATGACGATATCGGTACCACCCGGAGTGACTAGATGTAGTATTTGTAACAAAATTTAATCCAAGTTATGTAAATACACACTGAACATGTCATGTGCATATATATATATATATATATATATATATATATATATATATATATATATATATATATATATATATGTTACTCCATAATATCTTCAACATCGGACTCTGAATCTGACTGTTGTTCTACTGGCTCGTCTTCAGTACCCTTGTTCTGGCATGTCTGTAATCTGCACATGTCTGTGCACTTCAGGCCATTGCTGAGGCAAGTACACTGAGGAAGTTCACATGACCGCACACACTTGCAGGACAGTAGCTGTATAATAGCTTCTGGTGCTGGTGCCCCTTGCATCCACTTGACAACAAGCTTTCCGTCGTTATCTATCATCCAACCGCAGTCTGTTGGGTTTGCAACCCATGGCTGGCTCTGCAGACTTCTCCTCCAGATCGCAGCCTGGTAGTTTGCACGCAGTGCATGCATGAAAAGGCAGTCCTGGCAAGGAGGGAGTTGACTTGACTCTACCACTCCACGTCTGGCACAGAACAGCTGATAACGGAGCCTGTTTACCTCAGTTGTTTGGGTAGTTGGCAGGTACATGTGGCAGGTGATTTCCTGTAACTTCTCAAAAAGTTCGGTAGACACTTCCCATGAACGACCAACTTCCTGAAAGGCATCCTGGTATGTCTTGTTCATCTTCAACTGCTTGAGTGTCGTCATCTTCCCACGGCCAGCGAATGCACTGACGGTGTCACAGCCTGTAAATGCATGCATACCAATCAATGAATCACATACGCTGCCTCCCAATGTTCGGCTCAGAGTGGTGATATCCAGGAATCTTGTCCGGTTCTGTGTACCGCATTTCTGGAACAGGTGGGATGGGATTTTGTGGCACATGCCCAGACACAGGACCATGACATCAGTATCCTCCGAAGTGATGATGACCGACTTGTAACCAGATTCTGCTGCATGAAGAGCATGGAGAAGGAGGCGTGTGTCTGCTTCTTCTTGATTTGACTTAAGGTCAGCAGCCTCTTCCCACTGTTCTTTGGTGATCTTAAAGCAGAGCTGCTCACATGTGACATACAGCTCCTTCTCCTCAAGCTTCTCCCTGTGGTGTTTCGCCTTCCATTCTTCTACCAGAAACTTTATGAGACTTGCCTTGTTGGAGGAACTACTTAGAAGCTTTTTCCACTGCTGGATGTTGTGCCCATGTTGAATGTTCTTGAAATGGATCCCTGTGCCTTCATATCTGTTGACTCTTTCTGTATCTTTGATGGATGTCTCCTTGTAGACGTCAAAGACAATATCAATGCGCTTGCTCTTAGCACCCTCATGGATAGCGCGACTCATTGCTGTGCCTGCTAGCTGGCCAAATGTTGCATTGTTTCCCTTCAGTTTCTGAACCAGGCTCATCCCATCAATGATGGTTGCAGAGGGCTCGGGGATCACTTCTGCAGGACGAGCATTCCTCTCCAACTCCCTTGCGAGGGCAGCCTTGTTGGTCTTGCGGATAGACCCATCACCATTGGCAAGTGCCCATGGCAATGGACCCAGGGGATGAGTCAAGACATCACTCATTTGTAGCTTTCTGTTCTCAGCTACAAGTATCATCTGGCCAAATAGGTTTCTGTCAGCCTTCAAAATTACCTCCTTGCCAAGACCTTGTCTGCGTGTCTTCATTTGGATGTTAGAGAACGTTTTAAGTTTGTTCTTCGTCATCTTGTCATGAAACAATGTAGTTGGCTTATCGGTACCCAAACGCTCATCCTTGAATGTTTGATATGCATCCTCTCCTATACTGTATGCCCCTTGAAGGTCTTTGGCTACATCTGGTGGTGCTACAGTCGCTGTTGACAAACTGATAAGTTCACCATTATGCTCTTTGTTGAAGGGGTTCACCCAACCTGTCTCCAGCAGTTGAACGAAAGATTGGACATCGGCTTCATCTCTTCTAATCCTAGACACCTGTAGGTCTGAATGGCTGAAGTCAGTATATTGTTGGCCTACCAGGGCCCTCAGCTGCCTCAAGTACATACTGCGGTACTCTGATGTCAGGTAGAACCTGGAAACAGCTCCAACTTTGAGGCTGAAGCCTTTTGTGCCCCCTGGTGTCTGGGTGTCTTTGTTGATTGTCTCTTCAATGGTCTGGTCCACAGGAATTCGTCCAAAAGGATTCTTGCTACCGATCTGGACCGAAAAGCCACCTTGCATGAAGTATTCATGGACCTCTGGGTGTTCTATGGGCAGCCGAGACATTGTGGCATAGTAATAGGTTAGGTATCGGGCATAGTTGACCTTGTCATAGGCAAAACACCATGGTATCATCTGTCGGATTGCTCCTAGGTGAAGCATCCAGTTGCCTTCTCTTGAAGCTCGAACCAGGGCCAGCATGGTCTCGACCATGTCCAAGTATGACATCCAGAATGCTGAGAGTTGTTCATTTCTGAGGGTCTCAAGATAAACTTGAAAGAGCTTCAGGGTAAGTGTGCAAGATTCATTATCCAAGAGCTTTTCGAAGGATCCCTGCGACACACTGATGCGAAAGTTTGTGATGTTCTTCAGTGTTTCATCCAGATGGTGAAGGTCCCTTGCATGGTTTTCTTCTAGCCATGGAAGGAAGTTTTTCCATGCAAGCCTCATAAGTGCTTCATAGACCAGCTTGTGTAGTCTCACTGCTCTGTTGTACCTCCGGCCGTCCATCACTCCAGACACTGATCCTTCAGCGATTACACCGGATTCAACACACAGATCTCTAAGGCCTGCATCCTGAAATAGGTGTCAGCCTCTACAGAGGGAGATAGGAGCTCTGCAGAGAAGACCGGAGAGTCCTGTTCAGCACAGAACGTGTATGTGTCAGTGTGTGTGCGTGTGTTGGGGCACCTCAGGGTGTCTTCAAATGTGACATAGCCCCCTAGATTTCTTCCAGTAAAATTTGCACTCCAAAAGTCATTTGGCGCTCCTTCCCTTCCGAGGCCTGCCGTTCCCCAATACTGCAGTGTACGACAACATATCGGGTGTTGTTGTGTTCGGGAGAGATTGGTGAACAAATAGTGGGGTGCATTTTTTGCTGGTACACCTCTTAAAAATAAAAAAATGAGCCTAAAATGACACCTTCATGTAAAAAATGCACTTTTTCCATTTTCTCAACCAAGTGTTTCCAACTACTGTGAAACACTGGTTGGGTCAAAGTGGTCACTATACCCCCTAAAAGATTCCTTGGGGGTGTAGTTTCCAAAATAGGGTCACTTTTTGGGGTTTCCACTGTGGGGGTACCTCAGGCAGCCTTCAAATGTGACATGGCCCCCTAGATTTCTTCCAGTGAATCCGCCACCCAAAAACCACATAGCGCTCCTTCCGTGTTGAGCTGTGCTGTGTGCCCATACTTTAGTTTACGAGTACATGTGGGGTGTTTCTATAAACTGCAGAATTAGGGTAACCAAGTTTGGGTTTGCCGTTAACCCTTGCTAGGTTGCAGGTAAAATTGGATTACAATGTAATATCTGGAAAAAAAATGAAATTTTGAAATTTCGCCTTCATTCTGCTAAAATTCCTGTGGAACACCTAAAGGGTTAACAGTTTTTAAAAATGAGTTTTGAACAGCTTGAGGGGTGTAGTTTGCAAAATGGGGTAATTTATGGGTGGTTTCTGTTATGTAAGCCCCTTAAAGTGACTTCAGAAGTGACTTGGTCCTTTGAAAAGTGGGTTTTGCTGTAAATGTGAAAAATTGCGCATAAAACTATAAGCCCTATTACGTCGTAAAACAATAAGGTTTCATTTTCAAAATGATGCCAATATGAAGTAAACATGTGGGGAGTGTAAATTAATAACTATTATGGGGGGTATCAGTATTTTTGTAAAAAGCAGAGAATTTCAAAGTTAAAAAATTGCCGATTTTTCCAAAATTTCCGAATATTTAGCATTTTTTTATATAGAAAGGTAAAATATATTGACTCCCATTTAGCACTGACGTGAAGTACAATATGTCACGAGAAAACAATCTCAGAATGGCTTGGATAGGTGAAAGCGTTCCAAAGTTATTAGCCCATGAAGTGGCACAGGTCAGATTGGCTTAGGCACTTGGGTACAAATAGGCCTAGGGCTGAAGGGGTTAATAAGCTACGTATATGTAAGGGCTATCATATCAAAAAATAAACTACAGACATGCATCTACCTAAAAATACCAAAGAAAATTAGTCACTCCGGGTGGTACCGATATCTGGCCCGGCTCATGGACTATAAGCAGAAGAGAGACAGACATTAATATTGAGTGCAGGGCAAAACCCCTTCCAGAATCTTAAAGTGAACTGTACTCCACAGTCAGAGATGATCTCATCCGGAACCCCGTGCAACCGAAAGACATTCTGTATAACCAAGTTCACTGTATCTTTAGCAGAGGGGAGGCCGGTGCAAGGAACAAAATGAGCAGCTTTAGTCAGGCGATCAACTACCACCATGATTGTATTCATGCCCCCTGATGTAGGCAGCTCCACAATAAAGTCCATTGATATAGACCCCCAAGGGTGGGTCGGAACAGGTAATGGTTGTAGAAGACCCATAGGTGCCACATGAGGAGTCTTGTAATGGGCACATACCTCACAAAAGAGAACACAGTCCTTGGTATCCTTCAGGCAAGTTGGCCACCAGAAGAATCAGCTCAGGAACTCTTGTGTCTTCTGTACCCCCCTGTGACCAGCCAACTTGGAGTCATGTACCAACTTGAGGATCTGCAGATGGATGACCTCCGGGACGTAGATACGTTGATCTCTGAACCACATGCCACCCTTAAAGACAAGATTAATATCTACAGGTGGGTTGGCCAGAAATACATCACCTACATAGGCCTCCCTGCACTCCTTCCACAAGTCCTGATCATGGATAACTCCGATGAAATTGGCATCAGATAGAATAGTCTTGGACGGGACTCGAGGTACGGAATCCGCAGCATGGATTCGAGATAAAGCATCAGCCTTCCTATTACAAGAACCTGGACGGTACGAGATAACAAAGTTAAATTGATTTAAAAATAAGTTCCAACGAGCCTGATGAGGAGAAAGACATCTAGCGGATCTAAGGAACTCTAGATTGCGATGGTCAGTTAGCACTATGATCTGTTGTGCAGCTCCTTGCAGATGATGCCTCCATTCCTTGAAAGCCGCAATAATAGCCAGCAATTCCTTTTCTCCCACGTCGTAATTCTTCTCTGCTGAGGTTAGTCTACTGGAAAAGAAAGCACAAGAATGTAGCAGACCCTTCTCTCCAGTTCTTTGGGAGAGAATAGCCCCCAAAGCATTATCAGAAGCGTCCACCTCCACAATGAAAGGAAGTGTTGGATCTGGGTGTATCAACAACGGTGCTGATGTGAAACAGATCTTAAGCCGATCAAAAGCTTCTTGAGCCTGTGATGACCACTTAAAGGGATTTTCCTTCTTTGTCAAGGAAGTAATGGGACGGACAATATCAGAAAAATTTCAAATGAAGTGTCTGTAGAAATTTGCAAAACCAATAAAACGTTGGACATCCTTAACGTTCTTGGGTACCGGCCAGTCAAGGATAGCCTAAATCTTACCAGATTCCATGTTCAGCCCCTGGGGAGAGATGATATAACCTAAGAACTGTATGTTAGAATGATGGAACTCGCATTTCTCCGGCTTAATATACAGATGGTTCTCTTTCAGACGTCTTAAAACAGTTATGACATGTTCTTCATGTTCCTGTAGAGAGTCAGAAAAGATTAGTATATCGTCCAAATAGATCACTACAAACTGGTCCAACAAATCTCTGAAAATGTCATTAGCAAGGTGTTGAAATGTTGCAGGGGCGTTACAAAGCCTGAAGGGCATCACAAGAGATTCAAAGTGTCCATACCGGCATCTGAATGCTGTCTTCCACTCATCCCCTGGACGAATACGCACCAAATTATAAGCCCCATGAAGATCCAGTTTAGAGAACACCTTAGCATGGCGGACTCTTTCCAGTAATTCGGGAATCAGAGGCAAAGGGTAACGGTTTTGTACGGTTACCTTATTGAGTTCCCCATAGTCAACACAGGGTCTCAGGGTCCCATCCTTCTTTACAAAAAAGATAGGTGCCCCTGCTGGTGAGGAAGAAGGACGTATGAAGCCTTTGGCCAGATTTTCATCAATATACTGTTTTAAGGCTTGAAGCTCAGGTGCCGCCAAAGGGTATACGTTACCAAAAGGAATGGCTGCCCCGGGAAGCAGCTCAATGGGACAGTCATATTGCCTGTGTGGAGGAAGCTGATCTGCATTCTTCTTGTCACAGATGTCAGAGAACTCTTTATAAGCTGGAGGTAAAGAAAATACCTGTACATGTGGTTCCGTAGTCGTGGACTCAGGGACAGCTTCTGTTAACGCTGAGTTGCTCCTTGTTGGGAAGATAATCTCCTTGGTCTCCCAGTTGATAATTGGGTTCTGAGAACGCAACCAAGGAATGCCTAAAATCACAGGAAAATGAGGAGAAGAAATTATCAAGAAAGAAAGTTGCTCCTGATGATTAGGCTCCAACAAAATTTCAAGGGGTACGGTCTCCTGATCCACAGGTCCAGAGATTAAAGGTGACCCATCCACTGTTTCCATGGTAATTGGAGAGGCTCTTTGCTGAATTATAATACCATGTTTCTTGACAAATGCAATATCCATGAAATTGCCACCTGCACCAGAGTCAATCATAGCTGAACTGGAAATTCACTGTCCTGAACACAAGATCTTAATAGGGAGAGAACAGTGAAAGTTCTTTTCCTTCAGCTCTTTGGGGGGTGAAGTCATAGAAAGTGAATGGAATACAGCGTTTAAAGGCAGGCTACATTCAGAGATGTCAGATTCATCATCACAGTTGTCATACTCCCCTATTGCTGCTAGCACCTTGTTAGGCTGTCTAGGACACGTAGGACAATTGATCAAGAAGTGGTCAGACTGGCCACAGTAGAAACATAGACTTTCACGAAGGCGATGCTCCCAGAGCTCATTGATCTCGCACCTCTGAATGGAATCAATTTGCATGGGCACCTCCTCCTGCAGGCTCTTTGGAAGGAAGGGAAAAGTTAGAAACACGGTTATATGCAGCAAATTTCTCCTGCCTACGCTCAGTAAGGCGAATGTCTATGCGCACACAATGCTGTATAAATGTCTCTAGCTCTTGTGGTGACTCAGAGTGGGCTAGTTCATCTTTTACAATACTAGACAGACCCCTTTTAAAAATAGGCAATTGTGCATAACTGTCCCAATTGGTATCTACCGCCAATCTCCTGAATTAAGTGGCATACTCAATAAGAGAACGTTTAGCATGGCGTAAAGACAATAAAGCAGATTCAGCGGTTGCACGGCGATTAGGGTCATCAAACATTAATGCTATAGCGGCCAAGAAATCATCCAAGTCATTTAACCATGGGTCACGAGACTCAATCATCGGATTCACCCAGGCAAGCGCTCGTGAGGTCAGTAGCATTATTACACACAATACTTTGGATCTATCAGTAGGAAAACGGTCAGCATGCACATCAAAATATAGCATACATTGATTCACAAAGCCACAAAATTTGTCGCGATCACCATTAAATCTGAATGGGGGCAACTTAGGTGGGCTAGCTGGTGGCGGTTGCCCAGAGGGTAAAGTCACTTGTGCAGCTATTTGGGTGCTTATGTCCTGAAAAGCCCGTCCATACTGGGACTCAATGCCAGCAAGTTTGTTTTCCTGGGCTGCCGTGCGGTTGCTCAAGTCCTGCAAAGTCTGTCCAAACACTTGTTGATTGAGTTCAAAGCTTCCAAACTTCTTTTGCAGACCTTCCACATCTTTCTGCAGTGATCTAATTATGGAAAACACCTGCTCTAATTTGCTTTCTGCAGTCATTATTCCAGCAGTCTCCTTTTTTTTTTTTTTTTTAGGCTAGAGTATCCTGTAATAATTATAGGGGATAACTCAGGAGACTCTTTGCGTAGAACAAGACAACTACAGGACACAGTTTTATAAGTGGTAAAGTCTATATTATCACACGGTGATTCAAACAGGTGCAGAGAGAAACTCAAGTCCACAACACTTGGTGCAAATAATAAATGCAGCTTAGCAGTCTATAGGAAACTTCAGAGCAAAATGCAATCAAGCAGAAAGTCTATGAAGCACAGTTATTCTTGAGGATACTTGACACGAATAAATCCTTGTCTTAGTCCAGACACAGATAGATATGCTTATAGGCAGTTCAAATCATATCTTAGCTCAACCAGGGAGGCCTGGTTAATAGTCTCAGGTTAATGCAAAGCAGCAGCAGCTTACATGTCCAGCAAATGCAGGTGGAAGTAAACACGAGCAGCAGATGAAGGAGGATTACTGGAAACTTGTGTATGCAGCAGGAACTCAGAGCAGAGTAGCAGGATCACCACACAGGTTCACAGGAGCAGGTGTATAGCCAGGGAGTACAAATATTATGACGTTTCGACTCTCCCGAGTCTTAATCATACCATCGCTAAAAAACAAAAAATGGACAAGAATCAATACAACATCAATTATGTACATATTTACAAGTCTGCAAAGTACAAGCCTAGTCGAGAGTCCGTTAGTCAAGGGAAAAAGGGCACCAGACGGAGGCGAGACCAGCAACCATAGAATTAGCAAAGTACCACAGAGTACACCAAGGTGAATAAGCTGCTGATACCATCCTATAGGTGGAAAATAAGGTGGTACAAAAGTAGGAGTAAATAGGTCCAGAAGGAGAAAGGCAGGAGAGGTGACAACAACCTCCCGGAACACTTCATGACTCACAAACATACGGTGGCCCAATTAAAATTTCAGATTCTTGAACAGGTCCCTCGTCCTAGAAGAGGTGGCAACCATATCAAACTTCTTAAGAGTAGAGAAACGTACTGGATACACACATTAGACACCTTGGCACCTCGGGGTCTCAATAGAGAGATAGACTGGCATGTATGTTGATGCACGGGGTCTCATTAGAGTAATAGACTGGCAGATATATGAGAATCTGAGTACTAACCATTTGCTTTACCTTCCAGACTCGTTGACTACTCATCAAACAGGTGAGTTAGTTTATTTTTGACTTATACATTTTTTATTTTTTCATTTATTTTTTAATTTTTAATTTTTCTAATTTTTATTATTTTTCCACTATTTTTTCTTGTCTATTCATATTATTATTTTTCTTATTTTTTATTTTTTTTCTCTTATTACTATATATTTTGATTTTCATCTATTTCAGTTTTTTACTGTTTTTCAGCTTTTCCACTTTTTTTTCCTTTTCTCATTTATTTAGTTTACATTATTTTTCTTTTTTTTCCCTTTTTTTTGCCATCAGACTCCTCATTTATTCCCATTTTTTATTATTCCCATTGCTCACTTTAGTTTAGTTTAGTGTCTTCATTTGTTTTTGTATTTATTTTATACATTAAGTTCTCCCTTGTGTTTTCTTTTTTCTTTTGGTTAGTTCCTACAGAGCATTATCAAATCCCTTCCACTCTCCTCCCCATTTACTAGTCTCCAGTCCCATCCTCTGAGATATTTCATGTATTACCGCCCTTGCATTCATGTGCCTCCTCTTTATACAGCACTATGGGGTCCTTTGATCCCATTTGCATGGCCGTCGCTACTTCACACCCTCAGCTGGTTCCCATAGTGACATGGACTCTAACACCCTCACACATCGTGCATACGTAGGCGGGACTTCCGGTCCGGATGACGCACTTCCGGTCCGGCGGTCACCGCTCTCCTATATACAGCCCCATCCTGCTTCTTCCCACCACGCTGGCATCTGCAAGGCGCGGGAGTGCCGCTATTCAAGTGTCTTTACCCAGGTATGGCCGCTGTCTTTTGGCATGATTGTTACATAGTGCCCACCACGTTCCTATGGCTCTGGGAACTACTGTCCCCTTAGTTCTCACATAGCCATTGTAAACTCCCCTTTACTCTATATACTCTGAGCCCTGCTACAGTCCTTTTTTTACCATCCTCCATTCTACTTTAGGTCCCACACACAGGGCAGCATACAATCGTTGGCTTAGGCATAATCCAAAAGCAATTAGGTATTTAAGCTTTGTCTCTTTCCTCTATTATGAGCCAGCGTGATGTGTGATACCATGTTACTGATGTATATACCCTATTGACCCTCCACAGTACTACCTATACATCCACAACTTAGGAGTTGCCTATAAGTGCGCATCATTACCACCATACCAAGGTATCTAACGTTTGTTGTCACCTCTCCTGCCTTTCTCCTTCTGGACCTATTTACTCCTACTTTTGTACCACCTTATTTTCCACCTATAGGATGGTATCAGCAGCTTATTCACCTTGGTGTACTCTGTGGTACTTTGCTAATTCTATGGTTGCTGGTCTCGCCTCCGTCTGGTGCCCTTTTTCCCTTGACTAACGGACTCTCGACTAGGCTTGTACTTTGCAGACTTGTAAATATGTACATAATTGATGTTGTATTGATTCTTGTCCATTTTTTGTTTTTTAGCGATGGTATGATTAAGACTCGGGAGAGTCGAAACGTCATAATATTTGTATCGCTTGTCCAATGTATGTAAATGTACTCCCATGTACTTTGTTTATTGAGTATTGTATAATAAACTCATACTGTATTGCATTAACTACCACTAGAGTGTGCAGTGTCTTCCAAATAATCTAATTACTGGGACTTTTCAGTCCGTGACACTAGCACCTCGCTCCAAATTTGACTGAGTGCACACCATTATACCCCATTAGCCAGGGAGTAATCAGAGGTCAGTAGCTGGATGCAAGGCAGAATACTCTAGCACAGACTGAAGGCTGGGGTGGAGTTTTATAGCAGGAAGACACAGTGCACATGAGACCAAGGACACCATCTTGGAAAAGGGCAGTAATGCACAAAAGGTAAAAAATGTTCAGAGTCCTGACAGTGATACTCGGGCAAGTACCAAGTAGTGGCGAGCACGTTCGCTCATCACTAGTGATGAGCGAATATACTCGTTACGCGAGATTTCTCGAGCATGCTCGGGAGTCCTCCGAGTATTTTTTAGTGCTCGGAGTTTTAATTTTTCTTGCCGCAGCTGAATGATTTACATCTGATAGCCAGCATAAGTACATGTGGGGGTTGCCTGGTTGCTAGGGAATCCCCACATGTACTTATGCTGGCTAACAGATGTAAATCATTCAGCTGCGGCAAGAAAAACTAAAACTCCGAGCACTAAAAAATACTCGGAGGACCCCTGAGCATGTTTGAGAAATTTCGAGTAACGAGTATATTCGCTCATCACTACTCATCACTAATAATAACTGCAAAATATATTGTGAGGTCCTCATCATGGTTTCTTTCAGTGTGTGATACAGACCTCTTGGATAATTTTTGGTAAACTTTATACATTGTGCAATGGTGAAACTTGTACTCCCTATCTTTACCTATTTTATTAACTGCAAAATATATTATGAGGTCCCCATCATGATGTCTTTCAGCATGTATGATACAGACCCCTTGGGAAATTTTTGGAAACCTTTAAACATTGTGCAATGGTCAAACTTCTACTCTCAATCTTTACATATTATATTATTACGGTCTCTTTAAGCATGTATCTGGGAGCCTGATTTTTGGGTCTGCACGTGGACGTAGTGGAACATCAGTGCATTAAAGGGAATCTGTCACCCAAAAATTGGCCTATAAACTGTGGCCACAGGCATCAGGGGCTTATCTACAGCATTCTGTAATGCTGTAGATAAGCCCCCGATGTATCCTGAAAGATAAGAAAAGCAAGTTATATTATACTCACCCAGGGGCGGTCCCGCTGTGGTCTGGTCCAATGGGCGTCGTGGTCAGGGTCCGGCACCTCCCATCTTCATACAATGACATCCCCTTCTTGTCTTCCTGCTGCGGCTCCTGTGCAGGCATACTTTGTCTGCCCTGTTGAGGGCAGAGCAAAGTACTGCAGTGCACAGGCGCTGGGACTCTCTGACCTTTCCCGGTGCCTGTGCACTGCAGTACTTTGCTCTGCCCTCAACAGGGCAGACAAAGTACGCCTGTGCAGGAGCCACAGCAGGAAGACAAGAAGAGGACAACATCATATGAAGATGGGAGGCGCCAGACCTGGGTCGCGGCGCCCATCGGACCCGAACCGCACCGGGACCGCCCCTGAGTGAGTATAATATAACCTGTTTTTCTTATCTTTCAGGATACATCAGGGGCTTATCTAGAGCATTACTGAATGCTGTAGATAAGCTCCTGATGCCAGTGGCCGCAGTTTATAGGCCAATTTTGGGGTGACAGATTCCCTTTAACATGCTCCACACACTTCTTCAGTTTTCAGCCTTAAAAAGAATAATAATATGAGTAATGAAACATGCTCTATATATATTCTGTTAGCTCAAAAATCTTACCCACACATCACTTTATAAAGGGAAATTGGACATAATACATCTATTAGCATGTGCCATATAATGCTGACAAATGCAGCACCCCAGTAGGTGGGTGCAACGCCTGGGTACAAAATCTTTGTCTGAGGGTGAAACCACTGGCCCCTCCTCTGTGTTACGTTTTTCCCAATTTGCTGTCCAGGAAGCAGGCACTGATGCCTCTTACCCACAGCCTGCAGCAGTTGCACAGACACAACAGTTGGCAATCACGTCCAGTTCGTTGTCCCAGTGCAGTGCTCAGTAGTCCCTTGTCAGCATATACGGTATGTCTCATCCCAAATTGTTAGTTAGGTAGGACATACATATTAGCTAGCAGTTTACATTGTCCGGTGCTGCCTATCATGTGAGCAATACACACCATAGATCTTGTAACTCTCTGGGACATATCTAGTAATTACTCTATTGTTGCTCAAAACCATGCCAAAGATTAATTATGCATGGTTGGATAGTTTCCAGAAGAAGTGCGCAGGCTTGTGCAGATTGGTCAATGGCACTCCTGTCTCTTTCCCTTAAGGAGACTGCTTCCAAGTAAAATGAGGCTTGTACATGTTCTTGATATGGGTTTCAGGCTTGACAGACTGACCACAATACAGGCCCTTGCTTGCATACACTGTATTCAGAATTTAATTCTAATGCTTTTGGTGTCTGGTAGAATCCAATTTACTGACAGTGGGCATACAGCTCCCCCAACTCTTGTATTATATTCACCTTACAGTGTCTTCACCTGCTATGACAGTGGCTACATTGGAATCCGGTGGCCAAAATGAACTGTGGAGCTCACAAAACTCAGGTTTCACAACATCTGCTGACCCTCTGAAAATGGGAAGGGGAGGTCGCATAATTACATGGCGGTGGACGTGGTTATTGTGAAGCCCAAAATTCAAATGGGCATGCTTTAGCTGGCATTGAAAAGTGATGGGGAATATGTATTCCACTATCTAACAATTTTGAATGAGGAAGGGATCTCCCAAATATAGGCGTGAGAGCCCTCCCAAATGTATGATACAGGGCCACCTGAGGTCCCTTCCCAAACTCAGGTTTCATGACAGCTACTGGCCATCTGAAAATGTCAAGCGAGGGCCACATAATGACATGGTGGTGGATGTGGTGGTGGCGGGAGAAGGCCAAAATTCAAATGGGCATGTTTTAGGCTGCTTTCACACATCAGTTTTTTGCCGTTAGTCACAATCCAGCGAATTTTGAAAAGTTGCCGCCGGATCCTTTTTTTTCTCATAGACTTGTATTAGCAACGGATTGCGAGAGATATCCTCACTATTCATCCATTTTTCGCCGGATCCGTCGAAAATTGATTTTCCGGCGTCCGGAAAAAACTGACATAGTAACGTTTTTTGTGTCCTTCGAAAAAACAGACAGCGACAGATCCATCGCCATCCGGCGTTTGCTAGAATGGAACCCTATGGCGCCAGATTCGTCAAATGACGGAATCCGGCGACAGATTCCATTTTCTTTAACTGAGCATGCTCCAATTTTTTTAGGATCTAATTAGCTGGATCAGCTAGTTGGATCCGTCGCATCAGTTTTTCACAATTTGCAATGGATCCGTTTTTTTCAATATTCGACGGATTTTGACTGATGGCAAAAAACCGATGTGTGAAAGTAGCCTTAGCTGGCATTTTAAAGTGATGGGGAATATGTACTCCACTATCTAGCTAACAATTTTGAATAAGGGAGGGTCCTCCCAAATGTTGGAGTGAGAGCCCTCACAAATGTAAAAGGAAAAATTAAAGCCAAAATGCTCTGTGTGAATATATGCTAAAGGGAAGGTATAATTTATTGTTTTTGCGTTATATACATGTAATTTTGAAGGAAAATTCAAAGGTAATTCTTAACATTTTTCCCATAAAAAAAATTTAGGTTTCATTTGTTTGGTCATCTTATAAATCCATAAAACGGCGCAGTAGTCTGACATTATTCCCAGAAACTATATATGAGTCAGAAATGCATGCAGGCATCTTCTCCTTGCTGTTCCCTTTTAGTTTTAGCTCTTTCCCATCATTTCAGCTTTTTTGTCAGGCCCCCAGACCTGTTTGTTGGGTCCACCGGAAAAATATTTGGCTTTCCCATTGACTTGCATTGGTTTCGTTATACGGTACGAATACACGGATATTATAAATTACTCATGCGATATTTCCGAATCCGAATATTTCACTATTCACTCATTACTACTGTTAAGCGATACCTTCCGATATGCAAAGGTATCGGTATCGGATTGGATTGGCCGATACCCAAAAAGTATCGGATATCGCCGATACCGATACCCGATACCAATGCATATCAATGGGACACAAAATATCGGAATGGTTCCCAGGGCCTGAAGGAGAGGAAACTCTCCTTCAGGCCCTGGGATCCATATTCATGTATAAAATAAAGAATAAAAATAAAAAATATTGATATACTCACCCCTCGGACGGCCCCTGGCTCTCACCGGTCCAAGCGTCTGCCTCCGTTCCTAAGAATGTGCTGAGTAAAGGACCTTTGATGACGTCATGGCTTGTGATTGGTCGCGTGACCGCTCATGTGACCGCTCACGCGACCAATCACAAGCCACGACGTCATCGCAGGTCCTAAACTCACTGCATTCTTAGGAACGGAGGCTGCCGGTTACATCGCTAAGGTCCAGGCTCCGCCGGAGGGGTGAGTATATCCATATTTTTTATTTTTATTCTTTATTTTTTACATGAATATGGATCCCAGGGCCTGAAGGAGAGTCTCCTCTCCTCCAGACCCTGGGAACCATACACTGGGAACTTCCGATTCCGATTTCCGATATCACAAAAATATCGGAACTCGGTATCGGAATTCCGATACCGCAAATATCGGCCGATACCCGATACTTACGGTATCGGAATGCTCAACACTACTCATTACTATTGGTTACATCAAATATTGATCTAATTTATATTACTCTTTTCTTTATTCATTATGAATTTTTTAAATTAATAACTGTAAAATGATATTTCTATTTTTTTAAAGCATTTTTACTTAACAGTGTTTTAACCACACCTGCCTAAAACTATTGCACAGAACTGTTTGTCATGCAATTAAACATTAATCATTGTTATTTAACCATTGTACTTCACATGGATTTCTCTTTTGTTTTTTTCTTTTCTCTTTTAATCCCATTTTATTTACTCCAGAAACTGTTGAGTCACTGTTTACTTGTAAATATTACCTTGTTTGCAAGCTTCAATCATTAATATCAAAATATAATCTTAGTTTTGGGTGCAAATTGCAAATTTGTGCAAATCATAAATTACATTATGACAATTAGGAAGCCTGCGTCAACTACTAAGGGTAATATAAAAGCATGCATACTGTTTAGATGTAAAATAATGGCATATTAAACCTTTATACTGTAAGCTTGTCAGACATCCTTAAAGAGAAATTGTCATCTCTCCTGTCCTGACATATCTGTTTCGCATGTCTATATTTTCCATGAAATAACAATTTGGGATAATCTTTTCTAAGAAGTCTTTGTCTCTGTTATCTCTCCTAAAAATTTATGAATGAATTGACAATTGGGCATTACCATTCCCCTTGCTAAAGGTGTGTGTCCGTACACAGTATTAAGCTGATAGCATTGACTGAACACTGCCAGAGTCTTTAGGGATATAGGCCTCGATTCATCAAAGCAATTTTGCCAGAATTCAGCCTTTGGTTGCTTTGAAAAGTTGCACATTTTTTCGCAACTTGGATTTGCACAAAAAGTTTGCAACTTTTGAAGTTTTCTTTCACAGCTGGGGCTGATGGGGGTATGAGAGGGCATGACACTACAACATGTCTAATTCATGACAAGCTGTGGCATTCCCTACATCAGAAATCTTACTACAGCCAGGGACCAGATTAAGATTTCTCTCGTGACACATTGAGGTGCATACCACTCCTCAAACTCAACTGAGAGGCATCTCTTCATGAATCACAAGCAAAAATGACACAAGCACGACCCCTCACCAAAATCAGCTAGAAAATCACCAGCTTTAATGAACTGGGGCATGCTCTTGTTAACCCCCAATTGTCAACTTATGTAAATTGCAGGAAGAATACCATAAGAAACATACTACACAAGTTTCTAAAACAATATTTTCCTGAATTGCAGTTGTTTAGTAACACAGACATGCCTGTAGCAGTGACAGGTCCCAATCTTATCACTCAACTCTACGACCATGCATGAATTTGGAAATTCTGTATTAAGAATTAACTGGAAAGTTGCTGATTCACTTTAAAGGGGTTGTTAAGGTTTGGTATTCAAGTTTCAATTCATTGTATATGACTGCAGACTAGTGTTGAGCGATACCTTCCGATATCGGAAAGTATCGGTATCGGAAAGTATCGGCCGATACCGTCAAAGTATCGGATCTAATCCGATACCGATACCCGATCCCAATGCAAGTCAATGGGACGAAAATATCGGAATTAAAATAAACCCTTTATACACTTGTAGGTTCATTCTACATGAAGGAAAACAACTAAGAATAATGTAGGATGTATTGGGGGACGTGGCGGAGATATTAAAGGCACAGAGGTTTAGCCCAATGTAATAGAATAGCAGGATTTTGCGTTTTTTTTTATGACGTTCGGCGTTAGAAAGAATTTGACTATGTTAATTTTTTTTTTAATGTCAGATATTGATGTTTCACTGCTTCCACGCCCTTCACCTTTTTTTTTACTTCTCCCACGCTTTCTTCTTAATTATCCTCATCATCAGCTTCTTTGACATCAACTTCTTCACCTTATTCATCTTCTTCTTCATCTTCTACCTATTATTTTTTGGGTTACATTGTTCATATTGTTTTTAGTTTACTATTATCTTCATCATATTCTACTTCTTCATCATATTCTTATTTGTGACAGGCATTCCCGTAGTTGTTATCTATAAAAGTTTGAAGATTACACCTTCCGTTCTGCCTGTCACAAAACAGTTACATTTGTCCGCGTTCAGTTTGGCCTGCAGCATCAGGCTTTATCCAGGGGCACCACGAGGAGGAACGGACTCACCCCCATACACTGCTTAGTCTTCTTCTGCTTATAATTTACATAATATTTTTTGCTCTGATATTTTGTGTTATGCTTAATGTCCTTCTGCTCTTTGTTCTGCAGCCTCTTGTTCTTCTGCTTCTCGGTCTTCCAGGTCGTCGTCGTCTCCAGGGTCGTCGTCTCCGGGGTCGTCGTCATCGGGGTGGTCTCCGGGGTCGTCGTCATCGGGGTGGTCTTCAGGGTCATCGTCTCCAGGGTCGTCGTCATCACGGTGGTTGTCGTCTCTGGTGTCGTCGTCATCTTAGGGGTGGTCTTCCGAGTCATCGTGTTTAGTCTCTTGAACTTGGAAATGTAGCAGAAGGTACAAGAAGGCTGAGAAAATGCCGAGAACCAGCTGATGGAACTGGAACTCGGATGGCTACCCGAAGGTCCAAGAGCCAATGGAACGACCGAGGACCAGCTGACGTTACTGGAACCCGGTTACTAAGCAGGAGGTACCTGTGCTGAAAGCACTACCAAGGACCACCTGACGTTGGTGGAACTCAGATACCCAGAGGGAGGCACCTAAGCCAAAGGCTCTGCCCGGAACCAGCTGACGGTACTGGAACCAGGATGGGGAGCAGAAGGTACAAGAGCAAAAGACACTGCCGAGAACCAGCTGACGGTGCTGGAACCCGGATGGGTAGCCGAAGGTCCAAGAGCCAATGGAACTACCGAGGACCAGCTGACGTTACTGGAACCCGGTTACTAAGCAGGAGGTACCCGTGCCTGAAAGCACTACCAAGGACCACCTGACGTTGGTGGAACTCGGATACCAAAGGGAGGCACCTAAGCCAAAGGCTCTGCCCGGAACCAGCTGACGGTACTGGAACCAGGATGGGGAGCAGAAGGTCCAAGAGCAAGTGTCTGCGTGGCTTTTGCAGGACACGTTGCCGGCTGCACAGCAGGGGAACAGCTGGCGGTGCTGGACCCCACTGACACATTGGCTGGTGTTTTTCTCTGTGCAGCTAGCACATCTGGGCCCCAACTGGCGGTTTGTTAGAGCCCAGGGTCAGCAGGAGGAGGAGGAGCAGGAGCAGGGGGAGGGGAGTGTAGGCCGAAGCCTGCACTGGCGGCAGCTTTGGGTCTGTTGTGTCTGCGTGGCGGTCGCAGGACACATTGCCGGCTACACAGCAGGGGAACAGCTGGCGGTGCTGGACCCCACTGACACATTGGCGAGGTGTCTGGCTCTGTGCAGCCAGCACTTCCGGACAGCAACTAGCGGTGTTGGAGCCCGGGCTCTGCAGGGGGAGCAGAGTGTAGGCCGAAGCCTACTTGAACCAATTTCAAAGGTAACCTTTAACCCCCCCTCAGGGGTTAGAAAGTAGAAGAGCCACAGCTTATGCAGCAGTAGTGCTGCACAAGTCAAAGGTTGCTCTTTTAATTTCGCTCCTTGCACACGCTGAATGAAACACGTATAACATTTAGCCCTTTATACAGTCAAACTGTGTTGGAGGCGCGAGTTCCCTTTGTAATGAGACGCAGCACAGATGTCAAGAATCCCACCTTGGTGCTGGGTGCAGCCTCCTGAGCGTTGTTATTTGCTGTACAGGAGTCTGCGCTGTCGTGTTATCCCCTGGCCTAGCGCTGTTAGCGCTGCCCATCTTCTGACATCATTTAATGTCGGCCGGTGCGGTTCGCGATGACCATGAATCCCAGCCCCGCAGTGTCTTAACATTGTAAAAACACTGCGGGGCTGGGATTCAGGGCCTGGCGCAGCACATATGTTGGCCTCTCACACTCGGGTCCTTACACCCGCTTCAGACTGTGCGGCGTCATCTGATCCCTTATCGCATGCCACGGCCATGAAGCCGCACAGTCCGAAGAAGGCGGAAGGAGAGGAGGGACAGGCGAACTGATGCACTGATCCTGCCCATCAATCACACCCTCGCAGTCCCAATAAATAAGACACCGAGGGGCGTTGTGTGGGTCAGGGCGGCCGCAGAGGCGCAGCCAGCCAAACAATGATGCCAGAAGACGGGCAGCGCTACCAAGGGGGTTGCAGCGTGTCATTACAAAGGAAAGTCACACCACCGGGACGGTTAAATGGTCACACAGAGGACACATTGCAGACGTGTTTTCAGTTCCACATGTGCGAGGAGAATACGTTTCTGAGCCACCTTGCACACATGCAGCATTACCGCTGTACAAGGGGGCTGGATAACGTAAAAACGCCTGGGGGAGGGGGGACAGGTTCCCTTCAATTTCAGTTCTTGTGTCTGCGTGGCTTTTGCAGGACACGATGCCGGCTGCACAGCAGGGGAACAGCTGGCGGTGCTGAACCCCACTGACACATTGGCTGGTGTTTTTCTCTGTGCAGCTAGCAGTACCGGGCCCCAACTGGCGGTGTTAGAGCCCAGGGTCAGCAGGAGGAGCAGGGGGAGCGGAGTGTAGGCCGAAGCCTGCACTCGAGCAAGTTGAAAGGAAACCTTTAACCCCCCCCCCCCCCCAGGCGTTTGTAGCTGAAAGAGCCATTGTGTACAGCACTAATGCTGGAAAAGGTAAACTTAGCTCTTTTAATTATGGTCCTTGCACATGCGGAACCTAACAGTTATGAAATGTGTCCCCTCACAGCGTTAAACCGTCCGGTAGGTGGAACTTTCCTTTGTCGTGTGACGCAGCACAGCCATCACTTTTACCCCCTTGGCGCCGTGCGCCGCCTCCTCAGCGTTGTTTGAATCTGTCCCGGAGCCTGCGCTGTTAGGTTAGCCCTTGGCCATGCACACATTTTGCGCTGCCCGTCTTCTGACATCATTTGGTGTCAGGCTGGCTGCGCCTGTGCGGGTGCGCTGGCCGAGATCCCGCCTCGCAGTGTCGTCTAATGTAATCCCACCGCGGGCCTGTGATCCGTGCCCGTGCGCAGTGCATATCCTCACCTCTCACTCCCCTCCCTACGGCTTTTTCAGACTGTGCGGTGTCACGGCCGTGGCATGCTATTAGGGACCAGCTGACATCGCACAGTCTGAAGAAGCCGTAGGGAGGGGAGTGAGAGGCGAGGATATGCACTGCGCACGGGCACGGATCACAGGCCCGCGGTGGGATTACATTAGACGACACTGCGAGGCGGGATCTCGGCCAGCGCACCCGCACAGGCGCAGCCAGCCTGACACCAAATGATGTCAGAAGACGGGCAGCGCAAAATGTGTGCATGGCCAAGGGCTAACCTAACAGCGCAGGCTCCGGGACAGATTCAAACAACGCTGAGGAGGCGGCGCACGGCGCCAAGGGGGTAAAAATGATGGCTGTGCTGCGTCACACGACAAAGGAAAGTTCCACCTACCGGACGGTTTAACGCTGTGATGGGACACATTTCATAACTGTTAGGTTCCGCATGTGCAAGGAGCACCACGAAAAGAGGCACTTTTTCCCTTTGCATCATTACTGCTGCACAAGGTGGCTCCTTCAGTAACAAACGCCTGGGGGGGGGGGGGGACAGGTTCCCTTAAAGTAAACTTGTTGTGACTGCGTGGCGGTCGCAGTACACGTTGCCGTATACACAGCAGGGGAACAGCTGGCGGTGCTGAACCCCACTAACACATTGGCGAGGTGTTTGGCTCTGTGCGTACAGCACTTCTGGACGGCAACTGGCGGTGTTGGAGCCCAGGGACAGGTGGAGGAGGAGGAGGAGGTTGGAGGAGGTAGGAGGGATTGCCACACACACAGCAGGGGAACAGCTGACGTTACTGAACCCCAATAACAGAGGAGGGACTGTTGACTGTGCGTACAGCACTTCTGGACGGCAACTGGCGGTGTTGGAGCCCAGGGACAGGTGGAGGAGGAGGAGGTTGGAGGAGGTAGGAGGGATTGCCACACACACAGCAGGGGAACAGCTGACGTTACTGAACCCCAATAACAGAGGAGGGACTGTTGACTGTGCGTACAGCACTTCTGGACGGCAACTGGCGGTGTTGGAGCCCAGGGACAGGTGGAGGAGGAGGAGGAGGTTGGAGGAGGTAGGAGGGATTGCCACACACACAGCAGGGGAACAGCTGACGTTACTGAACCCCAATAACAGAGGAGGGACTGTTGACTGTGCGTACAGCACTTCTGGACGGCAACTGGCGGTGTTGGAGCCCAGGGACAGGTGGAGGAGGAGGAGGTTGGAGGAGGTAGGAGGGATTGCCACACACACAGCAGGGGAACAGCTGACGTTACTGAACCCCAATAACAGAGGAGGGACTGTTGACTGTGCGTACAGCACTTCTGGACGGCAACTGGCGGTGTTGGAGCCCAGGGACAGGTGGAGGAGGAGGAGGTTGGAGGAGGTAGGAGGGATTGCCACACACACAGCAGGGGAACAGCTGACGTTACTGAACCCCAATAACAGAGGAGGGACTGTTGACTGTGCGTACAGCACTTCTGGACGGCAACTGGCGGTGTTGGAGCCCAGGGACAGGTGGAGGAGGAGGAGGTTGGAGGAGGTAGGAGGGATTGCCACACACACAGCAGGGGAACAGCTGACGTTACTGAACCCCAATAACAGAGGAGGGACTGTTGACTGTGCGTACAGCACTTCTGGACGGCAACTGGCGGTGTTGGAGCCCAGGGACAGGTGGAGGAGGAGGAGGAGGTTGGAGGAGGTAGGAGGGATTGCCACACACACAGCAGGGGAACAGCTGACGTTACTGAACCCCAATAACAGAGGAGGGACTGTTGACTGTGCGTACAGCACTTCTGGACGGCAACTGGCGGTGTTGGAGCCCAGGGACAGGTGGAGGAGGAGGAGGTTGGAGGAGGTAGGAGGGATTGCCACACACACAGCAGGGGAACAGCTGACGTTACTGAACCCCAATAACAGAGGAGGGACTGTTGACTGTGCGTACAGCACTTCTGGACGGCAACTGGCGGTGTTGGAGCCCAGGGACAGGTGGAGGAGGAGGAGGTTGGAGGAGGTAGGAGGGATTGCCACACACACAGCAGGGGAACAGCTGACGTTACTGAACCCCAATAACAGAGGAGGGACTGTTGACTGTGCGTACAGCACTTCTGGACGGCAACTGGCGGTGTTGGAGCCCAGGGACAGGTGGAGGAGGAGGAGGAGGTTGGAGGAGGTAGGAGGGATTGCCACACACACAGCAGGGGAACAGCTGACGTTACTGAACCCCAATAACAGAGGAGGGACTGTTGACTGTGCGTACAGCACTTCTGGACGGCAACTGGCGGTGTTGGAGCCCAGGGACAGGTGGAGGAGGAGGAGGAGGTTGGAGGAGGTAGGAGGGATTGCCACACACACAGCAGGGGAACAGCTGACGTTACTGAACCCCAATAACAGAGGAGGGACTGTTGACTGTGCGTACAGCACTTCTGGACGGCAACTGGCGGTGTTGGAGCCCAGGGACAGGTGGAGGAGGAGGAGGAGGTTGGAGGAGGTAGGAGGGATTGCCACACACACAGCAGGGGAACAGCTGACGTTACTGAACCCCAATAACAGAGGAGGGACTGTTGACTGTGCGTACAGCACTTCTGGACGGCAACTGGCGGTGTTGGAGCCCAGGGACAGGTGGAGGAGGAGGAGGAGGTTGGAGGAGGTAGGAGGGATTGCCACACACACAGCAGGGGAACAGCTGACGTTACTGAACCCCAATAACAGAGGAGGGACTGTTGACTGTGCGTACAGCACTTCTGGACGGCAACTGGCGGTGTTGGAGCCCAGGGACAGGTGGAAAAGCAGAGGAACACAATGTAGGCCGAAGCCTGAGAAAGTCGAAAGGGAACCTTTAACCCCCCCCCAAGGCGTTTGTAGCTGAAAGAGCCAGCTTGTGCAGCACAAAAGATGCAAAAGGAAAAGGTGGCTCTTTTCATCATGCTCCTTGCACACGCAGAACTAAACACTTATAAAATGTGTCCCCTGCAACCGTAAAACCGTCCCGGAGGTGGGACTTTCCTTCGTAATGTGACGCAGCACAGCCGTCATTCCTACTCCCCCGGCGCCGCGCACCGGCTCCTCAGCGTTGTTTTATTCCGTCCCGGAGCCTGCGCTGTTATGTTATCCCGTGGCCAGGCACACTTAGCGCTGCCCATTTTCTGACATCATTTGGTGTCAGGCTGGCTGCGCCTGTGCGGCCGCGCTGGCAGAGAGCCCGCCTCGCAGTGTCTTCTGATTTAATCCCACTGGGGGCCTGGGATCCATGGACATGCGCAGTGCATATCCTCGCCTCTCACTCCCCTCCCTACGGCTTCTTAAGACTGTGCGGTGTCACGGCCGTGGCATGCTATTAGGGACCAGCTGACACCGAACAGTCTGAAGAAGCCATAGGGAAATGAGTGAGAGGTGGAGGTTCAGATATGCACTGCGCATGTCCATGGATCCCAGGCCCCCAGTGGGATTAAATCAGAAGACACTGCGAGGCGGGCTCTCTGCCAGCGCGGCCGCACAGGCGCAGCCATCCTGACACCAAATGATGCCAGAAGACGGGCAGCGCTAAGTGTGCCTGGCCACGGGATAACATAACAGCGCAGGCTCCGGGACGGAATAAAACAACGCTGAGGAGCCGGTGCGCGGCGCCGGGGGGGTAGGAATGACGGCTGTGCTGCGTCACATTACGAAGGAAAGTCCCACCTCCGGGACGGTTTTACGGTTGCAGGGGACACATTTTATAAGTGTTAAGTTCTGCGTGTGCAAGGAGCTAAACAAAAATAGCTACCTTTTCCTTGTGCAGCATTACTGCTGCACAAGGTGGCTCTTTCAGTAACAAACGCCTTGGGGGGGGGGGACAGATTCCCTTACATTTCAGTTGTTGTGTCAGCGTGGCGGTCGCATGACACATTGCCGGCTACACAGCTGGGGATCAGCTGACGTTACTGAAACCCAATAACACTGGGTCGTATGTTTTGACTGTGCAGACGGCACTTCTGAGCCTCAACTGGCGGTGTTGGAGCACAGGAATTTAAGTTCAGGTGGTAGAAAGATGAACACAACAGGAGACCTGGATAACGTATACAGTGACCTAATTATTTAATCAGGAGGAGGAGTGGCAAATTCCTGCGAGATCCAGGCCTTGTTCATTTTCAGGAAAGTAAGCCGGTCAACGTTATCGGAGGATAGTCGCATGCGACGGTCAGTTAGTACACCACCTGCAGCACTAAAGACACGTTCCGATAATACACTGGCTGCAGGGCAAGACAGCACCTCCAATGCATACTGGCTTAGCTCTGGCCATGTATCCAGCTTTGAGACCCAAAACTTGAAAGGGGAAGAGCCGTCTGGGAGTACAGCAAGAGGGCAAGACATGTAGTCTGTCACCATCTGACGGAACCGTTGCCTCCTGCTGACTGGAGCCGTCTGTGATGGTGTAGACTTTTGTGGGGGGCACAGAAAACTGTGCCACAGTTGGGCCATACTGGTCTTGCCTTGGGCAGAGGCACTGCTTCTGCTCCCTCTTTGTGCAGAGCCTCCACCACTGCCTGGACGCACTGAGCTGCTTTGGAATGCACTAGCAGCACTTCTCTCAGTTGGAATGGAGAAGATGATGGAATTCACCAGTGTGTCTTGGTACTCCCGCATTTTTCGCTCACGGTTCAACGGTGTGATGAGGCTTTCTACGTTGTCCCGGTAGCGAGGATCGAGGAGGGTGAACACCCAATAATCAGACATGTTGAGAATGTGGGCGATGCGGCGGTCGTTTCTCAGGCACTGCAGCATGTAATCCACCATGTGCTGCAGACTGCCAACTGCCCAAGAAACGCTGTCCCCTGCTGGAGGCGTGATCTCTGCCCGCTCGTCATCACCCCACCCTCGCTGTACACACTGAGTACTGGACAATTCGGTAACTCCCTCCTCTGGACGGACGTCTTCCTCCTCCATTGACTCCTCCTCATCCTCCTCACAAACTGTCCCCTGCCTAAGCGTTTGTGAGGAACCACGTGGCGCTGACTGTCCAGAAGATGATGGAAATGGTGAATCCTCATCCTCCACCTCTTCCACAACATCATCCCTTAGCGCTTGCAGTGATTTTTCAAGCAGGCAGATAAGGGGGACAGTCATGCTGACTAGTGCATCATCTGCACTCGCCATCCGCGTGGAATAATCAAAGGGACGCAAAACCTGGCAGACGTCATTCATAGTGGCCCACTCTGTGGTTGTGAAGTCTGTACGGCGCTGAGTGCGACTTCTTTGCGCCTGAAGCAGCTAGTACTCCATTACAGCTTGCTGCTGCTCACACAACAGCTCCAACATATGTAACGTGGAATTCCACCTGGTAGGTAGGTAACATATGATGCGATGTTCCGGCAGGCGGTGTCGGCGCTGCAGAGCCGCAATGCGCGCTTTTGCCGTGCTGGAACGCCGCAAGTGAGCACACTCTAGGCGGACCTTGTGCAGCAGTGCATCAAGATCCGGATAGTCCCTCAAAAAGCTCTGCACGACCAAATTGAGCACATGTGCCAGACATGGGATGTGAGTGAGGTTGCCGAGGCCCAGAGCTGCCACCAGATTTCGGCCATTATCACACACTACCATGCCTGGCTGGAGATTCGCTGGCACAAACCACACATCGCTCTCCTGCTTGATGGCATTCCAGAGCTCCTGCGCTGTGTGGCTACGATTCCCCAAAAAAATTAATTTCAACACGGCCTGTTGACGTTTGGCCACGGCTGTGCTCATGTCGGTCGTAACAGGTACACGTTCATCACGGGTCCATGTGGAGGTGGACTGTGACGGCTCCTGCAGCGATGATTCTGAGGAACTGGTGTAAGAGGAGGAGTCAATGCGTACAGAATGGATTCCTGCAATCCTTGGAGTGGGCAGGACACGTCCTGCGCCACTCGCACGGTCTGTACCCGGCTCAATGACATTAACCCAATGGGCAGTGAGGGAAAGGTATCGCCCCTGTCCATGTTGACTGGTCCACGCATCGGTGGTGAGGTGGACCTTGCTACTGACGGCGTTCAGTAGCGCGTGTTTTATGTGTCCCTCCACATGCTTGTGCAGGGCAGGGACGGCTTGCCTGCTGAAGTAAAAGCGGCTGGGCACATTGTACTGTGGGACTGCCAATGACATCAAGTCACGGAAGCTGTCAGTCTCCACCAGCCTGAATGACAGCATTTCCAGTGACAGAAGTTTGGCAATGCCTGCAGTCAGAGCCTGTGCTCGTGGGTGGTTTGACGAGAAAGGCCGCCTTTTCTCCCATGCCTGTACTACCGATGGCTGTAGACTGGGCTGGGAGTGTGTGGATGACTGGGAAAGTGGTGCTGCGGGTGGAATTACAGCGGGTCTCTGGACAACAGGGCCAGAGGTTCTTCCACGGCGATCCTGGGAGGAAGCCGAACCAGCTGCGTGTGAGCTAGAGGAAGAGGCAACACGAGCTGAAGAGGTGGTAGCTGCCGCTGTTGGTTGGCCTACCTCTTCAGTGTGTTTTTCTAACAACGCCGGGTGCCTGGTGCGCACATGTTTCCACATGTTGGAGGTATTGAGGCTGCTGACATTTCGACCTCTTTTGACTTTGTGATGACACACGTTGCATCTGACATAGCAAATGTCATCTGCAACTGTGTCAAAAAAGGACCAGGCACTGCAAGTCTTGGGAGCGCCCTTTTTGGCTTTTGGAAGAGACATGCTCCTAACGGGTGCCAAAGCGGAGGCTGCAGGATCCGCAGTCTTCCCCCTCCCTCTCCCTCTTTGGGCCGTACGGGGAATCTCTTCCTCAGAGCTGCTCCCACCACCTTCCTGTCCCTCACGCCAAGATGGGTCGAGGACCTCATCATCTACACTACCCTCTGCCCCCAACTGCTCCTCCTGGGTAGTCTCAGCAGCAGAGCACGCACCAGTAAGTGGCACCTGAGTGTCATCATCAGCTGATGCGGCCTGCGATGTGGTGACCGGAGCCACTGGCCCACCCGCCTCTTCAGAGGAAGACAGAAAAAGCTGTTGGGCATCACTGCACCCTGCCTCTTCTTCCATTTCTCCAATGCTGCTTGGCTGGCCCCCTGTTTCCAAGCCAAGAGATTCAGAGAACAGAAGTAGAGACGGCTCCTGTCCTGGGCTCTCTGTCTGCCTGGGCAATTTGGCAGGTGGTGAAGAGACAGATGGCTGCTCTCCAGTGCTCTGTGTCTGAGAGGATGTGGCACTAATGGAAGTTGATGCATTAGCTGCCATCCATCCGACAACGGCTTCAATTTGGTCTTCACGCAGCAGCGGTGTACGGCGCTCTGACACAAAGCTGCGCATGAACGACTGTTGCCTGGTGAAAGTGGGTGCTGATGAGTCACCGGTGCCCGCAGCAGGCACAGAATCCCCACGTCCCCTCCCTGCTCCGCGCCCACGCCCACGTGCCTTACTCACTGCCTTCTTCATCTTGGTTGACTGATAAAGATAAGCAGAAAAGTACTAACGGATTTGTGTGCTTATTCCTGAGCAACTCCTCCTAACAGGTATAAGAAACACTAATTTTCTAAAGTGTGGACTAGACTTTAATATGAGCTAATGTGGCCTACACAAATGTAAAGTGGTGTAACTGGTGTGTTTGGTGAACTTTATTATTTATTTCTTTTTTGGGGGCTGAACTGACAACAGATAGAGCTGCAGTCACACAGAGACCGTGCAGACAGACGTAAACGGCGCTGCAAGGCCCAAAAACCCTCCTCTACTTTATCCTATGTAGTGTTTTTCCACAAATTAGCTGGAGACGGGTGGAAAGACACTAATAGGATTTTTTTAAATTAATTAGCAGCAGACTACACTACTTGAAAAAAAATTAAAATTGATTTGGCGGTATGACGCAGTGAACAACCCTGAGCTGGAGACAACCAGGCTACGGCTGCTCACAGACTACAGGGCGAGCTGCAGTCACACGGAGACCGTGCAGACAGCCGTAAACGGCGCTGCAAGGCCCAAAAACCCTCCTCTACTTTATCCTATGTAGTGTTTTTCCACAAATTAGCTGGAGACGGGTGGAAAGACACTAATAGGATTTTTTTAAATTAATTAGCAGCAGACTACACTACTTGAAAAAAAATTAAAATTGATTTGGCGGTATGACGCAGTGAACAACCCTGAGCTGCAGACAACCAGGCTACGGCTGCTCACAGACTACAGGGCGAGCTGCAGTCACACGGAGACCGTGCAGACAGCCGTAAACGGCGCTGCAAGGCCCAAAAACCCTCCTCTACTTTATCCTATGTAGTGTTTTTCCACAAATTAGCTGGAGACGGGTGGAAAGACACTAATAGGATTTTTTTAAATTAATTAGCAGCAGACTACACTACTTGAAAAAAAATTAAAATTGATTTGGCGGTATGACGCAGTGAACAACCCTGAGCTGCAGACAACCAGGCTACGGCTGCTCACAGACTACAGGGCGAGCTGCAGTCACACGGAGACCGTGCAGACAGCCGTAAACGGCGCTGCAAGGCCCCAAAACCCTCCTCTACTTTATCCTATGTAGTGTTTTTCCACAAATTAGCTGGAGACGGGTGGAAAGACACTAATAGGATTTTTTTAAATTAATTAGCAGCAGACTACACTACTTGAAAAAAAATTAAAATTGATTTGGCAGTATGACGCAGTGAACAACCCTGAGCTGCAGACAACCAGGCTACGGCTGCTCACAGACTACAGGGCGAGCTGCAGTCACACGGAGACCGTGCAGACAGCCGTAAACGGCGCTGCAAGGCCCAAAAACCCTCCTCTACTTTATCCTATGTAGTGTTTTTCCACAAATTAGCTGGAGACGGGTGGAAAGACACTAATAGGATTTTTTTAAATTAATTAGCAGCAGACTACACTACTTGAAAAAAAATTAAAATTGATTTGGCGGTATGACGCAGTGAACAACCCTGAGCTGCAGACAACCAGGCTACGGCTGCTCACAGACTACAGGGCGAGCTGCAGTCACACGGAGACCGTGCAGACAGCCGTAAACGGCGCTGCAAGGCCCAAAAACCCTCCTCTACTTTATCCTATGTAGTGTTTTTCCACAAATTAGCTGGAGACGGGTGGAAAGACACTAATAGGATTTTTTTGAATAAATTAGCAGCAGACTACACTACTTGAAAAAAAAAAAAAAAAAAGAACAGTATGAGGCAATGAACCACCCTCCCTGAACTGAATACAACCAGCTATGGATGGCCTATGTGGCTGCACTCAGACTAGAGAGTGGGCTGCACTCACACACACACACACACACAGACCTTGCAGATCGCTGTGAAAACAGCGCTACAAGGCAAAAGCAAGGTGAATAGTAGGTGAACACAGCGGTTGCTAAATTAGCCTTTGGAAAGCACAAAGAAGCAAATCGCTATCTCTAAACTGTCCCTCAGTCAGCAAACAGCGTCCTGTCACTAACTGAATTCACAGCAGAGTGATCGGAAAATGGCGCCAGCGACTTTTAAACTGCATCATGACATCATTTCAGCAGCCAATCACAGCCTTGCCAGTAGTTTCATGCCCTCCATGCTAAACAGGATGTGCCCACACTTGGAATCATTCTCATTGGCTGAATTTCTGAATTTTGAATCTTGGAACTTCCGATTCCGGTATCCGATACGCGGCAAGTATCGGAATACCGGTATCGGAATTCCGATACCGCAAGTATCGGCCGATACCCGATACTTGCGGTATCGGAATGCTCAACACTACTGCAGACCTCTGAATCTTCACAGCAGCCACAACTCACACTGTCAGAATTCTCTGACACCAGAGTATAAGCCTAGGGTGGGAAATGCAGCAGCTACTGGTACATTTCAAAAATAAAAATAGATACCAGTAAAAGTAAAATTAATTGAGACATCAGTAGGATAGGGGTGTTTTTGAATATCCATATTGAATCAGGAGCCCCATATAATGCTCCATAAAGTTCATGATGGGCCCCATAAGATGCTTCAGGCAAAAATATGCCCCATACAATGCTGCAAAAAGGTTGATTATGGCCCCATAAGATGCTCCATAGAAACATTTGCCCCATATTATGCTGTGATAAAAAAAATGACATATTCACCTTTTGTCCTGAGCAGGCAGGGACACCGGCCTTGCGATACTCACCTGTCCCTGTTCCACCACAGCTCTGTCTTCCATCTCTCTGCAATGAGTGTTCAGGCAGAGGGCGGCGCACACACTAAACACAACCTGAACGTCACAGCCAGAGGACACGGAAGACGGAGTGGCACGTGGCGTTGGAACGGGGATGTCAGGACTCTGAACATTTTTTACCTTTTGTGCATTACTGCCCTCTTCCAAGATGGCGTCTTTGGTCTCATGTGCACTGTGTCTTCCTGCTATAAAACTCCACCCCAGCCTTCAGTCTGTGCTAGATTATTCTGCCTTGCATCCAGCTCCTGACCTCTGATTACTCCCTGGCTATACACCTGCTCCTGTGAACCTGTGTGGTGATGCTGCTACTCTGCTCTGAGTTCCTGTTGCATACACAAGTTTCCAGCAATCCTCCTTCATCTGCTGCTTGTGTTTACTTCATCTGCATTTGCTGGACATGTAAGCTGCTGCTGCTTTTCTATAACCTGAGACTATTAACCAGGCCTCCCTGGTTGAGCTAAGATATGATTTGAACTGCCTATAAGCATATCTATCTGTGTCTGGACTAAAGGCCCTGTCTCACTAAGCGATTTACCAACGATCACGACCAGCGATACGACCTGGCCGTGATCGTTGGTAAGTCGCTGTGTAGTCGCTGGGGAGCTGTCACACAGACCGCTCTCCAGCGACCAACGATCAGGGGAACGACTTCGGCATCGTTGAAACTGTCTTCAACGATGCCGAAGTCCCCCTGCAGCACCCGGGTAACCAGGGTAAACATCGGGTTACTAAGCACAGGGCCGCGCTTAGTAACCCGATGTTTACCCTGGTTACCAAAAAAAACAAACAGTACATACTCGCCTTCTGATGTCCGTCAGGTCCCTTGCCGTCTGCTTCCTGCTCTGACTGAGCCGCCGTACAGTGAGAGCAGAGCGCAGCGGTGACATCACTGCTGTGCTCTCACTTCTCACTGTACGGCCGGCAGTCAGTGAGAGCAGGAAGCAGACGGCAAGGGACCTGACGGACATCAGAAGGCGAGTATGTACTGTTTGTTTTTTTTTACATTTACGCTGGTAACCAGGGTAAACATCGGGTTACTAAGCGCGGCCCTGCGCTTAGTAACCCGATGTTTACCCTGGTTACCAGTGAAGACATCGCTGGATCGGTGTCACACACACCGATTCAGCGATGTCAGCGGGGCCTCAACGACCAGAAAAAGGTCCAGGCCATTCCGACATGACCAGCGATCTCGCAGCAGGGGCCTGATCGCTGGTACGTGTCACACATAGCGAGATCGCTATGGAGGTCGCTGTTGCGTCACAAAACTTGTGACTCAGCAGCGATCTCGCTAGCGATCTCGCTATGTGAGACGGGGCTTTAAGACAAGGATTTATTCATGTCAAGTATCCTCAAGAATAACTGTGCTTCATAGACTTTCTGCTTGATTGCATTTTTCTCTGAAGACTGCTAAGCTGCGTTTATTATTTGCACCAAGTGTTGTGGACTTGAGTTTCTCTCTACACCTGTTTGAATCACCGTGTGATAATATAGACTTTACCACTTATAAAACTGTGTCCTGTAGTTGTCTTGTTCCACGCAAAGAGTCTCCTGAGTTATCCCCTATAATTATTACAGGGGACAGGTGAATATCGCAATGCTCATCCTCCCCCGTTATACTCACCCTCTCGGCCGGTCCCTGGCAGCTTCTCCAATGCGATGATCTCTCATGCCGGCAGCTTGTTCTGGTATTCAGCGGTCACTGATACAGCTTATTAAAGTAATGAATATGCGCTCCACCCCTAATGCACATGGGGTGCATTATACTATGGGAAGTGAATTGTACTACATGGATGACTATGGCGGTGCATTATACTATATGGAGCACTATGAGGAGTATTTTATGCTATATGGAGGACTATGAGGAGTGTATTATACTATGTGGAGAACTGAGCAGTGTATTTTAATATATGGAGGACTATAGCGAGTGTATTATACTATATGGAGGACTGTGGTGCACATTATAATATATGGAGGACTATGCGGTGTATTATGCTAAACAAGTAAAATGCTGCATATTCAGATTGTTTTTGTTGTAACAAAAATCATTGTTCTCAGCAGCACATCGCCGGTGTAAACTTTAGATGTGCTGCTGATAACATGATACTGTATGGTGATCTGTTAGTGATCTATTAGTGATCGTTCTGTCCCCATCATTCTTTCTCAGATGGTGGAAAGAGGTTGGGAAACAAGCGTTGAACGACTTCAGTATTGTCGATCAAACTCATTTAGTGGCCTGAACTCAGCGCATGTAAATACAACCAAAATACTTCTGTGTGATGTGCAATATATTAGCATCTGGGGCCCCATTTTAAACTTTGCCTAGGGCCCCACCTTGCCTAAAACCGACCCTGTCTACAGTTGCATTACCTGGAAATTAATTTAGCAATAACTGCTTTGCAAATTATTGCTTTTTTTAGTACTTTGCTTTTCTGTCATAAACCAAGCGAGTTCCCCAGTGCATACTTCTGCAATTATTTTAATGCATCATTGAATCCCTGCATTAATGAAATATTTATTACACATAGTTTATTTTTCTTTACCACTGGGATTTTATTCCAATCAAGTTGAACAGACTCTTAGCAAGTTTTGCAACAACACAGTTCACAAAAAACATTGTAAGTTTATACAACATTAAATTCTTCTTCTTATTTTTACTTATTATATGTGGTAAATTAGCAAATTAGTAAGAATAAACATTGTGTGATATATGAGATTGTATCAATTAAAAAGGGTTGCTACTTAATTTTTTTTTTAAACATAATGTGATTGACATCTGTCATGCAACAAAAGTTATGTAGAAATGTATGTTTTAAACATCAGCAATATTTAAAAATATAATGTACAATATATGACTTTTTTTCGAATTGGTTAAATGTTATTGTATGTGGAAAATTAAAAACAACTCTAACAGAGATTAATAGATCTGCAGAGATTCAAATTCACCAAATTTGCAAATTTTTTCAGGAAGTTCAATTTGCAACTAAGTTATTCTCCCTGAATTGATTGTTCTCTATTATGCTCTTGATTCTATGTATATACCCCGCTATGGTCACTGCGAAATTCCACAATAGCAAATGGAACTAGCTGCCACCACTAGGGTTGAGCGACTTTCATTTTTTTAAGATCGAGTCGGGTTTTGTGAAACCCGACTTTGTCCAGAGTCGAGTCGAGTGCAGTCGGCCGATTATCGCTAAAAGTCGGGGATCGACCGAAACGCGAAACCCAATGCAAGTCAATGGGGAAGCATAGTCGGCAGTGAGTGGAGGCCAGGAAAACACCTACAGTGCCCATTTTAATGCCAAAAACATCCATTCTTGTTTCTGAAGCTTGTCAATCTTAATTAACTTTATAATAATAGTTGGGCATAGGAAATTGGGGGTCATTTGGCAAAAGTTGTGGGGGGAGTAGGGCTGGCTCAAGTTTTTTGTTGGCCCAGGAAATGCGGACTACGTCACGGCGGTGTTGCAGGGAGAGGTAAGTATTTCAACGTTGCAAGTGCTGTAATCCTGAGCAAGCAGGGGGGGCCCACTCGTTCGCATTGGCACTGGCACAGGGCCCCTCAAAGTACGGCGGTGTGTTTGCATGGCGGGGGCGCCTCCCACCAGCAGCGACACTTTTGCGTACTCTGAGGGGCCCTGTGCCAGTGACGTCGCCAACGAGTATGCCCCCCCACCTGATGAAGGAACCTTCACTTTCATCTGCACCTTCCTCATTGTCCCTGTGTAAGGTGGTATAACATGCGGGAAGGGGAACCTTACTTTCAGCAGGGTCAGATTCTGGCTGTGTAGAGTACAAGGGGAATGTAGTGGTCTAGGTCAATGTACCAGCAGACTCATCTAGCAGTGGCTGGGCAATGGGCAGGATGAGGAGGAAACAGATATAGGGCCAAAGAATAAAGTAGGCTAAATGAGGTTCAAAATTGGTAAAAGGACTAAACAGGCGGCATTGCTTTGTTCAGTGGAGTAGCAAACCCAAGAGCAGCAGACACTGTTTCAAGGGCCTAACCACACTAGTAGGCCAAATGCAGTTTAATATCTGATAGTATAGGCCGAAAGCCAGAATGTGGAAGCTCCGCTTTGTTCAGTTGAGGACAACACCAGGGAGGGGCAGACACCGTTAGTAGGCCGTAACAGCCAATTTTTTTAAAAAACAGCAGTTAATAAGAGGCAGAAGGTAGAAGCTCAGCTTTATTCAGTTGAGGACAACACCAGGCAGGGGCAGACACCTTTAGTAGGCCGGAACAGCCATTTTTTTTAAAAAACAGCAGTTAATAAGAGGCAGAAGGTAGAAGCTCAGCTTTATTCAGTTGAGGACAACACCAGGCAGGGGCAGACACCTTTAGTAGGCCGGAACAGCCAATTTCATTTTTAAAAATCGTAATTTGGAACAGAAGGTTGAAGCACAGCTTTATTCAGTTGCAGCTTCTTGGCAGTAATATAAAGACGACGCGACAGGACAACACTCGGTGGATGCCATATCTGTGTTTTCAATGGAAAAAAACCTTTCAGTTAACTACTTGCAGGAGAAAGTTTTTGGAGCTGGTGGCCAATTTTTGTACTGTACCAGTTTTTTGTTGTATGTTTGGAACAGAAGGTTGAAGCACAGCTTTATTCAGTTGAGGACAACACCAGGCAGGGGCAGACACCTTTAGTAGGCCGGAACAGCCACTTTTTTAAAAAAACAGCAGTTAATAAGAGGCAGAAGGTAGAAGCTCAGCTTTATTCAGTTGAGGACAACACCAGGCAGGGGCAGACACCTTTAGTAGGCCGGAACAGGCAATTTCATTTTTAAAAATCGTAATTTGGAACAGAAGGTTGAAGCACAGCTTTATTCAGTTGCAGCTTCTTGGCAATAATATAAAGAAGACGCGACAGGACAACACTCGGTGGATGCCATATCTGTGTTTTCAATGGAAAAAAACCTTTCAGTTAACTACTTGCAGGAGAAAGTTTTTGGAGCTGGTGGCCAATTTTTGTACTGTACCAGTTTTTTGTTGTATGTTTGGAACAGAAGGTTGAAGCACAGCTTTATTCAGTTGAGGACAACACCAGGCAGGGGCAGACACCTTTAGTAGGCCGGAACAGCCAATTTAAAAAAAAAACAGCAGTTAATAAGAGGCAGAAGGTAGAAGCTCAGCTTTATTCAGTTGAGGACAACACCAGGCAGGGGCAGACACCTTTAGTAGGCCGGAACAGCCAATTTCATTTTTAAAAATCATAATTTGGAACAGAAGGTTGAAGCACAGCTTTATTCAGGTGCAGCTTCTTGGCAATAATATAAAGAAGACGCGACAGGACAACACTCGGTGGATGCCATATCTGTGTTTTCAATGGAAAAAAACCTTCAGTTAACTACTTGCAGGAGAAAGTTTTTGGAGCTGGTGGCCAATTTTTGTACTGTACCAGTTTTTTGTTGTATGTTTGGAACAGAAGGTTTAAGCACAGCTTTATTCAGTTGAGGACAACACCAGGCAGGGGCAGACACCTTTAGTAGGCCGGAACAGCCAATTTTTTTAAAAAAACAGCAGTTAATAAGAGGCAGAAGGTAGAAGCACAGCTTTATTCAGTTGCAGCTTCTTGGCAATAATATAAAGAAGACGCCACAGGACAACACTCGGTGGATGCCATATCTGTGTTTTCAATGGAAAAAAACCTTTCAGTTAACTACTTGCAGGAGAAAGTTTTTGGAGCTGGTGGCCAATTTTTGTACTGTACCAGTTTTTTGTTGTATGTTTGGAACAGAAGGTTGAAGCACAGCTTTATTCATTTGAGGACAACACCAGGCAGGGGCAGACACCTTTAGTAGGCCGGAACAGCCAATTTTTTAAAAAAACAGCAGTTAATAAGAGGCAGAAGGTAGAAGCACAGCTTTATTCAGTTGCAGCTTCTTGGCAATAATATAAAGAAGACGCCACAGGACAACACTCGGTGGATGCCATATCTGTGTTTTCAATGGAAAAAAACCTTTCAGTTAACTACTTGCAGGAGAAAGTTTTTGGAGCTGGTGGCCAATTTTTGTACTGTACCAGTTTTTTGTTGTATGTTTGGAACAGAAGGTTGAAGCAGAGCTTTATTCAGTTGAGGACAACACCAGGCAGGGGCAGACACCTTTAGTAGGCCGGAACAGCCAATTTTTTTAAAAAACAGCAGTTAATAAGAGGCAGAAGGTAGAAGCTCAGCTTTATTCAGTTGATGACAACACCAGGCAGGGGCAGACACCTTTAGTAGGCCGGAACAGCCAATTTCATTTTTAAAAATCGTAATTTGGAACAGAAGGTTGAAGCACAGCTTTATTCAGTTGCAGCTTCTTGGCAATAATATAAAGAAGATGCGACAGGACAACACTCGGTGGATGCCATATCTGTGTTTTCAATGGAAAAAAACCTTTCAGTTAACTACTTGCAGGAGAAAGTTTTTGGAGCTGGTGGCCAATTTTTGTACTGTACCAGTTTTTTGTTGTATGTTTGGAACAGAAGGTTGAAGCACAGCTTTATTCAGTTGAGGACAACACCAGGCAGGGGCAGACACCTTTAGTAGGCCAGAACAGCCAATTTTTTAAAAAAACAGCAGTTAATAAGAGGCAGAAGGTAGAAGCACAGCTTTATTCAGTTGCAGCTTCTTGGCAATAATATAAAGAAGACGCCACAGGACAACACTCGGTGGATGCCATATCTGTGTTTTCAATGGAAAAAAACCTTTCAGTTAACTACTTGCAGGAGAAAGTTTTAGGAGCTGGTGGCCAATTTTTGTACTGTACCAGTTTTTTGTTGTATGTTTGGAACAGAAGGTTGAAGCACAGCTTTATTCAGTTGAGGACAACACCAGGCAGGGGCAGACACCTTTAGTAGGCCGGAACAGCCAATTTTTTAAAAAAACAGCAGTTAATAAGAGGCAGAAGGTAGAAGCACAGCTTTATTCAGTTGCAGCTTCTTGGCAATAAGATAAAGAAGACGCCACAGGACAACACTCGGTGGATGCCATATCTGTGTTTTCAATGGAAAAAAACCTTTCAGTTAACTACTTGCAGGAGAAAGTTTTTGGAGCTGGTGGCCAATTTTTGTACTGTACCAGTTTTTTGTTGTATGTTTGGAACAGAAGGTTGAAGCACAGCTTTATTCAGTTGAGGACAACACCAGGCAGGGGCAGACACCTTTAGTAGGCCGGAACAGCCAATTTTTTAAAAAAACAGCAGTTAATAAGAGGCAGAAGGTAGAAGCTCAGCTTTATTCAGTTGAGGACAACACCAGGCAGGGGCAGACACCTTTAGTAGGCCGGAACAGCCAATTTTAAAAAAAAACAGCAGTTAATAAGAGGCAGAAGGTAGAAGCTCAGCTTTATTCAGTTGAGGACAACACCAGGAAGGGGCAGACACCTTTAGTAGGCCGGAACAGCCAATTTTTTAAAAAAACAGCAGTTAATAAGAGGCAGAAGGTAGAAGCACAGCTTTATTCAGTTGCAGCTTCTTGGCAGTAATATAAAGACGACGCGACAGGACAACACTCGGTGGATGCCATATCTGTGTTTTCAATGGAAAAAAACCTTTCAGTTAACTACTTGCAGGAGAAAGTTTTTGGAGCTGGTGGCCAATTTTTGTACTGTACCAGTTTTTTGTTGTATGTTTGGAACAGAAGGTTGAAGCACAGCTTTATTCAGTTGAGGACAACACCAGGCAGGGGCAGACACCTTTAGTAGGCCGGAACAGGCAATTTCATTTTTAAAAATCGTAATTTGGAACAGAAGGTTGAAGCACAGCTTTATTCAGTTGCAGCTTCTTGGCAATAATATAAAGAAGACGCGACAGGACAACACTCGGTGGATGCCATATCTGTGTTTTCAATGGAAAAAAACCTTTCAGTTAACTACTTGCAGGAGAAAGTTTTTGGAGCTGGTGGCCAATTTTTGTACTGTACCAGTTTTTTGTTGTATGTTTGGAACAGAAGGTTGAAGCACAGCTTTATTCAGTTGAGGACAACACCAGGCAGGGGCAGACACCTTTAGTAGGCCGGAACAGCCAATTTAAAAAAAAAACAGCAGTTAATAAGAGGCAGAAGGTAGAAGCTCAGCTTTATTCAGTTGAGGACAACACCAGGCAGGGGCAGACACCTTTAGTAGGCCGGAACAGCCAATTTCATTTTTAAAAATCATAATTTGGAACAGAAGGTTGAAGCACAGCTTTATTCAGTTGCAGCTTCTTGGCAATAATATAAAGAAGACGCGACAGGACAACACTCGGTGGATGCCATATCTGTGTTTTCAATGGAAAAAAACCTTCAGTTAACTACTTGCAGGAGAAAGTTTTTGGAGCTGGTGGCCAATTTTTGTACTGTACCAGTTTTTTGTTGTATGTTTGGAACAGAAGGTTTAAGCACAGCTTTATTCAGTTGAGGACAACACCAGGCAGGGGCAGACACCTTTAGTAGGCCGGAACAGCCAATTTTTTTAAAAAAACAGCAGTTAATAAGAGGCAGAAGGTAGAAGCACAGCTTTATTCAGTTGCAGCTTCTTGGCAATAATATAAAGAAGACGCCACAGGACAACACTCGGTGGATGCCATATCTGTGTTTTCAATGGAAAAAAACCTTTCAGTTAACTACTTGCAGGAGAAAGTTTTTGGAGCTGGTGGCCAATTTTTGTACTGTACCAGTTTTTTGTTGTATGTTTGGAACAGAAGGTTGAAGCACAGCTTTATTCAGTTGAGGACAACACCAGGCAGGGGCAGACACCTTTAGTAGGCCGGAACAGCCAATTTTTTAAAAAAAACAGCAGTTAATAAGAGGCAGAAGGTAGAAGCACAGCTTTATTCAGTTGCAGCTTCTTGGCAATAATATAAAGAAGACGCCACAGGACAACACTCGGTGGATGCCATATCTGTGTTTTCAATGGAAAAAAACCTTTCAGTTAACTACTTGCAGGAGAAAGTTTTTGGAGCTGGTGGCCAATTTTTGTACTGTACCAGTTTTTTGTTGTATGTTTGGAACAGAAGGTTGAAGCACAGCTTTATTCATTTGAGGACAACACCAGGCAGGGGCAGACACCTTTAGTAGGCCGGAACAGCCAATTTTTTAAAAAAACAGCAGTTAATAAGAGGCAGAAGGTAGAAGCACAGCTTTATTCAGTTGCAGCTTCTTGGCAATAATATAAAGAAGACGCGACAGGACAACACTCGGTGGATGCCATATCTGTGTTTTCAATGGAAAAAAAACCTTTCAGTTAACTACTTGCAGGAGAAAGTTTTTGGAGCTGGTGGCCAATTTTTGTACTGTACCAGTTTTTTGTTGTATGTTTGGAACAGAAGGTTGAAGCAGAGCTTTATTCAGTTGAGGACAACACCAGGCAGGGGCAGACACCTTTAGTAGGCCGGAACAGACAATTTTTTTAAAAAACAGCAGTTAATAAGAGGCAGAAGGTAGAAGCTCAGCTTTATTCAGTTGAGGACAACACCAGGCAGGGGCAGACACCTTTAGTAGGCCGGAACAGCCAATTTCATTTTTAAAAATCGTAATTTGGAACAGAAGGTTGAAGCACAGCTTTATTCAGTTGCAGCTTCTTGGCAATAATATAAAGAAGATGCGACAGGACAACACTCGGTGGATGCCATATCTGTGTTTTCAATGGAAAAAAACCTTTCAGTTAACTACTTGCAGGAGAAAGTTTTTGGAGCTGGTGGCCAATTTTTGTACTGTACCAGTTTTTTGTTGTATGTTTGGAACAGAAGGTTGAAGCACAGCTTTATTCAGTTGAGGACAACACCAGGCAGGGGCAGACACCTTTAGTAGGCCAGAACAGCCAATTTTTTAAAAAAACAGCAGTTAATAAGAGGCAGAAGGTAGAAGCACAGCTTTATTCAGTTGCAGCTTCTTGGCAATAATATAAAGAAGACGCCACAGGACAACACTCGGTGGATGCCATATCTGTGTTTTCAATGGAAAAAAACCTTTCAGTTAACTACTTGCAGGAGAAAGTTTTAGGAGCTGGTGGCCAATTTTTGTACTGTACCAGTTTTTTGTTGTATGTTTGGAACAGAAGGTTGAAGCACAGCTTTATTCAGTTGAGGACAACACCAGGCAGGGGCAGACACCTTTAGTAGGCCGGAACAGCCAATTTTTTAAAAAAACAGCAGTTAATAAGAGGCAGAAGGTAGAAGCACAGCTTTATTCAGTTGCAGCTTCTTGGCAATAAGATAAAGAAGACGCCACAGGACAACACTCGGTGGATGCCATATCTGTGTTTTCAATGGAAAAAAACCTTTCAGTTAACTACTTGCAGGAGAAAGTTTTTGGAGCTGGTGGCCAATTTTTGTACTGTACCAGTTTTTTGTTGTATGTTTGGAACAGAAGGTTGAAGCACAGCTTTATTCAGTTGAGGACAACACCAGGCAGGGGCAGACACCTTTAGTAGGCCGGAACAGCCAATTTTTTAAAAAAACAGCAGTTAATAAGAGGCAGAAGGTAGAAGCTCAGCTTTATTCAGTTGAGGACAACACCAGGCAGGGGCAGACACCTTTAGTAGGCCGGAACAGCCAATTTTAAAAAAAACCAGCAGTTAATAAGAGGCAGAAGGTAGAAGCTCAGCTTTATTCAGTTGAGGACAACACCAGGAAGGGGCAGACACCTTTAGTAGGCCGGAACAGCCAATTTTTTAAAAAAACAGCAGTTAATAAGAGGCAGAAGGTAGAAGCACAGCTTTATTCAGTTGCAGCTTCTTGGCAATAATATAAAGAAGACGCCACAGGACAACACTCGGTGGATGCCATATCTGTGTTTTCAATGGAAAAAAACCTTTCAGTTAACTACTTGCAGGAGAAAGTTTTTGGAGCTGGTGGCCAATTTTTGTACTGTACCAGTTTTTTGTTGTATGTTTGGAACAGAAGGTTGAAGCACAGCTTTATTCAGTTGAGGACAACACCAGGCAGGGGCAGACACCTTTACTAGGCCGGAACAGCCAATTTTAAAAAAAAACAGCAGTTAATAAGAGGCAGAAGGTAGAAGCACAGCTTTATTCAGTTGCAGCTTCTTGGCAATAAGATAAAGAAGACTCCACAGGACAACACTCGGTGGATGCCATATCTGTGTTTTCAATGGAAAAAAACCTTTCAGTTAACTACTTGCAGGAGAAAGTTTTTGGAGCTGGTGGCCAATTTTTGTACTGTACCAGTTTTTTGTTGTATGTTTGGAACAGAAGGTTGAAGCACAGCTTTATTCAGTTGAGGACAACACCAGGCAGGGGCAGACACCTTTAGTAGGCCGGAACAGCCAATTTTTTAAAAAAACAGCAGTTAATAAGAGGCAGAAGGTAGAAGCACAGCTTTATTCAGTTGCAGCTTCTTGGCAATAAGATAAAGAAGACGCCACAGGACAACACTCGGTGGATGCCATATCTGTGTTTTCAATGGAAAAAAACCTTTCAGTTAACTACTTGCAGGAGAAAGTTTTTGGAGCTGGTGGCCAATTTTTGTACTGTACCAGTTTTTTGTTGTATGTTTGGAACAGAAGGTTGAAGCACAGCTTTATTCAGTTGAGGACAACACCAGGCAGGGGCAGACACCTTTAGTAGGCCGGAACAGCCAATTTTTTAAAAAAACAGCAGTTAATAAGAGGCAGAAGGTAGAAGCTCAGCTTTATTCAGTTGAGGACAACACCAGGCAGGGGCAGACACCTTTAGTAGGCCGGAACAGCCAATTTTAAAAAAAAACAGCAGTTAATAAGAGGCAGAAGGTAGAAGCTCAGCTTTATTCAGTTGAGGACAACACCAGGAAGGGGCAGACACCTTTAGTAGGCCGGAACAGCCAATTTTTTAAAAAAACAGCAGTTAATAAGAGGCAGAAGGTAGAAGCACAGCTTTATTTAGTTGCAGCTTCTTGGCAATAAGATAAAGAAGACGCCACAGGACAACACTCGGTGGATGCCATATCTGTGTTTTCAATGGAAAAAAACCTCAGTTAACTACTTGCAGGAGAAAGTTTTTGGAGCTGGTGGCCAATTTTTGTACTGTACCAGTTTTTTGTTGTATGTTTGGAACAGAAGGTTGAAGCACAGCTTTATTCAGTTGAGGACAACACCAGGCAGGGGCAGACACCTTTAGTAGGCCGGAACAGCCAATTTTTTAAAAAAACAGCAGTTAATAAGAGGCAGAAGGTAGAAGCTCAGCTTTATTCAGTTGCAGCTTCTTGGCAATAAGATAAAGAAGACGCCACAGGACAACACTCGGTGGATGCCATATCTGTGTTTTCAATGGAAAAAAACCTCAGTTAACTACTTGCAGGAGAAAGTTTTTGGAGCTGGTGGCCAATTTTTGTACTGTACCAGTTTTTTGTTGTATGTTTGGAACAGAAGGTTGAAGCACAGCTTTATTCAGTTGAGGACAACACCAGGCAGGGGCAGACACCTTTAGTAGGCCGGAACAGCCAATTTTTAAAAAAAACAGCAGTTAATAAGAGGCAGAAGGTAGAAGCTCAGCTTTATTCAGTTGAGGACAACACCAGGCAGGGGCAGACACCTTTAGTAGGCCGGAACAGCCAATTTTAAAAAAAAACAGCAGTTAATAAGAGGCAGAAGATAGAAGCTCAGCTTTATTCAGTTGAGGACAACACCAGGAAGGGGCAGACACCTTTAGTAGGCCGGAACAGCCAATTTTTTAAAAAAACAGCAGTTAATAAGAGGCAGAAGGTAGAAGCACAGCTTTATTCAGTTGCAGCTTCTTGGCAATAATATAAAGAAGACGCCACAGGACAACACTCGGTGGATGCCATATCTGTGTTTTCAATGGAAAAAAACCTTTCAGTTAACTACTTGCAGGAGAAAGTTTTTGGAGCTGGTGGCCAATTTTTGTACTGTACCAGTTTTTTGTTGTATGTTTGGAACAGAAGGTTGAAGCACAGCTTTATTCAGTTGAGGACAACACCAGGCAGGGGCAGACACCTTTAGTAGGCCGGAACAGCCAATTTTTTAAAAAAACAGCAGTTAATAAGAGGCAGAAGGTAGAAGCACAGCTTTATTCAGTTGCAGCTTCTTGGCAGTAAGATAAAGAAGACGCCACAGGACAACACTCGGTGGATGCCATATCTGTGTTTTCAATGGAAAAAAACCTTTCAGTTAACTACTTGCAGGAGAAAGTTTTTGGAGCTGGTGGCCAATTTTTGTACTGTACCAGTTTTTTGTTGTATGTTTGGAACAGAAGGTTGAAGCACAGCTTTATTCAGTTGAGGACAACACCAGGCAGGGGCAGACACCTTTAGTAGGCTGGAACAGCCAATTTTTTTAAAAAACAGCAGTTAATAAGAGGCAGAAGGTAGAAGCTCAGCTTTATTTAGTTGAGGACAACACCAGGCAGGGGCAGACACCTTTAGTAGGCCGGGACAGCCATTTTTTTAAAAAAACAGCAGTTAATAGGAGGCAGAAGGTAGAAGCTCAGCTTTATTCAGTTGAGGACAACACCAGGCAGGGGCAGACACCTTTAGTAGGCCAGAACAGCCAATTTCATTTTTAAAAATCGTAATTTGGAACAGAAGGTTGAAGCACAGCTTTATTCAGTTGCAGCTTCTTGGCAATAATATAAAGAAGACGCGACAGGACAACACTCGGTGGATGCCATATCTGTGTTTTCAATGGAAAAAAACCTTTCAGTTAACTACTTGCAGGAGAAAGTTTTTGGAGCTGGTGGCCAATTTTTGTACTGTACCAGTTTTTTGTTGTATGTTTGGAACAGAAGGTTGAAGCACAGCTTTATTCAGTTGAGGACAACACCAGGCAGGGGCAGACACCTTTAGTAGGCCGGAACAGCCAATTTTTTAAAAAAACAGCAGTTAATAAGAGGCAGAAGGTAGAAGCACAGCTTTATTCAGTTGCAGCTTCTTGGCAATAATATAAAGAAGACGCCACAGGACAACACTCGGTGGATGCCATATCTGTGTTTTCAATGGAAAAAAACCTTTCAGTTAACTACTTGCAGGAGAAAGTTTTTGGAGCTGGTGGCCAATTTTTGTACTGTACCAGTTTTTTGTTGTATGTTTGGAACAGAAGGTTGAAGCAAAGCTTTATTCAGTTGAGGACAACACCAGGCAGGGGCAGACACCTTTAGTAGGCCGGAACAGCCAATTTTTTAAAAAAACAGCAGTTAATAAGAGGCAGAAGGTAGAAGCACAGCTTTATTCAGTTGCAGCTTCTTGGCAATAAGATAAAGAAGACGCCACAGGACAACACTCGGTGGATGCCATATCTGTGTTTTCAATGGAAAAAAAGGTTTCAGTTAACTACTTGCAGGAGAAAGTTTTTGGAGCTGGTGGCCAATTTTTGTACTGTACCAGTTTTTTGTTGTATGTTTGGAACAGAATGTTGAAGCACAGCTTTATTCAGTTGAGGACAACACCAGGCAGGGGCAGACACCTTTAGTAGGCCGGAACAGCCAATTTTTTAAAAAAACAGCAGTTAATAAGAGGCAGAAGGTAGAAGCTCAGCTTTATTCAGTTGAGGACAACACCAGGCAGGGGCAGACACCTTTAGTAGGCCGGAACAGCCAATTTAAAAAAAAAACAGCAGTTACTAAGAGGCAGAAGGTAGAAGCTCAGCTTTATTCAGTTGAGGACAACACCAGGAAGGGGCAGACACCTTTAGTAGGCCGGAACAGCCAATTTTTTAAAAAAACAGCAGTTAATAAGAGGCAGAAGGTAGAAGCACAGCTTTATTCAGTTGCAGCTTCTTGGCAATAATATAAAGAAGACGCCACAGGACAACACTCGGTGGATGCCATATCTGTGTTTTCAATGGAAAAAAACGTTTCAGTTAACTACTTGCAGGAGAAAGTTTTTGGAGCTGGTGGCCAATTTTTGTACTGTACCAGTTTTTTGTTGTATGTTTGGAACAGAAGGTTGAAGCACAGCTTTATTCAGTTGAGGACAACACCAGGCAGGGGCAGACACCTTTACTAGGCCGGAACAGCCAATTTTTTAAAAAAACAGCAGTTAATAAGAGGCAGAAGGTAGAAGCACAGCTTTATTCAGTTGCAGCTTCTTGGCAATAATATAAAGAAGACGCCACAGGACAACACTCGGTGGATGCCATATCTGTGTTTTCAATGGAAAAAAACCTTTCAGTTAACTACTTGCAGGAGAAAGTTTTTGGAGCTGGTGGCCAATTTTTGTACTGTACCAGTTTTTTGTTGTATGTTTGGAACAGAAGGTTGAAGCACAGCTTTATTCAGTTGAGGACAACACCAGGCAGGGGCAGACACCTTTAGTAGGCCTGAACAGCCAATTTTTTAAAAAAACAGCAGTTAATAAGAGGCAGAAGGTAGAAGCACAGCTTTATTCAGTTGCAGCTACTTGGCAATAATATAAAGAAGATGCCACAGGACAACACTCGGTGGATGCCATATCTGTGTTTTCAATGGAAAAAACCTTTCAGTTAACTACTTGCAGGAGAAAGTTTTTGGAGCTGGTGGCCAATTTTTGTACTGTACCAGTTTTTTGTTGTATGTTTGGAACAGAAGGTTGAAGCACAGCTTTAGTCAGTTGAGGACAACACCAGGCAGGGGCAGACACCTTTAGTAGGCCGGAACAGCCAATTTTTTTAAAAAACAGCAGTTAATAAGAGGCAGAAGGTAGAAGCACAGCTTTATTCAGTTGCAGCTTCTTGGCAATAATATAAAGAAGACGCCACAGGACAACACTCGGTGGATGCCATATCTGTGTTTTCAATGGAAAAAAACCTTTCAGTTAACTACTTGCAGGAGAAAGTTTTTGGAGCTGGTGGCCAATTTTTGTACTGTACCAGTTTTTCGTTGTATGTTTGGAACAGAAGGTTGAAGCACAGCTTTATTCAGTTGAGGACAACACCAGGCAGGGGCAGACACCTTTAGTAGGCCGGAACAGCCAATTTTTTAAAAAAACAGCAGTTAATAAGAGGCAGAAGGTAGAAGCACAGCTTTATTCAGTTGCAGCTTCTTGGCAATAATATAAAGAAGACGCCACAGGACAACACTCGGTGGATGCCATATCTGTGTTTTCAATGGAAAAAAACCTTTCAGTTAACTACTTGCAGGAGAAAGTTTTTGGAGCTGGTGGCCAATTTTTGTACTGTACCAGTTTTTTGTTGTATGTTTGGAACAGAAGGTTGAAGCACAGCTTTATTCAGTTGAGGACAACACCAGGCAGGGGCAGACACCTTTAGTAGGCCGGAACAGCCAATTTTTTAAAAAAACAGCAGTTAATAAGAGGCAGAAGGTAGAAGCTCAGCTTTATTCAGTTGAGGACAACACCAGGCAGGGGCAGACACCTTTAGTAGGCCGGAACAGCCAATTTTTTAAAAAAACAGCAGTTAATAAGAGGCAGAAGGTAGAAGCACAGCTTTATTCAGTTGCAGCTTCTTGGCAATAATATAAAGAAGACGCCACAGGACAACACTCGGTGGATGCCATATCTGTGTTTTCAATGGAAAAAAACCTTTCAGTTAACTACTTGCAGGAGAAAGTTTTTGGAGCTGGTGGCCAATTTTTGTACTGTACCAGTTTTTTGTTGTATGTTTGGAACAGAAGGTTGAAGCACAGCTTTAGTCAGTTGAGGACAACACCAGGCAGGGGCAGACACCTTTAGTAGGCCGGAACAGCCAATTTTTAAAAAAAAACAGCAGTTAATAAGAGGCAGAAGGTAGAAGCACAGCTTTATTCAGTTGCAGCTTCTTGGCAATAATATAAAGAAGACGCCACAGGACAACACTCGGTGGATGCCATATCTGTGTTTTCAATGGAAAAAAACCTTTCAGTTAACTACTTGCAGGAGAAAGTTTTTGGAGCTGGTGGCCAATTTTTGTACTGTACCAGTTTTTTGTTGTATGTTTGGAACAGAAGGTTGAAGCACAGCTTTATTCAGTTGAGGACAACACCAGGCAGGGGCAGACACCTTTACTAGGCCGGAACAGCCAATTTTTTAAAAAAACAGCAGTTAATAAGAGGCAGAAGGTAGAAGCACAGCTTTATTCAGTTGCAGCTTCTTGGCAATAATATAAAGAAGACGCCACAGGACAACACTCGGTGGATGCCATATCTGTGTTTTCAATGGAAAAAAACCTTTCAGTTAACTACTTGCAGGAGAAAGTTTTTGGAGCTGGTGGCCAATTTTTGTACTGTGCCAGTTTTTTGTTGTATGTTTGGAACAGAAGGTTGAAGCACAGCTTTATTCAGTTGAGGACAACACCAGGCAGGGGCAGACACCTTTAGTAGGCCGGAACAGCCAATTTTTTAAAAAAACAGCAGTTAATAAGAGGCAGAAGGTAGAAGCTCAGCTTTATTCAGTTGAGGACAACACCAGGCAGGGGCAGACACCTTTAGTAGGCCGGAACAGCCAATATTTTTAAAAAACAGCAGTTAATAAGAGGCAGAAGGTAGAAGCACAGCTTTATTCAGTTGCAGCTTCTTGGCAATAATATAAAGAAGACGCCACAGGACAACACTCGGTGGATGCCATATCTGTGTTTTCAATGGAAAAAAACCTTTCAGTTAACTACTTGCAGGAGAAAGTTTTTGGAGCTGGTGGCCAATTTTTGTACTGTACCAGTTTTTTGTTGTATGTTTGGAACAGAAGGTTGAAGCACAGCTTTATTCAGTTGAGGACAACACCAGGCAGGGGCAGACACCTTTAGTAGGCCGGAACAGCCAATTTTTTAAAAAAACAGCAGTTAATAAGAGGCAGAAGGTAGAAGCTCAGCTTTATTCAGTTGAGGACAACACCAGGCAGGGGCAGACACTTTTAGTAGGCCGGAACAGCCAATTTTTTAAAAAAACAGCAGTTAATAAGAGGCAGAAGGTAGAAGCTCAGCTTTATTCAGTTGAGGACAACACCAGGCAGGGGCAGACACCTTTAGTAGGCCGGAACAGCCAATTTTTTTAAAAAACAGCAGTTAATAAGAGGCAGAAGGTAGAAGCACAGCTTTATTCAGTTGCAGCTTCTTGGCAATAATATAAAGAAGACGCCACAGGACAACACTCGGTGGATGCCATATCTGTGTTTTCAATGGAAAAAAACGTTTCAGTTAACTACTTGCAGGAGAAAGTTTTTGGAGCTGGTGGCCAATTTTTGTACTGTACCAGTTTTTTGTTGTATGTTTGGAACAGAAGGTTGAAGCACAGCTTTATTCAGTTGAGGACAACACCAGGCAGGGGCAGACACCTTTAGTAGGCCGGAACAGCCAATTTTTTAAAAAAACAGCAGTTAATAAGAGGCAGAAGGTAGAAGCTCAGATTTATTCAGTTGAGGACAACACCAGGCAGGGGCAGACACCTTTAGTAGGCCGGAACAGCCAATTTTTTAAAAAAACAGCAGTTAATAAGAGGCAGAAGGTAGAAGCTCAGCTTTATTCAGTTGAGGACAACACCAGGCAGGGGCAGACACCTTTAGTAGGCCGGAACAGCCAATATTTTTAAAAAACAGCAGTTAATAAGAGGCAGAAGGTAGAAGCACAGCTTTATTCAGTTGCAGCTTCTTGGCAATAATATAAAGAAGACGCCACAGGACAACACTCGGTGGATGCCATATCTGTGTTTTCAATGGAAAAAAACCTTTCAGTTAACTACTTGCAGGAGAAAGTTTTTGGAGCTGGTGGCCAATTTTTGTACTGTACCAGTTTTTTGTTGTATGTTTGGAACAGAAGGTTGAAGCACAGCTTTATTCAGTTGAGGACAACACCAGGCAGGGGCAGACACCTTTAGTAGGCCGGAACAGCCAATTTTTTAAAAAAACAGCAGTTAATAAGAGGCAGAAGGTAGAAGCTCAGCTTTATTCAGTTGAGGACAACACCAGGCAGGGGCAGACACTTTTAGTAGGCCGGAACAGCCAATTTTTTAAAAAAACAGCAGTTAATAAGAGGCAGAAGGTAGAAGCTCAGCTTTATTCAGTTGAGGACAACACCAGGCAGGGGCAGACACCTTTAGTAGGCCGGAACAGCCAATTTTTTAAAAAAACAGCAGTTAATAAGAGGCAGAAGGTAGAAGCACAGCTTTATTCAGTTGCAGCTTCTTGGCAATAATATAAAGAAGACGCCACAGGACAACACTCGGTGGATGCCATATCTGTGTTTTCAATGGAAAAAAACGTTTCAGTTAACTACTTGCAGGAGAAAGTTTTTGGAGCTGGTGGCCAATTTTTGTACTGTACCAGTTTTTTGTTGTATGTTTGGAACAGAAGGTTGAAGCACAGCTTTATTCAGTTGAGGACAACACCAGGCAGGGGCAGACACCTTTAGTAGGCCGGAACAGCCAATTTTTTAAAAAAACAGCAGTTAATAAGAGGCAGAAGGTAGAAGCTCAGCTTTATTCAGTTGAGGACAACACCAGGCAGGGGCAGACACCTTTAGTAGGCCGGAACAGCCAATTTTTTAAAAAAACAGCAGTTAATAAGAGGCAGAAGGTAGAAGCACAGCTTTATTCAGTTGCAGCTTCTTGGCAATAATATAAAGAAGACGCCACAGGACAACACTCGGTGGATGCCATATCTGTGTTTTCAATGGAAAAAAATGTTTCAGTTAACTACTTGCAGGAGAAAGTTTTTGGAGCTGGTGGCCAATTTTTGTACTGTACCAGTTTTTTGTTGTATGTTTGGAACAGAAGGTTGAAGCACAGCTTTATTCAGTTGAGGACAACACCAGGCAGGGGCAGACACCTTTAGTAGGCCGGAGCAGCCAATTTTTAAAAAAAACAGCAGTTAATAAGAGGCAGAAGGTAGAAGCTCAGCTTTATTCAGTTGAGGACAACACCAGGCAGGGGCAGACACCTTTAGTAGGCCGGAGCAGCCAATTTCATTTTTAAAAATCGTAATTTGGAACAGAAGGTTGAAGCACAGCTTTATTCAGTTGAGGACAACACCAGGAAGGGGCAGACACCTTTAGTAGGCCGGAACAGCCAATTTTTTAAAAAAACAGCAGTTAATAAGAGGCAGAAGGTAGAAGCTCAGCTTTATTCAGTTGAGGACAACACCAGGAAGGGGCAGACACCTTTAGTAGGCCGGAACAGCCAATTTTTAAAAAAAACAGCAGTTAATAAGAGGCAGAAGGTAGAAGCACAGCTTTATTCAGTTGCAGCTTCTTGGCAATAATATAAAGAAGACGCCACAGGACAACACTCGGTGGATGCCATATCTGTGTTTTCAATGGAAAAAAACCTTTCAGTTAACTACTTGCAGGAGAAAGTTTTTGGAGCTGGTGGCCAATTTTTGTACTGTACCAGTTTTTTGTTGTATGTTTGGAACAGAAGGTTGAAGCACAGCTTTATTCAGTTGAGGACAACACCAGGCAGGGGCAGACACCTTTACTAGGCCGGAACAGCCAATTTTTTAAAAAAACAGCAGTTAATAAGAGGCAGAAGGTAGAAGCACAGCTTTATTCAGTTGCAGCTTCTTGGCAATAATATAAAGAAGACGCCACAGGACAACACTCGGTGGATGCCATATCTGTGTTTTCAATGGAAAAAAACCTTTCAGTTAACTACTTGCAGGAGAAAGTTTTTGGAGCTGGTGGCCAATTTTTGTACTGTACCAGTTTTTTGTTGTATGTTTGGAACAGAAGGTTGAAGCACAGCTTTATTCAGTTGAGGACAACACCAGGCAGGGGCAGACACCATTAGTAGGCCGGAACAGCCAATTTTTTTAAAAAACAGCAGTTAATAAGAGGCAGAAGGTAGAAGCACAGCTTTATTCAGTTGCAGCTTCTTGGCAATAATATAAAGAAGACGCCACAGGACAACACTCGGTGGATGCCATATCTGTGTTTTCAATGGAAAAAAACCTTTCAGTTAACTACTTGCAGGAGAAAGTTTTTGGAGCTGGTGGCCAATTTTTGTACTGTACCAGTTTTTTGTTGTATGTTTGGAACAGAAGGTTGAAGCACAGCTTTAGTCAGTTGAGGACAACACCAGGCAGGGGCAGACACCTTTAGTAGGCCGGAACAGCCAATTTTTTAAAAAAACAGCAGTTAATAAGAGGCAGAAGGTAGAAGCACAGCTTTATTCAGTTGCAGCTTCTTGGCAATAATATAAAGAAGACGCCACAGGACAACACTCGGTGGATGCCATATCTGTGTTTTCAATGGAAAAAAACCTTTCAGTTAACTACTTGCAGGAGAAAGTTTTTGGAGCTGGTGGCCAATTTTTGTACTGTACCAGTTTTTTGTTGTATGTTTGGAACAGAAGGTTGAAGCACAGCTTTATTCAGTTGAGGACAACACCAGGCAGGGGCAGACACCTTTAGTAGGCCGGAACAGCCAATTTTTTAAAAAAACAGCAGTTAATAAGAGGCAGAAGGTAGAAGCACAGCTTTATTCAGTTGCAGCTTCTTGGCAATAATATAAAGAAGACGCCACAGGACAACACTCGGTGGATGCCATATCTGTGTTTTCAATGGAAAAAAAACTTTCAGTTAACTACTTGCAGGAGAAAGTTTTTGGAGCTGGTGGCCAATTTTTGTACTGTGCCAGTTTTTTGTTGTATGTTTGGAACAGAAGGTTGAAGCACAGCTTTATTCAGTTGAGGACAACACCAGGCAGGGGCAGACACCTTTAGTAGGCCGGAACAGCCAATTTTTTAAAAAAACAGCAGTTAATAAGAGGCAGAAGGTAGAAGCTCAGCTTTATTCAGTTGAGGACAACACCAGGCAGGGGCAGACACCTTTAGTAGGCCGGAACAGCCAATTTTTTAAAAAAACAGCAGTTAATAAGAGGCAGAAGGTAGAAGCTCAGCTTTATTCAGTTGAGGACAACACCAGGCAGGGGCAGACACCTTTAGTAGGCCGGAACAGCCAATATTTTTAAAAAACAGCAGTTAATAAGAGGCAGAAGGTAGAAGCACAGCTTTATTCAGTTGCAGCTTCTTGGCAATAATATAAAGAAGACGCCACAGGACAACACTCGGTGGATGCCATAACTGTGTTTTCAATGGAAAAAAACCTTTCAGTTAACTACTTGCAGGAGAAAGTTTTTGGAGCTGGTGGCCAATTTTTGTACTGTACCAGTTTTTTGTTGTATGTTTGGAACAGAAGGTTGAAGCACAGCTTTATTCAGTTGAGGACAACACCAGGCAGGGGCAGACACCTTTAGTAGGCCGGAACAGCCAATTTTAACAAAAAAACAGCAGTTAATAAGAGGCAGAAGGTAGAAGCTCAGCTTTATTCAGTTGAGGACAACACCAGGCAGGGGCAGACACCTTTAGTAGGCCGGAACAGCCAATTTTTTAAAAAAACAGCAGTTAATAAGAGGCAGAAGGTAGAAGCACAGCTTTATTCAGTTGCAGCTTCTTGGCAATAATATAAAGAAGACGCCACAGGACAACACTCGGTGGATGCCATATCTGTGTTTTCAATGGAAAAAAACGTTTCAGTTAACTACTTGCAGGAGAAAGTTTTTGGAGCTGGTGGCCAATTTTTGTACTGTACCAGTTTTTTGTTGTATGTTTGGAACAGAAGGTTGAAGCACAGCTTTATTCAGTTGAGGACAACACCAGGCAGGGGCAGACACCTTTAGTAGGCCGGAGCAGCCAATTTTTAAAAAAAACAGCAGTTAATAAGAGGCAGAAGGTAGAAGCTCAGCTTTATTCAGTTGAGGACAACACCAGGCAGGGGCAGACACCTTTAGTAGGCCGTAACAGCCAATTTTTTTAAAAAACAGCAGTTAATAAGAGGCAGAAGGTAGAAGCTCAGCTTTATTCAGTTGAGGACAACACCAGGCAGGGGCAGACACCTTTGGTAGGCCGGAACAGCCATTGTTTTGAAAAAACAGCAGTTAATAAGAGGCAGAAGGTAGAAGCTCAGCTTTATTCAGTTGAGGACAACACCAGGCAGGGGCAGACACCTTTAGTAGGCCGGAGCAGCCAATTTCATTTTTAAAAATCGTAATTTGGAACAGAAGGTTGAAGCACAGCTTTATTCAGTTGAGGACAACACCAGGAAGGGGCAGACACCTTTAGTAGGCCGGAACAGCCAATTTAAAAAAAAAAAACAGCAGTTAATAAGAGGCAGAAGGTAGAAGCTCAGCTTTATTCAGTTGAGACAACACCAGGCAGGGGCAGACACCTTTAGTAGGCTGGAACAGCCAATTTTAAAAAAAAACAGCAGTTAATAAGAGGCAGAAGGTAGAAGCTCAGCTTTATTCAGTTGAGGACAACACCAGGCAGGGGCAGACACCTTTAGTAGGCCGGAACAGCCAATTTCTTTTTTAAAAATCGTAATTTGGAACAGAAGGTTGAAGCACAGCTTTATTCAGTTGAGGACAACACCAGGCACGGGCAGACACCTTTAGTAGGCCGGAACAGCCAATTTAAAAAAAAAACAGCAGTTAATAAGAGGCAGAAGGTAGAAGCTCAGCTTTGTTCAGTTGAGGACAACACCAGGCAGGGGCAGACACCTTTAGTAGGCCGGAACAGCCAATTTAAAAAAAAAACAGCAGTTAATAAGAGGCAGAAGGTAGAAGCTCAGCATTATTCAGTTGAGGACAACACCAGGCAGGGGCAGACACCTTTAGTAGGCCGGAACAGCCAATTTTTTAAAAAAACAGCAGTTAATAAGAGGCAGAAGGTAGAAGCACAGCTTTATTCAGTTGCAGCTTCTTGGCAATAATATAAAGAAGACGCCACAGGACAACACTCGGTGGATGCCATATCTGTGTTTTCAATGGAAAAAAACCTTTCAGTTAACTACTTGCAGGAGAAAGTTTTTGGAGCTGGTGGCCAATTTTTGTACAGTACCAGTTTTTTGTTGTATGTTTGGAACAGAAGGTTGAAGCACAGCTTTATTCAGTTGAGGACAACACCAGGCAGGGGCAGACACCTTTAGTAGGCCGGAGCAGCCAATTTTAAAAAAAACAGCAGTTAATAAGAGGCAGAAGGTAGAAGCACAGCTTTATTCAGTTGCAGCTTCTTGGCAATAATATAAAGAAGACGCCACAGGACAACACTCGGTGGATGCCATATCTGTGTTTTCAATGGAAAAAAACCTTTCAGTTAACTACTTGCAGGAGAAAGTTTTTGGAGCTGGTGGCCAATTTTTGTACTGTACCAGTTTTTTGTTGTATGTTTGGAACAGAAGGTTGAAGCACAGCTTTATTCAGTTGAGGACAACACCAGGCAGGGGCAGACACCTTTAGTAGGCCGGAGCAGCCAATTTTTAAAAAAAACAGCAGTTAATAAGAGGCAGAAGGTAGAAGCTCAGCTTTATTCAGTTGAGGACAACACCAGGCAGGGGCAGACACCTTTAGTAGGCCGTAACAGCCATTTTTTTTAAAAAAACAGCAGTTAATAAGAGGCAGAAGGTAGAAGCTCAGCTTTATTCAGTTGAGGACAACACCAGGCAGGGGCAGACACCTTTAGTAGGCCGGAGCAGCCAATTTTTTTAAAAAACAGCAGTTAATAAGAGGCAGAAGGTAGAAGCTCAGCTTTATTCAGTTGAGGACAACACCAGGCAGGGGCAGACACCTTTAGTAGGCCGGAACAGCCATTTTTTAAAAAAAACAGCAGTTAATAAGAGGCAGAAGGTAGAAGCTCAGCTTTATTCAGTTGAGGACAACACCAGGCAGGGGCAGACACCTTTAGTAGGCCGGAACAGCCAATTTCATTTTTAAAAATCGTAATTTGGAACAGAAGGTTGAAGCACAGCTTTATTCAGTTGCAGCTTCTTGGCAATAATATAAAGAAGACGCGACAGGACAACACTCGGTGGATGCCATATCTGTGTTTTCAATGGAAAAAAACCTTTCAGTTAACTACTTGCAGGAGAAAGTTTTTGGAGCTGGTGGCCAATTTTTGTACTGTACCAGTTTTTTGTTGTATGTTTGGAACAGAAGGTTGAAGCACAGCTTTATTCAGTTGAGGACAACACCAGGCAGGGGCAGACACCTTTAGTAGGCCGGAACAGCCAATTTTTTTAAAAAACAGCAGTTAATAAGAGGCAGAAGGTAGAAGCTCAGCTTTATTCAGTTGAGGACAACACCAGGCAGGGGCAGACACCTTTAGTAGGCCGGAACAGCCATTTTTTTTAAAAAAACAGCAGTTAATAAGAGGCAGAAGGTAGAAGCTCAGCTTTATTCAGTTGAGGACAACACCAGGCAGGGGCAGACACCTTTAGTAGGCCGGAACAGCCAATTTCATTTTTAAAAATCGTAATTTGGAACAGAAGTTTGATGCACAGCTTTATTCAGTTGCAGCTTCTTGGCAATAATATAAAGAATATGCGACAGGACAACACTCGGTGGATGCCATATCTGTGTTTTCAATGGAAAAAAACCTTTCAGTTAACTACTTGCAGGAGAAAGTTTTTGGAGCTGGTGGCCAATTTTTGTACTGTAGCAGTTTTTTGTTGTATGTTTGGAACAGAAGGTTGAAGCACAGCTTTATTCAGTTGAGGACAACACCAGGCAGGGGCAGACACCTTTAGTAGGCCGGAACAGCCAATTTTTTTTAAAAAACAGCAGTTAATAAGAGGCAGAAGGTAGAAGCACAGCTTTATTCAGTTGCAGCTTCTTGGCAATAATATAAAGAAGACGCGACAGGACAACACTCGGTGGTTGCCATATCTGTGTTTTCAATGGAAAAAAACCTTTCAGTTAACTACTTGCAGGAGAAAGTTTTTGGAGCTGGTGGCCAATTTTTGTACTGTACCAGTTTTTTGTTGTATGTTTGGAACAGAAGGTTGAAGCACAGCTTTATTCAGTTGAGGACAACACCAGGCAGGGGCTGACACCTTTAGTAGGCCGGAACAGTCAATTTTTTTAAAAAACAGCAGTTAATAAGAGGCAGAAGGTAGAAGCTCAGCTTTATTCAGTTGAGGACAACACCAGGCAGGGGCAGACACCTTTAGTAGGCCGGAACAGCCAATTTCATTTTTAAAAATCGTAATTTGGAACAGAAGGTTGAAGCACAGCTTTATTCAGTTGCAGCTTCTTGGCAATAATATAAAGAAGACGCGACAGGACAACACTCGGTGGATGCCATATCTGTGTTTTCAATGGAAAAAAACCTTTCAGTTAACTACTTGCAGGAGAAAGTTTTTGGAGCTGGTGGCCAATTTTTGTACTGTAGCAGTTTTTTGTTGTATGTTTGGAACAGAAGGTTGAAGCACAGCTTTATTCAGTTGAGGACAACACCAGGCAGGGGCAGACACCTTTAGTAGGCCGGAACAGCCAATTTTTTTTAAAAAACAGCAGTTAATAAGAGGCAGAAGGTAGAAGCACAGCTTTATTCAGTTGCAGCTTCTTGGCAATAATATAAAGAAGACGCGACAGGACAACACTCGGTGGATGCCATATCTGTGTTTTCAATGGAAAAAAACCTTTCAGTTAACTACTTGCAGGAGAAAGTTTTTGGAGCTGGTGGCCAATTTTTGTACTGTACCAGTTTTTTGTTGTATGTTTGGAACAGAAGGTTGAAGCACAGCTTTATTCAGTTGAGGACAACACCAGGCAGGGGCAGACACCTTTAGTAGGCCGGAACAGCCAATTTTTTTAAAAAACAGCAGTTAATAAGAGGCAGAAGGTAGAAGCTCAGCTTTATTCAGTTGAGGACAACACCAGGCAGGGGCAGACACCTTTAGTAGGCCGGAACAGCCATTTTTTTAAAAAAACAGCAGTTAATAAGAGGCAGAAGGTAGAAGCTCAGCTTTATTCAGTTGAGGACAACACCAGGCAGGGGCAGACACCTTTAGTAGGCCGGAACAGCCAATTTCATTTTTAAAAATCGTAATTTGGAACAGAAGGTTGAAGCACAGCTTTATTCAGTTGCAGCTTCTTGGCAATAATATAAAGAAGACGCGACAGGACAACACTCGGTGGATGCCATATCTGTGTTTTCAATGGAAAAAAACCTTTCAGTTAACTACTTGCAGGAGAAAGTTTTTGGAGCTGGTGGCCAATTTTTGTACTGTACCAGTTTTTTGTTGTATGTTTGGAACAGAAGGTTGAAGCACAGCTTTATTCAGTTGAGGACAACACCAGGCAGGGGCAGACACCTTTAGTAGGCCGGAACAGCCAATTTTTTAAAAAAACAGCAGTTAATAAGAGGCAGAAGGTAGAAGCACAGCTTTATTCAGTTGCAGCTTCTTGGCAATAATATAAAGAAGACGCCACAGGACAACACTCGGTGGATGCCATATCTGTGTTTTCAATGGAAAAAAACCTTTCAGTTAACTACTTGCAGGAGAAAGTTTTTGGAGCTGGTGGCCAATTTTTGTACTGTACCTGTTTTTTGTTGTATGTTTGGAACAGAAGGTTGAAGCACAGCTTTATTCAGTTGAGGACAACACCAGGCAGGGGCAGACACCTTTAGTAGGCCGGAACAGCCAATTTTTTAAAAAAACAGCAGTTAATAAGAGACAGAAGGTAGAAGCACAGCTTTATTCAGTTGCAGCTTCTTGGCAATAATATAAAGAAGACACCACAGGACAACACTCGGTGGATGCCATATCTGTGTTTTCAATGGAAAAAAACCTTTCAGTTAACTACTTGCAGGAGAAAGTTTTTGGAGCTGGTGGCCAATTTTTGTACTGTACCAGTTTTTTGTTGTATGTTTGGAACAGAAGGTTGAAGCACAGCTTTATTCAGTTGAGGACAACACCAGGCAGGGGCAGACACCTTTAGTAGGCCGGAACAGCCAATTTTTAAAAAAAACAGCAGTTAATAAGAGGCAGAAGGTAGAAGCACAGCTTTATTCAGTTGCAGCTTCTTGGCATAATATAAAGAAGACGCCACAGGACAACACTCGGTGGATGCCATATCTGTGTTTTCAATGGAAAAAAACCTTTCAGTTAACTACTTGCAGGAGAAAGTTTTTGGAGCTGGTGGCCAATTTTTGTACTGTACCAGTTTTTTGTTGTATGTTTGGAACAGAAGGTTGAAGCACAGCTTTATTCAGTTGAGGACAACACCAGGCAGGGGCAGACACCTTTAGTAGGCCGGAACAGCCAATTTAAAAAAAAAAACAGCAGTTAATAAGAGGCAGAAGGTAGAAGCTCAGCTTTATTCAGTTGAGGACAACATGAATTAGGGACTGCAGACAGACTTAGCAGGCTGTCCCCTGTGTGGACCATGCATCCAATACATTAACCCCTTGAGCCACAAAGGACACGTAACCTTCCATGGCCATGCCTACAGGTCCATGTGTCTGTTGTCAGGTGTACCTTTGGACTCACAGATTGACAGAATGCAAGGACAATGCGGTCTTTAACATGCTGGTGGAGGGGTGGGATGGCTTTTCTCGCAAAAGAATTGTCAACTGGGTAGCTCATAGCGTGGTACATCGTAGTCCATCCTGGCTTTATTAATATTAACTAAAATAAAAAAATAGGCTCTATGCACTGTAAAATAGGTTCCAGGGGTACACGGGCAGCAGTGGTCTGGTCAGTGGAGGCCTAGTGGAAGGAGGGACCGCAGACAGGCTTCGAAGGCCTAACATAAAAAAATGAGCTGGCTGTAGGCACTTTATAATTGGTTCAAGGGGTACACGGGCAGCAGTGGTCTGGTCAGTGGAGGCCTAGTGGAAGGAGGGACCGCAGACAGGCTTCGAAGGCCTAACATAATAAAATGGGCTGGCTGTAGGCACTTTATAATTGGTTCCAGGGGTACACGGGCAGCAGTGGTCTGGTCAGTGGAGGCCTAGTGGAAAGAGGGACCGCAGACAGGCTTCGAAGGCCTAACATAATAAAATGGGCTGGCTGTAGGCACTTTATAATAGGTTCCAGGGGTACACGGGCAGCAGTGGTCTGGTCAGTGGAGGCCTAGTGGAAGGAGGGACCGCAGACAGGCTTCGAAGGCCTAACATAATAAAATGGGCTGGCTGTAGGCACTGTAAAATAGGTTCCAGGGGTACATGGGCAGCAGTGGTCTGGTCAGTGGAGGCCTAGTGGAAGGAGGGACCGCAGACAGGCTTCGAAGGCCTAACATAATAAAATGGGCTGGCTGTAGGCACTTTATAATTGGTTCCAGGGGTACACGGGCAGCAGTGGTCTGGTCAGTGGAGGCCTAGTGGAAAGAGGGACCGCAGACAGGCTTCGAAGGCCTAACATAATAAAATGGGCTGGCTGTAGGCACTTTATAATAGGTTCCAGGGGTACACGGGCAGCAGTGGTCTGGTCAGTGGAGGCCTAGTGGAAGGAGGGACCGCAGACAGGCTTCGAAGGCCTAACATAATAAAATGGGCTGGCTGTAGGCACTGTAAAATAGGTTCCAGGGGTACACGGGCAGCAGTGGTCTGGTCAGTGGAGGCCTAGTGGAAGGAGGGACCGCAGACAGGCTTCGAAGGCCTAACATAATAAAATGGGCTGGCTGTAGGCACTTTATAATTGGTTCCAGGGGTACACGGGCAGCAGTGGTCTGGTCAGTGGAGGCCTAGTGGAAGGAGGGACCGCAGACAGGCTTCGAAGGCCTAACATAATAAAATGGGCTGGCTGTAGGCACTGTAAAATAGGTTCCAGGGGTACACGGGCAGCAGTGGTCTGGTCAGTGGAGGCCTAGTGGAAGGAGGGACCGCAGACAGGCTTCGAAGGCCTAACATAATAAAATGGGCTGGCTGTAGGCACTGTAAAATAGGTTCCAGGGGTACACGGGCAGCAGTGGTCTGGTCAACGGAGGCCGATTGTAATGAGTGTCTGCCAGTTAGTAGTCCAAAACAACAAATAAATGTGAATGTCTCGCATTAAAACAAAACAAAAACACAAAAGGGTGCAATCATTAGGTTCAGGGGTGGGATCCTCTGCGTTGTTTCAGACCTAATAATTTAGCGCAAAGTATTTACTGTGGTAAATAGAGGACACTGCCCCTGACTATGTTAAGTACCATCATACATGTTAACACAATGGTATTGTCAGTGGCAGGTATGGAAGGATGTCAGCACATAGACTAAACATTGCTGGAAGTGTGAGAGATAACTGTGGAAGTGGTAGAGCAATGTTTGACCTGGGGGTGGGTGAACTCTCTTGTGGCCGGCGGTACAGGCCCAGGGCCCCTCATGTTACAACAGTGTGTTTGACATTGGGTGCGCACCACCACCGCCAGAGACACTTTATTGTACTATGAGGGACCCAGTAGCAATGCCGTCGACCAAAAGCAAGCACACCCACCTCTTCAGACAAACAGCAGTCTCACGGGTGCTTGCGCCAAGTCGCGATACCATGGCCCCGTGTGGGGAGTTTGGCCATTTAGTGAGGTGTAAACATGTCGTAGGCTGGACAATCAGCTGCAGAAAATTAGACATTAGAACAGTAATTCACAGTAGTCCACAGGTAAGAGCTTTTCATAGGAAAGCTAGTTGTCGGCCGGGCAAGGTGGGGCAAAAGATTTCGAAATCCAGTTGTGGTTCATTTTAATGAATGTTGGATCGTCAACATTTTGGGTAGCCAGACGAGTCCTTTTTTCGGTTAATATTGAACCTGCAGCACTGAATACTCTTTCTGATAGGACACTTGCTGCCGGGCAAGCAAGCTCCTGCAATGCATATTCTGCCAATTCTGGCCAGGTGTCTAATTTTGATGCCCAGTAATCAAATGGGAATGACGGTTGAGGGAGAACATCGATAAGGGATGAAAAATAGTTAGTAACCATACTGGACAAATGTTGTCTCCTGTCACTTTCAATTGATGCAGCAGTACCTGTCCTGTCTGCAGTCATAGCAAAATCACTCCACAACCTGGTCAGAAAACCCCTCTGTCCAACGCCACTTCTGATGTGTGCACCCCTAACACTCCTAGTCTGCTGCCCCCTGGAGCTCGTGTGAGAACGATCACGTGCGCTGTGTGCTGGGAATGCCTGAAGCAAACGGTCAACAAGAGTTGATTGTTTGGTTGCTAATATTAGTTCCAAGTTCTCATGTGGCATAATATTTTGCAATTTGCCTTTATAGCGTGGATCAAGGAGGCAGGCCAACCAGTAATCGTCATCGTTCATCATTTTCGTAATGCGTGTGTCCCTTTTTAGGATACGTAAGGCATAATCCGCCATGTGGGCCAAAGTTCCAGTTGTCAAATCTCCGGTTGTGATTGGTTGAGGGGCAGTTTCAGGCAAATCTACGTCACTTGTGTCCCTCCAAAAAACAGAACCCGGCCTTGCCACGCAACCAATTTCCAGTGCCCCCGGGAAAGCTTCCGCATTAAAAATATACTCATCCCCATCATCCTCCTCGTCCTCCACCTCCTCTTCGCCTGCTACCTCGTCCTGTACACTGCCCTGACCAGACAATGGCTGACTGTCATCAAGGCTTTCCTCTTCCTCTGGTGCAGACGCCTGCTCCTTTATGTGCGTCAAACTTTGCATCAGCAGACGCATTAGGGGGATGCTCATGCTTATTACGGCGTTGTCTGCACTAACCAGCCGTGTGCATTCCTCAAAACACTGAAGGACTTGACACATGTCTTGTATCTTGGACCACTGCACACCTGACAACTCCATGTCTGCCATCCTACTGCCTGCCCGTGTATGTGTATCCTCCCACAAAAACATAACAGCCCGCCTCTGTTGGCACAGTCTCTGAAGCATGTGCAGTGTTGAGTTCCACCTTGTTGCAACGTCTATGATTAGGTGATGCTGGGGAATGTTCAAAGACCGCTGATAGGTCTGCATACGGCTGGCGTGTACAGGCGAACGTCGGATATGTGAGCAAAGTCCACGCACTTTGAGGAGCAGGTCGGAGAACCCAGGATAAGTTTTCAATAAGCACTGCACCACCAGGTTTAAGGTGTGAGCCAGGCAAGGAATGTGTTTCAGTTGGGAAAGGGAGATGGCAGCCATGAAATTCCTTCCGTTATCACTCACTACCTTGCCTGCCTCAAGATCTACTGTGCCCAGCCACGACTGCGTTTCTTGTTGCAAGAACTCGGACAGAACTTCCGCGGTGTGTCTGTTGTCGCCCAAACACTTCATAGCCAATACAGTCTGCTGACGCTTGCCAGTAGCTGGCCCATAATGGGACAACTGGTGTGCAACAGTGTCATCTGCCGATGGAGTGGTTGGCCGACTGCGGTCTGTGGAAGAGCTGTAGCTTCTGCAGGAGGATGAGGAGGAGGAGGAGGAGGGGGTGCGAACGCCTACAGCCAACTGTTTCCTAGACCGTGGGCTAGGCACAACTGTCCCGAAATTGATGTCCCCTGTGGACCCTGCATCCACCACATTCACCCAGTGTGCCATGATGGACACATAACGTCCCTGGCCATGCCTACTGGTCCATGCATCTGTAGTCAGGTGCACCTTTGTACTCACAGATTGCCTGAGTGCATGGACGATGCGCTGTTTAACATGCTGGTGCAGGGCTGGGATGGCTTTTCTTGAAAAAAAGTGTCGACTGGGTAGCTCGTATCGTGGTTCAGCGTACTCCATCAGGGCTTTGAAAGCTTCGCTTTCAACTAACCGGTAGGGCATCATCTCTAACGAGATTAGTCTAGCTATGTGGGCGTTAAAACCCTGTGTACGCGGATTCGAGGATAAGTACTTCCTTTTTCTAACCAGAGTCTTATGTAGTGTGAGCTGAACTGGAGAGATGGAGATCGTGGAACTTGCGGGTGTGCCGGTGGACATGGCAGACTGAGAGACGGTTGGAGACGGAATTGTTTCCGCCGGTGCCCTAGATGCAATATTTCCTCCTACAAAACTGGTGATTCCCGGACCCTGACTGCTTTTGGCTGTCAAAGAAACCTGCACAGATACTGCCGGTGGTGCGGAAAATGGTGGCCTTACAGTGACGGAAGGGATGTTGCGTTGCTGACTAGCTTCATTGGCCGAGGGTGCTACAACCTTAAGGGACATTTGGTAGTTAGTCCAGGCTTGAAAATGCATGGTGGTTAAGTGTCTATGCATGCAACTAGTATTGAGACTTTTCAGATTCTGACCTCTGCTTAAGCTAGTTGAACATTTTTGACAAATGACTTTGCGCTGATCAATTGGATGTTGTTTAAAAAAATGCCAGACTGCACTCTTCCTAGCATCGGATCCCTTTTCAGGGATTGCAGACTGAGCTTTAACCGGATGGCCACGCTGTCCTCCAACAGGTTTTGGCTTTGACACGCGTTTTGGGCCAGATAGGGGCCCGGCAGATGGAACCTGTTGTGATGTTGATGCCTGCTGCGGCCCCTCCTCCACCTCCGCTTCTGAACTACTGCCGCCTGCACCCTGTTCCCCCAATGGCTGCCAATCGGGGTCAACAACCGGGTCATCTATTACCTCCTCTTCGAGCTCGTGTGCAACTTCGTCTGTGTCACTGTGTTGGTCGGTGGTATAGCATTCGTGGCGGGGCAACATAGTCTCATCAGGGTCTGATTGTGGATCAGTACCCTGAGAGGGCAATGTGGTGGTCTGAGTCAAAGGAGCAGCATAGTACTCTGGCTGTGGCTGTGCATCAGTGCACTCCATGTCAGAATCTACTTGTAATGGGCATGGCCTGTTAAGTGTTTCACTTTCTAAGCCAGGGACGGTATGTGTAAAGAGCTCCATGGAGTAACCCGTTGTGTCACCTGCTGCATCCTTCTCTCTTGTTGTAGTTTTTGCTGAGGAGGACAAGGAAGCGACTTGTCCCTGACCGTGAACATCCACAAGCGACGCGCTGCTTTTACATTTACCAGTTTCAGAAGAGGAGGCAAAAGAGCTAGAGGCTGAGTCTGCAATGTAAGCCAAAACTTGCTGTTGCTGCTCCGGCTTTAAAAGCGGTTTTCCTACTCCCAGAAAAGAAAGCTTTCGAGGCCTTGTGTAGCCAGACGACGAAACTGGCTCCACAGCTCCAGACTTAGGTGGAATATTTTTATCCCCACGACCACCTGATGCTCCACTACCACTACCATCATTACCAGCTGACAATGAACGCCCACGGCCACGACCTCTTGCACCAGACTTCCTCATTGTTTTAAAAACTTAACCAAAGTAACTTTATTTGTTGCTGTCAAACAACTTACACGGTGAGTTATAACTTCAGTATGATTTCTATATCCCTTAACAGGTTGGTGAGACCACAAGGAAAATCAGGCACAATGTTACACACTCTGTTTTCTGTGGCACCAAATCACAGAGATGACACACACGCAGGACTGTCACTCAAGCACAAATGTCAATATTAATCTCCCACCTATTTTTTTTTTCTCAGGGAGACTTTAGAAACCAAATAAGATAAAATGTTTTTTTCAGGGACAATTTAGAAACCAAATAATAAAAAAAATAAAAAAAATAAATAGGCTTTCTATGGCCCACTAAGTGAGAGATGGCACACACAGGAGTGGCACAAAAGCCCTGACTGAGGCCAATATTTTTCTCCCACTGATTGATGTAGTGTTTTTTTTTTAAGGTAGATTTTCGAACCCAAATCAAGGAAAAAAATAAATAGGCTTTCTAAGGCCCACTAAGTGAGAGATGGCACACACAGGAGTGGCACACAAGCCCTGACTGAGGCCAATATTTTTCTCCCACTGATTGATGTAGTGTTTTTTTGTTAAGGTAGATTTTCGAACCCAAATCAAGGAAAAAAATAAATAGGCTTTCTATGGCCCACTAAGTGAGAGATGGCACACACAGGAGTGGCACAAAAGCCCTGACTGAGGCCAATATTTTTCTCCCACTGATTGATGTAGTGTTTTTTTTTTAAGGTAGATTTTCGAACCCAAATCAAGGAAAAAAATAAATAGGCTTTCTATGGCCCACTAAGTGAGAGATGGCACACACAGGAGTGGCACACAAGCCCTGACTGAGGCCAATATTTTTCTCCCACTGATTGATGTAGTGTTTTTTTGTTAAGGTAGATTTTCGAACCCAAATCAAGGAAAAAAATAAATAGGCTTTCTATGGCCCACTAAGTGAGAGATGGCACACACAGGAGTGGCACACAAGCCCTGACTGAGGCCAATATTTTTCTCCCACTGATTGATGTAGTGTTTTTTTTTAAGGTAGATTTTCGAACCCAAATCAAGGAAAAAAATAAATAGGCTTTCTATGGCCCACAATTTGAGAGAGAGAGGTGGCACACCCAGGAGTCAAGACTGGCACACAAGCTGAAAGGGCAATATTAATCTCCCACTGTTTTTTTATTTATTTATTTTTTTTCAGGGAGACTTTAGAAACCAAATAATAAAAAAAAAAAAAAAAGGCTTTCTATGGCCCACTGAATGAGAGATGGCACACACAGGAGTGGCACACAAGCCCTGACTGAGGCCAATATTTTTCTCCCACTGATTGATGTAGTGTTTTTTTGTTAAGGTAGATTTTTGAACCCAAATCAAGGAAAAAATAAATAGGCTTTCTATGGCCCACTAAGTGAGAGATGGCACACACAGGAGTGGCACACAAGCCCTGACTGAGGCCAATATTTTTCTCCCACTGATTGATGTAGTGTTTTTTTGTTAAGGTAGATTTTTGAACCCAAATCAAGGAAAAAAATAAATAGGCTTTCTATGGCCCACTAAGTGAGAGATGGCACACACAGGAGTGGCACAAAAGCCCTGACTGAGGCCAATATTTTTCTCCCACTGATTGATGTAGTGTTTTTTTTTAAGGTAGATTTTCGAACCCAAATCAAGGAAAAAAATAAATAGGCTTTCTATGGCCCACTAAGTGAGAGATGGCACACACAGGAGTGGCACACAAGCCCTGACTGAGGCCAATATTTTTCTCCCACTGATTGATGTAGTGTTTTTTTGTTAAGGTAGATTTTCGAACCCAAATCAAGGAAAAAAATAAATAGGCTTTCTATGGCCCACTGAGTGAGAGATGGCACACACAGGAGTGGCAGACAAGCCCTGACTGAGGCCAATATTTTCTCCCACTGATTGATGTAGTGTTTTTTTGTTAAGGTAGATTTTCGAACCCAAATCAAGGAAAAAAATAAATAGGCTTTCTATGGCCCACAATTTGAGAGAGAGAGGTGGCACACCCAGGAGTCAAGACTGGCACACAAGCTGAAAGGGCAATATTAATCTCCCACTGTTTTTTTATTTACTTTTTTGTTTTTTCAGGGAGACTTTGGAAACCAAATAATAAAAAAAAAAAAAAAAAAAAGGCTTTCTATGGCCCACTGAATGAGAGATGGCACACACAGGAGTGGCACACAAGCCCTGACTGAGGCCAATATTTTTCTCCCACTGATTGATGTAGTGTTTTTTTGTTGAGGTAGATTTTAGAACCCAAATCAAGGGAAAAAATAAATAGGCTTTCTATGGCCCACAATTTGAGAGAGAGAGGTGGCACACCCAGGAGTCAAGACCGGCACACAAGCTGAAAGGGCAATATTAATCTCCCACTGTTTTTTTATTTATTTATTTTTTTTCAGGGAGACTTTAGAAACCAAAGAATAAAAAAAAAAAAAAAAATAAGGCTTTCTATGGCCCACTGAATGAGAGATGGCACACACAGGAGTGGCACACAAGCCCTGACTGAGGCCAATATTTTTCTCCCACTGATTGATGTAGTGTTTTTTTGTTGAGGTAGATTTTAGAACCCAAATCAAGGAAAAAAATAAATAGGCTTTCTATGGCCCACAATTTGAGAGAGAGAGGTGGCACACCCAGGAGTCAAGACTGGCACACAAGCTGAAAGGGCAATATTAATCTCCCACTGTTTTTTTATTTATTTATTTTTTTTTCAGGGAGACTTTAGAAACCAAAGAATAAAAAAAAAAAAAATAAGGCTTTCTATGGCCCACTGAATGAGAGATGGCACACACAGGAGTGGCACACAAGCCCTGACTGAGGCCAATATTTTTCTCCCACTGATTGATGTAGTGTTTTTTTGTTGAGGTAGATTTTCGAACCCAAATCAAGGAAAAAAATAAATAGGCTTTCTATGGCCCACTAAGTGAGAGATGGCACACACAGGAGTGGCACACAAGCCCTGACTGAGGCCAATATTTTTCTCCCACTGATTGATGTAGTGTTTTTTTGGTGAGGTAGATTTTAGAACCCAAATCAAGGAAAAAAATAAATAGGCTTTCTGTGGCCCACTTAGTGAGAGATGGCACACACAGGGATGGCACTCTAGCAGAAATGCAAATCTTAATCTCCCACAAAAAAAAAAAACAGGGACTGTCCTACAATTACTATCTCCCTGCAGTAATCTCAGCCAGGTATGGCAGGCAGCAATAGGAGTGGACTGATGCACAAATTAAATAAAAAGTGTGGACAAACAAAAAAGATAGCTGTGCAGAAAGGAAGGAACAAGAGGATATGTGCTTTGAAAAAAGCAGTTGGTTTCCACAGTGGCGTACACACAGCAATACAGCTATCACGGAGCCTTCTAGGGCAGCCCAATGAGCTACAGCGCTGAGAGAAAAAAAAATAAAAAAATGTAGCTTCCACTGTCCCTGCACACCGAAGGTGGTGTTGGACAGTGGAAATCGCTACAGCACAAGCGGTTTGGTGGTTAGTGGACCCTGCCTAACGCTATCCCTGCTTCTGACGAAGCGGCAGCAAGTTCTCCCTAAGCTCAGATCAGCAGCAGTGAGATGGCGGTCGGCGGGAACGCCCCTTTATAGCCCCTGTGACGCCGCAGACAGCAAGCCAATCACTGCAATGCCCTTCTCTAAGATGGTGGGGACCAGGACCTATGTCATCACGCTGCCCACACTCTGCGTTCACCTTCATTGGCTGAGAAATGGCGCTTTTCGCATCATTGAAACGCGACTTTGGCGCGAAAGTCACGTACCGCATGGCCGACAAGCACAGGGGTCGGATCGGGTTTCATGAGACGCCGACTTAGCCAAAAGTCGGCGACTTTTGAAAATGAACGACCCGTTTCGCTCAACCCTAGCCACCACCAATCATTTATACAGGTCAATTTGACACCCGTCAACCCATTACTTGCCAAATTAGCAATTTTCATTTTTTTTTTTTTATGACAGATTTTTAATGATTTGGGTCCTAATGAATCAGAAACATAATTTGCAAAATTTTTTCAAGTATGGACTTTTCAGAAAAGGGCATCCCAATATTCAATTAAAAATGACAATGACATGGTTTCCTATTTTGAAAACATTCATTTTACAAACACAACACAAAAAATTGGACCTAATTATAAAAATTATAAAATCTTAGTTGCTGGAAGCTAAAGATTAGGCGTCCCAAAAAAAGGACATTGGTAGATAATGGGTTAAATATAGTGTATTGCCTCTGGGGTGTGGTTTATAGAGTAAGAGGAACAAAGCTGTTACTTTTTTTATACTTAATTAAAAAAGTAGGCAGTATTTATCAAAACATACAAAGATATTACAAAATGTACAAAACAGTACAGTATATACAATTACATAAAATAAACAGGATAAACAGAAGAAATGTACTAAACCTGATGTCACAGGGTTGGATCTGTCTCTTATAACGGGGAGCTCTTTGTTTTGGGGGAGTAACGGTACTGAACTATAGTGCACTGTATCTCCCAGGACTGACAATTATCATAGTCTGGTATTTTCTTTTATTAACACAAGTCATGCCCATATATCTCCCCTCCAATGACTCATAACAGGGCTGGTCATGGGATGTTACTAGTTCTTACAAAACATCATGGGATCCCAAATTTCAATGATATCTTTGTCCCTGAAGGTCCCAGGTGAGAGATTTTACTGTCATATTTCCTATTATGATTTTACATTTCTAGAGATTGAAAACATGGCATGGATAACATCATTCATATTTTCAATATTAGTTTGGAGGTGTGCCGCAACTGCATAGTGATGTAAGATAATGCAACACATTCTCTACGTTGTCACGAAGTCAATAACATGTTTTTCATATTCATAGGACCCTTGCTGTTCATGAAAAAAACAGTATTCATAACTGGAATAAAAAAGGAGCCCAAAGTAATCTGCTTCCCTTTTTGTTCAATCTAAGGCTAGAGGTAGATTATCTCTACCAGTCATAAATCTGTCTCCTCCCCCATTTTTCTGCAACCTCAGGAATATGCAATTCATGTCTGTGATCTATCAGGTGACCAACTGTGATTACGGTACCTGTTTGCAGGAAGTGTAGTTAGATGGTCTCAGTCACCGTTAAGTATCATCTGGGGTCACACAGCTAGTTTTTGGCTCTAAATAATCCATACTTCTATGTTAATATGGGAACTTTATAGATTTTAAAATTTTATCTATGACACATAATAAAAGCAACTTGTTAAAGGCTAAAGGAAAATATACTGCTCACCTATCGTGTCATCTCCACAGCTTCCGGTTTCCATTACCATCTCTGCCCATCCATTGCTCTGTTCGCCTCCTTTTCACAGTTGCATGCTGTTGTCTTCAAACTAGAACAAGGCTTCCAGCCAGTCTTGGAGGTCAGGGCACATCATACATTTGATTCACCTTTGTGAATTATTATTTATTATGAGGGTACAGTAACCCAAATATCTTATGGGTTAGAAAATACTTTTTGGACATTTATGTGGTATAATTTAGCATTTTAAGTATGCACGGTGTTCCATGCAATCCTATTCATCTTACCTCCATCGATTTCCCAAACTTAGAGATATGTAGCAAATACCTATATTAGACAAATTCTATTGACGTTACATTTCACTTTATCCAAGCTTTACAGTTTAACAATAACTTTCTTTTTTCCTGGTGTCTGGCAAAATCACATTCAATCCAAATGCCATGCTGGGGCAGGACCTGAAATGGGATTTTACTGCAATAAAGCAAAATTCATCTGCTAAATACATTATTCCAAGGTGGGGGATATTTTGACTAATACAATTTAGTACAGTGGTGGCAAACCTATGGCACGCGTGCCAGAGAGAGCATGCAGAGCCCTCCCAGTAGGCAAATGCGCAATCTCCTCAGCACTAGCCCTGCCACAACTATCCTCAGCCAGCTTGCCATCTCCCTCATCACTAGTGCCATGGGTATTCTTCTCTGCATGCGCATCCCCCCATTAGTATGTGCGCTTGTTGAGGAGTGGTATGGCACGCGAGCTGATGAAAGTGGCAGCACTAGTGCTGAGGAGATGGTGCACGTGCCCACAGATAGGACTGTTATATTTGAAGAGACCAAATCACTGTTGAACCGAGCAGAAGTGAGTAGTTATTTTTTCATATTAATATGAGGCCATTATACTGTATGAAGCACGATGTGGGCACATTATACAGTATGGGGCACTATGCGGGGCCCATGATACAGTACAGAGAATCATGTGGGGCCATTATACATTATGGAATGTTGTGTAGGACAATTATACAGTATGGAGCATCATGTGATGGTATTATACAATATGAGCACTATGTGGGGCCATTATGCAGTATGGAAAACCATGTGGGGCAATTATACCAGATGGAGCATCATGCAGGGCCATTATACTATATGGATCACCATGCGGGGCCATTATACAGTATGGAGCACTATGTGGGGCCTTTATACAATATGGAACACTATGTGAGGCCTATTATACTATATGGAGCACTATGTGGGGCCCATTACACTGTATGGAGGACTGTGTGGAGCCATTATACTGTATGGAGGACTATGTGGAGCTACTGTACCATATGAAGGACTTTTTGTGCCTATTATACTGTATGGAGAGTTGTTTGGGGATTACAGTTGAAGAATCATACTGTGATTGGGGTCATCATTCTTTTTTCATAGAATTGAGGAAGGGGGGTCAAGTTGGGTCATCATACTGTGCATGTGAAGGAATTCACTGTGGGGGTATCATACCATGTTTGGAAGCACTTTTGTTTGCCTCATACTTTATTATCTGTTTTATTCAAGGTTTTTTATCATTTGTTATTGCATATTTAAATTAGGTCCTTGGGCCATATGCTTTTTACTGCTCTTACATAACATATTACATTACTCCACTATATTTCCAACAGTTAAACATTTTATTTGATAAGGAAAATCTTTCTCAATTGTAGACATTTTTTTTAACAAATATCAAGGTTTGCCTGCGACTTTGTGCAAGCTTTTAATTTTGGCCCTCTGTGTATTTGAGTTTGACATCCCTGGCTTAAAGGGATATTCTCATCATGATAAAGGATTATAATTGCAAAGAGGTTGTAAAAATGAATAACATTGCAATTTTACTTTTGATTAAAAATGCTCTCCATTCTCAAGAACGGAACTCTGCTGCAATCTGTGGCTAGTATCTTAGGCTTGGAGTGCAGTGCTTACAAGCTCTTTGCTATAGACTCTATAGTTTGATAATGCATAATTGGTTTTTCTAATCTAAAACCTCCGTATTCAGGTTAAATTGCCATGTAAGTAGGTTTTAGATTGCAGTTTGGGCACTAGGTCTTTAAAAAGGTTCGCTATCACTGATATGGTACTTACTGATTAAAGGGTTGTCCGCACTTAGGCTACAAGTCTACAGTCAATCTATGTAACTGCAGACTTGTAAATCCTCATGTTATGTGCACATCGCACAGGGTGTATAGTTTGTGGATTCACAAGTCTGCAGTCAAATAGAGTAATTGTAGACTTGTAGTCTTAGGTCAGACAATCCCTTTAACCCCTTGACAATCAGGGGTATTTCAGTTTTGGAATTCCTGTTTTTGCTCCCCTTTTCCCCAGAGCCATATCTTTTTTAATTTTAGGTCAATATGCCATGTGAGGGATTGTTTTTTGCAAAGCAAGTTGTACTTTTGAACGACACCATTGGTTTTATTATATTGTGTACTAGAAAACGGAAAAGAAATTCCAAGTGTGGTGAAATTGCAAAAACAATTTCTTAGTTTTTTTTTCACTAAATAGTAAAACTGACCTGTTATTATGATTCTCCAGGTCATTACGAGTTCACAGACACCTAACATGTATAAGTTCATTTTTTATTTAAGTGGTGAAAAAAAAAAATCAAAATTAGTTTTTTTTTAAAAAAAGGTGCCATTTTCCGAGATTTGTAGAATCTTTCTTTGTGAGAGAGAAACAGCGGCATTTAACTAGTTAACAGACCCGGGTGGATTGCGATTCCACCCGTGGCTGTTGTGGGCATATGTCAGCTGTATAAATCAACTGTCATTTGCCCAGAAAGGTGTAGGCTCAGCGCCAGAACCCGCACCAAACATTGGGAGTCTGACATGGGCGTACTATTACGCCCAACGTCAGAAAGGGGTTAATATTTTTTTTTATACTTACTGTTGGATTATGTAAATAAATAATTGAATGAAAATTGTATGTTATATTTTGACAAATTATTGCATTAAATAAAAAAATGTTAAAAGGCTCACAAAAGCTATAGCACTATTTGCATGTGTAAGCTAAAACTCAATACTCTTCACTGAAGTGGTGATGCAATACTCAAAACTAGGACTTTGGCATGTAGAGAAACTCTTACTTCCTCAACTTCCTACTACTGCAACAGTGGTGAATGTTGAGATACAGGGAGAGGGACGAAGGAGCTTATTACGCTGAGAATGTGTGGTTGGAAATTTGGTCCGGAGTTCCTCCTGAGGGTGCCGTTTCCATTGGCAGGGTCGGACTGGGGCACCGGGACAGCGGAGGATCCTCCGGTGGGCCCCACCCCAGCCCCTGCCTCCTTCATTTGTCCCTGCCCTGCATGCAAATAGTGTGCACCGAGCGGTGCCCACTTTGTTCTATAGCCGGCACCGGCACGCAGGCTGTATGGAACAAATGATGTGAAGTGCACCCACCCCGCAGTGTGTTCTGATTTATTCACACTGCGGGGCTGGGATTCACAGGCAGGGCGGCCACACAGGCGCAGTCAGCTAGACTGCATATGAGGACAGAGGACGGGTAGCGCTCACTGCGCCTGCCCAAGGCAGGAGAAAAGAGCGCAGGCGCCGGCTGATTTCAAAACAGCGCTGAGGAGGCGGCGCCTGGCGCCAAGAAGGCTTGAATGATGGCTGTGTGGCGTCTGCAGCAGGGGGGGAAAGACCTGCCTCCAGGACTGAAGAAAGGTATTTAGGACAAATTACAAAACTGATTATTTCTGCAGTTACAGCACCAATAACTAAAAGAGCCACCTTGTCAGAATGCAGCATTACTGTTGCACAAGGTGGCTCTTTTTGTTTCAAACGCCTGGGGCGGGGTGACAGGTTCCCTTTAATGACTCGAGTATAATTCCTTTTCTTTTTCGGTAACGGGTCTCTTTTCAGATCTTTCAAATCAAATATTTTTGTATAATTCCTTTTCTTTTTCGGTAACGGGTCTCTTTTCAGATCTTTCAAATCAAATATCTTTGTATAATTCCTTTTCTTTTTCGGTAACGGGAATGACTCGAGTATAAGCCTAGGGTGGAAAATGCAGCAGCTACCGGTAAATGACAAAAATACAAATAGATACCAATAAAAGTAAAATTAATTGAGATATCAGTAGGTTAAGAGTTTTTGAATATCCATATTGAATCAGGAGCCCCATATAATGCTCCATACAGTTCATGATGGGCCCCATAAGATGCTCCATATTAAGATATGCCCCATATGATGCTGCACAAATGCAGATTATGGCCCTATAAGATGCTGCTTACAGACATTTGCCCCATATGATGCTGCACAAACGTTGATTATGGCCCCATAATATGCTCTATAAAGATATTTGCCCCATATAATGCTCCATAAACATTGATGATGGCCCCATAAGATGCTCCATAAAGATATTTGCCCCATATAATGCTCCACAAACATTGATTATGCCCCATAAGTTGCTCCATGTAGACATTTGCCCCATATGCTGTTGCTGCGATAAAAAAAAATGACATACTCACCTCTCGTCGCTCAGGCCCCCGACACTTGCTATACTCACCTGCTCCTCGTTCCACCACCACCATTAGTGGCACGCACACTAATCGCGCCATCGCTCCCTCTGACCTGAGCGTCAGTGCAGAGGATGGGGAAGACACAGCGGTGGCCGGCAGCGGTGGAATGAGGAGTAGGTAAATATCGCGCACTGCGTTATACTTACCTGCTCTTGGGGAGGTCCCTGGTTCCCCGACGCTGGCAGCTTCTTTCTGTATTGAGCGGTCACATGGTACCGCTCATTACAGTAATGAATATGTGGCTCCACCCCTATGGGAGTGGAGTCGAGTCCATATTTATTACTGTAATGAGCGGTACCATGTGACCGCTCACTACAGGAAGAAGCTGCCGGTGCTGGGGAACCAGGGACTGCACCAGGAGCAGGTGAGTATGATTACACAGCTGCTGCTCCAACCTCCCCCGCCGACCCCTGGCTATGACTTGAGTATAAGCCGAGAGGGGAAATTTCAGCCTAAAAAAATGGGCTGAAATTCTCAGCTTATACTCGAGTATATATGGCAAGTGTCAATCCTGAGGACCTGTTAAAGGCTGCAAAAGCCTTGAGTCTGGGGCATAGGTTCACCTTCCAGCAGGAAAGCTGACCTAAACATAGTAGCAGGGCTACAATGGTTTAGATCAAATGATATTTACGTGTTTGAATGGTCCACTCTCAGTCCGGACCTACGTATATACCATTGAGAATCTGTGGCAAGTTGCTCTTCACAGATGCTCTCCATCAAATCTCAAAGAGCTAGTCTGCATGAAGAAGAATGGACAAAATTTTCAGCCTGTAGATTTGCTGAGCTGATAGTCATACCCCGAAAGACTTGCAGCAATAATTGCAGCAGGTGGTCCTATAGAGTATTGACTCAGGGGCTGAATACAAATGCATTTTGAGATTTACACGTTTTTAATATTTAGGAAACCATGTATTATTCCCTTTAGACTTCACAAATACTTAATAAATTTGTGCTAGCATTTCACATAAATTCCAAATAAAAAAATTAAGCTTATGGATGTAATGTGAAAAAATGTGAAAAACCTCACGGGATATGAATACTTCTAATGGGACTGATGGGTAGTTTAATTTTTTTCCCAATTGTTAGTTTGTATCTTGTGTACGGGATTGTGGGTTCATCATGCTGTATGTGGGGGTTGTTGGGTCCATCACAATGTATGTATGTGGGGTTAGTCAATATACTGTGTGCAGGACATCATACTGTATGGGGGCTCTGGAGAAATTATAATATATACGGGGCTGTGTGGGGAGCTGTTGGATTAATTATACTGTGTGTATGGAGGGGGTTGTGGGGAATCATAGTTTGTGAGCAAGTAATAGGGGTCATCATACTGTGTGTGTTTGGGGGCTGTTGAGTCAATCATACTGTGTGGGGAGCTGTGGAGGTCATCATACTGTGTGAGGGGGTTGTAGGCTCATCATATTTTATGGGGTGCTGTGGGAGTCATTATACTGGGCAAGGTCTGTGGGGGTATTAAATTGTGTATGGGCTGTTTGGACATCACAATGTTAGTCTAGGACTATTGGATTCTTCATACTGTGCATGTGGGGTTGTAGGATCATCATACAGCATGTGGGGTCTATTTTACTATCATACTGTGTGTGGTGGGATGTGTGTTTAAAAATACAATATCGTGGGTTTATGGGGATGTCACAATCTGTGGGTGGTAGCTATGTGGATCATCGTACTATATGTGAGATACTATGGGTATATAATACTGTGTGGATGGGGCTTTAGGGTCACCATACTGTATGTGGAGAGCTGATGGGCCATTATGCTGTGTGGAGGTGGCTATAGGGTCATCAAACCTTGTGTGTGGTGCTGCTTGGCCATTATACTGCTTGTGTGTCTGGGACAAGGGCTGTTGGGTCTATCATACTCTGTGTTGAAAGCTGTAGTAACATCATACTGTGTGGAGAAGCTGTAGGAGATCAAGGTTAAATAACATTAAAAGCATGATTTATAAACTTTTTAAAAAGCAGTAAATTATATGGTTTGGATTAGCTGCTTAATGCAGTTTATTGTAACGAGTAAAAACTCGTTACAATAAACTGCACCTATTAGCTACTGCTGATAGCTAATGTATTACTTGTACATGCTAGTCAACATACTTAATTCTGATAAACATTAAGTGATACAAATCAATCATCATCATCACCAACTGTTGGTTTGGATCATCACAACAGTCATTATCTCTTATGTGGCCTGTTGGGAAAATGAATTTTCCACTCCTGCTTTAACACTAGAAGTCCCAGAAATTTCGACCTCCCCCTGAAGTCCTGAAAGTGGGTCAAATCCCTAGGTCCAAACTGACAACTCTGATGGCTCCAATTAGCATCCTTTCATTTGTAAATGTGGCCATTGCCTGAGGAATCTACAGGGGGCAATTGTGTTGATCCACCTCAACAAAGGTCTTGTAAAGGTACCTTCACACTAAACGATATTGCTAGCGATCCGTGACGTTGCAGCGTCCTGGATAGCGATATCGTTGAGTTTGACAGGCAGCAGCGATCAGGATCCTGCTGTGATATCGCTGGTCGTTGATTAAAGTTCAGAACTTTATTTGGTCGTCAGATCGCCGTGTATCATTGTGTTTGACAGCAAAAGCAACGATACCAGCGATGTTTTACAATGGTAACCAGGGTAAATATCGGGTTACTAAGCGCAGGGCCGCACTTAGTAACCCGATGTTTACCCTGGTTACCAGTGTAAAATGTAAAAAAACAAACAGTACATACTCACCTTCGCGTCCCCCGCCGTCCGCTTCCCGCACTGACTGAGCACAGGCCATAAAGTGAAAGCACAGCACAGCGGTGACGTCACCGCTCTGCTGTTAGGGCCGGCGCTCAGTCAGTGCAGGGAAGCGGACGCCGGGGGACGCGAAGGTGAGTATGTACTGTTTGTTTTTTTACATTTTACACTGGTAACCAGGGTAAACATCGGGTTACTAAGCGCGGCCCTGCGCTTAGCAACCCGATGTTTACCCTGGTTACCCGGGGACTTCGGCATCGTTGGTCGCTGGAGAGCGGTCTGTGTGACAGCTCTCCAGCGACCAAACAGCGACGCTGCAGCGATCGGGATCGTTGTCTGTATCGCTGCAGCGTCGTTTAGTGTGAAGGTACCTTAAGAGAGTGTAAACAAAAGAATGCAAGCTGCTCCTGAGTGTGTCTGCCCACCCCCAAGCTGCATTGTTGTGCAGGGGATATGCATTAGGTTGCTAACACCTTAGCAAATTTGCATGCAGCCTTTTGTGCTGTAGGGGATAAATAGGTGACATAGTCCTTCAACTGGATTCGGACTCTGAGCTGTCATCAGGTTAGATTTTTCAAATTACCTATTTTTATTTCCTGACTATCTTTTTTAGGCTAGGTTCACATTTGAGAGAATTTCAGTTCCCTGCGAATCCAGCAGGGAACTTAGAAATTTTCTCAGCCTCCACATGTTCCCCGCATGTGGGTGAACGGGGAACGTGGTCCCTAGCAACCCGCTGTGTTTACTGGTTACTAGGGTTGAGCGACTTTCATTTTTTTAAGATCGAGTCGGGTTTTGTGAAACCCGACTTTGTCCAGAGTCGAGTCGAGTGCAGTCGGCCGATTATCGCTAAAAGTCGGGGATCGACCGAAACACGAAACCCAATGCAAGTCAATGGGGAAGCATAGTTGGCAGTGAGTGGAGGCCAGGAAAACACCTACAGTGCCCATTTTAATGCCCAAAACATCCATTCTTGTTTCTGAAGCTTGTCAATCTTAATTAACTTTATAATAATAGTTGTTCAATGGAACTTGGGGGTCATTTGGCAAATTTGTGGGGGGTAGGGCTGGTTCAAGGTTTTAGTGGGCCCAGGAATCGTGGACTACGTCACGGCGGTGGAGCAGGGAGAGGAAAGTATTTCAACGTTGCAAGTGCTGTGATCCTGAGCAAGCAGGGGGGCACACTTGTTCGCATTGGCACTGGCACAGGGCCCCTCAAAGTACAGCGGTGTGTTTGCACGGCGGGGGCGCCTCCCACCAGCAGCGACACTTTTGCGTACTCTGAGGGGCCCTGTGCCAGTGACGTCGCCAATGAGTATGCCCCCCCCCCCTGATGAAGGAACCTGCACTTTCATCTGCACCTTCCTCTTTGTCCCTGTGTAAGATGGTATAACATGCGGGAAGGGGAACCTTACTTTCAGCAGGGTCAGATTCTGGCTGTGTAGAGTGCAAGGGGAATGTAGTGGTCTAGGCCAATGTACCAGCAGACTCATCTAGCAGTGGCTGGGCAATGGGCAGGATGAGGAGGAAACAGATATAGGGCCAAAGAATAAAGTAGGCTAAATGCAGTTCAAAATTGGTAACAGGACAGGACTAAACAGGCGGCATTGCTTTGTTCAGTGGAGTAGCAAACCCAGGAGCAGTAGACACTGTTTTAAGGGCCCAACCACACTAGTAGGCCAAATGCAGTTTAATATCTGATACTATAGGCCGAAAGCCAGAAGGTTGAAGCTCAGCTTTATTCAGTTGAGGAAAAACACCAGGGAGGGGCAGACACCGTTAGTAGGCCCTAACCACCAATTTTTAAAATAACAGCACTTAATGAGAGCCAGAAGGTTGAAGCTCAGCTTTATTCAGTTGAGGAAAAACACCAGGGAGGGGCAGACACCGTTAGTAGGCCCTAACCACCAATTTTTAAAATAACAGCACTTAATGAGAGCCAGAAGGTTGAAGCTCAGCTTTATTCAGTTGAGGGCAAACACCAGGGAGGGGCAGACACCGTTAGTAGGCCGTAACCAAAGTTGAAGGCCAAATGCAGTTTCATATCTGATACTATAGGCCGAAAGCCAGAAGGTTGAAGCTCAGCTTTATTCAGTTGAGGAAAAACACCAGGGAGGGGCAGACACCGTTAGTAGGCCCTAACCACCAATTTTTTAAATAACAGCACTTAATGAGAGCCAGAAGGTTGAAGCTCAGCTTTATTCAGTTGAGGAAAAACACTAGGGAGGGGCAGACACCGTTAGTAGGCCCTAACCACCAATTTTTAAAATAACAGCACTTAATGAGAGCCAGAAGGTTGAAGCTCAGCTTTATTCAGTTGAGGAAAAACACCAGGGAGGGGCAGACACCGTTAGTAGGCCCTAACCACCAATTTTTAAAATAACAGCACTTAATGAGAGCCAGAAGGTTGAAGCTCAGCTTTATTCAGTTGAGGGCAAACACCAGGGAGGGGCAGACACCGTTAGTAGGCCGTAACCAAAGTTGAAGGCCAAATGCAGTTTCATATCTGATACTATAGGCCGAAAGCCAGAAGGTTGAAGCTCAGCTTTATTCAGTTGAGGAAAAACATTGCAAGTAGGGGCCGCAGACAGGCTCACAAAGGCCTAAAATAACAAACAATAGGCTCATGGCAGTTTTATATCGGTTACATGGATACACGGGCAGGCAGCATTGTGGTCAGTGGAGGAGTATTGCAAGGAGTGTCTGACACAGTTAGTACTCCAAAAAAACAAATAGATGTTAATGTCTCGCAAAACAACTATAAGTAAAAAAAGGGTGGCATGCTTAGGTACAGGGGTGGGCTCATCTGCAGAGTTTATGACAAAGTAATTTGGCAGTAAATTAGTATTTACTGGTGTCAATATAGGACACTGACCCAGACTACTTTAACTAGCATCATAGATGCAAACAAATTGGTATTGTTTGTCAGTGCCAGGCATTGAATGATGTCAGTGCATAGACTACACATTGGTGGAGCTGTGCGAGATAATTTTGCACGTGGTACAGCACAGTTTGAGCTGGGGGGGGGGGAACTCTCTTGTGGCCGGCGGTACCGCCCCAGGGCCCCTCATGTTACAACGGCGTGTCTGACGTTGGGTGCGCACCACCACCGCCAGAGACACTACATTGTACTATGAGGGACCCAGTTGCAATGCCGTCGACCAAAAGCGGGCACACCCGCCTCTTCAATCAGCACTGTAACGGGTGCTTGCGCCAAGTGGCGAGACAACGGCCCCGTGGGGGGATTTTTCCCATTGGGGGAGGTGTAAACATGTCGTATGCTGGACAAACAGCTGCTGAAAATTAACAGATTGGAACACTCAGTAAGACCAGTCCACAAGCAAGACCTTTTTATAGGAAAGCTAGGTGTCAGCCGGGAAAGGTGGGGCAAAATAATTTGAAATCCAGGAGTGGTTCATTTTAATGAAGGTGAGATCATCCACATTTTGGGTAGCCAGACGAGTCCTTTTTTCAGTTAATATTGAAGCAGCAGCACTGAATACTCTTTCTGATAGCACACTAGCTGCTGGGCAAGCAAGCTCCTGCAACGCATATTCTGCCAATTCAGGCCAGGTGTCTAATTTTGATGCCCAGTAATCAAATGGGAATGAAAAAGGCCAAGTATTACACAGTGTTTTCGGTGCCACACAATGAGAGAGAGATGCCACACACAGCAATGGCACGGAGGCAGACTTGACAATATTTATCTCCCACTAATTTTTTTTTGGAAAAGGGAGAATTTAGAAAAAAAAAAAAAAAAAGGACAAGTATTACACAGTGTTTTCAGTGCCACACAATGAGAGAGAGATGCCACACACAGCAATGGCACGGAGTCAGACTTGACAATATTTATCTCCCACTAATTTTTTTTTTGGAAAAGGGAGAATTTAGAAAAAAAAAAAAAAAAGGACATGTATTACACAGTGTTTTCGGTGCCACACAATGAGAGAGAGATGCCACACACAGCAATGGCACGGAGTCAGACTTGACAATATTTATCTCCCACTAATTTTTTTTTTGGAAAAGGGAGAATTTAGAAAAAAAAAAAAAAAAAGGACAAGTATTACACAGTGTTTTCAGTGCCACACAATGAGAGAGAGATGCCACACACAGCAATGGCACGGAGTCAGACTTGACAATATTTATCTCCCTGCAGTTATCTCAGAAAAGTATGGCAGGCAGCTGAAAAGGACTGCTGCACACAAAAGTGTGGACAAACACACAAGATAGCTGTGCAGAAAGGAAGGAAAAACAGGATTTGTGCTTTGAAAAAAGCAGTTGGTTTACACAGCGGCGTACACACAAAGCAACGCAGCTATCAGGGAGCCTTCTAGGGCAGCCCAATGAGCTACAGCGCTGAGGGAAAAAAAATGTAGCTTCCACTATCCTGCAAACAAAAGGTGGTATTGGACAGTGGAAATCGCTACAGCACAAGCGGTTTGTGGCTTTATGTACCCTGCCTATCACTATCCCTGCTTCCGAAGAAGCTGCAGCAACCTCTCCCTACGCTCAGATCAGAAGCAGTAAGATGGCGGTCGGCGGGAACGCCCCTTTATAGCCCCTGTGACGCCGCAGAAAGCAAGCCAATCACTGCAATGCCCTTCTCTAAGATGGTGGGGACTGAGATCTATGTCATCACGCTGCCCACACTCTGTGTCCACCTTCATTTGCTGAGAAATGGCGCTTTTAGCGTCATTGAAACGCGACTTTGGCGCGAAAGTTGCGTACCGCATGGCAGACCCCACACAGGGATCGGCTCGGTTTCATGAGACGCCGACTTTGCCAAAAGTCGGCGACTTATGAAAATGAACGATCCGTTTCGCTCAACCCTACTGGTTACCAGCTACACAGCGGGCTGTGGGGAGTGCGATTCGCACCCCCGCATCCCCCGTCCCCATGGAATGCATCTTGAGGAGTTCTCTGTGTGGAGGGGGATGTGGGGGTGCGAATCGCATTCCCCGCAGCCTACTGTGTAGCTGGTATCCAGTAAACACAGCAGGTTGCTAGGGACCGCGTTCCCCACTCTCCCACATGCGGGGAACATGCAGAGGCTGAGAAAATTTCTAAGTTCCCTGCTGGATTCGCAGGGAACTGAAATTCTCGCAAATGTGAACCCAGCCTTTAGAACCAAAACAAAATGTTAATTTAAAATTATTTATCTTGCAGATGAGGAGACTCCTCCTCTACCAAAAAAGAGAGCTCGGTTGGCGAGTGAGCTGACAGAGACCGCAAAAGATGGCACAGTGTGGCGTGAAGTACAAGTGGGGAAGCATCTCCATTTTACCCCAATAGAACCATACCCTACAGATGGAGAGCCAAGTGCTAAGGCCAGACGAAGTGTCCGGAGTCGCCTTCAGAGCTTCCTCTGTTTTATCACTCTTGACATGCTTTGTAGCATTCAAGAATGGACTACTCAACATGCACATCACACGGAGCAGGTGGATTGATTCATGGATCTCCCAGAACTAATGGCATTTATTTCAGTCATTATCTTGCGGGGGGTGACCAAGGTTCCATCCATATGTGACAGCTGGTCAGCAAACCTGGCAATCCAAAGGATCATTACAACTATGACCCGAAACCACTTCCAAGACATCATGCAACACCTACGCTTTGATGACATGTTCACACGCAGTGAGCGAGTGGAGACCGATAAGTTTGCTGCAATCTCCGATGTGTGGAGATCGTTTGTCACCAACTGCATCGCATCCTACACCCTGGTCGACACATCACTATTGATGAACAGCTTTTCCCGTCAAAGACTCGCTGCTGTTTTCTGCAATACATTGCAACAAAACCAGACAAGTTTGGCATCAAGTTTTGTGTGGCTTGCGACTTGAAATCAAAGTACATCTGTAATGTCCTCCCATATCTTGGCAAGGACCCCAGTCATCCCAGCGGGGAGAGACTGTCCGAAACTGTAGTGATGAGGCTGATGGAACCATTCATGGATAAGGGCGGAACTATAACCATGGACAATTTCTTTACATCATTGTCACTTGCACAACGACTGCTTAGCCGGAAAACCACTATCCTCGGCACAGTCAACCAGAGTCACCGGGAAATTCCTCAATCCGCTAGACAGATGGACAGCACTGAATTCACCTCTCAGGTGTTTTCAACCACTGGTGCCACACTGACAGTGTATGTACCCAAGCGAAAGAAGGCCGTCTACATTCTCAGCAGCATGCACAGCGTGGTTGAGACTGAGGATACCAACAAAAGGAAGCCAAACACAGTCACACAATACAACCACACAAAGTGTGGTGTGGATGTAGTGGACCAAATGGTGCGGGAGTACAGCATGCGTGCAGGAACACGGAGATGGCCAGTCGCCGTGTTCTACAACATGATTAACTTGGCAGCACTGAATGCTCATATTCTTTATCAGGCATGCACTGGGGTGCAGGAGAGACGGGTGGACTTCCTGGTTGAGCTTGCAAAAGAGTTAGGTGGCTCTCATGTGACTGAAAAGAAGGCACGCAAGGAGAAATTCCTTCGGCAACAACCTTCCACACCCAGCCCTGGCAAAAGGGCGAAGTGTCAGGTCAATCATCGATGCACGAACAATTGTGCAACTGAGAGATGTGTTGACTGCTACAAATACACGTGTGGCAAATGTAACAGGGACATACCCAGGCAGTGCCAGGTATGTTCCGACAGTGCAGACAGACTGCTGAGTGAGTGCTGAAATGCTAATCACACAAGAAGGACATGCCACTCACACACACACACATGCAGCCCCCCACTGCAGCCTATTGTAAATATGTGTGGAATTGTTTTATTCCTTGTATTTTTTTTATTATTTTTATAACAAAAATAAAAAGCATGGAAACAAATAACAGTTGTTCTTTTGTATATTTTTCACAGTGAAATTTCAGTCCTCTTGTGTGATTTTCGCTCAATTTTTCTTCGCTAGTGTGCTTGAGGCCTTAAACACAAATGCTTCTGGTCATTACTCACAGCTGTACCTTGCTCTAATGAAGTAATGGGCTTAATTACAGAACAAAAGATGGTGATTAGAGGATTTTAGCTAAAATCCGTCAGGTCATTCGACCCGTCTCTGGGTTCCAAAGGTAGAAATGTTAAATGACCTCTCTCTGGGACTTCTAGTGTTAAAGGGAAGCTCTCACTAGATTCATGACATCTGAACCATGAGGAGCATGAATCAGTGCTTGGCTGCTCTAATGCAGCCAGGTATGTTTTACTCAGAAACACTTCAGCTTTTTAGAAAAAGACCTAGTTTGATAAGCTGGGACCATACTAAGAGACATGATTCAGTTCAGCAGCCCTTTGACATTTTCTCCTCACCTCATTTCAGGTGGTTGACAAGCCTCACTATACAAGTGCTTCTCACTAAATTAGAATATCACTTAAAAGTTAATTTATTTCAGTTCTTCAATACAAAAAGTGAAACTCATATAATACATAGAGCCATTAGAAACAGAGTGATCTATTACAAGTGTTTATTCTGTTTATGTTGATGATTATGGCTTAAACCCAAAAGTCATTATCTCAGTGAATTACAATAATTAACAAAAAACATCTGCAAAGGCTTCCTAAGCTTTTTAAAAGCTTAGTCTGTTTCAGTTGGCTCCACAATCATTGCTAAAGAATCAGGCTGTTCACAGAGTGCTGTGTCCATGGATATTAATGGAAAGTTGAATGGAAGGAAAAAGTGTGGTAGAAAAAGGTGCACAATCAACCAGGATAATCGCAGCCTTGAAAGGATTGTTATGAAAAGGCCATTCAAAAATTTGGGGGAGATTCACAAGGACAGGACTGCTGCTGGAGTCAATGCTTTAAGAGCCACAACACACAGACATTTCCAGTACATGGGCTGCAAGTGTCGCATTCCTTGTGTCAAGCCACTCATGATCAATAGACAACGCCAAAGGCATCTTACTTGGGCCAAGGAGAAAAAGATAAGGACTGTTGATCAGTGGTCCAAGGAGTTTTTTTCAGATTAAAAGCAAACTTTGCATTTCAGAGTATGGAGGAAGAGTGCAGAGGCACACAATCCAAGCTGCTTGAGGTCTAGTGTGAAGTTTCCACAATCAGTGATGGTTGGGAAGCCATTTCATCTGCTGGTGTAGGTCCACTGTGCTTTATCAAGACCAAAGTCAGTGCAGCCATCTATCAAGGAATTTTAGAGCACTTCATGCTTCCCCCTGCTGACAAGCTTTTTGGAGATGGAAATTTCATTCTCCAGCATGGCTTGGCACCTGTCCACACTGCCAAAAGTACCAAAACCTGGTTAAAAAGCAACAGTATCACTGTGCCTGATTGGCCAGAAAACTCGCCTGACCTTAACCCCATAGAGAATCTATGAGGTATTGTAAAGAGGAAGATGAGAGATACTAGACCCAACAATGCAGACAAGCTGAAGGCTGCTATCAAAGCAACCTGGGCTTCCATAACACCTCAGCATTGCCACAGCCTGATCGCCTCCATGCCGTGCTGCATTGATGCAGTAATTGATGCAAAAGGAGACCCGACCAAGTACTGAGTGCATTTACTGAACACACATTTCAGTAGGCCAACATTTCGGATGTTAAAATCATTTTTCAAGCTGGTGTTATAAAGTATTCTAATTTACTGAGATAATGACTTTTGGGTTTTCATTGGCTGTAAGCCATAATCATCAACATAAACAGAAATAAGCACTTGAAATAGATCACTCTGTTTCTAATGACTCTATATAATATATGAGTTTCACCTTTTGGATTGAACAACTGAAATAAATTTATGTTTTGATGATATTTTAATTTAGTGAGAAGCACTTTTATGTACACACTTGGGAGAGATCTGTCAAGCGCTATGCCAGGCAAGTCTTGTCTCTTCCTTTGGTGCCCAGCCATCTTTTCCCTGAAAAGTTATGGTGTTTCAGAGTAAACTATACTTGGCTAAGGCTACACAGCCAAGCTCTTATTCATGTTACTTGTTGTGGGGGCAGCAAGTATTTAGTGACAAGTCTCCTTTAACTCTCCATGGTTATGAAATATTTCATAATTATTGTTTGATGTACATTGCATATACGCTTTAATTCCAATTTAAAGTACCTATGCATGTTATTTTTTATTTCTCAAGTTGGGTAATAAGAAAAAACTTGCTAAAATAATATATTCAAAAGTGGCATCTATTCTCAATTTTTATTACTTCATACAAATTATCTCAAGATCCCTAGAGATGATGGCTGATTTCATTACAATGTACAGATAAAGCTGATTTAATTATTTATCTTTTTGCTTGCTTTTTACCTTTTTATAATAAAAAATTGTTTCAGTTTTAATAAGTGCTGCAGGTATTGCTATGGATATGATTGTTTTAATTACCTTGCTAATCATTTATGCTGTTTACTGTAAGGCCAATATAGTAAAACTTAGTTCTTGCAGATGTTAAAATATGGTTTTAAGCCATAATCCACAAGGTGGCATGGGAGAAGTTTTGCTGTTTATGGAATTGTATATTGTTTGATTAATTGAAAAAAGTATTTAGAAATCATCATTTATTCATGTCTTCTGAAATTCAAATTTTCCATCTTTGCTGTATTTACCCTGAAAATTTTCTTCACAACTAATAACTTTGCCACATTTGAAAGTACTCCAAAGCCTTTAATTACCCTGCAAAGCTGTGTAGAACAATTTGAGGTCTCCTAGGACGTTAACACAGAGACAACACTAGCAATGGGAAAATAGCATCATCATTTATGTCTATTGGTAATAAACTCTTGGTAACCAAGAGCTTACTTAATAACACAATGCACTTTTAAATTACTAAAAAAGTTCCAACATAATAAATTTTGGGGGTAAAATGCTGAACGTAGCAATTATATACATGCAGCATATTAGAGAGAAGTCATGGCTTCATGTATGCTGTTACTTTGTAAAAGGAATAAGCAATATGGAAGCACCAGGGCATAGACAGTATAGCCAAATGGGAAAAATCAGGCTCCAGACAGTTGGTTCTATGAAAAGCAATGGCTTATTATTATAGCCATGGCCATTTAAATTTTAATTTTTTTTGTTTAAAGGGCCACTGTCACCCCCTCCAGCTGTTATAAACTAAAAGAGCCACCTTGTGCAGCAGTAATGCTGCATTCTAACAAGGTGGCTCTTTTAGTTTTTGGTTCAAGTATTCCCAAAATAAAGCGTTTTGAAACTTAGCCAAAATACCTGTTGTTAGCCAGGGAGGCGGGTCCTCACTCCCCAGCTTGAACCGCTACTCTGCCGTCACTCCAATCTTGTGGGGCTTTCGGCGCCGCCTCCTCAGCGCTGTTTACGCTTCAAAACCGGCGCCTGCGCTGTGTACTACTGTGCTGCGCAGGCGCAGTAAGCTCTGGCCGTCTGACGTCCCAGCCAGGCTTGCAGACTGCGCCTGTGCGGGCAGTGCGGCCGCTCACCTTTGGGATCCCAGCCCCGCACTGTGCATAATGCATAACACACTGTGCGGGGCTGGGATTCCAAAGGTGGGTGGCCGCACTGCCCGCACAGGCGCAGTCTGCAAGCCTGGCTGGGACGTCAGATGGCCAGAGCTTACTGCGCCTGCGCAGCACAGTAGTACACAGCGCAGGCGCCGGTTTTGAAACATAAGCGCTTCAAGCTGGGGAGTGAGGACCCGCCTCCCTGGCTAACGAAAGGTATTTTGGCTAAGTTTCAAAACGCTTTATTTTGGGAATACTTGAACCAAAAACTAAAAGAGCCACCTTGTTAGAATGCAGCATTACTGCTGCACAAGGTGGCTCTTTTAGTTTATAACGGCTGGAGGGGGGTGACAGTGGCCCTTTAACAGTATAATGATTGATAATAAATGACAAAAATGTAGATGAAGCAGCGGCTTATTTAGGTGGCTCCAGGCAGCAACATTGAAACTTTTTGTGGTAGCAGAGTAGTAAAGTTTTAATTAGAAAAAATGTAATATTTCTTGATGATAGCATGGACAATTATTATGTTAGCACTTCCAGCGCAAATCAAAACAAAATGTATTTTGCTTCCTGGGCAGCAGTAAAGTTCCCTAAAAATAGTGAAAGAAAACTTGTGTTTCGGCAGGTGAAGTAAAAGGATGAAGAAGCAATGACTTAATTGGCCTGTAACAATTTATTTTGTAGTACAGCATTAAACTTTTACTTGGAAAAAAAATCTTTGGAGCTGCGTAGATTGCAAATATACAGTAGTTTGCTTTAGTTAGGCCATGACAATTGTAAAAAAATATAATTTTATTTTGTCAACATTAAAGTGAACCTGTCAGGTTCCCCATGCCCTCCAATCCAGTACTATCCACCTATGTATGAGTAAATTCTCTAACTAACAGCCCAGTATAATGTTATTCAGTTAAATATTAAAAAAAAACATTTTTAATGTCCCCATTTCCTATGCTAATTAAGGCTTTTACTAGTCTATGGGGTGTTAGTTTCCTCATACTAGTCAGTCCTCTTTTCATGTTATCAGACCCCTGTTGGAATGATAACATAATTTTCAGAAGTTAAGTGTGCCACTTATTCCGGCACCGTCAGTGCGCATTTGTAGCCCGGTGTATGCTTCTTGGTTTCATAGATGCACACACAAAGCTAGTTTCTGAAATTCAGATCATGCGCAGCGCATCTCTGAAGCCTGATTGTTATTTGTGGTGATCACTTGACCATCAAGTTAGATATTGATGCTATTATAGGTGTCTCTCTGGGTGATTGTACCCTATTTGTATGTTTTCTCGTCTTCTTCATTTTGGGGCTTTTTTAAATTCCTTTTATCGGTGTCTTGTTTGTGTTTACAATAAAATATAACAATACATTTATTTTTTATTTTTGCTGACAGTGAAGACCTCAAATACTCAAAATATGGTTTTAGCTGTCCCATGACTATTGTGAAAATTGTATTTTTCTTTTTGTCAGCATTCACATAGATTAAAAATAATGATATAAAACTTGTACTTGAGTTTTGGTGGGTGAGCAAAAGTAAGAGACAACCATGACTTATTTCAGCTGTAATAATACATTTGATCATTTTTTTTGACAACAATAACATTTTATCCATTTTATCCTGTGCAGGGAACACAGGTTATCCTGGTAAAACATCAATTTTGAATCACTTTCAAAAGCAGGAAAAAATGTACTCAATTTGATTTAAATAACAAAGGTCTAAAAACTTTTCTATCCAGTAGTCACTCTTCTCTATCTTTATGGCTAAGCTTTGAGCTGTGATGTCCTCTCACTAGTGAGTAAAATGGCTGTAGCCTATTCCGTGAAGCAAATTACATATTATACTACATTGTCAGTTTCACTCATTACTTCAAAATTTTCCAAAAATTGGGATTGATTTGCTCTGCTATATTGTATAGGAAATGTTAAATAATTTTAAAACAAAATCAGTAAAAGTTTAATAAAACTGAAGTTAACAATCTGCATGTTCCAAAGAATGGCTGATATCGGTGAAATATGTAAAAAATTAATAAATTCATACACGTCTGGGATAAAAATTTATTTAATTGAGTGCAAAATAGCAATTAAGTTTCATACTTGCTAGTCAAATGTACTGTATAAAATCAGTCCCTATATTAATTACTGTTTGGAATTCCTCCATCCATAATCATTCAGAATATATGTCACAGGGTATACAATAAATGTATATCTTTAGTGGTTTAGACAATCAATCTTGACTTATACCTTATTAAATTGTGATGCCTAGAGCTTCTCATAAGCTGACAATAACTGATTTCTGTAAATATAGAAAGCCTAAATACCTTTCTTGCATTAAATTCCCTCTTTGCTGATATACATCCTCTGTAATGCTCAACTGCTACTATAGGTATATTATATTTTTAAACAAATTTACAACTCATTACCAAACTTAATAAATCTTGACCCATTTTATGGCCCTCCCTTCACCATACCTGTATCTCTTTTATTCCAGGAGGTTCGATTAAAAGCATAAAATAAAATAAAAAGCAATTCTGCATTTTTTAGTAATATCTGTGCTGAATTGTCCTTTAGATTCTAAATTTCCTAATTTCTTCCTTATATTTATTTAAATATATCATTCATTTGTAATTCTATTTTCCACTACCTATTATTTGGTCAATTCCTTGTCAGCCATTTCCTTACCATAATTAATCTTGCCATGAATGGTAATGTTGTCATCACAGTTTTCTTACCCCTCAGGTGCCTGATCCTCAGAAATATCAGATTTTTTTTTATATCACAACTAAAATGAACAAAAGTTGTTATAATATCAGAATGAACTATTTATGTTTATGATATATTTATATATAGCCAAGTTGACTAGCCTTAATAATCCAAGGCACTTGAAGTAAATTGTAAAAATCATGCCATAAAAAATAACATTCAACATTTCAGCTACAATTGGAATTACTCAAGCAAATGACAGGAGTAAACTTCAAGAAAAAAAATACATGTTTATATCAGTGGTTACATCAGCCCATGAAAAGCACTTGAATCGGTGATGTTATTTATCTAGGAAATGCCTTCAGTGTCCGATGGAGGTCCAGTTATAACAAAGTGTTATGCCATGTCATCTTATGTTGCTTTGCTTGTTTTATCTCAGAGGTTCTATAGTCTGCCATTGAACATAATACATTTTACATAAATAAGAAAACATGGCCATCTCATTCCTATCCTGGTCTGCATGGCTCCTCATCCTTATCCTGGTCTGCATGGCTCTTCATTTCTATCCTTGTATCCATGGCTTCCCATCCCCATCCTTGTATGCATGGCCCCTTCATCCCTATCCTTGTATGCATGGCCCCTTCATCCCCATCCTTGTGTGCTTGGCCATCTCATCCCTATCCATGTATGCATGGCTCCTTCATCCCCATACTTATATGCATGGCCATCTCATCCATATCCTTGTAGGCATGGTTCCTCATCCTTATCCTTGTAGGCATGGCCCCTTCATCCCCATCCTTGTATGCATGGCCCTTTCATCCACATCCTTATATACATAGCCATCTCATCCCTATCCTTGTATGCATGGCCCCTTCATCCCCATCCTTGTATACATGGCCATCTCATCCCTATCCTTATATGCATGGCCCCTTCATCCCCATCTTTGTATACATGGCCATCTCATCCTTATCCTTGTAGGCATGGCCCCTTCATCCCCATCCTTGTATGCATGGCCCTTTCATCCCCATCCTTATATACATGGCCATCTCATCCCTATCCTCGTATGCATGGCCCCTTCATCCCCATCCTTGTATACATGGCCATCTCATCCTTATCCTTGTATGCATGGCCCCTTCATCCCCATCCTTGTATACATGGCCATCTCATCCCTTTCCTTGTATACATGACCCCTTCATCCCCATCCTTGTATGCATGGCCCTTTCATCCTCATCCTTGTATGCATGGCCATCTCATCCCTATCCTTGTATACATGGCCCCTTCATCCCCATGCTTGTATGCATGAACTTTTAATCTCCATCCTGGTATGCATGGCCATCTCATCCATATTCTGGTATGCATGGCCCCTTTATCCCCATCCTTGTATGCATGGCCATTTCATCTCCATCCTTGCATACATGGCCCCTTCATCCCCATCCTTGTATGCATGGCCTTTTCATCTCCATCATTGTATGCATGGCCATCTCATTCCTATTCTGGTATGCATGGTTCCTCATCCCCATCCCTGTATGTATGGTTCTTCATGCCTATCCTTGCATGCGTTCCCCCAATGAGAAAAACTTAAGAAAAACAAAAAAAATCTACTTACTGTCCCTGCAGCATCTTATTCCGATGCCTGCACAGCCGGGTGATTATTTATCCCCACTCATTAAGGGAATGAATATTCACTTCACTTCATGCCTATGGGACTGGAGAGAAGTGAATATTCATAACTCTTAAGTAGCGCACACCCGTGATCACCTGATTGCGGTTGACACTGTGCGCGCTAAGCTATAAGAGAAATGAATATTCACTGCCAGCGCAGTGAATATTCATTACTCTTTAGCAGTGGGCACAGGAGTTAGCCGCAGCCCCAGGCTCCTGTCTCCTGTGACCTGTTTGCTCCACTGCTCCCCCTCACCCGCCTTCTTCTGGGAGAATGACTCGAGTATAACCCAAGGGGGGCATTTTCAGCACAAAAGAATGTGCTGAAAAACTCGGCTTATGCTTGAGTATATACGGCAAGTCCCAAATTAAAAGAATAAGTCACCAATGACAAACAGGTGAAATAAGATACAAATGCAATAAGTCTTCACATAATACATCTACATAATTACATTTATACAATAGTGTAGAAAAAGACTAAATACATTTTTATTTTTTAATGTAATGTGCATCAAGCTATGTCCTTGTAGTTTATTTTGCCTGTGTTCCTCCATAGTGAAAAACAAATATTGCCTTTTCTTGTTATTTTTCCTTAAATGAGATCTGCTTAATCTCAGAACTGTATGAAGTAATTTAAGAAAACATATAAATGTGGTCAACTTACAATATTTTTCACAGTAGGTGCCTAATTAAACAGTTGTATCGCTGCTCAGGTCACTATGCAAGGAAATTACTAGCAGAATGAACATTTCCATACACTTGAATTCTGAGTAACCCAATCGCTACATCATAATTATATTCACTTGCAGATTAACTTATAGGACAGCATTTTCCAAATTTAAGTTCATGCTAGAAATATAAAAAAAGGCTGTATAAAGGGAGCTTGTCCTTAGGAATTGGGTTTATTTCTACTGCAATTGGCTTAGTCTTATGTTGGCTCTGTGAGTGCAAGTAGTTTGTAAGAGCCTGGGGCCAGCAGAGGATCCTAAGGTATTTTCTAGTACCTTAGCCCTGTCCAACAAAATTCTCAATCACAATAAATATCTTTATAGATTGTATTTTCCCAGTGCCCTGAATTTACTTTAGGACAACAAATCCCTAAATTTCCAAGAAAACATTGTGGGGATCGACCCGAAGGACCCGGTCCAGCAGCTACATCCATAATCTGTGTACATCAGATGGGAGTCCTGCAAACCACCTTCTGCCTGCCAGCATCCATGGCTCTTCTTTTGATTAGTCGACCTGGTGCAACATCACATTTGCATCACGGAGTAATGATTTCATTGCACCAGTCTAGCTAATCAACAGAGGAATCGGGGATGCGGTCATGTAATAGGAGGTTTGCAAGGCTCCCGTCCGATTACCACAGTGTACTGACACGGTCACAAGACCGGATCCTGCAAATCTAATTCAATTTATTCAGCAATCGTACAGTAATGAGCCAATGTTTATGAATAATGTTTTGGCAACTGCCCCTATAATATATAAATAAGAAATACTTGGCACTCTGGAGATCTTATTTGCAAGATTAGAAATTGATTTTATTCGGTGTATCCAGCTCAACATTTAAACGTTTTCGGTCTATACAAAAAGACCTTTATCAGAAACAGTCAATACTATGGCATCATCTTGTGTATTCATGTCTCTATTTTCTTTATTTTAGGCAGCTCACTGTGCACTATTACCGTACGTCCCCGTCTCTGGGGAGGCCACCCTGTAACCTGTATCCTTTTGGGTGTGTTTTATCAATCAGTGCTCCACTTTCGCATGGCAACAACCTGGATATATTCACTTCACCCTAAATAATTTGTTCTTCTTTAACACGTTTACAACCTCTAGCATCTCCGGAATAAGACTCACGGCTCACATAACTCCAGGCCGGATTCGCTCAGACCGTCACATTTGCTGTCTGTCACTTATCATGTTTTTTGAGCAGAATGTCATGATTTAACGGAATGTATTATATTTCTGTTTACGCTGTGCATCATGAATGTTGTCTAAAAAAATTTTTTTTCTTTTTTTGTATATATATTTCAGTACTCACAACTGTTTCTGATGAAGGTCTTTTTGTATAGACCGAAAACGTTTAAATGTTGAGCTGGATGCACCGAATAAAATCAATTTCTAATCTTGCAAATAAGATCTCCAGAGTGCCAAGTATTTCTTATTTATGCTTGATGGGTTGGATACCTGACTTGTGCACCTCCAACAAGCCTTGAGTGCCGTGGTTATTATTACTACATGCCCCTATAATATATGTTACATGTTTCATTCTTTATAGTCTAATAAGTTGATCATATGTTCCCCTCAGTATGTTTGCTCAGAGATACTACATCTTTTATTTAGTCATCATCATGGCTATTTAATTAAATATTTATGTTGAGTTGAACATGGCTTACATCCTTTACCGTAAGCAAAATTATAGTGATCAGCCTTTCCCAGTATATTTTAGCGCAATGTGAATATTACTGTACATTGTTATGTAGGCTTTAATAGAACTAACGTTTACTGACTAGAAAAATCATAAAACAGCCACACAGGAATAGTAAATATCTCCAATTTGCTGCACAATGCCCATTTTAACTCGTTAGAGAGACAGAAGTTTTCACAATGCCAGCGAGAGTGCCATTAGTGCACCTCCTAATGTACTAAAGTGGCCAGTGTCCAGTCTGTTTCTCAGCAGATACCAGTGCCCTCATGCAGTCAGCACCATTTTGTGTGTTTAGCAGGGAAGCAAATTAAGCCTTTGCTTTAGTTCAACCAATCCATTCAAGACTGTACTTTTACACTGCTGTTGTCGATGAAATTATGCAAGCCTTAGAACAACCACAGAGCCTCGCTATAACAACTCCTTAGGAATCATCTATAGAATGCATTGTAAGTGAATGGTAAAAATAAAATATATAGTGCTTGCTGACATTAATAATATAGTATTTTCTAGTTTCGAACAAAAAGCTGAACAAACATATATTTTGTTTTGTGATACCAGTTAATAGTAAATTATTAAATAGTGTTTTAGAATAATAAAAAAAGAATTAAAATTAAAGCACAGGAAAACATACAGTTAGAGAGAAGGGGCTGCCTTTTATATCAGCCAAACAGTCAAGTATAATCCTTACTTTGCTAAAACGTCCACATACAACGTCAAAATCCCATAAAGCTCAGTATAGATTAAAGTTTTGAATGTCATTTGAAAGTTACGGTATATAATAGTTCCCAAGATCTTGGTCATAAAACACCCTAAACTGTGCCATGTGCAGAAGTCACAATTCTTTCATGTTTTAGAACAGCTTTGATCTTAGAGCCACGTAATTTCTCTAGATTTAAAAGTTAGTAAACATATCAGTGTTCAGAGGTCCTTTTAGCTTCATCTACCAATATTGTATCGAAAGATTATACTAAAACTCAGCTGGCATGGAATTTCAGGTGACTTTTCGGAAGATGCTGTAGAATTGACATACACTTGCCATTCAGAGTGCCTAGCTTCTATTATGAGAAAGATTTTAATCAGGCTGAAACATTGTTGATTTAGCTAATATGTCATTTTGAACACTCCATTAAACCAACACCAAACTTTAAAACAATGAAACAGTGTACATAATGTCTCTTTCCCCATATGAGACAATGAACTGGTTTTTATTACAGCAAAAGTACTATGGTTTTTGTTAATGATATTTGTAGGGATACATTGATTACCACCAAACACTTTACATACCTGCCCATAAATGTCAACCAAAATCACTTGTGTTTTCATTGTATGTGTGTGTACGTGCGGAATAGCACTATGTCCAATATATGACATCCATCCTCTCTTTTTCACTAGGTTCCCCTCTACAGGCTCAATATGTAATTTTGAAATACCTCTGAGAAAGAGGATAAAAACTAGCTACTATGATGCCTCCCATACACAGTATACAAAAATCTGAGTGATTCTTGCTCTTCTGTCTCTATGTAGCACACCATAAGAAGCAGCAGCATAGAGAAGGTTGTACAGCAGTACTGAGCAGTGTAGTGGTGAGTCCAGTTTTGTGGTAAAATAACTAATTTACTAGAAGCTGCAGCACTGTCTCTCTGCTTCTATCTCATTCCTCCCTCCTGCTCTTCCCTCTTCATAGACTTCAATTGACAGCTGTAATTTGATCCCTGAGCTAGCTAGCTGTCAAAATTCCACCCCTCAGTGTGTTACTGCAGTTACTGACAGCTCAGCCATCCAATCTGATACAGGAATGTGCTGAAGTTGTCAGTACTTTGATTCACAACTCAGTTATCCAGTGTGGTGCAGGGGCATGCTGAGCTGTTGGCATTTTGATTGACAGTTCAGCAATCCAATCTGAGAATGGGAGGTGCTGGGCTGCCTTCAGATGTTTCATGTCCCAGGTGATTGCTCAGCTGCTTAGCTGGGCTGCCAGTCTCAGATTTCTGGCAGACATAGATTTAGCTCTGTGAGGTTTGTTTCTCTGTGCCTAGTGCTTTCCATGTGGGTCTTTTTGCTGCCTGCCCTTGGACCTCGTTCTGACCACCCATTTTGCCTAGCCCCTTTGCACTGATCCATTATCCTCCTGGTATTCTGAAATTGGACTACTACCTGGCTAAGCCTTTGTCTGTTCCTTCTGTATGTGATGGACCCTCCTGGACTTTGACCTCGGACTCCTTGACTTCACTGACTCATGGCTTGTCCGTGAGAAGTGACTTTGCGTCACAGTAGCATTCCATCTTGCCTTGAGCAAGACAGATTTTATAGTTATTTTTGAGTGAATTATGAATACATGAGTTGAGAGAAAGAGGGGAAGATAATATTTTCTGCTGAGATTCATTAAAAAAGTCTCATAAGTGCATATTCTATTGATTTATGCAACATTTACTGAAATTACAGTAGTCATTTAAGGTTAGTCCTTCGAATAAAGGGAAATAATACTTTTTAACCCTCTAGTCACCATCAGTGGTGTTATTCTTATGTTGGCTTTTATTAATGTAAACCAAGACGAGAAGAACAAGCAATTACTTTGAATTATTATCTTCAGAACAGTATTTAATTCAAGCAGCTGAAAAACGAAATGAATTTTATTGTCTATACTGCAATGAACTTCAGACACTCCAGTTGAAAATAACATATAGCTTTGTAAATTACCTCATTGGTAAATGCATTGAATAAGAAATAATCTTAATAGCTGTAGCTATAGGACAATTACATAACTGTGGTAAACTATGTAATTATGGCTTTTTATTCTGTGTTAATAATTTAGCAACACATTTGTTTTGAGTATTAATGTAGTGGATCCAAACTAAGACTAAATTTGTGACTTTGTTCCTGAGTACTGTAGTCATTCACAAAATATAATTAATTATGTACTTTTTAGAAAATAGTACTGACATGTAAGTGTAAACTAACACTTATTACTTAATTACAGTGAGTACGGAAAGTATTCAGACCCCGTTGAATTTTTCACTCTTTGTTTCATTGCAGCCATTTGGTAAATTCAAAAAGGTTCATTTTCTTTCTCATTAATGTACACTCTGCACCCCATCTTGACGGAAAAAAACAGAAATGAAGTATTTTTTGCAAATTTATTAAAAACAAAAACTGAAATATCACATGGTCATAAGTATTTTCACCCTTTGCTCAGTATTCAGTAGAAGTACCCTTTCGAACTAATACAGCCATGAGTCTTCTTGCGAATGATGCAACAAGTTTTTCACACCTGGTTTTGGGGATCCTCTGCCATTCTTCCTTGCAGATCTTCTCCAGTTCCGTCAGGTGGGATGGTGATTGTTAGTGGACAGCCATTTTCAGGTCTCTCCAAAGATGCTCAATTGGGTTAAGGTCAGGGCTCTGGCTGGGACAGTCAACAATGGTTACAGAGTTGTCCTGAAGCCACTCCTTTGTTATGTTAGCTGTGTGCTTAGGGTCATTGTCTTGTTGGAAGGTGAACCTTCGGCCAAGTCTGAGGTTCAGAGCACTCTGGAAGAGGTTTTCCTCCAGGATATCTCTGTACTTGGCTGTATTCATGTTTCCTTCAATGGCATCCAGTCGTCCTGTCCCTGCAGCTGAAAAACACCCCCATAGCATGATGCTGCCACCACCATGTTTCACTATTGGGACTGTATTGGGCAGGTGATGAGCAGTGCCTGGTTTTCTCCACACATAACGCTTAGAATTATCACCAAAAAGGTCTATCTTTGTCTCATCTGACCAGAGAATCTTATTTCTCATAGTTTGGGTGTCCTTTGTGTGTCTTTTAGTAAACTCTATGTGGGCTTTCATATGTCTTGCAAGGAGGAGAGGCTTCCGTCGGGCCACTCTGCCAGAAAGGCCCAACTGGTGGAGGGTTGCAGTGATAGTTGACTTTGTGGAACTTTCTCCCATCTCCCTACTGCATCTCTGGAGTTCAGCCATAGTGATCTTTTGGTTCTTCTTTACCTCTTTCACTAAGGCTCTTCTCCCACAATTGCTCAGTTTGGCTGGACGGCCAGGTCTAGGAAGACTTCTAGTGTTCCCAAATTTATTCCACTTAAGAATTATGGAGGCCACTTTGCTCTTAGGAACCTTGAGTACTGCAGAAATTCTGTTGTAACCTTGGCCAGATCTGTGTCTTGCCACAATTCTGTCTCTGAGCTCCTTGGCCAGTTCTTTTGTCCTCAGGATTCTTATTTAGTCTAACATGCACTGTGAGCTGTGAGATCTTATATGGACAAGTGTGTGCCTTTCCAAATCAAGTGCTATCAGTTTATTTAAACACAGCTGGACTCCAATGAAGGAGTAGAACCATCTCAATGAGTATTACAAGGAAATGGACAGCATGTGACTTAAATATGAGTGTCTGAGCAAAGGGTCTGAACACTTCTGACCATGTGATATTTCAGTTTTTCTTTTTTATTAAATGTGCAAAAATGTCTACATTTCTGTTTTTTTTTCAGTCACGATGGGGTTCCGAGTGTGCATTAATGTGAAAAAAATTTACTTTTTTGAATTTACCAAATGACTGCAATGAAACAAAGAGTGATAAACTTAAAGCGGTGTGAATACTTTCCGTACCCACTGTACGTACCACAGCTCCAATTTGGACTGGCATTGTATAAGTCAGTTTTAATGAAGGGGTGTTTTGGAGTAAAAGGCACCTAATGAATTAAGAGGCGCACACCACTTAATGAATTAGGCACATCTTACAATTGGCGTGTGCATCTGTGCGACTCTTCAAAAATCTTTCTCCAGTCAAGGAATCGAGTAACATTTATAGCATGAGGTACCAACAACTATTCATGAATCAGACAGGTGGGCATGGCCATTCCCCAATTCTGCCCCAGCTCCATCCACTTTTGTGGAGTTGAATGAAACTGGCATGATGAAGCAAAAAGTCACAAAATATTTTTGCAATTCTTTGTTGATCCAATATTTTGTAACTTTTTAAGGTATTTTATGCCAGAATTCTGGCATTTATACTAGAGATGATGGTCAAGACTATGGGAGCCAGGAGACCATGTAAACTAGAAAATTTCTTTGAAGAATAATTGTGAAGAATTCTTTGAAGTCCCACTGTGAAGCAGGTAGGAATCCATGGTAATTAATAAAATTAGACATCTTGGAGAAGCTGTTCAACTACACCCCATATAGTAATGTAGCCTTGAGCCTCATTGAGCTCTGTATCAAAGTCCATAGGAATTTCAGCCCAGTGCTCTTATGGTCTTAACTTTGATCCTACCAGATAAGTCAGATGAGATATAGAGGAGAATGTCTATATTCTGGGACAATTCAGCAGACAGGGTTTGGAACTCATAATGCTCCAAGGTTTTAATCCCTGATTTAAACCACTTCATGGAACCAGTGGCAGAGTGGACTTGACCTGGTTCATCAAAGACTCTGTGTAGTTCTTCATTAGACATACACAGTAGAAATAAGTTAATCAATTTGATGCAAAATGAACCCGCATCAAGTTTTTAGGAATTTACTGAACCAGGCCAATTCAAGCCAAATGCAATTCACTTTACTCAAATCCCCTAAAATGTCCACTGTCATCCTACATATTTACAAACATCTAAAGGCACTTTGGAACCGATAATAAACCACAATTATCTTATAACTTTTTTATTTCAATCATACACATAAAAATTCCAATACTGGCAGAGTGTAACATCCATGGTCGGTGCCCCCGCATGGTTCCCCTCCTTTCTCCATTCGAAGACACCAACATACTCACTGCACCTGCAGTGTCCTCGTGCTTCTCTGTCCCTCTCTGTGCATGTTGCTGTGTCTTCCAGGAGTGCTCTCAATGAGTGCGCACTCCCCTGATCTTAAAGGGGCAGCTATCGCACATACTAAAGAATTCACCGGCAAAATAGCTCCCATCCCAGCCAATAGCTGGAAGGTATCATGTATAAAAGACACCCTCCCCAATAGGGAGGTGCCTAATCAAAACCTATAGTTAAGTGTTAGTGGTGTTGGTGTGTGCAACTGTATGTTGCCAGGTCCCTTGTCCTTAACCCATTATAGTTACTCTCTATTCTATTCTGTCCCTGTAGTACTGTGTACTTTATACGTTACCCTGAAGCTGCATCGGTGGTACCTGAACCCTGTGGCTGCTTGGGCAGTACCTGAACCCTGTGGCCGCATCTGCAGCACCTGAACCCTGTGGCCGCATCAGCAGTGCCTAAACCGTTTCCCGAGACTCGTATGTCTGTACCTGTCCCAAATGGCCTTCTTGTCTGCTATCCAGAGCCACATGGTCTGTTCCTATCCTAAGTGGGCATCCTGCCCTGTCTAGGTCTCTCTATCTGAATTAACATCTTCGGCCCCTTGGGTCAGCTGCTGCTGCCAGGTGCTGCCCTGGAGTGGCACCTGGCAGCTTCTTGTGGTACAAGCCTGACCTCACCACCTCCAGTGAATACCAAATTAGCTGCTTAGTTACACCCCTCCAGGGTAAGTCCCGTCGGGGCAAAGTGGGCCCACAAACCACGTGCACCATCTGTGGGCATGACACGGAGTTTAGACAAGAATGGTCTTGAATGACAGCTACATACCCATCTTGGATGAAGAGAAAACACTGAAACATTTTATAATACAAAGAGTTACTTCACCATGGTTTTGTTTTCAGTGATCCCTGGGAAACTTCTACAAAGCCAAAGCCCTCCTGTATTAGTTTCTTCTTCAATAGGTAATACGCTATATGGACATACCATCGGTCCCTTGAATCCTCTTTCTGCTATATATCCTAGCAGTGGTCTGAATAGAATGCCTTTAGCGTTTCCCTCAAAAGTCAGTCCCTTTGCATTTTGCACCCAGAACAGCTTTGCACCTTCCACAGCATGGTAAGTGATTTTTCATTCAAAGTAGGGATCTACTTTCTAGAGATCTGAAATCCTCTTTACGCAGAGTCCCTTATACTCAGTTACTGATTACTCACTTCATACAATAATATTCAGATTCAAACACCTTTGATGAATTATTATATCATTCAAATTGATGTATCGGCCAATCAGATTGTATGGCATTTACCTGAGCAACTTACCCAATCAGTGTATTTGTAACAAGTAGCCAGTTTGAATAGCATACATCAGAGCAACTGGCCCAATTAGTCCGAGACGATGTGACTAAGACACTGTTGATATAATATACACTTAGACACTTATTAATGACCTTAAACAATTTATATCACAAAGAGCAAAGTAAGTCTTTATTCTCTATTATATTTCTCTTAAATCACTAGTTTCTCGAACCAGTCATTTATTCACTCACTTGGAATAAGATTATCTCATTAGTTTAACGTGCACACTGAGTTATTTATTCCTGTAGTCTCCTCACACAGACTATGGATTTTCACTAGTTCCCATAACTAGTCTTATATTCCCTCAAATGGAATAAGATTCTCACACAGATTGTGGACTGACAATAATTACCATAACTAGTCTTTTATTCCTTCATGGAAAATGATTCTCTCTATAGCTCTCAAAAATAATCTTGTTTACTTCTTTATGCAAAAAGAACAATATGTTTTCTGTCTTACCTTGGTTCTGATTAAACCATCCTCTCAGTCCTCGAACCCATCACCCTCCCAATGCCCACACAGACTGGCCTCTTTTTACTACAATTTGGGTGGAGGTCTTGGAATAAGCAGCCTTTGGGCACCCCGTGCACAGTGTCAGCCTCAACCCTGAAGGGTGGGAGAGATATTGGCTTCCTGCTCAAGGAACTAAGCTGTTAGAAAAATTATCTCCTGAGGTATGATGTTATACTGAACAAGGTAGTCTTTTACTCTTATCTTGCAGCAAGTGGACAAAGCATTGGTCATAAACTTATTGTACATCACCGGACTTTTTATACTCTTAGAATACAATAGGGTCACTCAGAGAAACTTGTCTATTTCTTTTTGGTTAATATCTATTTTGTAATTAACTTCTTGGAATGTTAGTTATGATACAAAATATATTTGAAGCGACTAGGCTGTATTGAACTGTTTTCCCCGAATAAGCCTGCATATCTAACTCACAGGTTTTGATGACACAAGTCGTGCATAAATCCAAGGTCTCACACTATTTCTAACCCAGAAAGGGATGTGTGATAATAGCAAATCTTCAAACATTCTTTTGTCCCTGCCATGGGAACATCTATTGGAATATATATATACAGGGTGGGCCATTTATGTGAATACACCTAAATAAAATGGGAATGGCTGGAGATATCAACTTTCTGTTTGTGGCACATTTGTATATGGGAGGGGGAAAACTTTTCAAGATGGGTGGAGAACATGGTGGCCATTTTGAAGTTGGCAGCACTCCATTGTTTCTTGGTCAACTGTGCAAAGTTTAATCAGAACCACATGTCTGTACGACGTTTCGGCTCTAAATGAGCCTTTCTCAAGCAGTGGGTACACCTTTTTAGTGCATATATATAGTTTTAAAACCATAGCAATCCTTAATGACAGCCATTTGTGATTCATATAGTGCATGTGTTTCAATATATAAATACATGTCAAAAGTAATCATATACATTATAAAGTGCTTCCGTGCATCATTATATATATCGTTGTGTATTTGTGCTTCCAAGTGTCAAACTCTTTTTTTCACATTATCTTAATTGTTTATTAATTCTTACCCCCGGAGCTGTTTGCTACTAATGGAGAACATCCTCATGAGGTTTTTCCTTATCAGTATGCTTGCAGTCAACAAAATGTTTAGGAACAGGAAGATCAGCTCTATTTTTTCTTATACTGTATCTATGTTGGTTCATTCTTGTCTTGAACTCACAGGTCGTTTGCCCAACGTACTAAAGATTACACGGACACATGAGCACATAAATAACGTGGTCTGAGTTACAAGTTAGGAACTGTTTGATTTCATATACTTTTACTGTCGTTGGATGTTGGAATGTAGGTCCCTTGACCATGTACGTACAATTAATGCAATTTAGACAGGGGAAACAGCCATTTCTTTTGGTACCTGTTAGAAACCTCTGGCTGCCTTTTCTTTTAGGGCCAATATCAGATTTTATTACCATGTCTTTAATATTTTTACTTCTCTTGTATGAATACAATGGTGGCATTTTGAATTCTTGAACATTAGGTAAACATCTCCCTAACATAGTCCAATGCTTATTAATAATGTTGGCTATTTCTCCACTCTCTTCAGTGTATGTAGAGACAAAAGGGACCCTATTCTGAGTTTTTTTACATTTACCATGTGATTCCCTATTAATTAGTTGTAATCTGTCTTTTTCCATCACCTCACTTTTTGTTTTTTCTAGTAGTCCCCTCGGGTATCCTCTATCTAAAAATTTTTTAATTAGCTGGTCTATTGTCATGTCAGCTGTATCCTCGTCTCTGACTATCCATCTAACTCTGAGTAGCTGACTCAGGGGAATAGATCTTTTCATTGATCTCGGGTGTTGACTGTCATATAGGAGCAAATTGTTCCTATCAGTATTTTTTACAAAAAGTGTGGTTGTGAGTTGACCATTTGTAAGTTCTACGGGCACATCCAAAATCTCAGTCCAAGATTTCACTAAAGTGAATTTAATTGTTTGGTCTATTGTGTTGAGGTATGCATGGAACTCATCTAGTTCCTTTTCTGTACCTGTCCAAAGGAGGAAGACATCGTCTATGTATCGCCACCACACCAGAGCATGCCGGAAGTGGTGGGACACATAGACGAGGTCCTCCTCCAGGACTTCCATAACCAAGTTAGCATATGAAGGGGCCATATTGGCCCCCATAGCTGTACCCTGTTTTTGCGCGTAAAAGGCGTCACCAAACATAAAATAGTTGCGTCTTAATATAATCTCCAACATTTCCAACAGAAAGGTTTTCTCCTCAAATGTATATTGTTTTGAGTCCAACATTTTTTCTATTGCTTTCAAGCCTCTATCGTGATTAATAGAAGTGTAGAGTGAAACTACATCAAAGGATGCTAGTAACACCTCATCCTTCAATTTTATTGACTCTATTTTTTTCAGGAAATCCGTAGTGTCTTTTATATATGATTTGCACTTTCTTGTAATGGGATTCAGTATTTTGTCTAAGAAGATACCCATTTTGTTAAAGATGGAATCAACTCCTGACACTATTGGTCGCCCCGGAGGGTCATTGCTTCTTCTAAGCACTTCTTGATCTCTTCCTGGATACTGAATTTAGGATCCCTATCTAGTTTACCATATACATTTTCATCGTTCAGCTGTTTAATTTTAGGAAATTTAGGAAATACTATGTTACGATTGTAAAAATGTATTTTTCTAATTTTATGTGTATCTTTGTTTAGATGATATCTGGTGCTCTAACAAGAGTAGAATACTGCCGGAGAGGAATTTGCGAACATGGAGGACATGAAGTGGAATATATCCCTTTGAAAAAGTTACACAAAACGAACTTTAATATTTTTTCTTATGGTACCTTACTGTGTTGGACCGTGGTTTGATCAATAAAAGCAGCAAAAATACTACATCTTATTGTTTTTACTCCACCTAAATGTTAATAGAACTAAAATGCCGGGACATAAGTGCTACCACCTGTAACAGTTGAAACTGGGGGGGCTTGGCCTGAGAGGGCTAAGTCGCAACCAGTTAAAAAACTGTGTGACCTCCGGACTATGGCTTGTAGTAGGCTGAGCCCGGAGTGTCCGGGTGTAGTTATGCACTAAAAATGTCCATAGGGCATAATAAAAATAGAAGAGGTATATATGCAGCAATAAGAACTTCATGATGTGGAGATATGAGAATCGAGCTGTATTGGAACATAGTATAAAAAGAGATTGCCACGGTTAATCATATTGCTGCTTGATTCGGCTATGGTTAGTAATAGGTGCTTATATGGTGCCACCTAGCGCTGTGTGCGCAAGCGCAGACTCCTATAAGGAGGTTGACCTTCCATAATAGTCCGATGATAAGTGCCACTACAAAGATGGCGATCCCTAGTGCCTTTGCGCATGCGCCGATGCCTGTGATTGGTCCACGGTCTACCACAGTGATGTGACGTAGCGGACATGCGCAGTAGATCTTTGGAAACACCGAACCTCATGAGGATGTCCTCCATTAGTAGCAAACAGCTCCGGGGGTAAGAATTAATAAACAATTAAGATAATGTGATAACGAGTTTGACACTTGGAAGCACAAATACACAACGATGTATATAATGATGCACGGAAGCACTTTATAATGTATATGATTACTTTTGACATGTATTTATATATTGAAACACATGCACTATTTGAATCACAAATGGCTGTCATTAAGGATTGCTATGGTTTTAAAACTATATATATGCACTAAAAAGGTGTACCCACTGCTTGAGAAAGGCTCATTTAGAGCCGAAACGTCGTACAGACATGTGGGTCTGATTAAACTTTGCACAGTTGACCAAGAAACAATGGAGTGCTGCCTGCTTTTTGTTTGAAAAAAAAAAATATATATAAATATATATATATATATATATATATATATATATATGTCTCTAAAAAAATAAACTGTGTAAATCTCCCTGAAAAAAATGAAATATTACTGCTACATTTTTAAACCTCAAACAAAACAAATTTTAATAACATTTTACAAATGTTGCTAATGTAAAGCAGACATGTGGAAAATGTTATTTATTAATGTTTTTCTGGGGTGTGACTATCTGGATTAGACTGGGGTCACACTTAACATATGAAAAATCGGTCCCAGTCTCCCTGCTGGGAGTCGCACATGTGTTCTCCATATGGTCATCCATGTGTAATGCATTTGCAATGCGATGATGCGACTTTCTCGCACATATGCAACCGTATGGCATCTATATGAATTTAATGGCTCAATGGGCTGATATGAGGAAAATGTGTGCATATTTCTCGCAAGTCACTCGGTTGGTCCGTGTGGTGTTAGTTTTTTTCTCGCACCCATAGGCTTCTATTGGCGAGACTCGGACGATAAACGAGTAAAATCACAGCATGCTGCGATTTTACACGCACGTAGAATACGCATGAGAAAAAATATGGTGATGTGAGCTGCCCCACAGATTAACACCGGTCCGCGTGCTATGCGATGTTTTCTCGTATAGCACTCGTCCATACTCTACGGTATTGTGACCCCGGCTTAGAGGGAAAATTATTCAAAGTTTGAAAATTGCACTTTTTTTTTTTTTACATTTTTGACAAATTTGTGTGTTTTTTTTAATAAATAAACACAAAACATATCAACCTAAATTTACCATTAGTATACATTATAATGTGCCACAAAAACATTCTCAAAATTCTCAAAATCACTGGGATTTGTTGAAGCGTTCCAGAGTTATTACCACATAAAGTGACACTGGTTAGATTTCAAAAATTTGGCCTGGTCACTAAGGGGTTAAAAAGCGGTAGTAGAGACCAATGACACAAAAGAACCACAGAAAGTAACGTGCACTCTAACCCTGCAATCCAGTATTCATGAATGGGATTCTTTTGTGTGTTTAGCATTTCAACCATAACATTTTAGTAAGTATTACGTTGAATTTTCCAAGAAACTGTTGCTTGTTATCCTAATGAAAGATAATTCTCTTCTACATTTTGAGATTTTATAAGTGACAGTAAATTGACATGAATTAATTGACTTTTATTTTCCATCTTTAGCATCAATTTTACTACTGATGTCAAAATCTGCTTGATTAAAAATGCATCTGTTATACAGATCTAGTTGCACGTCAACATGAAAATAAAGCATTTCAAACAATCTAGTTATATTTCATTGAATTGATAAGCTAGCTAATAAATTAGTACTTCTATTTTCAAAACAAAATGTAGCCTTAAAAAAGTAAATGGATAAACTAAAAGACACCAGGTACAGCCAATGCATATTTGTATGATGAAATAAGGGCAATGTTTTTCCTAACTGACCATTAAAGCAACTCTGTCATGGTTCCCAATGGCAAGGGAACGTCAGAGAACTTAAACAACAGACTAGCTCTTGGGTGATGGAATCTCGAGCTGACCGTGAGCTAAACCTACCACACAACTAACAGTGGCCGGGTGGCGTACCTACGTTTTATCCCTAGACGCCTAGCGCCAGCCGGAGGACTAACTAACCCTAATAGAGGAAAAGACAGACCTGGCTTACCTCTAGGGAAATTCCCCCAAAAAGGAGACAGAAGCCCCCCACATATATTGACGGTGAGTTCAGAGGAAAAGACATACGCAGTATGAAGGTAGGTTCAGCAAAGCGAGGTCCACTTACTAGATAGCAAGAAGATACAATAGGGAACTTCACGGTCAACTGAAAACCCTATTAAAATACCATCCCGAAATTACTTTAAGACTCATGTGTCAACTCATGACACCGGAGTGGCAATTTCGGCCCACAAGAGCTTCCAGCTACAGAAAAATAACATAACTGTGAACTGGAACAAAAATGCAAAACAAACTTAGGACTAAGAGTCCAACTTAGCTGATAGTAGTCTAGAAGCAGGAACATGCAACAGAAAGGCTCTGGTTACATTGATGGCCGGCACTAGAATAACTGAGCAGCAAGGCTAAATAGGATACACCCATATCCTGATGGAAACAGGTGAACAGAGAAAGTGAAGCACACAAGTCCAGTACCACCAGTGACCACCGGGGGAGCCCAAAAACCAAATTCACAACAGTACCCCCCCCCTCAAGGAGGGGGCACCGAACCCTCACAAGAACCACCAGGGTGATCAGGATGAGCCCTATGAAAGGCACGGACCAAATCAGAGGCATGAACATCAGAGGCTGTCACCCAAGAATTATCCTCTTGACCGTAGCCCTTCCACTTGACCAGATACTGAAGTTTCCGTCTGGAAACACGGGAGTCCAAGATCTTCTCCACAACGTACTCCAATTCACCCTCAACCAACACCGGAGCGGGAGGCTCAACGGAAGGCACAACCGGTACCTCATACCTGCGCAATAATGACCGATGGAAGACATTATGGATAGAAAAAGATGCTGGGAGGTCCAATCGAAAGGACACGGGGTTAAGAATCTCCAAAATCTTATACGGGCCGATGAACCGAGGCTTAAACTTAGGAGAAGAAACCCTCATAGGGACAAAACGAGAAGACAACCACACCAAGTCCCCAACACGAAGACGAGGACCAACACGACGACGGCGGTTAGCAAAATGCCGAGTCTTCTCCTGGGACAACTCCAAATTGTCCACCACCTGTCCCCAAATCCGATGCAACCTATCCACCACAGTATCCACTCCAGGACAATCCGAAGACTCCACCTGACCGGAAGAAAAACGAGGATGAAACCCCGAATTGCAAAAGAAAGGAGAAACCAAAGTGGCAGAACTAGCCCGATTATTGAGGGCAAACTCCGCCAACGGCAAAAAGGCAACCCAGTCATCCTGATCCGCAGACACAAAACACCTCAAATAAGTCTCCAAGGTCTGATTAGTTCGCTCAGTCTGGCCATTAGTCTGAGGATGGAACGCAGACGAAAAAGACAAATCAATGCCCATCCTAGCACAGAACGCCCGCCAAAATCTAGACACGAACTGGGTCCCCCTGTCAGAAACGATATTCTCCGGAATACCATGCAAGCGAACCACATTTTGAAAAAACAGAGGAACCAACTCGGATGAGGAAGGCAACTTAGGCAAGGGCACCAAATGGACCATCTTTGAAAAACGGTCACACACCACCCAGATGACAGACATTTTCTGAGAAACCGGGAGATCAGAAATAAAATCCATAGAGATGTGAGTCCAAGGCCTCTTCGGAATAGGCAAAGATAACAACAATCCGCTGGCCCGAGAACAACAAGGTTTGGCCCGAGCACAAACATCACAAGACTGCACAAAAACTCGTACATCTCGAGACAGGGAAGGCCACCAGAAGGACCTAGCCACCAAATCCCTGGTACCAAAGATCCCGGGATGACCTGCCAACACAGAAGAATGAACCTCCGAGATGACTCTACTGGTCCAATCATCAGGAACAAACAGTCTACCAGGCGGGCAACGATCAGGTCTATCCGCCTGAAACTCCTGCAAAGCCCGTCGCAGGTCTGGGGAAACAGCAGATAATATCACCCCATCCTTAAGGATACCTGTAGGTTCAGAATCACCAGGGGAATCAGGCTCAAAACTCCTAGAAAGGGCATCCGCCTTCACATTTTTAGAACCTGGTAAGTATGAGACCACAAAATTAAACCGAGAGAAAAACAACGACCAGCGCGCCTGTCTAGGATTCAGGCGCCTGGCAGACTCAAGATAAATCAAATTCTTGTGATCGGTCAATACCACCACCTGATGTCTAGCCCCCTCAAGCCAATGACGCCACTCCTCAAAAGCCCACTTCATAGCCAAAAGCTCCCGATTACCAATATCATAATTTCGCTCGGCGGGCAAAAATTTTCGAGAAAAGAACGCACAAGGTCTCATCACGGAGCAGTCGGAACTTTTCTGCGACAAGACCGCCCCAGCTCCGATCTCGGAAGCATCGACCTCAACCTGAAAAGGAAGAGTAACATCAGGCTGACGCAACACAGGGGCGGAAGAAAAGCGGCGCTTAAGCTCCCGAAAGGCCCCCACAGCAGCAGGGGACCAATCAGCAACATCAGCACCCTTTTTGGTCAAATCAGTCAAAGGTTTAGCAACATCAGAAAAACCAGTTATAAATCGACGATAAAAATTAGCAAAGCCCAAAAATTTCTGAAGGCTCTTAAGAGAAGAAGGTTGCGTCCAATCACAAATAGCCCGAACCTTGACAGGATCCATCTCAATGGAAGAGGGGGAAAAAATGTACCCCAAAAAAGAAATCTTTTGAACCCCAAAAATACACTTAGAACCCTTCACACACAAGGAATTAGCCCGCAAAACCTGAAAAACCCTCCTGACCTGTTGGACATGAGAATCCCAGTCATCCGAAAAAATCAAAATGTCATCCAGATACACGATCATAAATTTATCCAAATATTCACGGAAAATGTCATGCATAAAGGACTGAAAGACTGAAGGGGCATTTGAAAGACCAAAAGGCATTACTAAATACTCAAAATGGCCCTCGGGCGTATTAAATGCGGTTTTCCACTCATCCCCCTGCTTAATTCGCACCAAATTATACGCCCCACGGAGATCAATCTTAGAGAACCACTTAGCCCCCTTTATTCGAGCAAACAAATCAGTCAGCAATGGCAGAGGATACTGATATTTGACTGTAATTTTATTCAAGAGTCGATAATCAATACACGGCCTCAAAGAGCCATCTTTTTTAGATACAAAGAAAAAACCGGCTCCTAAGGGAGATGAAGAAGGACGAATATGTCCCTTTTCCAGGGACTCCTTAATATATTCTCGCATAGCAGCATGTTCAGGTACAGATAGATTAAATAAACGACCCTTTGGAAATTTACTGCCCGGAATCAGATCTATGGTACAATCGCAATCTCTGTGAGGAGGTAGTGAACCAAGCTTAGGCTCCTCAAGAACATCACGATAATCAGACAAAAATTCCGGAATCTCAGAGGGAATAGATGACGAAATGGAAACCAAAGGTACATCCCCATGAACCCCCTGACATCCCCAGCTTAACACAGACATAGCTTTCCAGTCAAGGACTGGGTTATGAGATTGTAACCATGGTAATCCGAGCACCAAAACGTCATGTAGATTGTACAACACAAGGAAGCGAATCATCTCCTGATGGTCTGGATTCATACGCATAGTCACTTGTGTCCAGTATTGTGGTTTATTACTAGCCAATGGTGTAGAGTCAATACCCTTCAGAGGTATAGGAACTTCCAGAGGCTCTAGATCAAACCCACAGTGCCTGGCAAAGGACCAATCCATTAGACTCAAAGCGGCGCCCGAGTCGACATAGGCATCCGCGGTAATTGACGATAATGAACAAATCAAGGTCACAGACAGAATAAACTTAGACTGTAAAGTGCCAATTGAAATAGACTTATCAACCTTTTTTGTACGTTTAGAGCATGCTGATATAACATGAGTTGAATCACCACAATAGAAGCACAACCCATTTTTTCGCCTAAAATTCTGCCGTTCGCTTCTGGACAGAATTCTATCACATTGCATATTTTCTGGAGCCTTCTCAGAAGACACCGCCAAATGGTGCACAGGTTTGCGCTCCCGCAAACGCCGATCAATCTGAATAGCCATTGTCAAGGACTCATTCAGACCTGTAGGTGTAGGGAACCCCACCATAACATCTTTAATGGCATCAGAGAGACCCTCTCTGAAATTCGCCGCCAGGGCGCACTCATTCCACTGAGTAAGCACAGACCATTTACGAAATTTTTGGCAGTATATTTCAGCTTCATCTTGCCCTTGAGATAGGGCCATCAAGGCTTTTTCAGCCTGAATCTCTAAGTTAGGTTCCTCATAAAGCAACCCCAAAGCCAGAAAAAACGCATCCACATTGAGCAACGCAGGATCCCCGGGTGCCAATGCAAATGCCCAGTTTTGAGGGTCACCCCGCAGCAAGGAAATTACTATCCTAACCTGCTGTGCGGGATCTCCAGCGGAGCGAGATCTCAGGGAAAGAAATAATTTACAATTATTTTTGAAATTCAGGAAACGAGATCTATCCCCGGAGAAAAATTCTGGTATAGGAATTCTAGGTTCAGATATAGGAGCATGAATAACAAAATCCTGTAAATTTTGAACCTTCGTAGCAAGATTATTCAAACCTGTAGCCAAACTCTGAGGATCCATTTTAATCAGGTGAGATCAGAGCCATTCAAGGATTAGAAGGAGAGAGAGAGACAAAGGCTGCAATTAGAGCAGAAATGCAACTGAGTCAACTAAAAAGCAAGCTCAGAAGAAAAAAAAAAAAAAAAAATCTGCAGACTTCTTTTTCTCTCCTTTCTTCTGCCAACGGTTTTAACCCTTGTCCGGCCATACTGTCATGGTTCCAATGGCAAGGGAACGTCAGAGAACTTAAACAACAGACTAGCTCTTGGGTGATGGAATCTCGAGCTGACCGTGAGCTAAACCTACCACACAACTAACAGTGGCCGGGTGGCGTACCTACGTTTTATCCCTAGATGCCTAGCGCCAGCTGGAGGACTAACTAACCCTAATAGAGGAAAAGACAGACCTGGCTTACCTCTAGGGAAATTCCCCCAAAAAGGAGACAGAAGCCCCCCACATATATTGACGGTGAGTTCAGAGGAAAAGACATACGCAGTATGAAGGTAGGTTCAGCAAAGCGAGGTCCACTTACTAGATAGCAAGAAGATACAATAGGGAACTTCACGGTCAACTGAAAACCCTATTAAAATACCATCCCGAAATTACTTTAAGACTCATGTGTCAACTCATGACACCGGAGTGGCAATTTCGGCCCACAAGAGCTTCCAGCTACAGAAAAATAACATAACTGTGAACTGGAACAAAAATGCAAAACAAACTTAGGACTAAGAGTCCAACTTAGCTGATAGTAGTCTAGAAGCAGGAACATGCAACAGAAAGGCTCTGGTTACATTGATGGCCAGCACTAGAATAACTGAGCAGCAAGGCTAAATAGGATACACCCATATCCTGATGGAAACAGGTGAACAGAGAAAGTGAAGCACACAAGTCCAGTACCACCAGTGACCACCGGGGGAGCCCAAAAACCAAATTCACAACACAACTCCAAATGTTAAGAATATGTATTTGATATTTGATTGTGAAGATATACAAAAAAAACACATATCAACAAAATGAATGTGTGTACATGCTCTAAATTCATTCCTGCTGTGATGAAACCTCCACCAGGGGGAGCTGGTGAGGGAAGAGAGGTTAAGCATAAGCGAAGTAACACAGAGCTCAGGCACAGGTGTCACAAGTAACGAGAGAAGTCATACAAGCCTAAAGTCATACACAAGAATATCAGCGTGGTACAGAAGGGGCGAGCAGAGAATAGTCGGGGACAAGCAAAGACGTCAGAACCTACCGGGATCGTGGTAACCAAATCGTGAGACGTAAGAGAAAGTCGGGACACAAGCAAAGTCAGAACCAGGAGGGTAACGTGGTATCAGAGACAGAAAACCAAAGCCGAAGTCCAGGGAACCGATCAAGTCATACACGGGTATGGGCAGACAGAGGCACAAGGATCACCAAGATCAGGATGCAGGTCAGGGGCTCAAGCTGGGAAGCATGAACTATCACTAACAGTGGTAGGCAGGCTGTGAGGGACTGAAATAGCCCAGCTAGCTCAAGAACGAGGCTGATAAGATTAACCCCCACATGACCAGTCTAAAAGAGGAAAAATGAAAATAAACTCCACACTGGACCATGACACCTGCCAACAGGTTATGCAACCTTCAAGTGGACTCTGATATGATGGTGTGATCCACTGAGCTAATCAAGAATGAAGAATACTGAATATGCCAGTACCAAGGTGTACCAGCCCCCACACTCCTCATGTCGATCTAAAAATCAATAAGCTATGTGTGTGTCGAGTTGCCACTGCAGCACAGGGAGAATCTCGAACCATGTCCTCTGCGGTCTCCCATTCTCCCCCAGCTGCAGTGGAGTCTGCTCAGCAGAGACATCAGTCCCAGCATCTGGCTCAAGCTGATACTGTGCGTCTGGTTACAGCTGTCGTCCCAGGCTCAGCCTTTGTAACCAGCATTGATCAACGGCGAGCAAACATTCCAGGGACTAAGTCCTTTTCATCTACTGAGCATACCCATGTGACAACCTCTCATTGGAGGTTGGAGGTCACATGCTCACGTCCTGTAGCAGCTTTGATTGGATCTCTGGGAAGGTCACGGAAGGTTACATCTATAAAAGGCTTGCATGGCCGCTCGGCCAAGCGCTAGTATAGAATTGTACTCTTGTGTGTGTGTGGATGTGTGATTGAATCGGGTGAAAGCTCCTAATCATACCTATCCCTAGCATTGTTGCATGTTCTTGGGTGATTGAGCTATCTAATGCCAGACTGTGCCATCTAGCATTAGGCATGAGCATACTGCATCTATTAGCAGTGACCGCCAGTGTGGCGCTGTGCGCAACTAGTGTGCTTTCCAGGCCCTAGTTAGGGTGGTTAGTGGCGTCCGCCAGAGCAGCGATGTACGCACGTTGTGTGGTAAATCTTTATTTAGTTTTTCCCCTGGCACCACAGTTGCGGCGCCGAGCGCTAGTGGTCTGGAGGGACTCTAGCCCTGTGTCCTTGGGGCAGAGTCCTGTGACTTACTACTAGTGTTTACTGTGCGGTATTGCAGCCCAGTGATGCAACAAGGTTCACCTCCTTTCATACTGGGTGAAGCTAACTCGTGTGAGTTCACATTATACCGCAATGTACTGTCCGCCATTACTGAGAGGCAGGTGTCATCTCTCCATGGTGGACCCCGGGCTGTGAACGCACCTTATATCTTCCTTATTATTATTTGGTGTGTTCAGCCAGCTCTAACATTATACTAGTGCCAGGGCCTGGCTGGTAATGGTAGACGAACAGCGACTACAGCGGTACATCAATCAGCTGAAGGGCAGGTTCATGGCTCTCGAGTGTGCAACCTCGGCTGTGGATGTTACCGCAGGCTGCTAGCATGGCTGCAGCTAGTTTGTCCACTGCCACCCCTGCTCCAATGTTATCCCATCTCCCATTGCCAGACAAGTTCACTAGTGACAGTAAGCTGTGTCCGGGTTTCATGAGCCACTGTGCGATACATCTTGAGCTCCTGGCTGTACGTTTTCCCACAGAGCGAGCTAAGGTGGGATTTATAATATCCTTCCTGTTGGAAAGGGCATTGGAGTGGGCTATGCCGCTGTGGGAGCGCGACGATCATGTGATGCAGAGTGCTCTCCGGTTCTTGAGCACTCTGAAACAGGTCTTTTTGGGACCTCATGTCACCCATGATACGGTGCTCCAACTGCTGGCATTGACATTGGGCTCGTCCATGGTCAGCCATTTTGCCATACACTTCCAGACTTTGGCATCAGAGCTGGAGTGGCTGGATAAAGTCCTCATCCCTATATTCTGGAAGGGACTGGCTGACCATGTGAAGAACGCTTTGGCCACTAGGGAGAATCCAGCCACACTGGAGGAGCTAATAGCAATATCTACCCACATCAACCTTCATTTTAACGAGCAAAGGTTGGTGCGAGCCCAGTGTAGACAGAGGTTTCGGCTGGCTCCCACCTTTGCCAGACCTCTGGAATCTCCGGTTCAGGCTTCCGAGTCACATGAGGCCATCAAGGTTTCTCGAGCGAGCTCTAAGTCCTGGGCTTCTCAAATACCCATGGTCTGTACTGTCTGCCAGCAGTCAGGACATTATGCTTGGAAATGTCCTCAACGGTCGGGAAATGATTGCATCTAGTAACCATTGGAGGAGGTTCACTAGACACAGTGGCGTTTTCCCCCAAACTGTCCTTCAAGGGGACAATTACCATAGGCCCATCCACTCTTATGGTAGAGCTTTGTGTGGATTCTGGGGCGGAGGGCAATTTTATGTCATCTGCTTTTGCTCAATGGCACGCAATGCCCCTGGTGATGCTCGCTGAACCAGTGACCGTTCGAGTGGTAAAAGGGTCGACACTGCCCTCATCAGACCATTCCATTTACTCTTTTCATGTCTCCATCCCATCAGGAGATTATCACCCTGCTAGTCATTCCTGAGGGAATTGATGAGGTCCTGTTAGGGATACCATGGCTACACTACCACTCTCCTCATATACAGTGGTCCTCAGGGAGAATTCTGGGATGGAGTGAATCTTGTGAAGGTAAATGTCTGAGGGAGTGCATTTAGGTTGCTATTACTGAAGTACCCGCAGATCTTTCCTCTCTCCCCAAGCAATATTGGCCCTATGTGGACGTGTTCTCCAATAGGGCTGTGGAGACCTTTCCACCCCACCGCCCCTATAACTGTCCTATTGACCTCTTGCCTGGTGCAGAGCCTCCCCGGGGTCGAGTCTATCCCCAATCTCTCCTGGAGATGGAGGCAATGACCCAAAACATCCAGGAGAATCTGTCAAGAGGATTCATTAGGAAGTCAGTGTCACCTGCAAGGGTGGGGTTTTAATTCGTGCAGAAGAACGGAGAACTATGTCCATGCATAGATTACAGGGGTCTTAATGCCATCACCGTTAAGAACAAATACCCTCTGCCTCTGATATCTGAGCTCTTCGATAGGTTGCGGGGAGAGAGGGTATTTACTAAGCTTGATCTACAGGGTGCTTACAACCTGATTCGCATCCGTGAGGGGGACGAATGGAAGATGGCATTTAACACCCGGGACAGGCACAATGAATACCTGGTGATGCCTTTTGGGCTCTGTAATGCTCCTGCCATTTTCCAAGATTTTGTGAATAATATCTTCCGGGATATGCTCACCACCTCAGTCGTAGTCTATCTGGAAGATATTATCATCTACTCTCCAGATATAGACTCCCTCCGGAGAGTTGTTTGCAAAGTCTTTGACCTCCTATGGGCAAACTCCCTCTATGCCAAGTTGTAGAATTGTGTGTTTCCTTGCCTTTCCTGGGCTATATCATCTCCACCAGGGGATTGGCCATGGATCCTGCCAAGCTACAGACGGTGATGGACTGGCAGGAACCCCATTCTCTCAAAGCGGTGTAGTGCTTTATGGGGTTCATTAATTATTATCGCCAGTTCATTCCCCACTTCTCAACTTTGGTAGCTCCCTTGGTTGCCCTCAGCAAGAAGAGAGCAAATCCAAAATTGTAGTCAGACGAGGTCTCCAAGGCCTTTCTTTCTATCAAGTCACACTTCGCTAGCACTCCCATTTTACATCACCTCAATGTTGATAAATCATTTGTTATGGAGGTGGACGCCTCTTCCATCATTGCCGGAGCAATCCTTTTCCAGAAGGATGCTCAAGGTTGGAAGCATCCATGCTTCTTCTTCTCCAAGACCTTCACACCGGCGGAGAGGAATTATTCCTTCGGGGACAGTGAGTTGCTAGCCATGAAGTTGGCCTTTTCAGAGTGGAGACACCTCCTGGAGGGGGATCGTTATCCCTTCCAAGTTTACACCGACCTCAAAAATTTGGTTTATTTGCAAATCGCCTTGCGGCTAAACTGTCACCAGGCTAGATGGTCCTTGTTCTTCTCCCAATTCCACTTCACCCTCCACTTTCTTTCTGGGTAGAAGAACATTCGTGCCAATGCTCTCTCCCACTCTGTAGTGTCATCAGAGGAGGAGGAGCCTCAGCTAATTGTCCTTCAGAGAGCCTGAGAACTGTGGCCCCAGTTTCGCTAGAGTCTGTGTCTCCAGTCAAGACTCTTATACTGCCTATTTTGCAACTGGAGGTTCTCTCTTGGGCTCACTAGTCCAGGGTGGGTGGACATCTTGCAACTAAAAAAATATCTGAGCTCCTGGCGATGACGAACTGATGGCAAGTTGGCAACATATGTCCCGTGACATCAGAGACTAGGAGACTATATTCGGGCTTGTGTCTCCTGTGCCAAGAACCGGTCTCCTCAGCAACGGCCAGCTGGGCTACTTTACCCCCAGCTGGTGGCAGACAGGCCCTGGGAAATGGTCGGGATAGACTTTGTGGTGGGCTTACCCAAGTCTCGTAGCTGCACCATCATCTGGATTGTCACCAACCATTTTTCCAAAATGGTGCACTTAGTGCCTCTTCCATGGGTACCTTCTGCATGGCTCTTGGCGGCGTTGTTTATTAAGCATGTTTTCCACCTACACAGTATGCCAGACAAAATTGTCAGTGCCCGGGGTCCCCAGTTTGCGTCTCAGTTCTGGAGAAAGCACTGTCATCTATTCAGTATTGAGCTGAATCTCTCTTCAGCATACCATCCCGAGACGAATGGGTTGGTAGAGAGGGCCAACCAGACCCTGGTCACATACCTGCAACATTTTTTCTCGGCCAAGCAGGATGACTGGGCATCCTTGCTATCATGGGTGGAGTTTGCACTGAACAACGCTGTAGCCGACTCCACTGGGCAGACTCCATTCCTCCTTAACTATGGCCAGCGTCCACGTGTTACTGTGCCCATGCCTGTGTCATCCACCAATTCTAGGGTGGCAAACTGGGTGGTGGAGGCACGTGACATTTGGGACTGCACCCAAGTTGCCATCCGGGCCATCCCCACTCCGACCTTTGCTCCTGGTGACTTAATGAGGCTCTCCACCCATAACATCAGGCTGCGAGTTGAGTCCACTAAGTTTGTGCCTCACTACATTGGCCCCTTCAAGGTTTTGGAACAAGTCAACCCTGTGGTCTATCGGTTGGCCCTTCCTCCATGCCTAGGTATCACCGACACCTTTCATGTGTCCCTCCTAAAACCTTTTCATATGTCCCAGTTTTCTGAGTTATCTGCTGGGACATCGGGCTCATCCACGGATGATTACAAGGTGAATGCTATCGTTGGGTGTAAGGTGGTACGTGGCAAAAAGTATTATCTGGTGGATTGGAAGGGTCATGGCACAGAGGCTATCTAGCACCGGACTGTGTCATCCAGCATTAGGCATGAGCACACTGCGTCTATTAGCAGTGACCGCCAGTGCGGCGCCATGTGCAACTAGTGCCCTTTCCAGGCCCTAGTTAGGGTGGTTAGTGGCATCCACCAGAGCGGCACTGTATGCACGTTGTGCGGTAAATCTTTATTTAGTTTTTCCCCTGGCACCGCAATTGCGGTGCCGATCGCTAGTTGTCTAGAGGGACTCTAACTCCGTGTCCTTGGAGCAGAGTCCTGTGACTTAATACTAGTGTTTACTCTGCGGTATTGCGGGCCTGTGACAAAACAGGGTTCACATCCTTTCGTACTGGGTGAAGCTAACCCGTGTGAGTTCACATTATCTCGCCATATACTGTCCATCATTACCGAGCAGCAGGTATCATCTCTGCACGGCAGACCCCGGGCTGCGAACGCATCTTATATCTTCCTTATTATTATTTGGTGCGTTCCGCCAGCCCTAACGTTGTGCAAGACAAGATGCCATCTTGACCTAATTGATTAAAACCATTAGCATAATATACTGTAGATAAAGACATGTGGGCAACAGATATCAGCAATGATTAGCAATGATTAAGAGATAAGTCAGTGAGGTAATGTGTAAGAAAACCCCTTATTTTGCTCTATAAAATACTGTACATGTCAACGAATAAACCAGAATTCATTTGAGACATGACTCATTGTCCTTGTCCTTTGATTTCTCCGGCCGTAAACCTCCAAGATACAATTTAGCGGCAGACAACTAATGCAAGAACACATGCATTTCGTGTGCCCTAACACAAATAACAACATATTGTATACGGGAGGAAAGACCATTTTTTAAAGTGTTTGTTTGATTTTCTAATGATATGTATTTATAATAAAAGGATTGTCATATTTCGAAGCATTATATACATCTATTATTTTCTCCTGAATACAGTTAAAGATAGAAATGTAGAAATTTAAATGAAGTTCTTCACAGATTAAAAGGTGTAAGACAGAGCAAAATTAATTGCATTTCACATCCTTTTCTTTTTATTAAAAAGGTATTCTTTTTACTTATATATAATTTAAAGTTCTGTTTGATATAAAGTTCTATTTTAAACAGAGGAGTGGAATACTTTGTCCAATCACAATCCACGATCCATGCCAAAGTCTCTGGCTGACTTGTGATTAAAAATGTCAAATGTGTGCCGTGTTCCACACCGATGACATCATGCCAGGTTGGCTAATCAAATATTACGTTGGCTAACCTGGAAGCTCAGGAAGTTTTTGCAAATCCTGTCCATGTCCAGAGAGAACTGACCTGGACCATGGACTGTGGATTAGGTTTGAGCAAAGTGATCCACTCAGCTCTACTATTTTACAGTCATTGGAAGTCACCATAAATTATATGAGGCTGTGCTGGCAGAACTCAATGTATATTATATTTTGAACCATACCATGTATTTTTAACCCCTTTATGACATATGATGTAAACTTACATCATATGTTGTGTCCCTGCCTTTGATAGGGTCTAAACCCACATCATTCCCTGCACAACAGAGTTGATTTAATCAATCATCTTGTGCCTCTAACAGCCGCGGATCAAGTGGAGCTCCGCTATGGCTCTTAGGCCTGCGTCACACTCAGCGTATGAAAATACGGTCCGTTTTTTACGGCCGTAATAAGCAGAAATGTTCCCAAAATAGTGATCCGTATGTCATCCGTAGGCAGGGTGTGGCAGTGTATTTTGCGCATGGCATCCTCCGTATGTAATCTGTATGGCATCCGTACTGCGAGATTTTCTCGCAGGCTTGCAAAACCGACATCTAATGGATTTATGTGCTCAAATGTTCGTTAAAACATATATACAGTATATATATGTATATATGTCATTGAGACACATATATATATATATATATATATATACTGTATTTATATTTAATTCAACACTAGATATGTGAAAAGCCGGTAATTCAATTGCCGGCTTTTTCTTTCTCCTTCACAAACCCGACATGATATGAGACATGGTTTACATACAGTAAACCATCTCATATCCCTTTTTTTGCATATTCCACACTATTAATGTTAGCGTGTATGTGCAAAATTTGGGCGCTGTAGCTTGTAAAATAAAGGGTTAAATTGCGGAAAAAATTGGCGTGGGCTCCCGCGCAATTTTCTCCGCCAGAGTGGTAAAGCAAGTGACTGAGGGCAGATATTAATAGCCTAGAGAGGGTCCATGGTTATTGGCCCCCCCTGGCTAAAAACATCTGCCCCCAACCACCACAGAAAAGGCACATCTGGAAGATGCGCCTATTCTGGCACTTGGCCACTCTCTTCCCACTCCCGTGTAGCAGTGGGATATGGGGTAATGAAGGGTTAATGTCACCTTGCTATTGTAAGGTGACATTAAGCCAGATTAATAATGGAGAGGCGTCAATTATGACACCTATCCATTACTAATCCAATAGTACGAAATGGTTAATTAAACACACACACATTATTTAAAAGTATTTTAATGAAATAAACACACAGGGTGTTGTAATATTTTATTATACTGGTAATCCACCTGAAGACCCTCGTCCTGTAAAAAAGGTAACATAAAAAATGAACAATATCCCATACCTTCCATCGTTCTGTCAGTCCCACGATGTAAATCCATTTGAAGGGGTTAAATCATTTTACAGCCAGGAGCTGTGCTAATGCAGTCGCTCCTGTCTGTAAAATGTTGTGAATGAATGTAATGCAGGGGAATTTCCTGTAGTTACCTTGAGTCGCGGTGATGCGCCCTCTGCTGGATGTCCTCATATGAACTCGAGCCTGGGAAAAATTCTCAGTGTGTGAAAAGCAGGACTTAGTCCCAGAAAAGCCTGCTCGCCGCTGACCAGTGCTGGCTTTTCTATAGAACACCGCTGCGTATTTCTCGCAAGTCACACTGCTGGTCCGTGTGTAATCCGTATTTTTCTCGCCCCCATAGACTTTCATTGGCCATTTTTTTGCGCAATACGGTGACAAAAGCAGCATGCGATTTTCTACGGCCGTACAAGACCGTATAATACGGATCAGTAAAATACGGCAGATAGGAGCTGGGACATAGAGAATCATTGTACCGCATGCAATCCGTATTTTCTGCACCTCTAGAATACATCCGTAAAACTCGCTAGTGTGACGCCGGCCTAAACCTGTTAAATCCCGCTGTCAATCCCTGACAGCTAGATTTACCATGTGCCGGTAAGGGCATTGATCCATGCTCCCATCGGCACTCCCATGAGGTGATCACGTGGCGTTGATGGGTTGTTATGACATCTGGGGGTCTGCTAAACACCCCTGTTCCTGTCATGACAATCCTCCTGTGAAAACCAGCTTGTGGCTGGAATTTATAGGAGATCATGAGTTTCTTTATACACAGCAGTGCTTATGCACTGTTATGTATAGTACAAGCGATCCAATAATTGCAGCTACAAGTCACCTAAGGAGACTAAATCTAGTAAAAAGTGGAAAGCCCCGCTTTCTCAAGGGAATATCATTTTCCCTTGAGAAAGCGGGGCTTGTTACCCGCGAAACGTGCATCGGGGTCCTCACACCTGACCCAGGACCTCCTAACTCTGACTGCCCGGTAAGCATTTCACCCTAAGGGGCTATTTACCGCCACAGTATTGCGCTGCGACGCATGGGGTTATATATTGACATGCTGCCTGGATGCGGCTCTGATCTAGCACTGTGCACGTTATGCCATGCTTTGAAATTATGATGTGCTTAGCATCTGATAACCGGGCTTGTTTGTTTGGGAGTCCTGTGTTTCCTTTCTTGGGGTTCTCCCCTGCTATCTACTATATATAAATTGTTTGCTATGGTGTTATATATTTATTAATAAAATTCTTTGCATACTTTTATAAAAAACCGGGTTACTCTTTTTTCTCCTGAATTATACTACACATTTGGTGTCGCTGTCTTTCTAAAAATCAATTCTATCAAAATATAAAATAAACTAATCAATCAGTAAATGGCGTAATGAAAAGAACAAAAAATGCCAGAATTACATTTTTTTGGCTGCTGCAACATTGAAATAAAATGCAATAAGAGGTGATCAAATCATTGTATCATCATATTTACCCCAAATATGTTATCAGTTTAGACTTCATCTCATGGTACAAAAAATAAGCCCTCACATAGCCATAAATCTTGAAAAATGAAAAGATTACTGTGTCCTGTGTTCTGTAAATGTGTTATGCAGAATATTTTTTTGTAATGTATTAAAAATATTTTGAAAAAAGTTTGAATAAGGCTACTTTCAGACATCAGGTTTTCGCTGTCAGGCTCAATCCGGCTAAATTTCAAAAAAACGGATCCAGCGAATGTTGCCGCCAGGTCCGTTTTCCCATAGACTTATATTAGTGCCGGGTTGCGCCGGATGACATTGCTTTTTGTCCAGTTTTTGCCGGACCCGGCAAATCTGCCGTGTTAGGGCTAGCAGAATGCACCGAGTATAGATAGGTAGCTACAAGGTGCATTCGCAGCCCGGGGTCCATTGTGCAGAGATGTCTGCTGCAAAGTAATGGCGGATAAACTCTGAGCTCACACGTAGGTTAAACTTCACTCTGTGTGAACTGGAAGCGATCTCTGTTGCCTCACAAAGTCTGTACTCTTCTGTGCTAACCGCACACATGAGGGAACCAGATGCTAAGCCAATGCTAATTGCCCCACTGATGCTAGCTGCCTGCCTGAGTGTACAGTCCCAAAGCTACAGCCTCACACCACATATGTAAAGAGTGGTATAGTATCCACTGGCATAAGCCAAACACATTTGATACTAGCATTTGGCCGTGTGGCCTTTTCTAGTTGCAGCTCTTCAGGACCTTCTTGATGGACCAATAGGAGCTGCTACAGGGCCTAAGCGTGTGACCCCCGACCTCCAATGAGAGGTCCTCCCGTGGGCATGCTCAGTGTGTGAAAAGCAGGACTTAGTCCCAGAAAAGCCTGCTCACCGCTGACCAGTGCTGGCTACAAAGGCAGAGCCTGGAAAGGCAGCAGTAACCATTCGCACAGTATCAGGCTGAGCCAGACGCTGGGACCGATGTCTCCACTGAGCAGGTTCCACTGCGGCTGGAGGAGAATGGGAGACTGCAGCAGACATGGTTTGAGATTCCCCCTGTGCAGTGGTGGGAACTCAACACCTAACATGCCGTTTCTGGAAAAAACGTTCATAAGATTGTTTTTTGTCTCTGGCGAAAAAGCTAGAAGCTCCGGATCCAGCACTTCCGGCTGTTTGCAAGATTGGAAGCCTATGGGAGCCGGAAGGTGCCGGATCCGGAAAATGACAGATTCCGTTTTTTTAAACTGAGCATGCTCCAAATTTTTTTTTATCCAATTATCTGGATATGCTAGTCGGATCCGTCGCATCAGTTTTTCACAATCTGTGCCGGATCCTTTTTTTCCAACATTTGCTGGATTGTGCCTGATGCAAAAAACCTGATGTGTGAAAGTAGCCTAATTCATCTTCAGCAAGTTTACTGTTTTTGCTATCAATGACACTTGACATACTTAGCTCTGGTACAACCTCTCGGTTCTGCTGCAACTCAGCTCTTTGCCACTGAGATGCATTGAGACAAACTTACTTGGGCTAAAACCCTGGAATCTATTACAGTGGCATGTAAAAGTTTGGGCACCCCTGGACAAAATTACTGTTATTGTGAACAGTTAAGCAAATTGAAACTGAAATCATCTCTAAAAGGCCTCAAGTTAAAGATGACATTTTTTTTGCATTTTAGGCACAAAAAAATGTAAATTTTTTATATTTTTAAAATTACAAAAAGGAAAATGAGTCTGTGCAAACGTTTGGGCATTTTTCATGGTTAGTACCCCTTTTTGAAAGTATCACACCTTGTGAACACTTCTTCCAGTTCTGGGCAATTCCTGGGTTGTCTTGCATGCACTGTTATTTTAAGGTCTAGCCACAGATTTTCAATAATGTTCAGATCACAAGACTGTCAGGGCCATTATAAAAGCTTCAGATTGCACCTTTTGAGGTAGTCTATTGTGAATTTTGATGTTTGTATAGGATCATTATCCATTTGTAGAAGCCATTCTCTTTACAAATTAAGCTTTTTTTGCACATGATGTTATGTTTGCATTATTTGTTGAAATTTCATTGAATCCATTCTTCCCTTTACTAGTGAAATGTTCAATGTGCTATTGACTGCAGCACAATTCCAAAGCATGATTGATCCACCCCCATGCTTAATGGTTGAAAAGTTGTTCTTTTCCTGAAATTCTGTGCCCTTTTTTCTCCACATATACCATTTATCACTGTATCCAAAAAGTTCAATTTTTGCCTCATCGGTCCACAGGACTTGTTTCCAAAATGCTTCAGGCTTGTTTAGGTGTTCTTTTGTATAAATCTGACGCTGAATTTAATGGTGAGGACGCAGGAGAGATTTTTCTGATGACTTTTCCATAAAGTCTGTATTTGTGCAGGTGTATCTAAACAGTAGAATAATGTATCACGACTAGGGTCTGCTTATTCTTTCTGTAGGTCTTTTACAATAAAGCAGGCAGTGTTTTGTAATTTGTATGTTAGCTTACTGGCTGAGCACTCTGCCCTTCAACATGCGGTGATTTTAATTACAGCAGATTCCTACTTACCCGTAAATGCAGGCATTGCTCACAGAGGTGACCACATTCACCCAGGAATTCAGACATCAGCCTAAGAGAGGTATTCACACACGTAGGGACTTATCAGGCTTTGAGATCACCTTGACAACAGTTGATGGGCAGATATAATTTGGCCAAATTCTATTCTAAGTGTCTCATTTTTTCCTAATAATCAGAAGCCGTATTCCTGTTCATATTTCATATATTTCACATTGACATGCTTTAGCATGATAGAGCGCAATCTTTTTTGTATACAGAAGGCAGTTATTGACTCAATCCATAAGGAAGGTAAACCATAAAATGTCATTTTTAAAGAAGCGGGCTGTTCACAGAGTGCTGTATCCAAGCATATTAATGGAAAGTTGAGTGGAAAAAGTGTAGAAGAAAAAGGTGCACAAGCAACCGGTATAACTGCAACCTTGAAAGGATTGTTAAGAAAAGGCCATTCAAAAACTTTGGACAGATTCACAAGGAGTGGACTGCTGCTGGACTCATTGTTTTGAAAGCTACCACACACAGACGTATCCAGGACATGGGATACAAGTGTCACATTCCTTGTGTCAAGCCACTCATGACCAATAGACAATGCCAGAAGCGTCTTACCTGGTCCAAGGAGAAAAAGAACTGGACTGTTGCTCAATGGTCCAAAGTGTTGTTTTCAGATGAAAATAAATTTTGAATTTCATTTCGAGATCAAGGTCCCAGAGTCTGCAGGAAGAGTGGAAAGGCACACAATCCAAACTGCTTGAGGTCTAGTGTGAAATTTCCACATTAAGTGATGGCTTGGGGAGCCATGTCACCTGCTTGTGTAGGTCCACTGTCATGAATCCCAATGGCTAGGGATAGCAAGGGACAAGCAAAGTAATACAAAATATCGGACGAGCTCTAGGGTGATGGAACCTGGGCTGACCGCTGCCCTACGCCTGACAAACGCAACTAGAGATAGCCAGGGAGCGTGCCTACGTTGGTTCTAGACGCCACGCACCAGCCTAAGAGCTAACTAGTACTGCAGAGAAAATAAAGACCTCACTTGCCTCCAGAGGAATGAACCCCAAAAGGTATAGTTGCCCCCCACATGTATTGACGGTGAAATGAGAGGAAGGCACACACATAGAGATGATATATATAGGTTCAGCAAATTGAGGCCCGCTGTAAACTAGAAAGCAGAACGATACAAAAGGGGTCTGAGCGGTCAGCAAAAAACCCTAATCAAAAAACCATCCTGAGATTACAAGAACCCATGTGCCAACTCATGGCACATGGGGAGAACCTCAGTCCACTAGAGCTACCAGCTAGCATAGAGACATAATAAGCAAGCTGGACAAAAAAAACAACAACTGAAAATCAGCACTTAGCCTATCCTGAAAGATCTGGGAGCAGGTAGGCAGGAACCAAACAGAGCACATCTGAATACATTGTTAGCCGGCAAGGGAATGACAGAAAGGCCAGGTAAAATAGGAAACACCCAGCCTCTGATGGACAGGTGGAAACCAAAGGCCGCAACCCACCAAAGTCACCCAGTACCAGCAGTAACCACCAGAGGGAGCCCACAAACAGAATCCACAACAGTACCCCCCCCTTGAGGAGGGGTCACCGAACCCTCACGAGAACCCCCAGGGCGATCAGGGTGAGCTCTATGGAAGGCGCGGACCAAATCAGTCGCATGAACATCGGAGGCGACCACCCAGGAATTATCCTCCTGACCATAACCCTTCCACTTAACCAAATACTGGAATTTGCGTCTGGAAACACGAGAATCCAAGATCTTCTCAACAACATACTCCAATTCTCCCTCCACCAGCACCGGAGCAGGAGGCTCAACCGAAGGAACAACGGGCACCTCATACCTCCGCAACAACGACCGATGGAACACATTATGAATAGCAAACGATGCTGGGAGATCCAAACGAAAAGATACAGGGTTAAGAATCTCCGAGATCTTATAAGGACCGATGAACCGAGGCTTGAACTTAGGAGAAGAGACCTTCATAGGGACAAAACGAGAAGACAACCACACCAAATCCCCAACAAGAAGTCGGGGACCCACGCGGCGACGGCGATTAGCAAACTGCTGAGTCTTCTCCTGAGATAACTTCAAATTGTCCACCACCTGGTTCCAAATCTGATGCAGCCTGTCCACCACCACGTCCACTCCAGGACAATCCGAAGACTCCACCTGACCAGAGGAAAAACGAGGATGAAACCCCGAATTACAAAAAAAAGGAGAGACCAACGTGGCAGAACTAGCCCGATTATTAAGAGCAAATTCGGCCAGTGGCAAAAAAGCAACCCAGTCATCTTGATCAGCAGAAACAAAACACCTCAAATAAGTTTCCAAGGTCTGATTAGTTCGCTCCGTCTGGCCATTCGTCTGAGGATGGAATGCAGACGAGAAAGACAAATCAATGCCCATCTTGGCACAAAACGTCCGCCAAAATCTAGACACAAACTGGGATCCCCTGTCAGAAACGATATTCTCCGGAATCCCATGCAAACGAACCACGTTCTGAAAAAATAAAGGGACCAACTCAGAGGAGGAAGGCAACTTAGGCAAGGGCACCAAATGAACCATCTTAGAAAAGCGGTCACACACAACCCAGATAACGGACATTTTCTGTGAAACCGGGAGATCAGAAATAAAATCCATGGAAATGTGCGTCCAAGGCCTCTTCGGGATGGGCAATGATAACAACAACCCACTGGCCCGAGAACAGCAAGGCTTAGCTCGAGCACACACTTCACAAGACTGCACAAAGGTACGCACATCCCTAGACAAGGAAGGCCACCAAAAAGACCTGGCCACCAAGTCTCTAGTACCCAATATTCCAGGATGACCAGCCAACACAGAAGAATGGACCTCGGAGATGACTCTACTGGTCCAATCATCCGGAACAAACAGTCTTTCTGGTGGACAACGATCCGGTTTATCCACCTGAAACTCCTGCAATGCACGTCGCAAGTCTGGGGATACGGCGGACAATATTACCCCATCCCTAAGGATACCAGTAGGCCCAGAGTCTCCAGGAGAGTCAGGCACAAAACTCCTGGAAAGAGCATCTGCCTTCACATTCTTTGAACCTGGCAGGTATGAAACCACGAAATTGAAACGAGAAAAAAACAACGACCAACGAGCCTGTCTAGGATTCAAACGCCTGGCAGACTCAAGGTAAATGAGATTCTTGTGATCAGTCAAGACCACCACACGATGTTTAGCACCCTCAAGCCAATGACGCCACTCCTCAAATGCCCACTTCATGGCCAAAAGCTCCCGATTACCCACATCATAATTGCGCTCGGCGGGCGAGAATTTTCTAGAGAAGAATGCACATGGCTTCATCACCGAGCCATTAGAACTTCTCTGTGACAAAACCGCCCCCGCTCCAATCTCGGAAGCATCAACCTCAACCTGAAAAGGAAGTGAAACATCTGGTTGACACAACACAGGAGCAGAAGAAAACCGGCGCTTAAGTTCCTGAAAGGCCTCCACGGCCGCAGGAGACCAATCAGCAACATCAGCACCCTTTTTAGTCAAATCAGTCAAAGGTTTAACAATACTGGAAAAATTAGCAATGAACCGACGATAAAAATTAGCAAACCCCAAGAACTTCTGAAGGCTCTTAACAGATGTAGGTTGTGTCCAGTCACAAATCGCCTGAACCTTGACGGGATCCATCTCAATAGTAGAAGGAGAAAAAATGTACCCCAAAAAAGAAATCTTCTGGACTCCGAAGAGACACTTTGAGCCCTTCACAAACAGAGAATTGGCCCGCAGAACCTGAAACACCTTCCTGTCCTGTAGAACATGAGACTCCCAGTCATCAGAAAACACCAAAATATCATCCAAATACACAATCATAAACTTATCCAGATATTCACGGAAAATATTGTGCATAAAGGACTGAAAGACTGACGGAGCATTGGAGAGTCCAAAAGGCATTACCAAATACTCAAAATGGCCCTCAGGCGTATTAAATGAGGTTTTCCACTCATCACCCTGTTTTATCCGCACCAGATTATACGCACCGCGAAGATCTATCTTAGTGAACCACCTAGCCCCCTTAATGCGAGCAAACAAATCAGTCAATAATGGCAATGGACACTGATACTTGACTGTAATCTTATTCAGAAGGCGATAATCTATACAAGGCCTCAGGGAACCATCTTTTTTTGCCACGAAAAAAAAACCTGCTCCCAGAGGGGACGAAGATGGACGAATATGTCCCTTTTCCAAGGACTCCTTAATATAATTCCGCATAGCAGTATGCTCTGGCAGTGACAGATTAAATAAACGACCCTTAGGGAACTTACTGCCAGGAATCAATTCTATAGCACAGTCACAATCTCTATGCGGAGGGAGCGAATTGAGCTTAGGCTCCTCAAAAACATCCCTATAGTCAGACAAAAACGCAGGGATCTCAGAAGGAGTAGATGAAGCGATTGAAATCGGAGGTGCATAATCATGAACCCCCTGACATCCCCAGCTGAACACAGACATTGTTTTCCAGTCCAGGACAGGATTATGAGTTTGTAACCATGGCAGACCAAGCACTAGTACATCATGTAAATTATACAGTACAAGGAAGCGAATCACCTCCTGATGAACGGGAGTCATGCGCATGGTCACTTGTGTCCAATACTGCGGTTTATTCATAGCCAATGGTGTAGAGTCAATTCCCTTCAGAGGAATAGGAACTTCCAGAGGTTCCAGACTAAAACCGCAGCGTTTAGCAAATGACCAATCCATAAGACTCAGGGCAGCGCCCGAATCCACATAGGCATCGACGGAAATGGAAGACAGTGAAAAAATCAGAGTCACAGACAAAATGAACTTAGGCTGCAGAGTACCAATGGCAAAAGATTTATCAACCCTTTTTGTGCGTTTAGAGCATGCTGATATAACATGAGCTGAATCACCACAATAAAAACACAATCCATTTTTCCGCCTATAATTTTGCCGTTCACTTCTGGACTGAATTCTATCACATTGCATAGTCTCAGGTGCCTGTTCAAAAGACACCGCCAACTGGTGCACGGGTTTGCGCTCCCGTAAACGCCGATCAATCTGAATGGCCATAGCCATCGACTCATTCAGACCTGTAGGCGTAGGGAACCCCACCATAATATCCTTAATGGCCTCGGAAAGACCATTTCTGAAGTTTGCAGCCAGGGCGCACTCATTCCACTGAGTAAGCACCGACCATTTCCGAAATTTTTGACAATATATTTCCGCTTCATCATACCCCTGAGAGAGGGCTAATAAAGCCTTTTCAGCCTGAATCTCCAGGTTGGGTTCCTCATAGAGCAATCCCAATGCCAGAAAAAACGCATCCACATTGAGCAATGCAGGATCCCCTGGTGCCAATGCAAATGCCCAATTCTGAGGGTCGCCTCGCAGGAAAGATATTACAATCTTGACCTGTTGAGCAGGGTCTCCAGAGGAGCGAGATTTTAAAGAAAGAAACAATTTACAAGTGTTCCTGAAATTCAGGAAGGTAGATCTATCTCCAGAAAAGAACTCTGGAATAGGAATTCTAGGTTCAGACATGGGAGTGTGAACAACAAAATCCTGTATGTTTTGAACTTTTGCCGCGAGATTACTCAGGCTGGAAGCCAAACTCTGGACATCCATGTTAAACAGCTAATATCAGAGCCATTCAAGGGTTAAGAGGAGGTAAGAAGCAGCTAGACAGCAATTAAGGGCTAGGCAGCAAAACTCTGAAGGAAAAAAAAAAAAAAAAAATTTCCCTTAAACACTTCTTTTTCTCCTGCTTCAGCCCAAACAATTAACACTTTGTGGGCCGGCTATACTGTCATGAATCCCAATGGCTAGGGATAGCAAGGGACAAGCAAAGTAATACAAAATATCGGACGAGCTCTAGGGTGATGGAACCTGGGCTGACCGCTGCCCTACGCCTGACAAACGCAACTAGAGATAGCCAGGGAGCGTGCCTACGTTGGTTCTAGACGCCACGCACCAGCCTAAGAGCTAACTAGTACTGCAGAGAAAATAAAGACCTCACTTGCCTCCAGAGGAATGAACCCCAAAAGGTATAGTTGCCCCCCACATGTATTGACGGTGAAATGAGAGGAAGGCACACACATAGAGATGATATATATAGGTTCAGCAAATTGAGGCCCGCTGTAAACTAGAAAGCAGAACGATACAAAAGGGGTCTGAGCGGTCAGCAAAAAACCCTAATCAAAAAACCATCCTGAGATTACAAGAACCCATGTGCCAACTCATGGCACATGGGGAGAACCTCAGTCCACTAGAGCTACCAGCTAGCATAGAGACATAATAAGCAAGCTGGACAAAAAAACCAACAACTGAAAATCAGCACTTAGCTTATCCTGAAAGATCTGGGAGCAGGTAGGCAGGAACCAAACAGAGCACATCTGAATACATTGTTAGCCGGCAAGGGAATGACAGAAAGGCCAGGTAAAATAGGAAACACCCAGCCTCTGATGGACAGGTGGAAACCAAAGGCCGCAACCCACCAAAGTCACCCAGTACCAGCAGTAACCACCAGAGGGAGCCCACAAACAGAATCCACAACAGTCCACTGTGTTTTATCAAGACTAAAGTCAGCGCAGCCATCTACCAGGAAATATTAGAGCACTTTATGCTTTACCCTGCTGATAAGCTTTTTGGAGATGTAAATTTCATTCTCCAGCAGGACTTGGCACCTGTCACTATGCTTGAATGGCCAGCAAATTTGTTTGACTTTAATCCCATAGAGAATCTATGAGGTATTGCTAAGAGGGAGATGAGAGACCTCAGACACCGCAATGCAGACAAGCTGAAGGATGCTATCAAAGCAACCTGGGCTTACATAATACCTCAGCAATGCCACAGGCTGATTGCCTCCATGCCACGCCGCACTCATACACTGATGCAAATGGTGCCCCGACTAAGTACTGAGTGCAATTACTGAATATACATTTCAGTAGGCCAACATTTTGGATTTTAAAATCATTTTTCAAGCTGGTGTTATAAAGTATTATAATTTACTTGGATAATGAATTTTGGGTTTTCATCATCTGTAAACAATAATCATCAACATTAACAGAATTAAACACTTAAACTAGATCACTCTTTTTGTAATTACTCTATATATTATATGATTTTGACTTTTTTTAATTGAAAAACTGAAATAAATTAACTTTTTGACGATATTCTAATTTTGCAAGAAGCACTTGTAGATTGTGAGCCCAAGAATAGACAATGATGATAATATCTGCAAAATACTATGGAATATGATGGCGCTATATAAGTAAGTAAAATAAATAAATAATTAAAAATGAAGAAATATAACGGTTTCTTTGCTTTTTAAATGTTTGTTACATCATGTGTAAATCTATGATAATATTGATGTACAGTTATACATTTGTTTAAAACTTACAGTAACATACTGCACAGTATTTTGCTTGTGAATGCTAAAACTGTCACTTAGATTAATTTAAGAAAATAAATGACCCAAAGAAAACTATGTCAATAATCCCAATAGTTTTCTGTTACAAACAAGATTTATTTCAGATGTTTTCTAACAAATTCTGAGAAATAAGCAGAACACGAGTGACGGCAGGAAGCAATTCCAGTCTATAGAAAAAAAAAGATCCTTGGATTACTAAAGTTTTGCTTTAAAACAAACTCTTAGGGTTGACAAAGTAAAATTCTAAACTTTTAACAAGATTTTTGTTTTCCTTATCTTTTTTCCCATAACGGAACTACTTCACATGATACCTGTGTTAGGAACGTTGTAATAATAGTACCTCTTGTGGGCACAAGCTGTGTCTTTGAAATGGTCAATGGTCTCTTGAGTCTAGTCACAGTTTAATGGGAATTCATGATTGCTGACAGAATTCCATTTGGCCTCAACCCAGCTTCCCACAATGGATTGTAAGAGGGAAATATTACTTATCAAAGACTAAGCCATTGCACTATATCCATCTGAGCAATCCTTTTTATCACCCACTGAAAAGGCTTTCACACTTGACCTTTATCTAGAAGGTGGCCATTTAATTCCCACCTCAACAAAGCAAAACACAAAGTTTTATTTTTAACACTTTACAAAGAATCTCTGTGGTGAAAGCCTTTTGCAGTCAGCACCATGTATTGTCATTATGCTTACTGCTACATTGTGAATTTATATCTATTCCATTCTCCTAACTACCACAGAAGTATACCAGCGGAGTCCTTATACATTTTTCAAAATTATCCTTGACACCAGATAAGTATTTAGCTACATGCTTTACATAATAAGCTATACCTCATCTAATAAAACAGAGATATGACTACATTGAAAATTTATAGTTTTATTGAAAATTTAAATCATTCATACAATGTCACGATCCCTCATCTCAATGTGTCTTCGATTCAGTTAAGCGACAGTATGCATCCCCATGGAATCAAGGTCATGCTGAGCTGTCATTTTGGTGAATGACAGCTCAGTTGTCCAATCTAGTGCAAGAGTCATGCTGCGCTGTCAATATTTTGATAGACAGCTTAGCCTTCCAAGCTGAGACTGGAAGGTGCAGAGATTCCTTCAGATGTTCACTGATCTGAATGATTACCCTGCTACTTAACTAAGCTGTCTTTGCCAATTTCATCCCAGTGATGTGTTTGCTTTGTGCTCTGAAATCTGATATTTTGCTCTTTATTGCCGGTTCTTGGATTTGTCTTTTGACTACTCATTTGTATTACTCCTTGACGCACTCTGACCTTGTAATTCTGACACAGGACTGACACTTGACTACGCATTTGTCTCTTCTTTCCTCTTGAACTTGGACTCCTTTACTTCTCCAACTATGACTTGTGTCTTTTCCGCCAGTATGGATCCTATTATCATGCTATGTGACCATGTGTCAAATCTGACACAGATGATGAAGGATCTAAGAAATTCCAGAGTCTCAAATCATTGTAATATCAGTTGCAGGATTAAATAATCAGTTTTATGAAAACTTTTTATAGCTCTCCAGTTCCAGCAGTGGCTGTAATGTTGATACCTTCTTATGTATAGTTTGTCTCTCCTGAACCTGTAATAAACCCTCATGATACATTTTTGGGAGTGAAAAAACAGTTTAGGATGTTTGGGGAGAGTTGTAGGCTATCTGCTGCCTTGCAGCCTTGGTTTTCAGAGGATGACTTCCAGCAGGTGAGGATAATTATATCTCTGCTGCGAGGGGGTCTGTTATGATCTGGTGGCCCAAGAGCAGCATGAGACGTACTCTGGAGAAGGTGGTACCTGTACTGACCGCAGACCCTGAACCTAACACCGCAACTAGAAGTAGCCGTGGAATGTACCTAGCGCTCCCTGGACATCTCGACACAGCCGGAGGACTAATTACCCCTAAAGATAGAAAAGGGAAAACTATCTTGCCTCAGAGAAAATTCCCAAAGGATAGGCAGCCCCCCACAAATATTGACCGTGAGAGGAGAGGGAAAAAACATACACAGACTGAAATCAGAATTTAGCAAAGGAGGCCACTTCTAGCTAAATAGAAAGGATAGGACAGAGTACTATGCGGTCAGTATTAAAACACTAGAAAATATCCACCACAGAAAATACAAAAACTCCACAGCTAACTAAAGATATGGAGGGTATATCTGCATCTCCAGAGATACCAGCTTGGCTAAACAAATCCTTATACAGACCAAGCAGGACAAGACAAAAAAACATGGAAAAGAACTGAACAATAAGGCCACAGCATGTGGACAGCAAAAAATCAAGGCCAGAACTTATCTTTGTTGAAAAGAACTGCAAAGCAGGAGAGACCAGGCAGAGATGTGAATCCTCCAGGAACAATGGACAACTGGCACTGACTAAAGGGTGAAGCAAGACTAAATAGCCCAGTGACATTTGCAAAAAGTGAACACACCTGACAAATGCTGTGACTCAGAGACAGCAGCGCTACCACTTACAACCACCGGAGGGAGCCCAAGAGCAGAATTCACAACAGTACCCCCCCTTGAGGAGGGGTCACCGAACCCTCACCAGAGCCCCCAGGCCGATCCGGACGAGCCAAATGAAAGGCACAAACCAAATCATCAGCATGAACATCGGAGGCAACAACCCAAGAATTATCCATTATCCTCCTGGCCATAACCCTTCCATTTTACAAGATACTGAAGCCTCCGCCTCGAAAAACGAGAATCCAAAATCTTCTCAACCACATACTCCAACTCCCCATCAATCAACACAGGGGCAGGAGGATCAATAGAGGGAACAACGGGCACAACATATTTCCGCAACAAAGATCTATGAAAAACATTATGGATGGAAAAAAAGGCTGGAAGGGCCAAACGAAAGGACACTGGATTGATAATCTCAGAAATCCTATAAGGGCCAATAAACCGAGGCTTAAACTTAGGGGAAGAAATCTTCATAGGGACATGACGGGAAGACAACCAGACCAAATCCCCAACCCGAAGCCGGGAACCAACACACCGACGACGGTTAGCAAAACGCTGAGCCCCCTCCTGAGACAACACCAAATTGTCAACAACATGAGCCCAAATTTGCTGCAACCTGTCAACCACAGAGTCCACCCCAGGACAATCAGAAGGCTCAACCTGCCCCGAAGAAAAACAAGGATGAAAACCAGAGTTACAAAAGAAGGGTGAAACCAAGGTAGCAGAACTAGCCCGATTATTAAGGGCAAACTCGGCCAATGGCAAGAAAGCCACCCAATCATCCTGATCAGCAGACACAAAGCATCTCAAATAAGTTTCCAAAGTCTGATTAGTTCGCTCGGTTTGGCCATTTGTCTGAGGATGAAATGCGGAAGAAAAAGACAAATCAATGCCCAGCCTAGCACAAAAGGCCCGCCAAAACCTAGAAACAAACTGGGAACCTCTATCGGACACAATATTCTCCGGAATGCCATGCAAACGAACCACATGCTGAAAAAACAACGGAACCAAATCAGAAGAGGAAGGCAACTTAGGCAAAGGTACCAAATGAACCATCTTAGAAAACCGGTCACAAACCACCCAGATAACTGACATCCTCTGGGAAACTGGAAGATCCGAAATAAAATCCATAGAAATATGCGTCCAAGGCCTCTCAGGGACCGGCAAAGGCAAAAGCAACCCACTAGCACGGGAACAGCAAGGCTTGGCCCGCGCACAAGTCCCACAGGACTGCACAAAAGAACGCACATCCCATGACAAAGAAGGCCACCAAAAGGACCTACCAACCAAATCTCTGGTACCAAAAATCCCCGGATGACCAGCTAACACAGAACAATGAACCTCCGAAATCACTTTACTAGTCCATCTGTCAGGAACAAACAATTTCCCCACTGGACAGCGGTCAGGTTCATCAGCCTGAAATTCCTGAAGAACCCGTCGTAAATCAGGGGAGATGGCAGAAAGAATCACCCCTTCCTTCAGAATACCGACCGGCTCAAAGACCCCAGGAGAATCAGGCAAAAGGCTCCTAGAGAGGGCATCAGCCTTAACATTCTTAGAACCCGGAAGATACGAGACCACAAAATCAAAACGGGAGAAAAACAGGGACCATCGGGCCTGTCTAGGATTCAGCCGTTTGGCAGACTCGAGATAAATCAGATTCTTATGATCGGTCAAGACCACAATACGGTGCTTGGCCCCCTCAAGCCTATGTTGCCACTCCTCAAATGCCCACTTCATAGCCAACAACTCACGATTGCCGACATCATAATTGCGTTCCGCAGGCGAAAACTTTCGAGAAAAGAAGGCACACAGTTTCATCAAGGAACCATCAGAATTCCTCTGAGACAAAACGGCCCCTGCCCCAATCTCAGAAGCGTCAACCTCAACCTGAAAAGGAAGAGAAACATCCGACTGACGCAACACAGGGGCAGAAGTAAATCGGCGTTTAAGCTCCTGAAAGGCAGAAACAGCCGCAGTGGACCAATTCGTCACATCAGCGCCTTTCTTCGTCAAATCGGTCAGGGGTTTAACCACACTGGAGAAGTTGGCAATGAAACGGCGATAAAAATTAGCAAAGCCCAAAAATTTCTGAAGGCTCTTCACGGATGTGGGCTGGATCCAATCATGAATGGCCTGAACCTTAACCGGATCCATTTCTATAGATGAGGGAGAAAAAATGAAGCCCAAAAAAGAAATCTTCTGTACTCCAAAGAGGCACTTAGACCCCTTCACAAACAAGGCATTATCACGAAGGATCTGAAATACCATCCTGACTTGTTTCACATGAGACTCCCAATCATCTGAAAAAAATCAAAATATCATCCAAATATACAATCATGAATTTATCAAGATAATTCCGATATATATCATGCATGAAGGACTGAAACACAGATGGAGCATTAGAGAGTCCGAATGGCATCATAAGGTATTCAAAATGGCCTTCGGGCGTATTAAACGCAGTTTTCTATTCGTCCCCCTGCTTAATACGAACAAGATTATATGCCCCTCGAAGGTCAATCTTAGTAAACCAACTAGCCCCCTTAATCCTAGCAAACAGATCAGAAAGCAAAGGCAAAGGGTATTGGAATTTGACCGTGATCTTATTCAAGAGGCGATAATCAATACAGGGTCTCAAGTAGCCATCTTTTTTGGCAACAAAAAAAAACCTGCTCCCAATGGTGAAGAAGATGGCCGAATATGCCCCTTCTCCAAGGACTCCTTAACATAGCTCCGCATGGCTGTATGTTCTGGCACAGACAGGTTGAAAAGTCGGCCCTTAGGGAACTTACAGCCTGGAATCAAGTCAATAGCACAATCACAGTCCCTATGCGGTGGAAGGGAACTGGACTTGGGCTCATTGAATACATCCTGGAAATTTGACAAAAACTCAGGAATTTCAGAAGAGGGGGAGGAGGCAATTGACATCAAAGGAACGTCACCATGAACCCCCTGACAACCCCAACTAGTCACAGACATAGATTTCCAATCTAATACCGGATTATGCACCTGTAACCATGGGATACCCAGCACAATAGCATCATGCAAATTATGCAACACCAGAAAACGACAATCTTCCTGATGGGCTGGCGCCATGCACATGGTCAGCTGTGTCCAAAACTGAGGTTTATTTTTAGCCAACGGTGTAGCATCAATGCCCCTCAAAGGAATAGGACTCTGCAAAGGCTGCAAGGGGAAACCACAATGTCTGGCAAATTCTAAGTACATTAAGTTTAGAGCGGCGCCTGAATCCACAAATGCCATGACAGAAAATGACGATAATGAGCAGATCAGGGTCACAGATAACAGAAATTTATGTTGTACAGTACTGATGGTAACAGAACTAGCGATTCTCTTGGTACACTTAGGGCAATCAGAAATAACATGAGCAGAATCGCCGCAGTAAAAACACAACCTATTCTGACGTCTGAATCCTTGTCGTTCAGCTCTAGACACAATCCTATCACACTGCATAGGCTCAGGACTGCGCTCGGAAGACAATGCCATAGTGTGCAGAACTCTGCGCTCGCGCAAGCGCCGATCAATCTGAATGGCCAGAGACATAGAATCACTCAGACCAGCAGGCGTGGGGAACCCCACCATAACATCTTTAACGGATTCAGAAAGACCCTTTCTGAAGATTGCCGCCAAGGCATCCTCATTCCATTTAGTCAGCACAGACCATTTTCTAAACTTCTGGCAATATGATTCTGCCGCTTCTTGACCCTGAGACAGGGCCAACAAGGTCTTCTCAGCATGATCCACTGAATTAGGTTCATCATACAATAACCCAAGCGCCTGAAAAAAGGTGTCTACATTAAGCAACGCCGGATTCCCAGGTTCCAGGGCAAATGCCCAATCCTGGGGGTCACCACGCAGCAGAGATATAACAATTTTAACCTGCTGGATGGGATCACCAGAGGAACGGGGTTTTAGAGCAAAAAACAGTTTACAGTTATTTTTAAAGCTCAGAAATTTGGACCTATTCCCAAAAAACAAATCAGGAGTTGGAATTCTAGGCTCTAAAACCGGAGCCTGAACAATATAATCAGAAATACCCTGTACTCTAGCAGCAAGTTGATCCACACGAGAAGCCAATCCCTGAACATCCATACCAGTGCTGAACTCCTGAGCCACCCAGAGGCAATGGCTCAGCACTTTCCTTCCCTTCTTCTGAGATGCGGTTAACTCATTGTTGGGCCAGTTGTACTGTTATGATCTGGTGGCCCAAGAGCAGCATGAGACGTACTCTGGAGAAGGTGGTACCTGTACTGACCGCAGACCCTGAACCTAACACCGCAACTAGAAGTAGCCGTGGAATGTACCTAGCGCTCCCTGGACATCTCGACACAGCCGGAGGACTAATTACCCCTAAAGATAGAAAAGGGAAAACTATCTTGCCTCAGAGAAAATTCCCAAAGGATAGGCAGCCCCCCACAAATATTAACTGTGAGAGGAGAGGGAAAAAACATACACAGACTGAAATCAGAATTTAGCAAAGGAGGCCACTTCTAGCTAAATAGAAAGGATAGGACAGAGTACTATGCGGTCAGTATTAAAACACTAGAAAATATCCACCACAGAAAATACAAAAACTCCACAGCTAACTAAAGATATGGAGGGTATATCTGCATCTCCAGAGATACCAGCTTGGCTAAACAAATCCTTATACAGACCAAGCAGGACAAGACAAAAAAACATGGAAAAGAACTGAACAATAAGGCCACAGCATGTGGACAGCAAAAAATCAAGGCCAGAACTTATCTTTGTTGAAAAGAACTGCAAAGCAGGAGAGACCAGGCAGAGATGTTAATCCTCCAGGAACAATGGACAACTGGCACTAACTAAAGGGTGAAGCAAGACTAAATAGCCCAGTCAGATTTGCAAAAAGTTAACGCACCTGACAAATGCTGCGACTCAGAGACATCAGCGCTACCACTTACAACCACCGGAAAGAGCCCAAGAGCAGAATTCACAACAGGGGTCCTCAGACCTAGCAGGACCATTTACCTGAGGTGCAGTGATTGGAAGTTGGAGTCATTAGTTTTTTGCTGTGGAGCAAAGACTTACACAAGATCTTGGACTCTGTCTGTACTATAGTCTTGCCGGACATTTTCTCAAGAATTGCCTTCTGCACTCATAGGCAAGCAAACCATTGGGAGAAAGACCAAATCTGGATGATTGTCGAGGAAGTGTCCCGGACTCCCAGTTGACTTTTTCTTCATCTGATAAAGTATCGCTGAAAACGGTGTTATCTTTCAAGAATTAGGTGTTATCAGCATTGGCCTTTTTTGACTGCGTGTCTGCTGCTAACTTGATACGGACTGGTTGTAAAATTTGGATTAGGAACAGTTAGCTTGTAAAGACCCATTCCAATTTTCAACAAAATTGACAAAACACTATAAGTCCAGAACTTGTTCAAGAGGGTAACAATGGATTTCACACTCCAAGTGGGAGAACTTCACTCTGAATCCGTCTCCTGTTTTGGAAAGTTTACCTGCTGGGTTGATACTGGGGCTTCCATGACTGCTTCTTCACAACCCTGTTATTGATTGGTGTCAGAAGGAAATTGTAAAATGAGCCCCAATTGTTACAAGAAATGTCTAAAGTCAGTACAAATATGCTCTGCCAGCCTGAACAGTCTGCTGGGGTACATGAAGGACTTTGGAGATGTGTTCTCAGAAAAAGAGGTGGAGATACTACCTCCCTATTATCCTTGTGATTGTGCTATTAATATTGCCCCTAATGCCAAATGACCTTAAACTCACCAGCACAATTTATCTGGGCCTGCACGAAAAGCCATGAAAAACTACAGCACGTTAACGAAAGTTTATGGAAGGGTCATATCCGTCCTTCATTCTCCCCTGTAGTTGACCTATATAATCAGCTTATGGGCACTAAGTGGTTTTTCAAGCCTATTGGGGCTTAAAATTTTACATGCATCCGGATTGGTGATGAGTGGAATATGGTAAATTTAATATCTGATGGTTTATTTGAAAATCTTGTCATACCATTTGAATTATCCAATGCAACTGTTGTATTTCAAAATTGTATGAATTCTATTTTCTTTGACTGCATTGTAAGATTTGCTGTGATTTACCTGGATGATATTCTAATTTTCTGGCCCGATTTGGACTCTCACCAGGAACATCGTGTAGTATTACGAAGGTTGAGGGAAAACTCTTTGTATGCTAAATTAGAGAGATGTGTGTTTTCTGTTCAGCAAATTTCATTCCTGGGGTTTAGGCAGAAGGGTTTAAGATGAACCATGGGAAAGTTCAGGCCATAATTTATTGGGTTTAACCTTGTGACCTTAAAGCTTTGCAACGTTTTCTTGGATTCACCAACTATAATATTATATGTTTCTCAGATTGCTGAACCTCTTACTGATCTTAAAGGTAAGGGGGCAAATCTAAAGGTTTGGTCTCCAGATGCTATTTGGACTTTTGAAATATTATAAGAGTGTTTCATGTTTTCTCCTGTCCTCATTCAGCCCAATCTCCAAGAGCCTTTCACTGTGACGGTAGAATCTTCAGAGGTCAGGGTAGGGGCCGTTTTATCGCAGAGGTCCAAAACTCTGACCAATCTGCATCCTTGTGTATTTTTTTGTAAGAAGTTCTGCAGAAAGAAATTATGAAGTTGGGAATTGTGAGTTACTTGTTGTTAAATTGGCCTTTGAGAAATGGAGGTGTTTCTTGGAGTGGGCAGTTCCTCAAGTTACTGTGGTCACTGATAGAGGTGAGCAAACCTTTCAAGGTTCGGTTCAGTGCGGGTTCGGCAAACGGAATGATGTTCGCCGTTCACTTTGCTGAACGGGTCTTCAAATGTATCCGAACCTCATTGAATTCAGTGGGAAGCAAAAGCATAGACATCTTCAGAGGGGCAAAAAGCTTCACAAAAGGCTCAAATTAGGGGCAGACCCCCATAAAAATAGCATCAATTGACCCACAATAAAAATTTGATAATAGCACAGCAGCAGTCATCCATGGGCCATGCATGAGGTATCAGGGTCTGGGTCAGCATTTACAGCCCTGAAATGACGTTTCAATTAAGACGAGGTTTGTGAGGGACCAGTGTAAGCCTGCTGTGCTGGGAGCCATGATACCTCATGCAACAGCTTAAATAAGATTTTTGATCAGCCACACTCAGGCGGCACAAATATCTGCTTGGTAAACTTGCTTGGTGATGTTTTCGTGGGCCCCGGGCAATAGAATCTCAGTGGGCCCTTTAACACATACCACTATTCATAATGCACAGATACGGCAGAAAAATATAGACTTAGTACAATGCCAAAGATTTCACTTACTTCTTACATTTCATGAGTGATATCTATTGTAAATTCTATAATAGCTCAGAAATCATACAGTATAGTCCTCCATACAGTATTATGGGCACCACATAGTGCTCCATACAGAATAATGAGCCCCATACATTGCTCCATACAGAATAATGGACCACATATATTGCTTCATACAGTATAATGAGCCACATATTTTGCTTCATACAAAATAATGACCCCCATATATTGCTCCATACATTATATAATAGGCCCAAAATCTTGCACCATACATTATAATGGGCCCCATATAATGCTTCATAAAGAATAAAGAACCACATATATTGCTCCACACCATATCATGAGCCCCATATAATGCTCCATACAGTATAATGAGCCCCATATAATGTTCCATAGAGTACAATGAGCCTCAAATATTGCTCTATACATAATGGATACATAAATAATAAATAATAATAATAATAATAATAGGCCCCATATAATGTTCCATACAGTATATAATGCTCCATACAGAATGGGCTCCATATAATGCTCCAGAGTATGATGGACCCCAAATATTGCTCCATATATAATGGGCCCCATACAATGCTCCATACAGTATAATGAATCCCATATAATGCTCCATACAGTATATGATGGGCCCCATATATTGCTCCATACAGAATTGGCCTTATATAATGCTCCATACAGAATAGGCCCCATGTAATACTCCATATATAATGTGCACCCTATAATGCCCCATGTATAATGGGCCCCATATGATGCTCCATATATAATGGGCCCCATATGATGCTCCATATATAATGGGCCCCATATGATGCTCCATATATAATTCTTTATATATAATGGGCCTCATATATGATGCTCCATATATAATGGGCCCCATATACGATGCTCCATGTATAATGGGACAGATATATGATGCTCCATATATAATGGGCTCCATATGATGCTCCATATATAATAAGCCCCATATTATGCTCCAGTATATGATGAGCCCCATATATGCTGCTTCAGTGTATGATGGGCCTTATATAATGCTCCTTATATAATGGCCCCATATATGATGCTCCAGTATATGATGGGCCCATATAATGCTCCAAACATTAAAAAAATGAAATACTCTCCTCTCCTCGCTGGCCACTGCTTTGCTCCGGACTCCTCAGTGTCGCCTCTTCCGGCCCTCTACCTTGTGACTGTTCAGGCAGAGGGTGTACATTAGTCACATCATCGAGCCCTCTGACCTGAAACGTCACAGTCAGACAATGCAGAAGATGCCACAGTGGTGGAATGGGGAGAGGTAAGTATCGCAAGTGCCGGGGCCCTGAACAAACAAGGGGGGGGCCCACTCAGGCACTGGAACTGGCACAGGCACCGGGCCCCCATAGCGCGCTGGTGTCCCAGATGGTGAGTGGACTGCCCTGCCTGCTTAGGGCCCCAGAACTTGACCTTGTGCACTGGATGCTGAACCCAGCCCTGGTCAGTGCTTACCCCTTGAGCCCGCTTTATACGCCAGTTAAGACTCACACTCACACTCACACATGTTCGATGCATGTCGGTAAGAGCTTAATAAAGCAAACTCACTTTGTGGACTGTCTGACCTAATTTTTGGTAGTGTTCACCTTTTTGAAACAGGAACAAAAGAGCTCACGCCTTTGTGCCTGCCTCAAAAGGTAGACACTTGCCAAAAAGAATGTCAGACAGAAAATAAAGTGACTTCATTAAACGCAATGGCCCCCATTTTCGGATACCCATGAATCATGTTTTTTTTGGACTCTTGTGATCATAGTGGTTTGTCCTGATGAAGAAGCATGTTTACTTCTAAATATTTTGACAAATAAAAAATGCATTTAAACAATTCCGGTGTCCTATTCCATTTTGGACCATTCCAGCCTCACAAGGCATGATGTGAACATAGAACAAGGTGGAAAATGTAGATGACTCTCTTTTGTGTTAAACTCCCTGACAGCTTATTATACTCCCTTTAGTTTGTGAGCTTGCATTAGTCAATTATTTATTTTTTATTTATTATCTCTTTGTTGCAGTAATTGCACAATTTTGAAGACCTTTAAATGGAAAGCTTCAAGTATAGAGGCGGTTTGAGGTAAGCTGTCATATTATCTTTGGCACGCTCGTAACTATTGCTTCTCAGGGTGTCTGAGAGTACCTTTTCTGTCAAAGTAATAATTCTGTACAATGCAAGAATCACTTTCAAATACTAAAATTATTCCAAAGAACATTTGCTTTTATAGAAATGTCATCCAGTCCTGTGGTTTCTCATGCTCTGTAATGCCATCAATTTTACATTAATAGCCATTTATTTTGTTGTCGTAGCTTGTCATCCCAGGGGTTCATTATGTGAAATATTCCATCAGTGCAGTACATGCTTGTGAAACCAGGACAGGTGTTTGATAACCATACATAAACATTGTCTTCTAAGCCGTCTACAACTCTGTGCCATGTAGAACATATTAGCTCTTTAATAACTAATGTTCCTATGGACAAGTATAAAAGAGATAATCTGTCTGGATTTGCTGATTTTATGCAGTAATAAAGAAAATGATAGAGTACACAAGAAAAATTGAAAGTAGGTGTTTAATCTTGAAATTATGACTTTATTCAAATGTCCCTTTGATTGTTAACTATAAAAATAATTTTCAAATTCTAAGCATGTGAGGTAAATTTAAGTAGACATATTTTTGGACAATGTGAAATTTCAATCTGTCGCTCACACTAATTTTATGTTAAATTTAGATCAAACGATTGGAACTCACCTACAATCTTATATCCAAACATGTAAACAGATACAACACATCTTGAACATGACCTTCGCAAATCTCATGCATTCACTATATGGTTTATAACTTGGATTCATGCTGCCTGACCCATGGGAAGCATAAATCAGACACTGGTTCTTTCATTTCAGCCAGATACTTTTTATCATGAAGTACTGCAGTATTTTAGAGAACATATACATTTAAAGGGAACCTATTAGCTGCTCTATCATCACTAATCATGCTTGAATTTCAATTTTTTTCCATCATTCTCATACACCATTTTTATGGCCTAGTGATTGATAGATAACTATAAAATTAATTTTAAACCTTTGCTTGCAGTAATCAAATCAGTGAGTAAGTAGTTGAGTGGGCTGTATTAATTCTGCCCCTAATCATGCAAATACATCCCTGTGACCTTGAGTGACATGATTTTCAAGAGATATGCCACTCTGCAAATCTCACCCATGCTCTCAGTGTTTTGCTTTGCCCCGATCTCATGGAGCGTATACCTAGAATCATCGAAACTACTAATTTTTCTATAAGTTTCCAAAAATAAATAAAGTACATCATGAGGTAACATGATTTTAGCTTTTTTTTAGCATGAAATACTGACTTTAGTCACCAAAGTGTGTAAAAGTGCAACATGCTACACAAAGAAGTGGACATGGATGTAGTCTTTTGGAAACCCTCTTCACTTATAGAAGCACAACCAACAAATCTTCCTTCAAACTCCCAGACCAGAAGTCCACAGCTAGGGACTGTGTGGCTTCACATCACAAAAGCCTAGTGAGAGCTTGTCTTGCTCTGGACTTCATACTGGGCCGCCACTCTAGTGTCATTCGAAAGCTTCAGGCTAGGTCTGCTTTCTCCCCAAAAGATGAAGGAGATGAGAATCTGATTCCAGAGCTTGTTGAAAGATGACATGACCAGTGTGAGACATGTAACTAACACAGAACAATAGAACTGATTATTGTCTTCTAACAAACATGTTTGCTGCAGCTCTCACAATGGTGCTGTATTTCAACACTGGCTGCTTGTGATATAGAAGCTGAAGCACTGAGAGGAACCTGCAGATGTGTCAATTATAATCACACACAGCTCTGCAGTGAGATCAAGAGAGCAGCCATTAAGTGCCTTACTCTGGTAATGCCTCATTTTAATTAAAATAAGCTATGGAGGCAGATACTCATGGAAATTTTTGTCCTCCTCATAGCCTGAAACAGCTCATTTACATATAAGAAAAATTTGGATTTCTCTGGAATAAGACATCAGGGCACATATGTCTAGATATCATTTTATTCAGCTTCCTGTGACCTGCATGCACATACAGCCATGGTCAAAAGTGTTGGTACTCTTGAAATTTTTCCAAAAAATGAAGTATTTCTCCCAGAAAATGATTGCAATTGCACATGTTTGTTATACACATGTTTATTTCCTTTGTGTGGTTTGGAACAACGCAAAAGCACAGAGAAAAAAAGGCAAACATTTCCAAAAATGTGGGTAAATAAATTTGTTTCAAGCATGTGATGCTAGTTCAAATTTACCTAAAAACTAGAAATAGAGGGCACCATCTAGCCAATTATTGAGGATGCTCAACCCGCAGCATGTCAGACAAGTATAATCAAACCAAAAAGAAAGAGACATGCATGACTGCAGGGATCATCAAAATATAACAAATTTTATTAAGTCATAGTCCTAAAACCACACCACAACATTTAAAAACATTTAAAAATACACATAAAGCACAAAAAAAAATTTGAAGGACCAACTATGCAATAGCCACTATCAAAGACCAAAAAGGGAATTGAGAGTTGGTAAAAGGACCCGTGGTACATACCCTTGTGGGGGGTGCAATGTGTGTCAATTTTTGATTGCACGGGAGGAAGTGTGTGTTACCATATTACCTTTTCCAATTAAATCGGAATCTTTCTTTAATTGTAGGTCGAAAAACCTCGTGTATGTAATTCTTTGTGACTGCCCCAAGCTCTATGTGGGCCAAACATCACAGGAGCTAAGGAAAAGGTGCCAACAACATCTGTCTAACATCAATTTGGCCAAAAGAGACCGGGAAAAGGGGAAGACCTTAACCTCAGTAGCGGCACATTTTCTTGAAGTACACGGAAGCAATACCAGAGGCTTCAGAATCATGGGACTAGAGGGCATAAATGTAACCATTAGAGGGGGTAACTTAACTAACCAGCTATTGAGATGTGAGTCTAAATGGATATATAAACTACGGAGCCTCACACCGTTTGGACTCAATGAGGAACTCCTCTTCACTGGCTACTATAAACAGTTATAATTTTGCCTCTTGATTGGTACCCAATATAGCCTTTTTCTGTGTATTATTTTGTTGTATTCAGCAAGCATGTGTTTCTTAGTAATTTGTGTGTCTTTTTCATCCCCTTTCCCAATCCCCCTTTTCCCCTGCTTCTCCTCTCCCCCCCTCTTTCCCCCTCCCCCTCTCCCTTCCAATCTGTTATGTTTCTTAGTTTGTTTGATATTTAATGTACCTGGATGCTGTTGGCCTCTATGGTAAAGGGTATTGCTCATGCACAATGGGCAGCTTAAGCCTGTTTATATTACTGGAAAACACAGGATGTGAGATTCCTTAGAAGGCTGCTGGTGGGATCTTTTCTCTGACTTCCTCTTGAAGTGCCTTTGGTACTTGAGGATCCTTCAATAATTTGGTATCAGCTTGTAGATAACCTTTCCCCTAGGCTTTTTATATTGGAGATACCTTTGACTAATAGTATTTCACTAAGATAAAATTTCTTTTTGATAATTCCTGTATTAGTGGACTATGTAACGTATGATTTTGTGTCCGGCACTACTTATTCCCTCCATCAGGGTGCGGGTAGAAATATATAAAATATTTGTGGTGCAAACCACTTTTGTGTCGCCATACATCCGCCTCTATGTTTACGGTAGATATTTTCAAAGATTCTATTAGAGATACCGTTTAGGTTATTGCGCGTGCGTATTGGAGTCAACTTTCGCTTTACACTTTGTTCTCTGGGTCATGCGCACTAGCGGGTTATAGTTGGAAGGTTTTCTAAGTGGGAGCGCCTGCACAGTGATACATGCATTGCAGGGTATCCCTGGTAACGCCTGACCATGCGCAGTAGCGATTTCCGGGACGCCGAAAAAGCCGGTGTGCTTGCCAGCGTGACCTTTTGATGCAGCTGTATTAAGGGTGACAAATTGTAAGTACTATATATATCTGGGTCCTTAAGTCATCACACTACTCTCACCCCTGATGAAGTCACTTCGGTGACGATACGCGTCGGGTATACCACGCAGGAACCGGCCCCTCTTCTTTTCATCCCAGCCTCCCTGGCCGTATTATGGTATGAGCATGTCCATTTGGAGGTTATTTTTGCCATAAGCAGTACCTGCTTTGATATTTTTCTATCTTGCCTCTACAATCAGTTTATTTAGACAGCTATTTTTATATTTAGCTGAGGCACTGCGTCATTAGTTTACACGGCTAGGACAGGATTGTTCATATATACAGCCTTAATTATTGGATTTTTCCTCTGTCTATATTGGGTACCAATTGAGCTTTATTGTAGTTTTTTTGGACAGAACAATCGGTTGTACCTTGAGTATGGAGGTATTTTGATATAGGGACCGTACCTGTGTGTGTTAGTCTCCCATTATTTTCTTGGGTAAATTTTCTTGTGCTTTATGTGTATTTTTAAATGTTTTTAAATGTTGTGGTGTGGTTTTAGGACTATGACTTAATAAAATTTGTTATATTTTGATGATCCCTGCAGTCATGCATGTCTCTTTCTTTTTGGTTTGTTCAAATTTACCTGTGGCAAGTAACAGGTGTAGACAATATCAAAATCACACCTAAAACCAGATAAAAAGGAGAGAAGTTCGCTTAATTTTTGCATTGTGTGTCTGTGTGTGCCACACTAAGAATGGACAAAAGAGAGAGGAGAAGAAAACTCTCTTTTAAGTCTTGAGAACCAAATTTGATCAACAATATCAAGGTTATAAGTCCATCTCTAGAGATCTTTATGCTCCTTTGTCCATGGTGCGCAACATAATCAAATCTTCTCTTTTTCCTATTTTCTAGAGCAGTAACGCAAATCCAATTTCATATATTTAATGTCTGCATGCTATAGCATTACATAATGCAACTTTATTTGTTAGTTATTGTCACGTACAGCGTAGGAAAAACTAAGTGCAACACGAAGGGATGAGTGGAAGGGAGCTCAAAGCTAGGGAAGGGGGGAGTAGAGACCCCTAGACAGATTGATAAGCCCAACTTAGGGAATGACTAGTTGATCCACACTAAAACTAAAGACAGCTGGGATAGATGAACAAGGGGAACACTTATCTTGAGTAGACTCAGAGACGTAACGCAGACATCCTCCAGCAACACCAAAGAGGAAGATAGCATTATTATTATTATTATTATTATTATTATTATTACAGACTGCTATAGCTCAAAGCCTCAACAGGGGGAAATGGAAATGTCACTGGCAACTCCCAGCAGCAGGCTGGGACTCTGTAAACACCCAGGTTCAGGTGTGTCAATTAGAGCTGGAGAAAGGTTGCCATTGGGTCAAAGAGTCAGAAGGGCCCAACCCAGAGACCTTCTGCAGCTAGACACAGTGCGACTGTCTACAGCCTCTGACACACCCATGACAGTTATATGTTGAGATGACTATTCTTCATATGCGAGAGTGAATGACAGAGAGTTTTAAACATCCTTATAATAGTATGGATTGACCTCAAAAGGGTATTCTAAATATTAAAGACTTGTCATGTCAAAAAGTGCAAAAATATCTTTATTGATCAAAAAATGCACATAGACAAGATAGTACGAAAAGTGAATCAAATCCATACATCAATAGTTATTTTTTATATTAAAAGATAGGCGGGCAGCAATACAACCCTAGAGCAAAGGGATGCATTCAATATAAACAAGTGGGAGGACAATAGACACCCAAGTAATAGTATATATCAGAGTGCATATTGCTCAAATGCAAAGAATGTATGCATTTACTAAGGTAATATCACAACAATCTCAAAAATGGGAGAAAGAGGAGACTTCATAGTATTTGGCAACCTCCATTCTTTACAACTATGACTTGATCAGTATATAGGCATAGGGAGATTGCCAAACACACTATCAGATAGTTATAAAGTACCACATGCCCATGATTATTACGCCAGACCGATGCACTGAAGCACTTTTTGCTGTTGCTTCTTCGGGGGACAGTGTGTTGTGTATAGGAGGTGCCATTTAAATATCCCTCGACAACCTCCAATAACCAATGGTGGCAGTGGCGGAGGAAAAATCCTGCCATGTCTGACAAGTGCATGAGGGCAGACTTCCACCACCGAAAGCGTCACAAAAGAAAAGAAAAAAGTTCCATTGACGTCAGTGGAACTTACCGCTCTGTGGAGACACCATCCGGGATGTTGGTGGACAGGAAGTGCCAGTCCGATGCACTACCTGCAGCAGAGAAAGACACCCAAACAGGTGCCATGTAATATGACAAAAGGCAATATTAAATATGGGCAACAAAGAGGGCAGATGCAATCATAGTATAAAGGTCCCCTAAATAGGAATAAAAACCACAGATAATTGGACAATATTATCTTCCAAAGATAATAACACATATAAAAGGAAGCAAACTATCCATGCATCACCTAATTCAAAAGAGCACACAATCAGATGCAGATATAACATATGAAGCCATTCCTTGTGTCGGCAAGTTGATTGGTGAGTAGTGTTGAGCGATACCGTCCGATACTTGAAAGTATCGGTATCGGAAAGTATCGGCCGATACCGGCAAAGTATCGGATCTAATCCGATACCGATACCCGATACCAATACAAGTCAATGGGACTCATGTATCGGACGGTATTCCTGATGGTTCCCAGGGTCTGAAGGAGAGGAAACTCTCCTTCAGGCCCTGGGAACCATATTAATGTGTAAAATAAAGAATTAAAATAAAAAATATTGCTATACTCACCTCTCCGACGCAGCCTGCACCTCAGCGAGGGAACCGGCAGCGTTGTTTGCTTAAAATTTGCGGGTTTGCTTCCTTACTTGAAGTCCCGGCTTGCGATTGGTCGCGTGCCGCCCATGTGACCGCGACGCGACCAATCACAGCAAGCCGTGACGTAATTTCAGGTCCTTCAGGACTTTAAAATTACGTTCCGGCTTTGTGATTGGTTGCGTCGCGGTCACATGGGCGACGCGACCAATCACAAGCCGTGACGTCACGGGAGGCTGGACACGCGCGCATTTTAAAATGCGCGCTTGTCCTGCCTCCCGTGACGTCACGGCTTGTGATTGGTCGCATCGCGTCGCGACCAATCACAAGCCAGAACGTAATTTTAAAATCCTGAAGGACCTAAAATTACGTCACGGCTTGCTGTGATTGGTCACGTCGTGGCCACATGGGCGACGCGACCAATTACAAGCCGGGACGTCACGGGAGGCAGGACAAGCGCGCATTTTAAAATGCGCGCGTGTCCAGCCTCCCGTGACGTCACGGCTTGTGATTGGTCACGTCGCCCATGTGACCGCGACGCGACCAATCACAAAGCCGGAACGTAATTTTAAAATCCTGAAGGACCTGAAATTACGTCACGGCTTGCTGTGATTGGTCGCGTCGCGGCCACATGGGCGGCACGCGACCAATCACAAGCCGGGACTTCAAGTAAGGAAGTAAACCCGCGAATTTTAAGCAAACAACGCTGCCGGTTCCCTTGCTGAGGTACAGGCTGCGTCGGAGAGGTGAGTATAGCAATATTTTTTATTTTAATTCTTAATTTTACACATTAATGTTGTTTCGATACCGATACCCGATACCACAAAAGTATCGGATCTCGGTATCGGAATTCCGATACCCGCAAGTATCGGCCGATACCCGATACTTGCGGTATCGGAATGCTCAACACTATTGGTGAGTAAAGAGCCATCCAAGAGGATATTCAAAATGATGCTATAAACGAGGCATAAAATCCAATGCTGAGATAACATCCGCTAATAGAATAAGTGAAAACACAAAAACACACAAACTAAAACTAAAATAATTAAAAATACTCCGCAGACATATGACCAAATGAACATTATTAAAAGGCATGGTGTCCACAGATACAGAGCGCACACTACAGAAAGGATGCAAAGCTCAATTTTTAATTGAGACCCAAGGGGGTCATAGTACCCAATTTTACAATCCAGCAACATTCAAGCTGAGCCAGCCTGCATCTCAGGTCACCTCCTCTGATGCCCCCATTTACTCGATCAATTCTTCATATTTTTAGTTCATCAGAGTTGCAGGCATGGTGCAGCTTGAAATGGCGGGGAATTGTCATAAGGAACACCATGTCACCAACAGACTGGGCTGTCTTAATGTCCCTAACATGTTCCCTAGTCCGTATATGCAATTCATTTGATCTAAGGCCTATGTAAACAAACCACAGGGACATGTGGCATAATATACCATGAAGTTGCTGCTGCCTGAAATATATTCTCTAATTTGGAAAACTTGTTTTCCATCAAAAGAACAAAAACTAGCGACCCATTCAATGTTACGGCACGTAAAACACGACCCACGTGGGAAACAGCCCAGACATGGTTTCCCTGTGTAAAAAGGGAGACCTGGAGCAGGTTGCAAAAGAATACTGGTGCAGAATTCCAGTTTAGTGATGCAAGAAGCTTGTTGTTGTGTGTAGGAAGTGATTGACTGCAGTTATTTATTTCAAAGACTGTTAGGGTTGGCGGATTGCACTAAATTAAATTAAACTATAAAGTGCAATCCGGGGTCCCCCATGCAGAGATGAAAATCTGCGGCTAGTGTAAATAATGACAGATAAAAAACTAGTGAACACACTGCATTAAAACCACACAGAGAGAACAAGATGCAGAGTACCAAGCTTAGCTAACCACCGAGCAGCACTAAAAAATATAAGTACCAAACTCAGCAAGCCACCAAGTGGCACAGAAAATATAAGTACCAAACTCAGCTAACCACCAAGTGGCACAGAAAATATAAGAAAAGTGCAATACCCTATTAAACCCGCAGAGGTAGAAGAAAATGGAAACATTGTGTGGAACTCTATCGCTCTCTCAGGAAAGTCTAGGCTACTGGTTGGGCTTGCTCTTTAACTCTGCTGTGCTAACCACATACGGGACCAGAGACAGATGCTAACCAAAGCGCGGATTACCCACCCTACACTGCCTGTCTAGACACATAGCAGTGGTAAAGAGCAGCACACACACATGCAAACAGAGTGGTAGCGTATGTGTGTGTGTATATATATATATACACACACAATCACCAATGACGCTAGCACGCCCTCATGCAGCGCTGGAAACCCTTTATGCACTAGGCACCACCCCAAGCACTCACTCCCAGATGGACGGGGCATTGCCCTTTGGGCCAATCTGGAGCTGCCACATCACCAAAGCAGTCAGTGTCCGAGCACCAATGAAAAGGCGCCACATCATGGACATGCTCAGTAAGATGATTTCTGGACTTAGACTCCAGAGAGTAGGGCTGCCTCTGAATACCACTGGTTACAATAGCTGTGCTACGCAACAATCCTAGTGGCCGGGCCTGAATCGGAGACCGTAGAGGCAGATAAGGCCTGGGACCCATCCCGCTGAGCGGAAGAATCCCGGCACCTAACAGACTGTTCAACCAAATATTAAGTTGAGGGTGCCAACAATTCTGTCCTGCCCATTTTTGGGGTTTAGTGTGAAATGCTGTGCAATTTTCTTTTTTTCAGTTTTTTTTGTAATGTTCAATACAAACAAAGGAAATTAACATGTTTTATAAAGTGAGTAATTGCAATCAATTTTTGGGAGAAACACTAAATTTTCTGGAAACATTTCAAGGGTGCCAAAACTTTCAGCCGTTACTGTATAGATGGCTTAGTAGGGTTTATCATACATAGATGTCCTTTTAAACAACTGGAGAAATAAGTGTCAAAAAGACGACTCCAGGCAGGTCAGGATACCTTATGTGTGAGAGATATTACACTGCAAAGTTCTGCTTCTGAACTACAGAGCTAGAAATCTTACATATGTAGCCTTGGGTTAATGGGAGCATTGACATAGCACAGTGGAAAAGAGGGATGGAGGATGACAAATAATCCAGATCTGGGAGTTTTAGTGAGGAGATACTGGGAACTTGTACTACAAGGGAGTGAGTTGTGAAGAAGGCAAGCTGAAAATGGAAAGTCCCTTTTATGTCTATTATGTTACTGCAATGTTGTTTACAAAATGTGTCACCACCTGCAACCATAAAGCATGAGCCTTGGTATTGTGCAGAAGATACTTTGGTCAAGCTTGATACCTGCCTACCTATAGTACATATGTTCTACCCATTCATTCAGTAAACAACCATTTATCTTTGTGTCTCTGAGTGAATTTTTCCTTATGAAGTTATTGGGCTCTTTTTTGATCCAGCAATATGTAGCTTGGTAGTAGAATCAAGTAAAAGGACACCACACACCAAGGGATCCATTTCACTGGTAACTATGAACACAGTGTTTCAATTCCAGATGAAATTATATAAATTCCTCATATCTCCTAGCCAAGAGGTCCAAACGAGCACAAGTGAATATACTTAAATGAGTGAAAGTGAAATGTGTGTAACTATGCCTCTCTCAGTGTGGTTTCCAAACGCGGTGGGTTTTGACAGCCTAGTGTCACCGTTACTGGGGCATTTGTGCAACTCATGCTTTCAAACAACCTGACTGATGGCTTAGATCCAGAGAATCTTAGTCATCTAATTGATGGCCTTGTGATGGGTTTTTCTGCGTACATATAGGATCTTTTACTCAAAAAGGGTATATTTTGCTCTCAATTACTTAGGCCCCATTATCCTCGCCATTGATGAGACACAATACTACACTTATATTAGCCAAAAGGCTGAGAACTGATAGGTTAAGTGGGTTTGGTGATTAAAGTCAGCCAGTCTATAATTTTGTTTATTTTCACTTTCATAAGCCATTGCCTAATAAGAGTAAAATCATCTAGGTTGTTGAATTCTTTAATGGAGACAGATTTCCTTCATAATCCTGCAAGCGATTGTAGAACTACAATTACACTGACAAACACTCTTGTTATGCTATGTTAAATGCTATTGAAAGGTACCCATTAAGAAGGTGATAGCATTGTCACTAGTGCTTCTTCATAATTTTAATTTGAATATTTCAAACAATTGATTCTTAAGGAAGTGATGTTAAAAAACAAACTGCATGTATTTCATACAATTGTTATTTGTCAAGTAAGTAATTTCTTAACTCTACGAAGTTTCAATACATCAAATACATTTTGATTCCAGATGTAATAGCATAATAACTTTTCAGCCTTCTGTACATAACTCAAAATAATACATTGAAAATAAATAAACTTATACCACATGGAATACATGAAAACCCCTGCATATACAGTGGGTAAGGAAAGACTGAAAAAAAACAAAAATGTAGAAATTTTTGCAAATTTAATAAAAAAGAAAAACTGAAATATCACATGGTCATAAGTAGTGTTGAGCGATACCGTCCGATACTTGAAAGTATCGGTATCGGAAAGTATCGGCCGATACCGGCAAAGTATCGGATCTAATCCGATACCGATACCCGATACCAATACAAGTCAATGGGACTCATGTATCGGACGGTATTCCTGATGGTTCCCAGGGTCTGAAGGAGAGGAAACTCTCCTTCAGGCCCTGGGAACCATATTAATGTGTAAAATAAAGAATTAAAATAAAAAATATTGCTATACTCACCTCTCTGACGCAGCCTGTACCTCAGCGAGGGAACCGGCAGCGTTGTTTGCTTAAAATTCGCGGGTTTACTTCCTTACTTGAAGTCCCGGCTTGTGATTGGTCGCGTGCCGCCCATGTGACCGCGACGCGACCAATCACAGCAAGCCGTGACGTAATTTCAGGTCCTTCAGGATTTTAAAATTACGTTCCGGCTTTGTGATTGGTCGCGTCGCGGTCACATGGGCGACGCGACCAATCACAAGCCGTGACGTCACGGGAGGCTGGACACGCGCGCATTTTAAAATGCGCGCTTGTCCTGCCTCCCGTGACGTCACGGCTTGTGATTGGTCGCATCGCGTCGCGACCAATCACAAGCCAGAACGTAATTTTAAAATCCTGAAGGACCTAAAATTACGTCACGGCTTGCTGTGATTGGTCGCGTCGCGGCCACATGGGCGACGCGACCAATCACAAGCCGGGACGTCACGGGAGGCAGGACAAGCGCGCATTTTAAAATGCGCGCGTGTCCAGCCTCCCGTGACGTCACGGCTTGTGATTGGTCGCGTCGCCCATGTGACCGCGACGCGACCAATCACAAAGCCGGAACGTAATTTTAAAATCCTGAAGGACCTGAAATTACGTCACGGCTTGCTGTGATTGGTCGCGTCGCGGCCACATGGGCGGCACGTGACCAATCACAAGCCGGGACTTCAAGTAAGGAAGTAAACCCGTGAATTTTAAGCAAACAACGCTGCCGGTTCCCTCGCTGAGGTACAGGCTGCGTCGGAGAGGTGAGTATAGCAATATTTTTTATTTTAATTCTTAATTTTATACATTAATGTTGTTTCGATACCGATACCCGATACCACAAAAGTATCGGATCTCGGTATCGGAATTCCGATACCCGCAAGTATCGGCCGATACCCGATACTTGCGGTATCGGAATGCTCAACACTAGTCATAAGTATTGTAAAACAATGGGGAGACAAAGAGCGCAATAGGGTCTTATCCATGTTACACAGAGGAGAATATACACCAAATTTGCTCACCTGGTTAGGATGAGATTAGAGCATGTAGATAGCTGCTGCTGCAGATCCACAGGTCTTCACCGACCAGAGAAAATAATGTCTTCAAAGGGAAATTTGTAGTTAAAATTCTGCCGCTGCCAAGACAATGACCCTAAGCGCACAGCTGAAATAACAAAAGAGTGGCTTCAGAATAACTCTGTGACCATTCTTGACTAGCCCAGCCAGAGCCCTGACCTAAACCCACTTGAGCATTTCTGGAGAGACCTGAAAATGGCTGTCTACCAATGTTCACGATCCAGCCAGATGGAACTGGAGAGGATCTGCAAGGAAGAATGGCAGAGGATCCCAAAATCCAGGTGTGAAAACTTGTTGCATCATTCCCAAGAAGACTCATGACTAGTGTTGAGCGATACCGTCCGATACTTGAAAGTATCGGTATCGGAAAGTATCGGCCGATACCGGCAAAGTATCGGATCCAATCCGATACCGATACCCGATACCAATACAAGTCAATGGGACTCAAGTATCGGACGGTATTCCTGATGGTTCCCAGGGTCTGAAGGAGAGGAAACTCTCCTTCAGGCCCTGGGAACCATATTAATGTGTAAAAGAAAGAATTAAAATAAAAAATATTGCTATACTCACCTCTCCGAGGGAACCGGCAGCGTTGTTTGCTTAAAATTCGCGCTTTTCTTTCCTTACGTGAAGTCCCGGCTTTGTGATTGGTTGCGTCGCAGTCACATGGGCGACGCAACCAATCACAGCAAGCCGTGACGTAATTTCAGGTCCTTAAGGATTTTAAAATTACGTCCCGGCTTTGTGATTGGTTGCGTCGCAGTCACATGGGTGACGCAACCAATCACAGCAATCCGTGACGTAATTTCAGGCCCTTAAGGATTTTAAAATTACGTCCCGGCTTTGTGATTGGTTGCGTCGCAGTCACATGGGCGACGCAACCAATCACAAGCCGTGACGTCACGGGAGGCTGGACACGCGCGCATTTTAAAATGCGCGCTTGTCCAGCCTCCCGTGACGTCCCGGCTTGTGATTGGTTGCATCGCGGTCAACCAATCACAAGCCGGGAGGCTGGACACGCGCGCATTTTAAAATGCGCGCTTTTCCAGCCTCCCGTGACGTCCCGGCTTGTGATTGGTTGCGTCGCGGTCAACCAATCACAAGCCGGGAGGCTGGACACGCACGGGACGTAATTTTAAAATCCTTAAGGACCTGAAATTACATCACGGCTTGCTGTGATTGGTTGCGTCGCCCATGTGACTGCGACGCAACCAATCACAAGCCGGGACTTCACGTAAAGGAAAGAAAAGCGCGAATTTTAAACAAAGAACGCTGCCGCTTCCCTCGGTAAGGTGCAGGCTGCGTCGGAGAGGTGAGTATAGCAATATTTTTAATTTTAATTCTCTCTTTTACACATTTTTACATTAATGTTGTTTCGATACCGATACCCGATACCACAAAAGTATCGGATCTCGGTATCGGAATTCCGATACCCGCAAGTATCGGCCGATACCCGATACTTGCGGTATCGGAATGCTCAACACTACTCATGACTGTACTAGCTCAAAAGGGTGCTTCTTCTCAATACTGAGCAAAGGGTCTGAATACTTATGACCATGTGATATTTCAGTTTTTCTTTCTTAATAAATTTGCAAAAATTACTACATTTCTGCTTTTTTTTTCAGTCAAGATGGGGTGCGGAGTGTACATTAATGAGAAAAAAAAGAAATTTTGAATTTACCAAATGGCTGCAGTGAAACAAAGAGTGAAAAATTTAAAGGGGTCTGAATACTTTCCGTACCCACTGTACATTGCACTATGTAATTCCATATGGAAAAATTAAAGTTTGTTATTACATTCTAGCATTATATCTGCTAAAAACACAATCTTTTGATATACAGATAGTCAATGGGGCCATTTGGATAAGTTTGTAATATGGAGAAATTTGGCAAATATAATGTGAACACTCTCTTACTGAAGAAAAAGCTTTCTCTTGATTTTCGCAGGATGCACAGGAAAATATAATAGAGTCAGCAAGACGTATATATTACCAGAAGAAAATAATAAGTAATGGCCCTGAATTATTAGAAATAATATATCGTTATATTACTGAATGTTTAACTGCATTACTTCAGTAAATATTGAAGGTATATTCCTGGCACAAACATCACCCGTTTTTGGAGCATCAGCACAAATGTTTTCCAGTGTATTATTTGTCATATTTGTGTAGCAACTTATAAAAATGTATAAATTATACCCACAGTGGTGTTAAGCATTATTGTGGCAAAAGTGTTAATTAGTGCACATTAACCCCTTTACTCCCAAGGGTGGTTTGCACGTTAATGACCAGGCCAATTTTTTACATTTCTGACCACTGTCCCTTTATGAGGTTATAACTCTGGAACGCTTCAACGGATCCCGGTGATTCTGACATTGTTTTCTCATAAAATATTGTACTTCATGATAGTGGTAAAATTTCTGTGATATTACCTGCGTTTATTTGTGAAAAAAATGGAAATTTGGCGAAAATTTTGTAAATTTTGCAATTTTCCAAATTTGAATTTTTATGCTCTTAAATCACAGAGATATGTCACACAAAATACTTAATAAGTAACATTTCCACATGTCTATTTTACATCAGCACAACTATGGAACCAAATTTTTTTTTCTTAGGGAGTTATAAGGGTTAAAAGTTGACCAGCAATTTCTCATTTTTACAACACCATTTTTTTTAGGGACCACATCACATTTGAAGTCTTTTTGAGGGGTCTATATGATAGAAAATGACCAAATGTGACACTATTCTAAAAACTGCACCCCTCAAGGTGCTCAAAACCACATACAAGAAGTTTATTAACCCTTCAGGTGTTTCACAGAAATTTTTGGAATGTTTAAAAAAAAATGAACATTTAACTTTTTTTCGCAAAAAATGTAATTAATCTCTAATTTGTTTTATTTTACCAAGGATAACAGGAGAAATTGGACCCCAAAAGTTGTTGTACAATTTGTCCTGAGTACGCTGATACCCAATATGTGGGGTAAACCACTGTTTGGGCACATGGCAGAGCTCGAAAGGGAAGGAGCGCCATTTGACTTTTTCAATGCAAAATTGACTGTAATTGAGATGGGATGCCATGTTGCTTTTGGAGAGCCCCTGATGTGCCTAAACATTGAAATCCCCCACAAGTGACACTATTTTGGAAAGTAGACCCCCTAAGGAACTTACCTAGATGTGTGGTGAGCACTTTGACCCACCAAGTGCTTCACAGAAGTTTATAATGCAGAGCCGTAAAAATAAAAAATCTAATTTTTTTCACAAAAATGATCTTTTTGCCCCCAATTTTTTATTTTCCCAAGGGTAAGAGAAGAAATTGGACCCCAAAAGTTGTTGTGCAATTTGTCCTGAGTACGCTGATACCCCATATGTGGGGGTAAACCACTGTTTGGACACATGGCAGAGCTCGGAAGGAAAGGAGCGCAGTTTGACTTTTCAATGCAAAATTGACTGGAATTGAGATGGGACGCCATGTTGCATTTGAAGAGCCTGTGATGTGCCTAAACAGTGAAAACCACCAATTCTAACTGAAACCCTAATCCCAACCACACCCCTAACCCCAACACACCCCTAACCCTAATCCCAATCCTAACCACACCCCTAACCCTAATCCCAACCATAACCCTAACCACCCCCCTAACCCTGAAAGACCCCAAACCCTAATCCCAACTGTAAATGTAATCCAAACCCTAACCCTATCCCCAACCCTAACCCTAGCCCCAACCCTAACACTAGCCGTAACCCTAGCCCTAACCCTTACCCTAGCCCTAACCCTAGCCCTAGCCCTAACCCTTACCCTAGCCTAGCCCTGACCCTAACCCTAGCCCTAACCCTAACCCTAACCCTAACCCTAGCCCTAACCCTAGCCCTAACCCTGATGGGAAAATTTAAATAAATACATTTTTTTATTTTTTTATTTTTTCCCTAACTAAGGGGGTGATGAAGGGGGTTTGATTTACTATTTATAGCGGGTTTTCTTGCTGATTTTTATGATTGGCAGACGTCGCACACTAAAAGATGCTTTTTATTGCAAAAAAATATTTTTTGCGTTACCACATTTTAAGAGCTATAATTTTTCCATATTTTGATTCACCGAGTCAAGTGAGGTCTTGTTTTTTTTGCGGGATGAGTTGAAGTTTTTATTGGCAACATTTTCGGGCACGTGACATTTTTTCGATCGCTTTTCATTCCGATTTTTTTGAGGCAGAATGACCAAAAACCAGCTATTCATGAATTTCTTTTGGGAGGGCGTTTATACTGTTCCGCGTTTGGTAAAATGGATAAAGCAGTTTTATTCTTCGGGTCATTACGATTACAGCAATGCCTCTTTTATATCATTTTTTTTATGTTTTGGCGCTTTTATACGATAAAAACTATTTTATAGAAAAAATAATTACTTTTGCATCGCTTTATTCTGAGGACTATAACTTTTTTGTTTTTTTGCTGATGATGCTGTATGGCAGCTCGTTTTTTGCGGGACAAGATGACGTTTTCAGCGGTACCAGGGTTATTTATATCCATCCTTATGATCGCGTGTTATTCCACTTTTTGTTCGGCGATATGAAAATAAAGCGTTGTTTTTTGCCTCATTTTTTTTTTACGGTGTTCACTGAAGGGGTTAACTAGTGGGACAGTTTTATAGGTCGGGTCGTTATGGACGCAGCGATACTAAATATGTGTACTTTTATTGTTTTTTTATTTAGATAAAGAAATGTATTTATGGGAACAATATTTATTTATTTTTTTTATTTAGGAATTTGTTTTTAATTTTTTTTACACATCTGAATATTTTTTTTTACACTATAACATTGCCCCGGGGGGCATCATGTTATAGTGTAAGATCGCTGATCTGACACTTTGCAGAGCACTGTGTCAGATCAGCGATCTGACAGGCAGTGCTCCTGGCTTACCAGCGCTTGCTCTGAGCAGGCGCTGGTAAGCCACCTCCCTGCAGGATCCAGATGCAGCCCCGCGGCCATTTTGGATCCGGGGCCTGCAGGGAGAGGCAGGTAGGAGACCCTCGGAGCAACGCGATCACATCGCATTGCTCCGAGGGTCTCAGGGAAGCACGCAGGGAGCCCCCTCCCTGCGCGATGCTTCCCTATACTGCCGGAACACTGCGATCATGTTTGATCGCAGTGTGCCGGGGTTAATGTGTCGGGAGTGGTCCGTGACCGCTCCTGGCACATATTGCTGGATGTCAGCTGCGATAGTTAGCTGACACCCGGCTGTGATCGGCCGTGCTCCCCCCGTGAGCGCGGCCGATCACTATGACGTACTATCCCATCGGTGGGCATACGGGCCCACCCCACGAGATAGTACGTCACATGTCAGAAAGGGGTTCATGATTAGATTGGGCTGGAAAAAAACTAATTTCAAACACTAAAAAACATTTTGGTTTCTGACTGATTTTATCATGGATATTATATCAACAATGCAAAATATAACTGCCTTCCTAATTCTTATAGCATCAAAATACATATTTGTATATTTAGTGGCCAACCCTAAAAGCGTAGCAGTTGATTCAAATGAGTGCCATATTGGTTAACATAGAACAAAATTTCAAAAAGCATCACAGAAAATAGACACAGTCTTACCAACACTAGTTCAGATTACCAGTGCGCTAGCTCAGAATACCAGTGCGCTAGCAGGATGCTGCTGACCTCCATAAGAAAGGCGGGGTCAGCACAGGTGCAAAATACAGATGCAAACAGCAACTCACAAACCTACAAATTAGTGGAAGGGGTGGCTGTGTAGTATTAAACATTCACCCATATGGAGTTTGCATAGGACGCCAGTCACACAGATATGTCTACATGTAAGCGAAGAAATAGAAAGAATGCGGCACTCACCCGAAGTCTTCACTTCTTAAATGTCCTTTATTGAACGTGGCATACCATTTCAAACTTGGCACAATACAGGCTAAGGCATGAGAAGGGAGCAGTGCGGGAGCGTGCAGAGATGAGACAGACGACGGCCGTTTCGCGCTGGAGGCGCTTCTACGGGTCACATGGACCCGTAGAAGCGCCTCTAGCGCGAAACGGCCATCGTCTGTCTCGTCTCTGCGTGTGACTCCCATTCTATTAGATCAATAACAAAAAAACTGGCACTTTCAAATCAGAAAACTGGTGTGTACAGGTGCGAACTAGGAGTAGCTATCTTTATATGTAACAAACAAATAAAGTTGCACTCCATTGTGATAAAGCATGTAAATGACATATATGAATAGCATCACTGCTCTAGATAATAAAAAAATGGAGATATTTAACACATAATTTCGTCAATTCATGCATGCCCAGAAGCCAATGACAAGGCAATCTCCTGTTTGCTGGGAACCTACGTGTCTAGTGTGAATAGATTTCTTAGGGTGAAGCTGAATTTATTGGTAGGTAGGATCCTGCTGCAATGAACACCACCACAGGCTAGAGGGAGGAGTACTCGGACTGAGAGCTAATATAAAAATAACAAAAAACTGACTGGCGCTTCCAAATAAAAAAAACTGGTGTGTACAGGTGCAAACTAAGAGTAGCCATCTCTATATTACAAACAAATAAAGTTGCACTCTGCAGTGCTAAAGCCTGTAAACATGAAATATATCAAATATGAATAGCATAACTGCTGTAGCTAATAAGAAAAAGTAGAGATACTTAGCACATAATTTAGCCAATACATGCATGACCAGAAGCTAATGACAAGGCGATCTCCGGTTTGCTGGGAACCTATATGTCTAGTGTGAATACCACAGGCTGGAGTGCAGAGTGTTTGGTCAGAGAGCTAATATACAAAAAACAAAAAACTGACTGGCACTTTCAAATCAGAAAACTGGTGTGTACAGGTGCGAACTAGGAGTAGTCATCACTATAAATAACAAACAAAAAAGTTCCATTCTGTAGTGCAAAAGCATGTAAATATGAAATATATGAAATATGAATAGCATTACTGCTCTAGATAATAGAAAAAATGGAGGTACTTAGCACATCATTTCAGGCTTCAGCCTAAGAGATGTATTCACACTAGACACGTAGGTTCCCAGTAAACTGGAGATCGCCTCGTCATTGGCTGCTGGGCAAGCATGAATTGGCCAAATTATGTGCTATGTATCTCCATTATGTCTTATTATCTTGAGCTGTAATGCTATTCATATTTCATATTTACACTACAGAGCGCAATTTTAGTTGTTTGTCATAATATTAGATCAAGCGGGCTGTCCAGCACTATAAAAGTGCACCCCACAAGGACAGATACCCCAATACACCCAACCAACCCTAAAGGGCCTGACTGCATCCTGCATAAAAATGAAAATAAGTGCAATAAAAAAAAATAAAAAAACTGGGGTGCATGTATAATAATTTTGTAAGTGGCTGTTTGCATCAGTAATTTGCACTTGTGCTGACCTCGCCTCTATCATGGGGGTCTGCTGCATCCTGCTAGTGCATTGGAACTCTGACCTGGTGTTAGTAAAGTGGTATGTTTTTTTCTGTGATGTTTTCTAATTAAGCACCATAAGACACAGATCAGTGGTCACCAGTGGAGCACAGTTTGTATGGTAAAGTTGTTTTCCATATCCAAAGTAACTGGGTAAGTCTTTCCCCAGTACAGTATAAGCTTTAAAAGTTAGCATGGTCCTCTTTATTTTTTATGCCTATAAAGAATAAGTTTAAAAAAAGCGAAAAGTGTACCAGCTAACCGGGTAGATAGGCATAATCCAAGGCATGGACTATGCTCCTGTGTAGAATTACAGTGAAAATCCAAAAATGCATCTTTAGTTCATCCAAAATCTTCTTTATTAAATATTGAGTAAAAACATGTTGTAACATAGTAGCATCATAAAATGATGTACAAAGCCTATGCTTTTCAAGCTGTTAACCCGCTCTTAATCATGCCATGGATTTGACTTTGCTTGCCAGAACCAGCTTGCAGTCATGTGTTACCAGATTCTCATTCATTTCTCTCAATATTCTACCCTTCATAGTGAGGTGGCTAATTTAAAGGTAATCTGTCACCCCCTGGGAAGTATATGACCTATTCATATGGGCATACAGGTAATAGATAGTTAGACTAGTCGTACTTATATGCCTCATATTAATGGTCTTGTTGTGGAGAAATATTATATTCTTTCCTTATGTTAATGATTTCTTCCAGGCTGTAAGGCATGCGGTGCCTGCTGTCTTCATTATAATACTGATCCCGCCCTATCAGCGTCAGTTACAGACCCGGAATCTTGCGCCCTGCAACCCCTCAGAAATACATACCTCGTCCTCTCTTCTGTGCAGGTGCAGGCAAGTCACTGTGACCTCCAGTATGCGCGCTGATAAAATGCTCTCCCCTCATCCACTCTGCACAGTCATCACTAGGAACCATGTGTACATGGCAATGACTATGCAGGGAGCAAGTGGGGAGAGCAACTTACTGGTGCGCACACTGGAGGTCACTGGAGCGGAGGTCGCCAGTGCCTTCACACAAGATCCCTGATTGCAGTGCCCACTGAAGGTAAGATCAGGTACAGTATGTATATCTGTGGAAGTGCAGGGTGCAGGATTCTGAGTCTGTAACTGACGCTGATGGGAGAAGTTAAGTATTACAATGAAGACAGGAGGCAGAGTTTTCTTTCAGGCGTCGCATGCCCCAGAGCCTGGAAGAAATCTTTAACATTAAGAAAGTATATAACACTTCTCCACAACAAGACAACTAATATGAGGCGTACAGGTAGGACTATCTTAACATTTCTATGACCTGTATGCCCATATTAAAAGGTCATATACTTCTCGAGGTCAACGTCAAGTTAATATGTAATAAAAGAGGGTAAATAACATAGCAGAAGGAAATTTCAAATCTCATATATTAAAATATATAAAGTATATTAAAATAAAATAAGTATGGTAGAGTACACCTTCCATGATGCATTATTTATTATTTTCCTGCACAATCCAAAGAGAATAGATAAAGACTCAAAGATGGATTGCGTCTACATCCTATAATGACAGCCCCCCCCGTCAAGATATTGAAATAAAGGGGGGTCCCATGGCATCACAGATATTGACGGTTTTTAGCCTCTTTAATTTTATTCAGGAGAAATAAGCTTGGCCTTTTAAATAGGGTTCAAACAAAGGTCAATTTTAAATATCTGTACTGTGCTATTTTTAGAAAGACTGGTTTTAGCTGGTGCCTTTTTGCGCCTTTTCTAACGGTTTTCATTGGTTTAAACTGGTTGTTGGGCAGAATTTTGTTATTATATAAGGTCCAGCGGCTACCTGGGAACTGTCATTCCGCTGGAGCTGTGAAGAAGCGAAGACCCCTCACTGATGGAAGCACTTCTACAACAGATCCTTTCCAGGGCCGGCGCAGAGGGCGGGGTTGATTGGCTGAAGAGCTGCCTCGCTATAGAACCTAATGTGGCAGCTTCTGAAGCCGTCTCCCCTCCTCTATTACCGGCACCTCAGATGGAGTCTCCGTGTCAAGAGGTTTCTTTACCACCGCCTGTCTGTGGAGCTTCTGGTTCGTCTGTACCGCCGACCCCTCCTCGCACAGCGCTTCCTGTCAAGAGGTCCGGACGTCGCTCTCAAGCGCCTGCCAGGAAGACATCCGGATCAACCCCTAGAAGATCGCGCAGCCCAGCGCGAGAACTCCGGCCGCGTCATCACTCTCCGCCGGCAACGTCATCCAGGAGCGCTGTTGTGAACTCTGTTTTCAGGCTCCCTCTTGTGGTCACTGGTGGTATGGTGTGACTTTTGCTTTGGGCTCCCCCTGGTGGCTTTGTTTGTTATCCTGCTGGTCTCTGGCTATCAGCTGGCTCGTTATCCTCTGGGAGGTTCCTATTTAGCTCTGTTTTACTTCCACTTGTTGCCGGCTGTCGATGTAATCAGTGCTACTCAGATTCCTTCTGACTACCTTGCTCCCAGTCCATCCAGGACAAGCTAAGTTTTGTTTGCTCATGTTTTAATCAGCAGTGTTTATCATGTTGTCTTGTCCAGCTTGCTAAAATGTGATTCCCTTGCTTGCTGGATGCTCTAGTGGACTGAGTTTCTCCCCACACACCATTAGTTGGTGTGTGGGTTCTTGAAATCTCAGGATGGATATTTTGTAAGGGTTTTTTATTGATCGCATAGACCCCTGCTCTATTTTCTGCTTTCTAGTACTAGTGGGCCTCTTTTGCTGAATCTGATTTCATCCCTACGTATGTGCCTTCTTCTTACTTCACCGTTAATATTTGTTGGGGGCTTCTATACCTTTGGGGATTATTTCTCTGGAGGCAAGCGAGGTCTCTCTTTCTCTTTAGGGGTAGCTAGTTCCTCAGGCTGGCTCGAGACGTCTAGGAAATTTTTAGGCACGTTCACCGGCTACCTCTAGTTGTGTTGCATAGGTTCAGATTTGCGATCAGTCCAGTTACCATCTCCCTAGAGCTTGTCTTTAGTTTATTCACTTGCTGGTCTATTCGTGATCCTCAGCCACTAAGGATCATAACAGAGCGCCGACAGCACAGGGGTAAGAGGCAGCCGTAAAAGCGCTGCAAGAACCCCTCTGTCAGGCGCTCTGTCGGCGGTGTCAGCGGCATGCAGCGGTATCCAGGCGCCTCCTCCAGATCGTGTGTCCCTTCAGCCAGAAGACTCCCTCAGGCCAGCAGCGGCTGGCGTACCCTGGCGCTCGCCCAACACGGAGGGCTCGAGCGCTGGAGGATCATCTGGACACAGCAGCGACAGCAGCAGAAGGGGTAAGAACATTCATGTGCCCCTGTCTGTATCACATTCTGACATTAAGTCTATGATTAGGGAGGTGGCCTCTGAGACTCTGGGAGAAGCATTGAAATTTGCTTCTCCCTCAGTTGTCAGTCCTGAGGTTAACTCCTTATCTGCCACATCCTCCACAGCGATTCCCCAGAATCATTTCAAAGAAGCCCTCACATGTGAGCTTTCTCCCCTGGGCTTTCATTTAAGCCCTGCAATTAAAGGGATGATCTGGAGTAATCAATATATTGATTTATTTTCGTTGCTTCCTCGCAGAGATCAGCCCAGTGAATTTGAAAGGCGTGATGATAAATCTGATCCTGATGATCTTAAACGTGGTCACTCTAAATCTTTCAATAATTGGATCCAAGCCTTTTCCATTTACTCGGCTGTCTTAGGCGAGAAATCACCTAACCTATGTAGTAAGTTATTTCAGCATATCGACATAATTTTGGAGGCATATCGCAATTTTGGAGGTTTTGCCTGGCTGAATTATGACGAATCTTTCAGACAAAAATTAGCTGTTCATCCAGATCTCTCCTGGGGTACGAAAGACGTAGGCTTATGGATTAATCTTATGTTGCCTCAGAGGCAATCTTCATCTAAACAGGCGTCTTCTGTCCTCCCTAAGAGGGGCGTCTATTTTGCCTTTAATGATTCAGTATGTAAATGGAGCAGCAATTGTAGATTTCGGCACGAGTGTTCATTTTGTGGAAATGCACACTCTATGTCAAGATGCTTCAAAAAACAGTCAGCTCAGCAAGCGCTTTCCAGGGACACTATTTCAAAAGGCCCAGACGCCAGTGATCCTGGAAAGACTGGTGTACTGGCTAAACAGATACCCAGATCGTCCGAGCAGTAATCTTATTTTTAATGGGTTTGCTAAAGGTTTTTTTTTTGTCCCGTCATTTAAAGGAAGCAGTTGTAAGTTGTTAAAAAATCTCCCCTCTCTTTCTGAGAACCCTGACATAGCTAAAAAAAAAAAAAAAATTTCAACGAATTGGAGCTTGGTAGGGTTGCGGGTCCATTCATCTTTGATTGTGAGTAGTGTTGAGCGATACCTTCCGATATCGGAAAGTATCGGTATCGGAAAGTATCGGCCGAAACCGTCAAAGTATCGGATCTAATCCGATACCGATACCCGATCCCAATGCAAGTCAATGGGACGAAAATATCGGAATTAAAATAAACCCTTTATAAACTTGTAGGTTCATTCTACATGTAGGAAAACAACTAAGAATAATGTAGGATGTATTGGGGGACGTGGCGGAGACATTAAAGGCACAGAGGTTTAGCCCAATGTAATAGAATAGCAGGATTTTGTTTTGTTTTTTATGACGTTCGGCGGTAGAAAGATTTTGACTATGTTAATTTTTTTTTTATTTTGTCAGATATTGATGTTTCAAAACTACCACGCCCTTCACCTTCTTTTTTACTTCTCCCACACTTTCTTCTTCATTATCTTCATCATCAGCTTCTTTGACATCAACTTCTTCACCTTATTCATCTTCTTCTTCATCTTCTACCTATTATTTTTTTGGTTACATTGTTCATATTCTTTTTATTTTACTATTATCTTCATCATATTCTACTTCTTCATCATATTCTTATTTGTGACAGGCATTCCCATAGTTGTTATCTATAAAAGTTTGAAGATTACACCTTCCGTTCTGCCTGTCACAAAACAGTTACATTTGTCCGCGTTCAGTTTGGCCTGCAGCATCAGGCTTTATCCAGGGGCACCACGAGGAGGAACGGACTCACCCCCATACACTGCTTAGTCTTCTTCTGCTTATAATTTAGATAATATTTTTTGCTCTGATATTTAGTCTTATGCTTAATGTTCTTCTGCTCTTTGTTCTGCAGCCTCTTGTTCTTCTGCTTCTCGGTCTTCCAGGTCGTCGTCGTCGTCTCCAGGGTCGTCGTCTCCGGGGTCGTCGTCATCGGGGTGGTCTTCAGGGTCATCGTCTCCGGGGTCGTCGTCATCGGGGTGGTCTTCAGAGTCATCGTCTCCAGGGTCGTCGTCATCACGGTGGTTGTCGTCTCTGGTGTCTTCGTCATCTTAGGGGTGGTCTTCCGGGTCATCGTGTTTAGTCTCTTGAACTTGGAAATGTAGCAGAAGGTACAAGAAGGCTGAGAAAATGCCGAGAACCAGCTGATGGAACTGGAACTCGGATGGCTACCCGAAGGTCCAAGAGCCAATGGAACTACCGAGGACCAGCTGACGTTACTGGAACCCGGTTACTAAGCAGGAGGTACCCGTGCCTGAAAGCACTACCAAGGACAACCTGACGTTGGTGGAACTCGGATACCCAGAGGGAGGCACCTAAGCCAAAGGCTCTGCCCGGAAACAGCTGACGGTACTGGAACCAGGATGGGGAGCAGAAGGTACAAGAGCAAAAGACACTGCCGAGAACCAGCTGACGGTGCTGGAACCCGGATGGGTAGCCGAAGGTCCAAGAGCCAATGGAACTACCGAGGACCAGCTGACGTTACTGGAACCCGGTTACTAAGCAGGAGGTACCCGTGCCTGAAAGCACTACCAAGGACCACCTGACGTTGGTGGAACTCAGATACCCAGAGGGAGGCACCTAAGCCAAAGGCTCTGCCCGGAACCAGCTGACGGTACTGGAACCAGGATGGGGAGCAGAAGGTACAAGAGCAAGTGTCTGCGTGGCTTTTGCAGGACACGATGCCAGCTGCACAGCAGGGGAACAGCTGGCGGTGCTGAACCCCACTGACACATTGGCTGGTGTTTTTCTCTGTGCAGCTAGCAGTACCGGGCCCCAACTGGCGGTGTTAGAGCCCGGGGTCAGCAGGAGGAGGAGAGGGAGCAGAGTGTAGGCCGAAGCCTGCACTGGCGGCAGCTTTGGGTCTGTTGTGTCTGCGTGGCAGTTGCAGGACACGTTGCCGGCTGCACAGCAGGGGAACAGCTAGCGGTGCTGAACCCCACTGACACATTGGCTGGTGTTTTTCTCTGTGCAGCTAGCAGTACCGGGCCCCAACTGGCGGTGTTGGAGCCCGGTCTCTGCAGGGGGAGCAGAGTGTAGGCCGAAGCCTAATTGAACCAATTTCAAAGGTAATCTTTAACCCCCCCTCAGGGGTTACAAAGTAGAAGAGCCACAGCTTATGCAGCAGTAGTGCTGCACAAGTCAAAGGTTGCTCTTTTAATTTTGCTCCTTGCACACGCTGAATGAAACACGTATAACATTTAGCCCTTTATACAGTCAAACTGTGTTGGAGGCGCGAGTTCCCTTTGTAATGAGACGCAGCACAGATGTCAAGAATCCCACCTTGGTGCTGGGTGCAGCCTCCTGAGCGTTGTTATTTGCTGTACAGGAGTCTGCGCTGTCGTGTTATCCCCTGGCCTAGCGCTGTTAGCGCTGCCCATCCTCTGACATCATTTAATGTCGGCCGGTGCGGTTCGCGATGACCATGAATCCCAGCCCCGCAGTGTCTTAACATTGTTAAAACACTGCGGGGCTGGGATTCATGGCCTGGCGCAGCACATATGTTCGCCTCTCACACTCGGGTCCTTACACCCGCTTCAGACTGTGCGGCGTCAGCTGATCCCTTATCACATGCCACGGCAATGAAGCCGCACATTCTGAAGAAGGCGGAAGGAGATGAGGGACAGGCGAACTGATGCACTGCTCATGCCCATCAATCACACCCTCGCAGTCCCAAGAAATAAGACACCGAGGGGCGTTGTGTGGGTCAGGGTGGCTGCAGAGGCGCAGGCAGCCAAACAATGATGCCAGAAGATGGGCAGCGCTACCAAGGGGGTTGCAGCGTGTCATTACAAAGGAAAGTCACACCACCGGGACGGTTAAATGGTCACACAGAGGACACATTTCAGACGTGTTTTCAGTTCCACATGTGCGAGGAGAATACGTTTATGAGCCACCTTGCACACATGCAGCATTACCGCTGTACAAGGTGGCTGGAAAACGTACAAACGCCTGGGGGAGGGGGGACAGGTTCCCTTCAATTTCAGTTCTTGTGTCTGCGTGGCTTTTGCAGGACACGATGCCGGCTGCACAGCAGGGGAACAGCTGGTGGTGCTGAACCCCACTGACACATTGGCTGGTGTTTTTCTCTGTGCAGCTAGCAGTACCGGGCCCCAACTGGCGGTGTTAGAGCCCGGGGTCAGCAGGAGGAGGAGAGGGAGCAGAGTGTAGGCCGAAGCCTGCACTGGCGGCAGCTTTGGGTCTGTTGTGTCTGCGTGGCAGTTGCAGGACACGTCGCCGGCTGCACAGCAGGGGAACAGCTGGCGGTGCTGAACCCCACTGACACATTGGCTGGTGTTTTTCTCTGTGCAGCTAGCAGTACCGGGCCCCAACTGGCGGTGTTGGAGCCCGGTCTCTGCAGGGGGAGCAGAGTGTAGGCCGAAGCCTAATTGAACCAATTTCAAAGGTAACCTTTAACCCCCCCTCAGGGGTTACAAAGTAGAAGAGCCACAGCTTATGCAGCAGTAGTGCTGCACAAGTCAAAGGTTGCTCTTTTAATTTTGCTCCTTGCACACGCTGAATGAAACACGTATAACATTTAGCCCTTTATACAGTCAAACTGTGTTGGAGGCGCGAGTTCCCTTTGTAATGAGACGCAGCACAGATGTCAAGAATCCCACCTTGGTGCTGGGTGCAGCCTCCTGAGCGTTGTTATTTGCTGTACAGGAGTCTGCGCTGTCGTGTTATCCCCTAGCCTAGCGCTGTTAGCGCTGCCCATCCTCTGACATCATTTAATGTCGGCCGGTGCGGTTCGCGATGACCATGAATCCCAGCCCCGCAGTGTCTTAACATTGTTAAAACACTGCGGGGCTGGGATTCATGGCCTGGCGCAGCACATATGTTCACCTCTCACACTCGGGTCCTTACACCCGCTTCAGACTGTGCGGCGTCAGCTGATCCCTTATCGCATGCCATGGCCATGAAGCCGCACAGTCTGAAGAAGGCGGAAGGAGATGAGGGACAGGCGAACTGATGCACTGCTCATGCCCATCAATCACACCCTCGCAGTCCAAATAAATAAGACACCGAGGGGCGTTGTGTGGGGCAAGGCGGCCGCAGAGGCGCAGGCAGCCAAACAATGATGCCAGAAGACGGGCAGCGCTACCAAGGAGCTTGTTGCGTGTCAATACAAAGGAAAATCACACCTGAGGGACGTTTTAATGGTCGCAGAGGACTCATTTTTAGACGTGTTCACTTCAACATGGGCAAGGAGAATAAGTTTCTGAGCCACCTTGCACACATGCAGCATTACTGTCGTACAAGGTGGCTGTAAAACGTATAAACGACTGGGGGAGGGGGGACAGGTTTCCTTCAATTTCAGTTCTTGTGTCTGCGTGGCTGTTGCAGGACACGTTGCCGGCTACACAGCAGGGGAACAGCTGGCGGTGCTGAACCCCACTGACACATTGGCTGGTGTTTGGCTCTTTGCAGCTAGCACATCTGGGCCCCAACTGGCGGTGTTAGAGCCCAGGGTCAGCAGGAGGAGGAGAGGGAGCAGAGTGTAGGCCGAAGCCTGCACTGGAGCAAGTTGAAAGGGAAACTTTAACGCCCCCCCCAGGCTTCTTCAGACTGTGCGGTGTCACGGCCGTGGCATGCTATTAGGGACCAGCTGACACCGCACAGTTTGAAGAAGCCGTAGGGAGATGAGTGAGAGGTGGAGGTTCAGATATGCACTGCGCATGTCCATGGATCTCAGGCCCCCAGTGGGATTAAATCAGAAGACAGTACGAGGCGGGCTCTCGGCCAGCGCGGCCGCACAGGCGCATCCAGCCTGACACCAAATGATGTGAGAAGACGGGCAGCGCAAAATGTTTGCCTGGCCAAGGGCTAACCTAACAGCGCAGGCTCCGGGACTGATTCAAACAACGCTGAGGAGGCGGCGCACGGCGCCAAGGGGGTAAGAATGACGGCTGTGCTGCGTCACATCACAAAGGAAAGTTCCACCTACCGGACGGTTGAACGCTGTGAGGGGACACATTTCATAAGTGTTAGGTTCAGCATGTGCAAGGAGCACCACGAAAAGAGGCACTTTTTCCCTTTGCATCATTACTGCTGCACAAGGTGGCTCCTTCAGTAACAAACGCCTGGGGGGGGGGGGACAGGTTCCCTTAAATTTAACTTGTTGTGCCTGCGTGGCGGTCGCAGTACACGTTGCCGGCTGCACAGCAGGGGAACATCTGGCGGTGCTGAACCCCACTAACACATTGGCGAGGTGTTTGGCTCTGTGCGGACAGCACTTCTGGATGGCAACTAGCGGTGTTGGAGCCCAGGGACAGGTGGAGGAGGAGGAGGTGGAGGAAGTAGGAGGGATTGCCACACACACAGCAGGGGAACAGCTGACATTACTGAACCCCAATAACAGAGGAGGGACTGTTGACTGTGCGTACAGCACTACTGGACGGCAACTAGCGGTGTTGGAGCCCAGGGACAGGAAGGGGAGGTGGAGGTAGGAGGAGGTAGGAGGGATTGCCACACACACAGCAGGGGAACAGCTGACATTACTGAACCCCAATAACAGAGGAGGGACTGTTGACTGTGCGTACAGCACTACTGGACGGCAACTAGCGGTGTTGGAGCCCAGGGACAGGAGGGGGAGGTGGAGGTAGGAGGAGGTAGGAGGGATTGCCACACACACAGCAGGGGAACAGCTGACGTTACTGAACCCCAATAACAGAGGAGGGACTGTTGACTGTGCGGACAGCACTTCTGGACGGCAACTAGCGGTGTTGGAGCCCAGGGACAGGAGGGGGAGGTGGAGGTAGGAGGAGGTAGGAGGGATTGCCACACACACAGCAGGGGAACAGCTGACGTTACTGAACCCCAATAACAGAGGAGGGACTGTTGACTGTGCGTACAGCACTACTGGACGGCAATTAGCGGTGTTGGAGCCCAGGGACAGGAGGGGGAGGTGGAGGTAGGAGGAGGTAGGAGGGATTGCCACACACACAGCAGGGGAACAGCTGACGTTACTGAACCCCAATAACAGAGGAGGGACTGTTGACTGTGCGGACAGCACTACTGGACGGCAACTAGCGGTGTTGGAGCCCAGGGACAGGAGGGGGAGGTGGAGGTAGGAGGGATTGCCACACACACAGCAGGGGAACAGCTGACGCTACTGAACCCCAATAACAGAGGAGGGACTGTTGACTGTGCGTACAGCACTACCAGGCAACAACTAGCGGTGTTGGAGCCCAGGGACAGGGGGAGGAGGAGGAGGTGGAGGAGATAGGAGGGATTGCCACACACACAGCAGGGGAACAGCTGACATTACTGAACCCCAATAACAGAGGAGCGACTGTTGACTGTGCGTACAGCACTACCAGGCAACAACTAGCGGTGTTGGAGCCCAGGGACAGGAGGAGGAGGAGGAGGTGGAGGAGATAGGAGGGATTGCCACACACACAGCAGGGGAACAGCTGACGTTACTGAACCCCAATAACAGAGGAGCGACTGTTGACTGTGCATACAGCACTACCAGGCAACAACTAGCGGTGTTGGAGCCCAGGGACAGGAGGAGAAGCAGAGGAACACAATGTAGGCCGAAGCCTGATTGGAGAAAGTCGAAAGGGAACCTTTAACCCCCCCCCCAAGGCGTTTGTAGCTGAAAGAGCCAGCTTGTGCAGCAAAAAAGATGCAAAAGGAAAAGGTGGCTCTTTTCATGATGCTCCTTGCAAAACACAGAACTAAACACTTATAAAATGTGTCCCCTGATACCGTGAGACCGTCCCGGAGGTGGGACTTTCCTTCGTAATATGACGCAGCACAGCCGTCATTCCTACCCCCTTGGCGCCGTGCCCCGGCTCCTCAGCGTTGTTTGATTCCGTCCCGGAGCCGGCGCTGTTATGTTATCCCTTGGCCAGGCACACTTAGCGCTGCCCATCTTCTGACATCATTTGGTGTCAGGATGGCTGCGCCTGTGCGGCCGCGCTGGCCGAGAGCCCGCCTCGCAGTGTCTTCTGATTTAATCCCACCGCGGGCCTGAGATCCGTGGCCATGCGCAGTGCATATCCTCGCCTCTCACTCCCCTCCCTACGGCTTCTTAAGACTGTGCGGTGTCACGGCCGTGGCATGCTATTAGGGACCAGCTGACACCGCACAGTCTGAAGAAGCCGTAGGGAGATGAGTGAGAGGTGGAGGTTCAGATATGCACTGCGCATGTCCATGGATCTCAGGCCCCCAGTGGGATTAAATCAGAAGACACTGCGAGGCGGGCTCTCGGCCAGCGCGGCCGCACAGGCGCAGCCATCCTGACACCAAATGATGTCAGAAGACGGGCAGCGCTAAGTGTGCCTGGCCAAGGGATAACTTAACAGCGCAGGCTCCGGGACGGAATCAAACAACGCTGAGGAGCCGGGGCACGGCGCCAAGGGGGTAGGAATGACGGCTGTGCTGCGTCATATTACGAAGGAAAGTCCCACCTCCGGGACGGTTTTACGGTATCAGTGGACACATTTTATAAGTGTTAAGTTCTGCGTGTGCAAGGAGCTAAACAAAAATAGCTACCTTTTCCTTGTGCAGCATTACTGCTGTACAAGGTGGCTCTTTCAGTAACAAACGCCTTGGGGGGGGGACAGGTTCCCTTACATTTCAGTTGTTGTGTCAGCGTGGCGGTCGCAGGACACATTGCCGGCTACACAGCTGGGGATCAGCTGACGTTACTGAAACCCAATAACACTGGGTCGTATGTTTTGACTGTGCAGACGGCACTTCTGAGCCTCAACTGGCGGTGTTGGAGCCCAGGAATTTAAGTTCAGGTGGTAGAAAGATGAACACAACAGGAGACCTGGATACTGTAGACAGTGACCTAATTATTTAATCAGGAAGAGGAGTGGCAAATTCCTGCGAGATCCAGGCCTTGTTCATTTTCAGGAAAGTAAGCCGGTCAGCGTTATCGGAGGATAGTCGCATGCGACGGTCAGTTAGTACACCACCTGCATCACTAAAGACACGTTCCGATAATACACTGGCTGCAGGGCAAGACAGCACCTCCAATGCATACTGGCTTAGCTCTGGCCATGTATCCAGCTTTGAGACCCAAAACTTGAAAGGTGAAGAGCCGTCTGGGAGTACAGCAAGAGGGCAAGACATGTAGTCTGTCACCATCTGACGGAACCGTTGCCTCCTGCTGACTGGAGCCGTCTGTGATGGTGTAGACTTTTGTGGTGGGCACAGAAAACTGTGCCACAGTTGGGCCATACTGGTCTTGCCTTGGGCAGAGGCACTGCTTCTGCTCCCTCTTTGTGCAGAGCCTCCACCACTGCCTGGACGCACTGAGCTGCTTTGGAATGCACTAGCAGCACTTCTCTCAGTTGGAATGGAGAAGATGATGGAATTGACCATTGTGTCTTGGTACTCCCGCATTTTTCGCTCCTGGTTCAACGGTGTGATGAGGCTTTCTACGTTGTCCCGGTAGCGAGGATCGAGGAGGGTGAACACCCAATAATCAGACATGTTGAGAATGTGGGCGATGCGGTGGTCGTTTCTCAGGCACTGCAGCATGTAATCCACCATGTGCTGCAGACTGCCAACTGCCCAAGAAACGCTGTCCCCTGCTGGAGGCGTGATCTCTGCCCGCTCGTCATCACCCCACCCTTGCTGTACACACTGAGTACTGGACAATTGTGTAACTCCCTCCTCTGGACGGATGTCTTCCTCCTCCATTGACTCCTCCTCATCCTCCTCACAAACTGTCCCCTGCCTACGCGTTTGTGAGGAACCACGTGGCGCTGACTGTCCAGAAGATGATGGAAATGCTGAATCCTCATCCTCCACCTCTTCCACAACATCATCCCTTAGCGCTTGCAGTGATTTTTCAAGCAGGCAGATAAGGGGGACAGTCATGCTGACTAGTGCATCATCTGCACTCGCCATCCGCGTGGAATAATCAAAGGGACGCAAAACCTGGCAGACGTCATTCATAGTGGCCCACTCTGTGGTTGTGAAGTCTGTACGGCGCTGACTGCGACTTCTTTGCGCCTGAAGCAGCTGGTACTCCATTACAGCTTGCTGCTGCTCACACAACCGCTCCAACATATGTAACGTGGAATTCCACCTGGTAGGTAGGTCACATATGATGCGATGTTCCGGCAGGCGGTGTCGGTGCTGCAGAGCCGCAATGCGCGCTTTTGCCGTGCTGGAACGCCGCAAGTGAGCACACTCTAGGCGGACCTTGTGCAGCAGTGCATCAAGATCCGGATAGTCCCTCAGAAAACTCTGCACGACCAAATTGAGCACATGTGCCAGACATGGGATGTGAGTGAGGTTGCCGAGGCACAGAGCTGCCACCAGATTTCGGCCATTATCACACACTACCATGCCTGGCTGGAGATTCGCTGGCACAAACCACACATCGCTCTCCTGCTTGATGGCATTCCAGAGCTCCTGCGCTGTGTGGCTTTGATTCCCCAAATAAATTAATTTCAAGACGGCCTGTTGACGTTTGGCCACGGCTGTGCTCATGTCGGTCGTAACAGGTACACGTTCATCACGGGTCCATGTGGAGGTGGACTGTGACGGCTCCTGCAGCGATGATTCTGAGGAACTGGTGTAGGAGGAGGAGTCAATGCGTACAGAATGGATTCCTGCAATCCTTGGAGTGGGCAGGACACGTCCTGCGCCACTCGCACGGTCTGTACCCGGCTCAACGACATTAACCCAATGGGCAGTGAGGGAAAGGTATCGCCCCTGTCCATGTTGACTGGTCCACGCATCGGTGGTGAGGTGGACCTTGCTACTGACGGCGTTCAGTAGCGCGTGTTTTATGTGTCCCTCCACATGCTTGTGCAGGGCAGGGACGGCTTGCCTGCTGAAGTAAAAGCGGCTGGGCACATTGTACTGTGGGACTGCCAATGACATCAAGTCACGGAAGCTGTCAGTCTCCACCAGCCTGAATGACAGCATTTCCAGTGACAGAAGTTTGGCAATGCCTGCAGTCAGAGCCTGTGCTCGTGGGTGGTTTGACGAGAAAGGCCGCCTTTTCTCCCATGCCTGTACTACTGATGGCTGTAGACTGGGCTGGGAGTGTGTGGATGACTGGGAAAGTGGTGCTGCGGGTGGAATTACAGCGGGTCTCTGGACAACAGGGCCAGAGGTTCTTCCACGGCGATCCTGGGAGGAAGCCGAACCAGCTGCGTGTGAGCTGGAGGAAGAGGCAACATGAGCTGAAGAGGTGGTAGCTGCCGCTGTTGGTTGGCCTAGCTCTTCAGTGTGTTTTTGTAACTCCGCCGCGTGCCTGTTGCGCACATGTTTCCACATGTTGGAGGTATTGAGGTTGCTGCCATTTCGACCTCTTTTTACTTTGTGATGACACACCTTGCATTTGACATAGCAAATGTCATCTGCAACTGTGTCAAAAAAGGACCAGGCACTGCAAGTCTTGGGAGCGCCCTTTTTGGCTTTTGGAAGAGACATGCTCCTAACGGGTGCCAAAGCGGAGGCTGCAGGATCCGCAGTCTTCCCCCTCCCTCTCCCTCTTTGGGCCGTACGGGGAATCTCTTCCTCAGAGCTGCTCCCACCACCTTCCTGTCCCTCACGCCAAGATGGGTCAAGGACCTCATCATCTACACTACCCTCTGCCCCCAACTGCTCCTCCTGGGTAGTCTCAGCAGCAGAGCACGCACCAGTAAGTGGCACCTGAGTGTCATCATCAGCTGATGCGGCCTGCGATGTGGTGAACGGAGCCACTGGCCCACCCGCCTCTTCAGAGGAAGAGAGAAAAAGCTGTTGGGCATCACTGCACCCTGCCTCTTCTTCCATTTCTCCAATGCTGCTTGGCTGGCCCACTGTTTCCAAGCCAAGAGATTCAGAGAACAGAAGTAGAGACGGCTCCTGTCCTGGGCTCTCTGTCTGCCTGGGCAATTTGGCAGGTGGTGAAGAGACAGATGGCTGCTCTCCAGTGCTCTGTGTCTGAGAGGCTGTGGCACTAATTGAAGTTGATGCATTAGCTGCCATCCATCCGACAACGGCTTCAATTTGTTCTTCACGCAGCAGCGGTGTACGGCGCTCTGCGACAAAGCTGCGCATGAATGACTGTTCCCTTGTGAAAGTGGGTGCTGATGAGTCACCGGTGCCCGCAGCAGGCACAGAATCCCCACGTCCCCTCCCTGCTCCGCGCCCACGCCCACGCCCACGTGCCTTACTCACTGCCTTCTTCATCTTGGTTGACTGATAAAGATAAGCAGAAAAGTACTAACGGATTTGTGTGCTTATTCCTGAACAACTCCTCCTAACAGGTATAAGAAACACTAATTTTCTAAAGTGTGGACTAGACTTTAATATGAGCTAATGTGGCCTACACAAATGTAAAGTGGTGTCACTGGTGTGTTTGGTGAACTTTATTCTTTATTTATTTTTTGGGGGCTGAACTGACAACAGATAGAGCTGCAGTCACACGGAGACCGTGCAGACAGACGTAAACGGCGCTGCAAGGCCCAAAAACCCTCCTCTACGTTATCCTATGTAGTGTTTTTCCACAAATTAGCTGGAGACGGGTGGAAAGACACTAATAGGAATTTTTTGAAAAAATGTGCAGCAGCCTGCACTACTTAAAACAAAATGAAAATTGATTTGGCGGTATGACGCAGTGAACAACCCTGAGCTGGAGACAACCAGGCTATGGCTGCTCACAGACTACAGGGCGAGCTGCAGTCACACGGAGACCATGCAGACAGCCGTAAACAGCGCTGCAAGGCCCAAAAACCCTCCTCTACGTTATCCTATGTAGTGTTTTTCCACAAATTAGCTGGAGACGGGTGGAAAGACACTAATAGGATTTTTTTGAATAAATTAGCAGCAGACTACACTACTTGGAAAAAAAAAAAAAAAGGACAGTATGAGGCAATGAACCACCCTCCCTGAACTGAATACAACCAGCTATGGATGGCCTATGTGGCTGCACTCAGACTAGAGAGTGGGCTGCACTCACACACACACACACACAGACCTTGCAGATCGCTGTGAAAACAGCGCTACAAGGCAAAAGCAAGGTGAATAGTAGGTGAACACAGCGGTTGCTAAATTAGCCTTTGGAAAGCACAAAGAAGCAAATCGCTATCTCTAAACTGGCCCTCAGTCAGCAAACAGTGTCCTGTCACTAACTGAATTCACAGCAGAGTGATCGCAAAATGGCGCCAGCGACTTTTAAACTGCATCATGACATCATTTCAGCAGCCAATCACAGCCATGCCAGTAGTTTCATGCCCTCCATGCTGAACAGGATGTGCCCACACTTGAAATCATTCTCATTGGCTGAATTTGTGCATTTTGAATCTGGGAACTTCCGATTCTGGTATCCGATACGCGGCAAGTATCGGAATCCCGGTATCGGAATTCCGATAACGCAAGTATCGGCCGATACCCGATACTTGCGGTATCGGAATGCTCAACACTAATTGTGAGGCAATTTGGTCTTAACATGTCTGAAATTCAATATTTGGATTAAAGCTAAGCAGGGTGTGAGCTCTTGGTCTGCGGCGGCTGGTTTTCTTTGTAACCATGAGCAGTCGAGTTTTTATTTACAGGTACCCAACGCGGATTTGGAACCAACTGCTTGCTCCCAGTCGATCTGGGATCTCATTTCGATCTGATTCCCCAATGCATTAAGAATTCTCCCTCAGCCAGATCATGGGCCGATTATTCGGCCGCATGGCATAGATGGGTGAATTTTTGTGTTCTCCATAATTTAAGTTATAGCACTTCCAACGCTTTATCGGGCCTGGGATTTGCGGAATCTCTGGCCATATCGGGCCTTTCCCACTCAGCTGTAGCCAAATCAATTGCTGGGGTAACATTTTTTCTCAAATTAAGAGGTAGCCCCCCACTATCTAGTTTTTTCCCTGTAAAACAATTTTTGAAAGGCTTGAAAAGATCTAATTTTAAGGCAGATTCTAGACGTCCGATTTCTTTTCAGCTTTTGAAAGAATTGTGTTTAGCTCTTTCTGATGTCTGTACTTCTGAAGTAGAGAATATTTTATTTTATGCGACATTTACACTCACATTTTTCGGAGCATTACGGGTTAGTGAGGTAGTATCTGCTAAAAAATCCGACCCTTCTGGTCTTTTAATTTCTGATATAAGCGTTCATGATTCTAATATTGTTTTGTTTATTAGAAGATCAAAAATGTATCAATTGGGTAGGGGGTCCAGGTTGAATATTAATTCTTTTCCCGATCCTTTAATCTGTCCGGTAGCTATCTTAAAGCGTTGGCTACTCATAAGGCCCAACATCATTTTTATCCATATGTATGGGTCACCTGTTACTATTTTTCAATTCAATGCAGTTCTAAAAAAATGTTTGGGTTTTTTGAAATATGATCACCTGAGGATTACTTCCCATTCTTTCAGAATAGGTGCTGCAACGGAAGCTTCTAGAGCAGGCCTAGATGACTCTTTGATTCAGAAATTGGGTAGATGGGAATCTGGCAGATTCAAACTGTATGTTCGTCATGAACTTTATGATTATTAACTCTTAATTTACTTTTCAGGTCCCTCTATAGTCTGGATCATTGGACACTCGTTTATATTTTGGGCAGAGAAGAGGGCCAGACAGAGAGTTTATTCTGAGAATCTATCATTTGATTCAGCGGAAGTTCAGATATTCTGGCACAGTGTTCGGGGCATGAAGTGGTCTAATTTTTGTTTTGAGTTTAGACGATGTTTTAAAATATTTCCTTTTCCAGATTTAGTGATATTTCACCTGTCCGGTAACGATTTGGGCAAAATGAGAACTTTAGATCTCTTAGCTTTTATGAGATCGGATATTTGCAGCCTTAAACAGTCATTTCCGTCCGTGAGTTTTATTTTTTCGGAAATAGTCCCTAGAATTTTATGGTCAGACTCTAAATTTCTATTTATGGACAAGATCCGTAAGAGAATTAATAGGAGTATGAGCAAATTTTTGCCATTAATCGGCGGTTTTTCTTTTCGGCATACAGAATTAGAAGGGTTTTTGCCAGGGCTTTTTCGGAACGATTTAATCTACCTATCTGATATTGGGTTAGATATTTTTAATCTAAATTTACAAACTATGGTTGAAAAATGGCTGTATGGTTTTGGGGGTGCCTCGCCTCTTTGAGGCTTGGCTCGTGGGAAAATCGAACAGTGGTATGGGCGGATTGGATTTGGTGTTCTTGGATATATGGAAAGTTAAATGATTACTTTATTTAAGCTGTTTATTAATTGGTTTAACCCTTAATAAACATCACGGCCATTTTTCTTCCATTAAAGAAACTTGTGTTGCGTCTTTTTTCCTCTAGTGTTAAGGAATATATCTTGTGTTGCCATGACAGCCCCCCCCCATCAAGATATTGAAATAAAGGGGGGGTCCCATGGCATCACAGATATTGACGGTTTTTAGCCTCTTTAATTTTATTCAGGAGAAATAAGCTTGGCCTTTTAAATAGGGTTCAAACAAAGGTCAATTTTAAATATCTGTACTGTGCTATTTTTAGAAAGACTGGATTTAGCTGGTGCCTTTTTGCGCCTTTTCTAACGGTTTTCATTGGTTTAAACTGGTTGTTGGGCAGAATTTTGTTATTATATAAGGTCCAGCGGCTACCTGGGAACTGTCATTCCGCTGGAGCTGTGAAGAAGCGAAGACCCCACCCTCCCTCCCTTTTTCTTTTAAGACCCGTCATGATGTTTTTATTTGTGGGAAAATCGCCCAGTGGTATGGGCGGATTGGATTTGGTGTTCTTGGATATATGGAAAGTTATATGATTACTTTATTTAAGCTGTGTATTAATTGGTTTAACCCTTAATAAACATCACGACCATTTTTCTTCCATTAAAGAAACTTGTGTTGCGTCTTTTTTCCTCTAGTGTTAAGGAATGTATCTTGTGTTGCCATGCTTCTGAGACGTTATCCGCATGGCAGTTAAACATTCAAATAGTAAATATGTGCACAATTCCACATTTATAGGGCTATTCTTAAATGTCTAATTTTTGGGACAGCAGGAAAATAAGCAACTTTGCCAGAAAGTGAGGAGATAGCTCGGAGCAGGTCAAAAAACTATTTGAAAATACCCCTTTAATATGTATTAATAATGCTTCAAACACCACTCAAGTTATTTTTTTCCAACTATTTATTAAGAATATTGTATGCAATAGCAATGGGCGCAACCAGCCAATCAAGTTCGGGGTTCATACCAAACACCTATTGTTCGTGCACAGATTCCAAACACGGACTTCTCCAGGAAGTTCATGTTACTATTCAGGTTCAGTAGTCCGAACATCGGGAGTTTCCCACCCTGACATCTGTCTGACAGAGGAAGAGACATCAGTGGCTCTGATCGGCAGTAAGATCATTACCACAGGTCTGTAAGCAGCGGTTCCCACCCTGTTAAATGACAGCATGAGCCAGCAGCTGTGGCCGAGAGTAAAAAGGTTACCTACAGTCACACTTGACGATGATGAGAGTACTCCTATGAGCCTACGCCTGCTGTCTCTGATTTCAGCTAGGGCAGGAGTCGCTGATGGGTGAATTCATCAGCCGGCGCCTGTGAAAAAATAAATAATACAAAAAATTAACTGGGGTCGCTTTTATTTTTGAGATCCAGTGCAGGAAAAACTGACAGTTGTGGGCTGGAACCCTCAGCTGTCAGCTTTCTCATGGCTGATTATCAAGAATAATAATCTTTATTTTTATATAGCGCTAACATATTCCGCAGCGCTTTACAGTTTGCACACATTATCGTGACTGTCCCCGATGGGGCTCACAATCTAAATTCCCTATCAGTATGTCTTTGGAATGTGGGAGGAAACCGGAGTGCCCGGAGGAAACCCACACAAACACGGAGAGAACATACAAACTCTTTGCAGATGTTGTCCGTAGTGGGGTTTGAACCCAGGACTCCAGCGCTGCAAGGCTGCAGTGCTAACCACTGTGCCACTGTGCCGCCAGATAGAAGGGTCCCCATGTCGTTTTTTAAATTATTTAAATAAATAATAAAAATAATCATGGGCTGCCACCTATTTTGACAACCAGCCAAACTACAGCAGACAGCTGGGGCCTGGTATTCTCAGGCTCGTAAAGGCCCCCAGCCTAAAAATAGTAGTAAAAATAGTAGTCCACATCCCCCCCAGAAAAAGCCCATCTATTAGAAGCACCAATTCAGGAGTTTTGCTTGACTCTTCCCAATTTCCTGCATGCAGAGGCAAGTGGAATAATGGTTATGGGATTAGAATAGAGAGGCATTGCCACCTGGCCTGGGGTCCTACTCATTCTGTCCGGGTAAGAACCATAATCTTTTATTTTCTTAATATTTCACCTGTAAATAAAATAAAGTCTGATTCCTTTTTTTAGTTTTTCATCAGTAGATAAAATAACGACTGATTCCTTTTTCTTAATTTTTCATCTGTAGATAGAAAAAATAATGTCTTATTCCCCGGCCAAGACAATCATAGAAGAGCTGACTGGTCAACGGTCAAACAGGTAAACTAAAATAGATTAAAGACGGTAATGATTGTTAATAATAGATAATAATAAAAATGCAATAAAAATATGTAATAAAAACTATTCAGAGGTGAAAAACACCAAGATAAAAAACACAACGATAAAAAACAGGTAGTTATAAAAAAGATGCAAAGGATAAATTTTCATTAAGACCATATGGGAACACAGTTTTGAGTGTCCAAATCCACTTGGTCTCAAGTTGGACCAACTGGGTACTAATTCTACCTTGATGGTTCATGTCAATTCCTATGACTTTTAATTGTGATGCATCACAATTATGATATAATTTTGAAACGTTGCGGCAATATCTTTTACCTAGATATGTCTGAAATTTCTTTGGCGGCATTGATTCCCAACACATGTTCCCGTGCTCTAACTTTCAATAGTCTGGTGGTCAATCCAACATATAGACCTCATTCTCTCCTCCACACTTATTCGATCCTCATCCAACATCCTCCAAGACTTCTTCCGAATATCTCCCATCCTCTGGAATTCTTTGCCCCGACATGTACAACTATCAACCATATTTGAATCCTTCAGATGGAACCTGAAAACCCACCTCTTCAGGAAAGCCTACAGCCTGCAATGACCCTGCTGCCTCCTCACAACTACCGGAGCTACCGCCTCACCAACATCGGAGCTCCTGCAACCCTCAACCTACTGTCTCCTTCCCCACTATCCTGTAGAATGAAAGCCCCCAAGGGCAGTGACCTCTCCCCTCTGTATCAGTCTGTGCTTGTTAGTTTGTTTACTGTAATTGATATCTGTAATTTGTATGTAACCCCTTCTCATGTACAGCACCATGGAATCAATGGTGCTATATAAATAAGTAATAATATATAAGAGAACATGGGCAAGTCACATACTATACCACCAATTTGGAAACACATGTGATGGAATGTGTAATCTTAAAGATATGTGAATTATCTGAGTTTGAAAATGTATGTGCCCTAGAAATATTTGGCATGACAAGCATTGTTCACATGGTTTACAACCCCAAGTAGATTTTGTTTGAGAAAGAAATGTTGTGTCGGGTTCACCTATATAATAACTTTTGACTAAACTATCTCCAAGATTTGGAGATCTTCTAAAGTAAAGTAAAAGTATATTAGGATTAATCCCAATATATTTTGATAGAATAGCGTCAGCATGTAGGATTGGCCAGGATTTCTTAAGATAAAAGCAAATCATGTCAGCCTGTCCACTATATTGTGTGATAAAACTGACATTATTATCTGACTTAGGGGTTGAAGAACTATAAAGTGCCTTATGTCTTGTGGTGTATTTGGCTCTATTATAGGCTCTTTTTAATGAACTCTTGATGTAACCACATTTAATGAATCTGGACTTTAAATCGTCTGCTTGTTTTTCAAAGTCCAGATCACTTAAGCAAATGCGTCTCAAGTGTAGGAATTGGCCTATTGGGATAGAGCGAATCAGAGCAGGTGGATGTGACAAGGAGGCATGTAAAAGGGTATTAACTGCAGTGGACTTTCTGAATAAGTCGGGTTGGAGACAATCTTGACTGTCTCTTTTTACCTTGACATCAAAAAAGTCTATAAAATGTTTATGATATTGAAAGGTCAAATGTATATTGATCTCAATTGAGCTGAGACAATCAATAAAATTCTGTAGGGTTTCCATAGAATCCTGCCAGATCAAGAAAATGTTGTCGATGTAGTGCATCCAAAAAGGCACATGCTCAATTGACGACAGGTGATCTGACAGGAGGAGATCCCTCTACCACAGCCCCAGGAACATGTTGGCATAGGAGGGGGCAAAGGAGGCCCCATAGCGGTCCCCTGGAGCTGTGGGTTGAAGGACCCCTTAAAAAAAGAAAAAATTGTGAGATAAGGTAAATTCCCAAAGATCAATAATGAAATTAATCAGAGGAGATGGTAGTGACGAATGTTGGAAAAAATAATTTACGGCATGTATACCATCCTTGTGATGAATAATGGTATGTAAGCTTTCCACATCACGGGTCACTAATAGCGTGTCACAGTCAAGATACATTCCATCAATTTTTTTCAAAAGCTCATTCGTATCTTTGGTATAAGATGAAAGAGATGCTACCAATGTTTGTAACATGAAATCGATATATATGTTAACATTCTCCAAATAATTACAAAGACCTGATATTATAGGTCTCACTGGTGGATCATATTTGTTTTTCTGAATTTTTGGCATTATGTATAGGGTGGGAATGGTAGGTTCCTGGACTTGTAATGCCACATAGAGGTCATTAGAAATAATATCATTTTCATGTGCTTTTTTAAGAATAACACCCACTTCAATGAGGAACTTGGTAAGAGGATTTTTAATTTTTTATAACAATCTGTATTTTTTAATTGACAAAATGCCTCCATCTCCTACATGTTCTTTGGCCATACCACTAAAACCCCACCTTTGTCTGCAGGCTTGAAAATTTCATCCTGCAGACCCTGTAATTATTTAAGGCCCAATCTTTCCTCATAATTCAGGCTATATTCAATAGGAAAACGTTGGATCTTTTCAAACTCTTTACATACCGTTTTGACAAATATATAAATGGTTGGACATGTTGATAAGGGGGAAATTTAGTAGAACATTTTTTAATAGAAGTTGGAATCTTACCTCCAATGGGGGTGTTGTTTTCTACAGAAAATTGTTCCAAATCAGCTAACGCCTCCTGTTCTGTCACTGTAGGAAATAATTTTAAAAGATTCTCATCATGAAATGAATGTTTAAATAATAACTTTCTTGCAAAAAGAAAAATCTTTCACTGCGGTAAAGTTATCAAATTGAGCTGTTGGACAAAACATAAGTCCTTTATTTATAATATCAATTTCTGTTGAGGAAAAAATAAGAGAACTCAGATTAATTTCCTTTAATTGATTCTTCGCAATTTCTGGTGAATATCTAAAATTGCGTTTATTTTGCAAAAAACGTAAGTCCCTTTTGCATTTCAGAGTAATCATTGAAGATGCAGAGACGGAAGAGGAGGCGACAGATGTATCACTAACTGGTGGAATAGAGGTAATGGAAGTAGTGCAACCCCTATTAGCAATCTTCTGTAAATATCTCTTCTGATGAAGGACTCTCCGAAACGCGCATCTGGGTGTGCACCGCACCTCTTCCGGGACCACAGCCATACCATTTGACAGTTAATATCCTTCTCTGCCACCTTTATGCAGGGCACACTGGTGTATAAATCCTTTCACTGGTTTCAGTTCAGTCCCTGACTTTTTTTCATAGTTTTTTTATTTTTTCAGTGGTATATTATACGACTTGCCCATGTTTTCTTATATATATTGAATTGACCACCAGACAATTGAAAGTTAGAGTATGGGAACATGTGTTGGGTAGTGTTGAGCGTATCGGTATCGGATTGGATCGGCCGATATCCAAAAAATATCAGATATCGCCGATACCGATACCCGATACCAATACAAGTCAATGGGACACAAATATCGGAAGCTATCCTAGATGGTTCCCAGGGTCTGAAGGAGAGGAAACTCTCCTTCAGGCCCTGGGATCCATATTCATGTAAAAAATAAAGAATAAAAATAGAAAATATGGATATACTTACCCCTCCGACGGACCCTGGCTCTCACTGGTGCAAGCGTCTGCCTCCATTCCTAAGAATTCAGTGAGACCTTCCATGACGTCGCAGTCACATGAGCGGTCACGCGACTAATTGCAAGACCGCGATGTCATCGCAGGTCCTACACTCACTGCATTCTTAGGAACAGAGGCTGCCGGTTGCACCGCTGAGGTCCAGGGTCCGTCGGAGGGGTGAGTATATCCATATTTTTTATTTTTATTCTTTATTTTTTACATGAATATGGATCTCAGGGCCTGAAGGAGAGTCTCCTCTCCTCCAGACCCTGGGAACCATACGCACCGCACAAGCCTGGGAACTTATAGGAACTTCCGATTCCGATTTCCGATATCACAAAAATATCGGAACTCGGTATCGGAATTCCGATACAGCGAATATCGGCCGATACCCGATATTTGCAGTATTGGAATGCTCAACACTAGGGTTGGGAAGTGCTGCCAAGGAAATTTCAGACATATCTACGTTAAATAAATTGCCTTAACATTTTAAAATATATATTAATTGTGGTGCATCCCAATTAAAAGTCATAGGAATTGACATGATCCATCACACATCAGAGGAGGTAGAATTAGTACCCAGTTGAGACCAAATGGATTTGGACACTCAAAACAGTGTCCTTGTATGGTCTTAATGAAAATGTATCCTTTGCATCTTTTTTATAAACACCTGTTTTTTATCTTTGTGGTTTTTATATTGGTGTTTTTCACCTCTGAATAGTTTTAATTACATATTTTTATTGTATTTTTATTATTATTATTATTATTATTATTATTATTGTCTATTGTTAACAATTATTACCTTCTTTAATCTATTTTAGGTTACCTTTTTGACTCTGTTGACCGAGCAGCTCTTCTATAAATGTCTTGGCCAGGAAATAAGACATTATTTACAGTTATATGAAAAAGTTTGGGCACCCCTAATAATCTTAAGCTTAATGTTTTATAAAAATTGTTTTTTTTTTGCAACAGATATTTCAGTTTCATATATCTAATAACTGTTGGACACAGTAATGTTTCTGCCTTGAAACGAGGTTTATTGTACTAACAGAAAATGTGCAATCTGCATTCAAACAAAATTTGACAGGTGCATAAGTATGGGCACCTCACCAGAAAAGTGACATTAATATTTAGTAGATCCTCCTTTTGCAAAAATAACAGCCTCTCGTCGCTTCCTGTAGCTTTTAATGAGTTCCTGGATCCTGGATGAAGGTATTTTTGACCATTCCTCTTTTCAAAACAATTCCTGTTCAATTAAGTTTGATGGTCGCCGAGTATGGACTGCCCTCTTCAAATGATCCCACAGATGTTCAATGATATTCAGGTCTGGGGACTGGGATGGCCATTCCAGAACAGTGTAATTGTTCCTCTGCATGAATGCCTGAGTAGATTTGGAGCGGTGTTTTGGATCATTGTCTTGCTGAAAGATCCATCCCCTGCGTAACTTCAACTTTGTCACTGATTCAAGAACATTATTGTCAAGAATCTGCTGATACTGAGAGGAATCCATGCGTCTCTCAACTTTAACAAGATTTCTGGTGCCGGCATTGGCCACACAGCCCCAAAGCATGATGGAACCTCCACCAAATTTTACTGTGAGTAGCAAGTGTTTTTCTTGGAATGCTGTGTTTTTTTGCCACCATGCATAACACTTTTTTGTATGACCAAACAACTCAATCTTGGTTTCATCAGTCCACAGGACCTTCTTCCAAAAATAAATTGGCTTCTTCAAATGTGCTTTTGCATACCTCAGTCGACTCTGTTTGTGGCGTGCTTGCAGAAATGGCTTCTTTCGCATCATTCTCCCATACAGCTTCTCCTTGTGCAAAGTGCGTTGTATAGTTGACCGATGCACAGTGACACCATCTGCAGCAAGTTGATTCTGCAGCTCTCTGGAGGTGGTCTGAGGATTGTCCTTGACTGATCTCACCATTCTTCTTCTCTGCCTTTCTGAAGTTTTTCTTGGCCTGCCACTTCTGGCCTTAACAAGAACTGTACCTGTGTTCTTTCATTTCCTTACTATGTTCCTCACAGTGGAAATTGACAGGTTAAATCTCTTAGACAGCTTTTTGTATCCTTCCCCTGAACAACTATGTTGAATAATCTTTGTTTTCAGATCATTTGACAGTTGTTTTGAGGAGCCCATGATGCCACTCTTCAGAGGAGATTCAAACAGCAGAACAATTTGCAAGTGGCCACTTTAAGTAGCTTTTCTCATGATTGCATACACCTGGCTAAGAAGTTCAAAGCTCAATGAGGTTACAAAACCAAAAAATGTGCTTTAGTAAGTCAGTAAAAAGTAGGTACGGGTATTTAAATCAAGAAAATGATAAGGGTGCCCATACTTATGCACCTGTCAAATTTTGTTTGAATGCAGATTGAACATTTTCTCTTAGTACAATAAACCTCATTTCAAGGCAGAAACATTACTGTGTCCAACAGTTATTAGATATATGAAACTGAAATAGCTGTTGCAAAAAAAACAATTTTTATAAAATATTAAGCTTAAGATTAATAGGGGTGCCCAAACTTTTTCATATAACTGTATTCTATCTACAGATGAAAAATTAAGAAAAAAAATCAGACGTTATTTTATCTACAGATGAAAAATTAAGAAAAGGAATCAGACATTATTTTATTTACAGATGAAATATTAAGAAAATAAAAGATTATGGTCTCATAAAGTCATAGTATATATAATTATTGAAGAACTAGATGTCCTTATAGATCTAATAGTAATTAATTATCTTCATTTATTTTGGTATTTATTATATTACTATTTTTCATTGGTTTCTTTCTTTTTCTCTCCAATGACACTTATCATTGGCACTTAGTTACTAAAATTATTTTAACTTAGCACTTTTGCAGTTTGGCTATTTTATCATTATTATTATTTTTTTTCTCTTTATTTCTTTTCATTTCATTTGCACTTACCGACCAATTCACTCAATGCACTTTCGGAGTTTGGGTATTTTATCATTTCTTTGTTTTTCACTTATATCCTTTTTTCTAGGATATTATTGCATTATAACCATCAATTTTTCATTTGTATTTTATTTTTAAGTAAATAAAATCATATTATATGTATAACATGTCACATTTTGCACTTTTTATCTTACAATATAAGAATATTATATGTTCTTTGTTCACAGCTTCCTCAATTTATATCACTCTATGTATCATCATGTGTAATTATATGATTAAACTAGCACTATTCATTACATTAGCACATTGTTTTATCACATTATTTGTATTATTCATTCATATTATTCTTCTCCATCAATCTCCCTAATTGCCATGGCTGAATATTATTTAAATATTTATTACTAGCTGTTTCCAGCCAGCTAATGCTCGGCATGCTTATTGCTATCTAATTAATGCTGCTAGTGATTAAACTAAAGTAAATAATGACAACATTCAATAGCGCTTACGCAGGTGGTAAACTAACTTAAAATGAATTTAATAACAATAATAATTAAAAATCAGAATAATGCTAAATAATACTAATACATTTTATTCTGAGTGTAAAATCAATAGCAAACTGGATTTGTGTGGTAATGTGTGGGGACAGAGCCTCATGTGGTTATGTGTGGGGATGGAGCCTCGTGTGGTAATGTGGGGGGACGGAGCCTCATGTGGTAATGTGTGGGGACGGAGCCTCGTGTGGTAATGTGTGGGGACGGAGCCTCGTGTGATAATGTGTGGGGACAGAGCCTCGTGTGGTAATGTGTGAGGACAGAGCCTCGTGTGGTAATGTGTGGGGACAGAGCCTCGTGTGCTAATGTGTGAGGACGAGCCTCATATGGTAATGTGTGGGGACGGAGCCTCGTGTGGTAATATGTGGGGACAGAGCCTCATGTGGTAATGTGGGGGGACGGAGCCTCGTGTGGTAATAAGTGGGGACGGAGCCTCGTGTGGTAATGTGTGGGGATGGAGCCTCGTGTGGTAATATGTGGGGACGGAGCCTCGTGTGGTAATGTGGGGGGGCGGGATTATGTGTGGTAATGTGGTGGGGGTGGGATTATGTGTGGTAATATGGTGGGGGGTGGGATTATGTGTGGTGATGTGGTGGCGGGATTATGTGTGGTAATGTAGTGGGGGGCAGGATTATATGTGGTGGTGGGGGCGGGATTATGTGGTGATGTGGTGGGGGTGGGACTATGTGTGGTGATGTGGTGGGGGGTGGGATTATGTGTGGTAATGTGGTGGGGGGCGGGATTATGTGTGGTCATGTAGTGGGGGCAGGATTATATGTGGTAATGAGGTGGGGGGCTGGATTATGTGTGGTGATATGGTGGGGGGGCGGGATTATGTGTGGTAATGTGGTGTGGATTGTGTGTGGTAGTGTGGTGGGGGCGGGATTGTGTGTGGTAATGTGGCGGGGGTGGGATTGTGTGTGGTAATGTGGTGGGGCAGGATTGTGTGTGGTAATGTGGTGGGGGTGGGATTGTGTGGGGTAATGTGGGGGGCGGGATTGTGTGTGGTAATGTGGTGGGGGTGGGTTTGTGTGTGGTAATGGGGTGAGGGGCGTGATTTTGCGTGGTAATGTGGTGGGGGCAGGATTTTGTGTGGTAATGTGGTGGTGGGGCAGGATTGTGTGTGGTAATGTGGTGGGGGGTGGGATTGTGTGTGGTAATGTGGTGTGGGTGGGATTGTTTGTGGTAATGTGGTGGGGTCAGGATTGTGTGTGGTGATGTGTGGGATCGGGATTGTGTGTGGTAATGTGGTGGGGCGGGATTGTGTGTGGTAATGTGGTGGGGGTGGGATTTTGTGTGGTAATGTGGGGGCGGGATTGTGTGTGGTGATGTGGTGGAGGGCAGGATTATTTGTGGTAATGTGGTGGGAGTGGGATTGTGTGTGGTAATGTGGTGGGGCGGAATTGTGCGTAGTAATGTGGTGGAGGGCAGGATTGTGTGTGGTGATGTGGTGGGGGTGGGTTTGTGTGTGGTAATGTGGTGGGGGCGGGATTGTGTGTGGTAATTTGGTTGGATTGTGTGTGGTAATGTGGTGGGGGCGGGATTGTGTGTGGTAATGGGGTGAGGGGCGCTATTGTATGTGGTAATGTGGTGGGGGCGGGTTTGTGTGTGGTAATGTGGTGGGGGGCGGGATTGTGTGTGGTAATGTGGTGGGGGGTGGGATTGTGTGTGGTAATGGGGTGAGGGGTGGGATTGTGTGTGGTAATGTGGTGGGGCGGAATTGTGCGTAGTAATGTGGTGGAGGGCAGGATTGTGTGTGGTGATGTGGTGGGGGGTGGGATTGTGTGTGGTAATGTGGTGGGGGCGGGATTGTGTGTGGTAATGTGGTTGGAGGGCAGGATTGTGTGTGGTGATGTGGTGGGGGGTGGGATTGTGTGTGGTAATGTGGTGGGGGCGGGATTGTGTGTGGTAATGTGGTTGGATTGTGTGTGGTAATGTGGTGGGGGGCGGGATTGTGTGTGGTAATGTGGTGGGGGGTGGGATTGTGTGTGGTAATGGGGTGAGGGGCGCTATTGTATGTGGTAATGTGGTGGGGGCGGGTTTGTGTGTGGTAATGTGGTGGGGGGCGGGATTGTGTGTGGCAATGTGGTGGGGGGTGGGATTGTGTGTGGTAATGGGGTGAGGGGTGGGATTGTGTGTGGTAATGTGGTGGGGGCGGGATTGTGTGTGGTAATGTGGTGGGGGGGCGAGAATGTGTGTGGTAATGGGGTGAGGGGCGGGATTGTGTGTGGTAATGTGAGGGGCGGGATTGTGTGTGGTATTGTGGTGGGGGCGGGATTGTGTGTGGTAATGTGGTGGGGGCGGGATTGTGTGTGGTAATATGAGGGGCGGGATTGTTTGTTTTTAATGTGATGGGGGGCGGGATTGTGTGTGGTAATGGGGTGAGGGCCAGGATTGTGTGTGGTAATGTGGTGGGGGCGGGATTGTGTGTGATAATGTGGTGGGGGCGGGATTGTGTGTGGTAATGTGGTTGGATTGTGTGGTAATGTGGTGGGGGCGGGATTGTGTGTGGTAATGTGGTGGGGGGCGGGATTGTGTGTGGTAATGGGGTGAGGGGCGCTATTGTATGTGGTAATGTGGTGGGGGCGGGTTTGTGTGTGGGAATGTGGTGGGGGGCGGGATTGTGTGTGGTAATGTGGTTGGATTGTGTGGTAATGTGGTGGGGGCGGGATTGTGTGTGGTAATGTGGTGGGGGGTGGGATTGTGTGTGGTAATGGGGTGAGGGGTGGGATTGTGTGTGGTAATGTGGTGGGGCGGAATTGTGCGTAGTAATGTGGTGGAGGGCAGGATTGTGTGTGGTGATGTGGTGGGGGGTGGGATTGTGTGTGGTAATGTGGTGGGGGCGGGATTGTGTGTGGTAATGTGGTTGGAGGGCAGGATTGTGTGTGGTGATGTGGTGGGGGGTGGGATTGTGTGTGGTAATGTGGTGGGGGCGGGATTGTGTGTGGTAATGTGGTTGGATTGTGTGTGGTAATGTGGTGGGGGGCGGGATTGTGTGTGGTAATGTGGTGGGGGGTGGGATTGTGTGTGGTAATGGGGTGAGGGGTGCTATTGTATGTGGTAATGTGGTGGGGGCAGGTTTGTGTGTGGTAATGTGGTGGGGGGCGGGATTGTGTGTGGTAATGTGGTGGGGGGTGGGATTGTGTGTGGTAATGGGGTGAGGGGTGGGATTGTGTGTGGTAATGTGGTGGGGGCGGGATTGTGTGTGGTAATGTGGTGGGGGGCGAGAATGTGTGTGGTAATGGGGTGAGGGGCGGGATTGTGTGTGGTAATGTGAGGGGCGGGATTGTGTGTGGTATTGTGGTGGGGGCGGGATTGTGTGTGGTAATGTGGTGGGGGCGGGATTGTGTGTGGTAATATGAGGGGCGGGATTGTGTTTTTAATGTGGTGGGGGGCGGGATTGTGTGTGGTAATGGGGTGAGGGCCAGGATTGTGTGTGGTAATGTGGTGGGGGCGGGATTGTGTGTGATAATGTGGTGGGGGCGGGATTGTGTGTGGTAATGTGGTGGGGCGGGATTGTGTGTGGTAATGTGGTGGGGGCGGGATTGTGTGTGGTAATGTGGTGGGGGGCGGATTGTGTATGGTAATGTGGTGGGGGTGGGATTGTGTGGTAATGTGGTGGAGGGGCGGGATTGAGTGTGGTAATGTGGTGGGGGTGGGATTGTGTGTGGTAATGTGGTGGGGGCGGGATTGTGTGTGGTAATGTGGTGGGTGTGGGATTGTGTGTGGTAATGTGGTGGGGGTGGGATTGTGTGTCTGTTGTAATGGGGTGAAGGGGTGGGATTGTGTGGTAATGTGGTGGAGGGGCGGGATTGAGTGTGGTAATGTGGTGGGGTCAGGATTGTGTGTGGTGATGTGTGGGATCGGGATTGTGTGTGGTAATGTGGTGGGGCGGGATTGTGTATGGTAATGTGGTGGGGGTGGGTTTTGTGTGGTAATGTGGGGGCGGGATTGTGTGTGGTGATGTGGTGGAGGGCAGGATTATGTGTGGTAATGTGGTGGGGGTGGGATTGTGTGTGGTAATGTGGTGGGGCGGAATTGTGCGTAGTAATGTGGTGGAGGGCAGGATTGTGTGTGGTGATGTGGTGGGGGTGGGTTTGTGTGTGGTAATGTGGTGGGGGCGGGATTGTGTGTGGTAATGTGGTTGGATTGTGTGTGGTAATGTGGTGGGGGCGGGTTTGTGTGTGGTAATGTGGTGGGGGGCGGGATTGTGTGTGGTAATGGGGTGAGGGGCGCTATTGTATGTGGTAATGTGGTGGGGGCGGGTTTGTGTGTGGTAATGTGGTGGGGGGCGGGATTGTGTGTGGTAATGTGGTGGGGGGTGGGATTGTGTGTGGTAATGGGGTGAGGGGTGGGATTGTGTGTGGTAATGTGGTGGGGCGGAATTGTGCGTAGTAATGTGGTGGAGGGCAGGATTGTGTGTGGTGATGTGGTGGGGGGTGGGATTGTGTGTGGTAATGTGGTGGGGGCGGGATTGTGTGTGGTAATGTGGTTGGAGGGCAGGATTGTGTGTGGTGATGTGGTGGGGGGTGGGATTGTGTGTGGTAATGTGGTGGGGGCGGGATTGTATGTGGTAATGTGGTTGGATTGTGTGTGGTAATGTGGTGGGGGGCGGGATTGTGTGTGGTAATGTGGTGGGGGGTGGGATTGTGTGTGGTAATGGGGTGAGGGGCGCTATTGTATGTGGTAATGTGGTGGGGGCGGGTTTGTGTGTGGTAATGTGGTGGGGGGCGGGATTGTGTGTGGTAATGTGGTGGGGGCGGGATTGTGTGTGGTAATGTGGTGGGTGTGGGATTGTGTGTGGTAATGTGGTGGGGGTGGGATTGTGTGTCTGTTGTAATGGGGTGAAGGGGTGGGATTGTGTGGTAATGTGGTGGAGGGGCGGGATTGAGTGTGGTAATGTGGTGGGGTCAGGATTGTGTGTGGTGATGTGTGGGATCGGGATTGTGTGTGGTAATGTGGTGGGGCGGGATTGTGTATGGTAATGTGGTGGGGGTGGGTTTTGTGTGGTAATGTGGGGGCGGGATTGTGTGTGGTGATGTGGTGGAGGGCAGGATTATGTGTGGTAATGTGGTGGGGGTGGGATTGTGTGTGGTAATGTGGTGGGGCGGAATTGTGCGTAGTAATGTGGTGGAGGGCAGGATTGTGTGTGGTGATGTGGTGGGGGTGGGTTTGTGTGTGGTAATGTGGTGGGGGCGGGATTGTGTGTGGTAATGTGGTTGGATTGTGTGTGGTAATGTGGTGGGGGCGGGTTTGTGTGTGGTAATGTGGTGGGGGGCGGGATTGTGTGTGGTAATGGGGTGAGGGGCGCTATTGTATGTGGTAATGTGGTGGGGGCGGGTTTGTGTGTGGTAATGTGGTGGGGGGCGGGATTGTGTGTGGTAATGTGGTGGGGGGTGGGATTGTGTGTGGTAATGGGGTGAGGGGTGGGATTGTGTGTGGTAATGTGGTGGGGCGGAATTGTGCGTAGTAATGTGGTGGAGGGCAGGATTGTGTGTGGTGATGTGGTGGGGGGTGGGATTGTGTGTGGTAATGTGGTGGGGGCGGGATTGTGTGTGGTAATGTGGTTGGAGGGCAGGATTGTGTGTGGTGATGTGGTGGGGGGTGGGATTGTGTGTGGTAATGTGGTGGGGCGGGATTGTGTGTGGTAATGTGGTTGGATTGTGTGTGGTAATGTGGTGGGGGGCGGGATTGTGTGTGGTAATGTGGTGGGGGGTGGGATTGTGTGTGGTAATGGGGTGAGGGGCGCTATTGTATGTGGTAATGTGGTGGGGGCGGGTTTGTGTGTGGTAATGTGGTGGGGGGCGGGATTGTGTGTGGTAATGTGGTGGGGGGTGGGATTGTGTGTGGTAATGGGGTGAGGGGTGGGATTGTGTGTGGTAATGTGGTGGGGGCGGGATTGTGTGTGGTAATGTGGTGGGGGGGCGAGAATGTGTGTGGTAATGGGGTGAGGGGCGGGATTGTGTGTGGTAATGTGAGGGGCGGGATTGTGTGTGGTATTGTGGTGGGGGCGGGATTGTGTGTGGTAATGTGGTGGGGGCGGGATTGTGTGTGGTAATATGAGGGGCGGGATTGTGTGTTTTTAATGTGGTGGGGGGCGGGATTGTGTGTGGTAATGGGGTGAGGGCCAGGATTGTGTGTGGTAATGTGGTGGGGGCGGGATTGTGTGTGATAATGTGGTGGGGGCGGGATTGTGTGTGGTAATGTGGTGGGGCGGGATTGTGTGTGGTAATGTGGTGGGGGCGGGATTGTGTGTGGTAATGTGGTGGTGGTGGGATTGTGTGTGGTAATGTGGTGGGGCGGATTGTGTGTGGTAATGTGGTGGGGGTGGGATTGTGTGTGGTAATGTGGTGGGGGGCGGATTGTGTATGGTAATGTGGTGGGGGTGGGATTGTGTGGTAATGTGGTGGAGGGGCGGGATTGAGTGTGGTAATGTGGTGGGGGTGGGATTGTGTGTGGTAATGTGGTGGGGGCGGGATTGTGTGTGGTAATGTGGTGAGGGTGGGATTGTGTGTGGTAATGTGGTGGGGGTGGGATTGTGTGTCTGTTGTAATGGGGTGAAGGGGGGATTATGTGTGGTGATGTGGTGGGGGGCATAGCTACTGTGCAGGGGGCGGGATTAGCGAGTAATCACGATGCCTCTTATATATATTGATGTTTGTTTAATTAATTTAATGTAGTATATATGATATAAATCATTATTACCATCCTAATCCTTCTAAGTAAAGTCTTCTTCCCCTTCTAACACTCTAACTCTACGGGACATTTCATTCGGTACCCAATCTTTTCCTTTTACCTAGTCCAGCCAATATGAAACTATTCCATTGATCCATGCACTTGGTCCAGTCTGTGCGCATGTGCCGCTGGGAGCATGGGATCGATCAACCACCGGCATCTCTATGTGTCTGACGCATCGGGTCAGCTGACTCTGATGAGGTCGGTCACATGACGCTGTGCGCCGGAGGTTTCTGGCCTCTTCCTGTCTGCGCATGCGCCACTCTCCATCCGGCCTGAGCTCATCGGTCCTAAATTAGTATTTATACCCCTCCGGTTCAGAGGTGCGTTCCCCTGATGAAGAACTCTCCAAAACACGTGTCGGGGTGTGCAGAGCTCCTCTTACGGGGCCACAGCTATACCATTTGACAGGTAACATCTTTCTCTGTCACCTTTATGCAGGGCACACCGGTGTATAAATCCTTTCACTGGTTTCAGTTCAGTCCCTGACTTTTTTTCACAGTCTTTTGATTATGAGATCATGAGTTTTTGAGTTGCATCTTCATTATTTCTTATTTCTATATATTGCACATATGATGTCAGATTATTTGAAATACATTTATAGATTATATACGTAATTCATTTTTGATCATTATTTTTTAGTGGTTGCCGTATCATATCTAATTAATGCATTCAGATGTCAGTTAATTAATGTCATAATTTATCCATTTATCATACCCTTTTGTGGTATTGTATCTTGGTATTATGTGGGACTGTATTCATATCTCGAGTTATTCATCCATTTTATTGTGATGTATCATTATTTATTTTTATAATATATTCAGTCCCCTTATACCCAGTATTCTCATGTGGTCCCTATTCTGGTTTATTAATTTATACATATTGTTGATTTTGTTTTTATTGTTACTTTTATGTGTGCGGGCACATTTTGCATATAGTGTCAATACTTTTGCCAAAATACCACTAATAAAGGCATTTTTGTATCCTTAAAATTTTTGTCCCTCCTATTTTTCCATACATTATTTGTTGTTATATAATTCTTCCATCATAATCCACTTCCAGGTTTGGGTTTTACATATTTGTGAGTGGTTCATTCTTTTTTGTTGGATGTATACAATTTTTTCATATATGAATTTATATATATAATTTCAGATAGATCTCACATAAGTATATTTTTGTATATATATTTTTATTATTATTATTATTATTATTATTTTTTTTTTATCTTTTCTATTCCGTCCATTTGTTTTGGTTACTCTAAATCATGAACTAGTATATGATAAAAAATGATAAAAATTGAAAATATTTGCTATGGGTGAAATGCACTGACATCAATATGGTAAAACACATCTTCCAAGGATTATGTATGAAAAGAATAAGTGAAGACGGTGGAACAAAGTCCTGCCAAGCTAATATAAAACACTCCAAATAAGGGTGTAAAGGGAATTTTTTTCTGTTGAATGGGAATAATATATCACTAAAGCAAAAATCTGCTAACCCAAGGATCAGTGTGTAACCAAAATTGTGACAAGATAGCCAAATATTTGGATTTAAAATTTAGTCAAAATAGGGCATAGGGATAAATGGAGGCAATCCCAGTTCAGGAAAGCTAAAGACAAAAAAGTATATATATCTGATGTGACAAATGAAATGAGGTAAAGCTAGACTTGTGTGGCCGCCAAAGGGGCACTTCTGATGCACGATTCGTATACAGCTTCCTCCAAGGGTTTATGTCAGAATGTCATAAGGGTTTTTAATAATCAGGCTTAACAATTGCAGCTGTTTCTTGTGCTCATGTCTCTTGCACCCATGGTCAGGAAGACGCACATCAGCATCCGACATCACTTTTGCCCGCCCACACCAGCAACCTAACGTGGCGGGTGGGAAGAAGCATGTGAGGACTCTTGTGGCTTTTTACCTATGTCTGAAACTCTCCTTTTAAGCAAATTATTTTACTTGTTTGTCAATTGTTCAGATAAAAACATTTATTTTATAATTTAGTTTGTACTCCAATGTGCTTATACGTAGGATTGTGTAGCCAACCCTTTGAGAAAGCCTTTACAATTTTTGGCCAGTTTGGTAACTCTGTTGTTTTTCTCTACTGATTCCAGAATGGCTTGTGGCCAATATGGATATTAAGTCCAGGGATCTGTCTTGGTTGTCCTGAGTTGATATGTTTTTTAATGGGGGGTTCAAGGGACATGGATGGCACATGGATTGGGAGCAATTAAAATTCTTCGGAAGAACAAGATGTCACCGCTGCGGGGGTAAGTACATATTTCCCAAAATTAAAGTTTCCACCTCTAAACTTGTTTCCCAATATCGAACTATTTGTGAAACTAGTAACAGAAGAGTTTCAAAGAATCCCAAGTGGTATCCATAATGACAATCTTTCACTCTCCCAGAGACAGGCATTAGGTGAACTAAAAAAGCTAAAAGGGGTAATCATGAAACCCACCAATAAAGGTGGGAGAACGTTGTCATCTGGCCTGCTAATCTGTACAAGAAAGAAGCATTAAGGTAATTAAGGGACTATAGTTGAAACTTACTTATAATTCCAGAAGGAAAAAAAAGAAATGTTGGGTGGCACTGCCTGCAAAGTTAAATTTACCACTACAGGATGTATAATGATCCAGCATTAATCACAGCAGCCTGTAAATCCTGGCTTGGGGTGCTCCTCTGCCAAAGTCATAAATAATCCAATAAATAGATAAAAAGATGAGGGCACTCACCAATCTTCTCAGGATATAAACTTTATTGAAAAAAAGTGTTCATGTTAATTCCATGGCCGGAGCTACTAGAGCCTTAGCTCTTGTGAGCAGGGGAGAACCAAGACGACGGCCGTTTCGTGCTGTGCCTGCACTTCTACGGGTCAATCAGTGGCAAGGTGAGATAGCGGAAATATAGTGCCGTCTAAGGCACCTCCCCACACCAACTACTCAACCCTCCCACTATTTAAAATACAAACATAGACAAAGCACAATTAAAAACAATGTGTACAAAAGGAAATACAACTACAATAATTACATTGGGCTGAAACTGAAACAAATAATATGCTTATACTCTAATATACATCCGAATTGTCATGTTAATAAAACTATCATTGATTTACAAGAGGAACACTTGCCGGACCTGGCAACCAAAACCGTATCTGTGTGACAATGCTCTAAGTTCTACTATAGAAAAATGGACATGTCCACTCTATCATTAAAACCTAGCGGTCCCATCGCATTACTCCGTAGAATCCACCTGGTTTCACATCTGAGGAGCAGATTGTCAAGGTCTCCCCCTCTAGCTGGTAAATTAACCTTCTCAATACCTGCAAAGGACATATTTTCTGCTTTGCCTCCATGGTGTTCTTTCATATGGGTAATTAACCTAGGAACTCCCTTGCCTGTGGATAACGACCTACAATGCTCTCGAAATCGTACATAAAGTGGTCTGATTGTTTTCCCTATGTAATAGTATCTGCAGGGACACCAGATAATATACACCACGTGGTCAGTTTTGCATGTAATAAAATCATTGACCATATGCTTCAGTGCCCCTATATGAAGAACCCGATCAGTGATATGCTGTTTGCAAAACGCACAATGACCGCACTTAAAATTCCCTTTTGGGACCATTGAATTAAGCCAATTCTGATTAGATTTACTAATGCGGTTTTTTACTAACTTGTCCTTCAATGTGGTGCTCCGCTTGTTTGCTATCAAAGGGCCTCTAGCTACTACCTCTGCTAGGTCTTTATCTCGCCCCAAAATATGCCAATTCTTTTTGATGGCTAGTCTGATCTGCTGATCCATATTACTAAATGCAAAACTAAAAGTGAACCTTTTTTCTTTGTCGCCATTTCTATCAGGAATCGGGGTTCTATCAACTGTGTTCCTCTCCTTGGTTACCTTATCTTTTTCTAATTCTAATAGTGTCTTGGGGTAACCTCTTTGTTCAAATCTATGTAGCATTTCTTCCGACTGCTGTGAGAAGCCTTCATTGGTATTATTTACTCTACTCACTCTCAGAAATTGACTCCGAGGTAATGCTCGCTTAATATGTCCGGGATGAAAACTGTTAAAGTGCATCATAGTATTAGCTGCCACGGGTTTACGGTACAACGATGTGCAGATATTATTACTTTTGACTTCCAACAATACGTCTAAAAATTCTAATCGTTGTCCACCGAACACTGAAGTGAAAGACATATTCATTTTGTTAATTTTATTTAATTGGACTACAAATTCGTTAAAGGTCTCTTCAGTGTCATCCCAGATCACTATTATGTCATCAATATATCTCTGATAAAATTTGATGTGTTGTAGAAAACCATTACTGTCTGCATAAATATATTTTTCTTCAAAAAAAGCCAAAAACAAATTGGCAAAAGTGCATGCTACCGGAGTACCCATCGCAGTCCCCACCTCTTGAACGTACCAATCGTCCAAAAACATAAATGAGTTGTGGGATAGAATAAATTCCAATCCTTCACATATAAATTTAATAAATCCAGGACTTTTATCCGTTGTGCACAAAATCTGCTCTATAGCCTCTACCCCCATTTTCTGGGGAATTTTTGTGTATAAACTCTCTACATCAATAGAGGCTAAAGAATAATAGTCCTGCCACTCAAAGTTATGAATACTTTGTAAAAATGAATTGGTATCTTTCAAATATGCTGGGACATCTTTCAATAGAGGCCGTAGCAACCAATCGATATACTGGGATAGGGGCTCGGTGAGCGAACCTATCCCAGCCACGATAGGTCGGCCTGGGGGGCTAAGAACAGACTTGTGCACTTTTGGGATGTGATACCAGTGGGGTCTGGTTGGGTACTCCGGTAGCAACTTCTCTGCTTTTTTTTGGGAGATGACTCCCAATTCTACATACCTTCGTAAAAAAGATCTCAGTTCCATTTTAAATTTAGTAATGGGACTAGCAGACACTGGTCTGTACACATCCCTATTTAACAACTGTCTTTCAGCTTCAGCAATATAATAGGATCTGGGAAGTAACACTATTTTACCTCCCTTATCTGCAGCTCTCACGATAGTATCCTCCCAAGAACATATTTCTCTCATTGCGAGAGCATTGTAGGTCATTATCCACAGGCAAGGGAGTTCCTAGGTTAATTACCCATATGAAAGAACACCATGGAGGCAAAGCAGAAAATATGTCCTTTGCAGGTATTGAGAAGGTTAATTTACCAGCTAGAGGGGGAGACCTTGACAATCTGCTCCTCAGATGTGAAACCAGGTGGATTCTACGGAGTAATGCGATGGGACCGCTAGGTTTTAATGATAGAGTGGACATGTCCATTTTTCTATAGTAGAACTTAGAGCATTGTCACACAGATACGGTTTTGGTTGCCAGGTCCGGCAAGTGTTCCTCTTGTAAATCAATGATAGTTTTATTAACATGACAATTCGGATGTATATTAGAGTATAAGCATATTATTTGTTTCAGTTTCAGCCCAATGTAATTATTGTAGTTGTATTTCCTTTTGTACACATTGTTTTTAATTGTGCTTTGTCTATGTTTGTATTTTAAATAGTGGGAGGGTTGAGTAGTTGCGGTATCGGAATGCTCAACACTAATCATGTCTCAAAGATACAAATGATTTTCTCTATAAGTTTGATAATTTTAGATGTAGAGTCACTCTACACCTCAATCCGCCATGAAGATTGTATGGAGGCTGCCAGGATTTTCCTGTCAATGACAGATAGAGAGATCCTTCCATGTTTCAGTTGTTTCTTACCTTTATTGAATTTCCATTAATGGATAACTACTTAATTTTCAAGGACAACGTTTATCTGCAGATGCGCCAAATTTTTTTTTTGGTCTCTGGGAAAGAGGGATACCAACCCACACCCCAACATGAGAAGGTTCTGCTGCGGACTCGCTTTATTGATGATGTATTCTTTATCTTGAAGAGGTCTCAAATGGATCTTAAAAAATTTATACAAGATCTCAATTTCAATCAGAAAAACATCAAACTGTCGAGTAGATACAATGAAAACACAATAGATTTTCTGGATGTCATAATCTTTAAAGGTGATGATGGAATGACTAATGCAGAAGTATATAGGAAGAGCTTTGCAGCCAACTCTCTACTTCATGACACCTCATCTCAACCATCTCATCTCATCTATAAGATCCCAACAGGTCAGTTTATCGTAGGTTATGTATGACTGACTGTTTTTTTATCCAACAGGCCAGTAATCTGGGTGAAAGATTTAAAGAACGAAGCTATTCCAACAGAAGCATCAAGAAAGGATTTAATGCCTTATTAACCGGGCCAATTTTTTTTTTAAATCTGACCAATGTTAATTTATGTGGTAATAACTCTGGAAAACTTCAACATATCCCAGTGATTTTGAGATTTTTGTTGTGCCACATTATACGTTATGATAATGGTAAATTTAGGTCAATATATTTTGTGTTTATTTATAAAAACCCTTGGCAAGACATTTCAAATAGTGCCACAGTTGTAATGCAAGTTTGCTGAAAGCGTTTGATATTGACCTTGTCCATGTGAATAGACGACGGCGAGATTGGAAAAATAATTTTCAACTTCAAGCAATTTGGATAATGAAATTGGGATGTGTTAAACCACATGGTTAAAATGATGTTTTGAGTTTCAGCCCCTACTTGCTAGAGAATTTATTTTAGGGTTACAGGTTGTTTCCTTGGTTTCTGTTTTATGTTCTATAAATTGTTCTTACTCTCACATTTTCTTTTTTTCAGGCATGGACCATGATCTTCGTCTTGACTGTTTACCATCAGGAAATGTCTGAGCTTCAGTGACCAATATCCACTTGAAAAAAAAACACATCTGTATCTTTTTATTGTGATATGGTTTTTCCTTAACATACATGGGGATCTGATGCATTCTTAAAATATGCTGTACTATGTTAATCATATGAAGGGTGTGAATGTTGTATGCATGTACCTGCAGGTACAACTGATGTTTGTAAGCTAGTTTAATGAATAATATGTATATGCAAATTGCCTCTTCTGAGAAAAAGAGGACTTAAACTCTATAGCGCCACCTGTTGGAAGTAGCGATCCTACAAGTCACAATCAACCCTTTAACGAGTCGTGCAATATGACTTAGGATAAAAGCCAAATCAGTATCTCAATTCGCAGACACAGTGTTTTGGGCTGTTGGCCTTCATCAGTGCGAAGCATGAGAACTGATTTGGCTAGGTGAGAGGCTCTGGACTGGGGTCTAAGGGGTAACGTTTCTCCTTATGGAGAGTGACATACCAGCTGGCTTGTCAAGGTGAGGAGGCTTATTCGCCGTGCAATGCTCCTCTGGGATATATAATATGCAAATTGCCTCTTCTGAGAAAAAGAGGACTTAAACTCTATAGCGCCACCTGTTGGAAGTAGCGATCCTAAAAGTCACAATCAACACTTTAACGAGTCGTGCAATATGACTTAGGATAAAAGCCAAATCAGTATCTCAATTCACAGACACAGTGTTTCGGGCTGTTGGCCTTCATCAGTGCGAAGCATGAGAACTGATTTGGCTAGGTGAGAGGCTCTGGACTGTTGTCTAAGGGGTAACGTTTCTCCTTATGGAGACACTGAATAATATGTATGCACTTATGCACTTTATTATGTCACATATTGTATTGCTACATGATGGGTTATTATTGTTAGCACCCCTTTTTATATTGGATTGCCTACATACCATATTTCACTATGAATTTTGAGATTTTATTCAGAACATCTCTTACACACACATACCTCCACCCTTGTTATCATTGTTATCATTACATTCTGTTAGGGCTAGTGGAAGGCACCAAATAATTATAAATATAGAGTAAGGTGTGATCGCAGCCCGGGATCCACCGTGCAGAGATGGAACCTGCTGCTAAGTAATGACGGACTATATGGCGGTACAATGTGGATACACACATGGGTTAACTTCACCCTGTGTGAAGGAAGCGAACCCTGTTGCATCACAGGGCCGCGGTACCGCACCAAGAGCGCAAGCAAGGAGTCTCAGAACTCAATCCCAAGACACAGGATTTTAGTTCAAATAGACCTCTTGCGCTTGACACCACAACTGGGGTGTCAGAGTGAAAGAAGAAGTAATATTAATAAAGATGTTCGAGAGTGCGTTCGTTGCCGCACTGCCGGACGCCACTCACCACCCAGGCTTGGTTCAGAAAAGCACTGTGAAAGCGCACGGCGCCGCACTGGCGGTCACAGCAATAGACGCTGTTTTATGTGTTACGTGCTGATGGCTAAGTCGGGCGCTAGATAGCAATCATCCACCTTACGCGAGCAGTCATACAATAGGGATGGGATATTTAAGGACGACTTGCACTCATCAACACACACATGAATACAAATGTACACTAGCGCATGGCCGTGCGGTCATGCAAACCTTTTATAGCTGCAGCATGTACAGGACCTTCCCAGAAGGACCAATGGGAGGCTGCCACAGAAGTTGAGCACCTTCAGGACCTTCCTGGAGGACCAATGGGATCCGCTGCAGTATCAGAGCATGTGACCCTCGATCTCCAATGGGAGATCTTGCCCCTGGGCTTGCTCAGAAGGGGAAAAGCAGGACTTAGTCCCAAAAGCATCTGCTCACCACTGCCCAGCACTGCCTTCACTGGCAGAAGCTGGAAAAGCAGCAGTAACCTTATGCACAGAGTGAGACTGAGCAAGATGCTGGGACTGACGTCTCTGCTGAGCAGACTCCACTGCGGCTGGAGAAGAATGGGAGACCGCAGCAGAGATATTTCGAGATTCCCCCTGTGCAGAGGCAGGAACTCGACACCCAACATTACCTCCCCCCCTCCCTCGACCACGCTAAGCTCAAAGGCAGCAATGAGCTGTGGAGCTCAAATGTGTTCAGCAGGCTCCCAGGACCTGTCCTCTGGGCCATAACCCTTCCAATCCACCAAATAGAATTTTTAGCCACGAACCACCTTGCACCCCAAAATAGCATTCACCTTGTAATTGTCCATAGACAAACTTGATGTCCCGGCAGATGACTCGGAAAACCGGGACATGTATACGGGCTTCAAGAGGGACACATGAAAGGTGTCGGTGATACCCAGGCGTGGAGGAAGGGCCAGACAGTAGACCACAGGGTTAACCTGTTCAAGGACCTTGAAGGGACCCAAGTAGCGAGGTGCAAACTTAGTATACTCAACATGCAGCCTGATGTTACGGGCAGAGAGCCACACTAAGTCGCCAGGAGCAAAGGTTGGAGCGGGGCGCCGATGAGCAACGGCGGAGGACCTCATTCTCTCCTTGGAGGCCCGAATGGCATCCTGAGTGTGGTCCCAAATGTCCCATGCCTCCACAACCCAGTCTGCCACCCTGGAGTCGGTGGAAGACACGGGCATGGGCACAGGGACACGCGGATGCTGGCCGTAATTTAGGAGGAATGGAGTCTGACCGGTGGAGTCGGCTACGGTGTTGTTAAGCGCAACTCTGCCCACGGTAGCAGGGATGCCCAGTCATCCTGCCTGGCAGAAACAAAATGTCGTAAATATGTGACCAGGGTCTGGTTGGCCCTCTCTACCAACCCATTCATCTCGGGATGACATGCCGAAGAGAGATTCAACTCAATACTGAGTAGACGACAAAGCTCTCTCCAGAATCGAGATGCAAACTGGGGACCCCGGTCACTGACAATTTTGTCAGGCATACCATGTAGGTGAAAGATATGTTTGATGAACAACGCAGCCAGAGCCCGTGCAGAAGGTAGCCGTGGAAGAGACACCAAGTGCACCATTTTGGAAAAATGGTGGGTGATCACCCAGATATTGGTGCAGCTACGAGACTTGGGTAAGCCCACCACAAAGTCCATCTCGACCATCTCCCAGGGCCTGTCCACCACCGTCAGGGGTAAAGCAACCCAGCTGGCCATTGCCAAGGAGACTTGTTCTTGGCACAGGAAACACACGCCCGAACATAGTCTGCGACATCACGAGCCATATGCGGCCACCAGTACGTCCACGCCAAGAGCTCAGATGTCCTCTTTGTCCCAAAATGTCCACCCACCCTGGACGAGTGAGCCCAAGAGAGAACCTCCGGTCACAAATTAGATGGAACAAAAGTCTTGCCTGGGGGCACAGACTCTAGCGAAACCAGAGCCACAGTTCTCAGGCTCTCTGAAGGGACAATAAGCCGAGGCTGCTCCTCCTCCTCCTCCACTGATGACACTACAGAGTGAGAGAGAGCATCAGCATGAACGTTCTTCTCCCCGGAAATAAAATGGAGGGTGAAATGGAACCGGGAGAAGAACAGGGACCATCTAGCCTGACGAGAATTTAGCCGCTGGGCTGTCTGTAAATACACCAAGTTCTTGAGATCTGTGAACACCTGGAAGGGAAAGCGAGCTCCCTCCAGAAGATGTCTCCACTCTGAGAAAGCCAACTTCATAGATAGCAACTCCCTGTCCCCGTTGGAATAATTCCTCAGCGCTGGTGAAAATGTCTTAGAGAAGAAGCAAGGATGCTTCCGACCTTGAGCATCCTTTTGGAAGAGGACTGCTCCAGCACCAATGGATGAGGCATCCACCTCCATAATAAATGGCCTATCTACATCGGGGCGATGTAGGATGGGAGCGCTAGCGAAGTGTGACTTAATCAAGAGAAAGGCCTTGGAGACCTCCTCCGACCACAACTTGGGATTTGCCCCCTTCTTGGTGAGGGCAACCAAGGGAGCAACCAAAGTTGAGAAGTGGGGAATGAACTGGCGATAGTAATTAATGAACCCCATAAAGCGCTGCACCGCTTTGAGAGAATGGGGTTCCTGCCAGTCCATCACAGCCTGTAGCTTGGCAGGATCCATAGCCAATCCCTGGGCAGAGATGATATAGCCAAGGAAAGGCAAGGATTCCTGCTCAAACACACACTTCTCCAACTTGGCATAGAGGGAGTTAGCCCATAGGAGGTTGAAGACTTTGCAAACATTTCTCCGGTGGGAGTCTATATCTGGAGAGTAGATGAGAATATCATCCAGATAACCTACGACTGAGGTGGAAAGCACATCCCGGAAGATGTCGTTTACGAAGTCATGGATAATGGCTGGGGCATTACAGACCCCGAAGGGCATCACCAGATATTCATAGTGCCCATCCCTGGTGTTAAAAGCCGTCTCCCATTCGTCCCCCTCACGGATGCGAATCAGGTTGTAAGCACCCTGCAGATCTAATTTAGTAAATACCCTTGCTCCCCGTAGCCTATCAAAAGCTCAGATATCAGGGGTAGTGGGTACTTATTTTTAATGGTGATGGCATTAAGACCCCTGTAGTCTATGCATGGATGCAGTTCTCCACTCTTCTTCTGTACGGAGAACCCGGCCCCTGCAGGTGACACTGACTTCCTAATGAATCCTCTTGCCAGATTCTCTCGGATATACTGTGACATTGCCTCTGTCTCCGGGAGAGACAAAGGATAGACTCGACCCCGGGGAGGCTCAGCACCAGGCAAGAGATCAATAGGGCAGTCATAGGGGAGGTGAGGCGGAAGGGTCTCCGCAGCCCTTTTGGAGAACACGTCCGCATAGGGCCAATATTGCTTGGGAAGAGAGGATAAATCTGCGGGTACCTCAGTAGTAGCAACCTGAACGCTCTTCCTCTGACATCTACCCCCACAAGGTTCACCCCATCCTAAAATTCTGCCTGTGGACCACTCGATATGAGGAGAGTGATACCGTAGCCAAGGCATCCCTAACAGGATCTCATCAATTGCCTCAGGAATGATGAGCAGAGATATAATTTCCTGATGAGATGGTGACAAGGACAGAGTGAAAGGGATGGTCTGGTGTGTTATCTGTGAGGGCAGTGTTGACCCATTCACCACTCGTACAGTTACTGGTTGAGCTAGCATTACCAGGGGTATTGCGTGATGTTGGGCGAAGGCAGAAGACATAAAATTGCCCTCCGCTCCAGAATCCACTCAGAGCTCTACCGAGTGAGTGAATGAGCCTATTATAATTGTCCCCTTAAAGGACAATTTGGAGGCAAACGTCGCCATGTCTAGTGTACCTCAACCTACTACCAGTAGACGCTGACGTTTCCTCAACCGCTGGGGACATCTAGTGGCAAGATGTCCTGACTGCTGGCAAACATGAAAAACCTGGAGTGCACGAAAGGTCCGGGACATAGATCCCGCTCGTGAAACTTCCATGGCCTCATGTGACTCAGGGGCCTGGACAAGAGAATCCAAAGGTTTGGCGAAGGTGGGAGCCAGCCGAAACCTCTGCCTACACTGGGCTCGCTCTAACCTTCGCTCGTGAAAACAGAGGTCAATATGAGTGGACACTGCTATACTCCTTCAGTGTGGCAGGAATCTCCCTAGTGGCCAGGGAATCCTTCACGTAGTCAGCCAGCCCCCTCCAAAATATCAGAATAAGGGCTTTATCCGACCACTCCAGCTCAGATACTAGGGTGCAGAAGTGGACGGCAAAATGGCTGACCAAGGACGAGCCCTGAGTCAATGCCAAAAGTTGGAGCGCTGTATCATGGGTGACATGAGGTCCTAAAAAGACCTGTTTCAGAGTGCTCAGGAACAACGAAGCACTCTGCACCACATGATCGCCACGCTCCCACAGCGGCGTAGCCCACTCCAACACCCTGTCCGACAGGAGAGACACAATAAACCCCACCTTAGCTCTCTCTGTAGGGAAACGAGAGGCCAGAAGCTCGAAATGTATAGAGCACTGATTCACGAAACCCCTACAAGACTTACTATCACCAGAAAATTATTCTGGCAGCGGGAGGCGAGATAGAGTCGGTACAGGGGTGGCAGTGAACAAGGTTGCTGCAGCCATGGTAGCAGCCTGAACAGCAACTGCGGTTACATCCACAGCTGAGGTTGTGCGCTCGAGAGCCGTCAACCTACCCTCCAGCTGCTGGATGTACAGCAAGGATTGCTGTTTGTCCGTCATTACTAGCCAGACCCTGGCACTAGCGTAAGGTTAGGGCTAGCGGAACGCACAAAATAATTAGAAGTATAGAGTAAGGTGCGTTCGCAGCCCGGGGTCCACCGTGCAGAGATGGAACCTGCTGCTAAGTAATGACAGCCTATATGACGGTACAATGTGGATACAAACATGGATTAACTTCACCCTGTGAGAAGGAAGGGAACCCTGTTGCATCACAGGGCTGCGGTACCACACTAAGAGCGCAAGGAGTATCAGAACTCAATCCCAAGACACAGGATTGCACCACTAACCACCCAGGCTTGGGTCAGGAAAGCGCTATGAAAGCGCACGGCGCCACACTGGCAGTCACAGCAATAGACGCTGTTTTATGAGTTACGTGCTGATGGCTAAGTCGGGTGCTAGATAGCAATCATCCACCTTACGTGAGCAGTCATACAATAGGGATGGGATATTTAAGGACGACTTGCACTCATCAACACACACATGAATACAAATGTACACTAGCGCATGGCCGTGCGGTCATGCAAACCTTTTATAGCTGCAGCATGTACAGGACCTTCCCAGAAGGACCAATGGGAGGCAGCCACAGAAGTTGAGCACCTTCAGGACCTTCCTGGAGGACCAATGGGATCCACTGCAGTATCTGAGCATGTGACCCTCGATCTCCAATGGGAGATCTTGCCCCTGGGCTTGCTCAGAAGGGGAAAAGCAGGACTTAGTCCCAAAAGCATATGCTCACCACTGCCCAGCACTGGCTTCACTGGCAGAAGCTGGAAAAGCAGCAGTAACCTTATGCACAGAGTGAGACTGAGCAAGATGCTGGGACCGACGTCTCTGCTGAGCAGACTCCACTGCAGCTGGAGAAGAATGGGAGACCGCAGCAGAGATGGTTCGAGATTCCCCCTGTGCAGAGGCAGGAACTCGATACCCAACATTACCTCCCCTCCTAGGGTCCCCCCCTCATTGGACCACGCTACACTCAAAGGCAGCAATGAGCTGTGGAGCTCAAATGTGTTCAGCAGGCTCCCAGGATCTGTCCTCTGGGCCATAACCCTTCCAATCCGTCAAATAGAATTTTTTGCCACGTACCACCTTGCACCCCAAAATAGCATTCACGTCGTAATTGTCCGTAGACAAACTTGATGTCCCGGCAGATGACTCGGAAAACCGGGACATGTATACGGGCTTCAAGAGGGACACATGAAAGGTGTGGAGGAAGGGCCAGACAGTAGACCACAGGGTTAACCTGTTCAAGGACCTTGAAGGGACCCAAGTAGCGAGGTGCAAACTTAGTATACTCAACATGCAGCCTGATGTTACGGGCAGAGAGCCACACTAAGTCGCCAGGAGCAAAGGTTGGAGTGGGGCGCCGATGAGCAACGGCGGAGGACCTCATTCTCTCCTTGGAGGCCCGAATGGCATCCTGAGTGTTCCCAAATGTCCCATGCCTCCACAGCCCAGTCTGCCACCCTGGAGTCGGTGGAAGATACGGGCATGGGCACAGGGACACGCGGATGCTGGCCGTAATTTAGGAGGAATGGAGTCTGACCGGTGGAGTCGGCTATGGTGTTGTTAAGCGCAACTCTGCCCACGGTAGCAGGGATGCCCAGTCATCCTGCCTGGCAGAAACAAAATGTCGTAAATATGTGACCAGGGTCTGTTTGGCCCTCTCTACCAACCCATTCGTCTCGGGATGATATGCCGAAGAGAGATTCAACTCAATACTGAGTAGACGACAAAGCTCTCTCCAGAATCGAGATGCAAACTGGGGACCCCGGTCACTGACAATTTTGTCCGGCATACCATGTAGGTGAAAGATATGTTTGATGAACAACGCAGCCAGAGCCCGTGCAGAAGGTAGCCGTGGAAGAGACACCAAGTGCACCATTTTGGAAAAATGGTGGGTGATCAGCCAGATATTGGTGCAGCTACGAGACTTGGGTAAGCCCACCACAAAGTCCATCCCGACCATCTCCCAGGGCCTGTCCGCCACCGGCAGGGGGTAAAGCAACCCAGCTGGCCATTGCCGAGGAGACTTGTTCTTGGCACAGGAAACACACGCCCGAACATAGTCTGCGACATCACGAGCCATATGCGGCCACCAGTACGTCCTCGCCAAGAGCTCAGATGTCCTCTTGGTCCCAAAATGTCCACCCACCCTGGACGAGTGAGCCCAAGAGAGAACCTCCGGTCGCAAATTAGATGGAACAAAAGTCTTGCCTGGGGGCACAGACTCTAGCGAAACCAGAGCCACAGTTCTCAGGCTCTCTGAAGGGACAATAAGCCGAGGCTGCTCCTCCTCCTCCTCCACTGATGACACTACAGAGTGAGAGAGAGCATCAGCACGAACGTTCTTCTCCCCGGAAATAAAATGGAGGGTGAAATGGAACCGGGAGAAGAACAGGGACCATCTAGCATGACGAGAATTTAGCCGCTGGGCTGTCTGTAAATACACCAAGTTCTTGAGATCTGTGAACACCTGGAAGGGAAAGCGAGCTCCCTCCAGAAGATGTCTCCACTCTGAGAAAGCCAACTTCATAGATAGCAACTCCCTGTCCCCGTTGGAATAATTCCTCAGCGCTGGTGAAAATGTCTTAGAGAAGAAGCAAGGATGCTTCCGACCTTGAGCATCCTTTTGGAAGAGGACTGCTCCAGCACCAATGGATGAGGCATCCACCTCCATAATAAGTGGCCTATCTACATCGGGGCGATGTAGGATGGGAGCGCTAGCGAAGTGTGACTTAATCAAGAGAAAGGCCTTGGAGACCTCCTCCGACCACAACTTGGGATTTGCCCCCTTCTTGGTGAGGGCAACCAAGGGAGCAACCAAAGTTGAGAAGTGGGGAATGAACTGGCGATAGTAATTAATGAACCCCATAAAGCGCTGCACCGCTTTGAGAGAATGGGGTTCCTGCCAGTCCATCACAGCCTGTAGCTTGGCAGGATCCATAGCCAATCCCTGGGCAGAGATGATATAGCCAAGGAAAGGCAAGGATTCCTGCTCAAACACACACTTCTCCAACTTGGCATAGAGGGAGTTAGCCCATAGGAGGTTGAAGACCTTGCAAACATTTCTCCGGTGGGAGTCTATATCTGGAGAGTAGATGAGAATATCATCCAGATAACCTATGACTGAGGTGGAAAGCATATCCCGGAAGATGTCGTTTACGAAGTCATGGATAACGGCTGGGGCATTACAGACCCCGAAGGGCATCACCAAATATTCATAGTGCCCATCCCTGGTGTTAAAAGCCGTCTCCCATTCGTCCCCCTCACGGATGCGAATCAGGTTGTAAGCACCCTGCAGATCTAATTTAGTAAATACCCTTGCTCCCCGTAGCCTATCAAAAAGCTCAGATATCAGGGGTAGTGGGTACTTATTTTTAATGGTGATGGCATTAAGACCCCTGTAGTCTATGCATGGATGCAGTTCTCCACTCTTCTTCTGTACGAAGAACCCGGCCCCTGCAGGTGACACTGACTTCCTAATGAATCCTCTTGCCAGATTCTCTCAGATATACTGTGACATTGCCTCTGTCTCCGGGAGAGACAAAGGATAGACTCGACCCCGGGGAGGCTCAGCACCAGGCAAGAGATCAATAGGGCAGTCATAGGGGCGGTGAGGCGGAAGGGTCTCCACAGCCCTTTTGGAGAACACGTCCGCATAGGGCCAATATTGCTTGGGAAGAGAGGATAAATCTGCGGGTACCTAGTAGTAGCAACCTGAACGCTCTTCCTCTGACATCTACCCCCACAAGGTTCACCCCATCCTAAAATTCTGCCTGTGGACCACTCGATATGAGGAGAGTGATACCGTAGCCAAGGCATCCCTAACAGGATCTCATCAATTGCCTCAGGAATGATGAGCAGAGATATAATTTCCTGATGAGATGGTGACAAGGACAGAGTGAAAGGGATGGTCTGGTGTGTTATCTGTGAGGGCAGTGTTGACCCATTCACCACTCGTACAGTTACTGGTAGAGCTAGCATTACCAGGGGTATGGCGTGATGTTGGGCGAAGGCAGAAGACATAAAATTGCCCTCCGCTCCAGAATCCACGCAGAGCTCTACCGAGTGAGTGAATGAGCCTATTATAATTGTCCCCTTAAAGGACAATTTGGAGGCAAACGTCGCCATGTCTAGTGTACCTCAACCTACTACTACTAGACGCTGATGTTTCCTCAACCGCTGGGGACATCTAGTGGCAAGATGTCCTGACTGCTGGCAAACATGACATACCTGGAGTGCACGAACGGTTCGGGACATAGATCCCACTCGTGAAACTTCCATGGCCTCATGTCACTCAGGGGCCTGGACAGGAGATTCCAAAGGTTTGGCGAAGGTGGGAACCAGCCGAAACCTCTGCCTACACTGGGCTCGCTCTAACCTTCGCTCGTGAAAACAGAGGTCAATATGAGTGGACACTGCTATTTACTCCTTCAGTGTGGCAGGAATCTCCCTAGTGGCCAGGGAATCCTTCATGTAGTCAGCCAGCCCCCTCCAAAATATCAGAATAAGGGCTTTATCCGACCACTCCAGCTCAGATACTAGGGTGCGGAAGTGGACGGCAAAATGGCTGACCAAGGACGAGCCCCGAGTCAATGCCAACAGTTGGAGCACCGTATCATGGGTGACATGAGGTCCTAAAAAGACCTGTTTCAGAGTGCTCAGGAACAACGAAGCACTCTGCACCACATGATCGCCACGCTCCCACAGCGGCGTAGCCCACTCCAACGCCCTGTCCGACAGGAGAGACACAATAAACCCCACCTTAGCTCTCTCTGTAGGGAAACGAGAGGCCAGAAGCTCGAGATGTATAGAGCACTGATTCACGAAATCCCTACAAGACTTACTATCACCAGAAAATTATTCTGGCAGCGGGAGGCGAGATAGAGTCGGTACAGGGGTGGCAGTGAACAAGGTTGCTGCAGCCATGCTAGCAGCCTGAACAGCAACTGCGGTTACATCCACAGCTGAGGTTGTGCGCTCGAGAGCCGCCAACCTACCCTCCAGCTGCTGGATGTACAGCAAGGATTGCTGTTTGTCCGTCATTACTAGCCAGACCCTGGCACTAGTGTAAGGTTAGGGCTAGCGGAACGCACCAAATAATTAGAAGTATAGAGTAAGGTGCGTTTGCAGCCCGGGGTCCACCGTGCAGAGATGGAACCTGCTGCTAAGTAATGACAGACTATTTGACGGTACAATGTGGATACAAACACGGGTTAACTTCACCCTGTGAGAAGGAAGCGAACCCTGTTGCATCACAGGGCCGCGGTACCACACCAAGAGCGCAAGGGGTATCAGAACTCAATCCCAAGACACAGGATTGCGCCACTAACCACCCAGGCTTGGGTCAGGAAAGCGCTATGAAAGCGCACGGCACCACACTGGCAGTCACAGCAATAGACGCTGTTTTATGTGTTACGTGCTGATCGCTAAGTCGGGTGCTAGATAGCAATCAGCCACCTTACGCGAGCAGTCATACAATAGGGATGGGATATTTAAGGACGGCTTGCACTCATCAACGCACACATGAATACAAATGTACACTAGCACATGGCCGTGCGGTCATGCGAAACTTTTATAGCTGCAGCATATACAGGACCTACCCAGAAGGACCAATGGGAGTCTGCCACAGAAGTTGAGCACATTCAGGACCTTCCTGGGGGACCAATGGGATCTTCTGCAGTATCTGAGCATGTGACCCTCGATCTCCAATGGGAGATCTTGCCCTGGGCATGCTCAGAAGGGGATAAGCAGGACTTTGTCCCAAAAGTGTCTGCTCGCCACTGCCCAGCCCTGGCTTCAATGGCAGAAGCTGGAAAAGCAGCAGTAACCCTATGCATAGAGTGAGACTGAGCAAGACGCTGGGACCGACGTCTCCACTGCGGCTGTAGAAGAATGGGAGACCGCAGCGGAGATGGTTCGAGATTCCCCCTGTGCAGAGGCAGGAACTCGACACCCAAAACATTCATTGTTTCACTTCACTGTGTCTCGTTTAAAAAAATGTAATTTTTATTTTTCCATTCATGTGGATCAGAGATGTTCCTCACACAGTGGATACAGTATTTGTGATCCACCCTAAGTACATCCCCAAGGTTTAAACACATTATGGGCACACTTGTCCTCTTTTCCCAAGGATGATATGTGACTCTTCTTTTACTTTTACTTACTTGTCTGTATCCAGCAGTGTGCATTAGTCTCACTGGCTCTGTATCGGGTCTCCATCATGACACATCTTGCCTCGCTTCTCCCAGACTGTACCGTGACGTCTCTGCTGTGGGCAGAAGAAAAATCAGACACTGATATTGAGATCAGGAGACTGAAATGGCCACTCCATAACTTTCACTTTGTTCTACTGTAGCCAATGACAGGTCGACTTGGCTTTGTTGTTTGGATCGTTGTCATGATGGAACATCCAAGCACCTCCCATGCGCAGCTGCAGGGCTGATGAGTGCAAATTTGCCTCCACTATTTGCTGATAACATGCTGAATTCATCTTTCCTTCAACTTTGACCAAGTTTCCTGTGCCTTTAAAGCTCACACTCCAAATTACCTTGTTCCAGAAGTTTTGAGACTTGTCTATGTGTTGTTTTGCATCTTGTAGGCAAGATACTTTGTGGCATTTGCGCAGTAATGGCTTTCTTCTGGCGACTCGATCATGCAGCCAATTTTTCTTCAAGTGACTCCTTATTGTGCATCTTGAAACAGCCACACCGCTAGTTTTCAGAGAGTCCTGTATTTCAGCTGATGTTATTTTTGGGGTTTTCTTTGCATCCACAACAATTTTCCTGGCAGTTGTGGACGACTTTTTTGTTGGTCTACCTGACTGTGGTTTTGATTTTACAGAGCCCTTTTTTTTCCATTTGTTAATCACAGTTTGAACGCTGCTGTCTGGCATTATTAATTCCTTGGACATCTTTTTGTATCCCTTTCCTGTTTTATACAGTTCAACTACCTTTTCCTATAGATCTGTTGTCAATTCTTTTGCTCTCCCCATGACTCACAACCCAGAAATGTCAGTGGCTGGATGAAAGATGCAAGAATCTGTCTGGATCCCAGAAACTCACTCAGCTTTTATGCACACACACTGATTACAAGCAAACAGGTCACAGGTGTGGATGTTACCTTTAGTAGCCATTCAAACCAATTTGTGTCAACATCTGTGCATGTTATAAGGTCAAAATCACCAGGCTATGTGAACTTTTGATCAGGGTCATTTGGATGTTTTGGGTTGTCATTATGATTTAAAAAGAGAAAACACAGTAGTTTGCCAAAAAATGGCTTCACCCAGCCACTAACCATCAGTGAAGAAAACGTTTTATCGTTATCATTCATATTCTCTGAAAAAAGGCCAGGAAGTCAAATATTCTGCCAAGGTATGTAAACTTTTGAGAAAATCACTGAAAAGAATTCAGAGATGCTTACGTGCCCAGGCCTAAAAACAAATGCACTATCAAGGTGCAGCCGACCCAACTAATTAAGGCAAAAACACAGGTGGAACACCAGTGCACGAAAAATTAGCATATAGCATTATTCACACACAAATGATGCAGAGCAACTGGCTTACAGCCTATTACCAACGCCCATACTTTTAGATCAGGCGGGCTTGCCCAATGCCTCCCAAATGCATCCTGTGTAAACAGAGGCTAAAAATACAGAGCCATATGGGCCCAACTGCACCCTGAAAAATAGATAAAGTGCAAAAAACATATCAAAATATGCTAGGTATTGGTTATGTTATGGCCACAATACTTAAGCTGGCAACCCACGTCACGGGTCCTTACATTTTGCCAGTCCTAACACTTAAAATACTAAAAAACTCACTGACACAAAAAGGACTAAAATCCTCAAAATTTATACAGAAATCACTGAAAAGGCAGAGATGCTTACTTGCCCAGGCCTCAAAACAACTGCACGATCAAGGTGCAGCGGACCCAACTAATTAAAGCAAAAACACAGGTGCAACACCAGTGCACAAAAAATCTGCATATAGCATTATTCACACACAATTGATGCAGTATTACCACATTCACTAACATTAGGGTGTGTTCTAACAGCAACACAATGTGATATTTGATAGCATAAAGTATGTGTTGGCCAAAGTAATTGTGCAGCTTATATTTAATATTATTCTATTTGATATAATTCTATTTAATACACTCAGCAATGCCACTTATATGAAGCATTTTATTATGAGCGAATCACTGCAACAAATAGCATTTTATATTTATTACATTGCTCCAGCACTATGCACACATCACCCAAGCAGAACACAAGCATCGTACACATTATTCACACATTGCAGAAGTAGAGTGCACATGTCATACCAGCACAGTACACATACCAAGTACAGTTTATGGCATATGAGCACAGCGCAAACATCACACAAAACTTATGCGCAAGTCAGACAAACACAGCGCACACATGTAACACAAGCACATCACACACAATTACAGGATCTACAAGGAGCAGACATAACCAATACTGCTCAATCCCAGAGTTATATCTAGATTTTCCAGTACCCAGAGCAAAAGTTGAGTTTGGCGCCACTGCCTATTCACACCTTAAGTAGTTTGTGACCACTCATATGCAATATGCATACTTATAGTCATGTGCCAACTAACTGCTCTTCACAATTCTCTCAGTGCTCAGAGAAGTACTATAGCACCTTCTGGAAGAGAGAAGAGCTAGTGAAAAGGGTAAAGGCATGTGCACTACTATTTGTGGTGCCTAGGTAGGTTCCCAGACCTTGTGAAACTAGAAAGAAAGAACCTGGCACTCAACTTAATGCTTGTGTCCCCCGCTGGGGGATACCGCATCTGGACACCAGGACACATCAGCGTTATGAGATCTATAACTCCACCCTATATTGCTAAATTATCTGCGCATTAACAGACGCAGACCACGGTGTGCCCTCTGACATCATCGTCACCAATACCAAAAATTACACTACTAGTACGTAACTGATGAAAGTCCCGACATAGGACCGAAACGTTTTGGATACTACATTAAAAATTGACACGAGCATTAAGTTGAGTGCCAGGTTCTTTCTTTCTAGAAGAGCTAGTGAGTCATATGAAATTTTCAGTGGTTATGTGATGACTGTTGGAACTGGCAAACAGATCCAAGTCCTAACAGTGATTATATTACACACTGTAAGGATTGGGCTTGCTGCAATGCTTAATTTTTATCATTAAAAGTGGTTGTCCAGGTTTGTGATAAAAGTCTGCAGTGACCGCATGTAAGCAAATTGCATGATACCCCGCTCTCACCATCGGCAATGGATTATCCAGACAGCATGCCGTGAGCATGCTGAGAGGGATCAGAAGTCACAAAGAGTGTTTGAGAGAGAAAAGCTATTCAACTTTCAGTCATATTAATCAAGGGCGTTGCTGTAATGAGGCAAGTTGAGCACTTCACCTCAAGCGGCATCCAGTCTCTCAAAACAGGGGGCGGCAGCGCGGTGCCGCCCCCTGCAGTCAGATGTGCCGGCCGGTGCTAGCCATAAGCATGAAGCTGTGTGTGTCACCAGCAGAAAGGAGGCGGCGGGGATGCCGGGCGCGGTGCGGATATTAATGATAAAAAATATACTTTAATAGCAAATCCTAAAAATACATGCATTCTAAAAGCATAGATGTGTGCAGTATGACGGTAGGGGAAAAAAATCATGTAAACCATGGGGGCGGCACTGTACTCCATCATTTTCTAGAGACAGCAATATTTTGGATATTGCTTTATAAATTGACTGACATTAATAATGGCACAAGAAAGCAAAAACTCTGCACTATTAGAAATAGAATTAAAAAAATGTCTTATTTTAATATGTCTACATTCAGGAAATAAAAAAAAATAAATACAAAATATCACAGCATCTAAAAGAGATAGTTATTAGAAAGATAAAAGAATACTGAATTAAAATAGATTGTTAGGACCCTGTGGTATACGGTTTCATAGTTGCATTTTTATGATTAGATATAGCAGACATATCACATTTGTTTTTTGGTTGCTTTTTTTTCAAAACAGCTTTTCATATTAGTGCCAGCAAATCAAATTGATCATTATTTGTTTTGTCAAATTGGTGATGAATGAAGCTGTTTATGAGCTCATCTGAATGACTAAATCTGGTATCTAAATAGCTTTCATCATCTTGCCTTATAATAAAATGCATTAAACGTGGATGCTGTGTACCAAAAGTGATTTACAATCTAATTTGCTGCAAGTTAGCTTCCTGTGGATAAGTCTATCATGCGGGTTGTGATATTCAGGTGGACACATTACTGGAATACTTTGATGTGATACAAAAGTAAATAGGATAAGCGTTGAACCCATACCTCATGTAAAGCATGGACTATTAGCTGAAATGAACACATGACATTGTAAGAGTCATCATTGTGGATCACTATACCAGTCTACAAGAAATATTTTTTCTGTATAATGTATGTAATTTAGTATACATCTATACTTTATATATCACCAGCCCTGTTCTCCTTCAGAGCAATCTTGCTCTGAATAATAGAAACAGGACAAAACCTTTAAGACTATGAGCACAGCATCATTTATGAGTTTTTCCAGGTGGAGCCTCTTCAGGAAAATGCCTGCTACACCTCTCCAGAATCGCCTTTGCCATTATTCTTGCGGCTTTCACTCTAAACTGTTATGTAATGAGCTTGTCTATTTTTGACTGCTTTAGGGTTTCCCGAACTCTGTAATGGTTAAAAGGTCAAACATAACATGTGCACAGGAATTTTGTTTTGACATTGCTGTGCACTATGCTCTTTATATGAGGAGTAATTGCGATACTTTGGCAACAGCGAATCCACCTGAAAAAGACATTGTGTGCATATACCCTAAGATTTTGCTGCTTGACACCAATGAGTACCTAGTAGAAACCATTCATCACCATCAACCAATATCCTAACTAGCGTGGTTGCCTATTCATTAATCCAAGCTAGGCACCATATACATCCTGCACTGTCTTTCTGTCAAAAGATTAGATCCCGCTCACCATTATTGACATCTAGGTAGTGTTCAGAGCTTGGAAAATGCTGTGTCAGGGCGTATGGCAATAAATGAAGACGGAGTAATAAAGCTTGAAAAACTGTGAATGTACTTTATTCACAAACAGTTCTTGATATAGGATAAAACAGATGATCAGCAGTACAGCTCACGCGGTATGCAACATCTATGCGTTTCAGGTGGCCTGGCACCCTTAATCATGATGTACAGCAATTGGTTAGTAACTAGTGTTGAGCATTCCGATACCGCAAGTATCGGGTATCGGCCGATACTTAGCGGTATCGGAATTCCGATACCGAGATCCGATACTTACCGCGTATCGGATACCGGAATCGGAAGTTCCCAGGATTCAAACTGCACAAATTTGTACGAAATCAGCCAATGAGAATGATTCCAAGTGTGGGCACATCCTGTTCAGCATGGAGGGCATGAAACTACTGGCAAGGCTGTGATTGGCTGCTGAAATGATGTCATGATGCAGTTTAAAAGTCGCTGGCGCCATTTTGCGATCACTCTGCTGTGAATTCAGTTAGTGACAGGACGCTGTTTGCTGACTGAGGGCCAGTTTAGAGATAGCGATTTGCTTCTGTGTGCTTTTCAAAGGCTAATTTAGCAACCGCTGTGTTCACCTACTAATCACCTTGCTTTTGCCTTGTAGCGCTGTTTTCACAGCGATCTGCAAGGTCTGTGTGTGTGTGTGTGTGTGTGTGTGTGAGTGCAGCCCACTCTCTAGTCTGAGTGCAGCCATAGGCCATCCATAGCTGGTTGTATTCAGTTCAGGGAGGGTGGTTCATTGCCTCATACTGTTCTTTTTTTTTTTTTTTCAAGTAGTGTAGTCTGCTGCTCATATTTTCAAAAAAATCCTATTAGTGTCTTTCCACCCGTCTCCAGCTAACTTGTGGAAAAACACTACATAGGATAACGTAGAGGAGGGTTTTTGGGCCTTGCAGCGCCGTTTACGGCTGTCTGCACGGTCTCTGTGTGACTGCAGCTCGCCCTGTAGTCTGTGAGCAGCCATAGCCTGGTTGTCTCCAGCTCAGGGTTCTTCACTGCGTCATACCGTAAAATCAATTTTCCTTTTGTTTTAAGTAGTGCAGGCTGCTGCACATTTTTTCAAAAAATTCCTATTAGTGTCTTTCCACCCGTCTCCAGCTAACTTGTGGAAAAACACTACATGGGATAACGTAGAGGAGGGTTTTTGGGCCTTGCAGCGCCGTTTACGGCTGTCTGCACGGTCTCCGTGTGACTGCAGCTCGCCCTGTAGTCTGTGAGCAGCCATAGCCTGGTTGTCTCCAGCTCAGGGTTCTTCACTGCGTCATACCGTAAAATCAATTTTCCTTTTGTTTTAAGTAGTGCAGGCTGCTGCACATTTTTTCAAAAAATTCCTATTAGTGACTTTCCACCTGTCTCCAGCTAACTTGTGGAAAAACACTACATAGGATAACGTAGAGGAGGGTTTTTGGGCCTTGCAGCGCCGTTTACGGCTGTCTGCACGGTCTCCATGTGACTGCAGCTCTCTCTGTTGTCAGTTCAGCCCCCAAAAAATAAATAAAGAATAAAGTTCACCAAACACACCAGTGACACCACTTTACATTTGTGTAGGCCACATTAGCTCATATTAAAGTCTAGTCCACACTTTAGAAAATTAGTGTTTCTTATACCTGTTAGGAGTTGTTCAGGAATAAGCACACAAAGCCCTACTTTTCTGCTTATCTTTATCAGTCAACCAAGATGAAGAAGGCAGTGAGTAAGGCACGTGGGCGTGGGCGCGGAGCAGGGAGAGGACGTGGGGATTCTGTGCCTGCTGTGGGCACCGGTGACTCATCAGCACCCACTTTCACCAGGGAACAGTCCTTCATGCGCAGCTTTGTCGCAGAGCTCCGTACACTGCTGCTGCGTGAAGAACAAATTGAAGCCGTTGTCGGATGGATGGCAGCTAATGCATCAACTTCAATTAGTGCCACATCCTCTCAGACACAGAGCACTGGAGAGCAGCCATCTGTCTCTTCACCACCTGCCAAATTGCCCAGGCAGACAGAGATCCCAGGACAGGAGCCGTCTCTACTTCTGTTCTTTGAATCTCTTGGCTTGTAAACAGGGGGCCAGCCAAGCAGCATTGGAGAAATGGAAGAAGAGGCAGGGTGCAGTGATGCCCAACCGCTTTTTCTCTCTTCCTCTGAAGAGGCGGGTGGGCCAGTGCCTCCGGTCACCACATCGCAGGACGCATCCGCTGATGACACTCAGGTGCCACTTTCTGGTGCGTGCTCTGCTGCTGAGACTACCCAGGAGGAGCAGTTGGCGGCAGAGGGTAGTGTAGATGATGAGGTCCTTGACCCATCTTGGCGTGAGGGACAGGAAGGTGGTGGGAGCAGCTCTGAGAAAGAGATTCCCCGTACGGCCCAAAGAGGGAGAGGGAGGGGGAAGACTGCGGATCCTGCAGCCTCCGCTTTGGCACCCGTTAGGAGCATGTCTCTTCCAAAAGCCAAAAAGGGCGCTCCCAAGACTTGCAGTGCCTGGTCCTTTTTTGACACAGTTGCAGATGACATTTGCTATGTCAAATGCAAGGTGTGTCATCACAAAGTCAAAAGAGGTCGAAATGTCAGCAACCTCAATACCTCCAACATGTGGAAACATGTGCGCACCAGGCACGCGGCGGAGTTAGAAAAACACACTGAAGAGCTAGGCCAACCAACAGCGGCAGCTACCACCTCTTCAGCTCGTGTTGCCTCTTCCTCCAGCTCACACGCAGCTGGTTCGGCTTCCTCCCAGGATCGCCGTGGAAGAACCTCTGGCCCTGTTGTCCAGAGACCCGCTGTAATTCCACCCACAGCACCACTTTCCCAGTCATCCACACACTCCCAGCCCAGTGTACAGCCATCGGTAGTACAGGCATGGGAGAAAAGGCGGCCTTTCTCGTCAAACCACCCACGAGCACAGGCTCTGACTGCAGGCATTGCCAAACTTCTGTCACTGGAAATGCTGTCATTCAGGCTGGTGGAGACTGACAGCTTCCGTGACTTGATGTCATTGGCAGTCCCACAGTACAATGTGCCCAGCTGCTTTTACTTCAGCAGGCAAGCCGTCCCTGCCCTGCACAAGCATGTGGAGGGACACATAAAACACGCGCTACTGAACGCCGTCAGTAGCAAGGTCCACCTCACCACCGATGCGTGGACCAGTCAACATGGACAGGGGTGATACCTTTCCCTCACTGCCCATTGGGTTAATGTCGTTGAGTCGGGTACAGATCGTGCGAGTGGCGCAGGACGTGTCCTGCCCACTCCAAGGATTGCAGGAATCCATTCTGTACGCATTGACTCCTCCTCTTACACCAGTTCCTCAGAATCATCGCTGCAGGAGCCGTCACAGTCCACCTCCACATGGACCCGTGATGAACGTTTACCTGTTACGACCGACATGAGCACAGCCGTGGCCAAACGTCAACAGGCCGTATTGAAATTAATTTCTTTGGGGAATCGAAGCCACACAGCGCAGGAGCTCTGGAATGCCATCAAGCAGGAGAGCGATGTGTGGTTTGTGCCAGCGAATCTCCAGCCAGGCATGGTAGTGTGTGATAATGGCCGAAATCTGGTGGCAGCTCTGGGCCTCGGCAACCTCACTCACATCCCATGTCTGGCACATGTGCTCAATTTGGTCGTGCAGAGTTTTTTGAGGGACTATCCGGATCTTGATGCACTGCTGCACAAGGTCCGCCTAGAGTGTGCTCACTTGCGGCGTTCCAGCACGGCTAAAGCGCGCATTGCGGCTGTGCAGCGCCGACACCACCTGCCGGAACATCGCATCATATGTGACCTACCTACCAGGTGGAATTCCACGTTACATATGTTGGAGCGGTTGTGTGAGCAGCAGCAAGCTGTAATGGAGTACCAGCTGCATCAGGCGCAAAGAAGTCGCACTCCGTGCCATTCAGACTTCACAACCACAGAGTGGGCCACTATAAATGACGTCTGCCAGGTTTTGCGTCCCTTTGATTATTCCACGCGGATGGCGAGTGCAGATGATGCACTAGTCAGCATGACTGTCCCCCTTATCTGCCTGCTTGAAAAATCACTGCAAGCGCTAAGGGATGATGTTGTGGAAGAGGTGGAGGATGAGGATTCACCATTTCCATCATCTTCTGGACAGTCAGCGCCACGTGGTTCCTCAAAAACGCGTAGGCAGGGGACAGTTTGTGAGGAGGATGAGGAGGAGTCAATGGAGGAGGAAGACATCCATCCAGAGGAGGGAGTTACACAATTGTCCAGTACTCAGTGTGTACAGCGAGGGTGGGGTGATGACGAGCGGGCAGAGATCACGCCTCCAGCAGGGGACAGTGTTTCTTGGGCAGTTGGCAGTCTGCAGCACATGGTGGATTACATGCTGCAGTGCCTGAGAAACGACCGCCGCATCGCCCACATTCTCAACATGTCTGATTATTGGGTGTTCACCCTCCTCGATCCTCGCTACTGGGACAACGTAGAAAGCCTCATCACACCGTTGAACCGGGAGCGAAAAATGCGGGAGTACCAAGACACACTGGTGAATTCCATCATCTTCTCCATTCCAAGTGAGAGAAGTGCTGCTAGTGCATTACAAAGCAGCTCAGTGCGTCCAGGCAGTGGTGGAGGCTCTGCACAAAGAGAAAGCAGAAGCAGTGCCTCTGCCCAAGGCAAGACCAGTATGGCCCAACTGTGGCACAGTTTTCTGTGCCCGCCACAAAAGTCTACACCATCACAGACGGCTCCAGTCAGCAGGAGGCAATGGTTCCGTCAGATGGTGACAGACTACATGTCTTGCCCTCTTGCTGTACTCCCAGACGGCTCTTCACCTTTCAAGTTTTGGGTCTCAAAGCTGGATACATGGCCAGAGCTAAGGCAGTATGCATTGGAGGTGCTGGCTTGCCCTGCAGCTAGTGTATTATCGGAACGCGTCTTTAGTGCTGCAGGTGGTGTACTAACTGACCGTCGCATGCGACTATCCTCCGATAACGTTGACCGGCTTACTTTCCTGAAAATGAACAAGGCCTGGATCTCGCAGGAATTTGCCACTCCTCTTCCTGATTAAATAATTAGGTGACTGTCTACGTTATCCAGGTCTCCTGTTGTGTTCATCTTTCTACCACCTGAACTTAAATTCCTGGGCTCCAACACCGCCAGTTGAGGCTCAGAAGTGCCGTCTGCACAGTCAAAACATACGACCCAGTGTTATTGGGTTTCAGTAACGTCAGCTGATCCCCAGCTGTGTAGCCGGCAATGTGTCCTGCGACCGCCACGCTGACACAACAACTGAAATGTAAGGGAACCTGTCCCCCCCCCAAGGCGTTTGTTACTGAAAGAGCCACCTTGTACAGCAGTAATGCTGCACAAGGAAAAGGTAGCTATTTTTGTTTAGCTCCTTGCACACGCAGAACTTAACACTTATAAAATGTGTCCACTGATACCGTAAAACCGTCCCGGAGGTGGGACTTTCCTTCGTAATATGACGCAGCACAGCTGTCATACCTACCCCCTTGGCACCGTGCCCCGGCTCCTCAGCGTTGTTTGATTCTGTCACGGAGCCTGCGCTGTTATGTTATCCCTTGGCCAGGCACACTTAGCGCTGCCCATCTTCTGACATCATTTGGTGTCAGGCTGGCTGCGCCTGTGCGGCCGCGCTGGCCGAGAGCCCGCCTCGCATTGTCTTCTGATTTAATCCCACTGGGGGCCTGAGATCCATGGACATTAGCAGTGCATATCTGAACCTCCGCTGTCATGATCTCTGCAGGCAGAGATCATAGCAAGCCTATAGAGGGACAAGCTCTCGGAAGATGGAACTATACTGACCATGAACTAAGCCTGCCGCGCAACTAGAAATAGCCAGGTAGCATTTCCTATTTATAGCTAGATGCCCAGCTCTGGCCTAAGACCTAAATAGCTAGCAGAGGGAAATATAAGACCTGGCTCACCTCTAGAGAAATATTCCAAAGAAGACAGTAGCCCCCCACATATAATGACGGTGAGTTCAGATGAAACAACAAACGCAGCAGGAAAATAGTCTTAGCAAATTTGAGGTCCGCTTACTAGATAGCAGAAGACAGATAGTATACTTTCATGGTCAGCAGAAAAATACTAACAAAACACCATCCAGAGATTACCTTAAACTCTGGCATTAACTCATAACGCCAGAGTAGCAATCCCTGATCGACGAGAGCTTTCCAGACACAGTAACAAAACTTCAGCTGCGAACTGGAACAAATAGGCAAAACAAAACATGGACAAAAGTCCAACTTATCAGTAGTTGTCTAGAAGCAGGAACAAGCACTGAGAGGCATCAGATAACATTGTTGACCGGCAAGAAACCACCAGAGAAATGAGCTTAAATAGCGACACCCACTACTGATGGAATCAGGTGAAACAGGAAAGAGGATGACAAGTCCAATTCCACAAGCGGCCACCGGGGGAGCCCAGAATCCAAATTCACAACAGTACCCCCCCCTCAAGGAGGGGGCACCGAACCCTCACCAGATCCACCAGGGCGACCAGGATGAGCCCTATGGAAGGCACGAACAAGATCAGAAGCATGAACATCAGATGCATTGACCCAAGAATTATCCTCCTGGCCGTAACCCTTCCAGTTGACCAGATACTGGAGTTTCCGTCTGGAAACACGAGAGTCCAAAATTTTCTCCACAACGTACTCCAACTCACCCTCAACCAACACCGGAGCAGGAGGCTCAAGAGAAGGTACAACAGGTACCTCATACCTGCGCAATAACGACCGATGAAAAACGTTATGAATGGAAAAGGACGCAGGGAGGTCCAAACGGAAAGAAACAGGATTAAGAATCTCCAATATTCTATAAGGGCCGATGAACCGAGGTTTAAACTTAGGAGAAGAGACCCTCATAGGGACAAAACGAGAAGACAACCACACTAAATCTCCAACACAAAGCCGAGAACCAACACGACGATGACGGTTGGCAAAACGCTGAGTCTTCTCCTGTGACAACTTCAAATTGTCCATAACCTGCCCCCAGATGTGATGCAATCTCTCCACCACCGCATCCACTCCAGGACAATCCGAGGATTCCACCTGACCGGAGGAAAATCGAGGGTGAAACCCCGAATTACAGAAAAACGGGGACACCAAGGTGGAAGAACTGGCCCGATTATTGAGGGCGAACTCTGCCAATGGCAAAAAAGCAACCCAATCATCCTGGTCAGCAGAGACAAAACACCTCAGATATGTCTCAAGGGTCTGATTAGTCCGCTCGGTCTGGCCATTAGTCTGAGGGTGAAAAGCAGATGAAAAAGACAAATCTATGCCCATCCTAGCACAGAATGCCCGCCAAAATCTAGACACAAATTGGGTACCTCTGTCAGAAACAATATTCTCAGGAATACCGTGCAATCGGACAACATTCTGAAAAAACAGAGGAACCAACTCAGAAGAAGAAGGCAACTTGGGCAGAGGAACCAAATGGACCATTTTAGAGAAACGGTCACAGACCACCCAGATGACAGACATCTTCTGGGAAACAGGCAGATCTGAAATAAAATCCATCGAGATGTGTGTCCAAGGCCTCTTAGGAATAGGCAAGGGCAACAGCAGTCCGCTAGCCCGAGAACTACAAGACTTGGCCCGAGCACAAACGTCACATGACTGCACAAAGACTCGCACATCTCGTGACAGAGAAGGCCACCAGAAGGATCTTGCCACCAAATCCCTGGTACCAAAAATTCCGGGATGACCTGCCAATGCAGAAGAATGTACCTCAGAGATGACTCTGCTGGTCCAATCATCCGGAACAAACAGTCTATCAGGCGGACAACGATCCGGTCTATCCGCCTGAAACTCTTGCAAGGACCGCCGCAGATCAGGAGAAACGGCCGACAAAATTACTCCCTCCCTAAGGATACCTGTGGGTTCAGAATTACCAGGAGAGTCCGGGTCAAAACTCCTAGAAAGGGCATCTGCCTTAACATTCTTAGAACCCGGTAGGTATGACACCACAAAATTAAAGCGAGAAAAAAATAAAGACCAGCGCGCCTGTCTAGGATTCAGGCGTCTGGCAGTCTCAAGATAAATCAAATTTTTGTGGTCAGTCAATACCACCACCTGATGCCTAGCCCCCTCGAGCCAATGGCGCCACTCCTCAAACGCCCACTTCATGGCCAAAAGCTCCCGATTCCCAACATCATAATTCCGCTCTGCGGGCGAAAATTTGCGAGAAAAGAAGGCACAAGGCCTAATGACGGAGCAGTCGGAACCTTTCTGCGACAACTCTGCCCCAGCTCCGATCTCCGAAGCGTCAACCTCAACCTGAAAAGGCAGATTCACATCAGGCTGACGCAACACAGGGGCAGAGGCAAAACGGCGCTTAAGCTCCTGAAAGGCCTCCACAGCATGAGGGGACCAATTAGCAACATCAGCGCCTTGTCTGGTCAAATCAGTCAGTGGTTTAACGACATCCGAAAAACCAGCAATAAATCGGCGGTAAAAGTTGGCAAAGCCCAAAAATCTCTGAAGACCCTTAAGAGAGGAGGGCTGAGTCCAGTCACAAATAGCTTGCACCTTGACGGGATCCATCTCAATGGAAGAGGGAGAAAAAATATACCCCAAAAAGGAAATTTTCTGGACCCCAAAAACGCACTTAGACCCCTTCACACATAAAGAATTAGACCGCAGAACCTGAAAAACTCTCCTGACCTGCTGGACATGAGAGTCCCAGTCATCAGAAAAAATCAGAATATCATCCAGATATATTATCATAAATTTATCCAGAAAATCGCGGAAAATATCATGCATAAAAGACTGGAAAACTGAAGGGGCATTAGAAAGACCAAAAGGCATGACCAAATACTCAAAGTGGCCCTCGGGCGTATTAAATGCGGTCTTCCACTCATCCCCCTGCCTGATCCGCACCAAATTATACGCCCCACGAAGATCAATTTTAGAGAACCACTTAGCACCCTCTATACGAGCAAACAAATCAGTAAGCAATGGCAATGGGTATTGATACTTAACAGTGATCTTATTCAGAAGCCGATAATCAATACATGGTCTCAAAGAGCCGTCTTTTTTTGAGACAAAGAAAAACCCAGCTCCCAAGGGAGAAGAAGATGGACGAATATGTCCCTTTTCCAAAGACTCCTTTATATATTCCCGCATAGCAGCATGTTCCGGCACAGACAAATTAAACAAACGACCCTTTGGATATTTACAACCCGGTATCAAATCTATGGCACAATCGCACTCACGGTGCGGAGGTAACGACCCAAGCTTGGGTTCGTCAAAGACGTCTTGATAATCAGAGAGGAACTCAGGGACTTCAGAGGGAATGGACGACGAAATAGAAACCAAAGGTACGTCCCCATGAATACCCTTACATCCCCAGCTCAACACAGACATAGCTCTCCAGTCCAAGACTGGGTTGTGAGACTGCAACCATGGCAATCCCAGTACCAAATCGTCATGTAAATTATACAGCACCAGGAAACGAATAATCTCCTGGTGATCCGGATTGATACGCATGGTTACTTGTGTCCAGTATTGTGGTTTATTATTAGCCAATGGGGTGGAGTCAATCCCCTTCAGAGGAATAAGAGTCTCCAAAGGCTCTAAATCAAAACCACAACGATTGGCAAAGGACCAATCCATAAGACTCAGAGCGGCGCCAGAGTCAATATAGGCGTCCGTGGCAATGGATGACAAAGAGCAAATCAGGGTTACAGACAAAATAAACTTAGACTGAATGGTGCCAATGGAAACAGACTTATCAAGCTTCTTTGTACGCCTAGAGCATGCCGATATAACATGAGTAGAATCCCCACAATAGAAACACAATCCATTCTTCCGTCTAAAATTCTGTCGCTCACTCCTGGACAGAATTCTATCACACTGCATACTTTCTGGCGTCTTTTCCATAGACACCGCCAGATGGTGCATCGGTTTGCGCTCCCGCAGACGCCTATCAATCTGAATAGCCATTGTCATGGACTCATTCAGACCTGCAGGCAAAGGGAACCCCACCATAACATCCTTAACGGCATCAGAGAGACCTTCTCTGAAAGTTGCCGCCAAGGCGCACTCATTCCACTGAGTAAGCACAGACCATTTACGGAATTTTTGGCAGAAAACTTCAGCTTCGTCTTGCCCCTGAGATAGTGCCATCAAAGTTTTTTCTGCCTGAAGTTCCAAATGAGGTTCCTCATAAAGCAAGCCCAAGGCCAGAAAAAACGCATCCACATCGCGTAACGCAGGATCCCCTGCTGGCAATGAGAAGGCCCAATCTTGAGGGTCACCCCTGAGCAAGGAAATCACAATCCTAACCTGCTGAGCAGGGTCTCCAGCTGAACGAGACTTCAGGGACAAATAAAGCTTACAATTATTTCGGAAATTCTGGAAGCTAGCTCTATTCCCTGTGAAGAACTCCGGCAAAGGAATTCTCGGCTCAGATACCGGAGCATGTACTACAAAATCTTGTAAATTTTGTACTTTCGTGATGAGATTATTCAAACCCGCAGTTACACTCTGGAGATCCATTATTGTCAGGTGCACACAGAGCATACAGAGATTAGGAGGAGAGAGAGAAAAAAGACTGCAGCAAGGCAGACTGGAGGAAAAAAAAAAAAAAAATTCCAGCAGACTTCTTATAACTCTCCTTTCTCAACCTGGGTCTTTAATACTTTAGTGGGCCGGTCAAACTGTCATGATCTCTGCAGGCAGAGATCATAGCAAGCCTATAGAGGGACAAGCTCTCGGAAGATGGAACTATACTGACCATGAACTAAGCCTGCCGCGCAACTAGAAATAGCCAGGTAGCATTTCCTATTTATAGCTAGATGCCCAGCTCTGGCCTAAGACCTAAATAGCTAGCAGAGGGAAATATAAGACCTGGCTCACCTCTAGAGAAATATTCCAAAGAAGACAGTAGCCCCCCACATATAATGACGGTGAGTTCAGATGAAACAACAAACGCAGCAGGAAAATAGTCTTAGCAAATTTGAGGTCCGCTTACTAGATAGCAGAAGACAGATAGTATACTTTCATGGTCAGCAGAAAAATACTAACAAAACACCATCCAGAGATTACCTTAAACTCTGGCATTAACTCATAACGCCAGAGTAGCAATCCCTGATCGACGAGAGCTTTCCAGACACAGTAACAAAACTTCAGCTGCGAACTGGAACAAATAGGCAAAACAAAACATGGACAAAAGTCCAACTTATCAGTAGTTGTCTAGAAGCAGGAACAAGCACTGAGAGGCATCAGATAACATTGTTGACCGGCAAGAAACCACCAGAGAAATGAGCTTAAATAGCGACACCCACTACTGATGGAATCAGGTGAAACAGGAAAGAGGATGACAAGTCCAATTCCACAAGCGGCCACCGGGGGAGCCCAGAATCCAAATTCACAACACTCCGCCTCTCACTCATCTCCCTACGCCATCTTCAGACTGTGCGCCATCAGCTGATCCCTAATAGCATGCCACGGCCGTGACGCCGCACAGTCTGAAGAAGCCGTAGGGAGGGGAGTGAGAGGCGAGGATATGCACTGCGCATGGCCACGGATCCCAGGCCCGCGGTGGTATTACATTAGACGACACTGCGAGGCGGGCTCTCGGCCAGCGCGGCCGCACAGGCGCAGCCAGCCTGACACCAAATGATGTCAGAAGATGGGCAGCGCTAAGTGTGCCTGGCCAAGGGATAACATAACAGCGCAGGCTCCGGGACGGAATCAAACAACGCTGAGGAGCCGGGGAACGGCGCCAAGGGGGTAGGAATGACAGCTGTGCTGCGTCATATTACGAAGGAAAGTCCCACCTCCGGGACGGTCTCACGGTTTCAGGGGACACATTTTATAAGTGTTTAGTTCTGTGTTTGCAAGGAGCATAATGAAAAGAGCCACCTTTTCCTTTTGCATCTTTTGTGCTGCACAAGCTGGCTCTTTCAGCTACAAACGCCTTGGGGGGGGTTAAAGGTTCCCTTTCGACTTTCTCCAATCAGGCTTCGGCCTGCATTGTGTTCCTCTGCTTCTCCTGCTGTCCCTGGGCTCCAACACCGCTAGTTGTTGCCTGGTAGTGCTGTACGCACAGTCAACAGTCGCTCCTCTGTTATTGGGGTTCAGTAACGTCAGCTGTTCCCCAGCTGTGTGTGTGGCAATCCCTCCTATCTCCTCCACCTCCTCCTCCTCCTGTCCCTGGGCTCCAACACCGCTAGTTGTTGTCCAGAAGTGCTGTCCGCACAGTCCCAACAGTCGCTCCTCTGTTATTGGGGTTCAGTAACGTCAGCTGTTCCCCAGCTGTGTGTGTGGCAATCCCTCCTATCTCCTCCACCTCCTCCTCCTCCTGTCCCTGGGCTCCAACACCGCTATTTGCTGTCCAGAAGTGCTGTCCGCACAGAGCCAAACACCTCGCCAATGTGTTAGTGGGGTTCAGTAAAGCCTGCTGCTCCCCTGCTGTGTGTGTGGCAATCCCTCCTATCTCCTCCACCTCCTCCTCCTCCTGTCCCTGGGCTCCAACACCGCTAGTTGTTGTCCAGAAGTGCTGTCCGCACAGTCCCAACAGTCGCTCCTCTGTTATTGGGGTTCAGTATGGTCAGCTGTTCCCCAGCTGTGTGTGTGGCAATCCCTCCTAGCTCCTCCACCTCCTCCTCCTCCTCCTGTCCCTGGGCTCCAACACCGCTAGTTGCCGTCCAGAAGTGCTGTCTGCACAGTCCCAACAGTCCCTCCTCTGTTATTGGGGTTCAGTAACGTCAGCTGTTCCCCAGCTGTGTGTGTGGCAATCCCTCCTATCTCCTCCACCTCCTCCTCCTCCTCCTGTCCCTGGGCTCCAACACCGCTAGTTGCCATCCAGAAGTGCTGTCCGCACAGTCCCAACAGTCCCTCCTCTGTTATTGGGGTTCAGTAACGTCAGCTGTTCCCCAGCTGTGTGTGTGGCAATCCCTCCTATCTCCTCCACCTCCTCCTCCTCCTCCTGTCCCTGGGCTCCAACACCGCTAGTTGCTGTCCAGAAGTGCTGTCCGCACAGTCCCAACAGTCCCTCCTCTGTTATTGGGGTTCAGTAACGTCAGCTGTTCCCCAGCTGTGTGTGTGGCAATCCCTCCTATCTCCTCCACCTCCTCCTCCTCCTCCTGTCCCTGGGCTCCAACACCGCTAGTTGCAGTCCAGAAGTGCTGTCCGCACAGTCCCAACAGTCCCTCCTCTGTTATTGGGGTTCAGTAACGTCAGCTGTTCCCCAGCTGTGTGTGTGGCAATCCCTCCTATCTCCTCCACCTCCTCCTCCTCCTCCTGTCCCTGGGCTCCAACACCGCTAGTTGCCATCCAGAAGTGCTGTCCACACAGTCCCAACAGTCCCTCCTCTGTTATTGGGGTTCAGTAACGTCAGCTGTTCCCCAGCTGTGTGTGTGGCAATCCCTCCTATCTCCTCCACCTCCTCCTCATGTCCCTGGGCTCCAACACCGCTAGTTGCCGTCCAGAAGTGCTGTCCGCACAGTCCAAACAGTCCCTCCTCTGTTATTGGGGTTCATTAACGTCAGCTGTTCCCCAGCTGTGTGTGTGGCAATCCCTCCTATCTCCTCCACCTCCTCCTCCTCCTCCTGTCCCTGAGCTCCAACACCGCTAGTTGCCGTCCAGAAGTGCTGTCCGCACAGAGCCAAACACCTCGCCAATGTGTTAGTGGGGTTCAGTAATGCCTGCTGCTCCCCTGCTGTGTATACGGCAACGTGTCCTGCGACCGCCACACAGGCACAACAAGTTAAATTTAAGGGAACCTGTCCCCCCCCCCTCAGGCGTTTGTTACTGAAGGAGACACCTTGTGCAGCAGTAATGATGCAAAGGGAAAAAGTGCCTCTTTTCGTCGTGCTCCTTGCACATGCTGAACCTAACACTTTTGAAATGTGTCCCCTCACACGGTTAAACCGTCCAGTCGGTGGAACTTTCCTTTGTCATGTGACGCAGCACAGCCGTCATTCTTACCCCCTTGGCGCCGTGCGCCTCCTCCTCAGCATTGTTTGAATCTGTCACGGAGTCTGCGCTGTTATGTTATCCCTTGGCCAGGCACACTTAGCGCTGCCCATCTTCTGACATCATTTGGTGTCAGGATGGCTGCGCCTGTGCGGCCGCGCTGGACGAGATCCCGCCTCGTAGTGTCTTCTGATTTAATCCCACTGCGGACCTGTGATCCATGGACATTAGCAGTGCATATCTGAACCTCCGCCTCTCACTCATCTCCCTACGCCTTCTTCAGACTGTGCGCTGTCAGCTGATCCCTAATAGCATGCCACGGCCGTGACGCCGCACAGTCTGAAGAAGCCGTAGGGAGGGGAGTGAGAGGCGAGGATATGCACTGCTCATGCCCATGGATCACAGGTCCACAGAGTGATTACATTAGATGACACAGCGAGGCGGGATCTCGTCCAGCGCGGCCGCACAGGCGCAGCCATCCTGACACCAAATGATGTCAGAAGACGGGCAGCGCTAAGTGTGCCTGGCCAAGGGATAACATAACAGCGCAGGCTCCGGGACAGATTCAAACAACGCTGAGGAGGAGGCGCACGGCGCCAAGGGGGTAAGAATGACGGCTGTGCTGCGTCACATGACAAAGGAAAGTTCCACCGACCGGATGGTTTAACCATGTGAGGGGACACATTTCAAAAGTGTTAGGTTCAGCATGTGCACGGACCATAATTAATAGAGCTAAGTTTACCTTTTCCAGCATTAGTGCTGTACAAGATGGCTCTTTCAGCTACAAACGCCTGGGGGGGGGTTAAAGGTTCCCTTTCAACTTGCTCCAGTGCAGGCTGTGGCCTACACTCTGCTCCACCTGCAGAGCCTGGGCTCCAACACCGCTAGTTGCTGTCCGGAAGTGCTGGCTGCACAGAGAAAAACACCTCGCCAATGTGTCAGTGGGGTTCAGCACCGCCAGCTGTTCCCCTGCTGTGTAGCCCGCAACGTGTCCTGCAACAGCCACGCAGACACAACAGACCCAAAGCTGCCGCCAGTGCAGGCTTCGGCCTACACTCTGCTCCCCCTGCTCCTCCTGCTGACCCTGGGCTCTAACAACGCCAGTTGGTGCCCGGTACTGCTAGCTGCACAGAGAAATACACCAGCCAATGTGTCAGTGGGGTTCAGCACCGCCAGCTGTTCCCCTGCTGTGTAGCCGGCAACGTGTCCTGCAAATGCCACGCAGACACAAGAACTGAAATTGAAGGGAACCTGTCCCCCCTCCCCCAGGTGTTTGTACGTTTTACAGCCACCTTTTACAGCAGTAATGCTGCATGTGTGCAAGGTGGCTCATAAACCTATTCTCCTTGCACACGTGGAACAGAACACGTCTACAATGTGTCCCCTGAGACCATTAAAACATCCCTGAGGTGTGACTTTCCTTTGTAATGACACGCAACAACCCCCTTGGTAGCACAGCCCATCTTCTGACATCATTGTTTGGCTGGCTGCGCCTCTGCGGCCGCCCTGCCCGACACAACGCCCCTCGGTGTCTTATTTATTTGGACTGCGAGGGTGTGATTGACGGGCATGAGCAGTGCATATCTTCGCCAGGCTGTCACTCAGCTCCTTCCGCCTTCTTCAGACTGTGCGGCTTCATGGCCGTGGCATGCGATAAGGGATCAGCTGACGCCGCACAGTCTGAAGCGGGTGTAAGGACCCGAGTGTGAGAGGCCAACATATGTACTCCGCCAGGCCATGAATCCCAGCCCCGCAGTGTTTTAACTATGTCAAGACACTGCGGGGCCTGGATTCATGGTCATCGCAAACCGCAACGGCCGACATTAAATGATGCCAGAAGATGGGCAGCGCTAACAGCGCAAGGCCAAGGGATAAAACGACAGCGCAGACTCCTGTACAGCAAATAACAACGCTCAGGAGGCTGCGCCCAGCACCAAGGTGGGATTCTTGACATCTGTGCTGCGTCTCATTATGAAGGGAACTCTCGCCTCCAACACAGTTTGACTGTATGAAGGGCTAAATGTTATACGTGTTTCATTCAGCGTGTGCAAGGAGAAAATTAAAAGAGCAACCTTTGACTTGTGCAGCACTACTGCTGCATAAGCTGTGGCTCTTCTACTTTGTAACACCTGAGGGGGGGGTTAAAGGTTAGCTTTAAAATTGGTTCAATTAGGCTTCGGCCTACACTCTGCTCCCCCTGCAGAGCCTGGGCTCTAACACCGCCAGTTGGGGCCCGGTAATGCTAGCTGCACAGAGAAAAACACCAGCCAATGTGTCAGTGGGGTTCAGCACCACCAGCTGTTCCCCTGCTGTGTAGCCGGCAATGTGTCCTGCAACAGCCACGCAGACACAAAGCTGCCGCCAGTGCAGGCTTCGGCCTACACTCTGCTCTCTCTCCTCCTGCTGACCCTGGGCTCTAACACCGCCAGTTGGGGCCCGGTACTGCTAGCTGCACAGAGAAAAACACCAGCCAATGTGTCAGTGGGGTTCAGCACCGCCAGCTGTTCCCCTGCTGTGTAGCCGGCAACGTGTCCTGCAAATGCCACGCAGACACAAGAACTGAAATTGAAGGGAACCTGTCCCCCCTCCCCCAGGTGTTTGTATGTTTTACAGCCACCTTGTACAGCAGTAATGCTGTATGTGTGCAAGGTGGCTCAGAAACGTATTCTCCTCGCACATGTGGAACTGAACACATCTAAAATGTGTCCTCTGTGACCATTTAACCGTCCCTGTGGTGTGACTTTCCTTTGTAATGACACGCTGCAACTCCCTTGGTAGCGCTGCCCATCTTCTGGCATCATTGTTTGGCTGCCTGCGCCTCTGCGGCCGCCCTGCCCGACACAACGCCCCTCGGTGTCTTATTTATTTGGACTGCGAGGGTGTGATTGATGGGCATGAGCAGTGCATATGTTCGCCTGTCCCTCATCTCCTTCCGCCTTCCTCAGACTGTGCGGCTTCATGGCCGTGGCATGCGATAAGGGATCAGCTGACGCCGCACAGTCTGAAGCGGGTGTAAGGACCCGAGTGTGAGAGGCCAACATATGTACTGCGCCAGGCCATGAATCCCAGCCCCGCAGTGTTTTAACTATGTCAAGACACTGCGGGGCTGGGATTCATGGTCATCGCAAACCGCAACGGCCGACATTAAATGATGCCAGAAGAAGGGCAGCGCTAACAGCGCAAGGCCAAGGGATAAAACGACAGCGCAGACTCCTGTACAGCAAATAACAATGCTCAGGAGGCTGCGCCCAGCACCAAGGTGGGATTTTTGACATCTGTGCTGCATCTCATTATGAAGGGAACTCTCGCCTCCAACACAGTTTGACTGTATAAAGGGCTAAATGTTATACGTGTTTCATTCAGCGTGTGCAAGGAGAAAAATTAAAAGAGCAACCTTTGACTTGTGCAGCACTACTGCTGCATAAGCTGTGGCTCTTCTACTTTGTAACAACTGAGGGGGGGTTAAAGGTTACCTTTAAAATTGGTTCAATTAGGCTTCGGCCTACACTCTGCTCCCCCTGCAGAGCCTGGGCTCTAACACCGCCAGTTGGGGCCCGGTACTGCTAGCTGCACAGAGAAAAACACCAGCCAATGTGTTAGTGGGGTTCAGCACTGCCAGCTGTTCCCCTGCTGTGTAGCTGGCAACGTGTCCTGCAAATGCCACGCAGACACAAGAACTGAAATTGAAGGGAACCTGTCCCCCCTCCCCCAGGTGTTTGTATGTTTTACAGCCACCTTGTACAGCAGTAATGCTGCATGTGTGCAAGGTGGCTCAGAAACGTATTCTCCTCGCACATGTGGAACTGAACACGTCTAAAATGTGTCCTCTGTGACCATTTAACCGTCCCTGAGGTGTGACTTTCCTTTGTAATGACACGCTGCAACCCCCTTGGTAGCACTGCCCGTCTTCTGGCATTATTGTTTGGCTGCCTGCGCCTCTGCGGCCGACCTGCCCGACACAACGCCCCTCGGTGTCTTATTTATTTGGACTGCGAGGGTGTGATTGATGGGCATGAGCAGTGCATATGTTTGCCTGTCCCTCATCTCCTTCCGCCTTCCTCAGACTGTGCGGCTTCATGGCCGTGGCATGCGATAAGGGATCAGCTGACGCCGCACAGTCTGAAGCGGGTGTAAGGACCCGAGTGTGAGAGGCCAACATATGTACTGCGCCAGGCCATGAATCCCAGCCCCGCAGTGTTTTAACTATGTCAAGACACTGCGGGGCTGGGATTCATGGTCATCGCAAACCGCAACGGCCGACATTAAATGATGCCAGAAGATGGGCAGCGCTAACAGCGCAAGGCCAAGGGATAAAACGACAGCGCAGACTCCTGTACAGCAAATAACAACGCTCAGGAGGCTGCGCCCAGCACCAAGGTGGGATTCTTGACATCTGTGCTGCGTCTCATTACGAAGGGAACTCTCGCCTCCAACACAGTTTGACTGTATAAAGGGCTAAATGTTATACGTGTTTCATTCAGCGTGTGCAAGGAGAAAAATTAAAAGAGCAACCTTTGACTTGTGCAGCACTACTGCTGCATAAGCTGTGGCTCTTCTACTTTGTAACACCTGAGGGGGGGTTAAAGGTTACCTTTAAAATTGGTTCAATTAGGCTTCGGCCTACACTCTGCTCCCCCTGCAGAGCCTGGGCTCTAACACCGCCAGTTGGGGCCCGGTACTGCTAGCTGCACAGAGAAAAACACCAGCCAATGTGTCAGTGGGGTTCAGCACCGCCAGCTGTTCCCCTGCTGCGTAGCCGGCAACGTGTCCTGCAACAGCCACGCAGACACAAAGCTGCCGCCAGTGCAGGCTTCGGCCTACACTCTGCTCCCTCTCCTCCTGCTGACCCTGGGCTCTAACACTGCCAGTTGGGGCCCGGTACTGCTAGCTGCACAGAGAAAAACACCAGCCAATGTGTCAGTGGGGTTCAGCACCGCCAGCTGTTCCCCTGCTGTGTAGCCGGCAACGTGTCCTGCAACAGCCACGCAGACACAAGAACTGAAATTGAAGGGAACCTGTCCCCCCTCCCCCAGGTGTTTGTATGTTTTACAGCCACCTTGTACAGCAGTAATGCTGCATGTGTGCAAGGTGGCTCATAAACTTATTCTCCTTGCACACGTGGAACAGAACACGTCTACAATGTGTCCCCTGAGACCATTAAAACGTCCCTGAGGTGTGACTTTACTTTGTAATGACACGCAACAACCCCCTTGGTAGCACAGCCCTTCTTCTGACATCATTGTTTGGCTGGCTGAGCCTCTGCGGCCGCCCTGCCCGACACAACGCCCCTCGGTGTCTTATTTATTTTGACTGCGAGGGTGTGATTGACGGGCATGAGCAGTGCATATCTTCGCCAGGCTGTCACTCAGCTCCTTCCGCCTTCTTCAGACTGTGTGGCTTCATGGCCGTGGCATGCGATAAGGGATCAGCTGACGCCGCACAGTCTGTTGCAGGTGTAAGGACACGAGCGAGAGGCGAACATATGTACTGCGCCAGGCCATGAATCCCAGCCCCGCAGTGTGAAACACTGTAAAGACACTGCGGGGCTGGGATTCATGGGCATTGCGAACCGCACCAGCCGACATGAAATGATGTCAGAAGACGGGCAGCGCATGGCCAAGGGATAACGCAACAACGCAGACTCCTGTACAGCAAAATGCGATGGTCAGGAGGCCGCGCCAAGCACCAAGTTGGTATTTTTGCCAGCTGTGCTGCGTCTCGTTACAAAGGGAACTCCCGCCTCCAAGACAGATTGACTGTATAAGGGCCAAAATGTTGTACGTGTTTCATTCAGCTTGTGCAAGGAACAAAATTAAAAGAGCAACCTTTGACTTGTGCAGCACTACTGCTGCATAAGGCGTGGCTCTTCTAGTTTGTAACACCTGAGGGGGGGTTAAAGGTTACCTTTAAAATTGGTTCAATTAGGCTTCGGCCTACACTCTGCTCCCTCTCCTCCTGCTGACCCTGGGCTCTAACACCGCCAGTTGGGGCCCGGTACTGCTAGCTGCACAGAGAAAAACACCAGCCAATGTGTCAGTGGGGTTCAGCACTGCCAGCTGTTCCCCTGCTGTGTAGCCGGCAACGTGTCCTGCAACAGCCACGCAGACACAACAGACCTACAAATGCCTCCAGTGCAGGCTTCGGCCTACACTCTGCTCCCCCTGCTGACCCTTTGCTCCAACACCGCTAGTTGGGGCTCTAGGAAGACAAGCTTGAATAGGTCCCCATCCTGGTTCCAGCACCGTCAGCTGGTTCCGGGCAGAGCCTTTGGCTTAGGTGCCTCCCTCTGGGTATCCGAGTTCCACCAACGTCAGGTGGTCCTTGGTAGTGCTTTCAGGCACGGGTACCTCCTGCTTAGTAACCGGGTTCCAGTAACGTCAGCTGGTCCTCGGTAGTTCCATTGGCTCTTGGACCTTCGGCTACCCATCCGGGTTCCAGTACCGTCAGCTGGTTCTCGGCAGTGTCTTTTGCTCTTGTACCTTCTGCTCCCCATCCTGGTTCCAGTACCATCAGCTGGTTCCGGGCAGAGCCTTTGGCTTAGGTGCCTCCCTCTGGGTATCTGAGTTCCACCAATGTCAGGTGGTCCTTGGTAGTGCTTTCAGCACGGGTACCTCCTGCTTAGTAACCGGGTTCCAGTAACGTCAGCTGGTCCTCGGTAGTTCCATTGGCTCTTGGACCTTCGGCTACCCATCCGGGTTCCAGTACCGTCAGCTAGTTCTCGGCAGTGTCTTTTGCTCTTGTACCTTCTGCTCCCCATCCTGGTTCCAGTACTGTCAGCTGGTTCCGGGCAGAGCCTTTGGCTTAGGTGCCTCCCTCTGGGTATCCGAGTTCCACGAACGTCAGGTGGTCCTTGGTAGTGCTTTCAGGCACGGGTACCTCCTGCTTAGTAACCGGGTTCCAGTAACGTCAGCTGGTCCTCGGTAGTTCCATTGGCTCTTGGACCTTCGGGTAGCCATCCGAGTTCCAGTTCCATCAGCTGTTTCTCGGCATTTTCTCAGCCTTCTTGTACCTTCTGCTACATTTCCAAGTTCAAGACCCTAAAGATGACGACCCGGAAGACCACCCCTAAGATGACGACGACACCAGAGACGACAACCACTGAGATGACGACGACCCTGGAGACGATGACCCTAAAGACCACCCCGATGACGACGACCCTGGAGACGACGACGACCTGGAAGACCGAGAAGCAGAAGAACAAGAGGCTGCAGAACAAAGAGCAGAAGAACATTAAGCATAAGACTAAATATCAGAGCAAAAGATATTATCCAAATTATAAGCAGAAGAAGACTAAGCAGTGTATGGGGGTGAGTCCGTTCCTCCTCGTGGTGCCCCTGGATAAAGCCTGATGCTGCAGGCCAAACTGAACGCAGACAAATGTAACTGTTTTGTGACAGGCAGAACGGAAGGTGTAATCTTCAAACTTTTATAGATAACAACTACGGGAATGCCTGTCACAAATAAGAATATGATGAAGAAGTTGAATATGAAGAAGATAATAGTAAAATAAAAAGAATATGAACAATGTAACAAAAAAAATAATAGGTAGAAGATGAAGAAGAAGATGAATAAGGTGAAGAAGTTGATGTCAAAGAAGCTGATGATGAGGATAATGAAGAAGAAAGTGTGGGAGAAGTAAAAAAGAAGGTGAAGGGCGTGGAAGTAGTGAAACATCAATATCTGACAAAATAAAAAAAAATTAACATAGTCAAAATCTTTCTAACGCCTAACGTCATAAAAAACAAAACAAAATCCTGCTATTCTATTAGATTGGGCTAAACCTCTGTGCCTTTAATGTCTCCGCCACGTCCCCCAATACATCCTACATTATTCTTAGTTGTTTTCCTTCATGTAGAATGAACCTACAAGTTAAGAAAGGGTTTATTTTAATTCCGATATTTTCGTCCCATTGACTTGCATTGGGATCGGGTATCGGTATCGGATTAGGTCCGATACTTTGACGGTATCGGCCGATACTTTCCGATACCGATACTTTCCGATATCGGAAGGTATCGCTCAACACTAGTGTTGAGCGATACTTTCCGATATCGGAAAGTATCGGTATCGGAAAGTATCGGCCGATACCGTCACAGTATCGGAATCCAATCCGATACCGATACCCGATCCCAATGCAAGTCAATGGGACGAAAATATCGGAATTAAAATAAACCCTTTATACACTTGTAGGTTCATTCTACATGAAGGAAAACAACTAAGAATATTGTAGGATGTATTGGGGGACGTGGCGGAGATATTAAAGGGACAGAGGTTTAGCCCAATGTAATAGAATAGCAGGATTTTTTATTTTTTTTTATGAAGTTCGGCGTTAGAAAGAATTTGACTATGTTTTTTTTTTTTTTTTTATGTCAGATATTGATGTTTCACTACTTCCACGCCCTTCACCTTCTTTTTTACTTCTCCCACGCTTTCTTCTTAATTATCCTCATCATCAGCTTCTTTGACATCAACTTCTTCACCTTATTCATCTTCTTCTTCATCTTCTACCTATTATTTTTTGGGTTACATTGTTCATATTCTTTTTATTTTACTATTATCTTCATCATATTCAACTTCTTCATCATATTCTTATTTGTGACAGGCATTCCCGTAGTTGTTATCTATAAAAGTTTGAAGATTACACCTTCCGTTCTGCCTGTCACAAAACAGTTACATTTGTCCGCGTTCAGTTTGGCCTGCAGCATCAGGCTTTATCCAGGGGCACCACGAGGAGGAACGGACTCACCCCCATACACTGCTTAGTCTTCTTCTGCTTATAATTTAGATAATATTTTTTGCTCTGATATTTAGTGTTATGCTTAATGTTCTTCTGCTCTTTGTTCTGCAGCCTCTTGTTCTTCTGCTTCTCGGTCTTCCAGGTCGTCGTCATCTCCAGGGTCGTCGTCTCCGGGGTCGTCGTCATCGGGGTGGTCTTCAGGGTCGTCGTCTCCGGGGTCGTCGTCATCGGGGTGGTCTTCGGGGTCATCGTCTCCAGGGTCGTCGTCATCACGGTGGTTGTCGTCTCTGGTGTCGTCGTCATCTTAGGGGTGGTCTTCTGGGTCATTGTGTTTAGTCTCTTGAACTTGGAAATGTAGCAGAAGGTACAAGAAGGCTGAGAAAATGCCGAGAACCAGCTGATGGAACTGGAACTCGGATGGCTACCCGAAGGTCCAAGAGCCAATGGAACTACCGAGGACCAGCTGACGTTACTGGAACCCGGTTACTAAGCAGGAGGTACCTGTGCTGAAAGCACTACCAAGGACCACCTGACGTTGGTGGAACTCGGATACCCAGAGGGAGGCACCTAAGCCAAAGGCTCTGCCCGGAATCAGCTGACGGTACTGGAACCAGGATGGGGAGCAGAAGGTACAAGAGCAAAAGACACTGCCGAGAACCAGCTGACGGTGCTGGAACCCGGATGGGTAGCCGAAGGTCCAAGAGCCAATGGAACTACCGAGGACCAGCTGACGTTACTGGAACCCGGTTACTAAGCAGGAGGTACCCGTGCCTGAAAGCACTACCAAGGACCACCTGACGTTGGTGGAACTCGGATACCAAAGGGAGGCACCTAAGCCAAAGGCTCTGCCCGGAACCAGCTGACGGTACTGGAACCAGGATGGGGAGCAGAAGGTACAAGAGCAAGTGTCTGCGTGGCTTTTGCAGGACACGATGCCGGCTGCACAGCAGGGGAACAGCTGGCGGTGCTGGACCCCACTGACACATTGGCGAGGTGTTTTTCTCTGTGCAGCTAGCACATCTGGGCCCCAACTGGCGGTTTGTTAGAGCCCAGGGTCAGCAGGAGGAGGAGCAGGAGGAGGAGGAGCAGGGGGAGGGGAGTGTAGGCCGAAGCCTGCACTGGCGGCAGCTTTGGGTCTGTTGTGTCTGCGTGGCTTTTGCAGGACACGTTGCCGGCTACACAGCAGGGGAACAGCTGGCGGTGCTGGACCCCACTGACACATTGGCGAGGTGTTTGGCTCTGTGCAGCCAGCACTTCCGGACAGCAACTAGCGTTGTTGGAGCCCGGGCTCTGCAGGTGGAGCAGAGTGTAGGCCGAAGCCTAATTGAACCGATTTCAAAAGTCACCTTTAACCCCCCCTCAGGGGTTACAAAGTAGAAGAGCCACAGCTTATGCAGCAGCAGTGCTGCGCAAGTCAAAGGTTGCTCTTGTAATTTTTCTCCTTGCACACGCTGAATGGAACACGTATAACATTCAGCCCTTTATACAGTCAAACTGTGTAATGGAGGCGCGAGTTCCCTTTGTAATGAGACGCAGCACAGGTGTCAAGAATCCCACCTTGGTGCTGGGTGCAGCCTCCCGAGCGTTGTTATTTGCTGTACAGGAGTCTGCGCTGTCGTGTTATCCCCTGGCCTAGCGCCGTTAGCGCTGCCCATCTTCTGGCATCATGTAATGTCGGCCGGTGCGGTTCGCGATGACCATGAATCCCAGCCCCGCAGTGTCTTAACATTGTTAAAACACTGCGGGGCTGGGATTCAGGGCCTGGCGCAGCACATATGTTGGCCTCTCACACTCGGGTCCTTACACCCGCTTCAGACTGTGCGGCGTCATCTGATCCCTTATCGCATGCCACGGCCATGAAGCCGCACAGTCCGAAGAAGGCGGAAGGAGAGGAGGGACAGGCGAACTGATGCACTGATCCTGCCCATGAATCACACCCTCGCAGTCCCAATAAATAAGACACCGAGGGGCGTTGTGTGGGTCAGGGCGGCCGCAGAGGCGCAGCCAGCCAAACAATGATGCCAGAAGACGGGCAGCGCTACCAAGGGGGTTGCAGCGTGTCATTACAAAGGAAAGTCACACCACCGGGACGGTTAAATGGTCACACAGAGGACACATTTCAGACGTGTTTTCAGTTCCACATGTGCGAGGAGAATACGTTTCTGAGCCACCTTGCACACATGCAGCATTACCGCTGTACAAGGTGGCTGGATAACGTAAAAACGCCTGGGGGAGGGGGGACAGGTTCCCTTCAATTTCAGTTCTTGTGTCTGCGTGGCTTTTGCAGGACACGTTGCCGGCTGCACAGCAGGGGAACAGCTGGCGGTGCTGGACCCCACTGACACATTGGCTGGTGTTTTTCTCTGTGCAGCTAGCACATCTGGGCCCCAACTGGCGGTGTGTTAGAGCCCAGGGACAGCAGGAGGAGGAGCAGGAGGAGGAGGAGCAGGGGGAGGGGAGTGTAGGCCGAAGCCTGCACTGGCGGCAGCTTTGGGTCTGTTGTGTCTGCGTGGCTTTTGCAGGACACGTTGCCGGCTACACAGCAGGGGAACAGCTGGCGGTGCTGGACCCCACTGACACATTGGCGAGGTGTTTGGCTCTGTGCAGCCAGCACTTCCGGACAGCAACTAGCGTTGTTGGAGCCCGGGCTCTGCAGGTGGAGCAGAGTGTAGGCCGAAGCCTAATTGAACCGATTTCAAAAGTCACCTTTAACCCCCCCTCAGGGGTTACAAAGTAGAAGAGCCACAGCTTATGCAGCAGCAGTGCTGCGCAAGTCAAAGGTTGCTCTTGTAATTTTTCTCCTTGCACACGCTGAATGGAACACGTATAACATTCAGCCCTTTATACAGTCAAACTGTGTAATGGAGGCGCGAGTTCCCTTTGTAATGAGACGCAGCACAGGTGTCAAGAATCCCACCTTGGTGCTGGGTGCAGCCTCCCGAGCGTTGTTATTTGCTGTACGGGAGTCTGCGCTGTCGTGTTATCCCCTGGCCTAGCGCCGTTAGCGCTGCCCATCTTCTGGCATCATGTAATGTCGGCCGGTGCGGTTCGCGATGACCATGAATCCCAGCCCCGCAGTGTCTTAACATTGTTAAAACACTGCGGGGCTGGGATTCAGGGCCTGGCGCAGCACATATGTTGGCCTCTCACACTCGGGTCCTTACACCCGCTTCAGACTGTGCGGCGTCATCTGATCCCTTATCGCATGCCACGGCCATGAAGCCGCACAGTCCGAAGAAGGCGGAAGGAGAGGAGGGACAGGCGAACTGATGCACTGATCCTGCCCATGAATCACACCCTCGCAGTCCCAATAAATAAGACACCGAGGGGCGTTGTGTGGGTCAGGGCGGCCGCAGAGGCGCAGCCAGCCAAACAATGATGCCAGAAGACGGGCAGCGCTACCAAGGGGGTTGCAGCGTGTCATTACAAAGGAAAGTCACACCACCGGGGCGGTTAAATGGTCACACAGAGGACACATTTCAGACGTGTTTTCAGTTCCACATGTGCGAGGAGAATACGTTTCTGAGCCACCTTGCACACATGCAGCATTACCGCTGTACAAGGTGGCTGGATAACGTAAAAACGCCTGGGGGAGGGGGGACAGGTTCCCTTCAATTTCAGTTCTTGTGTCTGCGTGGCTTTTGCAGGACACGTTGCCGGCTGCACAGCAGGGGAACAGCTGGCGGTGCTGGACCCCACTGACACATTGGCTGGTGTTTTTCTCTGTGCAGCTAGCACATCTGGGCCCCAACTGGCGGTGTGTTAGAGCCCAGGGACAGCAGGAGGAGGAGCAGGAGGAGGAGGAGCAGGGGGAGGGGAGTGTAGGCCGAAGCCTGCACTGGCGGCAGCTTTGGGTCTGTTGTGTCTGCGTGGCTTTTGCAGGACACGTTGCCGGCTACACAGCAGGGGAACAGCTGGCGGTGCTGGACCCCACTGACACATTGGCGAGGTGTTTGGCTCTGTGCAGCCAGCACTTCCGGACAGCAACTAGCGTTGTTGGAGCCCGGGCTCTGCAGGTGGAGCAGAGTGTAGGCCGAAGCCTAATTGAACCGATTTCAAAAGTCACCTTTAACCCCCCCTCAGGGGTTACAAAGTAGAAGAGCCACAGCTTATGCAGCAGCAGTGCTGCGCAAGTCAAAGGTTGCTCTTGTAATTTTTCTCCTTGCACACGCTGAATGGAACACGTATAACATTCAGCCCTTTATACAGTCAAACTGTGTAATGGAGGCGCGAGTTCCCTTTGTAATGAGACGCAGCACAGGTGTCAAGAATCCCACCTTGGTGCTGGGTGCAGCCTCCCGAGCGTTGTTATTTGCTGTACAGGAGTCTGCGCTGTCGTGTTATCCCCTGGCCTAGCGCCGTTAGCGCTGCCCATCTTCTGGCATCATGTAATGTCGGCCGGTGCGGTTCGCGATGACCATGAATCCCAGCCCCGCAGTGTCTTAACATTGTTAAAACACTGCGGGGCTGGGATTCAGGGCCTGGCGCAGCACATATGTTGGCCTCTCACACTCGGGTCCTTACACCCGCTTCAGACTGTGCGGCGTCATCTGATCCCTTATCGCATGCCACGGCCATGAAGCCGCACAGTCCGAAGAAGGCGGAAGGAGAGGAGGGACAGGCGAACTGATGCACTGATCCTGCCCATGAATCACACCCTCGCAGTCCCAATAAATAAGACACCGAGGGGCGTTGTGTGGGTCAGGGCGGCCGCAGAGGCGCAGCCAGCCAAACAATGATGCCAGAAGACGGGCAGCGCTACCAAGGGGGTTGCAGCGTGTCATTACAAAGGAAAGTCACACCACCGGGACGGTTAAATGGTCACACAGAGGACACATTTCAGACGTGTTTTCAGTTCCACATGTGCGAGGAGAATACGTTTCTGAGCCACCTTGCACACATGCAGCATTACCGCTGTACAAGGTGGCTGGATAACGTAAAAACGCCTGGGGGAGGGGGGACAGGTTCCCTTCAATTTCAGTTCTTGTGTCTGCGTGGCTTTTGCAGGACACGTTGCCGGCTGCACAGCAGGGGAACAGCTGGCGGTGCTGGACCCCACTGACACATTGGCTGGTGTTTTTCTCTGTGCAGCTAGCACATCTGGGCCCCAACTGGCGGTGTGTTAGAGCCCAGGGACAGCAGGAGGAGGAGCAGGAGGAGGAGGAGCAGGGGGAGGGGAGTGTAGGCCGAAGCCTGCACTGGCGGCAGCTTTGGGTCTGTTGTGTCTGCGTGGCTTTTGCAGGACACGTTGCCGGCTACACAGCAGGGGAACAGCTGGCGGTGCTGGACCCCACTGACACATTGGCGAGGTGTTTGGCTCTGTGCAGCCAGCACTTCCGGACAGCAACTAGCGTTGTTGGAGCCCGGGCTCTGCAGGTGGAGCAGAGTGTAGGCCGAAGCCTAATTGAACCGATTTCAAAAGTCACCTTTAACCCCCCCTCAGGGGTTACAAAGTAGAAGAGCCACAGCTTATGCAGCAGCAGTGCTGCGCAAGTCAAAGGTTGCTCTTGTAATTTTTCTCCTTGCACACGCTGAATGGAACACGTATAACATTCAGCCCTTTATACAGTCAAACTGTGTAATGGAGGCGCGAGTTCCCTTTGTAATGAGACGCAGCACAGGTGTCAAGAATCCCACCTTGGTGCTGGGTGCAGCCTCCCGAGCGTTGTTATTTGCTGTACAGGAGTCTGCGCTGTCGTGTTATCCCCTGGCCTAGCGCCGTTAGCGCTGCCCATCTTCTGGCATCATGTAATGTCGGCCGGTGCGGTTCGCGATGACCATGAATCCCAGCCCCGCAGTGTCTTAACATTGTTAAAACACTGCGGGGCTGGGATTCAGGGCCTGGCGCAGCACATATGTTGGCCTCTCACACTCGGGTCCTTACACCCGCTTCAGACTGTGCGGCGTCATCTGATCCCTTATCGCATGCCACGGCCATGAAGCCGCACAGTCCGAAGAAGGCGGAAGGAGAGGAGGGACAGGCGAACTGATGCACTGATCCTGCCCATGAATCACACCCTCGCAGTCCCAATAAATAAGACACCGAGGGGCGTTGTGTGGGTCAGGGCGGCCGCAGAGGCGCAGCCAGCCAAACAATGATGCCAGAAGACGGGCAGCGCTACCAAGGGGGTTGCAGCGTGTCATTACAAAGGAAAGTCACACCACCGGGACGGTTAAATGGTCACACAGAGGACACATTTCAGACGTGTTTTCAGTTCCACATGTGCGAGGAGAATACGTTTCTGAGCCACCTTGCACACATGCAGCATTACCGCTGTACAAGGTGGCTGGATAACGTAAAAACGCCTGGGGGAGGGGGGACAGGTTCCCTTCAATTTCAGTTCTTGTGTCTGCGTGGCTTTTGCAGGACACGTTGCCGGCTGCACAGCAGGGGAACAGCTGGCGGTGCTGGACCCCACTGACACATTGGCTGGTGTTTTTCTCTGTGCAGCTAGCACATCTGGGCCCCAACTGGCGGTGTGTTAGAGCCCAGGGACAGCAGGAGGAGGAGCAGGAGGAGGAGGAGCAGGGGGAGGGGAGTGTAGGCCGAAGCCTGCACTGGCGGCAGCTTTGGGTCTGTTGTGTCTGCGTGGCTTTTGCAGGACACGTTGCCGGCTACACAGCAGGGGAACAGCTGGCGGTGCTGGACCCCACTGACACATTGGCGAGGTGTTTGGCTCTGTGCAGCCAGCACTTCCGGACAGCAACTAGCGTTGTTGGAGCCCGGGCTCTGCAGGTGGAGCAGAGTGTAGGCCGAAGCCTAATTGAACCGATTTCAAAAGTCACCTTTAACCCCCCCTCAGGGGTTACAAAGTAGAAGAGCCACAGCTTATGCAGCAGCAGTGCTGCGCAAGTCAAAGGTTGCTCTTGTAATTTTTCTCCTTGCACACGCTGAATGGAACACGTATAACATTCAGCCCTTTATACAGTCAAACTGTGTAATGGAGGCGCGAGTTCCCTTTGTAATGAGACGCAGCACAGGTGTCAAGAATCCCACCTTGGTGCTGGGTGCAGCCTCCCGAGCGTTGTTATTTGCTGTACAGGAGTCTGCGCTGTCGTGTTATCCCCTGGCCTAGCGCCGTTAGCGCTGCCCATCTTCTGGCATCATGTAATGTCGGCCGGTGCGGTTCGCGATGACCATGAATCCCAGCCCCGCAGTGTCTTAACATTGTTAAAACACTGCGGGGCTGGGATTCAGGGCCTGGCGCAGCACATATGTTGGCCTCTCACACTCGGGTCCTTACACCCGCTTCAGACTGTGCGGCGTCATCTGATCCCTTATCGCATGCCACGGCCATGAAGCCGCACAGTCCGAAGAAGGCGGAAGGAGAGGAGGGACAAGCGAACTGATGCACTGATCCTGCCCATGAATCACACCCTCGCAGTCCCAATAAATAAGACACCGAGGGGCGTTGTGTGGGTCAGGGCGGCCGCAGAGGCGCAGCCAGCCAAACAATGATGCCAGAAGACGGGCAGCGCTACCAAGGGGGTTGCAGCGTGTCATTACAAAGGAAAGTCACACCACCGGGACGGTTAAATGGTCACACAGAGGACACATTTCAGACGTGTTTTCAGTTCCACATGTGCGAGGAGAATACGTTTCTGAGCCACCTTGCACACATGCAGCATTACCGCTGTACAATGTGGCTGGATAACGTAAAAACGCCTGGGGGAGGGGGGACAGGTTCCCTTCAATTTCAGTTCTTGTGTCTGCGTGGCTTTTGCAGGACACGTTGCCGGCTGCACAGCAGGGGAACAGCTGGCGGTGCTGGACCCCACTGACACATTGGCTGGTGTTTTTCTCTGTGCAGCTAGCACATCTGGGCCCCAACTGGCGGTGTGTTAGAGCCCAGGGACAGCAGGAGGAGGAGCAGGAGGAGGAGGAGCAGGGGGAGGGGAGTGTAGGCCGAAGCCTGCACTGGCGGCAGCTTTGGGTCTGTTGTGTCTGCGTGGCTTTTGCAGGACACGTTGCCGGCTACACAGCAGGGGAACAGCTGGCGGTGCTGGACCCCACTGACACATTGGCGAGGTGTTTTTCTCTGTGCAGCTAGCACATCTGGGCCCCAACTGGCGGTGTTAGAGCCCAGGGTCAGCAGGAGGAGCAGGGGGAGCGGAGTGTAGGCCGAAGCCTGCACTGGAGCAAGTTGAAAGGAAACCTTTAACCCCCCCCCCCAGGCGTTTGTAGCTGGAAGAGCCATCGTGTACAGCACTAATGCTGGAAAAGGTAAACTTAGCTCTTTTAATTATGGTCCTTGCAGATGCTGAACCTAACACTTATGAAATGTGTCCCCTCACAGCGTTCAACCGTCCGGTCGGTGGAACTTTCCTTTGTCATGTGACGCAGCACAGCCGTCATTTTTACCCCCTTGTCGCCGTGCGCCGCCTCCTCAGCGTTGTTTGAATCTGTCCCGGAGCCTGCGCTGTTAGGTTACCCCTTGGCCATGCACACATTTTGCGCTGCCCGTCTTCTGACATCATTTGCTGTCAGGCTGGCTGCGCCTGTGCGGGTGCGCTGTCCGAGATTCAGCCTCGCGGTGTCGTCTAATGTAATCCCACCGCGGGCCTGGGATCCGTGTCCATGCGCAGTGCATATCCTCGCCTCTCACTCCCCTCCCTACGGCTTCTAAAGACTGTGCGGTGTCACGGCCGTGGCATGCTATTAGGGACCAGCTGACACCGAACAGTCTTTAGAAGCCGTAGGGAGGGGAGTGAGAGGCGAGGATATGCACTGCGCATGGACACGGATCCCAGGCCCGCGGTGGGATTACATTAGACGACACCGCGAGGCTGAATCTCGGACAGCGCACCCGCACAGGCGCAGCCAGCCTGACAGCAAATGATGTCAGAAGACGGGCAGCGCAAAATGTGTGCATGGCCAAGGGGTAACCTAACAGCGCAGGCTCCGGGACAGATTCAAACAACGCTGAGGAGGCGGCGCACGGCGACAAGGGGGTAAAAATGACGGCTGTGCTGCGTCACATGACAAAGGAAAGTTCCACCTACCGGACGGTTGAACGCTGTGAGGGGACACATTTCATAAGTGTTAGGTTCAGCATATGCAAGGAGCACCACGAAAAGAGGCACTTTTTCCCTTTGCATCATTACTGCTGCACAAGGTGGCTCCTTCAGTAACAAACGCATGGGGGGGGGGACGACAGGTTCCCTTAAATTTAACTTGTTGTGCCTGCGTGGTGGTCGCAGTACACGTTGCCGTATACACAGCAGGGGAACAGCTGGCGGTGCTGAACCCCACTAACACATAGGCGAGGTGTTTGGCTCTGTGCGTACAGCACTTCTGGACGGCAACTGGCGGTGTTGGAGCCCAGGGACAGGTGGAGGAGGAGGAGGTTGGAGGAGGTAGGAGGGATTGCCACACACACAGCAGGGGAACAGCTGACGTTACTGAACCCCAATAACAGAGGAGGGACTGTTGACTGTGCGTACAGCACTTCTGGACGGCAACTGGCGGTGTTGGAGCCCAGGGACAGGTGGAGGAGGAGGAGGTTGGAGGAGGTTGGAGGAGGTAGGAGGGATTGCCACACACACAGCAGGGGAACAGCTGACGTTACTGAACCCCAATAACAGAGGAGGGACTGTTGACTGTGCGTACAGCACTTCTGGACGGCAACTGGCGGTGTTGGAGCCCAGGGACAGGTGGAGGAGGAGGAGGTTGGAGGAGGTTGGAGGAGGTAGGAGGGATTGCCACACACACAGCAGGGGAACAGCTGACGTTACTGAACCCCAATAACAGAGGAGGGACTGTTGACTGTGCGTACAGCACTTCTGGACGGCAACTGGCGGTGTTGGAGCCCAGGGACAGGTGGAGGAGGAGGAGGTTGGAGGAGGTTGGAGGAGGTAGGAGGGATTGCCACACACACAGCAGGGGAACAGCTGACGTTACTGAACCCCAATAACAGAGGAGGGACTGTTGACTGTGCGTACAGCACTTCTGGACGGCAACTGGCGGTGTTGGAGCCCAGGGACAGGTGGAGGAGGAGGAGGTTGGAGGAGGTAGGAGGGATTGCCACACACACACAGCAGGGGAACAGCTGACGTTACTGAACCCCAATAACAGAGGAGGGACTGTTGACTGTGCGTACAGCACTTCTGGACGGCAACTGGCGGTGTTGGAGCCCAGGGACAGGTGGAGGAGGAGGAGGTTGGAGGAGGTTGGAGGAGGTAGGAGGGATTGCCACACACACAGCAGGGGAACAGCTGACGTTACTGAACCCCAATAACAGAGGAGGGACTGTTGACTGTGCGTACAGCACTTCTGGACGGCAACTGGCGGTGTTGGAGCCCAGGGACAGGTGGAGGAGGAGGAGGTTGGAGGAGGTTGGAGGAGGTAGGAGGGATTGCCACACACACAGCAGGGGAACAGCTGACGTTACTGAACCCCAATAACAGAGGAGGGACTGTTGACTGTGCGTACAGCACTTCTGGACGGCAACTGGCGGTGTTGGAGCCCAGGGACAGGTGGAGGAGGAGGAGGTTGGAGGAGGTAGGAGGGATTGCCACACACACACAGCAGGGGAACAGCTGACGTTACTGAACCCCAATAACAGAGGAGGGACTGTTGACTGTGCGTACAGCACTTCTGGACGGCAACTGGCGGTGTTGGAGCCCAGGGACAGGTGGAGGAGGAGGAGGTTGGAGGAGGTTGGAGGAGGTAGGAGGGATTGCCACACACACAGCAGGGGAACAGCTGACGTTACTGAACCCCAATAACAGAGGAGGGACTGTTGACTGTGCGTACAGCACTTCTGGACGGCAACTGGCGGTGTTGGAGCCCAGGGACAGGTGGAGGAGGAGGAGGTTGGAGGAGGTAGGAGGGATTGCCACACACACAGCAGGGGAACAGCTGACGTTACTGAACCCCAATAACAGAGGAGGGACTGTTGACTGTGCGTACAGCACTTCTGGACGGCAACTGGCGGTGTTGGAGCCCAGGGACAGGTGGAGGAGGAGGAGGTTGGAGGAGGTTGGAGGAGGTAGGAGGGATTGCCACACACACAGCAGGGGAACAGCTGACGTTACTGAACCCCAATAACAGAGGAGGGACTGTTGACTGTGCGTACAGCACTTCTGGACGGCAACTGGCGGTGTTGGAGCCCAGGGACAGGTGGAGGAGGAGGAGGTTGGAGGAGGTTGGAGGAGGTAGGAGGGATTGCCACACACACAGCAGGGGAACAGCTGACGTTACTGAACCCCAATAACAGAGGAGGGACTGTTGACTGTGCGTACAGCACTTCTGGACGGCAACTGGCGGTGTTGGAGCCCAGGGACAGGTGGAGGAGGAGGAGGTTGGAGGAGGTAGGAGGGATTGCCACACACACAGCAGGGGAACAGCTGACGTTACTGAACCCCAATAACAGAGGAGCGACTGTTGACTGTGCGTACAGCACTTCTGGACGGCAACTAGCGGTGTTGGAGCCCAGGGGCAGGTGGAAAAGCAGAGGAACACAATGTAGGCCGAAGCCTGAGAAAGTCGAAAGGGAACCTTTAACCCCCCCCCCAAGGCGTTTGTAGCTGAAAGAGCCAGCTTGTGCAGCACAAAAGATGCAAAAGGAAAAGGTGGCTCTTTTCATCATGCTCCTTGCAAACACAGAACTAAACACTTATAAAATGTGTCCCCTGAAGCCGTGAAACCGTCCCGGAGGTGGGACTTTCCTTCGTAATATGACGCAGCACAGCCATCATTACTACCCCCCCGCCGCCGTGCCCCGGCTCCTCAGCGTTGTTTGATTCCGTCCCGGAGCCTGCGCTGTTATGTTATCCCGTGGCCAGGCACACTTAGCGCTGCCCATCTTCTGACATCATTTGGTGTCAGGCTGGCTGCGCCTGTGCGGCCGCGCTGGCCGAGAGCCCGCCTCGCAGTGTCTTCTGATGTAATCCCACTGGGGGCCTGGGATCCATGGCCATGCGCAGTGCATATCCTCGCCTCTCACTCCCCTCCCTACGGCTTCTTTTTCAGACTGTGCGGTGTCACGGCCGTGGCATGCTATTAGGGACCAGCTGACACCGAACAGTCTGAAGAAGCCATAGGGAGATGAGTGAGAGGTGGAGGTTCAGATATGCACTGCGCATGTCCATAGATCCCAGGCCCCCAGTGGGATTAAATCAGAAGACACTGCGAGGCGGGCTCTCGGCCAGCGTGGCCGCACAGGCGCAGCCAGCCTGACACCAAATGATGCCAGAAGACGGGCAGCGCTAAGTGTGCCTGGCCACGGGATAACATAACAGCGCAGGCTCCGGGACGGAATCAAACAACGCTGAGGTGCCGGGGCGCGGCGCCGGGGGGGTAGGAATGACGGCTGTGCTGCGTCCTATTACGAAGGAAAGTCCCACCTCCGGGACGGTTTTACGGTATCAGTGGACACATTTTATAAGTGTTAAGTTTTGCGTGTGCAAGGAGCAAAACCAAAATAGCTACCTTTTTCCTTGTGCAGCATTACTGCTGCACAAGGTGGCTCTTTCAGTAACAAACGCCTTGGGGGGGGGGGGGGACAGATTCCCTTACATTTCAGTTGTTGTGTCAGCGTGGCGGTCGCATGACACATTGCCGGCTACACAGCTGGGGATCAGCTGACGTTACTGAAACCCAATAACACTGGGTCGTATGTTTTGACTGTGCAGACGGCACGTCTGAGCCTCAACTGGCGGTGTTGGAGCCCAGGAATTTAAGTTCAGGTGGTAGAAAGATGAACACAACAGGAGACCTGGATAACGTATACAGTGACCTAATTATTTAATCAGGAGGAGGAGTGGCAAATTCCTGCGAGATCCAGGCCTTGTTCATTTTCAGAAAAGTAAGCCGGTCAACGTTATCGGAGGATAGTCGCATGCAACGGTCAGTTAGTACACCACCTGCAGCACTAAAGACACGTTCCGATAATACACTGGCCGCAGGGCAAGACAGCACCTCCAATGCATACTGGCTTAGCTCTGGCCATGTATCCAGCTTTGAGACCCAAAACTTGAAAGGGGAAGAGCCGTCTGGGAGTACAGCAAGAGGGCAAGACATGTAGTCTGTCACCATCTGACGGAACCGTTGCCTCCTGCTGACTGGAGCCGTCTGTGATGGTGTAGACTTTTGTGGGGGGCACACAAAACTGTGCCACAGTTGGGCCATACTGGTCTTGCCTTGGGCAGAGGCACTGCTTCTGCTCCCTCTTTGTGCAGAGCCTCCACCACTGCCTGGACGCACTGAGCTGCTTTGGAATGCAGTAGCAGCACTTCTCTCAGTTGGAATGGAGAAGATGATGGAACTGACCAGTGTGTCTTGGTACTCCCGCATTTTTCGCTCCCGGTTCAACGGTGTGATGAGGCTTTCTACGTTGTCCCGGTAGCGAGGATCGAGGAGGGTGAACACCCAATAATCAGACATGTTGAGAATGTGGTCGATGCGGCGGTCGTTTCTCAGGCACTGCAGCATGTAATCCACCATGTGCTGCAGACTGCCAACTGCCCAAGAAACGCTGTCCCCAGCTGGAGGCGTGATCTCTGCCCGCTCGTCATCACCCCACCCTCGCTGTACACACTGAGTACTGGACAATTGTGTAACTCCCTCCTCTGGATGGATGTCTTCCTCCTCCATTGACTCCTCCTCATCCTCCTCACAAACTGTCCCCTGCCTACGCGTTTGTGAGGAACCACGTGGCGCTGACTGTCCAGAAGATGATGGAAGTGGTGAATCCTCATCCTCCACCTCTTCCACAACATCATCCCTTAGCGCTTGCAGTGATTTTTCAAGCAGGCAGATAAGGGGGACAGTCATGCTGACTAGTGCATCATCTGCACTCGCCATCCGCGTGGAATAATCAAAGGGACGCAAAACCTGGCAGACATCCTTCATAGTGGCCCACTCTGTGGTTGTGAAGTCTGTACGGCGCTGACTGCGACTTTTTTGCGCCTGATACAGCTGGTACTCCATTACAGCTTGCTGCTGCTCACACAACCGCTCCAACATATGTAACGTGGAATTCCACCTGGTAGGTAGGTCACATATGATGCGATGTTCCGGCAGGCGGTGTCGGCGCTGCAGAGCCGCAATGCGCGCTTTTGCCGTGCTGGAACGCCGCAAGTGAGCACACTCTAGGCGGACCTTGTGCAGCAGTGCATCAAGATCCGGATAGTCCCTCAAAAAACTCTGCACGACCAAATTGAGCACATGTGCCAGACATGGGATGTGAGTGAGGTTGCCGAGGCCCAGGGCTGCCACCAGATTTCGGCCATTATCACACACTACCATGCCTGGCTGGAGATTCGCTGGCTCAAACCACACATCGCTCTCCTGCTTGATGGCATTCCAGAGCTCCTGCGCTGTGTGGCTACGATTCCCCAAAAAAATTAATTTCAAGACGGCCTGTTGACGTTTGGCCACGGCTGTGCTCATGTCGGTCGTAACAGGTACACGTTCATCACGGGTCCATGTGGAGGTGGACTGTGACGGCTCCTGCAGCGATGATTCTGAGGAACTGGTGTAAGAGGAGGAGTCAATGCGTACAGAATGGATTCCTGCAATCCTTGGAGTGGGCAGGACACGTCCTGCGCCACTCGCACGGTCTGTACCCGGCTCAACTACATTAACCCAATGGGCAGTGAGGGAAAGGTATCGCCCCTGTCCATGTTGACTGGTCCACGCATCGGTGGTGAGGTGGACCTTGCTACTGACGGCGTTCAGTAGCGCGTGTTTTATGTGTCCCTCCACATGCTTGTGCAGGGCAGGGATGGCTTGCCTGCTGAAGTAAAAGCGGCTGGGCACATTGTACTGTGGGACTGCCAATGACATCAAGTCACGGAAGCTGTCAGTCTCCACCAGCCTGAATGACAGCATTTCCAGTGACAGAAGTTTGGCAATGCCTGCAGTCAGAGCCTGTGCTCGTGGGTGGTTTGACGAGAAAGGCCGCCTTTTCTCCCATGCCTGTACTACCGATGGCTGTAGACTGGGCTGGGAGTGTGTGGATGACTGGGAAAGTGGTGCTGCGGGTGGAATGACAGCGGGTCTCTGGACAACAGGGCCAGAGGTTCTTCCACGGCGATCCTGGGAGGAAGCCGAACCAGCTGCGTGTGAGCTAGAGGAAGAGGCAACACGAGCTGAAGAGGTGGTAGCTGCCGCTGTTGGTTGGCCTAGCTCTTCAGTGTGTTTGTCTAACTCCGCCGGGTGCCTGTTGCGCACATGTTTCCACATGTTGGAGGTATTGAGGTTGGCGACTTTTTGACCTCTTTTGATTTTTTGATGACACACCTTGCATCTGACATAGCAAATGTCATCTGCAACTGGGTCAAAAAAGGACCAGGCACTGCAAGTCTTGGGAGCCCCCCTTTTGACTTTTGGAAGAGACATGCTCCTTACGGGTGCCAAAGCGGAGGCTGCAGGATCCGCAGTCTTCCCCCTCCCTCTCCCTCTTTGGGCCGTACGGGGAATCTCTTCCTCAGAGCTGCTCCCACCACCTTCCTGTCCCTGACGCCAAGATGGGTCAAGGACCTCATCATCTACACTACCCTCTGCCCCCAACTGCTCCTCCTGGGTAGTCTCAGCAGCAGAGCACGCACCAGTAAGTGGCACCTGAGTGTCATCATCAGCTGATGCGGCCTGCGAGGTGGTGACCGGAGCCACTGGCCCACCCGCCTCTTCAGAGGAAGACAGAAAAAGCGGTTGGGCATCACTGCACCCTGCCTCTTCTTCCATTTCTCCAATGCTGCTTGGCTGGCCCCCTGTTTCCAAGCCAAGAGATGATTCAGAGAACAGAAGTAGAGACTGCTCCTGTCCTGGGATCTCTGTCTGCCTGGGCAATTTTGCAGGTGGTGAAGAGACAGATGGCTGCTCTCCAGTGCTCTGTGTCTGAGAGGATGTGGCACTAATGGAAGTTGATGCATTAGCTGCCATCCATCCCACAACGGCTTCAATTTGGTCTTCACGCAGCAGCGGTGTACGGCGCTCGGCGACAAAGCTGCGCATGAACGACTGTTCCCTTGTGAAAGTGGGTGCTGATGACTCACCGGTGCCCGCAGCAGGCACAGAATCCCCACGTCCCCTCCCTGCTCCGCGCCCACGCCCACGCCCACGTGCCTTACTCACTGCCTTCTTCATCTTGGTTGACTGATAAAGATAAGCAGAAAAGTACTAACGGCTTTGTGTGCTTATTCCTGAGCAACTCCTCCTAACAGGTATAAGACACACTAATTTTCTAAAGTGTGGACTAGACTTGAATATGAGCTAATGTGGCCTACACAAATGTAAAGTGGTGTGTAACTGGTGTGTTTGGTGAACTTTATTATTTATTTATTTTTTTGGGGCTGAACTGACAACGGATAGAGCTGCAATCACACGGAGACCGTGCAGACAGCCGTAAACGGCGCTGCAAGGCCCAAAAACCCTCCTCTACTTTATCCTATGTAGTGTTTTTCCACAAATTAGCTGGAGACGGGTGGAAAGACACTAATAGGATTTTTTAAAATAAATTAGCAGCAGACTACACTACTTTGAAAAAAAAGAAAATTGATTTGGCGGTATGACGCAGTGAAAAACCCTGAGCTGCAGACAACCAGGCTACGGCTGCTCACAGACTACAGGGCGAGCTGCAGTCACACGGAGACCGTGCAGACAGCCGTAAACGGCGCTGCAAGGCCCAAAAACCCTCCTCTACTTTATCCTATGTAGTGTTTTTCCACAAATTAGCTGGAGACGGGTGGAAAGACACTAATAGGATTTTTTAAAATAAATTAGCAGCAGACTACACTACTTTGAAAAAAAAGAAAATTGATTTGGCGGTATGACGCAGTGAAAAACCCTGAGCTGGAGACAACCAGGCTATAGCTGCTCACAGATTACAGGGCGAGCTGCAGTCACACGGAGACCGTGCAGACAGCCGTAAACGGCGCTGCAAGGCCCAAAAACCCTCCTCTACTTTATCCTATGTAGTGTTTTTCCACAAATTAGCTGGAGACGGGTGGAAAGACACTAATAGGAATTTTTGGAAAAAATGTGCAGCAGCCTGCACTACTTCAAAAAAAAAAAAAAAAAAGGACAGTATGAGGCAATGAACCACCCTCCCTGAACTGAATACAACCAGCTATGGATGGCCTATGTGGCTGCACTCAGACTAGAGAGTGGGCTGCACTCACACACACACACACACAGAGAGACCTTGCAGATCGCTGTGAAAACAGCGCTACAAGGCAAAAGGAAGGTGAATAGTAGGTGAACACAGCGGTTGCTAAATTAGCCTTTGGAAAGCACAAAGAAGCAAATCGCTATCTCTAAACTGGCCCTCAGTCAGCAAACAGCGTCCTGTCACTAACTGAATTCACAGCAGAGTGATCGCAAAATGGCGCCAGCGACTTTTAAACTGCATCATGACATCATTTCAGCAGCCAATCACAGCCATGCCAGTAGTTTCATGCCCTCCATGCTGAACAGGATGTGCCCACACTTGAAATCATTCTCATTGGCTGAATTTCTGCATTTTGAATCTGGGAACTTCCGATTCCGGTATCCGATACGCGGCAAGTATCGGAATCCCGGTATCGGAATTCCGATACCGCTAGTATCGGCCGATACCCGATACTTGCGGTATCGGAATGCTCAACACTACTCAACACTATTAGTAACTCCTTTTAGGTTGTGTTCCAGTGGAAACTGGTATACTGATCATTAACATTATTACTTGTTAAAAACAGGTGAGAACAAAACATATGAAATACATATATTTAAAGAAACATAGATTAAAATAAAATAATTTGGTTAACTTCGAGAAAGCAGCATTGAATGGAAAATCTAATCATCATAGCAAATGTATCGATCCAGTAATGAGAGCTACATGTATAAAGAAGTGGGATTTCTTTTACTTGATTGAGTCCATAAGGTACTCTGGTATTTAAGTTAAAAATCCACCATGCCTCTCTATTTCTCAAAGTTCTTTCCGCATCATCACCTCTATGAAGGTTTGTGCATTTTCTCCATAGCATAGAATTTAAGCTTAACCCAGTGTTATTTATGACGTTGTTTACTCTGGCTTGATTATATGCATTGGGTCCACTCTTAATTCTCTGACCAAGATGAACAGAGACCACTCCTCTGCTTCACACCTGAATGCACTTTGTAGTACATATATTGCATAGCTGAAGTCTGCAAAGACTTTAGTCTGCAGTGTGGATCCTATAAGTGTGTCCTAGAAGTGTGAAGATTAATGTAGAATTAAAACCAGAATTGAAACAGAAGGGGACTGAAGGTAACTGGACACAGTCACTGTAAACAATGTTTCTGTTTGTTTTCACTTTCACCCCTATAATCCTTCACTTTCTGCTTACTCCCCTAATCCCCACTCCTAGTAAGGAACTGTTCATCTCTTCTTCAATCCTCCCCATCCATCTCACCTCCTCCTCTGAACTGTTCCTCAACATACAATCCTCTATCTCCAAGCACAGACAGCCACCTCATGCCCTCTCCTGTTCCCACCTGCTAACACTTTCTCTGCTCCTTCTCACTGCTGGTGATATCTCTCCAAATCCTGGTCCTCCTCACCACATCCCCACAGTCACTTCTAACTCCCATTCATGCTCTGTCACAAATTTCCATAACCTCTCTAACCTTATATCCATTTGCCCAGCCCTGCTTACCCAGTCCCACTAACAGGAGCTCTGTGGAACGCTTGCTCTGTCCGCAACAAGCTTTCCTACATCCACGATCTTTTTGTTACTACCAAACTTTCCTTCCTCGCCATCACCGAAACCTGGCTCACCCCTCCTGCTGCACTTTCGTATGGTGACTTCCACCTTTCTCACACACCCCGCCCCAGCAGCAAGCATGGCGGTGGAGTTGGTTTTCTCTGTCAGATAACTGCTCCTTCACCCCAATCCCACTGCCACCCTCTGTTACCCTCCCTTCTTTTGAGGTGCACTCTGTGTGCATCTACTCCCCCTCCAACCTTCAACTGGCTGTCATTTACCGCCCCTCAGGGCCAGCTACCACCTTCTTTGACCACTTTACCACCTAGCTGCTTCATTTCCTTTCTGCGGACATCCCCACTATCATCATGGGCGACTTCAACATCCTAATTTACACTTCCCTCTCAGCTGCCACTAAACTTCTATCTCTCACTTCCTCCTTCGACCTCACTCAATGGCCTTCTGCAGCCACTCACAAAGTTGGTCACACACTGGACCTCATCTTCACTCACCTCTGCTCCCTATCTAACCTCTCTAACTCACCTCTTCCTCTTTTTGACCACAATCTACTTACATTCTCTTCCCTCTCCACTCCTTGTCTGCAATCCCCACCCCACAAACTTGCACACCCTCGCAGAAATCTTAAATACCTTGATCTACATTCACTCTCTGAATCTCTCCTCCCTCTCACAGACATAAGTTCCCTACACAATGCGGATTATGCTGCCGCTCTATATAACACCACAATAGCTGTAGCTTTGGAATCTCATGCTCCTCTCACACATACCAAAGCTCGCAAAATCAACAGACAGCCCTGGCACACCAGCCTGACCAAAGAACTGAGGCGAGCTTCCAAGGCTGCTGAGTGGAGATGGAAAAGATCCCACTCCAATGAGCACTTCATTGCATTAACACAGTCCCTCACTACTTTCAAGACCACACTCGCCAGAGTGAAACAAACCTACTTCTCATCTCTCATCCTTCCTGTCTCACAACCCTAAACAGTTATTCAACACCTGCAATTCTCTTCTCTGTCCCCCAGCACGTCCTCCCTCCCCACTTATCTCAGCTGAAGACTTTGCCTCATTTTTCAAGCAGAAGATTGATAACATCAGAGACAGTTTTAGTCAACAACCCCCAGAGCCCTTCCTCCCAACTGCCCAGCCCTCCACCTCCAAAACCAACTTCTCCACCATTACAGAAGATTGACTCTCCACTCTACTCTCAAGATCGCATCTCACTACATGTGCACTTGACCCGATCCTATCCTACTTCATCCCAAACCTCACCACAGTCTTCATCCCAACCCTAACCCATCTCTTCAACCTAACACTAACAACTGGTGTTTTCCCCACAAGCTTTAAACATGCCTCAATCACACCTATCGTGAAAAAGCCCTCTCATGATCCATACTCTGTATCTAGCTATTGCCCTATATCACTTCTCCTCTATGCCTCAAAACTACTGGAACAACATGTCCATCTTGAACTGTCCTCCCATCTCTCTTCCTGCTCCCTCTTTGACCGCTTACCATCTGGCTTCCGGTCACACCACTCCACTGAAACTGCCCTAACTAAGGTCACCAATGACTTATTAAATGCCTAGAGCAAGTGACACTACTCTGTCCACCTCCTCCTGGACCTGTCCTTTGCCTTTGACACAGTGGTCCATTCCCTATTACTATAGACCCTCTCATCCCTTGGCATCACAGACTTGACCCTATCCTGGATCTCATCATACCTAACAGACCGGATATTCAGCGTCTCCCACTCACACACCACCTCCTCACCTCGCCCCCTATCTGTCAGAATCACGCAAGGTTCAGTCCTAGGGCCCCTGCTCTTCTCCATTTACACCTTTGGCCTGGGACAGCTCATAGAATCTCACAGTTTTCAGTATCATCTCTATGCTGATGACACGCAGATCTACATCTCTGGACCAGATATCAACACCCTACTTACCAGAATCCCTCAATGTCTGTCCGCTATTTCATCCTTCTTCTCCACTAGATTTAACATGGACAAAACAGAATTCATCATCTTTCCCCATCTCACGCGACCCCCCCACATACCTATCCATTACAGTAAACGGCTGCCCACTCTCCCCAGTCCCACAAGCTCGCTGCCTCAGGGTAATTCTCGACACTGATCTCTCCTTCAAACCGCATATCCAAGCCCTTTCCACTTCCTGCCGCCTTCAACTCAAAAATATTTAACGGATTTGTACATTCCTAAACCAAGAATCTGCAAAAACCCTAGTCCATGCCTTCATCATCTCCCACCTCGACTACTGTAACCTCCTGCTCTTTGACCTCCCCTCTAACACTCTCGCACCCCTCCAATCTATTCTAAACTCTGCTTCCCGACTAATCCACCTTTTCCTTCACTATTCCCCAGCCTCTCCCCTCTTTGAATCCCTTCACTGGCTCCCCATTACCCAGAGACTCCAGTACAAAACCCTAACCATGACATACAAAGCCATACACAACCTGTCTCCTCCATACATCTGTGACCTCGTCTCCTGGTACTTTCCTGCAAGCAACATCCGATCCTCACAAGATCTCCATCTCTACTCCCCTCTTATCTCCTACTATCCCTCTTATTGTACTTGTTTTTATTATGTATACCCCTCCTCACATGTAAAGCACCATGGAATAAATGGTGCTATAATAATAAATAATAATAATTTATTTCTTTATACTCCTGAAATGCTGTTTCAGTATTCTCAGCTTTGAAGATTTTGAATGCCCTTTGTTTTTGTCTTATTAAACTTTGCACTGTCTTATTCATCCATAATGGTTTTCTTTTATTGCTTAACATTTTATTACCAGAGGATATAGGTTTTCTGCAGGATTCTAACAATATTTCCTTAAAAATTCCCCATTTAAGCTCAGTAGCCCCAGTTACAGTAATCTACGCATTCCTTGTTGTAATGTGGGATGATTTAAGCTCCCACTTGTTTAACTTATCTGAAGCCATTATTTTTATACATGTATACTGCTCATCTGCATAATACCCTTGCACATTACCCTGACCTTACTACGTCAAGTATATTTCAGCACTTAGGTAACATGGTTATTTAACCTATGCACCTTGTTTTCATATCCCTACTGATACCATTGATATTTACATAATAATTGGGTGAAATGTTCACCCTTGCTACCCCTGCTGACACCATTGATATGTACATACACTTTGCTATATCTGTTTTTGGGCTTTTCTTTTAATTGTACTTTAATGATTTATAATAGAGTTTGATATAAAATTTGAATATCACATATTGTTCCCTTCTTTTCCCTGTCTTATTACGCTCGTCTAAGTTTGGTAATATATTTTTGGTGATATATTTCTAAATTCAGAAGAAATTGTAGGACAAATTTTGGTGCCATTTTTACCCATTTTCCCTTGTAAAAATGTAAAATCTGGGGCTAAAACAAAATTTTTATTTTAAAAATGTGATTATTTTTTCTTCACTGCTCAAATGTTATAAAATTCTGTGACACACCTGTGGTGGCAATAAGATCACTGCACCCCTAAATTACTTCATTTAGAGGTTTAGTTTGTAAAATTGGATCACTTGTGGGGATTCTACTGTTCTGGCACCTCAGAGGCTCTAAAAATGAGACATGGCACCCTCAAACCAAAAATCAAAATCTGAACTCCAAAGTAGCTTTCAACCACATATCGGCTATCACAACAAATTTTGGAGTCCATTTTCTCTTGCTATTCTTGTGAAAATGGAAACAATTACAACTAAAACAACATTTTTGTGGAAAAATATTTTTTTTAATTTTCACAACATTGAAAAATTCTGTAAAGCACCTGTGGGTTCAAGATGCTTTCCATACATCTAGATAAAATTGGGTCAATTGGGGGTTCCACTGTTTTAGGCACATTAGGGACTCTCCATATTCA